>NC_139347.1:204167985-205367985 GCF_055883805.1 Amblyomma maculatum | reverse complement strand
TACAGTCCTCAGTGGGCCAAAAAGAGCTATTCTAAATTTCGCGGCAGGCTACATCTGCCTTCCTGCCGCACGCGTCCTGCACGGCTGCACTCCCGACCACAAAATTGACCTAATCTGGGTACGCGCCCACGCGGGCAACTTTGGAAACGATGGGGTCGGCCAAATTGCCCGAGGATTAACAATCCGGGCGGTCGGTCTCACGCATTCAGACGCACTCGCTGAAACCCCCAGACTTCCACCGAAATTAACAATTTTCACAGAGACGCGACGCCTCTTCCGGCCTACCCGCACCCCGACTTAAACCGAGCACAATCCACCCTGCTCCACAGATTACAGACATACTCAATTCTTAGTCACTCCCGGCTATCACTAATTACTAACGGGGAATACGACCCCGCATGTCCAAATTGCTACAACAGAGAGCCCGCCACTCAGGCGCACATCCTCGGAAGATGCGAAAATAACCCGCTTCCAAGGGCCCTCCTGCCAGCTCTCTCTGCGGAAACCTGGATCAACTCCTCACCAAGCCAGACAAGAACACACAACTTGCACTTATTTTGTGGGCCCAGGATGTCGCCCCCACCTGGGGGCCACACAGGACCCACCTGCACTAATTCGCGACATCTGGGGCAAAAAAGTTGTTTCTCTCTCTCTCTCCCCCTGCATTCCGGCGCCGCCGGTCGCCGCGCCCGTCATAGCGCCACTCTTCCATGGCTTCACCTTTTTCATCTTCAGTCTCCGTTTTGGACGTGCGCAGCCTCTAACTATGCCTTCCTATCGCGGGGGCGTTTCTCTCGCCATGTGCTGGGCGCCAAGCAGCCCAGACGCGGCGGCGCGTAGTTCGAATTATCCTTTGCTTAACTGACTCGCGTTCGAAATAACAGGCTTTTTTAAATACAGACCTTTCTGAAGCTCGACCGGACTGAGTAGCGTAGTTCAAATTATCCGAAAATTCTAATGATCGAAGTTTGAATTCACAAGCTTTCACTGCGTCGGATGGTCATTTGGGCTAGCTGGTAGTGATTCATATTGGATAAAACACAACGCAAAAGGGCGACCGACAAAGGACCATGCCGACAGAAATACTCATCCGTATTTCCGAATTAACGGGGGTCGAATTAAAGAGTATTTAGTTGTGTGATAATGTCAGCAGCTAGTCATGCCAGGGTAACTGCTTTATCTAGGGCTGGCGTCCATATGCACACATTATATATATATATATATATATATATATAATGCGGCCGATGGAGGTGAGCTCGCAAAGGATTCTAGCTTACCTATGCCTCTGCCCGTTTCGATGTTAAAGAACCGAACTAAAGTGTTTGTGGATGGTGTACGTGCTATGGCGTTGTTGGACACAGATGCAACCATTTCTATTATAAGTCTCGTTTTTAAAAACTGCCTTGGTCGTAAAATTATGTTCGGTTGGGATAATGTGGCGACATTGTGTGGTGCTGGTGGCGAACCGCTTAACCCACTTGGAGTCTGTTCCGTGAATCTTGTTATCGCTGGCCACACATTCTGAACTGGCAGTACTTGCTCGATCAACGCATGACGTAATTCTTGGACTCGATTTTCTGAAACAATGTAGGGCCACTCTCGACTTTCGCAATGGAGACATTTTTGTGAGCACTGGAATTGAACCGGATTTGTGTGAAAATTCGCGGACCAATCCTAGCACGCTTTCGGTTTCGTACGACATAATCATTCCTGCAATGTCAGCAGAGTTTATAAAAGTTGTTAGTTCAAGCTGTGTCTGTGATGCGTTCGACGCTGTAGTTGAACCACTCACCCTCAACTGCGCGAAGAAAAGTATTCTGATTCCCTGCTGCATCATCTCAGTCATGAATGGCCATGCTTCTTTGTAGACGACTAACTGCTCTAACGAACTTGTTGTGTTACCACGTGGTCTACAACTTGCCAATTTTGACGAAGACGCTTTTAAATCAGTGGCAGAGCTCAGCACAGACAATTCCAAGCCTACGGCATGCTCAGAAGTAGATAAGACAAAATTTCTTGCCATGGTTAAAAAATCCCTGCCAACACGTTACCATCACAGTTTAGTGGAAGTTCTGTCGAAACATGCTGCGGCTTTCGATTTATCTCGGGACTCGCCACCACGGATACCCATTTCCCGTACTCAGCACCGAATCAATACTGGGACTGCTGATCCAATCCGTCAGAAGCCTTATCGTGTATCCCCATCAGAGCGCCGAGCAATCGAAAAACAAGTTCGTGATATGCTGCATAAGGGCATCATTCAGAAATCGTTTAGAATAAGATTGATTTATGTGATGTAAAGAACACACCGTTCTAAAGCACAGTGAGCCATGGACAAGTAAATGTAGATTAATGAAACTGTTTTTATTTGCTAGTCCTCTTGCAGCAATTAGGTTCTGTAAGCCGAAAAGTGGTTTTTCTCTTTCTCTGTGGCCTGACGATCATGGTTTTCAGTTAAATGCGTTTTTTAACCATACATTACGTAGGAGCTGATCAACGCATGTTTCTTTAGCACATAGGCATCTGCCCGACTTCACGACGCAAGTAATCGGCAGTGGTCGTTGTGCCGTGAACGTCTGGGGAGCTGTAAGTGCAGAAGGCCTCGGCCCTCTGATAAGACTGCCATCAAAGTTTAACGCAGCCAGCTACTGCGACATCCTCGACCACTATCTCATCCCGTACGCGCTGGACGGGCCATTTAATGATGGAGTGTTCCTATTGCATAAAAACTATAGCCCCGTCCACACTGCGCGAGTTGTGAAAGCCTTGCTTGAAGAGCGGGCTGTGCAGCTATTGGAGTGGACTCCATAAGACGCCGATATGAACATCATTGAGAACGTTTGGGGAACTTTGGAGAGTAATATGTGTCGTATCAATCACAGCACGGGTCCAGATGAACTCTGGGAGGCTGTCAAGGCGGAGTGGGACAACTTCCGAGTACAACCCGGATAAGTCGACACTTTATATGAGTCCCTTCCTCTGCGTATGACCGATGTCATTAACGTGAACTGGGAGCTTCACCCGGTATTAAGCTGAGTTTGCATAGAAGTGCCTTTGGGAGATTTTTTCTTAGTCATCTCCACCCTGTTATCCTTTTTTCTTGGCACGTTTGAAAAATATAACCGATCGCAGAAGAATAAAGGAGAACCTCGTTTTCTGTTTGTTTTTTTTTCCTTCAATGCAAGAAAGCAAATTTGTGCCGAGGGAAGCGATCCTTAATTAGCTCACTTCCTACACTGTTGAGCCTTTATCTTTATAATGAAGACAACGAAGGCAACACATGCACGCTATTCTTTTTCCCTCGCTTCCTTGAGCCAAGAAAACGTTGACCACACTTGCCAAAGCGATGGACAAGCGTTCGTATTCTACAGCTTGCGCTCAAAATCGCAGAACACATCATGAGCTAGTTGGTTGTTGATCACAATAAAAACAGCACAATCTTCACGACGGACGCAGAAACCGAAGGCGACCAGGGGACGACGATCAGTTGTTGGATCGGCGCCTGTGTCTCGTCTTCCCTTTCGGCGTCCTTCGTAAAGTTTTCTCCGTTTTCATTGTCACAAACTCGCCGCGAAGCCAATAGCGAACAAAGGTGATCAACCAGACTGAAAATGATGGCATTCCTGATAAAACAAAAAGCGCAAGCTACCGAAAGCCAACTTTCTACACGGCGGGGACAAACACTCTTGCATGACGTATTAAAAGTACCCCTGGCGAGCACTGATGGTAACAGCGCAGCTTCGCTCGTGTCAGCGATAACGCGAGCATCAAGTTATCGAGATGGGTCAGCCGGATGTGCCGGCGTACCCTCGCTCTTTGCCGCGCATCAATAGATAGAGTGCGCTGGCACGCAGTTTTTTCCAGTTCGGCCGCAGCTCGCGTGCTCCGTATTGCTTTTGGGGCACCTGTACGTCTCTAACCCATTGCCCTGTCCGTCAACGCTTCTTCGTGGAGAACGTCTTGGTCATGTCGAGCCCTTTGATGACGCTATGACATATCCCGTCTCAGAAGACTCAGCCCCACTTCAGCTCGATAATATTGACTTGCCCGCTTCTGTACACAACGACAACTCCACTGCAGTTTGTCTGGCTATCTTGATGCCAGCCTTTCAGCAGATCAACGCGACCAGCTCGTCAGCTTATTTCGGCGCTTCCGTTCCTCATTCGACTTTCCTCAGAAATCTTTGGGGCGTACATCCATTGTCACTCACTGCATCGACACCGGTACGCACGCCCCGGTACGTCAGCGCCCTTATCGCGTATCGGCTGCAGAACGTCAAGTTATCACCGAGCACGTTTATGACATGCTTCAACGTGGCGTCATCCAGCCTACGCACAGCGCTTGGGCTTCTACAGTTGTTCTCGTGAGGAAAAGAGATGGCTCTATCCGTTTCTGCGTTGATTACATGCGATTGAACAAGATAACGCGAAAAGACGTGTACCCCCTTCCACGCATTGATGACGCTCTCGATTGCCTTCAAGGTGCCGAATTCTTTTCATCTCTGGACCTCCGCTCGGGCTACTGGCAGGTACCCATGGCAGCTGACGATAGACCAAAAATCGCTTTTGTGACACCTGACGGCCTCTATCAATTTAACGTCATGCCGTTTGGATTGTGCAACGCACCGGCCACCTTCGAGCGCATGATGGACACAATTCTGTGCGGACTGAAGTGGCATGACTGTCTTTGTTACCTGGACGATGTTGTCGAGCTTTCAAAAGATTTTACGTCACATTTGAATCGTCTCGAGCGTGTGCTAAAGCGTTTGACTGATGCCGGTCTGCAAATAAATTTGAAAAAGTGCTGCTTCGGGGCTCGACAGCTTCCTATATTGAGACACGTTGTTTCGAAAGACGGTGTTCGTCCAGATTCTGCAAAACTCCGTGCAGTAGCTGAGTTTCCACCCCGAACTTCCCTAAAGGAGCTGCGTAGTTTTATCGGGCTGTGCTGGTATTTTCGTCGCATCGTCCGCAATTTCGTTTCGATCATCTCGCCGCTGACTGAGCTCCTTGCCGGTGACGCCATTCTTTCGTCTTGGACGTCCGACTGTGGAGGCCTTTTCGACGCTTCGGAGCCTTCTAATGTCGCCTTCGATTCTCCGCCATTTTGGCCCTGCGGCGCCCACCGAAGTTCACACTGATGCCAGCGGTGTAGGTCTCGGCGCTGTCCTTGCACAACGAAAGCCAGGCTACCCAGAGTACGTTGTTGCTTATGCCAGCCGCACCTTAAGAAAGGCCGAAAAAAATTATTCTGTAACCGAAAAGGAGTGCTTGGCCATCATTTGGGCAATTGAAAAGTTCCGCCCATATCTCTACGGTCGTCCCTTTTCTGTTGTTACCGACCATCACGCACTTTGCTGGTTGTCCACCCTTAAAGACCCATCCGGCCGTCTTGCTCGTTGGGCCCTCCGCTTACAAGAGAACGACATTCAGGTCACCTACCGGTCTGGCCGTAAGCATTCTGATGCCGACGCCCTGCCTAGGTCACCTCTTCAATGCGGCTCTGACGCGACAGCTATCACCGTAGGTGACTCATCTTCACTAGAAATTACCGACATTCCCAATGAACAAAGGCAAGACCCTTGGATCGCTTCTCTTCTCACGCTTCTATCTACACCTTCTCTGCGCCCAGCTTCTCGAACGCTTCGCCGCCAAGCTCGTCATTTTGCCATCCGCGACGGCATGCTTTACCGCCGAAATTACCTTTCCGACGGACGCAGTGGCTCCTTGTCATTCCTCGGCACCTTCGTTCGGAAATATGCGCCGCTTTTCACGCCGAACCTCAATGCGCCCACGCCGGAGTGTTGAAAACTTACACTCGTCTTCGCCTCCGCTATTACTGGCAGGGTGTGTACCGCTTCGTGGGTCATTACGTCCGCGCATGCCAGAAATGCCAACGCCGCAAAAACCCTCCACACCACTCCACCGTTCCGATGCAGCCCTTACCCTGCCCCAGCCGGCCATTCGACCATGTGGGTATTGATCTTTACGGGCCACTACCAGTCACTCCAGCTGGTAACCGTTGGGTTATCGTGGCTGTTGACCACCTTACTCGCTACGCAGAAACATCATCTTTACCTTCTGCGTCGGCGCCGGACGTTGCGTTATTCGTCCTGCACCATCTCGGTGTGCGCCACGCTTCACTTAAAAATTCCTCAGTGACCGTGGCCGTGTTTTTCTTTCTGAGACCGTTGAAGCCCTTCTTCAGCAGTGTCGCATTGTCCACCGATCTACCACGGCCTACCATCCGCAGACAAATGGCATGACGGAACGTTTTAACAGCACCTTGAGTGACATGCTGGCCATGTATATCGCGTCCGACAGCTCAAACTGGGACCGGATTCTCCCTTTCGTCACGTACGCTTATAATACTGCCATACCAAGCACGACCGGCTTCTCCCCCTTTTTCCTTCTATACGGCCGTGAACACACCTCAACTATGGATACCGTACTCCCTTATTGCCCTGACACCTCCGAATCGACCACCGTCTCTCAAGCGGCAACATATGCAGAAGAATGTCGCCAGTTCGCCCGATCATTTACAACCCAGAACCAAGGTCACCAGCAGTTCCTTCGAGCACAGTCTTATGCAGCTCCTTCATACAGCACAGGCTCCCTCGTGTGGCTTTGGGTTCCTGCCACCCCCTCCGGCCTCTCTACCAAACTTGCTTCCAAATATTACGGCCCATATCGGGTTATTTGCCAGACCTCTCCGGTGAACTACGTTATAGAACCACTTGCACCGACACCGGATATGCGTCGCCGCGGGCGTGCAACAGTACACGTTGACCGCCTCAAGCACTGTTATGACCCGCCTGTTGTGTCGATGCCATGAGTCGGCAGGATGACTCCTTTTTCTCCCGGGGATAATTGTAGTGTTACACCAACGCTCGGTGACTGTCGATGGTGACAAAGACGACAAGCGTAGCGCGTGCTACGAAGAAGACGGCTGACAAAGAAGACGCAAGAGACTGACGGGCTAGTTAAACGTTCGACCAGAACACCGTCCTCAGACTGAACGTACCCTTACAATATATATATATATATTGTATATATTGTAAGGGTACTATATATATATATATATATATATATATATATATATATATATATATATAGTAATATATATATAGAAGACGATGATGAAGATAGAAAATAAAGTTGGGCGTTCGAAAGAACGGCCGCGTCTCTGCTTGTTCTCCATATATATATATATATATATATATATATATATATATATATATATATATATATATATATATATATATATATATATATATATTGTGAGCCTTCTGTGGATGTTCTTTAATTTGTACATGCCATGATCTTCCTCTTTCATTTGTACATACCATCATCATCGTCCCGCGGCGCCGGCTCCGGCACGCGCCTGGGTTTTGTCATCGGATTAAAATGCTAGACAAGGCATCGCTGGCCTTGCCGTCACGACCTTGCCGTCTCAACCTAGCCTTCTTTCACAAGTGGTGGAGGTGCTTCCACACCACTGGGACGGACTAGTGTTGCGCACCATCGCATCATTACTGAAGGTAACTCTATCGTTCGACGACGGCCTTATCGGGTTTCCCTCTCTGAACGAAAAGTAATTGAAGAAAATGTAAATGACATGCTTCATCGCAATATAATTCGTCCTTCAACAAGCCCATGGTCCTCCCCAGTAGTGCTAGTTAAAAAAAAGGACGGCTCGGTACGCTTTTGGGTTGATTACCGCGCACTCAACAAAATTACCCGCAAAGATGTATATCCGATGCCGCGAATTGATGACGCCCTTGACTCCCTCCAAGGCTCCGAATATTTCTCGACCTTGGACCTTCGCTCAGGGTATTGGAAAATATCTATGCACGAGGACGACAAAGAAAAAACCGCTTTCGCAACACCCGATGGCCTTTACGAATTTAATGTTATGCCTTTCGGACTTTGTAACGCACCAGCGACATTTGAAAGAATGATCGACACTGTACTTCGTGGCCTCAAATGGAGAACCTGTTTGTGTTACTTGGACGACATTGTTATCTTTTCGGCAACCTTTAATGACCATCTCACGCGCCTGAATGAAGTCCTCACCTGTCTTGCTTCGGCCGGCCTTCAGCTCAACACCAAGAAGTGCCACTTTGCACAGAAGGAAATTAGAATATTGGGACATCTGGTCAGCCATGACGGCATTCGCCCAGATCCTGAAAAAATAATCGCGGTCTTGAACTTTGCTCGTCCACAACGGATTACAGATTTGCGCAGTTTCCTCGGCCTCGCGTCCTACTTCCGGCGTTTTATAAGGCATTTTGCAACTATTGCTGCACCACTTCATGAGCTACTTAAAGCACGCAGCCCTTTCGTGTGGACTGAGCAGTGCGAAACTGCTTTTAATGACCTCAAGCACGCCCACACATCAGATCCTGTTCTTGGCCACTTCAGTGACAGCGCTCCAACTATCCTGCACACCGATGCCAGTGGTCACGGTCTTGGCGCTGTAGATCTGCAGCGTGATGCAACATCGCGTGAGAAAGTGATTGCCTTTGCCAGTCGGACTCTCACTCCAGCTGAGAAAAACTACACCATTACCGAGCAGGAGTGTCTTGCTGTCGTCTGGGCTGTCCAAAAATTTCGCCCTTACCTATACGGTCGGCACTTCACAGTTGTGACCGACCACCATGCTCTTTGCTGGTTGTCTTCACTCAAAAATTTGACAGGCCGACTTGGCCGCTGGATTCTACGCCTGCAAGAATACCATTTCGACGTCACTTATAAATCTGGTCGCCAACACCAAGACGCCGACGCTCTCTCTCGCTGTCCCCTTTCGGAATCCGCTTGCTGCTTTTCTTCACAATTCATTTCCACCTCTGACCAAAGCCGACCATCTCTTTGCCCGACGTATATCACAACCGTTTGTTTTGACGACTCTGAGAACAAGCACGCTCTCCGCTCACAGCAATTAGCCGATGCCTACTGCCGTCCTATTATCGACCGCCTTATCGGCGCTTCGGACCCGCCCAATGCTAGGCTTCGCCGACAGCTTCGAAATTTCAAGCTCGAAGATGGCATCCTACTCCGCTACGTGTATTGCCCTGATGGAACTCGCTGGATCCCAGTCGCGCCGCGTGTGCTTCGTCCACGTATACTGGCGGCTCTCCACGATGACGCTACTGCAGGTCACCTTGGTTTTGACAAAACCTACGACCGCGTGAGAAAACGATTCTTTTGGCCTGACTTATCTTCCACCGTTGCCAAATAGGTCGCATCCTGCCCTCTGTGCCAACGTCGCAAACGGCTGACTTCTTCGCCCGCTGGCCTTCTACAACCTCTTCCTTGTCCCACCACGCTATTCGACGTAGTCGGCATCGACTTATATGGTCCCCTACCTCTCTCCTATGGGGGTAACCATTGGATTATAACAGCTGTCGACCACCTCACACGTTACGCTGAGACAGCACCTGTACCGACTGGTTCCGCTGAAGAAGTAGCAAATTTCTTTTTGCGATCAATTGTATTACGACATGGCGCTCCTCGGGTGCTCCTAAGTGACCGCGGTACAGCCTTCTTATCGAAAGTCGTTGCCGAAGTTCTTCACGCCTCATCCACCCTTCATAAGACAACCTCAAGCTACCATCCCCAGACTAACGGTCTGACTGACCGATTTCATCGCACCTTGTCGGACATGATATCAATGTACATCACACCAGATCATCGAAATTGGGACACTATTCTACCATTCGTCACATTCGCCTATAACACAGCAGTACAGCGAACTACCGGTTACTCTCCATTTTTCCTTGTTTATGGCCGTCCTTCCACTACAATTTTCGACGCTTCCTTCTTCTCTACGCCCGACTACTCCACATCAGTACCTACCCATTTTTTATCTCGTGTGGCCAGATGCCGTCATCTTGCCCGACTCAACACGGCAGCGTGCCAGGAAGACCGCAAGAGCCGCTACGATTCTACGCATCGCGTGGTCTCTTATCGCCCCGGTGACGAAGTACTGCTTTACACACCATTGCGCACCTCTGGCCTTAGTGACAAATTAAACCACCGCTACGTAGGTCCCTATGAGATCATAAGCCAAACTTCCCCAGTGAACTACAAAGTGACGCCTGTTGATCCTCCAGCTGATCGACGCCACCGTGGAACTGAAATTGTTCATGTGTCTCGCCTGAAACCATTTGTGCGCCGCGATGCATCACTTAGTTAGGAGCGGCCAGGCTGGCCGCTTCCGACCCCCCGGGCAGATTGTGTGAGCCTTCCGTGGATGTTCTTTAATTTGTACATGCCATGATCTTCCTCTTTCATTTGTACATACCATCATCATCGTCCCGCGGCGCCGGCTCCGGCACGCGCCTGGGTTTTGTCATCGGATTAAAACGCTAGACAAGGCATCGCTGGCCTTGCCATCACGACCTTGCCGTCTCAACCTAGCCTTCTTTCACAATATATATATATATATATATATATATATATATATATATATATATATATATATATATATATATATTGTGAAGGAGAACAAGCAGAGACGCGGCCGTTCTTTCGAACGCCCAACTTTATTTTCTATCTTCATCATCGTCTTCTCCCGTTTCGCTCCTGCACACTTCACTTCGTCGCCGGTTAAGCACACCACTCTCGGCCACGACTGCGGTCCTTAAATGCGTCACCCCACATCGCTGCTGTTGCATCTGTTGCACATGACGGTTTTGTTTTTGCGGGCTGTCCTTTTGCGGAGCCATGAAAATGTTCGCATCGATAATATTTGCACATGTCTGGTCCAGTTAGTGCCATGTTGCTCTCTGGTAGAGATTCTTTGGGTCGTTGCCACTTGGGCGTTCCTCCAAGGCCTTGTTGAGAGTCAAGTACCTCAAAGTTTCTCCTGTGCCAGCTACGTGGTGCTGGCTTGCTCTGCTTTTGCGGTATTCGATGATTTTTCCTGATCTGTAACTGCACTCGTGATGCATCCGCAGTGGTGACAATAATTGAAGAAACTTCACCACAATACTTGTTGTTGCTACCATCGTTTCCACCGGAAGCACCGTGCCGTGCACAGCTTCCCTGAGTACGCCGGTAGGTGTGGGCTCCTACCTTCTCAACGAACTCGCGACATTTCTGCGCGGACTTTACATCTAGCACACTGACAGTGGCCGCAGTGAGGCCTTTTTTTCCTGGAATTTCACATTCAACTTGCTGCCCTTTCCGGATGCGGCGAAGTTTACGGGAGTGTTGTAACGCGGTGCGGTGGACAAAAATGTTCTCCCCAGTGTCAGTTCGGTTGATGAAGCCGTATCCGCCTACCATGTTAAACCATTTCACAGTTCCACTCACCCGCTCTCGGGAAACAGAGGCTTTCTTTGGGTGCTCCACCGCTTCTTGTTGGTGTTGAATGCGGTTAACCTCGCTTTTAGGATGCTCGTCAACGGGCAGGCTAGAGGCGGTACGGCACGAGCGGAGCTACACATTACCGTTTTCGATTGACAGAGCCACGTCCCCGGACATGAGGTAGTCTGCGCCCAAGATGAGGTCAGCAGGCAAGTCCGCAAACACCGGGATGCCCACCAGGACCTTGCTGCCAGCCTCAGTCCGGATGCAAATATCGACTGCACCGACGGGAACAGCGCTTCCCCTCAAGCCTTGCAGAGGAGGCAAGGTCCATTGACTCATCGGGCCCGGTGCATGACGTTGAAGCAATGCCGTGCGCTGAGCGCCGGTGTCAACCAGTGCGGGTCAACTCGCCGATGCCGTCAACATGAACCGGCAGGAGGTGGTTCTGGAATTGTATGCGTGGGCGGGCAGCATGAGGACAATCCTTGCACATGTGGCCATGTTGTCCGCACGAAAAGCAACCACGGCGTTGCTGTGGTGCTGCGGCAGATGTCCCGGCGGCAGCAAGGATCCCGCGACGACTGGCGGTGTCGTGCAAGGAGGCCGCTCGGTAGACAAAGACGGAAAGTCTGTCAGTGTCCAGTGTAGACATAATCGATGCGTGGGTGGCATCGTGAAGCCCGTAGACAATGCACTGTTTGGCTGAAGATGCGGGCCACTCGATGTTGCAGGCCTGAAGAAGGCGGACCTTATCATAAATGTAAAGTGCGACATCTTCACCTGGAGCCTGGCCCCGCGCTCTCATCGTCGTGAGTTTGGCGTCGTGCGCACTGGCCAGGTGTGTAAACGCGGCAAGAAGGGCGGAGGTACAGGCCGTCCAAGTGGTGTAGCGGCGGCCTTCGTACTGGTGCCAGGCGCGGGCGGCACCACGGAGATGGTCCTCCGCGACGGCGAGCGTGGTGGCTGGAGACCAGGCGGAACGCCGGGCAGCAGCGTCGACAAGTTCAACCCATGCTTCGGCGTCATCAGAGAAGCCACGAAACTCCGGAAGCGGTACCGGTGGTACTGGGCACCCGGAGGACATCGAGACGCGGCCAAGTGCTGCGGCGAAAGTGGCGGATACCTCCCGGAGGGTGGAGAGCACTTCGGGAAGGAGGGCCGCCAGAGCCGAATCCGCCGAGGAGGCATGGACGCCGTTCTCGTGTGGAATTGGGGTCCCAGACGCCAAGTGAGCCCGAAGGAGGAGCGGCGGGTCGTGGAGGTCCGGGTCGGGCCCGAAGTTGGTCGACTGCGGCATTGTGAAGGAGAACAAGCAGAGACGCGGCCGTTCCTTCGAACGCCCAACTTTATTCTATCTTCATTGTCGTCTTCTCCTGTTTAGCTCCTGCACACTTCACTTCGTCGTCGGCTAAGCACATCACAATATATATATATATATATATATATATATATATATATATACTCAATTGTGACGTCACCTGAGTCGGACGCAGTGATCGTCGAGATATCGATACATGTGGGCGTTTTAGTCGACGTGCTGCGTTATCAGACTCCTTCCCGCTCAATTAGGCAACACGCCGTCATTGAAAGTTCTCGTGTCGAAACCAGTCTGGCTGCCTGCGCACGCGAGCACTTCTACGTAGCGCTGGCTGTTCCTCCTGTCTGGGCGGCGTTGGCGCGTTGGACAAGGGAGCCTCCAAATCCTGCGGTGCAGGCTCCGGCTGGGTTACAATTTCAGGCGCTAGGGCTGCGCCGCTGATTGGCTCCGATTGAGACAGTGACGATGGGTTCAAGTAACGTCGGGCACTCACAACGTGGGACACAACACCTTCCCAGGCGACACACTCACACCGCACAGTTTTCACAAAAGCACGGTCGCCCACCACAAACGTGCGCTCCTGCCCACGAACCAAATCGCGCTTCGCCTTCGATTGCTCCTGTTTCTGCTGCACGGTTTTTGCGACATTTGGCTTCAATAGAGAAAGTTTTATGCGCGACTGGCACTTTAAAAAACGCTCTGCAGGTGACTAAGCCGTCACACTACTTGGCGTGTTACGATAGACAATCAGGAAGCTGTCAATTTTTTATTTCACCATCTGATTCTTATCGGACGCCTCACTTTTAAGCCCCTGCTTCAGCAAGTGCTTCACGGTTTCACGGTTTGTACAGTTCGTTCAGCAGCCCTGTTGGACGCTGCGTGATAGGGAGGGATACGAACATGCCTTAAGCCGTTGGTGCTCAGAAATTCAGCGAACGCAGTTGAGGGCCCGTCGTCGCTCACTAATACTTCAGGGAAGCCGTAAGCGGCAAAAGCACCCCTAAGTTTCTCAATGGTTTTTCCTGACGAGTCGAGTACGAGGAAGACGGCCTTTTCTTTCAGTGCAAAGTCCACATGGACGGGTGACAAACAGTGCTCAGGGTATGGCCATGGGTGAAGAACCGGCCGGGAGGTGGGCTGAACTGCTTGGCAGATTTTGCATCTATGCACGTACTGTTTAATTTCCGCGTTTAACCTGGGCCACCAGACAAAACTTCTCGCGAGCATTTTCATGCGGCTGGCATCCGGGTGCTCCTCGTGTAGCATAATTAACATACGTTCCCTTAGCTGTTCTGGGATTACAACTCTCATACCCCACATCACGCAGCCCTTTTCCAGCGATAACTCGTCACAGCGAACATAGTATGCTTTCCAATCGTCTGAATACACTCTAGGCCACCCGTTCAATGTGAAGTCTGCCACCCGGCCCAGTGTTACGCTTCGCTATGAGGCCGTTGAAATCTTGTCAGCTGTGAGCGGAAGGCATTGAAATACTGATAGGCATTTGGATGCCTCGTCTTTCGCAGGTAACGGCTGGGCACACCTTGAAAACGCATCTGCCACTTCTGCATTCTTTCCCTTTTTAAGCTTCAGTTTGTACCTGTAAGCTGAAAGTATTACAGCCCAGCGCTGCATACGTGCAGCCGCCAGAGTCAGAATGCGTCTATCGTGCTCTAAGATGCCAAGCAGTGGCTTGTGATCTGTGTATATGGTGAATCTCGGCCATACAGGTATCTATGAAATTTCTTTAGTCCAAAACTTAAGGCCAAAGCCTCGCGCTGACACTGGGCATACGTTTTTTCTGCGTCTGTTAGTGCTATTCGATTTGGGGCTCGCGTGGCTCATCCCACCACCACGGCCGCTCGATGGAAGCGCACTGGGTGCGGCCTGCTGCGTCGCGCCGCCGTCAATGGGCAAGCGCGTCCTTGGGGAGTTTACAATTGCGCCCGCTATTTCTGCCGAGGGCGCCACTGTTCGGGGACACGTCGCCGCCGGGGTCGCCGACTCTGAGCGCGCGGTTTGCTTCCTTTCTGGGCGCGTTCGCCTCGCGTCTGCGTGGTAAACGCAAACTTTTTTGTGTGCGCGTGTGCAAGCACGTTAACGTTGATACCGGATGCGTTTGTTTTTTAAGGCGAAAGCCGTTCTAGGCTCATGGAGCGAAATTCTATGCTCAGAAGCTGTGCCTGTTTTCTGTGCGTCGCATCTGTGCACTGGTGTGCCAGTCGCGAAAGCGGACGTGCAAGGAGGGAGATTAAGAATTAAAATGATTGAGGGTGATAGGTAATCAATAAAAGTTATAAATAGACATTGATAGAGGTAATGACTAATGCTAATGACTCATAATGGTTAATAATGACGAAATGACCAATATGTGAAACGACGACATGTAATGACCACTGCTGATTCTAAATGAGTAACCTGCTTAGTTATGAGTGATAAGGGCTACAATGACTACGCAGGCAGACTTACCATAACTGAGAAACGACCAATATATCAAACGACGACTTGTAATGAACTGTGGCAAACAATGAGGGGCAAATGATAGGAGAAGGGTAGGCTTTCGCTGTCCTACGCTTAAGAGACATCTAAGAGACTCTCTAATTTTATCTGCTGAGCTCGCTTTAGGCAAAGACAGCAGCGATGAGTGGAAATGCACTCGCTTCCTCTGAAATGAAAGCGGCGCTGAGGTTAAAAAGTCCAGATGCTGAAGCATAATGCCCTATCAGCTGCCATTGAATTTGCTACAGTGGACAGCAGATTGGACTTGTTAGTGATTAATTATAGGTTAACCGTGCAAACAACGTGACGGGAACACAGGAGAAGAAGACGCAGCCGCGCTAGTTGTGTCGTCCTCTTTTCCTGTGTTCCCGTCACGTTGTTGAACCTATTTAGTTCCCAGGGAGCTGGCCAGTGAACTAGGATTTTTACGATGTGTTGTGAAGCAGATGACCACGATGAGGTAGCACCAGAAGCTTTTCTCGCAGGATATGTTGCGAGGACATATCAGAAAAACTACGAAGGTTTTTTTTTATAGAACATGCAATTTGTTATAAATTTTGCTGCGCAAATCTGAGTGGCCTTGCAAGTAAAGGGGCCTGTGCATACAGCATTTGTTTATACTGTTGAGACTGTTTGAGCCGATGCGATAAAATGAACAGCCACGTTCCACAGAAAATCCGGCGCCCGCTCTGTCGGCGTAAAGTCTGAAAAAAAAAAAAAACCTCTCTGGTAAGAGACACTTAAGTTGGTGATATGGCCAGACACCTTTGGCGCAATGAGAACACATGACATGTTCAATGTGGCAGGAGCTGCCAAACCAGAGAGAGACAATAAGATGTAAGGGTGAAATGGGAATTATTGAAAGCGGGACCCTTAGATCCCAAGTCAGGCACACTATACTCCTATAGGGCACGTTAGTACGGCTTTGGTAAAGAGGGGCTTTATATAGCTATGTGTAGGGTGCTATTTCACATAATGCTGTGGCTTAAGGCTGCATTCTAATGATATGCGACAGAGGCAGCAATTACGGGATACGTGAATAAGCAGATAGCAAAGTGCGGACACTCTAACGAGGCTCCTCAAGGAGACTTAAGAACCCCAAGTTTCATCACTACCAGGTTGTTGCTTAATTTATGCGATATTTGGTAATGGTTCTGAGGCGACATGTCAGTCGAGCAAGTGCCTGTTGCAGGAAATATAGTCAACTGGACCAGTTACAGGTTAATGAAAGCCAAGGACAATGGAGGCTTGATGTACCCCGCAAAGGAAGTAATCAAGCTTTGTCAGCTTACGAGCACCTTCATTAACAGGATGATGAAGCCTGAAGAGGTCCGGCGAAGTAGCAAGCTGTGTAAACTTTTGGTTTCATCATTGTTTTCTCACTGTACACAGTACCTGCAGCTAATATATAAAAACAATGATCGTGCCCATGCTAAGGCGCTATGCAAGATATCGTTAAGTTGCTGCCCCCACTGATAGCGAGCTGGGCTGGAAATGTCAACTCAACAGTGGAGCGATGTTTATGGCTATGGCATAAACCTCTCTCAAGAAAGGTTTTCCGTCTGCGATTGGTAATTTTCTTCCTTTTTTTGTGTGGCCATTTAATAAGCGTACTCGGCTGCTCGCTGAATCTCGGCTGCAGTTGCGCACCGACGCGTGAACATTCTTGTGATCACAGCTAAGAGTTTCACAACAGCAACACTCGATGCGCGTTCTTCCATTGAAAATTACAAACCAGCAAAATTGTATGGGTTTGCGAGCAGCCAATAAAAATAGTAATAAAAACTTTCGGCGCATATACGTAGCACCTTGAGGCAGACCGGCTCTATCAAGCGCGCTTACTTTGTCCGGTCATGCAAAATGCGGGAAGCCATGACGGATAGCGTTCTGGCGTACAAAGTTTAAGGTCTCCAACTGAGTAGAAGATCCCAGGTTATCATCTAGATTTAACCTAATAAACATCTTCATATTTCCACCGTAAAATTTGTCATAATGAGATAGAAAGGTTGGTTACATGTCGCATTTTCACAGAGGTTGCTCATAGTAGGACATTTTTTATTGGATAGCGCTGGCAGCTTAGAACAGGTTGACATCAATTTGTGTATAAAAGCTGTATACAGGTATGAGTAAATGGTATGAAAATGACACACGGAATTCGCGACATAGTTAATTAAATGGTTATGCATTAGGCTACCATGCCAGCTGAACAGCTTCGAATTGTTAACAGCCGGGTCACATTTTAAAGTGACGAACAACTGGATCAGAATGCAACATCACGGTAATGCGAGCTCTCCAATCGAGTGGCCTTGAACCAGCGTCACTATAAGTTTTTTGGGGTACACCCCAGTATACATCCTTGCCGAGCAAGCGCTAAGTGCTGACACGGTCACACTAGACATGAAAGTATATACTAATTCTTGTTAACAAATTGTGTGAAGCGGAGCTCTTATATCCTTAAAATAAAAGGCTTCTACTACGCCGACGCCTCCCTCAAAGCGCAGCTCTCCGCGCGCGGCTGTCCCCGAACGGTGGCGCCGCGGCGGTGGCGACTGGAAGTAGGCGCCTCCCGCCGGCTTCGGGAGACGTAGCAGGCCGCACCTAGTGCGCTTCCATCGAGCGGCCGTGCCACCACTGACACCAGTTGTTAGACTGGCTGGCGCCTGAGTATCGTACCGCTTCCACCAGTTGTTACATTTGGGTCGCGGCTCCATCGGTAGCGTTGGCCTGGTGGCTCCGCGGCTGGGCGGACGGCATCAACGGTCCCAGCAAAGACAAGGCGTTTTCTAATAAAACAAACGTTTAATACAACATCATGAAGGAATGGCCAGAGAAGCTGACCCGAAGAGAAAACTTACACGCTCACACACAGCTGGTGTCTGGCATAGTCTCTACGACGCCTCCCAAGTAGTCTCTCTCTCAGCGGAGTCTGCCGCTGCTTTTTATACGCTTGTCAGTTCAGAGGGAAAGGGAGAAACTTCGTATCGGAACAAGACGAGATGACTCAATCGTTGGTAGCGCGACAGAAATCTCCTCCAGCTCCTGCTGACGGGCGAGGGCGACGCTCTCTCCCTCGAGCGCCGGGCTTGGTCAGCGTTTGCACACACAAGCACGCACACACATTTCGGCGCGTGCAACTTCGGCGTGCTCAGACACGCGCGCGGAAGGAAGCGTTGGGAGGCCAACGCTTCCTTCATCTGAAATCATCTGAAATGGCCAAAGCGCTGGCTGCTTTGCCTGATGCTACGTTGCGGCCGCGTCGGTTGTCGCCCATGGCGGTGGCGAATCGTAACAGCGTACGCGACGCAAATGCGATTGGCTTGTCGTCACCCTCAGCTGTCTCTTGAAAGATAACCGCTTCTAAGTCATATGATGATGTATCGCAAAGTGCTGTGAGCGGTTTCTTGACGACATAAAATGCCAGCACCTTGCTGCTGGCCAGCCATGCTTTCGTATCCGTAAACGCATCGCTGCATTCTTTCGTCCACGACCATCTCGTATCTTTCTTCAAACGCCGATAAAGCGGCTCTGAGACAGTTGATGCGTGGTCGGCTCCGCTGCTTCCAAGATTGCCTTTTTGTTGCGTTCGTAGGGCAAATGCCTTATTCAGTTACCCTGTGACCGAAGTACGCGACTGCCTTCTGAAAGAAGCGGCACTTAGCCAAATTTAGTTTGATAATATATTCACTCAAACTTGTAAGACATGCTCCAGTGTATTTTGGCAGTCTGCTATATCCTGCACAGACACGATCACGTCATCGATATAACATCCTACATTCGGGATAGCGTGAAGCACTTCGTTCATCATGGACTGGAATATTGCCGGCGCACTGACCGCACCGTAAGGTAGGCACTGAAATCCAAACCCCAGACTAGTGTTTACTGTCAAAAATGGTCGGGACTCTAGAGTAAGCGGCAATTACTGGTTCGCCGAAGAAAGGTCTAGCACACAAAATACCTTTCCTCCTGCCAAAGCAGTGTACAAATCCTCGGGTCTGGGTAATGGGTAATGATGTTTTTAATAAGGGGTTTACGGTTATCTTACAGTCCTCACATAACCTGATACTGCCATCTTTTATGACTGTGACTAACGGTGCAGCCCAGTCGCTGCGCATTATTGTCTGCAGCATGCTTGTTTCGACTTGCTCTAACAGTTTTTGCTCAACCTTTTTCTGCAGTGCAAAAGGTACCGGACTAGCGCGTCAAAATACAGGAACTCTACAAGGTTTCAGAAAAATGTTTGCTTGAAACTTCTGCATTGTTCCTAATTTCTCAGAGAACACCGAAGGGTTCTTCTGTTTTAGATCCCACACTCTGTCTTCGAGTGCCACCTGTCCAATTTCCAGCCAATCAATCTTGAGGCGTTCCAGCCAATTTCGATCATGTAGCACTGGTAACCTCTTTCTGTTGTCCTTTACAACAATGACAGGTAGCGTCATGCTCTGACCATTGTACTGAACTGCCACGCCAAAGTCCCCTTTAAGTTGCATCTGTTGCCCAGAGTAAGTACGAAGCGGCATTTTGCATGGCTCGCATCTTACGTGCGAAAACTAGGATTGGTACACCTGCTCTGGAACGATTGTGACGACTTCTCCCGCGTCAATTTGCATATTGAGGGTGTGCCCCTCAAGGTTAACGCCCACTTCATAACATGATTGGTTTGAGTTAACCAAATGATACATTTCTTGCTCAGAGTTTTCGACGGAACATTTGCGAGCTTTTAGTTTTTGCCCTAAAACTCTGGCGCTTATTTCTCAAGTGGCCTACTTTTGAACACTTATGACAAACCGAGTTTTTGTATCAGCAAACTTCCGAAAAGTGTCCCCTGCCGCATCTTTCACACTTCTCGCTCTTGCGGCCTCGCCTTCTCTTGGGCTTAACTTGCCTCGGCTTGGGACGCTGTCGACCTTTCACTACGTGCACTGATGTGTCTTGTTCTCTTGACTGCATTTGCGCACTGTCTCGCAATGCTAAGTTTTTATCAAGGGCGATTTTGCATGCGCTTTGAAATGTAAAGTCTCGTACCGCGAACAGAGCAAGCTGAGTCTCTTCATCCCGTATGCCGGCAACCAGCCTGTCTCGGAGGGCATCCTGTAAGAAGTCGCCGTAGTCGCACTTCCTGGCTAAGTGTTTAAGTTCTACAATGAACTCTTCGACGCTTTCACCCTCCTGTTGCACGCGTGGATTAAACTTGCACCGCTCCCCTATGACGGAACTTTTGGGCCTGTAGTGCGTTTTGAGGACAACCTTCACTTCGTATGATTTTTCTCCCGGCGATGCCGATACTGTGATACTTCTTAGTACTTCATAATCCTCTGCACCTATTACTGTCAGGAAGACTGAGAGACGATTTTCGTTGGCTACCTCATTTCCCGTTAAAAAGTGCTCAAAGCGCTCTAAGTACGACTCGAAGTTTTGCGTATTGTTCTCGAATTCCGATGTTCCCCACTGACGGCATGTTTAAAGAACCATAGAAGTTCGATACTCATTCGTTGTCTTCGGAGACTGCTGTTGGCGTTCCTTGTGACTTCTTTTGGGTGATGCTGTCTTGCTGGAATGCTGAACGAAGGTCAAGGCGATGATTGTATCCTTGAGTGTCTGCAGGCGACAGCCGTACACCGAGAGCACGTACTACGTCGTTCCTTTTACCTGGAATGCTTGCTTCCGTCCTTGCCGTCCTCACTCGGTTACTCGCTTGTTCGCTCTATCCGCCGTCGGCCGTTGCCTACGCAGGTGCGTAGATCGCGTCGTCGCCAGGTGTTATAACGTCAGCAGCGAGTCATGCGAAGGAGTGAACTGCTTTATTCAGGGCTGGCGCCCGTATATTGCCAGGGGGCGCTCGGAGCGAAAGACGTTGAAGTGGCGCTCGGAGAAAAAGGACGAAGTGAATCGGCTCCGGACTCGCAGGACGTACCAGACGTATTCCACCTGCACCGGCTCTGATAAACTAGCCCTAGTCGCCAACACCGTGACAAATCTGGTGGAGGTCAGGTCTGATGTCCCGTACCCCTCCGCTAAGCAGGAGTGCTGGTCATATATTCGAGGAAACGCCTGTTCACCGCACCAGCCGCAGGCAACGAGGCCTACCACCTGAGTTTTCCCCATCGGCTATGACTACCGGCAGCCACGACGTCGTCGCAATGCCTGGAGCGACCCCTACTTACGTAACCTTTCAAAACCCCCGCGTCCCAAAGACCTTTCACGGGGACACCTATGAAGACGTCGACGACTGGTTGCAGCACTACGAAAGGGTAGCTGCCTTCAACCTCTGGGATGACGCCGCCCGGCTTCGCAACGTCTACTTCAGCCTTGAAGATGGCGCTCGGACATGGTTCGAGAACCATGAAGACCAGCTGTCTTCCTGGAGTGAGTTCAAGCGTCATCTTGCGGTTACTTACGGTAGCTCAGATCGCCGCGAACGGGCCGAACGCGCCCTCCAATCTCGAGTTCAAATGCCTAACGAAACTGTCGCGGCATATATCGAGGACATGACACGCCTCTTCAAGCGGGCAGACCCTACAATGTCCGAGGACAAAAAGCTGCGCTACCTCATGCTTGGCGTTAAAGAGCAGCTTTTTGCTGGCCTGGTGCGCAGCCCACCTAAAACTGTCGCAGAATTCCTTGCGGAAACATCCACGATAGAAAAAGTGCTTCAGCAGCGAGCTTCGGCACAGAATCGTACCGTCCACGCCACCTCCGTCTCTGCCGAGTTACCATCGCATGGCATGGACGCATCGGCGCTACGGGAGCTCGTACGTTCGATTGTGCGCGACGAACTCAGACTGCTGTATGGCGCACCTCAACTAGCTTCTACCTCCATTGCAAGCGTTGTCCGCGACGAAGTGCAGCAAGCGCTCCGGCCTCCGGTTTCAAGCGGTGAACCTCATGTTGCTCCTCCTCTTACGCCACCTGAGTCTCAGCGTCCCACATACGCCGAGGTGCTACAATACTCTCCACCCCAGCCGCCGACCCTCATGCCTGCTAACGCAGCTGCACCAACAACACCGGCCCCCGTGATTCAGTACGTAACGGATTCCCGACTATCTAGACGGAAAGCAGACGAGTGGCGTACCCCCGACCGACGCCCTTTATGCTTTCACTGCGGCGAACCGGGTCATGTCTATCGGCGCTGTCCCTACCGTCGACTGGGCCTCGAAGGTTTTTCCGCCGATTCTCCGCGGCCTCGCTACGGCGAACGGCCCCGAGCCGTTGAAGACTTCGTCAATGACCAGCGCCGTGGTGTTCCGTCTCGTCTGCGGCAATCTCGATCACCGTCGCCCAGGGCTCGCCCTTCGCCATCTGCTGCGAGGTCCTCATGGGCACCGCAGGGCCGACTGCCCAGCCCCCAGCGGGAAAACTGAAACCAGCGACCTTCGGGGGTAGGCTCGCTGGACATCGCTGCGCGGGAGACCCCCCAACGACGCGGACACGGAAAGACTACGAATCGACATTGGAAAAGTCCGCGGTTGCCGATTATAACGCTACCTCGACGCCACCACGACGCACCCG
The DNA here is from genome assembly GCF_055883805.1 of Amblyomma maculatum. Lineage (NCBI taxonomy): Eukaryota > Metazoa > Arthropoda > Arachnida > Ixodida > Ixodidae > Amblyomma > Amblyomma maculatum. The sequence goes on along the minus strand of NC_139347.1, from coordinate 205,345,347 downwards.
CAACGACGACGAATTGCCGGTGGAACCGACGACGCACCAACGCACCCGCAACAACGACGATTTGCCGGTGAAACAGACGACGCAACAACGCACCCGCAACAACGACGAATTGCCGGTGAAACAGACGACGCAACTATGCACCCGCAACAACGACGAATTGCCGGTGGAACAGATGACGCGACAACGCACCCGCAACAATGAAGAATTGCCAGTGGAACGGACACCGCAACAACGCGCCTGCAACAACGACGAATTGCAGGTGAAGCATACCGCGTACACCGACGCAGAGCACTCAAACACTCAGAAGCCTGATATTCGCGAGCAGCTGTCGTTGGATATACCAGTAATACTGGATGGCCGCCATGTTCGAGCTTTGTTGGATACTGGCGCTGATTATTCTATTTTGAGCAGCCAGTTTGCCGCGATTCTCAAGAAAGTTTTGACTCCGTGGGCTGGCACACACGTTCGCACTGCGGGTGGTCATCTGGTTACTCCTCTAGGCATGTGCACGGCCAGGGTTCAAATTCAAGAGTCGACATTTGTGGTAAGCTGCCTCGTTCTGAAAAGCTGCTCACGTGACCTAATTCTGGGCGTAGATTTTCTTCGTGAATATGGCGCAGTTATTGACCTCCGGGATTTTAAGGTCTCGTTTTCTACTGAGAAAGCAGTGGCCCTCAGCAGTACACAGCGACCACTCAATGTGCTTCGAGTTCATGCGGACAGTGTCACCCTGCCACCCCGAACCAGCACCTTCGTTAATGTCAAATGCAATGCACTTCACGATGGTGATGCAATAGCCGAAACTAACCTCTCGTTACTGTTGACGCAGGGAGTCTGCGTGGCTCGCAGTTTGATCCATCTTAACTGTGGTCAGTCCAGGGTACTTGTTACCAATTTTTCTCACGAGTATCGACACCTTTTTCGGAATACTTCCGTAGCTTTCGCGGAACGCATATCTGAAGTCTCCGAGTGCTTGTCCACAGAAACCGTGCCACCGCCCACATCCCTCGACAACCTCGACATTAGCTCAGAGCTATCGGTGAGCCAGCGTGAACAGCTGTTTTCATTGTTACTCGAATTCAGAGAGTGTTTTGCATCATCGTCAAAAGTGCATCAGACTCCCATTGCCAAGCACGAGATCGTGACGTTCGATGATGTGCGCCCAATTCACCAGCACCCCTACCGCGTCTCTTCGACCGAGCGCGAAATTATTAAGTCACAAGTTAAACAAATGCTCGAAGATGATGTTATCCAGCCATCGAATAGCCCATGGTCTTCCCCAGTCGTTCTAGTTAAAAAGAAAGACGGCACGTTACGTTTTTGCGTCGATTACCGCAAGCTGAACGCCGTAACCAAGAAGGATGTTTACCCCTTGCCGCGGATTGACGACTCTCTCGACCGCCTTCGGCGTGCGAAGTACTTTTCGTCAATCGATCTGAAAAGTGGCTACTGGCAGATTGAGGTAGATGAGCGAGATCGTGAAAAGACGGCCTTTGTCACACCTGACGGACTCTACGAATTTAAAGTTCTACCTTTCGGACTTTGTTCTGCGCCGGCCACATTTCAGCGGATGATGGACACTGTCCTCGCCGGGCTTAAATGGCAGTGTTGCCTAGTCTACCTAGATGACGTGGTGGTCTTCGCAGAATCGTTTGCACAACATCTTGAGCGCCTGCGGTCAGTACTTGAAGCCCTTCGATCCGCTAACTTGACACTTAAGCCACAGAAATGTCACTTTGGTTACCGAGAGCTTAAATTCCTCGGTCATGTCGTAAGCGCTGCCGGCGTGAAGCCTGACCCTGACAAGCTTACTGCTGTTGCGGAATTTCCGATTCCACATGACAAGAAAGCTGTTCGCAGATTTCTCGGCTTGTGCAGTTATTACCGCCGTTTTATCGATAACTTCGCTGATCTTGCTGAACCGCTGACTCGGCTCACCCGGGGAGACGCCCCTTTTGTTTGGAGTCACGAGCAAGAAGCTGCTTTTACCGAGTTGCGTCTCCGTCTCCAATCGCCGCCTATTCTAGCCCATTTCGATGAGCACGGTGAGACAGAAATCCACACTGACGCCAGTAACATTGGCCTTGGGGCGGTTCTCGTGCAACGTCAAGAGGGTGTGGAACGAGTCGTCGCCTATGCCAGCCGTACTTTATCCCGCGCGGAGATGAACTATTCAACTACTGAGAAGGAATGCCTCGCCATTATTTGGGCTGCTGCAAAATTTCGCCCCTACCTTTATGGTCGCCCATTTAAAGTGGTCACTGACCACCATTCCTTGTGTTCGCTGGCCAACCTGCGTGACCCATGCGGCCGCCTGGCGCGATGGAGCCTTCGCCTACAGGAGTTTGACCTCACTATAGTCTATAAGTCCGGACATAAGCATGAAGATGCTGACGCGCTCTCTCGTGCGCCCGTCGAGCTCGCTTCACCACACAAGGGTGACTCTGGCAGTTTTCTCGGAGCTGTTGATGATTCAGATATGTCTCATCAGCAGCGTGCTGATCCAGAGTTACGAGCCCTGATCGATTATTTAGAAGGTAAGCCAGCCACAATACCTAAGTGCTTTTCTCGGAGCCTATCAACTTTCTGCCTGAGAAGTGGTGTACTCTATAAGCACAGCTCTAGATCCGAATCGAGAACCTACCTCCTCGTGGTACCCGCAGCTCTGCGAGAGGAAATCCTTTCCGCGTGCCACGATGAACCAACTTCTGGCCACTTGGGCTATACTCGCACACTTGCTAGAATACGAAAGACATTCTACTGGCCCAACCTTGCCACTGTTGTCAAGCGCTATGTTAAGACCTGTCGGCAATGTCAGCGTCGGAAGGTTCCGCAATCAAAGCCCGCAGGCCTCCTCGTGCCCATAATGCCACCACGCGCACCGTTTGATCAAGTCGGCATGGACCTTCTCGGTCCTTTCCCTCGATCTTCCGGGGGCAACCGCTGGATAATCATCGCCACAGATTACCTGACTCGATATGCCGAGACCAAAGCGTTACCTAGTGGTACAGCATCTGAAGTTGCCCATTTCTTTGTACACCAGATCATGCTGCGGCACGGTGCTCCGACCTGTATTATTACTGACAGAGGGACTGCCTTTACTTCACAAATGATGACCGAAGTTTTTCATCTCAGCGGTACGGCGCATCGAAAAGCTACTGCTTACCATCCGCAGACGAACGGGCTGACGGAAAGGCTTAATAAGACCATTGCGGACATGCTGGCGATGTATGTCGACGCCCAGCACAAGACTTGGGATGCTATCCTACCATATGTGACATTCGCGTACAATACGGCAGTCCAAGAGACGACACACTTCACGCCGTTTCGCCTAGTTTACGGCAGGGAGGTTCGGACAATGCTGGACGCAATGCTCCCTTGCGAAACAGATACCGAACTTTCTACCGACGCCGAACACTTTGCCCAAGATGCGGAGCAAGCACGCCAACTAGCACGCGTCCACATCGCCCAGCAACAGGACAGGGATTCACGCCGGTACAACCTCCGCCACAAACAAGCTTCCTACAGCCCCGGGGACCAGGTGTGGGTGTGGACTCCTGTTCGACGCCGTGGCCTATCAGAAAAGCTGATTTGCCGTTACTTCGGACCATATAAAATCTTGCGGCGCCTCAGCGACGTTAACTATGAGGTGCTCCCAGATGGCCCAGAGCAGAGAGGCCGTCGGCTACCTCGTCCAGAGACAGTTCATGTCCTGCGCATGAAGCCGTATTTTACGCGGTAACTGAAAGACGGCATCTGCAAACTTCTTTTTTTTTTCTTTCCATTTGCTTTGGTCCACCTGTGTGCACGTGTGCCGTGTGCGTCACGCTTAAGGAGGGAGGAATGCCAGGGGGCGCTCGGAGCGAAAGACGTTGAAGTGGCGCTCGGAGAAAAAGGACGAAGTGAATCGGCTCCGGACTCGCAGGACGTACCAGACGTATTCCACCTGCACCGGCTCTGATAAACTAGCCCTAGTCGCCAACACCGTGACAATATATATACCCATGTGTGGCATCACATGAGTCGGACGCAGCGATCGTCGCGGCATCTAAACATGCCGTCGTTTTAGCCGACGTGCTGCGTTATCACAAGTTGCGAGCTTCGGAGTCTTGTTAGCACTTGTCTGTGTGCATCTTGGTCCTCTGTCTCTATTCCTTTTGCGCTGTGATTGACCAAAATATTGTAACGCGCTCATGAAACTCAGCAGGATTCAGTAGGGTATGTACATTACCATTGTAATATGTTACGATTGTCAGCTTTATGTTAACAATTTCAATCCGCCAATTGCGCGTGACGCGCGGCTGGGTGAAAGTATTTGGCCATGCAATTACGTGGACACCCAACCACGGCACTACTTTGGGTCCCGTTTGGTTGCCGAACATTGGTTGCCAACTAATTTCCTACCATTTACCGACTGTCGGCTAAAAGTCTTTGACCAATTCTTAACCAGGCAGCCAAGCAGGTCTCACCTTCGGACCTGTGTTAGCTGGCTGAGAATATCGGCTGCTGAATTCTGACCAGTCGTTTACCGACGGCCTACCGTCGAGAAATTTCAGTCGGGATCTGCTCTGCATAACGCCGCATCGCAGGGCGGGCCACTTCATTCCAGGGGATGGTGTTCAATAAAGCAGGCGCCAAACATGGCGGGCGTGTCAGCATTACCCTTTACGTTAGGGGTGATCGCAATCGTCGAAGACAATATCAGTTACTGCATCTTCTAAACAAATGGAATGTGACAGTGGCACATCCAGGAAACAAAGCTGTCCCCTGACGATGATACAAAAGCTGCTCTAATGCCATTTTACCAGAATTCGGTCATTGTTAGCCACTCGAGATGCTTATCCAGAGGGCGCATGCTATTTCTGATCAACACACAGAACATTAGTCATGCATTATTAAATAGATGATAAAGGGCGACTTATATTTTGTGATCTCATAATTGCGGCAGTATAATGGCTAATATTTGTGCCTATGACCCTGCAGAGCAGCAAGATAGGATTCTAGATGTTATTTCTCTCATTAGGTGATCATTTGTGCATAGATCGTAAAATTATACCTTTTGTACATTTGAACTCTGTAGGAATGACGACCGAGCCGTGTGAAGCGATTTGACACTGTGCTGATTTATTTACGATTTGGTATATGAATACAGGCTTGTGTATGTCAGCCAAGATAAGGGTGACAAAATTCATTCCTTTTCATTGTTCTCCCATTGCTCAAGTTGACGGGATTTACGTTTCGGAGGAGTTTGCCAAAAATTACAGCGAAGTTCTAGAACATTATTGAATAGGTAGGCAGGCGGCTGCTGCGCCAGCCCCTACCCTAAATTGCTGACAGGCCATCACCTGGCTACGGCTTACACTAGGACATTCTCACATCCGCTCCAGGTGAACTATATGCTTCCAGAGAAAGATCAGAATTATCCATACTCTGCGACTCGAGATGGACCTTCGAGAACATCATCTGGGACTGCCCCTTTCTCCCGGGAGAGACCTAAACCTGACGCCGCCCATGCTGCGCTGCTCGGACCAAGGAGGATATATAAACCTTGCTGGAGTGGAAGCCGCCTATACGCGCCTATGCGGAAGAGTGAAGCCTTGGCGGCCGTCTTGCCAGTGGCAAAAAGCAGCAGTGCGCAACCGCGCTCGTGCTTCTTCGCGCTGCCTATGAAGTTGCTCGCGTTTACAAAACAATGAAAGCAAGCGGTTGTGGTCGTAAACGCTTATTTTCCATCCATCAGCAGCCAACTGGCATGTAGAAAGCAGTTAACCTGCACAAATATTAACGAAAAAAAGCTTAATAATCAGGCGCACAGTAAAAATAATGGTGAGAGGCACCCTACTGGTGATTGAAGATAATCACCCTTGACAGAACTGGTCTGACTTTATTCTTGATCAGTTCCCGGTTTCGTTCCTTCGTCCTGCGGTGTATCCTCACTTTCACGTATTCTTCAGCGACTTTTTTTCACAAATTGTAGATATTGTGAAAGAAGGCTAGTTTGAGACGGCAAGGTCGTGACGGCAAGGCCAGCGATGCCTTGTCTAGCTTTCTAATCTGATGACAAAACCCAGGCGCGTGCCGGAGCCGGCGCCACGGGACGATGATGATGGTATGTACAAATGAAAGAGGAAGATCATGGCATGTACAAATTAAGCAACATCCACGGAACGCTTACACAATCTGCCCGGGAGGTCGGAAGCGGCGCACAAACGGTTACAAGCGAGACGCATGAACAATTTCAGTTCCACGGTGGCGTCGATCAGCTGAGGGATCAACAGGCGTCACTTTGTAGTTCACTGGGGAAGTTTGGCTTATGACCTCATAGGGACCTAACGGTGAAGGAATTTATCACTGAGGCCAGGGGTGCGCAACGGTGTATAAAGCAGTACTTCGTCGCCAGGACGAAAAGAGACCACTCGATGTGTAGAATCATAGCGAGCCTTGCGGTCTTCCTGGCACGCTGCCGTGTTGAGGCGGGCAAGATGACGGCATCTGGCCACACGAGATAAAAAATGAGTAGGTACTGATGTGGAATAGTCGGGCGTAGAGAAGAAGGAAGCGTCGAGAATTGTAGTGGGAGGACGGCCATAAACGAGGAAAAATGGAAAATAACCGGTAGTCCGTTGTACTGCTGTGTTATAGGCGAATGTGACGAATGGTAGAATAGTGTCCCAATTTCGATGATCTGGTGTGATGTACATGGATATCATGTCTGACAAGGTGCGATGAAATCGCTCAGTCAGACCGTTAGTATGGGGATGGTAGCTTGAGGTTGTCTTATGAAGGGTGGATGACGCGTGAAGAACTTCGGCAACGACTTTCGATAAGAAGGCTGTACCGCGGTCAATTAGGAGCACCCGAGGAGCGCCATGACACAATACAATTGATCGCAAAAAGAAATTTGCTACTTCTTCAGCGGAACCAGTCGGTACAGGTGCTGTCTCAGCGTAGCGTGTGAGGTGGTCGACAGCTGTTATAATCCAATGGTTACCCCCCTCGGAGAGAGGTAAGGGACCATATAAGTCGATGCCGACTACGTCGAATAGCGTGGTGGGACAAGGAAGAGGTTGTAGAAGGCCAGCGGGCGAAGAAGTCAGCCGTTTGCGACGTTGGCACAGAGGGCAGGATGCGACGTATTTGGCAGCGGTGGAAGATAAGCCAGGCCAAAAGAGTCGTTTTCTCACGCGGTCGTAGGTTTTGTCAAAACCAAGGTGACCTGCAGCAGCGTCATCGTGGAGAGCCGCCAGTATACGTGGGCGAAGCATACGCGGCACGACTGGGATCCAGCGAGTTCCATCAGGGCAATAGACGTAGCGGAGTAGGATGCCATCTTCGAGCTTGAAATTGCGAAGCTGTCGGCGAAGCCTAGCATTTATTTTTTTTTATTACAAGTTCCTGCAGCGCCCGAAGGCATTATTGCAGGGGGAGAGATGACAAGTAATCTTGCTGGGAACGCCAGTGATAAAATACATAAAAATGAAGAAAATAACAGGACACAAGTGATAATGCGGAATGAAAAACATGCATCTAAAGGGGGCAACTGCGCGACGAACGAAGTGATGAAAACACTCAAAAAACAAAGTAATGAAGGTAACACACGCAAGAGAACTGGGCGCCACGTCACACATCCGATAAAAAAGCCTGAAATAAATTTTCAGTGCAACACTCAGTGATGCCAGCTGGCAGCCGGTTCCACTCATTGATCGTCAGTGGAGAAAACGAGGTTTTATACACATCTGTCCGGCATTTTATTTCGCGGATCTTCCACTGATGATCAAGTCGTCTAGACAAAAAGTGAGGTTGAAGCAGGTGCCGGTCTTTGTCAATGCTGAACTTTCCAAAATAAATGCGATACATGATCTGCAGTCTGAAATGTTTTCTGCGGTGAGCTAAAGATTCCCAACCAAGATGATGTTTAATAGACGTGACACTAGATGAAAAATTATAATTATTAGACACAAATCTGGCAGCATTATTTTGGACGCGTTCGAGCATTTCTGATAAGTAAATAAACTGGGGATCCCATACAGGGCATGCATATTCAAGAATTGGCCTTATGTAAGTGAAATACAGGAGCTGCTTGACATTTGACTGCGCTTTGCTGAAATTACGCTTTAAAAAATTAAACATTCTGCAGGCTTTCGATGTAATATGCTCAATTGGGCTTGTCCGAAGCGCCGATAAGGCGGTCGATGATAGGATGGCAGTAGGCATCGGCTAATTGCTGTGAGCGGAGAGCGTGCTTGTTCTCAGAGTCGTCAAAACAAAGGGTTGTGATATACGTCGGGCTAAGAGATGGTCGGCTCTGGTCAGAGGTGGAAATGCATTAGGAAGAAAAACAGCTAGTTGATTCCGAAAGGGGACAGCGAGAGCGAGCGTCGGCGTCTTGATGTTGACGACCAGATTTATAAGTGACGTCGAAATGGTATTCTTGCAGGCGTAGAATCCAGCGGCCAAGTCGGCCTGTCAAATTTTTGAGTGAAGACAACCAGCAAAGAGCATGGTGGTCGGTCGCAACTGTGAAGTGCCGACCGTATATTTAAGGGCGAAATTTTTGGACAGCCCATACGACGGCAAGACGCTCCTGTTCGGTAATGGCGTAGTTTTTCTCAGCTGGAGTCAGAGTCCGACTGGCAAAGGCAATCATGTTCTCACACGATGTTGCATCACGCTGCAGAAGTACAGCGGCAAGACTATGACCACTGGCATTGGTATGCAGGATAGATCGAGCGCTGTCACTGAAGTGGCCAAGAACAGGATCTGATGTGAGGGCGTGCTTTAGGTCATTAGAAGCAGTTTTGCACTGTTCAGTCCATAAGAAAGGGCTGCGTGCTTTAAGTAGCTGATGAAGTGGTGCAGCAATAGTTGCAAAATGCCTTACAAAACGCCGGAAATAAGACGCGAGGCCGAGGAAACTGCGCAAATCTGTAGACCGTTGTGGACGAACAAAGTCAAAAACCGCGATGATTTTTTCAGGATCTGGGCGAATGCCGTCATGGCTGACCAGATGTCCCAATATTCTAATTTCCTTCTGTGCAAAGTGGCACTTCTTGGTGTTAAGCTGAAGGCCTGCCGAAGCGAGACAGGTGAGGATTTTATTCAGGACAGTGAGATGGTCATTAAAGGTTGTCGAAAAGATAACAATGTCGTTCAAGTAACACAAACAGGTTCTCCATTTTAGGCCACGAAGCACAGTATCGATCATTCTTTCAAATGTCGCTGGTGCGTTACAAAGTTCGAAAGGCATAACAATAAATTCGTAAAGGCCATCGGGTGTTGCGAAAGCGGTTTTTTCTTTGTTGTCCTCATGCATAGGTATTTGGCAATAATCTGAGCGAAGGTCCAAGGTAGAGAAATATTCGGAGCCTTAGAGAGAGTCAAAGGCGTCATCAATTCGCGGCATCGGATATACATCTTTGCGGGTAATTTTGTTGAGTGCGCGTTAATCAACACAAAAGCGTACTGAGCCGTACATTTTTTAACTAGCACTACTGGGGAGGACCATGGGCTTGTTGAGGGACGAATTAAATTGCGATGGAGCATGCCATTTACATTTTCTTCAATTACGTTTCGTTCAGAGAGGGAAACCCGATGAGGCCGTCGGCGAACGATAGAGTTACCTTCGGTAATGATGCCATGGTGCGCAACGCTAGTCCGCCCCAGTGGTGTGGAAGTGGCATCAAAAATGGCTTGGTGGTGTCGAAGCAATGTCAGCAGTTCTTGGCGTTGGTTCGGCGTGAGTTTAGGATTAATAGTCTTTGCGAGAACAGAAAGAGAGACGTCTGACGAAACACGTTGCTGAGGCGGAGGGGCGGTGAGCACCATCAGGGAAAAAGGTTGAACATCCACCATGCGATGCAGAGAAGTTCCTTTTGGGAGCACGAGATATTCACGTAAAGTGTTAGTGGCCACTACTGTTGCTGAGCCGTTGTGGAACCGGACAAGACTTGACGGGAAGGCGATGCCGCGTGCAAGATGACTATATGATGGTGCTATGAGTACGTCCCCGTCAGTGATGTGGTCAGAAACATCAGTAAGCAGCTTTTCGCACTGAGGAGGCAAAACAGTATCAGCGGCGGCAACGAGGGGATGATATCGTTCAGAGGAGTCAGATGCAAAATCGCTGTCTGTCATATGAATAACACGGCCACCACAAGAAATTAACGCTGAAGCGGTTGACAAAAAATCCCATCCAAAAATCATCAGGTGCACACAAGGTGAGAGCACAGCAAACTGCACATGATGGCGGATGCCGTCGATAACAACTCGTACGATGCACTTCGCTGAAGGGCGCAAAGGGACGTCATTGGCTCCACGGAGTTCAGGCTCATCATATGGTGTTGTCACTTTTCGCAAACGGTAGCACAAAGCGTGAATGACAGAAATTGCAGCCCCTGTATCAATCAAAGCTTCGACCGGTAAACCTTCAGCGATAACAGCAATCACATTATACGGGTGATTAGGAGGACTTTTATTAAGTTCGCAGAGTGCAGTTTGACCTCCGGAAACTGCAAGACTTAGTTTTCCGGATGGCGGACAGGGAGAGCGGTCGCGGGACGTAGCGGGGAAACTGAGCGGCGGCATGGGGACGTGGACCGGCGTCAGGATACATGGTTACCACGAGGCTCAGAGGAAGATACTGGAGGTGGGGAGGACCGTCGAGGTGGGCTTGGAGTAGGCCGGCGTTGATAATATGAGGTTGAAGGCATGTCAGTTTCGAAGGTATCGTAATCACGGCGCTCGTTCTGAAGGCGGCGACGACAGAAGCGGGATATATGTCCTCTAATACCACAGTAATAGCAGACTGGTCGGGAGGGACGCCAAGGTGCGTAGTAGGGTGGTTTAGGTTGAGCCATCGCCATTGCATTGACGTGATTGTAAGTTGGTACCGGTCGGGGCGGGGGAACCAAAGAAGGGGGGGATGCAGCGACGTGCGCGTAGGTCGGCGCAGGGTGGTTTGCAGAAGGGTCGGATGTCACAGGGTGGCTGATAGTTGATAACTCTTCTTTAATCATGTTGCGGAGAACGGCTTCATTAGAAGGTGCGGAAGAATGATCGCACCCATGTCGACAGAAAGGATTGAGGGCTTGGAGCTCCTCGAGGATGATTGCTCGAATCATTGCCCGCAGATCAAGGTCAGCCGAGGTCGGACCAGTTGCGAAGCTGGGCTGTAATCGAGAGGACTGCAGCTGGTCGAGGCGTTGACAGGTCGTTATAATTGAATCAACACTTGAATGATTCTGGGCAACTAAGGTATGATAAGCCATAGAATTGATCCCTTTTAAGACGTGGTGCACACGTTCAGGTTCTGTCATGGTGGGACTAATGCGCCGACAAAGTGCAAGAACAGCCTCTATGTAAGACGCATATGATTCATCGGGACCTTGAAGGCGGGAAGCGAGCTTGTTTCTCGCGATCTCAGTCCGAACTGCCGGGTCGGCGAAGTATTGTCGGAAATGCTGTTTGAAAGTGGTCAGTTAGTAGTGTGGGGTTCGCGATTGATGAACCAGTTTCTGGCGACCTCAATGAGATAGAACGAAACGTTGAGGAATTTTAAAGCATCGTTCCACCGGTTATAGGCACTGCAGCGTTCATACGTGTCGAGCCAGTCATCGACGTCTTCGTCGCGACGACCAGCGAACAGCGGCGGGTCACGTTGACGTGTGGGGAGAGTCGGAGACGTCGGTGCAGCCGAGGTAGAGGGTCCGGACGGGTCGGGATTGCTCTCGGTGGACATCATTATGGTGGCAGTTGCCAAACGGCGACCGGAACGTAGCTCCAGCGAGAGGCAGGGCCCAAGGCAGCAAGGGGATCAAATTTGACCTCCACCACTTGTGAAAGAAGTCTAGTTTGAGACGGCAAGGTCGTGACGGCAAGGCCAGCGATGCCTTGTCTAGCGTTTTAATCTGATGAAAAAACCCAGACGCGTGCCGGAGCTGGCGCTACGGGACGATGATGATGGTATGTACAAAAGAAAGAGGAAGGTCATGGCATGTACAAATTAAACAACATCCACGGAAGGCTCACAACATGGTTGTCAAGTGGATCGAAGTCAAGGATGAGCTCCTCCAGTTTCTGGAAGCACTTTTTCTCTGAGGACACACCCAGGACTTCCAAAATAAGGTGCTTTGCCCTTGCCTGCACCGTTGTAATGGCATCACATTCAGCCTGCAGCCGTCGCAGCCCCTTCTCACTGTTTCACACAGGCCAATGATGTCTTGCGACGGCGAAATAAGTCCACCTCGGCTCTTCTGCTTAATTAAAGGTGCAAGCTCGTCGGAGTGCAGGGCTGTGATGCACTGATCACATGCTGTCATTGTACCAACGTTTCGCACAATGAAGCCTGCTATATATGGCACCACGGCACCGACAAAAGCAGAAAGACTTTCAGGCCAGTCAATGCGATGTGTGTAGTCGTGGTCATCGGGCTGCAGGACTGATGACCTGCGCATGTCAGTGGCCGTGCGTTTTGCATCTACCATGGCTACCATAGTGGTCGAATTCAAGATGGAGACGATGTCTTGGGAGCAGTTTCCAGAATTGGAAGATGTCACTTCCGTCTGAACCAACAGACGCTCTTATGCAGCCATAAACTGCGCAGCTGTTGGATTGTTGTTATGTCCCCCTCGTCCACGTATGGACCCGAAGAAGTTCTCGGCGTGATCTTGACTGAGTTTGTGAGTCAGCAAGTATTTCAGTTGATCCTGGCCGACAAGCTCGTCGAACATTCGTTCGGTGCTTGCCATGCATATCAAAAAGCCAACAAACCCAGTTTTTTTAGTCCTTCTGTAAGTGGACGTCCTGCTGGGTCTCTCAGGTCGTTTATGTACGTCCGGACCTCCGAAAAGAATGGCTTCCAGCAGGCTTCATTCTGCTTACGAAGAGGGTCCTTATAAGACCTTGCTAATGGGTTCCTGGAGTTCATGATGTCGAACAAGTGATCGAAAATTCTAATAAACTTTGATGTTGTGCTGGCACTCTTGAATTGTAGCAGCTTGAGCACTTGTTCGCAGAAGTCCAAGGCATCGGCAACTGAGGCACTCAGTGCTTGTACAGCATATTGTACTTTCATTTTTTGCTTTTCCCACTGAACGTGGACCTTTGTGAGCTTGTTGCCAAGCCGCAAAGCCTCGAATGCTACTACATAAGCCCACTTCACATGCTTTCCTTCAGCGTCGATGAGGTGGCTTACGGTTGCCAATGAGTTGCGGACGAGCTTAATCATATAGCAGGCATCTAAAATGATGTGAACATTTTTAGTGCAATCAGCTGGGTTGTCAAAGCTTGCAATGCAACCATCAGAGTCCGGTCGAAGCTGAGCACCTAAACCGTAAAATGTAAGAGAGACAACTTCAGCCTGACCTGATGCAAGCTTCTCAATACATTGTTTGGTCAGCTCCGCCCTCTCCGCTCAAGTGAGTGTGTCAATTAAGAAGTATGCGACTGGCATCTTGAGTCTGATGTTCATACCAACAATCATGAAGACACAAACGTTTCTGGCTTCGGGGAGACTATCATCATCTAGTCCCGTTCCAAAGTCTACATACCCGACTACTTCGTCTCCAACAAGTTCTACGTGTTTTCTTATGGCCATGTCATTTACGACCAGAGCGCCGTAGAACTGTTCACTCCGTGCTTGTGCAAACTTTTCGAGGCAACAAAATGCCTCACTCGTGAAGGCAGGTGCTCCGGGGATTGATCGATACCAATCCCGAAGTGTTCGCTGTGACGGAAGGGCATAATTGAATTTGGATTGGACGTACTCGTATGCGGCTGGAGAATAAAAATGTAATGTCAGCGCGAACGCACGGAGCTCAGGTGGGTACTTGCCCTTCTGTTCGTTGCTCGCCCTGCACAGAAGTTGTTGAATGTCACTTGAAAAGGCAGATGCAACACGTGCGCGCCTTCCTCGGACAGGAGTTTTCGTTCTCTGATTACTTTTATGATTTCTTGTGCTGTCTCATTTCTCTTCGCAAGCCTTCGCTTCGTTTGCTGCAACATCTTAATTTTCTTCTTCAACTGTGTTATCTCTTCTTCAGAGGCACTGACTTTGTCCTTGTACCATTGGTTGCTCGGCGAAGACGCAGTTGATGGCTCTCCAACTTCAGGCATTTCGCAGTCTTGATGCTTGCGCTCTGGACGCTTCCCTTTTACCTGAAATGGAAACCACATATTTCTGTTCAGTTTCAAGTAAGTGAAAAGCGTAGCTGCGAAAGCAAATGGTTTCATTTCCTACCATGCACTTAGTGCTTCATAACTATATCTTGAAATCCAGTTTGACTGTTACCACGCAATCACAATAACTTGTTTTCAACAAAACGATGCAGAAAAATAGCACCCATGGCACACCTTTTTTTCCACGAACACAATTCTGCAGCACGATACTAAAAAAAAAAAGCACTAGCGACAAGATGCTCAGACGTTTGCTTCCATCCGCTATCCGACAAGAGCCTTCGTCGACTCTCGATTTCGGCAGCCGTACTAATGCCACGAACACTTTTCACGTGAGAAAGGCGAATAATTTTGCCTAGCGTGTCATGATTTAACATTCTCCAGTAATACTCACGGGCTTCTGTAGGTGCTGCGCAAAAGCAGGAAACACAGAAGGCACACTTCCCGCGCGCAGCCGCGTCGTCTGTCCGGTGCGGTCAAAGCACTCGGGCGCGAATTGTACGGAGCACAGGCGATCTCCATCTTTTGCATGCCATCTTTCACGGCGAACGGCCCGCTCCCACAGGCTCCGCAGCTCGGGATCTTTTGGAAACCTGTCAGTAATTTCGGGACTATTATTTGTTGCACACATATCTACCACATAGTTTGCGCCTCTCGGCAACGCCTGCGTAGGGCTCAATTGAACACGTTTTCGTGTACTTACAGGTGAAATGTGAGGCCACAACCCTTCTTCAGCCTGTTTGCACATCCGTAGGCAACGCAAGAGGCAACCATTATCAAACCGTTGGTGTTTGCATGCCCGTCGCGTCAGCTTGCACTCTAACAGCGCGCGAAAGCAGCAGCGCGAGCCGGCGTCGAGCTCGCTTTCTGCCACTGGCAAAATGGCGGCGGCCGGCTTCACTTGACGAGCGCCCCCTCCACTTCAGCAAGTTTTATATATCCTCCTTGGCTCGGAAACTGGACTCCAGCTAGCCGCCATCCATCTGGCCTGGGACGCCGCAGGCCTGCTCCTGAGGTGGGGCTCCCCGCCATCTGTACCAAGCGACGGAGGGCCGCATATCATTCATCCGCTGGTTTAAATAAACAGTTGCCCTTTCTCTCTCTAAGTCGATGCGTTCCATACCATTCTTGGTTACTTGGTGTGGTTTATTTACTTCTATGATTACAGCATGGTGCCTGTTCAGATAGGAAGGCACAGTCGGCGCGTACTCCAGCCTCAATGAGAGCAGTGGAAAATGAATAACTGCCTCTTCGCAGTTAGAATATAAGAATAAGAATAAGAATAATGTTTAACATCTTGAGGATGTTGGGTGCGCTGGCAAAAAGCCAGTAGAAAGGCTTGACGAGGCCGACGCACCCTACAGAGGCATTGCAGTGGTACATAGCATAATATCATTTTTAGAAACAAGAACAAACATAAAACAATCGATTTTTCATTATTTATACATTCGTTCATACTGTTTATTTAATTCATGCGGGAGAGTGTAGCTCAGCATTTGGTAACCATAATTTGTTCGGATCTTAGGTACAAGCCATTTGGGTGTCGTTCGTGCAGTGTATATGGACTCTTTGCGTTGCAATCCTGACAGTTTTATTACCAGGCAGTTGTTATTGTGAACACCGATTTCATACCGCCGCAAGAGTAATGTTTCGTATAATTGTGGCAAGCGGATAATTTGAAGTTCATTGAAAATTGGTTCAGTGTGTCCAAGTCGGGGAACATTCATAACATTTCGAACGGCTTTCTTTTGAAGGAGGTATAAGCGGTTAATATTAGTAAACGTCGTGGTACCCCACACCAAAAAGCAATACTTAACAACAGAAGAAAACAAAGCATTATACAATATTTCCTTAATACGCTTTGGCATAAAATATTTCAATCGACACAAGATACCGACAACTTTTGACAGTTTGTTCATCACCATATCAACATGATCATTCCAACTCAAATTCTCGTTGAAAATAACGCCCAAGCTTTTTACCGCCGAGACCGTTTGGATGCATGACGCACCGATCTTTAAACAGAGTGGTGGCATATTTGTCAACTTGTTTCGAGGCCTGAACAGCACAGCTTTGGTTCTTTCAGTGTTTATGTTTAAAAGATTATTTTGAGACCATTCTAGAAGCGACTGTAGGCATTTTGAGGCTTGTTTCTCAAGGTCTACCAATTGGGCAGCTTTGAAAAATAAACTGGTGTCGTCAGCATAAATCACAAAAGCTGGTAGATTACTGATACGGACAACGTCATTGACGTAAAGAAGAAACAGCAACGGTCCCAAGATACTACCTTGCGGAACACCAGAAACCACGTGCTTGACATCTGATAAGTGATTGTTTATTTTTACTTGTTATGATCTAGAACTTAAATAGGACTGTAATATATGAAAAAACTGTCCGCGGAAACCGTAGTGTTCGAGTTTAGCCAACATTATTTTGTGATTGATGCGATCGAATGCTTTTGAAAAATCAACGAATATGCCAAGAGTTAGAAGTTTGTGCTCAAAAGACTCAAAAATTAGCTCTTTTTGTGTTAGCAATGCAGTTTCTGTTGAAAAATTCTTTCTGAAACCATGCTGACTCGGCGTTATTATGTTGTATTTGTCACAAAAACGTAATATTTGTGTGAACAAGATCTTTTCAAAGCACTTTGAGAAAACAGGTAAGATAGATATGGGACGATAATTTGAAAGATTATTCCGGTCTCCACCTTTGTGAATGACTGTGACTCTGGCAAACTGCATTCTCTTAGGGAATACTGCATGTTCAATACAGCAGTTAAAAATATATTCCAACACTGGACTGATTACATCAGCTACATGTTTGACAGGGCAAGTTTTGAGGTCGTCGATATCAGGAGACTTGCTGTTTCGTAAAGCCAGGATACAATTTTCGATTTCGTTAGCACTGGTTGGAGACAAGAATGCACTGGAAACAACCCGCGAGTCAATGCACTTCACGTTACTAGAACTGTTATTCCCGGAAACTGCCTGAGACACAAAGTAATTATTGAACTCATCGGCTAGTTATTTCCCACTCACTCTTTCATTGTTCACCAACATTTCAAGTGCACTAGTAGCAGTTGTAACTCGATTTAAAACTCGATTTATATTTTGCCACACGAGATCGCTCCTTTTTAATAAATCTTGGTTGAATAGTTTTTCCATGTATTCTTTTTTCGCCTGACGAAGAAAAGACGTAACTTTGTTCCGGTATGCTTTGAATTGTACAAGATCATCCGATGATCTTGTACGTAGTGGTGGCAATGCCGTTGGCAATAAATGAGGAGGCTTGAACTTCCCTTTGATAAACACTTTATTGGGCTAGCTTGCACCCACAAAGAACTAAGCAATCGGCGGCGGTGATAGCAGCAATTGTGCTTGGCGTTTGTCGAACAAAGGAATGCCGTCATATCGACAACCGTTTAATTTAAAGGCGACAAGAAAACATCTAGATAAGCCGCAAACGGTGACTAGCACAACCTAGAAGATTGTAGAAACATACGTTGGTAGCAGGAATCTTCGAGACACATCTCGGCTGATCCTGCGCAACAAACTGATAAAGCTGCGGCTCGCGACAACGAACATGAACAAACAAAGAATAAAAAATTCATCCGCGGGCCAGAATCGGAGTGATAAGGCCGCATGCCGTCGGCTGCCGAAAAAGAATAAATAAAGAATTGAATGGTTTGCGGCATTACTCCGCGCTTAAAAAGGCATCGACCCAATGCTTAAAAAGTAAACACAGAAATGTAAGCTAGATATTAAAATACCTTTTCAGCGCGTAAAAAGTTTTGAGGCGCACAACATCGACGACTTCTGGGCGCCCCGGTGCCGTTGGGATGGGATCGTGCCGCCGAGGATGACCTCGTAGTCAATCTGCCCGATGTGTCGAAGGACTCTGTATGGTCCGAAGTACCGCTGCAGAAGCTTTTCACTCAGTCCGCGGCGGCATATCGGCGTCCACACCCACACTCGGCCTCCCGGCCTGTACTCTGCGTCGTGTCGTCGCAAGTTATATCGTCAGGCGTCACAGTGCTGCTGGTATTTTATATGCAGCCGGGCAAGCTGTCGGGCTTCCTCTGAACGCTGAAGGTAGGCGGTGATGTCCAGGTTTTCCTTCTCGGTTACGTGCGGCAGTATTGTGTCGAGCTTCGTCGTGGGCTTCCTGCCGTACAGAAGCTTGAACGGCATCGCTCTTGTTGTCTCCTGGACGGCTGTCTTATATGCGAAGATCATTTACAGCAGGATGGCGTCCCACGTCTTGTGTTCGGCGTCGACGTACATGGCTATCATGTCTGCGCTCGTTTTGTTGAGGTGATCCGTAAGTCCGTTGGTCTGGGGATGGTAGGCTGTTGCCCTACGGTGACTCGTTTGTATGTAGTACAGGATGGCCCGGGTGAGCATCGGTTTAAAAGCGGTTCCTTTGTCCGTGATGAGCACTTCAGGAACGCCGTGTCACAGAATTCTTTTGGCGAAAAACTTCGCAATCCTGTTGCGGTACCATTAGGCTGGGCTTTCGCTTCGGCGTAGCGGGTCATGTAATCGGTTGCCACGATGATCCATTTGTTCCCCGCTTATGAAGTTGGGAAGGGACCAAGGATGTCCATGTCAATTTGTTGAAAGGGTTTAATCGACGGCGGTATTGGGTTCAGTAGACCAGCTGAACTAATTAGGGGCGTCTTCAGTCGCTGACATTCAAAGTACGTTTTCACATAATGAGCAGCATCGGCAGGTTATATACCATGGCCAGTCATATTGCTGCATTCGCGACCCGGACTGAAAAACCTCTGTTGGCCTTTGCTCCCCAATCTAACTTCATCGAAGTCCTTGTTGATGGTGTTCCTGTCTCTGCCCTTATTGACACTGGTGCCCAATTCTCTGTCCTCAGTTCCGTCGTTACGTCCAGAACTTCGCAGCACTTGCTCGCCCTCTCACCGCCCTACTGAAAAAAAGATGCACCTTTCTCTTGGGGCCGTGACCAAGCTGCAGCTTCCTCCGAACTTATCGCTGCTCTCACCAATCCATCCGTCTTGGCCCATTTCAACCCTTCGGCCCCTACCGAACTTCGCACTGACGCCAGTAGTCACGGCATTGGAGCTATCCTCGCTCAGCGACACCACGGTTGCACCAGAGTGATTGCGTATGCCAGCCGCCTACTATCTAGGCCAGAACAAAATTATCACAGAAAGGGAGTGCCTAGCTCTTGTTTGGGCTATTGCAAAATTCCGCCGTTATTTGTTTGGACGACCCTTTTATTGTTATCACAGATCACCATGCCTTGTGCTGGCTATGTTCACTCAAAGACCCTACTGGACGTTTTGGGACGCTGGGGGTTAAGATTGCAAGAATACACCTTTTCCGTGGTCTATAAGTCTGGTCGGCTTCACCAAGATGCAGACTGCTTGTCCCGGCACCCTGTCGACCCTCCCAGCTCTACGGCCTGTGACATTGACGCATGCGTCCTGTCTTTATCGGCCGTTCCCCAGATAGCCGATGAACAGCGCTTGGAGTCCGCGCTTCGGTCTACCATCGATCGTCTGACTACCGGCCAGTCTCATCCCGCCCTCGCCATGTTCATACTCCAAGGGGACGCATTATAACGCCGCAATATGCGACCTGATTGCGCTGGGCTCTTGCCCGTCGTTCTGAAGCATCCGCGCTCCACCATCCTGGAACAATTTCATGATGCTCCCACCGCTGGACACCTTGGCGTGTCCCGCACGTATGACAGTGTGCGTCGACGTTTTTACTGGCTGGGCCTCTATCGCTCAGTTCAACATTATGTGGCCGTATATGAGCTGTGCCAGCGTCGGAACAAACCATCCGCATTGTCATCAGGACACTTACAGCCAATTATCATCCCGACTGATTCGTTTTTCCGTGTTGGTGTTGATTTGCTTGGACTCTTCCCGGTCTTGTTGGAACGACACAGGCCTCAGCGACCGAAGGCTCCGTGGAGGTGCGCCCCCCATCTCCCGCTTCGCGCCGCGAGAGATCCATGACGGCACACCATTACGCTCGCCCATTGGGCCTCTTGGCTCTTTGGCCATCGTCTGCGTCCGGATAGGACAGTGTTAATGGTACCGGCTTTCGGGCCAATAAAGGGCGCTCGGCCGGTGGTCAAGAGAGACCGTCTGGAGAGTGCTCCGTGTCTTGTGCTCCTCGGCCGGATGGGACGTGGCGGCTTCCCCCTGTCCAGCGCTGTGCTCGTGCAGTCGCGATGATCAGTTTTGTTTCGGCCCCCGTGCCGATGTTGCGTTATTGCGAAAGCAGTACTACTCTAGGTTTCGAGACTTCAGCGTAGCGCGGCGATAGCCATGTCTTACCCACGTGACGCTGTGACGTCACACCCCACGGGACACTAGTGTGAGAGCTGGGCTACCAACTCAAGCTGTCAGCGTAGCGCAGCTGTGGCCACGTGTTACCAACGTGATGCTGTGACGTCATACCCCACGTGACACAAAAACGAGAGATGGGCTTCCAAGTCAAGCGGTCGGCGTATCGCGGTCGGAGCCGCGGCTCAGTTGGCAGGAGTTGCCAACTTGGGTCTCTCGTTTCACGTGGGACGGTTATGTCAGAATCAGCCTGCTAGGGCCCTGGTATTCACGTCACGCCTATAGGCCACTAAGGCACGTGCATAAGTCTTGGTTAAAACGCGGCTTTATATGCGGGCTAAGGAAAGAAAAAGAGAAGAAGAACGCTCGGTCACCCGCCGCTATAGCTTTCGCTCAATATTTGGTTCAGTAGCGTTGAACCCTCGTAATTTGTTTTATTGAACCACATCTGTAATTTAATGTATGAAGACATTTTTCTTTGGTTCACGTTGTCTCGTAACAAGATGTTCTAAGCGGCACCGGCTCCTGACATCTAACAAATGGTTGGGAGCACTTGGGATGGACTGGGTCACGTTACCTGTGGGTTAATAGTTTAAACTGCTGGGAATCTGAGGTCTGTAGCACAGTGATAGTTCGCACACAACCGTTAGTGAGTGGACAAAGGCATCTTGTGGAGAGCGAGTATGGACCTTAGGAATATCGTCAAGGAGCAGTTACTGCTGTTGTGCGAGGAGTTAGGTGTGGAAGCGAATAAAAAATGAGGAATTAGGTAATTATCACAGCAATCGAAAGTAGCGATGCGGATGGACAGGGAATCAATTACCTGGGAATTCGTCCAAAGAGAGCAAGCGCAAGAACGCAAAAGAATAGAGGACGAGAAAAAAGATGCAGAAAAACGGAGAGAGTTGAGAATGATAGAGCTCCAAGTTGAAAGCCAGCGTCTGACAGCCCAAAACGGGGGAACAGGCACCGCGGACGGTTTCAACAAGGTAGTGTCTCACCGGACAGACAATTTGATGTATCCCTACAAAACGGGCGAAGACATCAGTCTGTACCTAATTAACTTTTCAGGACCTTCAAAAGAAGCAATATTGCCGAGAACGTGTGGTCACAGTGGTTGCTAAGTTATTTACCCTGCTAGGCTGCCAACGTAATCGCCCGGCTTAGCGCACAGGATGCAGGAGACTATGAAAGGTGAAATCACTTATAAAAAATACCGCGTTTCGGAGGAGGCTTTTCGGCAGCGCTTTAGAGAGGCAATGAAATAGAGCACTGAGGATTATGAGGAGTTTGCGTACATATTGAAAAGCAACTAAATTGAGTGGCTTAAAGGGGCAAACGTGTAAGAAAGCAGAGACAAGATGGTTGAGTACATCTGCTTGAAGCAATTTTTCTGCAGCAACCCGGCGGCGGTAAAACTGTGGGTACCGGATAAGCAAAAGGTAGAGTCTGTCGAGTGAGCGGCTCAACTGGCAGACGAGTTCGCGATGCGAAGAAAGGTGCCGCATCTTTTTTCAAAAAGGCCGCAATTTAATACAAACGTGGTGCAGGGAGTTACGCAGAAACACAAAGTCCCTGAAAAGGCCCCAGAGAGAGACGGCGGTCATTCGAAGGACGAGGGGGTGGAAAATGCGCGGAAAACGGAGTTCGAGACCAGGCAGCCTTTGAGGTGTTACAACTGCAAATAACTACGGCATATCGCTGCAAGGTGTACAAAACCGCGGGCTGTTTACTCGTACATGAATAGCAGCAATGAAAACCTGGAACTTCTTCGCCCCTATACCTTCGTGAGCTAAAGGTTAACGGTAAACTTTGTAGGGTGCTCAGGGACAGTGCTGCTACGGTGGATGTAGTGCACCCATCCAATGTTGGTGCAGAGGACTTCACGGGAGAAGGAACCTGAATTAAACAGGTGCTGGAGGAGCACACTGTTTGCCCATGGCAAGGGTCACGATTTCAGGCTCGTTCGGTGAACTGCTGACGGAAGCACCAGTCTCAAAAATGGTTCGATTGGAACATCCTATCTGTTTTCAAATCGGTCTGACAGACTGTTGTGTGAGCGAGGACAGAAATGTGGAGAAGGAAGAGTGCAGGCACTAACGCGCGCGAAAATCCGCCAGATCGACGCTCAGTTAACACAGGATCTGGGGCAGGGCGAAGCGGGAAGTGAGCGATCACTTTCAGAAGTAGCTGAGGAGGAAACCCGTGATGTAGGTGTTTTGGCTGAGTCATTGGTCAATGTTGCCCCAAGATCTGACGACATAAATGTGTCTGCGGCGCAAGAGAAGTTCGCAGATGGGGGCGTATTGTTTCCTACTTCGCGAGGCTTGGAGCTGCTTTTGCAGGTAGACAGGGAGACGCTAAGGACTCAGCAAAACGAGGACACAAGTTTAAAGCATCTGGAAACCACCACGGAAGAGGGCAATTATCGCAAAGGGTGGTCTGTTGTACAAGTACTACCAAGATCGAAGAGGCAAAACTTTCGATTAGCTCGTGATTCCGGAAAAGTAGCAGGCGGATCTTGTGAGCTTGTGTCATGGAAATGGTTGGTCTCGACATTTAGGTGTTAACAAAACCAAAGAGCGCCTTTTGATGGAATACTATTGGCCAAGATGCTTCAAGGACGTTGAAAAGTACGTTAAATGCCAACGAGTCTGGAAGCCAGGGGCCATATGAAAAGCTCCCCTGAAATTGGTTCCACTAATCACCGAACCTTTCCGCCGGCTAGTGATAGACACGGTAGGGCCTCTACTGCAGACAAAATCCAGATATAAGTATCTGCTCACTGGGCTGTGTCCAGCAACAAAGTTCCCGGAGGCCACTACTCTAAAAGAACGAAGTTCATCTGAGATAGTGGACGCTTTGCTCACCACTTTTGCACGAATTGGGTTTCCAGCAGAAATTAAGGCCGACCAAGGAAACGTTTTCACCAGTGCCTTATCAACCACGTTTCTGAAAAGATGCGGTGTTAGGCTTGTGCACAGTTCAGTATACCACCCACAGCCTAACAGTGTTGAAGAAATGCACTCTGTGTTGAAAATAGTTCTACGCGCATTGTGCTATGAACGTAAAAGTGACTGGGAAAGTTTTTTGCCGGCGACATCTTTCGCGCTCAGAACAGTTCCTCATGAAGCGACCGGTTTCACACCGGCCAAACATGTGTACGGTAGAGCCCTACACTCTCCTCTCCGAATCCTAACAGAATTTTGGGAGGGGGCAGATGGTTGTGAGTTACGTTCTAGAGTTGCTAGACCGGCGAAGTTCTACGCGTGCTCTGGTGGAGCAGCATTTGAAAACGGCACAATAAAGTGCGAAAGTCTGTTATGACAGAAACGCACGCAAGCGAACATTCCAGGTGGCCGATAAGGTCATGATTTTGCGGCCATCTAGGAAGAACAAAATGGTAGTGCAATTTGACGGCCCAGTGGAAATTCAAGACAGACTGTCTGAAACCATCTATGCCATATAAAAGAGCCAGGTAAGAGGAAAGAGATCGTTATATAACATTGCAAACTGATGAAGCCTTATGTAGGCAGAGAGGAGGTTGTCAATATGTTGGTAAATGTGCCGGAAGAAGTACCTGCGGATCTACCAGCATTACACCAAGACAGCCGTAGAGAACTAAGCATTGAGGAGATGCTGTCGCACTCCGCTAGAAGCGAAGTACTGACAGAGAGGCAGCTAGATGACCCTAGGGAACTTCTGAGTGAATTTAAGTCCTTTGCAGGCCGAAGGGTTTGTTCGAAACTTAGAGCCCCTTGAAGAGGCGCAGCAGGTTTAGCAAAGCCTCTTGCAAGCGCACACCCATGAGAGAGCCGGGCGCAGGGCAGGGGGACACTTGTACCCATTTTTTACTGGTGTATGTCCGGCGGCGGGTTTCGAACTGAACACCTGCCGCAGCAGACATGGGTGCCCAAACCACTCGGCCATGCATGGGCTATAGAAAGCTCAGTGCGGTGACCAGAGACCAGCTCTATCCTATACCGAACATTGAAAAGAGATTAGAGCGAGTGAGTGGGATGCCGTTTATCTCAACGTTAGACCTCGTGAGGGGATATTGGCAGGTCCCTCTCTCAGACATAGCGAGCCGCTACGCCGCGTTCATTTCACTAATGGGGACCTTCAGGTCTCTCGGCTTGAGCTGCGGTCTCAAAAACGCCTTCTCCAAATTGATGAATACTGTTCTGAAGGACCTGCAAGGCTATGCCGCACCCTACTTGGACGATGTTCCAATTTTCTCGAATAGCTGGGAGGAGCACCTAGTGCACTGAGGAGCGTGTTGTTCCGGTTGAGAGACGCCAGACTTACACCCAAAGTTGAAAAATGCAACTTCGGTTGTTCTCAAGTGACCTGCCTCGGACGCGTTGTAGGTCGGGGAGTAAGGCAGCCATCAGAAATTGATGTTAATCCGATCGCGGAATTTCCTACCCCTCGAACAAAGAAGGATATTCGCTCTTTTCTGGGGCTATTTGGGTATTATTATCGGTACATTCCCTGTTATTCTCAACGAGCAAGCGCCTTGACAGATGCTCTCCGTAAGGGAGAGCCCGAACATGTTGTCTGGGATCAAGCGAAGGAGAACGCATTTCAAGAACTGAAAAATGTGCTCGTTTGACGGGCTGTTCTGCGAACGCCCGATTACAACAAGCTAGTGGCAGAGAAATGGGCGTGGTATTGAGTCAGGTAGGAAATGACAACGAAGAACATCCCACCCTGTACGCTAGCCGGAAAATAACATTGAGGGAGGAAGCACCTGAGAGAAGGAATGCGCATGTTTAGTCTGGGCAGCACAAAACCTCTCAAGCTACTTGCACGGAGCAAAATTCGTATTCGAATTCTTTGTTTTATCGTTTTCAAACTACATGGCATCTGATGCAAACGACCTCTTCTGCTTGGGCATTTAATATGCCTGCAGTATTTCAAAAAAAAAAAAAGAAAACTGAATAGCAACGCCGATGGGAGGAACAGGCTTTTCTGAAGTGCTACAGTAAAGGGAGAATTTCAAATGCTATGCGTGTGTGTTCAGTCAAAACGTATCTGTGCATTCTTTAGTGTATATGTCTAACCTTCTGCGTTGTGCGCGGATGTAAGAGTTGAGTGTGCGAAAAAGGTAATGATGAGCTGTCTTGTCCGCCCGAACACCTCAGAATCGAAATTTATAACGGTTTTCATTGGGCGAACAGGAGCAAGAGCAACGAGCAGCCAGAACAGCGCACGAGAGCACTGCGGACGCGCGTTCTCGTCTACACAACGGAACATTCACACTGCGTGGAGAGCAGCGTAGCGAGGGGGAGCGCGTGACGTCAAGCATCATGTGATCAAACTTTTCCCGCGCTCGCGTTGCCCGTATGCAACGGTGCTACAGTGTACTAGACTAGTTCACTATAACGGTGCTCCGGGTGAATAACCAGAAGTGACGTCAAAAAGATCACGTTACTTCTTCCGTCTTTCCTGTACTCCGCCGCTGGCGACGGAGCACCGAGGACTGCTCTCGGCTGCTCTCTGGACCCCAAAAGCGCGCCTCCTCTGCCAATAGAACACAACGCTACTGCTCCTGGTCGACCACTGGTAGGCGCTGAAACTTGCGGTGTAAGAATGGGGGGTTTATTCAGCAGATCAACAGGACTTGATCAGCAGGACTAAGCAGATCAGCGGAGAACACAGCGGCAGCGAACACAGTCAGCTCCAGCACGCGCAGCGATCACGATGCCACTGACTGGCATGTTCCTTTTGCACTTCTTCCTCTTCACAATTACCCGCGGACGAAGAGGAGACATCCTGGCGACTTACGGCGTGAGCAAGACGGCAGGGTCGTAATAGGGTTTGAGGCGTTGGACGTGAACAATCTCGCGTCCGCGCCGGCGTAGATCATGGGAAGGCGTAACAGGTTCCACCACATAATTAACCGGAGAGGTGCGCTCCAGAACACGGTATGGGCCATGGTATTTAGCAAGAAATTTTGAAGACAGTCCAGGGGCATTGGAAGGTATTCATAGCCACACAAGAGCGCCAGACGAGAATTGCGGTGTCGAGTGTTGTCTGTCATGGCTGGATTTATGGCGGTACTGGGTGTTAGCCGTGAATGCGCGGGCGATTTGTCGACAGTCTTCCGCATGCTGGGCTGCTTGAGACGCAGGTGTATACTCTGATATGTCTGGCTGATACGGGAGTATGGTGTCGATTGTAGCAGAGGGGTGACGGCCGTAGAGGAGAAAAAAAGGAGAGAAGCCAGTAGTAGACTGCGTTGCGGTATTGTATGCGTACGTGACATACGGAAGGACGAGGTCCCAGTTTGAGTGGTTGGAGGAGACGTACATAGAGAGCATGTCGCCAAGGGTACGATTGAAACGCTCAGTTAGGCCATTAGTCTGGGGATGATAGGCGGAGGTGGTTCTATGAATAATGTTGCACTTGGTGAGCAAGGCTTTCACAACGTCACTCACGAAAACGCGTCCTCTGTCGCTGAGCAGCTCTCGAGGTGCGCCATGGCGAAGAACAAATCGCTGCAAAATGAAGGAAGCTACTTCTGACGCTGTGGCAGATGGAAGTGCGGCGGTTTCTGCATACCTCGTCAGATGATCAATGGCTACGATAGCCCAGCGGTTGCCGGCCGCAGTGTAGGGAAGCGGCCCGTACAAATCAATGCCGACGCGGTTGAAAGGACGTGGTGGGCTGGGTAACGGCAGCAACTCTCCTGCAGAACGTTGAGGAGATGGCTTGCGACGTTGGCAGGTGAGGCATGAGCGAACGTACTTGAGTACAAATGTGTACATACCCCGCCAGTAGTAACGCAGCCGGAGACGAGTGTATGTCTTGAAGACGCCCGCGTGACCGGATTGTGGGTCAGCGTGGAAATAGTCACAAATTTGCGAACGTAGCTGCCGAGGAATAACTAGCAACCACTTGCGGCCATCTGCGCAGTAGTTTCGGCGGTAGATGAGGTTATCACGAATGGCGAAGTGGGAAGCATGTCGGCGCAGAGCACGCGATGGAGAAGCAGCTGTAGGATTGGAGATAAAATCGAGGATAGAGTTTATCCAAGGATCTTGCCGCTGCGCTGACGGCATGTCATTGATGTGAAGCGATGGCGGGGAATCGTCGGAAGGGGAAAGGGTCGCGACCTCAGCTGTAAGGGGGCAGCGGGAAAGTGCATCGGCGTCGTGATGTTTGCGGCCAGAGCGGTAAACAACGCGGACATCATATTCCTGAAGGCGAAGAGCCTATCTTGCCAGTCTGCCGGACGGGTCTTTCAGTGAGGAAAGCCAGCAAAGCGCATGGTGGTCCGTCAATACGTCAAAAGGGCGACCATAGAGGTAAGGGCGGAATTTAGTAAGAGCCCAAATAATCGCTAAGCATTCTTTTTCAGTGACGGAGTAATTGGATTCAGCCTTCGTGAGTGTACGGCTAGCATAGGCGACCACGTATTCAGTATAATCTGCTTTGCGCTGAGCGAGCACAGCGCCGAGACCAATACCACTGGCGTCTGTGTGGACCTCAGTAGGCGCTGTGGGGTCGAAGTGACGTAGGACAGGCGGTGCCGTGAGGATGTGTCGTAAAGCATTGAAGGCATCGTCGCACGCTGGTGACCACGACGAAAGGTCGGAACTGCCGGACAGAAGTTCTGTCAAGGGAGCAGCAATGGACGCAAAATTCTTAATAAAGCGGCGAAAGTAAGAGCACAGCCCGAGGAAGCTACGTAGATCTTTGATGGAAGTCGGTTTGGGAAAGGCTGTTACGGCACGAAGTTTGGCAGGGTCTGGAGATATACCTTCTTTGGAAACAACGTGGCCGAGAATGGTGAGCTGGCGGGCGGCAAAAAGACATTTTTTCAAATTCAGCTGCAGTCCGGCATCAGATAGGCAGGTCAAAACGTGCTTCAGACGGTAGAGGTGTGTGTCAAAGTCACGAGAAAAGACGACAATGTCATCGAGGTAGCAGAGGCATGTCTTCCACTTTAGGCCACGCAAAATGGTGTCCATCATCCGCTCAAATGTTGCCGGAGCATTACAAAGGCCAAACGGCATAACTGTGAATTCGTACAAGCCGTCGGGAGTTACAAAGGCAGTTTTGGGGCGATCAGCCGCTTCCAAGGGGACTTGCCAGTACCCGGAACGTAAATCTAGGGAAGAAAAGAGTTCAGCGCCTTGCAAACAATCGAGAGCGTCGTCGATGCGTGGGAGAGGATAGACGTCCTTTCGCGTAATCTTATTAAGGCGGCGATAATCGACACAGAAGCGGATAGAACCATCTTTCTTTTTTACAAGGACAACAGGTGAGGCCCAAGGGCTGCTTGAGGGCTGAATCACGCCATTCTGGATCATTAGGTCGACTTGTTCTTCAATAGCCTGGCGTTCGGTTGCAGACACACGATAGGGGCGCTGTCGCAGTGGTGCGTGGGTGCCGGTGTCGATGCGATGAGTGACTGTAGAAGTTTGACCTAAAGAACTTTGATGAGAGTCGAAGGAGCAGCGAAAGTGATGTAGTAGGTTCAAAAGCTGAGTGCGCTGCTCTGGAGGAAGATCGGCATCGATGGAACGGAGGAACAAGTCTGTAGAGGGGGGAGCGGGCGCAGGTGAAGGGGGGCTGGGCGCAGTCACGGCACAGTGCCGCGCGTCGTCAGGTTCCTCAGAGATCAGAAGAGATGCGATTGGCTGGATACTTCCGAGGCATTCGCCATGGCGCAAAGCTGTAGGGGAGTTAAATGGTTTAGAGACCCATAACATGGAAAGGCCAGCGGAAATAGCGAGCACTGCGTAGGGCAATGGAAGGCACTTGCGGCGCAGGAAAGTATGGGCTGGTGTGAAGAGAACGGTGTCATCGCTAATAGATGCACAAGCGACACGAACAAGCACTGAAGAGCAGGGAGGAAGGTCGATATCTTCGGCGACGAGGGCTTTAGCACCGTAATTTGATTGATCAGCGTCTGGTAAGGCATCGGGCACAGTCGAGAACCCCACTTCAGCTCGAGCACAATCGATAATAGCAGCATGACGCGACAAGAAATCCCAGCCTAAAATTACAGCGTGCGAGCAACTTGGCAGCACGACGAACTCAATGGTATAAAGGGAATTCTGGATAACTACTCGAGCGGTGCACGCTGCTAAAGGCTTGATATGCTGAGCGCTGGCCGTTCGCAACGAAAGTCCCGCAATTGGCGTCTTCACTTTCTTTAAAGTGCGACATAGTTTTGCGTCCATTACCGAAATCGCAGCACCAGTGTCAATTAGAGCCATGACAGCAACACCCTCGACGAAAACTTCAATTAGGTTTGTCGGCGACAGATGAGGACTTGGGAAGTTCGACTGGGTCGCAGTTCTCGCCTCAGGAACTGCGGCCTCTAGTTTTCCTCATTTGAAGCGTTCTGTCGACGTCTCATCGGAGAGATAGAGCGGCGTCGCGGCGACGTTGAACGGCGGTCGGACATGGCTGAGCGGTCTGGGGAGAAATGAGGGCGGGCTGGAGGCTCAGTAGGCGCGGTATACTGAGGCGTCGGAGACCAGTATGCAGAACTATGAGCAGGTGGTGCCGACACTGGGAGACGGTTGCGGCAATAACGAGAAATGTGTCCAGCAAGCCCGCAAGTGTAACAAATTGGCCGGTTATCCGTCGTGCGCCAGGGATTACGTGGTCTTGAAGCCGGTCGCATAAACTGCGCAGGTTCTCGCGCAGGCGCAGGAGGCGGCTGCGCGATGAAGATGCAAAAGAGTGTTTGTCATGTCATGGCCCGTTGCCTGAAGATGGCATGTATATTACGTGCACTGGTTGCAAATACTCATACCATCTAGGCAAATGCTGTGGGGTGAAGACCACTAACTTCCGTACCAAGGGTGCTTCACTGACGTCTAGTTGGATCTGTCCAACCTGTGAACTTGGACAGAAAAGATGTAGCACCGTCCTCACGCCAACTGAAGACTCAAATATTTTGAAGAGGTTAAAAGAGTTAGATGAAAAGGTTACCCTTATCCTCCCCCTCGTGTCCAAAGTTGACAATTTGACACAACTATTGAAAACAGTCAGTGACATTGAAACCTCGACAGAATTGCTTTCTGACAAATACGACACGATTTTGAACAAGTTGGACAAGCAGGACTCTGACATTGCAGCCTTAGAAAGTAGAGTCGAGAGCATAGAGTCAGGAACGTCACCGAGCACGAACGAAGTCAAACTAAAGCTAAATGAACTTGAACAGTACAGTCGCAGGCAAAACATGGAGGTACATGGACTCGCAGAGGAAGCAAATGAAAACCTGCTAAGAAAATGAATGACCTGGCTTGCAAACTTCAGCTACCCCTGCTTGAAAACAGTAACCTGGACGCACTTCATAGGCTACCAGCACGAAAGGGGAAAAAGTCGATCGTTCTTGCTCGGTTTGCATCTGTCCGTCTAAAAGAAGAGTGGATGCGGAACCGCTCACGCCTTGAGGATGAAGCACTTGACCTGAAATTTTTGGACAACCTCACCCCTTTCAATAAGCGCCTTCTTTGGTTGGCGAATGGAAAAGGCAAAGAAAAGAACTATCGCTTTGTATGGCAAAAAAATGGTCACATTTTTGTGCGGAAAACCGAGGGCGTCAGTGCAATCCGCATCCGTGATGAAAGTGACTTTGATAAGATGACATGATTTGCTGCATCGGTAGTGAATTTCTACTGTGAATGACAGTCGCAATGGAGAGCAGCCGTTATCACGATGCCAACTCCTTTAGATGTATCAAGATTGCAAAAACTAAATCTGGATGCTTTTCTTTTTATCATCTGAATGCATGTAGCTTAAAGAACAAAGATGAAGAAGTAGGTACTTTTTTGTCGACATTGGATCATGATTTCGACGTGCTTTCTTTCACTGAAACGTGGTACACTGATTTGAAAGATGTTGTCTGCTTTCCGTGTTACAGATGTGAAGCACTGTTCAGGAAAAACAAAAAAGGGGGTGGTGTAGCTTTGTACATGAAAAACAGTATTCCTTATGAACTGCTCCCGCAATGCACAGTTTTGAGCCCCGCATACGAGTCACTTTTTATTCAGACAGGTGCATTCATCTTTGGCGTAATTTATCGGCCACCTTCTTCGTCCCTTCAAGAGTTTTTTCATTTTTTCGACGCTGTATTAGAGGATTTTGCCTTGCAAAGTAAACCTGTGGTAATAATGGGTGATTTCAATATTAACATGCTAGAACAGTCACATACTGTGAATGAATTCGTTGATATAGTATCGGCCAATGGGTTTTATAACATAATCACAAAACCTACCCGCATCACACACTCCAGCGAAACACTTATTGATCTTTGTATAACAAACGGCGATATTCACGGTACAATAGCAGGAGTACTCCTGAGTGACGTCAGTGATCACCTATCAACTTTCTGCTTCATTCAAAGGTCATATAAACAGATCGTCGAACGTACCGATCAACCACAGAATTTCCGGATTATAAGCAAGATCAAAATTGACCATTTTCGTCAACTCGTTTCCTCTATAGACTGGAGCGAATTACTATGCGAGGAGGATCCTAATCTTTTGTACGACAGATTCTTGGATAAAATAATAAAGTTATATGAATGTGCTTTCCCAGTTGTAGCAACAGCCAAATGCAGAAAAGGAAGGAAGCCTTGGATTACGCGAGACTTGCTTAGACGAATCAATGCACGAAATAGACTTTTCAGCCAGTTTATAAAATCGAAAGATTTGTCAGTCCTGAAAGAGTATAGAAAAATTAGAAATAAGTTAGGTGCTGATATAAAAAAGTCTAGAATTAACTATTACGCTCAGAAGTTCTCGGATGTTTATTTTGACCCTCAAAAAACCTGGCGTACAGTAAAAGATCTTCTACAGAAACCGGAGAAGAACGCACCAACTCAAATGACAATTGGAGGAACTGATCTTAGTGGTAAAGATCTTGCTAATGAGTTTAACAGGCGCTTTTTGGCACTTGGAGCCTTTCGTGCAACAACGTCCAGAAATACTGGACAATACGTAGAATCTAATGTACAACATAGCCTTTTCCTATATCCCACAACTCCTTCAGAGGTTAATGACATATTACTTGGCCTCAAAAACAGCTGTTCCTGTGGTTTTGATGGCATTAAGGTAGCACCAATTAAAGCAATTGCTGACTTAATAGTTAATCTACTCTGTCATCTGACAAATCTAATCTTGACAACAGGTGTTTTCCCCGACAAAATGAAGATAGCAAGAGTGGCTGTTTTGTTTAAAGGCGGTGCTGCAAATATCATCAGTAATTACCGACCTATATCAGTTCTCCCGTTGTTTTCTAAATTAGTAGAGAAAGTGATTAATATTAGAATCACTAACTACCTTAATAAACATGAGTTAATCTCTTCTAGCCAATACGGATATCAAAAAAATAAATCGACTGAATCTGCTTTGCTTAGTATCGAGGAAAAGCTTATCAAAAACATAGAAAATCATCTGTACACATTAGGTGTTTTTCTAGATTTTAGTAAAGCATTCGATTCAATTAAACATGATATACTTCTTAACAAACTGCCATTTTATGGAATACGAGGGGTTCCAATTAAACTATTGCAGAATTACCTTTCATGCCGCTCTCAGTATGTTGTCAATGGTTTCACCTCCGAGTCTGAGTTGATTAAATTTGGGGTTCCCCAAGGGTCAATTTTAGGACCTACCTTGTTTCTTCTGTACATTAACGACATTGTATCTCTACCAGAAACTCCTCCTATCATCCTTTACGCCGACGATACAAGTGTATTTTTTTCAGCAGAAAACTTAGACTCCTTAATTCCACATGTAAATTTATGGCTTGAGAATTTATCTGATTGGCTTATTGCAAATGAGCTAGCATTAAATGTTGACAAAACAAAGTACATTGTGTTTACTCCAGTTAACAAGGCTGTTCATATTAGTAATGAAGTGATATTTCAGTCGCGACCACTAGAACGGGTTTCAGAAATCAAATTTTTAGGCGTTCAGTTTCAGGAAAACCTGAGTTGGTCTTTTCATGTTCGCTTCATTAAACGCAGTGTTGCACAATGCATTGGTATGCTCAATCGGTTCCGTTTACTGTTGCCTCGTTATCTCCGGCATCAGCTCTATTTCAGCACTGTTCACTCGCGGCTACATTACTGCCTGCTTGTATGGGGCAGCACTTCGAGGACAAATATGGAAAGCCTCTATTTATTACAAAAGAAAGGTGTCCGCTTTATTGAAAATCTATCACGACGTGACTCGACATCATTACATTTTAGGCCAAATCGAATTCTGGACATTGAATCATTATTTAAGCTGCGATTGTCAGAGGTTGCCTTTTCAGATTTTAAAAGCAATCCAGCACTATTCATATTCAAATATACAAAACATGAGCCACATTACGAATTTAGGAAAATCATTTTTATCAAGAACAACTGCCGGACGAATTATGGTAGACAATTATTCAGTTGGCAAATTCCTAACCTCCTGAACCTCTATCCTGTCCTGATTGATATCATGAAAACCTGTTCCTCTCTGCCTGCCTTCCTGAAACAGGCAAAGATTTTCTTCTTTAGTCATTTTCTTCAGTGAATGCCACGTGAATAAGTTTAAACCAGCTGGTGTGTGTAAGCAATGCAATGTTCGCATATTATACACTGTTTGGAAGATCAAGTTCTTCTGGAATGTCTTTCTTTTCGCTCTGTCAAATTAACGTATCTGTTTGTATTATTTTTTTGGAACAAAGGTGTTTTTTTCTCAAGCAAACCTATCTGTGGGTATTGTTTGTTTTGTAACAAAGGTGTATTTTTTTTCCTATGTATATATTGCAACATGAAATCGTTTGCTGTGTTCTTGCTATGCTCCAAACTTGCTGTGCTCTTGCTGTGTTCCAAACTCTGTCTGCATGAATGTAGGGTGTCTAGGGCCCAGTCAGGTGACCACGCGTGTCACCTTTAGCCCTCTTCACCCAGACAGTTTTGTCTAAATCAAAAATAAACTCAAACTCAAACGTAGGCAGGTGACGGTGAAGCATATGTAGGTGGCGGTCGCACCGCAACAGCCGCATATGTTAACGGCGCTGTAACAGGCATGGGTTGAGGGGCCGGAGGAAGAGATCCAGCTACCTGTTCTTGAATAATGTGGCGCAAACTGGGAGCTAGGTGTGAGGAAGGTTCTTGATGGCAGGATATAAGGGAGAGCTGTCGAGCAACTTCTTCCCTAATGAAGCTCTTAATTTGTGGCAGGAGCGCAGAATGTTCGCCCGCATCTGTCAGGCCAGCAAGGGACTCAGAGTGCATGGTGTTCGCGCGAGTTATGGCCCTTTGTTTCTGCAGTTCATCATAACTTTGGCACAGTGTGACCACTTCCGCGACGGTGCGGACATCTCGGGCCGACAGCATCTGAAAGGCATCGTCATCGATGCCTTGCAGAATGTGCTTGATTTTCTCGGCCTCTGACATGTGTGGGTTAACGCGCTTGCACAAGTCGACGACGTCCTCGATATAGCTCGTGAAATTTTCGCCAACTTGCTGAGACCGCGTACGCAAGCGCTGTTCAGCGCGGAGTTTCCTCACAGCTGGTCGGCCGAAAACTTCAGAGAAGCTGGCTTTAAACGCGGACCATGATGGAATTTCCGCTTCATGGTTTCGAAACCATAGGTTTGCTACGCCGGTGAGATAGAAAATGACGTTGCTTAACTTTGTGTCCGCGTCCCATTTGTTGTAAACGCTCACTCGTTCATAGGATGTGAGCCAGTCCTCGACATCGTGGTCGTCAGTGCCGCTGAAAATTGCGGGGTCTCGCTGGCGGAGGGAGCCGGGACAGATGATGGCCGAGCCAACTTGTACGACTTGGTGGTTGACGTCCTCAGGCATCGCAGGAGGTGGTAATGTACGGCTGCGGAGTTCCAGGGCGAGAGGATAGATCTTGACCGGCAGCTCCACCAAATGTAAGAATGGGGGGTTTATTCAGCAGATCAACAGGACTTGATCAGCAGGACTGAGCAGATCAGCGGAGAACACAGCGGCAGCGAACACGGTCAGCTCCAGCACGCGCAGCGATCACGATGCCACTGACTGGCATGTTCCTTTTGCACTTCTTCCTCTTCACAGCGGGAGCACTTTTTGTGCAGTTAAAAGGGCTCCTGTTCGCCCAATGGAAAACTGTATGAGAATGGATGGATAGCATGTGTCGCGGGGTGAAGTCGGGATGCTTGCGCGTCTAGTGGTTTGGTGTTACTTTGGCCGACCTGGGCTGTGGACTATGGTGAGATTATTGGAAGTTGTCTTGGTGCTTGCCGAGAAGAGCAAGGCGTCCCCTGAGTCAAGCACATCTCGCCGCCACAAGTGAGTGAAGCCACTGCACTGTCGTAACTTTTCCGCACATCCAGAACGCCTCCTCTGCTTTAGGCAAGATATTACCTAAGGCATGGCCTCGGACGCACGCGTGTTTGAAAGTGCTCGGTTTGATTTGCTACCCCTCGGCTGGTCCGCCTTCTTCTGGACAAAACTTGGGACCGGAGACTACCCCAGCTAACATGGCCTCTTCAGGGGACACCAAGGAGGTGTGACTCCTTTCAAGACCTCTTCGGGCGGCGGACGAGCTATTGGGATCGAGCTCTTTGCCGCGATTCGAGCGGCTCCTGCAGCTGCCGACGACGAGAATCGAGCAGGCGAGCGGCGGATGCCTTTTTAAAATTTCCCGTGCTGCTTCTCATGGCACCGGCGCTTTGAGAAGAAGCTTGGGCTGCTTGGGCACCTCGGCGCCGGTCTTGTCTGGACAAGACAGCCAGCCAACCTGGCGCCTCAGCGACCAAAGCCGCCGTGATGTGGCCGAAATGATGGCAAGGCATTATTTCTCCGTCATCGAATAGTTGGCTTAAGCTTTCGATAGGGATCGGCTAGCATGCGCAGTAACTTGTTTTTTTTTGTTTTTTTTTAAGTCGATATTTATTGCCTCAGGGCATCAGTAGGTTATGAGATGAAGGATGAATAAATGATTAAATGAATGGAAAAAGGTTGGCTGATTTTATGAAGTCCAGAAGTGAGCGATGATGAGGTCCCTGCGTCCAAGTGACGTATGAGGCAGGATTTGGTGCTGAAAGGCCAGCTATTCTCAGGTGCCGGATTCGTGTTGGCTTGAGTGCTGGGCAGTCCCACAGCAAGTGGTGGATGTCGGCCTCGACATCTTCGTTGTTACAGATCGGGCATCCTGGGCGAGGATATAAGTGTTGGAAGTATGACCACGTCCTGGTTACTGCTGGTGTAAGGGCAACACCGACCCGGATCCTCCTAAGCGCAACCTCCTCTGCACGGGTGAGACCGCGGGGAAGGGATATCGCACACGGAGGGATAAGTGCACGTGTGCGGCGCCGGAGGTGCTCCTTTCTTGACAAAAGGAGGGTAGCGTCGTCGACTTCGAGAAGCCGTGGGATTGATGCGTCTTGGTTCACGAGGCGGGTTGCAAAATCAGCTTGACTTTGGGAAGGCAGCAGATCCCGTGGGACCCACTCAATGCGTATTGACTGTGGGATGCGCGCCGCAAGCTGGTGGATGTCCTGGCAAATTTTAGGGCAGCGGCTGACACGTCGGAGCAGACGTACTGCTTGAAGTGCGTCAGTGCGGATGACAATGTGGGCTGTAGGGAGCATGGTTATAGAAGTCACGGAGCAGAGTGCCTCTTGAACTGCCACAAGCTCTACGCAGAAAGATGTAAGTGGTTCTGAAAGCTGAAACGTAGTTGTCTGATTCAGGCTAGGTCTCCGTGGACAGTGGATTGCCGTTTTGGCTTCACAGCCTTGCAGGCTTCCATCTACGTACGCTACTATGGAATCTTGAGGCAGGTTAGTATCTTGCTCTTGAAATCTCTGGCGTAGCAACGATGCAGAGTTGGCAGACGTCGGTCTGCGGATGTCAGTTGGCTTGTTGTCTCCTAACTGTATAAATTTCCAGGGAGGGAGAACTGGCGCAGGTGGCTGAAGAATAATGTGTGACGTTGCATACGCCCTCAGTGCTTGCGTTGAATGTGACAAAGTGGCCTTGAGTCTGCGAGCATCTCGGCGCTGCTGCACCAGTTCATCGATGGTGTTGAGCTGCGCATTCTCCGGTAAAGCTACGACCGGTGTGATTCGTGGAAGGCATGTTATCGTCCTCATAGCTTCTCGATTTACGGCTTCAAGGCGATCCCATTGTGCCCTTGTAAGATGCTGGAACTGGGCCTGATAAACAATACGGGGCTGCAGAACCGCCCTCACTAACTGGCGTGCAACAGACGAGCCAGCGCCACCCGTTTTAGGTGCAATTCTTCTTATTAAACTTATAGTTTGAAGTGCTTGCTTTTTTGCCTGAGAGAGCCAAGCAGTCGCTGATCCTGATTGGTGAATTGTTAAGCCCAGAATTTTCAGGCTCGAACTTTCTTGTATTGGGGTGCCTGATAGAGAGAGACGAATTGGATTTGAGGCAAGTTTACGGCGTCCCCAGCGGTTGGCGACTGACGTGTATGAAGTTTTACACACAGAAAGTTGAAGGCCAATGGAGGATGCGTAATCAGAGGTTACGTCTAATGCTGACTGAAGGGCGGCCTCTTGAGTGAGAAGATCATGGTGAGTGCTCCATACCGTGATATCATCTGCGTACTGCAAAAACTTGATTTCAGGGATATCATGTAAGCTTGTTCCTCTTGTTCCTCTGCGTCAATTTTCTAAACGAGAACGGCGTATATGCCAGCGCTGCTTGCGTCGGTGTAAATTTCGGTCTCGGCGTTTTCATCAAAGTGACCCAGGCCAAGAGGGGATTGTAGGCGGTGCTTAAGTTCATCGAAGGCTTCTGCTTGCGGCGCTTCTCATTTAAAAAGAACGTCAGTCTTTGCAAGCTGCATCAACGCTTCGGCGATGCGCGAATAGTTCCTGACAAATCGTCGATAATAAGTGCAGAACCAAAGTAACCTGCGCACAGCTTTCTGTTTGGCGAGCGGTGGAAACTGCACGATAGAAGCTGTTTATTCTGGGTCTGGGCGAGCACAATCTTCACTAACGATGTGATATAGAAATCACAATTTCTCGTAGGCTAAGTGGCCTTTATTTGGTTTCAACGTTAGCCCTGATGACTTGATCGCTTTGAGCACTGTCCGAAGCCTTTTCAGGTGGTCATCAAAGCTTAACGGGAAAACAACGACATCGCATCGTCCACGTATACCAGACAAATCTGCCACTTCAAGCCCGCCAGCACAGTGTCTACTACCCTTTGAAACGTCGCTGGGGCGGAGCAGAGGCGGAGTGCCTCACCTTAAATTCAAATAGTCCGTCCAGTATGATGAATGCGGTCTTCTCGTGATCTCTTTCGTCTACCGTCGACTTTAATTTGCAAATTGCCTCTCTTCAGGTCCATCGATGTGGGCTATTTAGCGTTGTATAACCGGTACAGTGTGTAGTCGATGCGAGGAGGGGGTAGACGTCTTCGTTATGCCATTCAAGCAGCGGTAATCGACGCAGAAGCGAAGGATACCGTCTTTCTTCTTTATCAAGACTACTTGCGCCGCCAAGGAGCACTTAGATGGCTGGATAGCGTCGTCCCGAAGCATTTAGTTTACTTGATCGCGGATGGCTTGACGTTCTCTCACGGTGATACATGGTAGGGACTTTGTCGCGTGAGGTCTGGCGTGTTCATCCGTGACTATGCGGCGCTTGGCCGAAGGAGTGCATCTGAGGTTACACGGTAGGGGCTTTGGCGCAGACGTCTGGCATGTTCATCCATGACGATGCAGTCCTTGCCGAAGGAGTGTGTCGCACTTTCGAAGCTGACGAAAAACATTCGCTGTAAATTCAGAGAATGGACCGTATCTGGTCTTGCCTGCTTTGGAGTAGTGCTGGACTGACGCCGAACGTGGGCAGATTTTTTCGAGTAGGTCTTCGAGCTGGTCCGTTAGGGCGAAGTCATGTCGGGTGTCTGCAAGCGCGTTGAGGAAACAGATTGTCGTCCCCTTATTAAGGTGCCGGTATTCGTCGGTGAAGTACATCACTAGCATCTGAGCTCGACCTCCCCGGAAATTGGCGATGCTTCTTGCGAAGCCAACACCTCGTTCCAAGAACAACTGTGTGTTTTCTTCAATGACGCCTTCGGCGGTTTTGATGTCTGCTCTATCTACGCCGACTACGAAGCTTGATCGGGGCGGCACAGTCAATTCTTCTTCGAGGACGTTTAGTGCTACAGGTTGCGTCGAAGTCGTCGTAGTAGGTATGGCGTTGTCCGTCGAAAGCTTGATGAGCTTAGGTCAAAGGGCAATGATCGCCCGATGCTCACTGAGAAAATCCATACCCAGGATAATGTCGCGTGAGCATTGTTGTATATGATGACAAAGCTGGTAGGGTAAGTACGTTCATTTACCGTAACCCTTGCGGTGCATGGTCCACTGACAACTGAATAGTCGGCTCTGGTGTCAACTAAGACCGTAATCGTGCGACCGTCTATATACACTTCAAGGTCACTTGTTCATGTTCTTGCATTACGCGTGGGCTTTGGTGTCTGATCTCGGCATTTTCGTGTACTGAGGCCGCGGCCAGAGCACACCATCGTCACTTCGCTGGGTGGCGGTGTCAGCCTGGAGTGTGGTCGTGTTGTCGTGGATTCTGTCGTCGTGCACAAAGGCAGTGTAAATATTGCACCGTTGTCATTCTTCGTCAGCTGCGGAGGATTTTGCCGTGTAGCAATCTCATCTCAAAAGGTTGGTGCCTTTAGTTTCTCCTACGGGCGTTCGAGGATCTTCTTTGGAGATAACTGCGACCCGGCGATACAAATCGGGCGCTGTACGGCGATAGAGAGCGGTACCGACGGCTTTGTGGCTCTGCCCTCCGCACGTATTCTCGATTTCTTCCCGTCGTTCGCCTGGTAGTGGGGCGTCGATGACGAAGTCGCGCAGCCCGATGCGTCTGTAAGGGCTGAAGGGTATGGTTAGCCTCACCGCAACGAAAGCCTAGTGGGTGGTTGTTCGTAGCCCTCCAGGCGTCGCATTTCCTGGGACTTTGGCGTTGCTTGTAGACTTGGCGGGCGGTGGCCAGGGGACGGCTTTAAGGAACAGGACGGTAGCGGCGAGGGCTTAGAAGGTGACGTCGGGGGGCAGGACGACGCAATGCAGCAGCATAGTTCATCGCTGTTGCTTCCTGCTCTGGAGCTATCTACTGAGGAATCCCCAGGGCCCGCCGGACTTTTTCACGGACGACGTCCGCGGGCGTCGCCACCTGGGGTTGCTGGGATGATGGCAGCACCCGGCGCAGTTCTTCTCGAAAGACTTCGCGTATAATCTCATGGAGGTTATCTCCGCCTGTAGCTGTGGCGTCCTAGTTGCTTGCAGAGAACTTTTGAAGAAGCCGGTGGTACTGCCGAGTACAGGTGTCTAGGGTCCGTTCTATTGAGGACGCTTCCTTTTCGAATTCGGGTACAGTTTTGGGCGGGTTTCTCACGGTGGCACGCAAAAAAAGTATTTTACGCCTGGCATCAAAAATTCAACTTCCTCACCTTCAGTCATGTTTGAGTTGGCCCGGCGGAATAGATGTTTCATTTCCTCAACGTAGACGACGATGGGCTCCTTGGGGAGCTGGGCTTTAGACTAAAGAAGGAGCTGCGCTCTTTCTTTCCTTACCACGCTAGCGAACTGTTTCAACAGCGCCTTCGGGAAATCCTCCCATGTCGCTAGCGACGACTCGTGGTTTTCATACCCCGTCCGCGCTGTTCCACCAATAGCAAAGAACACGTTTCGGAGTTTTCAGACGTCGCCCCAATTGTTGAAAGCAGCAACTCGTTCGTACTGGTCTAGCCAGTCCTCTGAATCTTGTTTCGGGTAGCTGTTGAAATTGGGGGCTGTCGGGGTTGCTGAATGACAACTGATACTGTAGCATGGGGCACTGTCGACTTCGGGACCTTCTACCGCGGTCGAACGAGGTCCGGCAGCAGAACGTGTTTGGATGGAAGCCCTTGAAGTCGGTGGCTGATTCGGTGACTTGTAGGCTGGTCTCCCAGGGCGACAGGAACGACACTGAGGTCTTCGATTGAAGAGGTAGACCTGAGGGCAGCACCTCCACGGGCTCTACCAGATATCACATAGTGGTGACAATGCCGTTAGCAACAAATGAGGAGGCTTGAATTTCGTTTGAATAAACTATTTATTGGGCTGATTTGCGCCCGGAAAAGAACTAAGCAATTGGAGGCGGCGATAGCAAAAATCTTGCTCGGCGGTCGTCGAACAAAGGAGTGCCGTCACACCGACAAGCCCTCATTTAAAGGTGGCAAGGAAACGCTTAGATAAAGCCGCAAACGGTGACTAGCAGAACCTGGAACATTGCAGAAACATACGTGAGTGGCCGGAATCTTCGAGACATATCTCGGTGCCTCTTGCGCGACTAATATATACACTTCGGCTGGCGGCAATGAACATGAACAAAGAACAGAGAATTTATCCGCGTACCAGAATCAGAGCGATAAGGCCGTATGCCGGTGGCTGCCGGAAAAAGAACAAATAAAGATTAGAATGGTTTGTGGCAATATTTCAACGTGCTGCATCTACGTGTTTGAAAGAGATACGGTCCCACATTTATCTCTCTATATAAGTGGGACGTATTTAATTGAGTCATGGAATTTGGCTATTGATGCTTCAGCAATGATCGCATTCCCGAAGAGGCATAAGCATCGTCAGCTCCGGCGTCCTTTAAACGAATTACATGAGCTGGAAAAAATTAGCGCTGGTGCCCGTGAAGAAATCTATATTTATTTATTTAAAAATGTTGCAGAATCGCTTGACTCCAAGCAGGGGTGGACACAAATAAAAACTACATTACAAGAATACATCAACGAAGGCAACCACAATCAATTACAGAAAGTAAAAGCATGAAACATATCAAACAACCACAACAACAAAAAAACTATGCAGGAATACAAGTGCAACTTCACCCAAGCATTTTCAAATTTGCGGCGAACTGTTCCGCACTGGTACTGTCCACAATATTCCTAGGTAATTTATTGCAAGCGTGTATGGTTCTAGGAAAAATTATTACTTGAAGGTATTGTTCAGTGGGGTATATTTCTCAATCATTTTCCCGTTATCAAAACGCGAGTTTGTGCGCAGACTGTGAGGGGTAATAAAATTGTGATTGTTGATTTGTATTATGTTGTTATATATTAAATACATGTATTTTAACCTGCATTCAGAACGCCTCGCTTGAAGTGTATCGAGACCAAGATAATCAATCATTTCTGTCACGCTATCAGTGTGTTTGTATTTGTTGCAAATAAATCTGGCCGCTGTTCTTTGAACTCTTTCTACTTTGTAAATATTTTTCGCCGTATAAGGGTTCCATAGACACGAAGCATACTCCAGACATGGCCGGACTAACGCTTTACTATGCTGCTAACTTCACATGTATGGGTGCTTTTAAAAGCCTGCGTCGAATAAACCACAGAGATTTAAAGGCTTTGGTACAAATTGTATTAATATGAAGATCCCAACTCAGATTGTGTGTAATAGTAACTCCGAGGTATTTAACAGCAGGCGATTCCTTAAGTGCGATGCCATCCACAGAATAAGAATGTTTTAAAACGGTTTTGTTCCTAGATGTACGGGGGACTAAGCATTTGTCAGCATTTAAAAGCATGTTCCAATTTGTGCACCAGCCTGAAACATCAGCGAGTGGTTTGTTAAGTTTAATTTGGTCAGCTACACATTTAACTGAGGTATAAAGAACGCAGTCGTCTGCGAAAAGCTATATCTTAACATCACCGTGTATGACTTTTACGATATCATTAACATAAACGAGGAATAAAATTGGTCCCAGAACCGATCCCAGAACCGATCCTTGCGGTACCCCTGATGTTACCTGCAGTGTCTCCAAACAGTACTTGTCAACTTGGACGTACTGGTACCAGTTTTATAGATAAGCCCTAATCAATTCGATACGTCTGCTATTTATTCCGATCTCGTAAAGTTTCTGTATTAGTTTATTAGGAGGCACTTTATCAAAAAGCTTTTGCATAGTCCAAAAATACAGTGTCGATCTGTTCCTTGTTATTAATTGCGAGCACAAAATCATGGCATGCACTAAGGAGCTGCGTCACAGTCGACAAGCCACGC
The DNA here is from genome assembly GCF_055883805.1 of Amblyomma maculatum. Lineage (NCBI taxonomy): Eukaryota > Metazoa > Arthropoda > Arachnida > Ixodida > Ixodidae > Amblyomma > Amblyomma maculatum. Next base: position 205,301,781 of record NC_139347.1, on the reverse strand, counting down.
CGAAAGCCGTGCTGTGAGTCTGATAACAGTTTGTTTTCTTCAAGAAATACGGTCAAGTGTCGACAGATTATATGTTCTAATATTTTGCAACTTGTTGAGGTCAAGGAGATTGGGCGATAATTGGATACACAAAGGCGATAAGTTGACTTGAATATGGGTATGATACGGGCACCTTTCCAGTCTGCCGGAAGAGAACACTGCGCAAGTGACGTGTTAAAAATGAGAAGCAAGTAGTACGAAATTCATTCCGCGTAACGGCGCAAGAAAACTGTAGGAATGCTATCGGGTCCGTCAGCTTTTTTAGCGTCAAGATTAAGCAGTAAGTTTAAAATACCTTCCTAGGACACAATAACATCAGGCATAGGAGAAATGTACCCTTCAGGCTTTGTAACAAGATTAGTATCTTTCTTGGCGTATACGGATTGAAAGTTGGTGTTAAATTTTTCGGCAACTACTTTTGCCTCTGAGACTGGGGAACCATTAACGAAATACTATTGAATTTGTTGCCACCCATATACCTCCAAACTTTCCCTGGCGCTTCTTTGAGGAAATTGCCTAAAGTGATTGTGAAAAAGGTTTCCTTAGCTTTCAGTTTTCAGCGCTGCGCTTAGATTGTTGATAGCAGGTTCTCGAGGTCTACCTGAGCGCCTCATTCTCTTAAGCTTTCCTTTCATGTTGATTATCTGTCTCGTAATCCATGGGTTCTGTTTCTTTTTCTTAACCCTAATCAGCAACAAACATGGCAATACAATGAATACAAATTTGTTTGAATTTACACCACAAAACATTCACATTTTCGTCAACATTAAAACCGTCCAAATTCATTTCTAAGTAGTCTAGGATGCTCTCATCATCTGCCCTATTGAAATCCTTCACAACAATCACAGACTTGTTTTTGCCAGAACGCCTCTTAAAGGAAAATGTGCCAAATACTAAGTTGTGACCAGAGAGCCCATTCATGGCATCAACCGTGTCACATTTGATAGCGGAACTTATAAACAACAAATGTCTTGCAGTTGCAGTGACTCTGGTAGGGCCAGTAACAATCTGAGCTAGATCACATGAAAATGCAATGTTCAAAAGAATCTCTGAGTGTCTAGCGTTCATGCTCATCGTATTCATGGTTGACCAATCGATGTTCGGTAAATTGAAGTCCCCGGGTAAGACGAACTTCACGTGCTCACCCCGGAAACGCTGTACATAATCGTAGAGTTCTCAAGAAATGCGCGATCTGCTGTAGGAGGGCGGTATACAACTCCAAGGGCAATGGAATTACAGCAAAAATCAATTTTAGAAAAGACGCTTTCGTGATTAGTAATAGTTGGCAAAATTGTCACAGTAATGTTTTCCTTAACTACAATAGCAACTCCACCCCCTCGGGATTGTCTATCACATCGTAATATTTCGTACGACGAGGGGATTACTTCGTTATCCAGCACTCCGGCGTACAACCAGGTCTCCGTCAGCAGCGTGACGTGTGGGTCAAGGTCATAAAGCAGCGCTTCAAATTCGGCAGTTTCATTCACGATACTTAGCACCTTTAAAGAAAGTAACCGTAGAAGACAAGCGTTATTTTCCTGTAAATTGGATGCCCCGCTTGCTGCCAACCGCCGGGTTCTCATTCTATTATTATGAGGTGCAGCCTGGATTTCATTATCTTGTGCTATGTCTGAATCTGTGCCGAGCCCGCTAAGTATTTGTCTTTCGTTTTTGTGCTCATCCCACACGTGCGTCACCTTGTTTAAAACCAGCTTATCGTACTTCAGATACGCTTTATCATCAGGCGTGAACCTGTCTTTAACCGTCGACCATAGCTGCTTCCTTATTATTTGAATACTGGGCGAATAGTCCTCCGACATTGAATAATCAGTATCCTTCAGTTTCCTTAAATTTGAACAATCAAGTTACTGCGTCAACTTCTATTCTCAAGGACATCTACTTTTTTTAATGAAAATTCAGTCTCTTCAATGAACTTTGAAATAAGACGCTCACACTCTTTTACCCTTTGTACGGTCTCTGAAAATGCCAGCAATTTCTACTCAATTGAAGCCAGCCCGTCAGCACCGATGCGGTATCGGAATTAATGGCAGAAAATGGTATTGTCACTCTCCAAGCAAGAATGAAACTCCTCCGTCCTAAATTTTTATTTCTTTTACTTAATAACAAACTTGCACTCGATCCTAGCCCTTACGTTTTCCCTCTTACCACTAGGCAGACACGCCACTCGCATGCCCTCTCTTTAGCACCTTACTTTGCAAGGACTTGTACAAATTCCCCTTTTTCCTTAATACAATTGTAGATTGGAATAATTTGCCTGCTTCTTCCCTCCAGACTTAGATATGCTTGAAATATGTAATGACTTATGAAATATTGCCTCCTGACAGTTCTTGGGTGTCGGTTTTGATTGTGTCAGTCTTTTTTTTTACTGTTGTGCTTATATTTGATGTGCAGTAATAACCGTTTCAACTGGCCTACTCGATGTGTTTGTGCGTTGTGCACCTTGTGCTTTCATGCTTTTTTGAATTTTATGTAAATGTATGCCACTCCTGCTTGGGCGCTCAGCCTGCAGCATGTTAAAAATAAATAAATAAATAAATAAAATGAATAAATAACATGACATTCCAAGCTTTCCCGTATAGACGTAAGCTCATTTGCTGTCTCCTTTTGGATATCAAGTATAGCTGCCAGTTGTTCAGAAACTGTAGGGCCAGGGTTCATTTCTATATCACCACTTATCAAAAGAACAATAAAGCACACAGTCAAAAGAACTCGCTACGCATTCACACACCACCCCTGGGCAAGGGACTATAACCAGACACAAGGAATCGCTGTTACATTCGGGACTACTAGATTTTCTACTAACCTGCGCAAAAAAGACGACCCAGGTTAGCCGCATCTGCATAGTTTGGTTGGCCCCTTGCCCATTGACGAAAAAAGCTTCAGGGACGGTGCCGGTCGGCTCGGGTGATGACGATGTTGCTCCGATGTGCCTTTGCAGAACAGAAAAATGTGCGAAGTTTGAGGCATTTCTTCCAGTCCGCCAGCTATCACTGCCATCAAGCGATGAAACTTTTACTTGTGGATGAAGCTGTAGATGGGCGATGGATTGAAATGTATCCGGCTCATTGAATGCAGCAAAAACCTGCGCAAAAAGACGACCCAGGTTAGCCGCATCTGCATTCTTTGGTTGGTCCCTTGCCCAGGCTCGTTTGCAACCGGTAGATATAAAATGTCTTAACAATCCAATACGTTTCTGAATGAAGAACCATCTGGGCGGGTTCAGAGGGCTCAAAGGCAAGCTGCTTTTGCGACAGAAATATTGTAAATTCACAATGGAGGTTACATGCACAGGGATGCACCTGGAATTCTTGATTCTTTCTTTTACTATTATCGGAAGCTCCTCAGGAGCTTGGGGGCCATAATAAAATTACAGGGCTACATTTCGGTTTGCTTAAGAGTGGCAATGGCAAAAGACGCTTTTCAGGACTGTTTTCAGTAACAGAATCGTCATTGTGATCCCTACTATCATCATCACTATCACTGCTATTATCTTTATAATATCGGTATTCTATTAAGATTCTTCACCATCAGTTCCCATTTAGCATTTTTCCTCCCGGCATGATCAAAAACAGCGTTACACGTTTCGCTCTACGTAATAATTTTATACTACCTAAGGTCAATACTAACTACGGGAAACAAGGCCTTCAATTCTCATCCATATCATTTTGGAATTTTTTGAATTTCGACATTAAGCAAACTAATACACTTTTTCTGTTCAAGTTGAAATTAAAAATTTTCTTCTCAATATGCTATTTCTTTATCTATTGTGCCGCGGAATTCATGAGTGCTTTTGTATGTTTTCATGAATTCTGTTTTTGTATCTAAATCTGTCTTCAATGCACAAGGGGAGTCCTAACCCAGATAGGGGGACCTCCAGGTATGTCCTTCTCTGAAGTGTTAACTGCCGGCATGTGAGAGAAAAAAATGTTCTATGGATTCTACTTCCCCGCATGATGTACATATGTTTGTTAGTGTCCACCTACATCTGCATAGATCATGTTACGTGACGGCAAGCTATGACAACAAGAGAACAGCGGACAGACAGAAGATGCTCAATGGTCATGAGATGACGTTTAATGAATCTGTGTGTGGGCCTAGCGCGCGAGCTCCTACCTGCGTCCCTGGCCTCTTACTCCTTCGTCCGTAACATGACACGGGGCCACTGAGCGATCGTCCCGATCGTAGACGAGGAAGTTTACCGATGATGATTCCATGGCATGATGATGGGCGTGTGTGGAGGCTTGAAGAAGAGGAAGAAGAATAGAACGGCTTGCCGGTACGATGTCTGATGCGTGGGTGATTCGCCTCCCCTGGAGCTGTCAACCATCCGTCACCAGAGTCCATGGGACCGATGGCTCGAGATCACGTCGGGCAGCTTGGGCGGGGGTTGCGTGTTTGTGTCCATCGGTTCCTTCGGGTCATTGTTCTGTGAAACATGGAAAAATAGGATAAACCGTATTCTCAAGAATATGGCTAAGAGTGTAATCTATTCAACACCCCATAAACTGCAAAGTGTATTCCTTTCTTCAGGTCTGCCATCCTTTGACACTGTTTTCAAACAAATCACTGTACTTAGATATTTCTGGAACACCGAATTTAGGTTGCCTAATGTTAAACCTATTCCACTACGGAACATTCCTAGATATTTCGTGCCTACACTGCGAACTCATTTTGGTATGTCTGTGAGGTCATTTTATATCCCATGTATATTCAATGAGCTGCCTGATGACGTTTTCAACTTGAACACTCGCAGGCAGTTACGGGGTGCTGTTGCCGAGCTTGAGCAGCTCTAGTTCATGCTGTTTTCGTCCACAAAAAAAAATAATAATAAATCTGTGATTTGGTAACAGAGGTTGTTGCTGCTGCCGGACGGCGCCCTACAAGCCCAATTGCGGCTTTGGCGCGTCCGCGCCCTGTATTGTTTCATTAAAGTGAATAAAGTATTATTATTATTATTATTATTATTATTATTATTATTATTATTATTATTATTATTATTATTATTATTATTATTATTATTATTATTCGGGTCCTTCGTCTCGGTTCTGATTGGTCTGTCTGTTTTCCTTGTCTTCAGGTCCGGGTCGGGGGCTGGGCGGTGGTAATTGGTCAGTCTGGGCTTGAAGGGCTGGGGCGAAGCTGCTCGGCAATGTCCCTGGACCCTCGGTCAATGGTCCCGGCTTACAGATGGCGTCGATGCTCCAAGGCGAGGATGGGAATGACGTACGCCGCACCTCCAACCAAATGTTACGAGGCGGCAAGCGATGACGAGAGAAGATGCTCGATGGTCGTGAGATGACGTTTAATGAACCTGTGTGCCGGCCTAGCGCGCGCTCCTGCTCTCGCCACTGCCCTCTTCTTCCTCCTTCGTCCGTAACAATATAAATTCAAGCCCGGAATTCTGCACCGCAATACCATCACTGCTACATCGCACTGTCTTGTTTTACCCAAATGGACATTTCAATTATGTGATAAATGTTGATAATCCATGGTATTAATTTAGAGATTCAGCAGCCTGATGGATATATGTTGGAAATGCTTGAATCTGGAAATAGCCAATATACTAAAAAAAGGGACGGGCGCATTAAGGGCCGATCTCACTAAGTAATCCGCCACCTCATTTGAATGGACACCTGTATGACCAGGGACCCAGACAAAACAGACTAATTTTTAAATGGCACATAACAAAAAAATGCAGGAACGCAAAAAAATTGAGGATTCAAGAGAGATTAACACAGATAAACAATCCGCAAGATTGATTATACTTCTGATACACTGCATAGACGTTGGTGCAGAGCCTATCCAAGAGATAAAAATTCCGCAAAGAATATAGAAATATAATCTGGGATACGGGCAGAATAACTATGTCAAATCCTGTGAAAATATGCCAAGTGCAGCTTTTTATATTGCCTGAGTGAGGCAACCAATATAAAAAGCAAGCGACAACAGTGTGATGGGGATATATTTCTGGGTGATTGGAAAGAAGACCGTTTAAAATGTTTTCAGGCACATATTTCGTATGTCCACTGAAGCCGGCCAATCAAACCATTGCAAAGAACTCACGTCAACACTAATTGGTAGTAAAATTTTCTGTATGACCATAACTTGTGGCTTTTTATAGCGTGGCCAATGATAAGATAATAATAAGGTCGGTTGGGAAGCGAAAAAGGCTGGAATGACTTGAGAGGCCGGGTCTAGCGACCTGATGAAAGTTTGTACAGTGAGTAGTTGGAAGCGGGAGGTTAGAGGATACAGGCTTCCAGATAAAAACTTCGTTAAAACTTAAAGTTAGGCTAGTTGGTAATTTATTAATTTCTAGCGGGTGTCCCTTGTGTTTCGTGTTCTTTGTATCCGTGTCTTTACCACTACAAAATGATTCCAGATAAAGTAAAGTGCTAGAAATAAATTTTGCAACTCCAAGACAGAGCTCTAGAGCATGCCTTTATAATAACAGCAAATAATGACCTTTGTAGTTAGCGCTGCTAGAGAACAGAATACAACCAAATTCAAGTATTGGTCTTACATAGGCTTTGTAGAGAAACAATAAAGTGACGCGACGCATTCCAAAATATTTTATTGCTAATTTGTATCAGCCGCCCAAGAGCACGTTTTTCTTTAATCACATTATTTTTATACAGAGTCTCCAATCCAATGCTGAATCATGCTTAACATCTAAATATTTTAACCAATATAGCTTTGGAATCTGGTTGAGGCGACGAGCTAAAGAAATCTGTAAAGGTGTATCCGGGGGAAATACAAGCACACCACTTTTATTGGCGCTATAAGGGACAAATTTATACGGCCCAGCCAGACTTCAATTTCACCCAAACATCCTTGCAAAGTGCAGTATAGGGTGTGAATATCCAGAGCCGAGGCGAAAAAGGCTATACGTCGGCATAAACATATACTGTTATGTTTGGATGGATGGGGATGTGTGATTTACCAAAATGTTAAAAAGCTGCGGTGAAAGAACTCATGCTTGTGGAACGCCCTTTGATTGCTGATACGTGTTAGAGCAGTGGGTTTTGTCTGTGTAACAAATTGGCTATCCTTCAGAAATTCGCATATCCTTTAATGACTATATCATGGAGGATGTATCTGGGCAATATTGTTAAGCAGGATCGCATGTTCCACGTTGTCTTAAGCCTTAGCAACATCAAGTGTCACCAGGGCTGAGAGTTCCCTCCTGCGTAGCGAGAGATGGATTCGGCTTTCTAAATTTGCATGCGCGGAACATATGGAGCAATCTTGTCGAACGCCAAACTGTACTGGGATAATACCGTTAACTTCATGAACATGCTTTGTTGGACGACTGTGCCCTATTCGTGCTATTAATTTGACTAAATTTTAAGGTAATGTAATTGGCCGAACATTATCTAAGACATATTCGTTTCCTGCATCTTTCAAAAACAAAATAATTTTCTCCACCTTCTAAACGTGCGGAATCCAAGCATTTGCCAATGAAAGTTCTGGGCTAAAATTTTAATCATTGCAACAGTGACAACATCGTGTCCTGGAGCTGCAGATTGCATCGTTGTCAAAATTGATAACAGCTGTGACGAGGAAACTTCGGTAAAGGAGCGAGTACACACAATAGGTCCCATTGAGTACACTCGCTCCTTGCTCAGACGTTACCGAAATCGCTGTTTCTGGCATCGTAACGCCAATCCCTGAGCAAGGCACTCCAGCGTTTGCTTAGCTTTCTGCGGCGCAAGCACTATTAAATTAGTGAGGTTGGAGACTAGTGAACACTTGTTATGCTCCATGAACCTATATAGAGCCGTCCGATTACCTGGACTTGAGAGGTGTTTAAAATCATGTTATATTAATCCTTTGCTTTTGCAATTGTCCTTTTGAAAGATACAGAGAGGAATGTATAACTTAACCAATTAGCTGGACTCTGGTTTTGTAATAAGCTCTTCCAGGCAGCTTTTTTACGACGATAGGCTTTCTCTCATTCTTGCGTCCTCCAGGGAGACGGCTGTTTGGTAGAGGTTGCCTCGCGTACAGTAGATACCGATTGCTGTACTGCATTTTGCAGAAAGGAAACTGTCTGCTTAGCTCAGTCTGACTGGCTTGTACTAACTACCGAAGTAAGAGAAGCGGATATCAAATTTTTGTAGGTAGCGTGGTTAACAAATTCGTGGGTTGTACCAATATTTCTGAGTGAAGATAAACGCATATTCAAGGCTATCGGAACAGGATCGCTACATGTGCCTGATAAGGTTAAATCACTGACTGAGCGAGAAACTCCTCGCATGAATGTAACAGCTCCGGAATCGCAGAAGCGCACAGCGTTTGTAGACATTCACGACCATAGAAGCTTGCCGCAGAAACCTGGCGTACTGCTCTAGTCACTCGAACGCGAATTCAAATCCCCTGCAATTACAGACCTGCTTATGCCGGCCAATAACCCATCCAAACAGTCTTTCCAGACACGCCTAAAGAGAAGTAGACATTATCTATTTTTCATCTAATATTTAGAGGAATCCCCTAAGGTGAAGAAGAGTTGTAATAAGGGAGTAATTCAATTCAATGTTTTATTTTTATGGGAAGGGAAAACTGAGGCAAAAGGCTGGCTTGCCTGACAAAGGCCTCAGCGCACATATACAATTGGCAGGACAGTGGCAAAAGAAAAGATTTACATTTGCATGTGCCACTTCAGAAGGATAAAAAAAAAAGAACGCATATCTGGCTTATAACACAAGAATGAAGCAAAGCAACAAAAAAAATTTACAACAATCGCTTGTTGTCATAGTTCCCGGAACACACATCAAAGTCAGAAAGTAACAAAAGCAATGGTAAGACAAAGAAGCTAACTTCGCAGAACACACTCAGAAACTAAGAAAATCACTCGTGGAATTTTATGCAAATTGACGCATACTACTTATCAAGTATTTTTTGGTGTTCTCATTCAACCGTTTTATTGAAGAACTGAAGAGGTAAATGTATATTAGGAGCTATAGCAAAAATTTGATATCGTAGTGTCTGTTTACCATAATTAGACCGGATTTTAGAAACTAGTTTCCTTTGAGTTATGAGATGGTACGTTGTGGAATAATTGTCAGCTATGGAAGCGTACAGTCGGTTTTTATGAATGTGTTGCAGCAGTCGAAACAAATATGTCTGATCTGCCTTGATGATGCTACACTCAATGAGAAGGGGCTGTGTTGGTAAATCCTGTGGTCAGCCGTGATATTCCTCAATTGCCCTCAGTGCTTTCTTTTGTAGTTTAATTACCTTTTTATAATTACCGGATGTTTTAGTTCCCCACACCAGAATACAGTAATAGATTCTATCATAAAGTGCATAATTTATTGATATTGCCGCGAAACCTTCAAAACTGTATTGTTTTTTTTAGCAGCCGCAGGCGTGCGGCCTTATCAGTCTGATTCCGGCACGCATATCAATTTTGTATTCTTTATTTGTTAATGCTCGATGTCTCGAGACGCACCTTTATCACTTACTTTGTCGCACAAGATGCGCCGAGACCTGTCTCGAAGATTCAGACCACTCGCGTATGTTTCTACAATGTTCCATGTTGTGCTAGTAACAGTTCGCGACGTTATTTAGAGGATTGGGTTCTGAGTAGCCTTTAAATTGAGCGTTGACGAGTGCGACGGGAATTCTTAGTTCGACGATCGACGCGCATGTTTGTTGCTATCGCCGACGCGGAGCTTAGTTATTTTGCGGGCACAAGACAGCCCAATAAAGAGTTAATTTCAGTACCATCACGCCTGCGCGTCCTTTTTTGTTGTCTACGGCCTTGTCACCCCTACGTTACACCTGGTAGAAGTGCTGCCCTCCGAGTTCTGGTTTAGCGCTTCAAGCCAAGGCACCAGCTCTTCCTGTCATCTTGGGGGATCAGCCAACAGGCCACCTAACAGCCGCCGACTTCAAGGGCTTCAACCCGAACGCGGTCTGCTGCAGGTCTGCGTCCGATCTCTGAAGGCATCAACGCTGACAATGGCTCAGCCTACAGCACCGGCTGTTTTTGTCTAACCCTGTGAGCCACTCTGCTTCCATGGATGACTGGATGAAGATGCGGGAGACTGGATAGACCTCTTCGACCATGTAGCAGAATGCAACGGCTGGAACGACGCCGCGAAACTCAGGCAAGTCTACTCTTCTCTTGAAGGATTGGCCGAATGTGGTTCAAAAATCCCCAGACAGCTTTGAAAGATTGGGAGGTTTTAAAGACTGAATTTTTGACGGCCTTTGCAAGTGTCAAGAAACGAGCCTACGCCCTACTTCATTCAAGATTTCAACTTTCAAATCAGCCTGTCCTGGTTTACGTTGAGGAGATGAACCGCTTCTTTCGCCGCACCGGCCTTAACATGACGAAGGTGAGAGAGTGAAATTTTTAATGCGAGGCGTTCAGAAGTCTCTTTTTGCAGGGCGTGCCAGAAATCCGCCAAAAACCGCGGCGGAATTTTAAATCGAAGCGTCTACCATCGAGAGGACGATGGACATCATAATGCGCCACTACGATCGACCGATCCAGCCGGTCTACGCAAGCCCCTACAGCAACGCATCGGCGAACGGAGAGACCCTTCGGGATCTCATCCTGGAGGTCGTGCGAGAAGAACTCCGCCGGTTAGTGCCACCACCCCAACAGCCTCAGGAGGCGACGCTCGATGACCCCGTGAAGAAGTCAAGCAAGCACTGGGTGTTCCTCAAGTGACGGCTCCGACTGATCCAGTGCAAGAAGCAGCAGCCATGAAGTATGCATGCTGTTGTCGTCCCGCACCCCGACGCGACCGCCCTGGCCCTCGTCGCTACCCTCCTGTTCCCGAAAGCCGCCCCTTGGCCCCCACCCGTCAAGCCTACCAAAGACCTACAAGCCCCAGGAAATGCGACGCCTTGAGGACGTCTAATAACCGACCACTATGCTCCCACTGCGGCGCGGTTGGCCATAACTTACGCCACTGCCTTTACAGACGCATCGGCCTGCGTGGCTTCGCCATCTACGCCTCACGACCCCGTAGTGGTGAGCGACCACAAGAAATGGGCGACCGAGAGCACGTGTAACCAAGTCGTCTGCCACGCTCACCCTCGCCACTGACGGCCCGCTTTGCGTCGACAGGCTAGAGCTACATGCGAGGAAGGTCCCCTAGCCCGCGCAAGGGAAACTAAATAGAGCAACCTTTGGGCCAGGTTGTTCAACGGCCAAAAGACGAAGATCTTCCGCCGCCGACGACGACTAACGACGGCGCAGCCATTTTACCGCCGCTCGACACGACATCGACGAAAACATAACCAGGGTGCAAACCGACACCACCGGCCAGCGAAGTAACAACGGAATGTTCCGGCTGTGACCTGAAGAAACGACGGAGCCGAGATCGGACTCCAAGGCCCACGTGAAATGCGAGGACGCGAACAAGCGACCTTGAATTTGCTGTCGACGATCGCAGAGTCGCTTCCCTAGTAGACACCGGAGCAGACAATTCAGTCATCACTGGACCGTTTGCCTCCCAGCTCAGGAAAGTTACGACCGCTCGGGATGGCCCGCTGTTTCGCACCGCAGGTGGTAACCTCATTACTCCATCCGGAATATGCACTGTAAGAGTAATCGTAAATGGACGTTCAGTTCAGTTCAGTCGTTCGTTGTGTCCGACTCTTTGTGACCCTATGGAGCATATCACGCCACGCTTTCCGGTCTCTATCTTCCTAACAACACATAACTTCATCTGCAGCGCCTCGAGGATGCCATCTAACCATCCGTTCGCTGCCTACCCCTTCTCCGATGACCCTCAACCTTTCCCAACATCAAATCTTTCTCCAGCGACTCCTCTCTTCTCATCAGATGACCAAAGTAGCTGAGCTTTAACTATAGAATTTGACCCTCCAATGAGCAGTCAGGGTTTATGGTCGACAATATCGACTGATTTGATCATCTGGGCGTCAAGGAACGTTCAGGAATCTCCGCCAGCACCACAAATCAAACGCGTCAATTCTTCGGCGGTCGGCCTTCTTCACAGTCCAACTCTCGCCTCCATACATCACAACTGGAAAGACAATAGCAAGATTTATAAGGATCTTGGTTGGCAGTGTAATGTCTCTGCTCTTTACTGGGCGGTCAAGGCTAGCCATGGCTGTCGTTCCCAGAAGCAGGCGTCTCCTAATTTCATGGCTGCAGTCTCCTTCCGGGGTAATCTTGGAGCCCAAGAAGAGAAAATCTGTCACCGCTTCCACTTCTTGTCCCTTGATGCTCCAAGACTTGATAGGGCAAGATGCCATGATCTTTGTCTTTTCAATGTTTAGTTATAGCCCAAACTTCTCACTCTCTTCTTGTACGCGCATCAGAAGTCTCTTGAGTTCCACTTCACTTTCTGCCATTAAAGTGATATCATCCGCATATCTAAGGTTGTTGATACGTTTTCCAGCAATCTTCACTCCAGCTGAGACTCGTCCAGACCGGCCTTCCTCATGATGCACTCAGCATATAGGTTAAATAGGCAGGGCGATAGTATGCAGCCTTGTCTCACTCCTTTCTCAATCGGAAACCAATCAGTAAGATAATGCCCAGTTATGACTGTGGCCTCTTGCCCTTCATACAGGTTCCTGAAGAGACAGATGAGGTGAATTGGAACTCCCATTTCTTGGAGAGCTTGCCACAATCTGCTGTGATCTACGCAGTCAAACGCTTTCCCATACTCAATAAAACAGAAGTAGATGGGTTTCTATAACTATCTTGCTTTTTCCATGATCCAGCGAAGGTTGGCAATCTGGTCTCTAGTTCCTCTGCCCTTGCGAAACCCAGCTTGCACGTCCGGAAGCTCCCGATCCACATACTGCTGCAGCCTACCTTGGAGGATTTTCAACATCGCCTTGCTAGCATGCGAAATAAGCGCGATCGTGCGGTAGTTGGAGCAATCTTTGGCACTACCTTTCTTTGGAATGGGGATGTAACCTGACCTCCTCCAATCCTGTGGCCACTGCAGGGTTGTCCAAATTTGCTGACATAATATATACAGAATGTTAAAAGCGTCGTCATGGTTGAGGTTTTGAAGCAACTCAGCTGGGATTCCATCAATTCCGCTAGCTTTGTTATTAGCAAGGCTGGCTAAGGGCCCATTCAACTTCATTCTTAAGGATGCCCGGCTCGAGATCAGTAATCACAACCGTCTTATGTTGGGTTTGCACATGCGGGTCATTCTTGTACAGTTATGTGTCTTTGAGTAAGAAGTGTTTCAGTCACTGACCAAGTCAACATAAAAAAAAAAGAAAAAAAAGAAGACGTTTCGGAACCGCTACGGGTTCCTTGATCACAACCCGTAGGGGTTCCGAAACGTCTTCTTTTTTTTCAAGTCGCCTTGGTCAGTGACTGAAACTCTTTTTACTCAACTACCATGCCTGACCAGACGAACCTTCGTCGAACCCTTGACTACTAGTTATGTGTTTTCTTGCCACTTCTTCTTTATCTCTGAGGCTTCAGTGAGGTCCCTGCCTCGTTTGTCCTCTATCACACCCAGCTTAGCACAGAAGCTTCCTTTGATATCTTTGATTGTCTTATACAGAGCTCTTGTGTTCCTCAACTGGCTGCTGTCCTCAACTGCTTGGCACTGTATGCTCAGGAAGGCATTCTTATCTCTTCTTGCTATTTTCTCAAAATGCGCACTGAGAACCTTATATCTTTCTCTTTCCCCCCTAACGTTTGCCATCATCCTTTCCTCCTCTATTTGCAAGGCTTCTTCAGATAACCAGTTCGCTTTCTTGCATTTCTTTTGCTTTGGAATTACCTCAGTAGCAAAATGGACGTACTTACCCCACCAGCTTTGTGGTCCGGCAGCAGTGTTCCCGCGACGTGATTTTAGGCATGGACTTCCTAAATGAGCGTCGCGCTGTCATCGACCTGCGATTCAAACTCATCAAGCTCCCTGCAGACAAAGTCATACCTGCTACGACGACTTCGACGCAACACGTCGCTCCAAACGTCCTGGGCGGAGAATTGACCGTGCCGCCTGAATCAAGCTTCGTAGTCTCCGTGGGTAGCGCAGACGTCAACACCGGCGAAGGCATCGTCGAAGGAAATATCTAATTGCTCTAGAAACGAGGTGTCGACATCGCAAGAGGCATCGCGAAATTCCGGAGAGGACAAGCTAAGATTCTGGTAACAAACGTCATCGAAGTATACCGGCATCTCAACAAGGGCACGAAGATCGCTTCTCGCGACGAATTAGCAGACCTCCGTAAATTATTCGCCCTCCACGACCAAACCATGGAAGACGCACCTGACCAATTTCGTCAGCCCACATTTGACATCAACCCAGCGTTAACCCGCAGCATAAAAGACCAGATTCGCAGTCTTCTTCGAAGCTACAGTGAATGCTTCTTGTCATCATCGAAAGTACAACAAACACCACTAGCCAAGCGCCGCATTATACCGGACGAACCTGCTCCAACTCTGGGCCAAAGCCCCTACCGCGTATCACCGCGAGAACGCCAAGTCATCCGCTAGCTAGTCGATGAAATGCTTCCTGGCGACATTATCCAGCAATTAAAGAGCCCCTGGGCGGCACCAGTTGTTCCGGTGAAGACGAAAGACGGGACACTTCGCTTCAGCTTCGATTACCGCCGCCTAAACAGCATAACGAAGAAAGATGTTTACCCTCTTCCTCGCATCGACTACATACTTCACCGGCTCTGCAATGCAAGGTACTTCTCATCGATGGAGCTGAAAAGCTGCTATTGGCAAATTGAGGTCTGCGAAAGAGATTGCGAGAAGACTGCAATCTCTTTCGCAAGATGATCCCATTTGGCCTCTGCTCTACACCAGCAAAGTTTCAACAAGTAATGGACACTGTGCTGGCGGGTGTGAAGTGGCAGATTTGACTGGTATACTTGGATGATGTCTTTGTCTTCTCCTCTAGCTTTGAAGACCGCCTAAAAAGGCTTCGGACAGTGCTAGAAGCTATCAAGGCGTCAGAGCTACCTTTTAAAGCAGAGAAATGCCATTTTGCCTCGAGGAACTGCGATTCCTGGGTCTTATCATTAGCAAAGATGGTTTTCGCCTTTACTGAGAAAACGGCTGCGATTGCGCACTTTCCACCGCCCGCCGACAAAGCAGTGCTCAGGTTCCTTTCGCTGTGCGCGTATTATTGGCAATTTGTAAGGGACTTTTCGCACATTGCGGAGCCGTTGACGCAGCTTACAAAGAGTGACGTAGATTTTCAACGGGAAGCGCTACAAGAAGCCTTCGCCGAATTTAATCGCCGCCTACAGTCCCCTCCTGTTCTGGACCACTTTGATGAAAACGCCGAGACTCAAATCCACACGGACGCAAGCAGTTTAGGCCTAGGCGCTGTTCTCTTTCAGAAGACTACCGGACAGGAGAAAGTTATCGCCTAATGTAGCCGTTCCCTGTCGAAAGCGGAATACAATTATTCGACGACGGAGAAAGAATGTATTGGCATCTTTTGGGCCACATCAAAATTTCACCCATATTTGTGCGGACGGCCACTCAGGGTTGTGAACGATCACCATGCTGTCTGCTGGCTCGCAAACTTAAAAGATCCCTTCGGCCGCCTAGCGCGGTTAAGTCTGCGTCTTCAAGAATTCGACATCACAGTCGTCTACAAGTCCGACCACAAGCCCTACGATGTCGACTGCTTGTCACGAGCCCTCGTTGATGCGCCGCCGAAAGAAGACGACAAAGACGCCTTTTTGGGAAAGGTAAGCACCAGCAGTTTCGCAGAACAGCGATCAGACTCTTAGCTGAAAGCGCCAGCCAATTACTTAGAAGAAAATACCCCCCCCCCCCCGCTTGCATCAAGCGCCAGCTGTCGTCCATGTTAGAAAATGACGTCCTTGTGAAGAATTTTGCATCCAATAGGACTGCACACCTTCTTTGTGTGCCTATAAACCTCAGAGACGAAATTATACTTGCATGTCACTATGAGCCAACAGCAGGACATCTCGGCCTTGAACGCACATTGCACCGATTCCAGGAGAAGTATTATCGGCCACGATTAGCTACCAATGTCGCCCATTACGTCAAAACTTACCGTGAGTGCCAGCAACGCAAGACACCTCCGACGAGACCTGCTGGTCTACTGAACCCGATAATACCCCCTCCCCCCCCCCCCCCCCCAAAAAAAAAAAAAGCCTTTTAAACAAATAGGAATGGACCTTTTCTCGGAATGGACCTTTGGACCATTTCCAACTTCATCGACGGGAACAAGTAGATAATCGTGGCTACTGACTACATGACCCGTTACGCAAAAGTCCTGCCTAACGGTTCCGCAGTGGAAGTTGCCAAGTTTTTCGTCGGCCAAATTCTTCTCCGACACGGCGCCACAGAAGTGCTCATGGCGGCCAGGGGAACAGCATTTACGGCAGAGCTCATTCAAGCGATCCAGTAGTACAGCCAGACAAGTCACCGGAGGACGACTGCCCACCTCCCGCCGAAAAACGGCCTTACAGAACGTCTCAATAAAACTACTGCGGACATGCTTGTTATGTACGTCGACGCCGAACAGAAGACCTGGGACGCCATCTTACCGTAAGTGATCTTCGCATAAAACACGGCTATAAAGGAGACGACCAGGACGACCCAGTTCCAGCTTGTACATGGCAGGAATCCAACGACCATGCTCGATGCAATGCTGCCGCACGTAACAGACGAGGAGAACCCGGACGTCGCCGCCTACCTTCAGCGTGCAGAGGAAGCCCGACGACTCGCACGACTGCGTATTAAAGACCAACAGCGCACTGACAGCCGACGATACAACTTACGACGACGCCACGCATAGTACAATCCAGGAGACCAAGTGTGGGTCTGGACACCAATTCGCTGTAGCGGACTAAGTGAAAAGTTGTTGCGTCGATACTTTGGACCGTAAAAAATGATTCGCCGCATCTGACAACTGGACTATGAAGTCATTCCCGACGATGAGGGCGGCGCGCACGCCCAGAAATCGTACATATTGTACGACTGAAGCCATATTACGCGCGTTAAAGAATGCGTGGTGTTTAAACTTTGTAGTGTTTATGTTTAAGCTTGTGTTTGAGGGGAGAGTAATTCCGCGAAACTTCAAAACTGTGTTGCTTTTTAACAACCGCCAGCGTGCGACCTTATCACTCTGGTTCCGGCAGGCATATCAATTCTGTATTCTTTGTTAATGCTCGATGTCGGGAGACGCACCTTTATCAGTTTCTTTGCCACGCAAGATGCGCCGAGTTCTGTCTCGAAAAGTCCCAGGTGGTGCTAGTAAAAGCTCGCGACGTTATCTAGATTGTTCTCAGCAGCCTTTAAATTGAGCGTTGACGAGTGCGAGGGGCATTCTTAGCTCGACGCTCGGCGAGCACGTTTGTTGCTATCGCCGCCGCCGAGTTCTTAATTTCTTTTGCGGGTGCAAGTCAGCCCAATAAAGAGTTAATTTCAGTACCATCACGCCTGTGTCCTCTTTTGTTGTCTATGGTCTTGTCACCACTACGTGACAATATCTTTAGCCATGCAGGACTGATGTTACTCAATCGGTAGAGGCAACCAACTACTCTGCTCAAACTGGACGTAAGTTTCGAAATATGAGTAGTCCAAGACAGCATCTCGTTGAACCAGACACCCAAAAATTTATGGCTAGCGACTCTTTCAATACTCTTGATATTTACACAAGCGAAGCCATATGGTTATAAAGGAAAGCCGTACAGCTTTCTCGGAAACTTTCTAGAAGAAAAAGTCGTCCTTGTCCGGGGATCAAACACGGGACCACAGCCTTTCCGGTGCAGTCCATTAGCTATTAATTAGCTATTTTATTGTGACACACTACGGAAGCGAAATAGTGGTCGCTAAAAGCTCTCAGTCAGGAAGTGTAATTTTATTAGTTATAGATGCCTGATGACATAAAATCTCTTGATATCATTGTTACCAATTAGCCTCCTCTGCCGATATTGCGATCGGCTCCGAAGATTCTGAAATTTCTAATGGAAAATGATTTATTGGGAGATAGCCACGTTTCTGATAGAAGTACAATATCAGGGTTGTTCTTGTTAAGAAGTAATTATAAATCATAATAAATATTAATACCTGCATGATTACTGGTGATTTAAAGAGGCTCTAATAGCCTCTTTGAGGCTGCTGTCTGAGGGAGGAATTGTAGCGATCTTTTCTTTTTTGCTTTTTCCTGAGGTAGACTAGATTTTGACGGTGACGAAGCACGGCGCTTCTGGGACGGACAAGCCGTCTCAACATCTGTGGCGCAGACGTCAGTGCGATATGTACTACTGGAAACATTGATGTAAGCTTGTCTGAGAATCATATAGTAGGGCTCGTTGACGGGTAGCACTCCTTGTACAATTTGGCAGAGATGCAGACGTTGACGCCTTATCCAATGTTGATGATGTCCCTAATTTTGCTGCTATAATCTAAGCCAACGCATAAGAAAAGGTGGTCATCATACCCTCAACTGCAGTATTTAGGGCTTTTTCACATTTAGATACAATTGATGTTGCCAATGTGGACTCGATGTCTCTAAGAGAGCAGCGCACACGACTGGCGTACGACTCTTTTTCCCGTCCAAAAGCGCGTATGCATCTGCTCTTGAGTAGCGCTTCTCTCTGATTATCTGTACTAAGTTCTGTTCTTTACTACGTTTTGGGCAGTCTGCATCATCAGCTATATGGTTGATATTGCATAAGCGACAGTGAGGCTGATCTAAGGCGGAGTTGTCAAGTGAATAGTTTTGTGCACACACACGGCACCTAGTAGCAGGCTTACACGCTTTGCCACTATGTCCAAACCGCCAATAGTCCGTGCATTGCTGAGGACTGGGATGCAGAGGGTCCACACGATATACAATAGGCCAAATTTTTAATTTGTCAGGACAAAAAAAAAAAAACACCCGCAAAGGTTGTTATTACCGACTGAGTTGGAAATCGCGAGCCGTTCACCTCTTGACTGCATCAATAAACAGAAAGCACTCCAACTTCCGCCTCCTGAAATTCTTATACTTCCTTTGGGGAACGTGCTGGGTCGACACCCCACACAATACTTTTGACACATGCTATAGTTCTGGAATGAATGCCTTAACCGGCACTAAACTGAAATTTTGGCATTCAAGCGAGTCAGCGACACAAGCAATGTCAGCTGACTTTGCCTCTGCGACCGAAAGACAGCACTTCAGAGATCCGCAAATAATGGGCCCTGAGAGATTTTAGTTCCTGCTGAATTATTTTCTGCGTTTTCATTTTGATCATACCGTTCCTTATCTAGACAAGAGCCATGGGATTTACATCAATTCCATTTTTTGGAAGGATTTAAGTTCAACTGCCAGGTTTTTGTCCGGCAAGCTGGCAAACCAAGCTGGCAAACCAAGCTGTCGAACCTCCTCCAGGGGAGGTCAAAGACATGACTTCACAAACGCAGGCTCAGATTCTCATTAACGGCGCCTTAGCCTTAATATAAACCTTGGACAAAACCCCACGTAGAACGGCCTCGCAGGTGTTGAATACGCAGGCACGCCACAAAACACAGAGAACAGCAGGTCGAGGAGCAGGGAACAAGATGGCGGAATCTTCCCAAGAAGCCGTTTTTGTCGTCTTCTTTCGGCGGCGCGTCAACGGGGGCTCATGACAAGCAGTCTGCATCGCAATGCTTGCGGCCAAACTTATATACGATTGTGATACCGAATTCTTGGAGGCGCAGGCTCCATCGCGCAAGGTGGCCGGGGAGAGCTTTGAAGTTGGCGCACCTTACAGAGCGTGGTGGTCGACACAACCCTGAATGGTCGTCCGTACAAATAAGGGCGAACGTTTGATGCGGCCCAAATGATGGCAAGACATTCTTTCTTCGTCGTCGAATAGTTGGTTTCAGCTTTCGACAGGGAACGGCTAGCTACATGATACCTTTTCTCTGGCGGCCAATATTCTCAACGAGAACAGCCCTAAACCAACGCTGCTGCGTCGGTATACATTTCTGTCTCGGCATTTTCGTCGAAGTGTCCGAGGATAGAAGGGGACAGTAAGCGGCGCTTAAGTTCCTTGAACGCTTCCGCTTGAGCTCCTTCCAATTTAAAAATCACATCAAACTTCGTACGTTGCGTCAGCGGTTCAGCGATGCGCGAAAGGCCCTGACCAAACTTCCCACAGCTTTCTTGTCAACAGGCAGGGGAAACTGTGCGATCGTAGCTGTTATCTCATGATCTGGGCGAACAATGATTCGACCTAGGAACCGCAGTGCCTCTTAGGAGAAGTGGCGTTTTTCTGGTTTCAATGCTAGAGCTGATGACTTGATTGCTTCGACCACTGTCCGCAGCCTTTTTAGGAGGCCTTCTTAGCTTGAAGAGGAGACAACGACATCATCCAAGTATGCCAGGCAAATCTGCCACTTTCAGGCCACCTGCACACTGTTCATTACACGTTGAAACGTCGCTTGGTACAGAGCATAGACCAAACGGCATCACCCTAAACTAGAATAGGCCATCCGGTGTGATGAATGAGGTCTTCTTGCGATCTCTCTCGTCGGCCACAATTTGCCAATTGCCGCTATTCAGGTCTTTTGACGAGAAGTACCTTGTATTGCAGAGCCGGTCTAGTGTGTTGTCGATGCGAGGGAGAGGGTAAACTTCCTTCTTCGTTATGTTGTTTAGGCGGCGGGAATCGACGCAGAAACGAAGTGTCCCGTATTTCTTGTTTACCAGAACGTCACAAATAAAAAAGACTAGCGCAAATAACACAGACACACACTTCTTGTATATCTGTGTCTGTGTTATTTGCGCTAGTCTTTTTATTTATGATGACACACCAACTAGCCCAGCTTTCTGCTTTGATTACCAGAACGACTAGTGCCGCCCAGGGGCTCTTTGACGGCTGGATGACGTCGTCACGAAGTATGTCCTCAACTTGCTCGCGGATGGCTTGGCGTCCTCGCGACGATACGGAGTAGGGGCGTTGGCGCAGAGGTCAGGTGTGTTCGTTCGCTATAATGCGGTGCTTGGCGTGTGGTGTTTGTCGCACCTTCGATGCTGAAAAGAAGCACTCGCTGTAGCTTCGAAGAAGACTGATAATCTGGTCTTTTCTGTTGGGAGGTAATGCCGGGTTGATGTCAAACGTAGGCTGACAAACTTGGTTAGGTGCATCTTTCAGGCGTTGGTCGGGGAGGGCGAATACAACTCATATGACCGCCAATTTGTCGAGAAAATTCTGTTTCAAGCTCGGGAGGTTTTCCAACCGGTCATGACGTGTATCGCAGCAACCGACACTTGCATGGTGGAAGGGTATTTCTACTTGTTGATGAATGCTTTCGCTCTTAATAACAGCGCCCCTAGTTAGTTGCGAATCAGTATGGTGCAACCTTCGCCTAAGCAATGAAAAGAACCTGACTATTGGTTCCGTCTACCATCCCCCTTCCGCTGTCAACCCTGAAGTTTTCAAATCCCTGTCTGAATTCTTGTATAACTTAAAAAAATGACTTTCCGTTTTGCTTCGAAACCTCTTTGTATGAACCAATCTTTGTTGTTTTTGGTCTTTTATGAATTAATTACTGCTAATAATTTATATCAGTATGTCACTGAGCCCCCACGGGAAACTCAGCACTAATCTTTAGTGCTAGATTTACTCTTCTGCAACCGGCCGTTGGTAGGGCGCGATACTGTGATCATACCAGGAATAAGCGATCACAGTTGGGTTTTTGCCAATATCCGCCACTTCCCTCGTTTAATTCCAAACGGTCGTCCTAGAGACGTTTTGTTTTTACCAAGGGCGACTATATGCTATACCATCGGTGTGCCTCAGCGGTGGTGATTCATGAGCTAGCGTTCGATATCAATTGTTCAGAAAAATAAGCGCGAAAAAGACCTGGCCAAAGAGACGACAATGACGTCGTCTGTCCGAAATATTCGTGCAGGAAAATCCTGATTGGTTGACACTGCTATGACGTCACCACCGTATGACCTCATTCGGGAGTTTTTGCGGGGAACAACCCACATTCAAAATGAAGGTATATAACGAATCAGGGAAATGTCCAAATGAAGAAAATATTGCGAGCAGGTTCCACTACCTGAGATATTGCAGAAATTAGAAGTAATTCGCTGAAATAAGTTTGTCGCCGTGCCGGTTCTAGCCTGAATGCCAGACAGGCAGACAACGCATATACCACGAAGATTTTTTAAGGCGATGGCCTTTAATGGCTCATGCTCGCGGATCGTGGCCGTCCGTAACGCTTTCGCTGCGTGCGAGTCGGTAGCTATTAGCCGACATGGCCGAGCACTAACCGGACGTAGGTATTCCTGAAATTACTTTTGGCAGGAGCTGCCAACTCAGGTCTCTTCTTTCACGCGGGAGGGTGATATCAGAACCAGCCTGCCAGAACCGTCTGTATTATCGTTACCCCAACGACACGCAGGCACGTCCATGCGGCTTGGTTGAAGCGTGACTTTATATGTGGGCTGGTAGCTTACCCAATCGTGTCATTACGAAGATGGGAGTGAAAAAGAGGTGCTGTAGCGGAGGGCTCCGGACCGCCGTGCGACAGAGGCTTTCTTCGCATCGCATGATGCAAAGTGGCCCCTAAAGGTTTTTCTCTATTGCCTAATTTATCACTAATACAGTACAGCCAACAAAGAACACGGACACATGCCAAACATCCGTTTACCTGTAACACTCAAACTTCTTAATTGCAGCTAATTAGTTAAAACGACTTAGCCATTCGTTCCGCTCGCGCTCAGCTCTTAGAACGTGCCGCAGTGTCATAGGCCGAGTTAAACTTGAGGAGCGAATATGGCTTCCCTTTAAGGCCGGGATACATGGAGCGTTTTTTCGGCCTGACGTCGATGTCTTTCGTACGACGGCGCCCATTCGATGCCCGGCGCCTGAAAAAATGCCCGCCGCTGTCTATCTGGACCTCCCAGGTATTTGACGCGCATCGTCGGACGCTGCCAGAAGCGGCCAGCAGGAGCAGCCACTCATCGCTCGCTGACCGACAGATACTTCCGTCGGTGGCTCACGGTGGTCGCGCGCGCGGGATTCTTTGTTGTTCACCGGCTTTGTACGTTTTTCAGCTTGCGACATGGCTACGTGCACAAAGTCAGCTCGAGTGGAGTTTAACGATCGACTCATGTGTGCTGTACAGAAGCGTCCAAATTTATGGGACAGTTAACGGTCCGACTACAAAGAACACCAAAAAAAGGCGGATGCGTGGACCGAAGTAATCAAGGAACTTGGATGCGACCCACAAGGCATGTTTACATTACTGCGAGTGCAATTTTCGACGCAATGTAGCTTTTAACGAGTGTACATACCTTCCTGCGCCATCTGCGCCAGCTTGAAAGTTCGCGGTGATTGCTCTATAGGTGCCGGCCGTGGTCGGAGCTTTAACCGCGCTGCTGATATCAGCACGGCAAACAACGGGGCCGCTTTCCCGAGCTCCTTGTTTCGTACCCTGACCGAAACACATTGCTGTGGCCTCTATAATGCTTCCATAGTTTAGAAACGAACAGCAACATGCCCTCTCCCGACACGGTCACTTGTTCGGGAAACTGCTCTCATAAAAATGCAGCTTTTATATATTACAGATGAACACGCTTTTCTCCACAGCGCTCGAGCGGGCCTTTGAAGAGAAGGGAACCTAAGTATTGCCCTAGATAGATACTATGTCATACATACAAGCGATTGATACCCGAGCATCGCGCTTCAAAGCGAGCAGCTGCGCAAGTATTTCCAGCACATTGGTCCCGCGCTCTTGACCAGCTGGTGATTTCTTTAGAGCTGGGTTGGCCGCTCGGCGCGACGTTCACGGAAATCCAGTTGTCTTTCTAAGTAATCGATTAGTAGCAACCAGTATCTGTTCGAATAAAATGCTGTACCATCTTTATAATTTTGAGAACCTTAACTTTGACGAATCTGAACGCGCTGCCGGAACGCCGGGCGTGCGAGGGTGCCGAACATGCTAGCGAGAGCCCCCTTGCGTTTTTTAAAACTAGCCCCGTGTTCTGCGGTCCGCATTTATTTACAACCGCGAACGGAGCGCGACTCATTTTTAAACTCAGGCAGATCCAAAAACCACACAGAGAATAACATATTAGTAACCAATTGTTTTTTTAATTGTTCAGTTACATTTTGGGGGCCTGAACCGACCAGAAAAATCTGTTCATTTTAGCTGAACTACAATCAGTTACTTTTTGCAACATGTACAAGAATACTGTTCCAGAAGCTTTGAAGTTAAATTCCTAATATTTTAAACCCTGCAACATACCATATAATGTGAGTCAACAGTGAAATTAAGAGTCATGCTAATGTGAAAACTACTGCTGAAAATGATACCAAAAATGTTATGCTGATCGTTATATAGTTCTCTGCACAACCATCTCGTGCAGTAAAGTAGTGTGCAAAGGCTCACAGGAAGACAAATCTAGACTTGGGTCTTGTTATAAGAGGTAGTATGCAATTGCCAGGGCAAATATAGTCTCTCTGCTTTGGCTGCAGTGCGACTATCACTTGTAGAGCCGAGTACTTGCCTAAATATTTCACTGCCTTTTTGCGACAGGGCAGACTTCAAGCACTTTGGACAGATGTGCTGACAGCCATGCATGATGGATATGATGGTGAACAGAGTTTAATGCTGTTAAAATCTACTTGCAGGCTCCCACGTCCAGGTACGCTGGAAGAGCCTACAAGACACGTTTAAGATGGCGCACCGAGCGGATCAGGCGCAAATGATGCCGTTCGGGTGCGGTGGCCTTACTTCCACATAATGATGTTTTTAAAAGATCAGGTCGACGTTGGCATGTAAGTTCTCATTGCTCAACGCTCGTCTTTCAAAATCATTTATTTGACATAAGGGGTTTTAACATAGTTGGTACAGGAGTCGAAACACATCGTAAGCGAGACCAGATAACGTAACAGGAGGCAAAATCAGTTTTAGGTAGCACACTGATGCTACTTGGTTGCCTTGATTTTGGTATGGTGAGAAAATGCAGGAAACCTTGTTACTGAACAAGTGTTTATGCAGAACCATTGAGATGACAAGGCCAAATAAAAACTGGTAAAGAGCACCTTATGTAACTTCACATGCCCACAAGAGTCCTTCCTGTACTCTCAAACATGCAAGAGAAGTGTTTGTAAAGCCGAGATGTGAAACGCAAAGCAGTGTGTGCTATACAGGGTGACGTTTTTTCTCAGCACAATCTCAAACAGCCACAGTCAGACTGAAGAGACAGCTGAAGCTCTGCTGCATTCCATCTATAGTGACACAGAAGGTAAGAATGTTTATTCCGGCTAAAATGCTTTCCAGATGCAAACAAGTGTATATTCGTTGAGAACTAGCCATCAGTGAAGTGTCACACATATGCAAAATGTGGTGCTTTTCATAGGTACCATGCAGAAATATTACAAAACTGCATAGCACTGCAATATTGACTGCTGAAATCCAGGTTAGCCAAATCAATGTAGGCTCAGCTCTGAAATACATGCTTCAGCATTATGAAAAATCATTGCACATGAAGTTTTTGGAGTCATGTTGCTCTCCTGAACTGCATTTGTACCGTAATTGAAAGAATACAGTGCCTCAGCTTTGCCATTTTTCTTCCTCCAGACACAGTGTTAGAGCAATACGAGCCTACCAGTGCTCCACATCAAGTGAGCAGCAGCCCAGAGCCAAGCGCCTGCACCGAGAATCAGCGTTCTACCACCACGGCAACCCCTCACACAGCTCCAAAGAAAAGACGTAAGAACGCTCGGAAATTACGGTGGAAAGATGACATAGACAGCGTGGATTGCCTGATCACAAAAGATAGGGATGAAGCTTCTGTTTACGGGCAGCTGGTAGCCCATAAACTACATGCATGCCCAAAGCACCTCAAGCAGGCAATGTAGATTGATCTGCTGGAGTTTCTAAAGAACTACACATTTCACGACGCTGAATAAAAGCAATTTTCAGCAGTAGCCTTTCAAATTCAATGCACTGTGGTGGGGCAGACATGAACCCTTGCCAAAAAGGGTCATGAAACACGCAAATAAGGCACTGATGGACATAGACCTTCTCTGTGTGGGCACATGACCCACAGACAGCGAGCATATCCCAAACATGCTATGGAACTTGATTTTCTTGAATTCACAGAATATGCATTTCATGAAGCACAATAACATCAAATACAGAGCAATGTCTTGTAGCTAAATACAATGCATTGCAGGTAGACAGAATGGGAGGCAGTAAAACACGACCGCAGTTCACAACCTTGTTATTTCGTGTACACTACATAACATGGCTTACCCTTTTCTATGCTTAACTGGCAATCCGACAACATGTTCTTCAATGCAGACTGCATAGAAAACGACGAGAAAAAGAAGTGGATACTTTTGTCAACCAACACTTCATGGTGCTTTGCATACTTATGTGTGGTGCTCGTCCTGGTATATGGAGCGACCGGCTGAGCAGCTTAACTGGCAATCCGACATCATATTCTTCAATGCAGACTGCATAGAGACGACAAGAAAAAGAAGTGGATACTTTTGTCAACCAACACTTCATGGTGCTTTGCATACTTATGTGTGGTGCTCGTCCTGGTATATGGAGCGACCGGCTGAGCAGCTTAACTGGCAATCCGACATCATATTCTTCAATGCAGACTGCATAGAGACGACAAGAAAAAGAAGTGGATACTTTTGTCAACCAACACTTCATGGTGCCATGCATACTTATGTGTGGTGCTCGTCCCGGTATATGGAGCGACCGGCTGAGCAGCAATGCTCATGTGTAGCTTCATTGTGAAGAGATGCAGAGGTTATCCTGAACTGTGGTATTTGCGACCAGATGCCGGTAGGTGTAGCAAATGTAATCTGGATTTTAAAACAATTGCTGTAATAAAGAAACACTGAGGAGAGCATGTTGCCGGGCTAGTTGGTGATCTATTAAGTAAAAAAGTTAGCGCGAAAGTAAAGCACAGTATACAGAGAACACATAAGACGTTTGACGAGCGCTTCACATCAACTGTGACTGTGCACAACACAGTCGAAGCATTGCGGTAGTCAATGCAATGACAGAACATGTCATGAGAATGATTAACAATCAGCTACAGAAAGATCACGATGAAAGAAAAAAAAAACGCGCTAAGGCTTGTGGGTAGCCTAGCGGTCAGCACGGTACAATACAGCCTGCTGTACAAAGAGTTCAAGAGCGAGGCAACGCTGTAGAGACCATAATAGCAAGGTGAACAAAAAGGACTCAATCTACCACAAAACCCCTAAAATGATAAATTAATGACACTGGAATTGCACAACATCTTTAAGTAGCTAAGGCATTATATGCAGTGCAGATGCAATGCCTGATGCAAACAACAGCAGAAAGTGCTCTCTAGCCAAATGTGGAAGGGACTGGAGAAGGTGAAGATCCCATGAGGAACCTGAAAGGCAAACGTTGGATACTGCTCCGGCTCATGGCAATATCCAAGCATATGAACCCAAGCAACATAAGGACTGAAGAGCAAGAGAAGATGCGCTAAAGAAGCGAAGGCTGCCCTTACACCTATGTAGTAATACACCCAAAAGGGGCGTACACAGTTGCAGCAGTAGAGAACCACTAAATGCGAGACATGGCAAGTGGAACTGTCAAGGAGGCTGGTATCACGGAAGCAGAGGAAATTACCACACCAATGACCATAGCTGAGGGGACAAGAAGAACACCCCTGATAGGACTAACGCATTCTGAGCATATATGCGCAAACTACCTCAATGACAGGGTGGTACGCAGCTTAACGGCAGAAATTATGGACTTGAGATTCAGAGAATCGAAATTTCAAATCTATCATTTATAGGTATGGATCAACAAAGCATAGGTTGGTGTGGATGCCAGGACATGCAGGAGCCAGAGGCAACCAAAGGGCTGTTGAGGTTGCGTGAGGATATGTAGCAAGCTGCAATCTTCGACATCTCCAACACAGATCCGAAGGTCAATGTGAACCTATCGCCAACAACATACGCTATCAATATTATGGATTATTACAAAGGGACGAGAAATAGTACCCCAAATCTTCAAACAACGCTGAGCAAGGAAGAATTGATATCATGGAGAAGACTCTAAGCTGATACATACCGGTGCCTAAACAAAAGTAAAACGTACAAAAAACAATAAAAAGATGAATGACTATGGTGCGAGGACAAACCCGCAATCTATACCACATCACATGGAAGTGCAGCAAAAATCCCGTCACTCATCGACAGAACTGAGTGCAGCACAGTGGGAGCAGACGTTAGGCAGTGAAGACGAGAAGGACCAGCAAAGTATGGTTCTCTGAGCCAAGCAGGCAGCTGAAGCAAGCGAAGCGCTTGGTACGCACACGAATCGCATGGCACATACAAGGGGCCCCGAGAAGGACTGCTGGCTGTATGACTAAAAAGATCCATAGTGTTTATCCTATCTCCCTCTCCCGTGTTGTCAAAAATCACATGAATCGTACAGGCAGACAAATGAAGGCAAAATGAGGGTGCTTGTTATAATACATGAAGGAAAGAAGCTAACAGTCAACGAGGCCAAGGAAAGCATTGGGGATTGTACTTTTATTCCCCTTGGTGTTCACCTGAACTAGTAATGTAGTCTGTTTAAGGGGAAATATAATGAAATACAATGTAGAAGGAAGAACAAAGCGGCGATGATGAGAACCGAACCCACGACCGCCGAATATCGCGTCCGGTGCTCTTACCGACTGAGCTATATTGGCGGCTGTCCAACCTGTAACTTATTTGGGTATTAATGTTGCCTGTTCCAACACAGCTTTCGCCCTCCCTTTTCATCACGTTTTGAGTGACGCTGGCGGTAGCACAGGACGTTCCACTTCCGCCACTATAGTTGAGAGTGGAGCTGGTGAACACTGTCAAGGTTCGTTTACAGGCAACAATAATACCCAAGAAAGTAGCAGGTTGGACAGCCGCCGACGTAGCTCAGTCGGTAAGAGCACCGGACGCGATATTCAGGGTTCGGTTCCCACCATCGGCAAAATGTTTTCATTCTACTTTGTATTTAATTATCTTTCCTCCTAAACAGACTGCATTACTAATTTAGGGAAATACCAAAGTAAAAAAATAAAGTACTCTAAAGTTTTCTTAATAAATTACAAAGAGCAGACATGGGTAAGGAAATAAGTGCCCTGCTATGACATATAATTAAAGGGAGCCATGTGTTATCGACGCCAAGGAAAGCATTGTAGAATTTGTTTTAACCTGAGGCATTGAGTTACAAACAACTAGTAGCATATTAATTACCTTAGAGAAAGATTATTCTTTTTTAAGTCGCAGAAAAGATA
The DNA here is from genome assembly GCF_055883805.1 of Amblyomma maculatum. Lineage (NCBI taxonomy): Eukaryota > Metazoa > Arthropoda > Arachnida > Ixodida > Ixodidae > Amblyomma > Amblyomma maculatum. The sequence continues at coordinate 205,272,490 of NC_139347.1, read as the reverse complement.
GCCACATGCTGTAAATTGGTTTAGATCACACTGCCATCATATGGTCACCCTTTCTTCTGCTTTGTAATCAATTGCTTTTTAGTAAAAAAAAAATGTTTAAACAAGTAAATCTCCACTAATTAACACCGCATATTAAAGAACATTTCCCTATGATTTTAGTCGGGTCGGTGACTGCTGGCTTCCTTTAATTGACTCACACAGGGCAGTTTCCATTCTATACGCACTGGGGCGCTGGAACTCCAGTGTGCGCCCACTGCCACGGAACAGCACCCTCATTTACAAAGTACTGTGCAAACAGGTTTCTTGCCTGTGCAGCACCTGCTCTGTAGTTTCGAGACTGCGTGCTCTCCAAGCTGAGCAGTCCTCCGCTGGCCTAGAGAGATGTTGCCACAGGAGTCCTCCTCATCTGCATACCCTGGCCGACAGTAAGTTGTGTCCCTGGCAGCACAAAGAAAGTTATGTAACGCACAACATGCCATAACGGCATATGCTGCATTCTGTGGCTGCAGGTTTACAGGGCCTAGCAGAATCCTCCAGCATGCTGCCAAAATGCCGAAGGCATTTTCCACAAGCCTCGCCTGGGTGATGCAGTGGTAAGACGCCCGACTACTGTCTGGGGTTCCCGGGTTCGAACCTGACCACGGCGGCTGCCTTTCGACGGAGGCGAAATAAAGTGGCGTCCGTGTGCTGTGCGATGTCAGCGCACGTTAAATATCCCCAGGTGGCCAAAATTACTCCGTAGCCCTCCACTACGGCTCCCTTTTCTCTCTTTACACTTTCACTCTTCCCTTCATCCCTTCCCTTACGGCGCGTTTAAGGTGTCCACATAGCAAGTGTGACAGATAATGCGCCTTTCCCTTCCTGTGAGCCAATTATTATTTCCACAATGCGCCTTTAACATTAAAACGATAAAGAATGTGCCCTAAAAAGTAAAACAACATATTCATTAGCAACCCTTGTACACGTACAAATCCTGTATAAGTTATTCTAATGCAAAACTGCGCTCAATGTTCCACATATTATAGTTGTAAAAGCTGCTCCCAGAATTGGATGGTGCTGTTATCTCTATGTGCTTCCTATCAACTGCACCAACGCAATTGGGAAAGTTCCAACGTGCACCAAAGTCAAGTGCCATGTTTTTCCAATGCTCAGGTCCTCGTTCCTAGACAGCGCAAATGATAATAGCTTTGCATGTGAGAAATTCCAAATCTTATTTTTTTTTTCAGATTACTTCACTTCAGCCTCTACAACTCTTATGTCGCTGCACTTGTGGCCCTTTAATATGTAGAAAACATACTTGCTACCAAACATATGAGCCGTACTTCGCTTCCGCCGCTACAACTCTTATGTTGCTGCACTTGTGGCTTTTTAATATGTAGCAAACATACATGCTACCAAACATGTGAGCCATACTTACAGGCAAGTAGAGCGGCTCCAAATGATTCCAGATGACTGCATGTGTCATGAATGATCAATCTGCACGTTGGCGGTGCTACCCTGAATACCATGGCCACCTGTTTAATGGTCATCCCTTAGTAGAGGTACCTGAGAACAAAAAAGAACAAGTTGATATCTTGCACAAAAGCACAGTGCCGTCACAAGTATTGCAGTACCTGAGGGTGATTGCCAGCCTTTCTTTGGAGGAAATTGGTTCATGGTGCAGGTGATGGCGCTCCAAGTCCTTACAGACAATACTGTGCACCGCATCAAACTGTGTTGGATGCATTCTGTAATACTGGAAAAACAGCTGGATCTTTCCTCATTACTTTGTACCGCAATGACAGCAAAGCCAACATAAATCTGTTGAGCACATAACCAGGTCACAATTTCGGTCCTATCCTGTCATGCACCCACTTCAAGGGACAATACTTGCATCGTTTAAGACAACACACCCAGTTACAACTCAAAGTACAACTTTTGTGACTATTATATTCCTGTCGCAAATCATACGGAGTTGGGAGCGGTATGGCGCAGCACATGCTGGCTGTCTTTAACGGAACATCCCTGCGAGGGAGCAGACCGAGCGTTAGAGTGCATGTCTCGTCCCATGCAAAGCGTACGCGAAGCATAGTGATTCATGAGGTTGGTCAGCACAAAGCAACTCACGTTATGCGGGGTACTACGGCGGAGGCCAGCGGATAGTTTCTACAACTCGATGTTCTTTAATATGCAATGACATCACACAGTACACGGGCCTCTCACATTTTGCCTCTGTCGAAATATGACCCCTGCAACCGGAATCGAACATCCGTCTTTCGGGTCAGCAGTCGAGTACCATACCACTGAACAATAGAACCAGGCGGACGACACAGCAACAATGATTGTCTGATGTAGTATGCCGGAAAAAAGCCCTACCAGAATGCAAGCTTACGGGATGAAGACAGGACGATCGCTCGAAATCATGGTTTCATTCGCGCAGCGCGTCCGTGTTCGTCTTCAAACTGTGTGAAATAGCAACTCGATAAGCAACTGGTTTTAAGCCCAAAAACAACCAAAAGATACTTTCCGCGGTGTTCAATTAGCCCTCCTGCTTTATCGCTTCCCATACTTGATGAATCCAGAATCTCCTCTTCCTTTCCTCCTTTTCCTCAAGCACCTTTATGAGCAGCAATTTGTTTTTCAACAGAAGAAGACGACGATGTACCCCCATTGCGGCAGGGAGGAGGAGGAAAAACTTTATTTAGCCTTATATTACTTGGCGGTTTTTGGACGTCTTCAGAGATGTCTGCTTGTTGAATCCACAAGTCTTCTCCGTCGACTTCGCCCACTTTTGCACAGTGGTCGGTTGCCCTCAGTCTAGGGCTCCGCTGGCTACTGCCGCCCGTTGGGCTCGCTGTACCAGATCTTGTTGGTCTTCGCAGCGGTCGCTGGACAGCAGAGTCTCCCATTGCTCCGCACTCGTTTTTCGAATTTTGGGGAACACATCTACGTTTTGACAGGCCCATGTGATGTGACATAGTGTTGGTTTTTCATCGCACCACGGACATCTGTGAGCGTATATGGTAGGTTGCATTTTGTTTAGTATGTGTAGGTTTGGGTATGAACCCGTCTGTAATTGTCCAGCAGGCAGCGGCGTGCCTCGCGGTGTGTGTGTAGTCAATACACAGCAAATAAACCACACAAGAGAAGGCTACTGGAGACACGGAGATTATGATGGCGAGAAATACGTGGAACATGCGTTGCTCGCGACCGTGCCTAGACTTCAAACCAAATGTTGCTGATGTCATCCGAATCACGGCTTGCTTCCTACTACAGTGTGGCCATGCCCATCATTTACAACGTGCTCTTTGCTAAAAGCTCGCAAAAGACACTGAGACATTCTTAAAAGTGTTTCAGAAAACTGGAGACAATGTTTTTGCTATTAACATTTGTATTTTGGTATTTTAAAGAAACAAAAGAGCTCTCTAAATATTGTTTGTGGATTTCATGTTTACGTAAAAAATTTTGACTCGTCTGGCCACGCTGAGGCGGCAAACTCTGCTTTTTCGCTCCATGTATCCCCATCGAGCGCAAGTTGGGCGTCGTGCGTTTTCTGCCGGACGATTTTCATCGAAAACAAAAAAAAAAAACGCTCCGTGCATTCCAGCCTTTACGGCAGGTATTTCTTCCTCTTCTTCTGCCTTCGCTTGTACAGAGTGTGCTGGTGACCACCGCTGTGTCCGTAGCTCCGCGACACATTGCTGCGCGGAGCGACCGTTCCTTGTGGGCCTTACACATTTATTGACATCCTATTTACAATGTCGTCAGGTGCGACATAATGACATAAAGGGATAAACTGTAATGGGTGGATGAGACAGCGCAAGTTATTTTAGAAGCGAACGGCGCGGCTGATGCTGGCCAAGTAAAGTGGGTGGATGCTCGGAGGTCAGAGGCTAGTAGAATCAGGCCTGGGCCTTTTGCTACACTTTAGGCCGGAGTCCCTTGAGACCTCCGTCAGCCTAGCCTTCCTCCTCGGACAACCAGTCTGGACTCGTTCCCTGTCCGAACCCAACTCTTCTCCGAGTCCAGCTGTCCAAGCACTCGCTTCTCTTTACCAAAATTTCGAGTCTAGTTTGTTCACCAATCACTAGTCACTCTGTGTTCAATAGCAAGCAAAGGTTTTAAAATGGGCTGGCCAATAACTGTGCACGATATGCCCCTCTTCTAGGCTTAAGTGAAACAAACAAAAAGCACGCAATAAGCAGCGAGTGCTTGGGCACGCAAACACACAAATCTGCGAGTTACGCACACTCTCCAAAATTCTCCCACGCAAGAGGTGCCCAGCAGTCGCAAAGATAAAAACAGCGCCGACTGTAGCGCTTCCAAAACATACAATACACGAACCTAGGCCTGAACATTCCTATCGCTGCCCTTGGTCGGTTGCGTGCGGGCGGCGGTTTCAAAGGGACGTATGTCCGGGCGTGTTCCCGAGACGACACCGACAACAGCTCTCTCTGCCGCGCATTCTCCGCAGTCCTTGTTTCGGGGATTTATGGCCTCCGCGCCCTCTCCACTCAAACCGAGAGACAGACAAAGCAGTTAGCTCCGATGCCACAACTGCGCTTACACAGAGCTCTCTAACTTCTGTTTTGCCTCCTTCGCGGCACGGTCGACGCGCGACTTTTCCGAGAATCGGAACGGACCAAACCGGCGGCGTCGCCTGCTCCCATGTGTTCGGATACCACTTCCGAAGAGCGACCGCCTGCGCGACCATCATAAATAAGCTCGCGTCAAGATTCCCCTCGACCTTGGCCGCCCCTCCGGAATCTCCCCCGCGACAGTGGACCTGCGGTGAACACTACCTCTATGTTTCTGGAGAAGCCCGTAAACTTGAATGGCTGCGGGTGCTCAGAACCATTGTCATGACGTATGTTACCTCAGCTTCATTTTTATCAGTTAAGTAGCGAATGTCACGAGACGTGATTGGTAAATCTTTCAGACTTTTGGAAAAGATGTCTTCATGGAAAATAGCGTCCAAAAAGGAGCTTGTTCTATTGCCCCAAGTTTCTTGCAAAGACGGCAATTGGTTGAACACGAGACGACTATCTCGTGGTCTCATGCTTTTACTGTGTGAAGAAAAACATTTATGTAAGGTTTTACCGGCATTTTCTTTCTACGAAGAGTTGTTGGCATAAAGCTTTATTTTGGGGCGCCTGGTGAAGGTTTTGTGGTGTGCATGACTTAGTAATGTGTTTGGGCTTTGTATCGACGTTGCAGTAATAATTTAGGAAATAACACAATCGCGCAATTAAAAGGTGGCGTTAAAGGTTCTTCGCGTTTACTATTAGGGCGAAGCTTAAGCGTCTCCCTAATTTTGTCTGCTTTGATTGGCCATACCCTAGACGATATTTTATGACTCTTCAAGTAGTACGCATTGATCTTTATGCTGGCCTTTTATGTTTCTATTTGCGTGTACGCTTCTGTACCGATGTTCCCCTATTGCATACCAGCGACAGATGACCCTTAAGTTGTATTGAATAAGTAATAAATGTCGACCTGCGGAAGTATAGTTTATAGGCTCATTTATTGACGAAGGTTGCACTGTTCACCGCTGAGTGGTAGCTATAAGTCGAGCCTCAACAGCGCTGCGGGCTCCAAGCGGCGCTGTCCGGCCGTTGTGGCGCTTGGAGGGGCACCGGGGCAGAGGAAGTGCGGCCGCACCCTCTGCAGCCAGCTTCGGGAACTGCAGTAGTGATCAGGGAGTACCAGTGAGAGCTTCAATACAAAGCTTCGCCGTGGTTTTCAGCATGACCGAGGCGATGGAGCCAGAAGGCCCTCACCACATCGACAAAGATGCAATTTTCGAGTCGCTTAGTCACATGGATGGACGCAAAAACGGGTGGCACGAGTTCCATTAGACTCTTCTAGCGAAGGTGATGATTGTTACCGTTATCATTTGCTAGCACAATCACTAATTATCATCATCGCTATCACGTCTGGCCTTCCTCAATGAAAGCATCATAGGCAGATTCAACAGCAGATCGGAACGCAAAATTTTTACACTGAGCAGATTGATGAAACTGGCCGGACAATTGCATCCTGTTATTGCGTACAACAAACAGTCAATGATAGAGGTTATCTTAGAGCGCAAGCTGTGCTACGTGCGGTGCAACTTAAAATAAAGCGCGTGAAGGGTGACATTTGGGCTAGTTGGTTCATAACGACACATAAATGCAGGGCTTGTGCTTCTTCATGTGTATTCGTGTCGTTTGCGCTACATTTGTGCTTATGACCTATATAATTAATCGTAGGTGTCCTTTGAAAAGTGAGCTAAATACCTTCGGAGGGTAGATAGGTAGGCCTATTGGTGAAGCCTTGTGTCTCCTGCGGTTTTTAATTCCAAGGAGACAAATACTGCGTCTTCCTTTCCGTAAAACCCAACTTCCACCGCAGTGACTCAGTGGTTCAGACGCCCGACTGCTGAACAGTAGTCCGGGTTCAAACCCGACCACCTGCGTTTCGATGGAGGCGAAACGCAGGTGGTCGATGGAAGTCGTGCTGTGCGATGTCAGTGCACGCTTACGATGCGCAGGTAGTCGAAATTACTCCCTAGTCCTTCACTAAGCGCCTCTTTCCACTTTCACTTCCACTTTCATCCCTCCTCTCCCAGCGCGGGTCGGGTGTTCACGGAGAAATTTCGACAGATACGGCGCCTTTCCTTTCCTGTGAACCAACTTACAATTTTGCTAACAAAAAATGAAAAACAAAATCGTCGAATGAAAGCCCGGCGTCGATGTTGCTATCACGTGCACATTTAAGTCGATGTATGAGCGATTCTCAACGTCAAACCGCACAACCGTGTAAAACCTTACTAAACCATGTAAAACTGTGGTTACAGAGCTTTCGCGTATGAGTAGGTTCAAGCCTTTCCTTTTTTTCATTAGGTCTCGCATCCCATTCCTCATTGAATGGGTGCGTTGACCATGAAGAATGAATGAAGGAAGCTTCAGCACCGTTTATCGTTTAGGCCATTTCAGAAGCTGCATTGTCATTAGCGCTGCCGCCATGCTTTTAAATCTTCAGTTTTTAATCTGCTTATTTTTACTTAATGTTATTCTAAATTTATATTTCTTTTTTACTTTATTCGTTTTATATACCACTAATATGATATAGTAATTGATTATTGTGGTTAGTAGGTCACTACAATTAGTAGAAATTACCATCATCATCATCATCGTCATCAGCCGGACTATGCCCACTGCAGGGCAAAGGACTCTTCCATTTTCCTCCAACTAATCTGTTCCTGAGCTAGCTGCATCCCCTTGACCCCTGCGAACTCCTTGACCTCATCCGCCCACCTAATTTTCTTCTGCCCCTTGCTACGCTTACCTTCCCTTAGAATCCAATTGGTTACTCTTAGAGACCATCGCTTATTCTCCCTTCGAACTACATGTCCTGCCCATGCCCATTTATTCTTAATTTCGACTAGAATGTCAGTAACGAGTTATTTCTTTGACCCACTCTGCGCGTTTCCTATTTTTTAACGTCACACCTACTATTTTCGTATGCCTTCTCGTAGTCCATGAATGCTATATATAGGGGGCTGATTATATTCCGAGCCCTTTTCTATCCGCTGGTTTATAGTGTGGATATGATCGATGGTAGAGTACCATACTAACTAATCAATAATTTGTACATAGAATAATTGGTTTACAGGAAAAGACAGGCGCTGTATGTGTCCCACTTCCTCTGTGACGCCTGAACCCCACCGTAAGGAAAAGTTCAGGTTAGCATTCATGCGCTTCTAAGAAGGAGGCTTTCTGATGAACGTCACGCTCTGGAGTACGTCATCCTGTACCCCCTCCAAACCTACCTGGACGACCATGATCACTGCTCATCTGAGCATTCCTTGAGCTGGACCTTACTAAAGCATTCGCCATTGTACTCACCGCCATTCTGGACGCTCTTTCATATCTCGATGTCGGGTCGCGTGTCCATGCTTACATCACCGCTTTCCTCGCCCACCGCACAGCCGAAATCTAATACAGCCCATTTGTTTCAGATTCCTTCTCTCTTAGCAACAAGGGTGCCCCTCAAGGTTCTGTCTCGTCTCTGCTTCTTTTGAACATCACCCTTTCTCCTCTGGCATATGCTCTACGCACTATCCCATCTCTGTCCCATGCGTTCTCCACCGATGATATTGACTACCGGTTATATTGGTGACAGGAGGCCACTCTCCAGGCGGGTGTGGATGCGATGGAGACCCACGCATGGGTATAGGATTGGGTTTCTTGCGGACAAAATAAGAGCTTTTGCTTTTATTGCGTCGCGGCGTAGCCCCCTTTCGCCATCGCCCATCACCATCTAGATTAACGGCACCTCTCTACATCTCGTCTCTATCGCCAGCATCCTTGGATTCTTCTTTTAGTCAAATGGCAAGCACACAGTCCTCATCACTTGACTCACAAGCACTCTAAACCAAACCACGCGTCTCATACGTCACATTGCAAACCACCATCACAGGATACGCGAACACGACTTCTGACGCTTCGTCCAAGCCTTTGTTCCTAGTCGCTTCATATATTCTCTTCCGTATATTTTTCTCGTACCGAGGAGGACATAGTCAACATCCTCATTCGCCAGGAGTATAAGTGTGTCCTGTCAATTCCCACATCAATATCGACAGCTCGGGTACTATCTTTGAACATCAGCAACTCCTTTACAGAGCTGACGGAAGCCCTCGCACGGTGCAGCTCCTCCGTCTTCCCCGCACCCGCCCGTGTCACGCACCTGTAAATACGCCATCAAACTCCCCCTTTTTATCTCTCTTCCCACCTCACTGTATATATTCTCCCACATCTCCCTACTAATAGCCTATTCCCTACCTAAAATATGCACCCCAAACACCACCCCTCCCACTAGAAGCGCGAGCCTCAGCTCACTGGCATCAGTACGAACGGCAATCAGCCGGGGCCAAGTGGATGCAGCCCCGTACTTTTTGTACCCAGCCTGCGTCCTTACAGTCACAATTCTGTCCGACTAGTCTACACTTCGACTTTTGTTGAGGCTGAAGAGGCAGCTATTGCCCTTGCTATCAAGTAAATCTCTGTGGAATACCTTTTCAGTGCCTCGAAGCCTGCTGTCTACAACTACGCGCTTGTGCGTGTTGCACCCACTGCCATCGGTACGCTGCTAGCGGTAGCGTCCTTTCTCGCCCCATCCAAATCATTTGCGTGCCCGCTCACGCGGCCCATCCTGGTAACGAGGCGGCGAATTTTATCATTCACGATTCAACTGATCAAGCAAGCCCGCCACCGCAGGGAATGGATACACGCCACGCGCTCCTTACATATACTGTCTCTATCGTACCACCTTCCCCATCTTTATCCCGGGAAGTACTCGCCGGCTTGCCACATAAGTGGCAGCTTGCGTGCCGATTACGCTCATATCCTGTACTCCTCCGTGGCACACGTGCCTTCTGCCTTTTGGCACCTAATCAGTCCTCAGCACCGAGTCGGATCTCCAACATCGGCTGGTGATCTGGGCAGAGGAAGCGGCGACTAGGCACGGCCTGTGCGCTACAACCAGCAGCCGGAAGGCAAACTTTCGAAGCGATATCTTCACTACGTTAGATAAAGCCGAGTTTCTCCGTGTGTTTTGTGTGTTTCCCAGGTCACCGTGGGATGCCAGGTCCTGAACCGTAGTTAAGTTTAAGGTCAAATGTCAAAGTGAGAGTGTGGGAAGGGTAAGGTACATTGCGGGGGCGCTGTGTGTCAGACGTGTCGTGGTGATGAGACTATTTACATATAGTCTCGAGTATACAAGGGGGCGCGGAGTAGTCAGAAGTTTTTATAGCAAATGGAAAAATACTGAAGTCGTTTCTGGATTTGGTAACACTCTCGTTTGCGACATGTGTTTTCAGTAAAAAACTTTACCAAGTTTAACCGTAAGGAGAACTCAGAGCTTTACCTGGCGTTGCCGCGTGAAGCCATCGCGACATACTTGGTTTAACCAAAGCTAAGCCTTCAGTCAATTTTTGGCCTTCTCACCAATGAAGGATTTTCACCACCACCACAATCACTACTAAGGTTCGCATACACAGTCATGGCTTCACTTTTTCGTCCACGGTTTGGCGACACCAACGCAGCCTAATAATTATTTCGCAGTAGCAAAAAAGCGAGGCCTTAAACTGTTGGTTGGATAGATGTGGTAATGCGTATGGTATGGCGAGACTCAAATGTTTGGAGGCATAATGCGTAGTGTTCAACGGAAAACTCGGTGTCTAGCTATTCTAGGCGGCTTATCCGCAAAACGTCTCGAGGAGGCTAAATGTTACGTTGGCCAAGCTACCGATACTCCACCTTCATCTTCTGCGATTGCATATGTATCCCATGTGAAACTCTTCCTGACCCTACAGTGCTCTTCACACCATCCAATCTTTTTGTCTTGCGATTTCTTCCTCCACCCTGCACCTCCACCATGTGTAAGGCGGGATTTAAGCCACTGGTAGCCATCAGGAACGGAGTGCAGTGTTGACCTAGTTCGTCGGCAGGTAGTAAACTGCCGGACCGCGAAGCGTCTGCTATTTCTATGCGTCCATTGTCGCGTTGCTGAACTTCATTACAGCTCAGAGTGCCTGGAAAATCCGGATTGTTCCACACATTTGTGATGTCAGAGGGAATTGGTTATGCCTAACGCGTTAGAAAAGACGTCGTAATATGACTGAGGCGTCGTATAATGGCATGCAAAAATACTAAGGAAAGCAATTGCGATGTGAAGAAGTTTGGCTACATCAACGGCAATCGAACCTGTGAGCCTTGCGTCGTAAGTCAGACACTATACGCTATGGAGGCATGCTTAATCGATAAGGTTAAGGGGGATTTTCTGGATCGAGTGGCAAATAAAATTGATTAAACTAAACTAAAAACAAAAACATCGTGTCTGCCTGAAAAAGTCGCATGCAAACAGGATTCCGCTAATGGTCGGCTCCGAAGTCCTAATATCGGCTGCCTAGCACATTCGGAAATATGCCATGGGCAACGCTATTTTTGTGTGACGTTCGCATGGAATGATCATAGCAGTCCTCGCCTTTTTCGCTGAGCGCCGGAACTCAGCCGAGGTCCGCATAGCTGCTAGAGGCAGCCGATGAGGCCATCCACTCCAGGCTGGCGGCGTCTGGTAGCAGGCACGTCTCCGACGCCGACTCCTCGAACGAAAAGAACGAGGAGCGCTCGTCCTCTTCACTGAAGGCGTCTGCACACCCGTCGGCAAAGATGATGAAAGCCGGCGTAACGTTTCAAGTCCTGACACTGCCAAAGCCACATCCGATAGCAGCTTTAACTAAAATTTGGCCTTTGAGTTTTACAAGGTGCTTGCACCGACCATATCGACATTCTATAACTATATTTGTAATGCGTGTGACGGTGCAGATTGCGCATAAGTACTGCATGCACATTTCCAGATTACATCACATTTGCCGCGTGTTCACCTCGAATGCCTCGAAAAGAACGAAGAAAATCCCAGTGCTAAGCTCAGCTGTTTAACGTATTATTCTGCGAAAGCTATTAAAGTGCTGTGTTGTTGATGCTGGACAAATAAACTCTAGAAGACCCGGATAAGGCCTCGGCCGCTACTTAGCACCCGGGCCACGCCAGTGCGGATAAATCAATCAATGCATAGCGTACTACTGAGCAGTAACAACTTGTTCGTAGATGCATTGTGGAGGCCAGTTACTGGCATAAGTAAACCCAGCAGACCACAAGCATTTGGATCCCGCTATAAAATAAACTAAAAGAACCACTCGCCATTCAGGATATCGCCGGTATTGGGCTTGCCTTGCAGCAGGGACCCAGAGCTCGGCTGGCGGTTGCTGCTGCTTCCGAGCACTTTGATTGGAGGCGCCTCGCCGCTCAGAGGAGGCGTGCGCCTATTCGATTCTTCGCGCACATAGCAGTGGGCCACAGCGGTGGCCTCGGTGGCGCGACGGTCGAGAACTTCGCGATATCCGCCTCTACTACGCTGCGCAGCTGTGAACTCAGGCCTCACCATCGTCGTCCCTTCTGTCTCCGTCCAGCTGTCCCTAGTGTCCTTAATCTGAGATTGGACGGCTGTAATGCCCGATGTCGGACCGCTTGTCCTTCCGCGGATCCTAAAAAGGCCCGGAAATTCTTGCGAACCGAGCATTGGGATGCTCAGTAAAAGCCCCGTCGAGGAACTGGGCTGCAGGATGGAATTGTATATGGATTCGAAGCAGGCACCCTCCAGTATCGAGGGCCGCCTGCTCCGCACGCTCTTGGGGCTTCCGGTCCGGGTGTGTGACAGCTCGCTCGCGCTTGGCTCCAGCACAACGCTGCAGCCGAGTGCGCTTGGCGACCCGGCGTCTACACGGCTCGCCTGTGTCGGGGTCTCTGACAATAGCAGGTTATCTGGAGAAGGCAGCTCAGTGGTCCTCGAGAACGACTCCGGCGTTCCAAAAGCCGCCGAAAGCATCTTAATGGACGCCAAGAGGTCGCGCTCGCGAGCATCCCACTGAGGACAGGTGGGTGTCAATGGCCTCTCGGCTCCAGGCTTGGAAGTCAGGATGGGCGCAAAGCCGTCCGTGCTGTCTTCGGCCACGGTTATCTGGATCGGGCTCTTCGCAAGGTCTAGCATGTTACCGCTAAACATGTCGCCAGTCACCAACTCGCAGACCTTGGGCTCCATAGCCTTCGCAACGGCCTGAGGGTTCCGCAGTTCGATTTCGCAGACGACCTCGGTGATCGTTTCCATCTTATGCTGCTCACCGCTGGGACCCCAGGTGGCATGGTGCCTGGCGACTAGTGGATCTGGTGACGCCCCTGTAGAACGAGGCATCACGGAAGCTGTCGATGAGAGTTGCTTCTTATGATGATCGCTCAAGCCAGGTGACGATTGTTTGGCGGCGTTGGCAGACGAGTCACGCGGTGTCCTCGCGGTGTCCTCAGGATCTGCTACTCTCTGGGCGACGCCAGAGGCTGGATGCACCTGTGGAGAAGGATCGCGGCTCATGGGGGCGGCGTTGTTGGTGAAAGAATGACTTCGATCGATTTGTTGCGCGATGTACTGCGTCTCATCCAGCGGCGGAACCGCAGCAATCGAGGCCGGAAGTGGACGCGGCGACGTGGTCGATCGCTCGTGAAGGTAGTGCTTGTTGCCCATCATGATGACGCGAATGATATCGTCACCCCACCGGCGTTCCTTGGCTTCGAAGCGACCAACACGCTGGCGTTCGCCCGTGTTGGGTCGCTTGGGCACCCACGAACTTCGATCTTCTTTGCTGTCCTGTCGCTTTGCTTGCTGGAGCATGCGCAAGCGCCGACGAGGTCTGGCAGACCTGTCCTCTAGAGAGGACGCTCGGGGTGACGAAGGTGAATCATTCCGTGGTTGCATTTGCTGCTCGCTCTCCTGGTGGTGCAGCTGAAGCTGTGGCTCCCACTGGCTGGGGTGGAGCTCCTGGAGTGCTTGCGATTCGGGCTTCGTATTGTCAGGAAGATTCGTTCGTGATTTTCTGTCTCCCGTCTCTTGAAAGGGAGCGGCCAGATTGGCGAGCTCTTGCAAGCACGTCAAGTCTGTCACACGGTGCTCGATGCTGACATTCGAATCTGACGACAGGAAAGGCAGCGTGGTCGACGCTGACGGAAGCAATGGTCCTTCGTCCGACCGGCAGAATGGATGGCTCACAATGCTGTTCCTTGAACTCGCTGCCTGTGAAGGCGGCAGCGGTGCGGTGCATTTTGTCAGTTTCTTGGGGCCGCACCGCTCGACCAGGTTTTGGTTTTGTCCTATTTCTGGGACTTCTGTTCTTACCTGTGTTCTGGTTTTCCCGCCGGCTTTCTGACCTGGTGCATCTGGAGCAATAGCAGCTGGCTGCTTCGCTTTATTTTCTGCGTTTCCGTTCTTGTCATCCAGCTTTCTTTTTTCGGTATTGCCAATGGAACCACCGCGGGACACTTTGAAAGCGTGAATACTTTTTTGTTCGTCTTCATTTTTGCTGCTTTCCAAAATGTCTTCTGACGTGCTGTCGCTGTTGGCGCTGTTTTTCTTGTCGACTGGGAAGAAAATAATTCCCCCCCCCCCCAAAAAAAAAAAAAAAATAAGCAGGGTTACACTTGCGTTATCCGCACTCGTAAATGATCGTCTATAAAAAGAATCACTTCGAAATGCTTGTATTGACACACTACAAACGTTCTACGGGACTGTGAGCATTATGCCCAAGAAAAGTATCTGTAATAAAAATTGTTCTTCTAATCCGTCTCAATTTGTAGTGAAACACTATAGTGATAAGGATGTTATAACGTTCGCTATTACCAAGAGGCTATATTATTTAAGCTAAGTTTGTTTTTAATCTCAACAGAAAGCGTCAGTAATTGTACGGCAAGGGTATACGTATCCGTAATCTTATATGATGAGTAGTTGAAAAAAAAAGGGGGGGTGGACGAGGGTTACCTTGGCTTTTGCCTTGCTATACGAGCGAAGGCTCTGCTAAGCATGGTTTTGCATGATTTAAGTACGCGATTTCGCTGTTTGAATTTGAGGGACGCTGCAGCTTCGCCTTTAGCGCAGACGTGATAGCGCCTTTACTATCGTGTTGTCATTCCGTGATTTTCTTTAATCATGAAATCTTTTAGCTTTCGTTCTGGGTGAGCTTGAAGCGACGTAGAAATAGAACCGAGAGCGAACATCCAGGAACCGAGTTTCACTCATTCAGGCATAGAGTTTAAGTAATCCGAGCCCCGAAACGGAAACATTCAGCGAAAAGTTTGTTTGGTTTGTGGCGTTTAACGTCCCGAAGCAACTCAGGCTATGAGAAGTGTGAAGATGCCACATATTTACTTATGCACCAATTTACAATTCACGCAGAGACTCGAAGACTTCCGTATGCTGTGCGATGTCAACGCATGTGGAGAATCCCTGGTGGTCATCAAATCAAAATTTCCGGAACACTCCACTTTGGCGTCTTTCATAGCCCGAATCGCATTGGAACGTTTTCGGGGAAAGAAAAGTGCAGTATCAGCCTCAGTATTCAGTGGGTACCTCTGGTTTAGCGTTTGTGCTCTAAAAAAATGACCGAATTCCCATTATTTCGACCTCTTCGACCAGTGCATTCGTTCAATGCCGCCTTAAGTATAGCACATGCCGCGTCGCGCGCGTTCTCATAGTACCGATACTGTGCGCCTGTTTCATTCAGGGACTTGGGACGGCGTTCTTCTCTACCCAACTTATTACGGTTTGAAGCGAAGGCTTCACTACGCCGTGTATCAGCCAAAGTCAACCTGGGAGCCGCCTCGACCTTCAATGAGCCAAAGGTAAGAGTGTGCCTTTATAGCTTACATTCTAGGGTGTAAAGTCACTTGACCTTCGACCTTAGGCCTTTGATAGCAGATATAGCGTCACCTGTTCCCTATTGTAGTGGACGGCATCCTGGACTCCATACAGTCTCGCCAATTTAATTGCCGCAGAACCGTGTCAACACATATCTAAATATAGGCCGAACCAAAAGAAACCAAGCAAAACTACGCTTTCGCTTCGCCTAAGTTTAGCAGGATTAAACACGAGGCAATTTTTTTTAAATTTATTTGTTATCAATATCAATAGTGCACATAGTACTTTGTAATTGTTTAAGCCCTCCATTTTATAAGAAATACGCATATGCCTGTTAGAGGGCAGCTTGGCGTCTTGGACTCGAGAGAACAGGAGAGCAGTGGGTGGCCACTCGAACCCCTCATGCTGGAGGTCTTGTCTAAAGGAGAGTGATTCGTTCATCCCTAATCGGCGCTTTGAGATCATGATTGCTTAGCACCTATTTGGGTGGCCTATTTGGGTGGCCGCAACGTACAGCAAGCACCAATTTGCTGCTAACGGATTTGATAAGCGTAGATGCTGAAGCTCATTTGGGTACAAGCCTTGAAAAACCTCTTGCTATGGATTTATGTAATGTGCTTGACAGTAAAGGATTGAGAAAAATCTTACCTCAGTGGCTGTTAGGATGCATCTTTCAACCGCATGAAATGAGTATGAACAGGGAAGACGGCACCATGACGGAGCGCGGAACTTCCAAGTGGCTATTGCACAGACGCGTCACATTCATACAGTACTCGCTATAACACAAGAATCTAACAGGTAACCATCACAGAGCACTGGCACACTGGCGTGTGTGGGAAAGCACTTTATTCAGATAGAGAAACTCTTTATCGGATAAGGAGACATGGTTTCCTGACACATGAGCCAGATTCCCTTTTAATGCAGTAGGCTTCGTATATGCACGTTTCTGCATAATCGGGACGCGAATGTTTTCAAGATTGTCGTTTAGCAAAACCTTGGCGTGCAACCACAGTACTGCCGACAACGCCTCCGCCGCGTAATCTAACCCGAAGTTCCCGTGTTCGATTACGACCGCCGGCGGTTGCGTTTCGATGGAGGCGAAACAGAGTGGCGTCCGTATGCGGTCAGTGCACGTTGAAGAACTCCAAGGGGTCGAAATTTCCGGAGTCCTCCACTACGGCGTCTCTTTTAGCCTGAGTCGCTTTTAGAACATTAAACCCCACAAACCAAACCAAACTGCCTACAATGGTCGGCCACACGCCCCGCCCTCTCCCCCAATTAGCCTACTCCTGCTTGGTGCTCCAGAAGCCTGACGATTATGCAACGTCCAGTTTGTCCTATGTAGCGTTTGCCCAGGACGGGTATTCGGTAGATAACCCCACTTTTGCACGAGGCGAATCTGTTTACATGTTTGATGCTACATTCCTCCTTGTTCTTTCCTAGCACCATACGCACAAGCCAGCAAGTTTTTCGGGACCAGTAAAGACTACGGGGATATTCCCTCTCTGAGCCACTTTTTTAGGATATTGCGGGTCTTAGCTTCGACGGTGCTTCGGTTCCTTCCAGATCAAATGTACACGCCGCGTCTTTGGATGTAGTTTTTTTTTCCCTTCAAAATTACAATAGCCGAGTTAAGAAAAAGCTGAAGCATACTTAATTTTCATGCAATACTAAAAGCCACTGGGGCAAGCAATCGATAATAATTTTAGGAGCCTAAAAGAGTTCGTCCTGAGGTATAAATAAAATTTGTCGGTGACATCCATAGAAAAGGTAAACAATAATTCATTGCAGATTTCATTGTCCCGGATAAATACCATAAGCTTTTCTGATTTCCAAATCATGAAATTCTTGATTTGGAGCACGATCAAATGTTTTTGAAAAGTATTTTGAGACAGCCACTTGCGACATTTTGCGCTCTTAGGAAAGGGCTCGAAAGGGAACACCTTGCTTGTGTGTTATCGCAAAAAAGATAGGCTATGTGCCCCGCTTCTTTTTCGAGACTAGTTTCCTAAAATTTATTAAGTTTCACCTATCCCACAAGGCCAACGCTAGCTTTTTTGAGCCTCGGAGCCCAGAATTTTGTGAAGAATGGTTTTTTACGTAACTTCCTCCGATTTTCTGGGATAACGCGAGATAGGTGTAACAAAATTGAAATCATTCGAAACATTCGAAATCATTAAAGGTCTACACTAATGGGTCACCAAGAAGTGTAAACAACTCCATAACACTGATAGATATTGAACCACCCATCATTCTCTCGCAAAAATGTTTGATCTAGCTTCTGCAAAGCCAGAGATATCGGCCATTAAAAATGACCCTTCCAAGTTTCCCTCCCAACTCGTACGCCGAAGGGAGTCATAAAAAATAAAGAATACGAGAAACTTCAAAGCTCCGCCCAGAAATACGTCACTTCGACGAACTTCCGGTTGCCGCGCGCTCGCTCTCTGGCGTACTCGGGTCAACCCATCCTCGCTCGCACACTAAGGAGTTTGCCAGTTCGCGCAGCACAACCGCGGTCACGCGAAACCGTGGTTAGCCCATGTTACACGGCGGACCAAACCATGGTTACACCACGAACCGCGGTTATCGCAAAACGAGCTTGGCGACCTCGGTTTGCGTCGTTAGCCGAGGTTATGGCGGCGTATGTTGACGGAGGCTACTCGTCGGCGCCCGAGTGCGCGAAGCGTACGAGCGGGTCTGCTTCACAAAGTTATTTATTTGCCCACTGTATCACGTTCAAAGATCAATGTATAGAATATGCGGTGTCTACTGTGCCACCCGACGTCTTCGATTACGGCCGACAGCGCAGCGACTGCGTACTAAAGCCTTGTCCTGCCTGCAGTATCGTTTGAACGGCTTGTTGCTGAGCAGAACGTCAACAAATGCGCGGCCTTAGCTGTAGTGAAAGTACACGAGTTTGCAACGCCTGCAGCACGGGATGCCGCGAGCAGGCTGAGGTACGTTACACTTTACCGCGGCGGTGAGGCGCGCGAGCACGGCGAATGACGGCGCCGTGCGTGACCGTCCCTAGTCGTCGCTAGGCCTAAATTGTTTCGCTTCGAAGCCGCGGCGGTCGGCCCTTTGGAATTGATCAACGCTGTCGTAAATCGTCTACTTATGAAACTGCCTTATTGTGAATCCTATCCTGCCATAGTAAAATAATCATACAATGAACTCTGATGACGCATTAATCGCAGAGCTAGTACGAGCCGATCGGATGAGCCGAAATCTACCAGCGGCAGTTGGCTTGAGCAGAAAACTTGCTTGTATCACGGCTATTGCTCTTACCAGCAATTTGCGGCTGGTCAGCGATCCTCACGAGGGCTTCATGCTTGATATTCGGCTCAGTATTCCAGACGCCAACAAATTTTAGCACGCTTTATTTCGGACATCAGCGCTAACGATCCGCCGTGTCGTTCGCGTACAGTATGCGGGAGGAGGGGCCACAGCGGCGGTGTTTACGGCAGTCGAGGAGGTGCTGCCATCGTGGGGTGCTTGACCGCCTGAGGAGGCGCCTGATTGCTTTTATAGGAAGGGAAAGGCGCGGCAACTGTTACTTGTTTTTCTGCGAACACCTTAACCGCGCCGTAAGGGAAGGGAGGAAGGTGGGAGTGAAAGTGGAAAGAGAGAAAGAGGAGCCGTAGTGAAGGGCTACGGAGTAATTTCGACCACCTGAAGATCTTTAACGTGCGCTGACATCGCACAGCACACGGGCGCCTCTTTGTTTTGCCTCCATCGAAACGCAGCCGCCGAGGTCGGGTTCGAACCCGGGTGCTCCGGCACAGTAGTCGGGCGTCTTACCACTGCACCGCCCCGGCGGGGCGAGGAGGCGCCTGAGGAGATAGCGCAGCGCACGAGCAGACGACTTTCGCGGCTACCGGAAGTGTGTCCGTGACGTCATGGCTACAGTGGCCGCAGCGAATGGCAGCTTCTAGCAAGCCTTGCCAGTCAACTCATCCGGGACGTCATGGTTTAAGACAATACTTCCGTGCGACATCGCCAAGCGACATCCTCTCTGCCCGCGAATTTCAAAAAACGCTGTTTTTAAAAATTAATACATCGCTGGCTTTGTGCAAGGCGTTATACTTTGGGTTAATGCTCAAAATGATTCGTTCTATACATTGAACACGTTTATCAGTGGCTTCTTGGTGACCATTTCTGTGGAACTTTAAGGCGATGTCATGCTTAAGGTGATCGATTGTTTCTTTTACTTGTAGTTTTTCTTACTGCTTGACCCGCTTCGACGCAAGGCAATTAACACCTTCCGAAATCTTGGATCTTCGATTAGACCTATCATTGTGCCTTTGTTGGGCACCAGCTATTATTTTATCATATGTGTGACATGCGTATTTCTCAACGCCTTTACACAGCCTACTTGGCCAAGGTTTTTAGGTTTTTAGACGACTACGTTTCCCTGAAAGCGATCACACATGAGTGAGGGTCATGACAGCGTTGAAACGGACTCGAGAAATCTTTACAGAGTACGCTTTCGGGTTAAGCTTCACCTATGAGGTACCAGCGCAAGGATACTTGTAATTATTAGACATATGCATTATTGTTTGTGAAAAGTGCGTGCTGAAGGTATTTAGCCTAGCTTAAAAAGTTATTTTAAACCATCAGTCCGCTCTTTCTAAGATTGTTAAAATGAGTATTTCAAAAAACTATCTCCATGTAGTTCTGAGCAAGTCCTGCAAAAATGAAATTCTACATAGCCTATAGTTTGCAGCTGGAAAGACTGCGAGATGATCAGCTCTGTGTTTCAGATCCCGGACAAGGAAACTAGGCAACGCGCAACGTACGAGGCCCGATGTCATTCCTTATTATCATCAAATATCCTTAAAAAAATTGGCTCAAAAGGGGTACATCCCGGAAGTCTTTACTGCTCCCAAAAAACTGGCTGGTTTAGGCAGTGTGGTGCTGGGAAAGCAGACAAAATGCTGTATCAAGCACGGAGACAGTTTCATCGCGGCAAAAGTGGGATATTTTACCGAATACCCCCATCCTGTGGCCAAAACAGCATTGGACAAACTGGAAGTTTCATAAACGTCAGAATCCTGGAGCACCAAGAGGGGGGCACGTGACCGCCATTGCCGCCAGTGCTGTGGTTGCACAGCTAAGTTTTGCGAAACGAGAATCTTGGAAATAATCGCGTCTCAACTAATTAGCGAAACTTATGAAGCTTACTCCATTAAGAAGGCATCTGTCTCTTGTATCAGCAACCCGTATATTTCCTTATCCGATAGAGTTTTTATAACTGAACAAAATGCTATCCCCCACATGCCAGCTTGCCAGTGCTCTGTGATGATTACCTGTTAAGTTTCTGTTTGATTGCTATTAGTGTATACATGTGACGCATCTGTGTAATAAAATCACTTCAAGTTCCGCGCCCCGTCCTGTTGCCCACTTTCTTGTCCACTTTCATTTCACGCGATTGTAAGATACATTACAATACCAATTACCAACTAGCCCGCGTTTCTCTATTATATTTGCTACTCAGTGGCTTCTGCCTATGATGACTGGCTTACCTCCGGCAAAATAAGCCTCACCAGGCATCTGGTAATCTTCTTCAATTTCGGCGAGAACATCAGCAAATGGCCTCTCTTGAAAGTTAACCCGTTTCTTTAAATCGCATTTCTTGGCTTTCCCATCCTGCACTTTAGCAGCCACAAGAGTTCGCTCGTCAGTGGGTATCATCATAGGAGAAGTCACATCGACAGAGTCGTTTAAGGTGGCCCGGAGACCTCCCTGAGACGTTTCGCTTGATTCAACATCTATACTTCCTAGAACGGCTTCAGGAGATGTCAGGTTCCAGTTGTTTTCCACCCTGGGATACCTGAACGTTTGCTCCAAGCCTATGTCGGTTGCGGCGGCCTCTAGCTCCTGCCTCAGCGAGATGGCCTGTCCTGTCCCGCTGTTCCTCGGGTCACTGGGTGATATGTAGCCTTCTAATCTGCTTTCCTCCGAAGGCGTTTCGCCGGATACGCTGAAGCTATCTCCCCATGCACACATTTTGGGAGTATTTCTCCCCACGCTTAGGCGATCGGAACTACGTCTAAGTACGACTTGCTGTGTTGAAGTCGCCGGCCTTTCGTCTCCAATTCCGTTGTCTCTAACTGTGTGCGGATGAAGAAAATTCCTCCCAAGTCGAGGTTCAGATCCTCTGACTGCTGGCACGTTGAGCGAAGAAACATCTAGTATTACATGGCCTACGCCATTCAGAGTATCATTTTTAACTTGTCCGATCGCCTTACTATCCGCCGCTGACATGTCGAACTTCTCTAATGTCTTGGTGTAAAATGGTGGAGAACACGCCGGCGGTAGTCTATTGGTCGTATACTGTGGTGTAATCTGTAGACGGCTGTCTTTCACGGAGCCTTTAGAGTGAGTAATGGTTGCCGTAGGAGAACCACCAGTGGAAACTACAGGCGTCGAACTGGGCTCGCAAGGTAGTGGCGTTGTCTTTTCTGGAATTATCTTGCAAGGTGCGTCTTCCTGCGGTGCTGCTCGAGCTTGCCTTTGTGCATGCTGTTGGATGAGTTCTTGAAGGACGTCACTAAAGGCAGGGCTCTTTGTTGTCGAGGTACCGGAAATTACTGTAGTGCCAGATCTCGGCGACAATGGCACATTTGCTTTGATGATACCCACGTTCTTCGCTCCCTTCTCAACATCCCAGTGGCTATCCTTCACTACGTCCACGAGGTCTGCTTTTGCGGGTGGCTCAGAATCATCCTTTGCAACTTCAACAACAGGTGGTGGTGCTTCTTTCGTGACGACCTGGCCGGGTTTGCTTGGCAGCGAATCAGAAAAGATGCGCTTAAGGAAACTGAGTCGCCTCCCGCTCTGTTCTCGCTTCTCTGGTACGGAAGAAGTTTTCTCCGCCATCGTCTTTGTTTCTTTGAGTGGAAGAACTTGAGGCTTCGCAATCTTTTTTTCGATCTGTTTTGCAGGCGCTTCAACAACGTTCGCAGCTCTTTGCTTTTCCTCTATTTCCTGGACTAACTTGTGGACGGGGACGGTAGTCTTCTTCTCTATGATCTGAACTGACTTGCGGGCTTGACAGGTGGTGTCTAGCTCTATACCTGCAAAAAACAAGAGAAATGTCAATTTCGCACGATACCGGAAGCTGGAATGGGACCAGTGCAGCGAGAAACTTTTCACACATCAATATCGAACACTTTTGAGGTACTGGACATTCAGTTGCAGGTTAAAATGCATGATAATAACGAAAAAATATAAAGAGACTTCATGCGAAAATACTTGACACCTCGCTAAATCCTTGAAAGTCGAAGTGGTGGAAATGCTCTTTCCTTGCATTTGACAGGCTTAATAATCATTATTGTTGTAGTTGCTGATGGGTCTGTAAATAATTATAAAGAAAAATGTTAAAATGTAACCTAATTAAACCTAGTAGGATGTGAGAAAGTGTTTGCACACGAACGGAAATCGATAAAGACGATATAGGCAGAGACGACATGCTGTGAAGAGCGCGAGAGGGCGTTGGAGTCTGCACGCGGATAAAACCCCTTGATACTTTGAAAGTTACGCCAACGATTGAACTTTGGCGCCACCCCGCCGGTGTGGCGCAGTGGTTACGGCGCTCGACTACTGTTCCCAAGGACGCGGGATCGAATCCCGGCCTCGGCGGCAGCTTTTCGATGGAGGCGAAAAGCAAGGCGCCCGTGTGCTGTGCGATGTCAGTGCACGTTAAAGAACCCCAGGTGGTCGAAATTTCCGGAGTCCTCCACTACGGCGTCTCTCATAGCCTGAGTTGCTTTGGGACGTTAAACCCTACAAACCAACCAACTTTGCCGCCGCCGCGCTACCTCCTCGCCTCCTCCTCGCCCCTTGCGCGCCCCTTCGCTGAAGGCCGGCTCTCCGCCCGATTTCCTGAGCGACGATTGGTCTCCCTGCCGTTGCCCTTGGAAACCGACGCGCGTCCGGCGTTTTCCTTGTGTTTTCTTTTTCCTTCGCGCCATTTTTCTCCTAGTCTCGGCGAGCGAATATTGCGCGCTCTGCTTTTATTGCAGCGTGCAAGCTCTATGCCGTGCTGTTGCGCGTACAACTGCCGCAAGCGGCCTGAAGATGGTTATGTGGTATTCATGATATCTCAAGGCAAGCATGACGGCTTGCGCACGAGTCAATGGATTCACTAGATTAGTCGAAAGACGTTTATTCCTAGAAAGAACAGAGTTGTTTACGACGTCAGGTGCCTTTCTCACTCCCCGTAATAACGCGTCACCTGACGCTGAGTTTTTTATTCCTGCTTGCTCCTCAATATTTTTGCGGCGGCAGCATATTCATTGTATAAAATAAGGTTCTCTGCAGCATGCTGAATATTCTGCGAGGCTCCAAGGCTCCATCATTTAACACGCTTCGACTTCTGTACAGTCAGAAACAGGGCGCTATAATCTGCTTTTTGCTGTCAGAGATAACTGGAAAATTACAGTCTCTCGATTGCATTTGTCGCGATTTTTCTAGGATCCCTGGCCTCCTTCACTAAAAATCAAAATTCGGGCTTGTAGAGGAGCTAGCCTTTCCAGCTTGTACTTGTAGTGTGCGTCGGTTACTCGGGAGCAATTAATGCTGGCCCTGAAAAACTCTTTGGCAAGTAAACCCGAGGTATATTGCGGGTAATCTGCACTAGTTAGGTCGTACGGCATTTTTTTTTTCAATTCTTGAATGTGTTGCCATGCTTCGATGCACGCGTGGGTTAAAAAATATGCGTTCGTTTTATCAGAGATACGGCCAATGTGCAGGAGGTGTTCATATGATCACACACGCTTCACTTTAACCATGACTACTAGGCTTTGGCAGGTTACCTTCGCTTTGAAAGCTGGAGCTCTAAAACCGCGATTCCACGTATTCATTTATTGCGAGAAAAGTTATCCTATCGATGTCAAATCAGCCGGAATCATTGCATCAATTTTCTGTATTTACGAAACTTAAACAATCAATAATAATTATAGTTATGATGTAAAAATAGGGGAACATTTTGCGAGCAACAATTCTTAACACTGTAACATATTACTCACTTCAATTGTATGCAAGAAGATTTTTTTTTTCACCTAGCCTGAGTGATTAATTCATCGCTCTATGTTCTAGCTACATTTCACTGAAGACCAGTTTGAGCCGCCAATATTACACGAACTCGAAAAAAACAGGCCAAACGCAGTTCGATCAATTTTTTCTCACCGACCTGTCCTGAAGTAAGGGAAGCCTCCTCGACAGGGGCATGAACCTCGCTCTGATAGTAGTCAGTTATTTCTGTGGCTTGCTCTTTTCCCACCTCCATTTATGAGAAATCAAGAAAGTATAAGAATTAAAAGTCAATGTATAGTTGTCTCGTCAGATATTATGAGTAAATAGAGATATGACTGACAACGTAAGTCAATGAAAATTGAAGTATATCAATGGGTCATGGGGCGGCATCAGATTAAATAGTGATGGTTATGAATAGTGATAGGTAATGATGGTGACTGTTATGGATAATAATAGTAAATGATAGTAATAGGCCAGGATAGTGAGGTGATAGTGTTCGTTGCGGATAGTGACAGTTACGATAGGTCTCTGGCATTAGCAGATATAGTGATAGATAGGATAGCGATAGTTAATGAATTGGCAGTTATATGCTTTCTCATTTCCGCATGTTGAAGACCTATGTGCACCTTGTAATTTTTTTATTTGATTGTTGCTTTCAATGAAATCAAGCTCTTTTACATAGCGCATGAGACCACAGCATGCTTGCCTCAGAACTTCAGTGTGTCGGCAGTAGGGCCCACCACTTCTCCCAGTGTACCCTGCTGTCTTTTAACCACACGCGAAGTCAGTGAGGGGCCGCGTACTCATAAAATTATTTAATTCCTCCATCAGCATCATATCAAGAGTGCCGCGGCAAACCTGTTCCTTGCCTCGAAGCAGCAAGGAACAGCTCAAAATTTCAATTTATACAAAATTAACTAATTAACGCAGATTATCGCGGATCGCTAACTAGCACAGTGCCATTACACTTGGCCTAAGCTTTCCAACGGTATACGGTTCGATGTTGCAGCTAAAATTTAGATTTTAATTGCAATTTACTAAATATCAATGAATTTGGCTCAGTAATTGATCGAAATACATGTACAATTAACCAATAATCCAATCTCATGGTTGATCACGTGACATATACTATGGTTAGAGAGATAGCTTGACAGTAGCGAAATAGACTAAGTCCTGCTTTGACCTTCTCTGATCTTGAAGTTCAAAGCACCAGCCTGGATCGTTTTCCGAAGTTTTACCGCGGTGACAGATTTCACGCTCTAAAAAAAAACAAACACAAAGTCAGAGGCAGTACTAGATTAGGTGCACAAAGTAAAATTTTATCATGAGACTTAAAAAGTGTCTGTAGCACAGAACTCGCCTGAAAGATTTGTTTATCAGTATTCCCCCTTCAAACAGTTCTAAGAAGAAACCAATCAATTCATGAACTTTACTTTCGGCATTCTCAATGCTTTTCTCGCAATTTTTCAAAAATTTTGTGCACTCCTGAAGCTCAGACCTGGCCAAAAAGCTCGCGCTTCACTCGCTGCTGCGGCCGGCAGGCGGGCGTCAAGGAGAAAAAGCGTGTCGTGCGCAGCGCTCGCCGCCGCCGCGCGAGGAGAATCGAGGAGGAAAGCGCGGCGCGGAGGAGAGTGTCGCTACTTTCAAATTATCAAGGGACTGTACACGCGGATGATCGGCTGCTAGCTGTGAAGTATTCTTCTGGCTGCAAAAATTCCTAGTTCCGAGTCCGCTTCTCAGAGCTTTTTTTTTTTTCTTTTTTTTTTTGTGCGAGAGCATCAAAAACGAACACGTAAATCTGATACGGTTTCGCTATGTTTTGAACCTCTGGATTTTTGCTTTCGAACTAAAAACGTTAACGTCAACTGGCGTAAGCAAAATATGAATATGCGAGCGGTTTCAGAAAACATTTTTGAATATTACTAAAAATGAGACTTAGAAATAAAAACAACATTCACTAACGGCCCAACATGTTCATCAAAACTTAATTAAAAAGTTTTGTTTAATGTATATAATTAGAAAAGCGTGGCGCGCGAACGCGCCAGTCACGTATTATTTTTGCCTTTCGCGGGCTTTCTTGAGAGCTTGGAAAAAAGATACATGCGAGGCTTTCTTTATCGGAAGTAAATAGAATGGAGGTTTCCGTAGGTCTCTTCAACTTTGCAAATCCCATTTATTGTCTAAAGGCAACAGCTAGCAAATCAGGAAAATATTGTAATTACACCATATCGTAACATTAATTTAGTTTTATGAAATAAAAATTGCCTGTGATGCGTCAGCTGACTGTCAGCTGCATACAGTGGTTTCTCTGGCCTATCTCAAATGTTTCATTTTTACCCTTGGCTAAATTTAGCTTGGGCACCCTCTATAAGCGCCATTTGGCCTCTTGAAGCAATGATTAGTGCAATGAGTTTGCAGTTCGTCGTTCTGTTGATACCATGCTTGTGTTTTTCAAAGTGTAGGAAATTGCCTTTTAATTATCGCCTTTGCCTTCAGGGCAATCTCAAAGCATGTCTTTTGATCTACTGCAGCGCTCAAGGTTTTAAGTTATCATATTTTCCACATTCTACCTCCTCTTCAACAGTAAGTCGTCTCACCAAGGCAAGGATGATCGGACATCTGCTGCGACCTGTCGACCATGTCCGGAACAACTTTCTCCGGCTGAACTGCGGAGTCCATAGTGAGCACGATATCGGTAGACACGGCTCGGTCCTGTACTGAGGGCTTTGGCGTGTCGGCGCTTATCTGGTACCGTAGCTCTCTCATGAAGGAGTCCTCTGTGGTAGATTCCGTCTTGACCTGCTCCCTCAGCTTGGAAGTCGGCGATCGCAGCGGCTGAGAACTGGACTTGTCCCCGAAGAACCTGCAAGCGAATGTTTGCTTTCTGGAGTTTGTCGAGTGTGTAAACAACGCAAACCGTTGCATGACTCGATAAGAATATAACGGCAAGCGAATAACGTGATTCCTGCAACGCCTACAGCTGCGTTAGCCACAGGGTTATGACAGTCCTGTACTAGAAAAGTGCCAGTAAATAATAGGCACCCCAACACAAATAAACCCCAGTAGCTTTAGATAGTAAACTTAAGGTAACTTACAGTTGGAAGTTGTCCCCCTAAACTTGCAGCTCACCAACACGCTTTCAGTCGGCCCATTAATATTGCTGCGCGTTCTCAGTTCCCAGGCACTACAATATACTCTCTATGTGGTGCAGATCTGATCTAAGTTCGCTAAGGGACTTGCGATTTTACTTTTATTCCGTACATAATTTCTAAAGAGCACATTTTCATGGGCAATGAACATTTAAAGTCATCTTTGTGACCTAATTCTGTACCTAAAAGCAAACCATATCTGTCATCTCTGTTTAGGATATTTGATACTAGAGATTAATATGTATAGCACGAACAGTTTTCATGCACACAGTTAGATCAATTGAGAAGAGAACGTTGCTGGGAGTCACTATCGGCTCCTATATACCTCGACAAGTTTTTGCGCTGTTCGTTTATTCATGGCATTACCTGGGGGGCGGCGGAGTGGAAGGAGTTGCAACAAGATAAGGAATACTGCATAGCGGCAGAGGTTGATTTGCGGGGTTTAACGTCCCGAAGCGACTCGGGCTATGAGAGACGCCGTATTGGAGGGCTCGGGAAATTTCGACCACGGCTTCTTTAACGTGCACTGACATCGCACAGCACACGGGCGCCACTCCGCTTCGACTCCAGCGAAACGCAGCCGCCGGAAACCTAAATATAACGCTGCATAACTTGACAGAAGCTAACACTAGTGGACATATTTCAGCAGTGCGGCAAAAGCTTATTTAGATTTTGTTGAAACAAATTCATGGGCAACTTAGTAAATTCATTTATTGTTTTCAGAAGAAATATATATTTAGTAAGTTTATTCGAATTTCCTTTCAGTTACTTTGTAAGTGTAGTCCCTTCTTGCTGATATATAGTCTTGTGCCAATAAATAATTATTAAAGTCAATGCGTTTTTAAAATGAAATATTGCCGCAATGTTATCTTACTGGCGCCGCCATGTGGCGAGCTCGGGAGACTGGCACGCGCTCGTCTTCGTCGTTCTCGGTGCTCGCCCGCCAGTCGGTTCCGTTCGTGATCTTGCCGGTTCTTTTACTTAGCTGTAAGTAAACCTGCTGAACCAGTTTCACTGGCTTCTGTGACATTTTTGGTGGAGGTGCTGGGTAGATCCCATGTACGAAGAGCCTCTGGCTGCCCCCTACGCCCATATACACACCGTGGACACGACATCTGTGCACAAGGCGAGCCGTTGCTTGAGGGGCTTAGCACCCGAGTGTGGTCCTATTGTTTCCCCACCACGAACCACGATAACTACAGCGGCAATTCAGACCACTCAGCTTCCCGTGAGTGCCCAGCAGCTGATCTGCCACACTCCACGTATGCCCACGCCGTTTCATGGCGACAAGTTCGAAGACGTTGAGGACTGGCTGACCAGCTACGACCGGGTCGCTGTGTTTAATGCATGGGACGAGGAGCGAAAATTGCAGAATGTTTATTTCGCACTAGAAGACGCCGGCAAGATTTGGTTCGAAAACCATGAGGCTACCATTTCCACCTGGCAGGTTTTCCGGCATCAGCTGCTCGGAACATTCGGCAATGTTGCAAGAAAAGGGATGGCCGAACGCGCTCTACAGTCCCGAGCACAGCGGCCTAATGAAAGCGTCGCCATGTTTGTAGAAGAAATGACTCGCCTTTTCAACCGGACGGATCCGTCCATGTCGGAGGCAAAGAAGGTGCGCTATCTTATGCAAGGCGTTAAGGAGCAGCTGTTCGTTGGCCTTGTACGTGACCCTCCACGTACTGTTGCCGATTTTACGAAAGAACCAACAAACATCGAGCGTGCCTTCAATCAGCGATTTGTACATTTTGATCGCTCTGCGAACATCGCTGCCGTAGACTTCCGATTGCCAATGGCCGGAAACGACATGGAAGCCCTTCGCGAACTTATCCGAAGCATCGTGCGCGAAGAGCTGCAAAAGCTGCCCTCTCTCGAACAACATCCACGTGTTGGGGGCATCTCGGATATTGTGCGCGAAGAGCTCCGCCAAGCAGTACCATCAGTACCGTCACCCCAGCCGCCTGCGCCACAGATCATGACGTACAGCGACGTGTTGCATACCCCTGCGCCTGAACCACTGGCACCCTGCAACCCTGCTCCTCCCGCACGTCCTCCACCCCAATATCCAGTTTCGACTGGTGTGCCTGAAGCTCGACCACCCGTTCGCAAAGCACACGCGTGGCGCACGCCGAACAATCTGCCTTTGTGCTTTCACTGCGGCGAAGCCGGTCACGTTCTGCGCCACTGCCCGTACCGTCGGATGGGTTTACACGGATTTTCCCCGGATGCCCCTCGGCCGCGCTATGGCGAACGACCTCGGGACATCGACCAATACCTCAGCGACCACGTCCCACCTGCGTCCCACCTGCGTCCCTCCAGCGACGCCAGTCCAGGTCACCACAGCCGAGACAGGTTTCCACCAGCCGCCGTTCTTTCCTCAGGCAGTCCCCAAGTCCGCACCGGGAAAACTGAAGACGGCGACCCTCGGGGTAGGGCCGCCGTCGATGGACACTACGACCAACATCCTCCGCTCACCGATTCGGTCACACAGACCGACCTCCGACCCTTCGCTCCGACCAACAGTCCGACCACTTTTCGACGATCGCCGAAGCTTTCCTCTGACGCCCCCAATCGACGCACCGCACGACCAACGAGTCCGACGACCTCCCGACTATCACAGAAGCTTACCTGACGCCGTAATTCGACGCAACGAACGACCCGTCAGCCCGAAGATCCCTGACACGCTGCACTTTGTCGACAGTGAGCTACATTCCGCCGAGATACCGATCGTCGTTGATAACAACACGACTGCCCTTGTAGATACTGGCGCTGATTTTTGCGTTATGAGTCATGGCCTTGCTACCATTCTGCGAAAAGTCCTGACTCCTTGGCACGAAACCGACTTATGGAAGGACCGATGTTATGGAAGAATGTCATCCTAACTACCTATCTGCGTTTCGGTAGTGAAACTCATCCTAACGATTCCTGCGCTCTTGCCCCATTGAAACTGCGGCCGTAGTTACTTAAAATAAAACCAACAGCGAGTGTTTGGACATCGCTTAATTTATTATTACAATTTTAGTTTTCTATACTGTATGGTCCCCCAAACTAGCGCACGCATAGTTAGTTGTGTAAAACAATTATTTAGTTTTTGAAGGACAACACGACATTCCTGCGTAGGAGGTGCGAAAATTACCTGCTTTCCACTTATGTGATTAATGTGTCTTTGCCAACATATTTTATTAGTTAAATAAACCCTAAAATATTTGTAGTCAATGAACGACTACGAATGCACTGAGTTAATGCATAAAACATTACAAGGAGAGGTTTTTTACTACAACACACATGCACCTTTTCCCGAAGATTAATCACGATGCCCCATTTATGACGGCGCCCCGCCGCGGTAGCAGAGTAGTTACGGCACTCGACTGCTGAACACAAGGACGCAGGATCTAATCCCGTCACCAGCGGCCGTTGTGAAAAAAGAAAGACACCAGTCTGCTGTCCACACGTTAACCCCACGTGTTCGAAATTTCTGGACCCTTCCACTATGCGTCTCTCATTAGCCCGAGCCACGGTCAAAAAATCTGTCAAGGTCACATTGTAGAGCATCGCGGTCAGCAGAAGTAGCGACAGATCGTCATCAAACACGATCATCAGCGAATATTCTGAATGCAGAGAATAGACCAGCGAAAATGCCGTTCATAAAATGCACAAACAAAAGTGGTCCTAAAGCTGACCCTTGCAATAATAGCAACCTGTGGTAATTAGCAACTTCTTCCGTGATTTTGTAAAGAAGACGCGCTACTTAAAGGGACACTGGAGCACGTTTTGCAGAAATCGAGATTTTAATGGCTTATAACAGTTTCTCACGCCGCGAACGCGACTATCTAATTTAGGCAGAAAAAACAGCAATTGTCTTTTTTGTAAGTCAAAATATGCGACCGGCACTGCCGGCACCTCGAGACACGCCGCGGAGCGCGCCGTCGCCTGCGATGGGTCGAGCTGTCGTGACGTCGTCGGGAGGACCCGAGAGGCTGCCGATATGCATCCTGCGCTGCGCGGCATGTAGATCGCAGCTGTTGCTCTCTGCGACGTTATAAAAGCTGTTGCTAAAGGAACTATCTGGGTATATATACGCACCAGATACGGCCGCAAACGACGCAGCATCGACGAAGCGAAGGCCAGCCATCAGCGTCTACTGGCATCGAAATGTGGCTCTGCATGGCATGTAGAACGGCATGTTGCAAAGCTGCATATGTTTTCATTGGCCGAAATTAGATGTGTGTGCGGGAGCGTTCAACGACAAAGCGCTTCTAACATTACTTTCCGACTCGGAGGCAGATTCAGGCGTCCCTAACGCCCTGCCTAGTAGAGAAGTGAGAAAACCCGTTGACGTGTTTGCTTGTTGCCTGGCTACGAGTACTCGGTGTATTCTTGATTGTGGTGTAGAGTGTTTTCAATTCTCTCGAGACATGGTGAGACCGATGCTTCGGAACTGCATGTGCCAGCCACATATTTTGAACATCGCATCGCTTCGCGAAAGGCTTACATACAAATAAGATTCAGTTACCAGCAAAACAGTGACGTCGCTGCTGCGCTTGCCGGTATTGAAGTTCGCACCTTTTTCCTTGAAGGTTCGTGCTGCAGCTCCGTGTTCAGGGAAAATTACGCCCAAGGTAGAAGAGTACCACCGAAGAGCCGGCGCTAGTAAATTTGCCAGCGATGCCAAACTCGACATGTTACAATGATTCCAGAGCACAAAATAGTGCGCATAGACATTAAGAACATTATTTGCAAGTCGTGAGAGCAGGCAGCAAGCTCCAATGGTCAAGAATTTGTAATTGTTAGAACGGCAGCAATGGCCTGTTGATGATGGACTGATTTTTTATGGCGTAAGGGCATCTTTGGCCAAAGAGCGCCAAAACACAAGGTGAAGTGACAACTGAATTTAATGAAATGTCCGAGGTGAGGTGTTTAATGAAGTACTTAAATACGATGGTGTATAGGGCCTAAAAGTTTTTCCGGAGTGTGTAGTCCAAAAGCAGTGGTGTATAGGGCCTAAAAACATTGAGTTAAGGTGTTTAGTGGTCTGAGTAAAACTGAAAGGGTGAGATGTACGTGTTATGAGAATAAGTTGCCTCAGCAACAATTTCTTTAAAAGAAAGCCATTTAATTAAAAGAAATGGGCTGACGCCCATGTTGATAAATGACTCCGTATAAAAAGCCTTCTTTTAATAAATATTTAAAAAGTCTTTCTAAAGGAAACATTGGATGATCGCCAAGAAAGATGGATGGATGTGGCGGTATTTGTTTCGTGTATAATTCAGGGAAGTGACGTCTCCTATGCTGTTCAAGTCTTTCACATTCAATTAAAATATGGAGCACTGTGAGCCGGCAACCACATCTCGAACAACGTGGTGCAGGAGAGTTCGTTAAAAGGTATGAATGTGTTGTGTATGTGTGACCTATTCTCATCCTGCACAGAGCTACTTCTTTGAATCTGTTTTGTTTTTCTGTAGTGTATCTGCCTATCCTTGGTTTTATTGTGTGTAGTTTATTCTCCGTTGCCATGTCCCACTCCTCTTGCCATTGTTGTCTGATGGTGTTTTTGATGTGTGGCTTGAGATCCTGATATGATATGTTGTCAGTGTCTGTAGTGTTTCGAAGGGCAGCTGATGCAGCAAGCCTATCTGCTGCCTCGTTTCTTGGTATACAGCGGTGGCCTGGCACCCAACACAGTGTAATATTAAGTTCTAGTTTATGGGCAGACATAAGGGAGTTATAAAGGGAATTCAGCACTGGGTTCTTATTGTGCCACTTTCGAAAGGATAGGGACATTAAAACACTGAGGGAGTCTGTGTAGATGATCGATGTCTGTATTTTCTTTTCTATAATGTGTCTCACAGCTAGCAGGATTCCATGGCATTCGGCGGTAAATATACTTGTATGTTTGTTCAGTGTTTTTGAAAGTGAAAAGTGTGGTCCATGTGCTGCACAGGACACTTGAGCAGACTTCGAAGCATCGGTGTAATATTCATCACAAGTGTACTTCGCCTGAAGTAACATAAAGTGCCGCTGTATGGCAATAGAGGATGCGTGCTTCCCCACTGCAAGAAACGACAGGTCACAATTAACAGCATGCATTTCCCAAGGGGCAATTAAGTCTTTTGGTGAAGTTGTATGAAGGCTGTTAATCGGAACGTCCAGTTGTTCAATATGCATGGCAACTCTGACTGGATATGGCGGTGTTAGAGATGGTTTTCTTGAGAAGAGTGCTGTGCTAGTTTTGTCAAGCAGGAGGTGGCGACATGGATGGTTCAGTTGGCATAGTACCTTCATAGCATAAGTTACACAAGTAAATTCTCTCCTTCGTTGCAGTGACCATCGGTTCGCCTCGACATAAAGGCTAGCAATTGGGCTAGTTCGAAAAGCGCCCGTTGCGAGGCGATGGCCGAGGTGGTGCACGGGATCGAGTAATTTTAGTGCAGAGGATGATGCGGACCCATAGACCATCGAGCCATAGTCTATGCGTGATAGAACTACACTATTCAGAAGGCTCAGAAGGCAGTCGCGATCTGTACCCCATGACCGGTGAGAAAGAATTTTTAGCAGATTCATTGCTTTGAGACACTTCAGTCGCAACTGTTTTATGTGGGCAATGAAGGAGAGTTTTTCGTCAACAACTACGCCAAGAAATTTATGTTCCTTTTTAAAGGCAAGGCTCTGACCATTCAGTGTAATGTTGGGGTCAGGCTTGACGTCACGCTGCTTAGAGAAAAGTACACAAACACTTTTTTCAGAGTTAAATTTAAACCCATTGTCATCAGCCCACCTGGACAGTTTGTTAACACCTAGCTGAATCTGTCTTTCACAGATGGCCAAGTTGCAAGATTTGAAGCATATCTAGATGTCATCAACATATACAGAGCAAGAAATGGTTTTTGGCAACACACTTTTTAAAGAGTTCATTTTGACTATGAAAAGTGCGCAACTGAGAACACAACCTTGAGGGACACGATTTTCCTGTATGTACTGCTTTGAGTATGCATTGCCAACACGAACTTTGAAGGCCCGCTCAGACAAGTAACTTCGAATTGTATTCAACATGTTCCCTGTGATGCCAAGAGAGAAGAGGTCGCGGATGATACCATAGCGCCAAGTGGTATCATATGCTTTTTGGAGATCGAAAAAGACAGATAAACAATGCTGTTTATGTACAAAAGCATCCCTTGCATAAGACTCGAATGCAATGGGCTGATCAGCAGTTGACCGCCCAGCTCTAAAACGAGCTTGGTTTGGATGAAGAAGACCATTGTATTCAAGGAAATGTAGGAGGCGGCGATTTACCATTTTTTCAAAAAGCTTGCATAAGCAGCTGGTTAGAGCAATAGGACGATAACTGGAAGCAAGAGTGGGTTCTTTTCCAGGTTTTAATATCGGGATAATGATCGCTTCCTTCCATGCTTTAGGAAAGCGTCCTGTGGCCCATATTTTATTATACAGGCAAAGTAGGGTTTCAAGCGTGCCCGTAAGCAGGTGTTTGAGCATTCCATATGTAACCCTGTCAGGACCTGGTGCTGTGTTCCCACATGTGCCAAGTGCAATCTTCAGCTCCTGCATGGTGAAAGGGCTATTGTACCCTCCTGTGCACGGTCTTTTATCACATATAGGCTTCCTCTCCTCAGTTACCTTGTGCCGCAAAAAAGAATCTGTATAGTGCGCTGAGCTGAATACATATTCGAAGTGTTGCCCTAGTGTGTCTGCTTGGTGTTCAAGAGAGTCACCACTAGTGCTGACAAGGGGTGTTGGGAGAGTGTTATTTCCTTTGAGTGCTCTTATTCTGTTGTATACTTTGTGAGAATCAGAATAAGAGTTCACAGAAGAAAGGAATGATGACCAGCTTTCTCGCTTGGAGATGCGTCGAACACGTTTGCCATTTGCCTTTGCGCGCCTAAATTCTATCAGGTTTTCAGCCGTGGGGTATCGGCATAACTTCAACCATGCCTTGTTTTGTGTTTCACGGGCAGTTTTACATTCTGCATTCCACCACGGCCTTCGTTTGTTTCGTGGCTTACTTGATGTTTGTGGAATGTGTTTTTCTACAGCATCTATAATGTACAGCGTGATCAACACTTGAGATTCGTCAACGCCTAAGCCAGTAACTGATGAACAGGGGAGAGCTGAGTGTTCCCTGAACATCTCCCAGTTGGCCACATATTCTTTAAATTTCCTGGGACTAGATGCATTTACATTTTTATTGCCTGTGTACTTCACAGAGATGGGAAAATGGTCGCTTCCATATAGATTGTCAATAACAACCCACTCTGTAGCTGCCAAGAGCATCGGAGAGCCAATGGCTAAGTCAATGGCTGTGTACGTATTATGAGCTGAGCTGTAGTATGTTGGCTGTTTTGAGTTGAGTAAACATGATCCTGAGGACAACAAGAACTTTTCAATTAGTGCACCTCGGAAGTCCGTTCTTGTACATCCACATAATGGGTGGTGGGCATTAAAGTCTCCGACTAGCAGCCATGGTTCTGGGAGTTGGTCAGTCAGCTTTTCAAAATTTTTGCTGCATAGCCTATGATCTGGCGGAATATACAGCGAACATACCGTTGTTGTTTTACCGAATATTAAGGCTTGTATTGCCACTGCCTCTAAGTCTGTGTTAATCGGGATGTTTTGACAAGCGATTGACTTTTGTGTTATAATGGCAACGCCACCGGAGGGGTGAGTACTGCCTTGCCTATCTTTCCTGAATATACGATACTGCTTGAGAAAAAGCAATGGCCTGTACACTTCAAAATATAACATTCCAACTTTATGAATGCGATCATGACATAACAGGCAAGAATGTTTAAACGCCTCACTGCTTTTGGCATAGCCGAGCGGTTAGCGTAGAAAGCTTTGGAGCAAGAGATACAGAGTTCGAAGCGCACTAGTTGAATTTTTTTTTCGCTACTTTTTTTTTCCTTTTTTTTAACTTTTTTTTTAATGTAGTTGAGGTGCGTCGTTACTTTTCAGTTTTACTTTTCATCCAAGGCGTTTTTTTTCTCTCCGGGCGACCAGTGCCACCAGTGCGGCACGTGCCATTATGCCGCGCTCCAGTACGCACAGACTCTCGCGTCATACAGGGCCCATAATCAGGTATGACAATGGGGCGCTGGGACCCAACAGCACCGGTTTTTGCAATAGTGATGCGGCAGTGGAATATGTTTTTAGCTTTCATATGTGCGTTGATCCACAGCAGGATATTCGCAATATTGCTTTGTATGGTTATGCTCGAATGGTAACTAAGGTTCCGTGAACGGTGAAGTGACAGGCAGACATCAGGAAGGCGATTGACCAGCCTTTATTCCGTGCTCTGTTATATGTATAGGCCCCAGCCAGCCCGATTGGCGAGGGCAATGATAAGAGGCGCGCCTTGTACCAAGTGGCACGAGTGACGCAGCTTAGGCTGGCCCACGTCTTATCGTAACGCGATACATCTTTTTTTCTCTCAAAAAACAAACAAACAAACAAACAAACAAAAAACTCATTACTTCAGGTGACTTGATTAAAGTTACTGTCGTACTGCAGGCGTTGGGAGGTCGTCTCTGCCTACTGGATCGTCTCGGGGGAGGAGTGTGCGCTTGTGTTGTAGCCAGAACAGTGTTGATCGAAGTTTCAGGAACTGTTGCAGGCGGTGTGGTTCGGTGATCAGCTTCTTCCACGAGATCGTAGTCCAGCGCCTCCGGATTAAAAGGCTCCCTTGTGGGAAGCAGATGTTTCCGGTTCCGACTAAGGACTTTCTTTCGGTTAAGATCTTGTACGGCCCTTGGGTGCGTTGTGGCGATAACTTTCGCTTTGTGCGACCATATTTTCTTTTTGAATCTGACAGTTCGGACCTTTTCAAGGGGTGGAAGGGGGGCTCGTGAATGATCAGTCTGAACATGCTTCTGTACTACCGTCTTGGTTTCGTCTTTGAAGTCTGGCAAAGTTGGCCTCAGCCGTCTTGTTTGTTAGTGCTTTCCCGGAGACCGTCCATCTTCTAGAGGAGTCGACCTGTAACTAAGGAGGCCAAGAGAAAAATCATCACCCGCTTCCTTTGTTTTCTTCAAACTCAGTTTGATTATCTTTACTCCCTTCTCCGCTAAGCCGTTGGAACGGGGAAAGTGCAGACTAGATGTCACATGACGGAAGTTGTACTTGCTTGCGAAAAGGCAAGTCTCGTCGGGTGAACTGGGGCCCATTGTCGGAGCATACTTCCACCGGGATTCCATACCTTGCAAATATGGCTCCCAGTTTTATTATGACTGACGCAGACGACGTGTCGTTGAGTTCCTCGACTTCTGGAAAATTTGAGAGAGCATCGTACACACATAAAATTTTCCCCGTACTGGAATATGTCGACGCCAACCCTATGCCACGGATAGTCTGATACCGGCCTCATAAGCAGCGCTTCCGCAGGTTGGCTGTACGCGTGACGTCTGCACACCGCGCATTTTTGAGTCATAGCAGTGATTTGTGCTCTCAAGCCAGGCTAGAACACAAATATTGGTGCCCTCGCTTTACATTTATTGATGCCCAGGTGGCCTTCATGAATGCGTTCTAGCATCTCTCTCCGCATGATCACTGGCACTATCACTTTGCTGCCTTTTAGCACTATACCTTTCACTACAGAAAGTTCGCTGGCGAAGGGTTTCAGCTCTCCTTGTATGCGTGTTCCAGCATAAATACTTTCTTTTACTGCACAAAAGGTACAGGTCATTATTAGTGGCGTCCACAAGCCGCTTTAGCGTGGCGTCGCTCACGAAAACATTCACCGTACTCACAGCATGGATTTCGATGTCATCTTCACCTGCTGCGTCATCTTCTGTAGTGGCTGCTGCGGCTCATGACAGCATGTCGGGCAGAAGGTGCCGTTTTCCTGGAACATATTGCATAGTGAAATCGTACTTCAGCAATCGCAGAAAGAACCTTTGAAGCCTTACTGGCATGTCCCCAATTGATTTTTTCAGCGATTGCAAGCAGGGGTCGGTGGTCGGTCTCTAAAATAATATGTCGGCCATAGATGAAGTATATTTCCGACAGTCGAACGCCACTGCCAAGGCTTCTTTTTCGATTTGCGAGTAACGTTGCTCAACTGAAGTGAGCGTTCGTGACGCGTACGCCACGGGCCGCCAGTTATCGCCATGAAGCTGCTGTAGGGCCGAGCCCAAACAATTCCGTGACGCGTCTGACGCCACTTTTGTTTCTTTGCTAGGGTCGAAGATTGCAAGCAGTGGCTCAGGCATTTGCAGATTTCTTGCGCGTGGTTGGGAGTCAATTCAAAAACTGCGTCATGCTTAATCAAACTGCGGCGTCTTTAGTGCCAGATAAGGAATATATTTCGAAAAATAATTTGCCACGTCGACGTTGCACTCCCTTCTTATCTGATGGAACAGGTATTTCAGTTATGGATTTGT
Source organism: Amblyomma maculatum (assembly GCF_055883805.1). NCBI lineage: Eukaryota > Metazoa > Arthropoda > Arachnida > Ixodida > Ixodidae > Amblyomma > Amblyomma maculatum. The sequence goes on along the minus strand of NC_139347.1, from coordinate 205,233,651 downwards.
CGAGTGCTTGGTTAGGCGTTATACCTTTTTTCGAAATTATGTCGCCTAAAAATTCGATTTCCTCGACTCCAACCTTGCACTTCTCTGCATTTAGTGCGAGGCCGGCCCGCCTCGATGATTCAAATACAGATTTTAAGCGTTGATCGTGCTCCTCCCCTGATGTTCCCCATACCAAAATGTCATCCACGTAAACGTGCACACCCGGCAGAGACTCGAAGATTTCGCTCAATATCTTCTGAAAGACTTCAGACGCGGAAGAGATGCCAAATGGTGGCCTTAAGAAACGGTACCTCCCAAATGGTGTTGCGAAAGTACAAATGAGCTAAGTCTTACGGTCGAGAGGGATTTGATGGAAGCCAGCTTTTGCGTCTAGACGGCTGAAAACTTTCGCGCCGGCCCACTCCGCTTCTATGTCTTCCCTCCGCGAGATGTCGTAATGCTCTCTCTTTATGCACGCATTAATCTTTCTCGGATCCATGCATAGCCTTAGTTTTCCGTCTTTCTTTCTAACAATGACTAAAGGGCTCACCCAGTCCGTTGGATCATTGACCTTTGTTATGATGCCAGCCTCTTCCATTCGTTGCAGCTCGTGGCGCAGGGGCTCCCGCAGTGCCAAGGGTACACGCCGAGCGGCTTGAACGGTTGGGAAGGAACCTTCACTGAGCACCATCTTGTATTGGCGTTGGACGGACCCGGTGCTTTGAAAAATGTCGCTGTACTCTTCAAGTAGTTTTTCGGACCTGTTCTTTATCACCGAATCCACTTTTCAGGAAATCAACCCGAGCCGTTCCGCTGCCTGAAGACCAAGAAGCGCCCGACATCCTTTCTTGACCACAAAAAATTTCAAGCTGCAATTTTGTTCGCCGATAGCCACGCGCTGGTTGATAACGCCCAAGTGCTTGATTGTGCATCCACTGTAGGATAGCAGGGTGGAACTGCTTTGCTTGAGCGGTGGCATAGGCTTGATGTTCTTGTAGACAGAGTAAGGCAATAGGTTCGCTTGCGATCCCGTGTCAACTTTCAACAAAACGGCTGCATTACCAACGTTTGCCTTAACCATCCAGTCCCGTCGACTTGCCACGCTGTCCAAGCAGACGTCTAAGATGTCGAAGTCTTCATTATTGTCATATCTCAATTCACTTGCGCTGTTTTTCGGCAGCGTACGGCGAAGTGATTCTTTCCCTGGCATTTTCTACATGTCTTCCCATAAGTAGGACAGTTGAGTGGCTTATGTTCTCTGCCACACTTCGAGCACCTTACTCTGTTTTGCAGCCTTGTTCCTCTTTGAGTCTCCTTCACAGGATCGACCTGTTTTTCTTTCTGTCCCCATGATTCGTTCTGAAGAGCTGCTGCTTCGAATGCTTTGCAGATTTGTTCCACTTTGGGCAACGTCAGCTGATTGTCCTGAAGAAGTTTTGCCCTGAGGGTCTCATTACTGATTCCAATTACTATCTGGTCGCGGATCATGGAATCAGTTAACCCTTCAAAATTGCAGTGTCGTGCCTGTTTTCTCACCTCCCGTGAAAACTGCTGAAAGGTTTCTGCTGCACCCTCAATCTTGTCCGGCACAAGTATCATTCGTACACCTCATTCGTCTGTGCGCCCCAGTAGCTGTCAAACTTCTTTACGACGGTCTTATAGTCCTCTTTGCTTTCGCCATCGTTGAATCCAAAATTATTAAAGACCTCGATAGCGTCGTCACCGGCTAAGTCAACAGCATCGCAGTCTTTGCTGAATCGCTCAACGGACTGTCATGTGGCTTCACTACGGTATAGTCCCAGCTTCTGTCTAAAGAGCCGCCAATTCTTGGAAACGTCGCCTGTGATGCGAAGCGGGTCTGGGGTTTCAGAAGCTCCATTCTTGCAGCCTGGCGTCGAAGTCTTCTGTCTGTTCAGGGAGCTGTCGAGGAAGGGGGACCACTTCTGACACCATGCAAGGTTCCGTGAACGGTGAAGTGACAGGCAGACATCAGGAAGGCGAATGACCAGCCTTTAGTCCGTGCTCTGTTATATAGGCCCCGGCCAGCCCGATTGCCGAGGGCAGTGATAAGAGGTGCGCCTTGTGCCGAGTGGCACGAGTGACGCAGCTTAGACTGGCCCACATCCCATCGTAACGCGATACAGTAACTATACGAGAAGCTGGACGCAAAAGATAGTCGAGGCTCGCAGCCGCTGGTGCAAACCCTCCTTCCGAAAGGGAACTGCCCGAATTCGCTCGTGGTCGTATAAAAAAAGAAAAGTCGGACATGCCCGCTGCTCGTCTGCGATTTTTTTCGCGCGAATAATCGTATTTTCACGTAGGATATTATATTGTTTCACAATAGGTGTTTATATATTGCTAGAAAATAGCTCTGCCAGGTGAATTGCAGCTGTTCTCAGAATACAACATACTGAATTTAGCAATTATTGCAGTTTCCATTGCCCAGTAATATGGTCGGCGTAAACTTGTCGCTTTTCACAGAAGCAGCGACCCACTGCGCTTGGAGCTTTTTGTCTTGCGGGAACTTGTGGAAACTGACATCGTCGCGGCCGAAGGTGCTCGTACACCAGAAGGCACAGCAGTACCGCATGTTGGGACGGGTGTTCAACTCAAGCGACTCGTTGAACTTCCGCACCCCGAAACACGAGCAACAACACAGGCTAAAAACGCACTCGGGCTGCTGGGAGCGCCTGGCCTATCCTCACGGTGACGTCACGCACGCCGGCGCGGGGGAGGTTTCTCGCTGCACTCTCCTCCTCTTCTTGCGCCATCACGGGCCGCGGCAAGTTTGAACGATGCGCTTTCAATCGGCGATTGCTCCGGTGTTTTCGCAATAATCGTAAAAATTACTTCACAGGCCTGACCAACAATGAGTCTACTTTACAGTGCAGGGTGAGCAAGTTTGCAAACCACTACAGTTTCCTTAAGGCGGCAGAAAGTCGAGTGCTAAAAAAGAAAACTCACCTGGACGGTATACGCTTGCCGTCATCGCTGGTAGAGCCATGCCCCTCAATGCTGACCTTGACCTCAGCTTGGTGAAGCACCCTGCATAGCGCATCGTCCCGAGGCAGCAGCCTCGTCGGAGACTCTAGTCTTCCGGTCTCCTTCGGGGCCTGTCGGAGCCATGGAACCTCGGCAGCGCGCATTTCATTCTCTAAGCCAGAATGAATAAAAAACGCTACAGCAAGAACCATAACACTATCCCAACTATTTCTCGTATAAAAGCAATATTTTAAGGACTACCCAGTCTAAGACATTTCAGAATAAGTCCTGTATGAGACAGATGGGACAGCAAGTGGAGATGTGCTCTGAAGAGCCTCATTCCAGATAGACTCGAACTATGCACCTGAACCGCCATGTCAGTGCTATGCACAATGACCTATTTTCGTGGCACGCGTGGCTGAGAATCAGCCACGCCCTTTCTTCGAAACTCGGAGTCGCAGTTATTGATCTACATCTTGTTCTTGCAAAAATATAGCGTATGACAGCGACAATCCTGAAGGTGCAATGATAGCGACAGCCTTCTGTACGAAATGCTATCAAAGAGGTATTATGGGTGCGTTCATATACGTAGGCGTACTCTAAAGAATAAGAAGGCTGTGACACCACAAAAGGCGCAAGGGTGCAGCAACCAATAAGCATTCAACAATTGTAGCCGCCCATCTCCGGTCCACTATGAACTTCGAAATGCGCGCTCAAAGTTTCATCCGAGATAACAGCGCCGAACACTTCCAAAAAACTATCTACGTACAAAAAATGACATTCTTCTGGGCTAGTTGGTATAATCCTGTTGTAGGTGTCAGGTTGAACTTAACACGAGGCAGACACAATCTTCAAGCGGCACCTACAAGAGATACTTAAGTAGTATGCTATATAAGTGAGCGACAATCGCATGTCACCGCGCATTGAGATCGATGCTATAGTAGACGTCACTCAACTGGACAGCTCTAGCGAGCCCGGACTCGAGGTCGAACTCTTGCGGATGATGTGCACGGCCACCTCCTCGTGAACGGGCAGGATAACGTTGGCCGTCACCTTGTTGGGGCCTAAGTGACGCGGCACGACACTCTCCGACTCGGATGACTGCGTTGACTCCTCCTTGAGCATATTGGTGCGGGCGCCTTGCAAGAAAGACTTCTGCAGTCAACAGGGGAAAGGGCAATGAACAACTGGTTGCAGAATCCCGAGCGAGAAAACCCTATGCAGTGACCGGTATTCGGGGGCTACAATAGTCTTTTCTGTGATCTTATTTTGTGCGTATTGCTCGCTGCGCGAGGTTCAAGAGACAGTGGCAGCAAGGCTTTCTTTTGACAACTTAAGCGCGGCTAAATCATTGTCATTCCTTCCGAAACACATCATATTGACTCCGTGCTTTCATTCAACATGTTAAGCCTGCATCAATAGCAGCTTGGAGGTTTCAGGGACGGAGATAGCACTCGGGATTTCAGTGCGGTTGCAATGCGAGATATGGCTTGCAACTGAGGCAGCGTAAATTAATCGCTAACTAATTGATGATGATTGGCGTACTAAAGAGGGAAAAAAAGCATCAATGTTGATGGCTGCGTCGCCCTCTTTCTCACGTATGCATAAATGCACTAGCGTTTTCAGATTTGTTAAACGTCGTGGCATGCCAGCATATATTAGGTAACCATGCAGCTGTTTCTTCCTCTGCACTCTTCGTACAAGCCATGTATTATTATCATCTGAAAATAAAAAGGGTGCCCTTTGTACCCTGATAATGTACATACATCGAAGGATTTTAAGGAGTGGGGTTTTCTCTGTCACTAATGATGGAGAGCTACATCCACTGGGCTGTTGTAACCTGCGATGCACAACGTAGACGCTTTCTGTCTAATAACTCGCGCCATGCAATCCTCCAATGATTAAACGCACGCAGGGAGTCAGCTTAGCGTTGTCTTGATGCGAAGGCGGATGTGGTAATGCCCGCGAGCAACCAGTGACAACCACAGGGCATCTGTCGGCATTCGGGACCGGACGGAGCTGGCAGGCGCAAAACTAGCCTGGACCCAGAATATCACGAGCGCCTTTGCGAGCGGGGTTGGAGACGTAGGCGAGGCTGTAGTAAAATCCATAGGCATCAGCGCCCTATGAGCGAACATGAACTCCTGCGACAAAGATGTCAGACAGGAAGCACTATAAAGCTTTCCCCTACGTCAGTTCTGGCTGATCGCCCAATCAAACCATGTATTGTTCGCTTTCCCCAACTAGTGGTTTCACGGGTGCAAAGGCTGAAACGCTTCCATGAGTCAGGCCAAGGACGGCGCACCTGGAAGCTTTGTTCCCGCGGTCTGCTCCGGATGTAGCGCGGCGGGTGTCGGGGTACCTTGGCGCCACGCATCAGAGCGGCTCCGTGTTCGTCGAGCGAGCGGCGCATCCTGCGGCTCGCCTCTGCCTTGCGCCCCGTCCGGTTGGACACTCGCCTTACCGAGTCCGAAGGCCGATCGATGGAGGTGCGCAGTCCAGTGACGCTGCTTGCAGAAGACCAGCCGCCACCCCCTCTTGCCACCACCCTGCGACAATGGCATAGGGAAGGAAAAGGGCATATACTGCCTCACTCGGGAACCGAGTCGTGCCGTGAAAGAAGCGACGTGAATGGCGAGAATCACCGTAGTGGAGGTCTCCTCCGTACTACTTATGACTGTCCGCGCTTCTGCGTGTGCTGACATTGCAGATCACTCGGGCGTTTTGAATTTCGATAGACTCTTCTTAGCATTTGACCTTGAGACTTTTCAGCTGCGGATTACCCTAGTCACTATGTGCCGTAATTGTACGATTTATTCCCTCGTACTGTTTCCAATTTGGCTGTAAAATGAAAGCCGAAGCAATAAGTGCGTAATGCGTCACGACTGAAATCTGTGGCGATGATAGTAGGGGTGTGAAAAAATGGCGCTTCCCTAGCTGTAAATTTATTGAATGAAACATGCTCATTCAAAAGAAAAAAAGGGTTATGTTTTTTACGGGGAGCGCAGGATACTTCTATAGTGCAGCCATCAATCAGCGCGACACACACTCGTCCTGCATAGAAAGGGAAGCAGCGAAAACAGACGCAAGACAAGAGCAAAGAAGGCACACACTACAACGCTGGACTTACAACTGATTTACTCCGATGAAGAATTGCTCATTTTCAAATGCCTTCCTGCCTGCGCACACACCCTACAGACAATACACTTCGCGCACCACATGGTGAAATGACTCCTATAATGATAAATGCTTGCACACCTTTTCGGTGATAATCACGGATGGATCACTGACGCTTTTCTGCTTATTCTTTTTGATCAGGAATTCTTCTGATAGCTCACGCTCACGTTTAGATTTCCCCCGACCTATAATGCGTTAAGGTGTGTGCCTTCTTTGTTCTTGTCTTGCGTCTGTTTTCGCTGGTCCCCTTTCTATGCAATATGAACCAACTAGCCCAGCAGTTTGCGCTCCTGACACTCGTCCTATTTGCGTGAGGCACTGCACGCCATCATGGAATGAAGGCCTCCAGCCAACTGTGCATATTTCAGTTCAGTCGTTGAGTTCTTTCCGACTGTTCGTGACCCTATGGACCATATCACGACAAGCTTTCCGGTCTCGCACTGTCTTCCGGATATCACATAGGTTCGTCTGCAGCGCCTCAAGAATGCCATTTAGTGATGCGTATTTAGTAATGAGTTATGCGCATATATGCACATCTAGAGCAGGTTAATTCTAACTATAACAATGTGATTGTATTCTTGCGCACTGCCTTTTAAAACTTTTCTCTGGCAGAACTCACCTTTTGTACGTGTAAGCACCACCAATCATGAGCACCACGGCTATCAGCATTGCAGCGGGCGCGATGGCAAAGATCATGTTATTGTGAGGGTCAGGCGCTGCGGAAAGAAAATACAGCTTGCGCTGAAAGCCTCTCCGAAAAGCGAAATACACAACGAACGAAGCATACAGCGTCAGCCGCTGGTTTTCAATGTGAATCAAAGGCGACTATTCTAGTTATCCGCTTTAAACACGACTCCAATAACTGCCGGTAGTCAAAACTAGTGGGGGAATATCGTTCGCAAGTCCTGTGTCACAAATGCGCATGTACCCCGATGGCGTATAGTAATTATGCAGTTAGTTATTAGGTATTATTAGCTATTAGTTTAGCTTACTAGCTATCCTATATGATGGGATAGAGTGTGAAGCACCCACTCACGTGAGATGCATCGATGCGCCTCAGTCAAGACGTAGGGTAACGGGCAGTAGCACAGGAAGTCCACGCACTGCAAGTTCGGATTCTGGTAGCTGCACTCGAGGTGGCTCACGCAAGACTCGTACATTGATTTGGCTGCGAAGAGCACCGCCCCCTCAGTAGTTGAGGTGTCGCAACATTCTTCACAGCAGAAAATGAACAACGCCACTGTGGTTCCACCAGCTGTGCTTCTCGATTTCGAGCTTTCACTGTGAAGAAACAAAAAATGCTGCCTACATCTGCGTAAGCAATCAGTGTATTTAACTGCACGATTACGAATCGTTGTCAGATATTCGCACACTTATGTGGCCTAGGGGGAAAAATGTATTACGGAGAATGTGGCTTCTGTCAGCAAATGAGAATCCAATAAGAAAAGATTACGATTTCATCAGAAGCTTGTGTGGTTCATTCAAGACACATTGAACAATCAGGCGCCATGTATATGGTCTTTCAATAGGATATCAAGCTTTAGTAAGAGGCACTGACGAAAAACATTCATGCAGTTCGTTGCACGCACCTGTTATATGTAACGTGTTGTGAAGGTGAAATGCTTCAAAAAGACAAATATTGATTTTTTGGCTATATTACACGAGGGAAAAATCGATGCTTGCCTAGTGCAGCGTGTTGAATACGTTGAACGCAAAACTCAAGCATGCCCGAGAAATATATATCATACTCAACTTAACGAATTTCAAGACACGCAGAAAGCACACAAAATTTTTCAGGCCATGTTCTATACCCATAACTATTTGTGGCGAAAAGCCCAGGTATATTTAAATGAACTGCAGCCGCCTGATAAAGCCAAGTGCGCTTGCTGCTGTTTGAGGGTTAGCATACGCTTAGGATATTTAGAAAGTCCCTGCCAATTGCCAAAGTCCAAGCCTTCTCATTGCTTCTTAATACAAGAAATACATGCCACAGTAGAAGATGGCAAAGTCTCATGCTAAGGGTTTCTGAAGCTAAGGCACCATTTTTCGACGATACTCTCAACCTCGCAAATGGAGCAAGCGTGCGAGCCGGTTACCTCGGACGCACTTGCTGACCCCGCCTTCGTTGATGAACACCGGAGTCTCAAAAGCGCAGCCACAGCGATAGTCCTGGCGCTCAGTCCTTGAGAAGAAAGAACGACACAGCACACGCCGAAAGTTAGGCCCCAGAGGTTGTTTCGTAAGCAGTCTTTTCGAGTGAAATCTTTTTGCTTTCAAGAAGCTTGACTTTCGCTCATGCGCACTGCAACTTGAGTGGCTCTTCAAATCGTACGTTCATATTCAGTTGCGACACGGTGTGAGGCTTTCACAACCGCATTCCTAAATGTAATATTCTGTATGTATGCATGAAATGTTTACATTGCGCAATAGGAACAAGAACGCCTTCATTTCAGTATCTTCCCGGCAATATGGAATAATTCGATTGATTTCTTAAGTGCAACGCGATATCGTAAAAAAAAAAGCATCAGCACTATGTTCATAAGTTTTGTAATTAAACGAATCCTTCCCAGTGACCACAGACTTCAAAGGTTACTCCATGCTACCGCGGTTTGGCGAGTAACTCGAAGATGTAGACTCGGGCTCTACACAGTTAATGGCAGTTATCCTGCTTTATGCAGAGCGTTTCGAATTCACGCGTTGAAGTTGCACTCGTCGATTTTTAGTGTAGCTCTCATTCAGACACTGCCTGCATAGTCGGGCGAAACACTTGTCAGGTGTAGTTGTGCCCAACTCCTGATTGGCCTGCCAGATCGTGACATCAAAGTCCAAGTGCCCTGGTGCGGATAATACAAACAGTGTTTTCGCGTGGTGCCATCAGTCTGTTTCACAGGGAAACTAAGCACAACCTTCTTTTTCAGTGCTGCATTTAAAAGTGGAACTGAGGACAAATTTATGTAATTACAGTTCTCAGTAGAAATTTATTCATGGGTATGTTGAAGTTCGTCTGAGCAGAACGTCCGTAATTATCACCGAGAAAATTGAATTGAGTTTAAAAATCACCCCAAGTCGATTCGAACTCGCTACGCGTCCTTACCGAAAAGGACGGCACGCCACTGCTTTTGAAGTGAACGGCGGTATTGGCTAGCCTCTGAGATCCACCACAAAGTCGACAATTGCATTTCACTTACAATATCAGTCGATGATTTATTTATTTATTTCATAAGTACTGCCGACTGTCGTTTGGCGGTCTAGGCAGGAGTGAGCAAAGTTGAAAGGAATTACAAAGTAGTAACAACAAAATAACAACAACAAAGGGGATTACAGTATTATGACAAATATTCATTAAAACCAATGGGAAGCTCATAGTACACGTGCAAATAATCCGACTTCAACAGACTGGGTGAACAGAATCAAACAAAGTAACCGATGTACACTATGTACTAGACGTGCTACTGCGATACATGAGATGAGACAGCAGACAAGTTTAATACCAGGTTGGTAACATCTCTTAGCAGTCGGTTCCATTCGAAATAGTGCTTGGAAAGGAGGAGCAAGAATATGCTTTTGTTCGGCATCGCGGGTTCAAGATAGTCCATTCGTGCTTGCGGCAGGTGTAGCGTGTTGTGTTTAATTGCTTATAACTCATATAACTCTCAAAATTCCGTTTTGGTTTATTATGTATTATATTGAACAACATTTTTAGTCGGTGCTGCTTGCGACGTGATTCAAGCGTGGTAAGCCCAGATCTGCTGAGCAAATCAGATATCGAGACCTGCCGACCGTAAGCGTGCTACATAAACCTGAGTGCTTTCCTCTGGATGCCTGCAAGGGTTTTTACTTCTGTTTTTGTGTGGGGGTCTTATACAGCGTCGGCGTATTCGAGCATTGGACGGACAAGTGATGTGTATGCATTCAGTTTAGTTTTGCTCGTGCAATGCTTTAGGTGGTACTTCAATAACCAAGATTTTTTAGACGCTGCTGAGACAATGGACTTGATATGTACGCCCAAGTTCAGGTTGGATGTCAGTTACCCCAATATATTTTACCTTATTAACTGAGTTGATCGGAAGGTTATTGATTTTGTAGGTGAATTGGAACGATTGTTTATTTCGTGTTACAGTCATTGTTCCACATTTGGAACTGTTTATACCCATCTGCCAATTACAGCCCCAGCTGGAAACCGCTGTTTAGTAGTCACTTAGAAGTGAGTGGTCTTCGACGGATGTAATACTGTGGTATGTGTTACAAGTGTTATTGCACTTTTATTATCCCTAACTACATGCGGTCAGCACGGCGGTTGTCTAACCAGCCCTAACCCTAACCCAAGCACACGGACACAGGCCACCAGACACCGTATGAGACACAGCGTCCAGTCCAGTCAGCGCCCCCGTCCCGTCTGCCTTCCGCACGCCACGTGGATGTCCACTCCATGCCGCTGGTTACCGACACAAAACCTCGGCGGCGCTAGCTATCACCACAACAGTGTGTAACGCAGTCGTCAGCGAAAAACCGACAGCGTATGCGTGAGTTGAAGGACAGGTCGTTCAAATAAATAAGGAAAAGAAGCGGCCCAAAGGCTGATCCCTGGGGGACTCTTGAAAATACCGGCGCTTTTGTGGAGTGAGATCCAGATATCTGAACAAACTGCTGCCGCTGTGTAAGGTAGGAATTTAACCATTGTGCTATTTGTTGGTTATACAACAACTGCGTTATTTTTAACAAAATATTGCAGTGCAATACCCGGTCGAACGCTTTTTCAAAGTCAGTGAAAATTAGGCATACATATTGCTACGAAGATGACGAAGCGGGCAGCGGCGCGGGGCGGAGCGCTCGCGCCAGGCCTGCTGGCCATTAAAGCGTATTTCATCGTCATGTCATCACGTCGTTCTGTTTCTGTTGTGTTGCCGTGTTCCATCGCTTGTCATGCCACCACGTAACATTTGGTTGGAGGTGCGGTTAATTCCCATCCTCGCCTTGCACCGTCGAAGCCAACTGTACGCCCGGTCCATCTGCCGAAAGCCCGTGGAGGTCGCCGCCCAGCTCTACCCCAGCCCTTTTTGCTCAGACCCGATCAGCCGCTGTGCCCAGCCTTGTCCCCAGCCCTGACCACAACACACGACGACCAGGAAGAGCCCAAAGCCGACCCTACCGACCCGACCGACCCCACGACGACGCGACCTCACGACCACTCGAGCGAAGACAGCACCCCCGCCCAAGCCGTTCTGCGTGTCCACGAGCCGTGGCCTTCCACAAACGGTGAAGATTGGACTTGATGATCCGGTGCAAGCATTCTTCCCATCTTTGCATTCATTGTGGTGTCCAGCGTTTCATGTCCCAATCCTGTGTCTGTGTTCATCGTCACGTCATGCATTGGATTTCTAGCAATCGATCGGGACGATCGCTCGGTGGCCCCGGGTAATGCCACGAAGATGACGAAGCGGGCAGTGGCGCGGGGCGGAGCGCTCGCGCCAGGCCCGCTGGCCATTAAAGCGTATTTCATCGTCACGTGATCACGTAGTTCTGCTTCTGTTGTGTTGCCGTGTTCCATCGCTTGTCATGCCACCACGTAACAAAATTCATTGTTTTCCAGTGACATCATGATTTCATTTCTGATATGAATAAGCGGCGTCACTGTGAACGATCCTTGCCGATACCCGTGCTGACGTTCGAGAAAAAAACCGCTTCCTTCTAGAAATGAGCTTATGTGCTTGAAAATGTCCTAATACCTTACTGGACTTACCTAACAAAGAAATTGGCCTGTAATTCTTCACGCAAAGCTTGTCTCCTGATTTGTGGATGAGAATCATCTTTGCCCTTTTCCAATCGTATGGAATTTCTCCTGCCCTGAGAATTTCAGTTAAAAAGGTATTTAGCGCACCACTCAGCGTATCTGTCGAGAAACGCTTGGGGATTTCGTTCGGTCCAGAGGATTTTGTTTGTGTTAACTGCAGTAGAGCCAAAAAATACCCTCCTCGTTAATATATAAGTCTGGTAGACTTAAGTGGCTAGTTTGGAGTTCCTACACTGAGTTGCTGTTACTCAGAAATACAGAAGGAAGTGCTCATTGAAGGCAGACGCTAAGTTGAGGGTGTCGGCAGCAACTGTATTGTTAAGAAGTTGGTTTACTGGGCCTTTTTTCTTTTTGTGACAGATGCATCCAGATCTTTCGGGGGTCGGTTTTTAGAAAGATTTGCATTTTGACATCACAAAATTGGTACCGTGAAGATTTAATTTCCGCAGAGCACTGCTTGGCAATGATAAGAGCTTCATCATCATCATCAGCCTGACTATACCCACTGCAGCTGCAGGGCGAAGGCCTCTCCCATTTTTCTCCACTTAACCCGGTTCTGTGCAAGCTGCATCCACTTGGCCCCTGCGAACTTCTTAACCTCATCCGCCCGCCTAACTTTCTGCCGCCCCCTGCTACGCTTTCCTTCCCTTGGAGTCCAATTTGTTACCCTAAGCGACCATCGGTTATCCTCTCTTCGCACTACATGTCCTGCCCACGCCCATTTCTTTTTAATTTCCACTAGAATGTCGGTAACTTGAGTTATTTCTCTGACCCACTCTGCACGATTCTTTTTTTTTAATGTACAATTCCTTCTCTTGAGCGATGGGAGGCCGTTCTGGTCAGCTCGGACCCGGGCATTCAAGCCTTGGCCACCGAGTGGGCCACTAAGGTCGCCGCCAGCCATGGCCTCGGACCGTCTGCATCTGCATTTTGACGAATAAATTTTTTTCAATCCAATTGACTCGCACACGTGCTGCTTCCGCTGCTCTACTGTACTGTGCAATTGCCCTGTTGACCCGAGGTCTATGCTGCCGTCGTGTCCCTGTGCTTAAGAACGTGACACTGGTGGAGGCGCTGGGTAAGGGTTCTCATGCAGTGCACCCCAACACGAAATTCAAGCCTGGCCGCTGGAATTTCTTGGAGTCCGCAGCTGCACCGGAAATTCGCGCTAGTCGACGTCAAATCAAATCAAATCAAATTTATTTTTTAACAAGTGGATGGTCACCTGGGCTAAAAGTTGTACAAAACGCTTGACGAAACAATCAGCAAAGCCAAGCGCTGGAGTTTGATTATGATTATCTTAGTCTTTATTATGCTGATTTTGATGATTATTTTGAAGCTAACGAGTCCAGTATTTTAGGTGTTTTTAACCTGAAAGGTCGTGGCCTAGTTTTTACGCATGAGCTCCCAATTGAGAGAATATTACAGTTTTTAGACCTCAAATTGGCATTCCGGGAGGACCATTTATATTGGGGTTTCTTTCCCCGAACTAGCAAGAGGTTGCTGCCTTTCAATACAGCACACTCTAAAACTGTTAATTTAAAGTCCTCTCCGTACGAAATGCATTGTAGTCTTGAAAATGACATTGATCGCCTTTTGGCTGCTGGCTTTCCCTCGGGGGTGTTTAGTGCCGTCGCCGAAACCCCCCTCGAAAAAATAAAACGCTGCACCAGACCGACGAGCCCTGAAGGGCGTGGACCCGCGGTAGTACATGAAGTTATGCCCTATGTACACGAAGTGTCACACAATCTGAAGAGTGTGGCTAACAGGCATGGGGCATCACTGGTTTTATCAGCCCCGAACAAGTTGAGTAAACTACTACCGCGGATGTCTGGTACTGAGCGCCCAGGGTGCACAATAAAACATCAGCGTACCTTCATCTCCTGTGTGGAAGAAGTGGTTTACGAGATACCCCTGACCTATGGAAGGTCCTACATAGGGCAGGCAGATGTTTAATAAAATGCCTAAGAGAACATGTCAAAAAGGTAGGTAGTAATAAAGATAAATATGCCAATTTGGTCAGGCATGCCAACGCGTGCAAGTGTGAGCCTCGACTAGAAGAGACGAGGATTCTAGGCAGGAGCAAGATCCGAGCCCAAGCTATTATTGGAAGCCTTTAATATAAATAAAAAGGCAGACCTGTGCGTCAGTGATACGTCAGTAAATTTGTATGCGGCTGAGTACAATTTTCTTTGCAAAGGTAGCTCGCGGTGATAAGCCGCGACTTTGATAATCCAAGTTTTGTTAAGTGGGCGTAGCTTGACGCTATAAATGCATGTGCATGTCGTCTGAAATGAACAGTTGGAAGTTGGCGCCTGACCGTTGTCCCCTTGTCTCTCTCTTTTGTCTGTGATATTTTTTTTTTGTGCCAGGGTCTTTTTTCAGTTTTTTACCAGCTTGTGCCCTAGACACATAACCGACGGTGAGCTATGCCAATACTGCCCGTCCGCCGCCTCCCGCCCCTCGCCAGTACACCAGGGCTGATGATCTCGGCCCTCGGCGCCGCAAACATGTGCCCCAGTATGAAGGATCCACGGAGCCGCGCGGACGAAGTAAGTCCAACATCTGGAGGACCGCTTACATGCGGCCGTTGTGTTTTAACCGCGGTGAGCTGGACCACATGTATCGTCATTGCCCATATCGAGAACTCGACCTTCGAGGATTCAACCTACGTGACCGCGTCCCCGTTACGTTGAACAGCCTCAGGCGATATAGGAGCTTCTTCGATGTCCGCCGTCGTCGCCGGTGCAAGTTTCACGCCCATCACGCTCCCTGTCACCACTTCGCCAAGTTTCCCCTCTCCGCGGCTCTTGCTGTCACAGTCTGTCCCCTGTTCCTCGTCGGGAAAATTGAGTACGGCGATGCCTGGAGGTGCGTTGCCGAAGTCGGCCGAAACAAAGAGCCATGTACGTTACAACGTACCGCAACGAACGATTGCACCCTAGGGGACACAAACGGATTTGCAGTTTCCAGTAACATTAAGATAATAATCGACGCTCACGAAGTTGCAGCGCTCCTTGACACCGGTGTTGATTATTCGGTATTTGCTGGAGAATTTGGCCACTGATTGCGAAACGTGACTACCCCGTGGGATGGCCCTCCAATGCGAATCGGGGGAGGTCGCCTGGTATAAGGGAAAATACCATCTGCATCGTAATTCATGGTGATACAGCTGCCCCGCGAAATTTGTAATCTTAGAGCATTACTCTAAAGCTGTTATTTTGGGAATGGACTTTCTTCGCGAGTATGGCGCAGTGATCGACGTGGGGCAGAACAAATTGACGCTCCGGACACGTTCTGCGGGAGGCGGGGGGGGGGGGGGGGGGTAGATTTATAGGAAACGTTAACGAAGGGCAGGCCTACGTCATCGAGACCAGCTTCAGGAATGAGCCGACGTACCCGACGAAAGGGACAGTGATATGGAAGAAATTAGTGACGTTCACGAGGCTGTTGCGTTTCCTGAGCAAGGCTTGTCATCCGGTCCACAAAAGAAACAGGCATTGGAATTGAACCTAGGTAAAAGACTAGAGTTGTCCCTGGCGCGCGATCTTCTCGAACTTTTACATCGATACAACGATTGTTTTGCCACGACATCCAGAGTTCGTCAGACGCTTGTCGCAAAACACAGAAGTAGTGTCGATGGCGCAACACATTCGATTCGCCAACCGCCATACCAGGTTTTCTTGAAAGAGAGACGATACAGGAAAAAGTGCGTGAAAGGCTAAACGAATAGCACGTGGGCTGCACCTGCGGCGCTGGTTAAAAAGAAAGACGGGCCGCTGCGGTTCTGCGTAGATTACCGACGACTCAATAAAGTGACAAAAAAGAGTGTAAACCCACTGCCCCGAATCGACGATAACCTCAATCGGCTCCGTCACGTCCGCTATTTTTCGTCGATTGATTTGAAGAGTGGATACTGGAAGATTGAAGTAGATGAGCGCGATAGGGAGAAAACTGCGTTTATAACACCGGATGGCCTCCATGAGTTTAAGGTAATGCCGTTTGGTTTATGTACTGCCCCTGCAACATTCCAACGAGTCATGGACACTGTTCTCGCCGTACTTAAGTGGCAGACCTGCATTGCGTATTTAGATGATGTTATATTTTCAAGCACCTTTGCTGACCATCGTTTGCGCCTCGAAGCGGTTCTCCAGACTATACGGAAGGCCGCCCTCACACTCAAGCCTTCAAAATGCCGGTTCGCGTACAGCGAGTTAAAGCTTCTTGGGCATATTGTCAGCCACGCGGGCGTGAAACCAGATCCTGAAAAAAAAAAGCAGCCGTAGCGTTGTTCTCACGGCCGTCGGACAAAAAGAGTCTGAGAAGGTTTCTTGGTTTGAGCGCCTACTTCAGACTTTTGTTCACAACTTCGCCCAGATCGCCGCGGCCCTGATCCAACTTATAAAAGAGAGTATCGCCTTTGAATGGTATGAGGAGCAAGAGTCAGCATTCAGCCAGCTAAAACAAGCCCTTAAATCACCACCTATTGGCCTCGAGATCGAGCAGAGTCGCCACCTTGCGGCCCAGCGGCGAAACCTACTCAGTGTGGATGCGTTTTCGCGTCGCGTGTCAGCCCGCAGTGATTTACGCACGCGCATGCGGCATGTACAGGAGTGTTTTTGTTTGTTTCGCGGTTCTTGTGAGCTTTTGCTTACCTATATGCCTCTTTCAAAATACACATAAGCAGTCTATAACCCCACGCTTCATTAAAAAATATATACTTGTCCGTATCGAGCATGTCATGCTTGGATAAGGACATCATCCATCGCGGTCTTCGGCGCTTGAGATCCTTTGACATGCAATGTCTCAAACGAAGTGGTACTGCCGTTACCGCCGTGTCAAAGCAAAACAGGTCGCTGCCGTCAATACAAGTTAATGCAAACGGCAGAAATCGCATATTCCCGTTTCTGTGTAGAATACCGCAGCTACTAAAACATATGCCACCGCAGACTGCTTCATATAGCAGAATGCAGTTTGAACAGACCACTCTATGCCTACTATGCCTTCTGTACTCACGATAGAATTATGTGAGTACTCTTTTTATGCCTTTAAACCTCTGTCGCGGTGTCTCAATGGTAAGGGCGCTCGACTGCTGATTTCGAGAACGGGGGATTCAATCACAACCGTTTCGAAAGGCGCTCCTCTGCTGAGGGATTTGACTGCACATTAAACAATCCCACGTGGTAAATGTGGCGTTAATAATGAAAGAAAAACGACCCCAAAACCAGCCTCTGCAATCATCCGTCATAGCCGATGCCGCTTTCATGCGTTAAACCCGGGCCAATATGCATTTCTTTTCTTTTCTTTTTTTTGTTGTTGAAGGCTCCTGTTCACCCGTAAAAGTTTTAGTGAGCGCATTTTGCTTTAGAGAAATGCTCGAATGTTCGGAAAACATATTCCCTGCTCCTAATTGCAACCTTAAATATTACATAATACACCTAGATTAATGTACTTTACTGGTAGCCTATTATAATCAATATAACCCCTTTTTGTCCAAGTGCTGTCTTCCGAGCAAACTCGTCGTTTCTGACAAGGGGAGTAAAACAGCTTCATGCGGGCTTAAATATCAGTGTTTATTTCGGGAATAAATACATCTTTATAGTCGCATGATAAGATAACCTCCATTTCATTCGGAATAGTTTTATATCCGGTATCTGCTTTGGAAGCAACCCTAATATTTTACTTCGCATACGATTTAGTCACTGCTAAATAATTAGTGATAAAGAAATTTTCAGCCTGTAAAATTGCTTTCCGGAACATGACAGTGCCCATGTGCAGTTTATAACGATGTCTTCGTAGTGAGTAATTCGTAGCTTGCACTTTAACGTTACTGAAAATCAATCGCTAATTATTGTAAATTCTATCAAGTGTGCAAAAGTTCTATCACACGGTGAAATTTATTGGCATTGCAAAACAAAATAATTACACTACTAATTTACCGTTATATATTAACATCACACACATCAGAAATCCCTGATAATTTCTTCGGTTTCAGGAAATCATTTAGAGTTAGTGGCGTAATGCTGTAACACACTATCACATACTGGGTCTGTGGCCGCAAAAAGCATCTCGGGAAATTCAATCCACTCAGCGCTGTACACGTGAACAATCAGCTTTCCTGTGCGGCGAGGTTTCCTGTATAGTGTCGGCGTGATCTCATGTTTGGGGAATACTTGTGCGTGGTTGTCTGGGCCAGAGTTGATGTGCACTAAGTCTAAAGCAGCTCGCCATGCAGAGTGCTGCCATTGCTACATTTAACCTGCTTAATCCTCGAGTCAAGTACGATATAATGAACCAGGCTTTCTCGATTCAATCTAAAATACTGCAGGTATCTGCTTGGGCTTGACACTAAATTCACCGGTCTCACTCGCATGAGACACGCGCAAACTGTTTAAAAGTCGATAAGAAAGAAAGCTGTCATTAGGCAGGCCCAAGCATTAGGCGCGTGAGCGCGGTACAGCGCAAGAAACGTGAAAAGTACTTTACTTTTCGTTACTATTATTATTGCTGGATTTCGTCTCTTCTTCTCACTTAAATTCTTGCGATGTTTTTCTCTATGTTCGTTTTCTTGATGTATTATTGATATGCCCACTCCTGCCTAAGGCCTCAAACTGAGGCCGGCAGTATCCTGTAAATAAATAAATAGAAGTCTGGTGGTTACGTGCTTTGTTTTCCTAAAATCCGCTCTTCTGCTGCATTGGCAAAATCCTTGGATTTTTTTCTACAATATTGCAGAAATACTGCAGAAGACACGTTTTCATCGCCAACGAACCCGCCGTAAACTCGGAAGCAGACCTACGCGCAGCGTGCGTTTCTGCGAGCGCCGCCGGCTGCCGATCCACACACCCGGAGTGGTAGGCAAAACAACGCTTCAGTCGCCTTGCCTACCGTGATTGTGTGATGACTTGCTGCTGCCGGGAAATGCAGAGCCCGATGTCGACTAATCGCCTCGCTATGGCATGTGCTGAAAGGCACACAAGAGGAAGTTTAGTAAGCTTGCACAGGTTTCTTGCCGACAATGGTCGCCGTAAACAGTTGTGGGCCGCCGCAATGAAGCGCCAAGGCTTGATACCGACGCCTGCTCATCGAATATGCAGCAAACACTTCGTCACGGCTAAGCTGGAGCTTATTGACCTTTACGCTAGAGCGGCCTACAGAATCAAAGGTTGCGAATAACTTGAGTCTGGCCTTTTTACGACGCGTGATGGGATCTTGGTGTACGGGCGTGGGTGCGCAGGTAACATATGTAGACGAGGCAGTCATATATATGTTGTAATGCGTACGCATGCTTCTTTGTTGGAGCATGCATAGATGTTTACCTATGTAAACTGTTCCTCAAGCCCATTTTTTCACTTTGGTATTTGTATGTATGCTCAGTGAGGTGCTACTCGAGAGATCTGTGTTGCACTCCTCGATCCGTGATATGTTGCATGGCTAACATTCACCGCGTTCACGTCAAATTATTTTAATCTACTTCCTGATGAAGATTCCCACTTCACGTTGACAGCTACTGATTTGGATTGGAGCTGTATTTTTTTAATTTATGCCGAGCGCTTTTGTTTGTATTCACAGCGGCTGATTGTGAATGCGAGTTGTGGGGTTATCCTACATTACGCGGTCACAGTGGCCGAGACCGAACTGGGCCGCCCTAACTACGGAACCACGGGTGAAGATAGAAACGGCCCCAAAAAGAGGTCCCCAGAAAATACATCCCCGCAAAAAAGGTCTCTAGAATTTACGGCCCCGGAAAAAACGTCCAGAAAGGTCCCCTCAGGAAGCGGCCCCTAGGAAAAAATGTCACCGAAGAAATTGACTGAAATCTGCCCGGAACTCACTTCGCGAAACATCTTATTGAATGCCTTTTTTTTTTTTTAAGAATAGATGTAACCATTGTTTGTACGCGTTGGCTGGAACTAGAGAAGGCTTGGCGAGAATGGATTCTGAAAAAAAAGAGCCTCAGCATTACATAACTTCCAGCGAGTACTATGCAGTGCATAGTTCCCAGTTTCCAAGCTGGGAAATGCCGCTCTTTAATATAAATCTAATCACCCGGCTAATATTACACATTCGAGAGACGTGCTTGTCCTCGACCGCACACATTTCGGCGTCATAATGTTCTTTTTTTTTTTGCGAACGCTCGGCGTCAGTACCATGCTTTGCAAATTTCAAGCAGACTGGGAGAAAGAAGCACTGTAGCATACATTACTGCCGCTAGACACGAGAAAACTCAGTCTAGGCATTTAGTAAAAAATCTACAGAACGTGAAAAAAATAAAACGGCGGGGATTCAAAATATATATAATGTTCAAGCAAAATCCATAAACACAGATGTTAGATAAAAACAGTAAAAGTTGGTTAAAATGAGCGCAATTTATCGCTGATAAGTCAAGCACCAGGCAAGGCGAAAGCTCAACCTTGTAGTAAGTTTGATTTCATCTGTTTGGGGACGTTCTATCCGGGGCCATTTTTTCGTTGACCATTTTCTCCTGGGATGTCTTTACCAGAACCCACGGAACCACATTGGCCGCTGCAGCTCGTAATTGTAATGCAAGCTATAATCGTGACTACCCGTGATAAATTTCTACCATTAACGACGACAGCCGATCGCGAACAGAGCAGATATAACAGATCGTGATTTCAACGAATAACAAAATGATACGCAAATCCGTGCTATGCCAAGGCTACTGTTGCCATGCTGACCTAAATCATCTTAACCATACAGCCGCTCGACGCTAGCGAGGTGCTTCGTGCTTACCAAGAACGCTCATTTGCCGCCCGGTGTAACAATCATCCGATAACACAATGATGCTTCGAGAGGACTCCTTCGTACGCGGTTTGCGCGCGCTATTTATGAGCGAAAAAAATCATCGTCAGCTTACTCGACTCAGAGTAGTTGTAAGCATCCGAAGCTTTGTAATTCTCGATGCGTTCCGCGCTTAATTTGCTCGGAGAAAGCAGCAAATAGATGTCAACGTCTCTCATTTTTCCTGTCTGGCAGCAACGCTTCTCTTGCGCGCCTTGAACTCAATCACCATTAGTACGGCGTGCGGGTCCGCCCGCTGCACGCCGTGTACGTAGTTTTTCAATAGAGACTTTTAGTATAGCGTATGGACGCTTTCGTACGATAAACGCTAGAAAATTATGGGACGCTACTCCGTGTGTTGCATCGGCGCTTTTAGTTGGCCGTACGAAAGCGCGAACGCAAACTACAGTGGCGACATCTAGGTTTAGAATAAGAAAACACATTCGGGCTTTTTTTTTACTCGCAAGCCAAACCTAGCCAAGTCGCACCGGAGCCAGTTTCTTTACTGTGGCTACCTGTGACAGTTTTGTTGTACTCCCTAATGCTGGTATTCCTGCGCTGACGACTTTTACATTGTATTGCCGTCATGGTGCATAACGGCCTCCTTTCAGCCCCGTACTGCCAAGCATATTTTTACGGATACACGCGTGTAAGCAGTCAAGCCAAGACGATTCACTTCATGGCGTTGCCATACCAACAAAGCAACGCTACTCGTCAGGCTTAGGGACTGCGCTGCCGCGGTGCAAAATAAAAAATAGAGGTAAATATTCGCTAATTATTTGTGCTCAATGCTACACGAGGCAAAGCGAAAACCCCGTGTGCCATTTATAGGCGGCAGCGCGCACAAAAACGCGGTAACGAAGACAAATTCACTCTGAAGCGGGCGACCTGGACGCCGCCATCTTGTCAACGCTGATCTCCCATCGTACGTGAGGGTTGGGTACGATAAACTCAAGTTTCAGCGTACGCTGGCCTATCGTACGAAAGAGTTCGGTCTCGGCTATCGTATAGCGCATGCGCAGTGCCTGTCACGATATTTTTGGCGTGCGCTATTCCTTTGCGTGTGTCTGTGTACGCTATACTAAAAGTCTCTAATGTATCGCTTCTGTCCTCACCGCTGAGGCACATGAAATAATAGCACATGGTCATTTCGCCTGCCAAGAAGGCGCCTACAAATCACAATAACACGGCCTTGACAAGCTTGATGACAGTGCTGCGGCCACGGTCGTGCTTTTTGCCTACCGTGGGATCGCTGACGATAGCAGTGCCACGTCGATCATCTTGTTTGCAAACATGAAGGAGGTCTATACTAGGCCACTTGGATCAAGCTGCCGACACTGAACTCCACACCGACACCAGCAAAAAAGGACTGGAGACAGTCCTTTGTTGCTTGTGCAATCACAGGACTTGTGCAATCCCACTGTTGCTTGTGGAATCACAGGACGGCGCTGAGCGTATGCTAGCCGAGCCCTTTCCAATGCAGAGTGTAATTACTACACTGCAGAAAAGGAGTGCCTCACTGTCATCTGGGCAACAGCCAAGTTCCGACCACGGCCGCCATTTTCGTGTGGTAGCCGACCACCACTCATTATGTTGTTCAGCCAGCCTGAAGGATCCCGCGGGGCGGCTTGCTCGATGGAGCGTTCGACTGCAGGAGTACGACATCACTATTGTATATCTATCCCGCCGAGCGCATCATGACGCTAACTGCTTGTGTCGAGCTCTCCTGGAGCCAGCGCCAGGAGACGATGATGACGCTGACAGCTTTATTGCGGTCTTAAACACAGTAGATATGGCGGTTCTACAAAGACATAATCCACAGCTTAGTCAGCTAATGGCGCACTTTGAAAGAGACGACGATGTGGTACCTTTTGTTTTGTTGTGTGTCCTACCCACATTTAGATTTCGGAACGGTGTCCTGTATAAAAAACTTCGACAGCAGCCAGACATCGTGGCTTCTTGTTGTGCCGGAAGATCTGTGTAGCGCAATCACCAAAGCTTGCCATGATGATCCTACAGCTGGTCACCTTGGTTACAGCGGAACGCTTTCTCGGATTCGAGAAAAGTATTACTGGCCCAAACTCGCTAAGTATGTGCGTCAGTACACAAGAACTTGTCGCGAGTGTCAACGGCGGAAGGCACCACCCACACGTCCGGCGAGCCTCCTTCAGCCAATGGAGCCGCCGAGTGCCGCATTCCACACAATCGGAATGGATTTTCCTGGCCCATTTCCTACCTCCCATTCCGGCAACAAACACATCATCATAGCGACAGACTACCTGACGCGCTATGCGGAGTCTCGAGGAGTTCGGTCTGGGAAGGCTGCGGAGGCAGCCAAAATTTTCATTGAGTGTATTGTCTTGCGGCATGGCACACCGGCAGTTCTGATCACTGACCGGGGTACCGCATTTTGGTACAACTTCTACAAGAGATCCTGCGTCTACGCTGTGCCAGCCACCGTCGAACTACTGCGTATCTTCCGCAAACCAATGGGCTGACGGAGAGGCTGAACAAGACGATGGTTGATATGATCGCCATGTACGTGGACGCCGACCATCGAAATTGGCACGAGGTGTTACCTTATGTTACGTTTGCTTATATTACTGCAGTCCAGGAGACAACACATATGTCACCTTTCCAACTGGTGCATGGCAAAAAGGTCACTACAATGCTCGATGCTATGCTGCCGCACGAACCGCCTGACGGCGTCGCCGATGATGCTCGACTAGTATGCGAGCGCGCAGAGGAGGCTAGACAGTTCACGACTCAACATACAGCACCAACGACGTACCGACGCTCGTCGCTACAACCTCCAGAGACGTGACGTTGATTTTCGACCTGGTGATAAGGTCTGGGTTTGGACACCGATCCGCCGTCGACGCATTTCGAAAAAACTTATGAAACGCTACTTTGGACCGTACACGGTTATTCGTCGCATCGGTGCCCTCAACAACGAAGTGCTTCCCAGCGGAAGCCGACCATCCTCACGGCTTTCCTCACGTCCTGAAGTTGTTCATGTTGTTCGCCTCAGCCGTATTACGTGTGACGCTGGAGGAGCCCTTCCGTTTTCTCCGCTGTATCATTATCGCAGAACAATACGTAAAGACATATCAGTGTTTTTGCGAGTGCTTTTCTTTGTTTTTTTCGCTTCGCATCGGAACGATGCTTCTTTAGGGGAGGCAGTGTAACGCCCGAAGAAGCACGATCGCTTCGACAAAGACGACGCTGCTGCTTCTTTGACTTGTACGCATGTTGGTTCCGCTGCTGTTGTGCTGCACTGTGCCGTTGGCCTGTTGACTCGAGGTCTCTGCTGCCGTCGTGTCTCTGTGCGTCAAAATGTGACAATATTTTGCTGTAAGGACCGTAACTACGACCATGGGCACGGCAGAAGCAGTAGGCACACATTTTCACTACGGTAAGAATAAACAGGCCGTTTGTCTCACACCTGGACCAGGAACGGATTCATTAGACGCATGGTTCCGACACCTCCGCTGTGCCTAGAGGTCGCGAGCCGCGAAGCAGCTGCTCTTTTATATGCTGTGACTGGTGACGTAGTCGATGGTGGCGTGCGATGCGCACTTAGTAGTGGTGTCCGGATGTGCAGGACTATCCGTTGGGCCATCGCGATGCATTCTTGTGAAAAAATCGCGCACGAAACATGATGGTCGGTCTAATTTCTAGTGAGGTCGCAGTACGCGCCCTCTGATGCGGGTACCACGTTCCAGAAAAACACAATCTGGACAAGAAACATGAACAGATTTGTTAGACGCATGGTGCTAAGGCCTCCACCTTGTCGTGGCGATAGTTGTATTCAAATTTTGGATTATTTTTTTACTGAAATGCTTTCTTTCATTATAGAGTGATCTGTGTCATGAGAGCGAAGTGCCCCATCAACGCAGGCTAACTTCTCTTTGTCCTGAGTGTCCGTTTAACGAGGTATAAGGCCACTGTAATAGCTTTGAGACATTGCCTTAGCATAGCTTAGCATAGAATAGATTCATGCGTTTAATAGACTTTAGGTGTCTTCGTCGCAGTGACCACAAAGCTCTGGACTTTTGTTATCACAAGCTTGGGTAGCTAAAGCTACCTCATGGACAGTCCTTTAGCTATTTCGCATACCGCGCCCATTGTGCATCGTTAGCCCGCTAACGATTACTTCGCGCGCTGATTTTGAACTCTTTCGCTTCGGTCACAGACACGCTATACTATCTAGTGTATAAACCTTTTCAACACGGGGAGCGCCATCTTCCCGTCAAAAGCCTCAAACCAGGCGGCAAGAGGCCAAGAGTAACTTGCTGGCGGCGAGAGTAACGCGCCGCTCAATGTTGCCCATTCCGTCTCGACTGCATGCGAAGCACATGTCGCTACTGGCCACGGCTACGGTTGCATTCATTGGCATGCGCGTGATTGTTTTCCGCTGTGATTGCTCCTAGTTCCGATGTCGGACAGCTACCAAGCTTTCTCTGGACAACACTGCACTGTTTACGGCTGCACAAATAGACAGAAAAAAAGAAATGCGGCGAGGAAAGCGCTTTGCGCAGCTCA
The DNA here is from genome assembly GCF_055883805.1 of Amblyomma maculatum. NCBI lineage: Eukaryota > Metazoa > Arthropoda > Arachnida > Ixodida > Ixodidae > Amblyomma > Amblyomma maculatum. The sequence goes on along the minus strand of NC_139347.1, from coordinate 205,208,375 downwards.
TGGCGTTGTTCAAGAAGACTGTGGGTGCAACATGTTTCAGCTACACAGTCTCTAATCCCATCACGATGCTCGTATTCTTGATATTTATAATTAAAAAGTACACGTTTTGTATACAGTGGCTGCAAAAAAAAAAAAGAAGTTGAGAGAGGGGAAATGAGTACTCTGAGGAATTGATTGAAACCCATGCACTTTGCTGCGAAACGGCAGCTGATTGCAAGGCGCTAGCGATGATAAGACGCTTATGGAGGGCAGATTGCGGACAGTGGTCCCTAGTTCTGCGCAATTAATACCGCTGTTTACTGGCCTTTTTTTTCTTCTTTATGGGTGTACATACGTGTGTCAAGCATGCTCTGAACGAATATTTTCTGGTCAACGTTTTAAATTTGCCCACATAAAAAATAAAGGGTTAAGAGCGGTATTTGTCGCAGAACTACAGACAGCACGGGCCGCGATCTGCGCTCCATAATCGCCTTATCACAGCTAGCGGCCGGTACCTTGCAATCAGCTGCCGCTTTGCGGCAACGCTAGCAAGGCGAAAGTTCCAACAGTTAGCGGAACCGCGGCGCCCTTTCTACTTTGTTTCCGGCAGTGGCAACAGCGTAACGCCCCAAGTGGGTTTCGAGGGCCATGCGCTCGCGTGTTCCTGCTCATATTGCTCATGATAGTACGTGCGTGTACTCTGAAAGCACCTGCATTAACCCGATACCCATTGGAAACCCCTGCGCTGGAGCGCGTTAGACGACACCCATCGGCAGCCGCGCTGCCGCATCGCCTCTTTTTGTTTGTGTGTAGTTCACTCTCCTTTCCCAAGGGAGGACCGCTGGCAGCATCTCTCTCCGGCAGTCTGTTGTCTTCTTCATTTATCTCCCGTCTTTCTCGCTCATCGACCCAATGACACATCCACCTCACTTTCAATGCGCGCCGCGGGTGACCCTTAGCGACGCCACTGAACCTAACGAAACATTTGTGTCCCACCACACCATTAACCTTCCCACGGCTTCCCACGGTAGCAAGAAAAATTGCCCAAAAGCGAGCCTTTCCTCGCTAGACGAATTGCGATGCATCCCACGTTATGCATGCCATAGCTTTATTAACTTTCAACGTAGTGATCCGGAACACCCTTCTAATTACATTTGTTAGTTTGGGCTGTGTAAAATAAATTGCCCTGCCCGCACCGTCTGAGACACAACGGGCTCCTACTAATTACAGCTGGAAGTGAAGGCATAAATTGAGTACCGCTAGCTGATGCTCTCTGCTGGGCTTCAGAATGGCAAGAGCGTTATTTGCTTATTGCAGCGACATGCATGTCGAATATTATACGCTGCAGGGAGCTCATCCACTCAAGTGCACTCGCTTACATTTTTCTGAACGATAACGCGTAGGCAACAATCATCTGAGGTACTCAGTGTCACGGGCTTAAGATCACAAATTCTCTTGCTCGGCTTCCGTAAAAGTAGGTGTTAAACACGCCGTATTGGAGACGCCACCGAAATGTGACCGCCGCAGCCGGGATCAAACCCGCGTCTTTAGGGTCAGCAGCTGAGTATCCGCGACATCTGTATCGGTCAAACGAGATGCAGAAAATGGTATAGAGTGAATATATATCGAAACGAAATAGTATAAGCAGTAATCTTACCTCTGATATTAATAAGCCGGGTTGGCTGGGTCCCCGTCGAGCACGACGTACGAGTGTCAACTGAATGCACAGATGCCATGAAACAAAACAGCCCGTTTTTCATATATTCACAACAGCCAGTCTCCTTCAAAGCCTTGGGGAGCTAAAAATGCTCGTACAAGCATTCACGCGGAGATTGTTTCTCCCAAAACACGGCGAGAAGCGACAAACCCCACGTAAGCAAGCGCAGAGAACAGCCACGCGACGAACTTCTTGCAGTCCAATATGGCGTCGCCGCTAGGCGTCGCCCTCGTCCTTGCTTTTCCTACCAGAGATTTAAAAATGGCAGCGCCCCTGGAGGCTTGTTGAAAAGGTCTATAGTCTGATAACTGAATTTTTGATTTTGATGCTGTTTATACTTCTCTCGCGAAGCGACTATTTTTGAGCGCGCTCCAAACTCGCGATAGCATCGCAGTCGCATACGAGAATGGCGCCATCCGCACTGACGACGCGCGCTTCGCAAAGTCGCAATTCTGGCGATTCCGCACTGTCTACGACCGATTTTGTCGATCATCCACGCAGCAGTGACTCTGAAGATGCTGCCTTAACGTCGGAATTCAGTTCCGACCCCAATGACGATGGAAACCAGCCCGGAACATCGGTGGCCACGCTTTGTTGGTCTCTTTTGCATGCGTCTGGGATCACTCTTGATGTTTTTCCTTGTGTTGTTCGTGTCATTAATCTCATTCTCAGGACGTCAACGTCACCTGGGCACCATATCTTGCCTCCCGCAAAGCAGGGAGTTGCGTTCTGCCCATGAAGGGACCGAGTAGCTGTCTGCAGCGGCCTTTGTTGATTGCTCAATATGCATCGAGAGCATTATTCAATACTGTCCTTTTACTTTTTGGGCCAATATAATTCTCTGCATTTTGTATATCTCGAAAATTTTTTAAATTTTTTTGTTTCACTTACAAGTTCATTTCTTCAAAATTTGTTCAATTTTTTTCTAAAGTCTGGTTTTTGGGAAATTATATTTTGTTACAACCCACAGCTTCATATTCAAAGTTATATGCCTAAAACTCGAATCTATTTAGATTTCTTTTCGTGTATTGCATAAAATTTTAGACATGATAGTTTTTACAGAAAAAAAAATTACTGAAACCTACAGAAAACGGTCATTTTGCCTACGGTAGGGAAATAGTTAAGTGCTTCCTCGCCGATGCATGCTGCGCCTGTTGTACTCAGAGGGGCATTCGTTTTATGCCGTAGAGGCCCTCTGGGGCTTCCCTTATAGCGGAGCTCCTTTGGAGGCTCACATATGCTTTACGCCATCGTTTACGCTCGTAAAGAGACATGGATACTCCGCTGTTCTACTGTCAAAATTAAGTGTACGGTGTAGTGACGTTAGTTCCCTAAGACGAAAACGTGCCGGAGTGCTAGCCGTAGCAGAGATGGTGGTCCATTAAACGAAGCTCGTCGTGCGGACAAGTTCACAAGGTCACCGCAGGTGCCGAAAAATCTTTGGAAGCTTTTCGCAAGCGCGCCTACCTGTCTGCAGACGAGGTTGCAAAAATGAGCGGACGCCGGAGACCGGATGCAGCCAACGAAAACGCAACCTTGCTACCGATTAATAATAAAGAGCAATAAATCATTTCCACTTCGAATAATCCTGTAGAAGCCAATAGTAACTATCGTAACTCACAGGAGAACAGCATGGCTTACTTGAGGCAGACGAGCCCCAGAGAGCTGCTGCAGCTTTCGCGGGGTCCGCAGGATGCACCGAAGCCGGCGCCCGCAGTGCTCAGGTCCTTGCGCGACGGATCGTCTTGCCCTGGAGCTGGGCTGTCGGGCAGTGATGTCGAGACTCTCAGTAAGGGCTGTTCGCGGTTCGCGGTCGTCGGGGCGAATGGGCCTGTCCACGGGACCGCCTGGTGCCCGCTGGCGTGTACTGCGGGATGAGGTGTAGCCACGCAATGGCGACCACTATGTTATTGCAGTAACGGCACGTTTTAGAATATGGCCACCCTACCTCTTAATAGTATAAGATAATAAGGTCTCCCTATTCTAAACCTCGTTAATGTTACAGTCGTAACCGCGCGCATGTAGCCAGGAACCCCAATTGACGGGCTCTGATTGACGAAAATGTAGCCTATGTAACTTTTGTTGTATACAATGATTATGGCAGCAGAGTATAGTAAGGCTAGCCTTTACTCGACTCGCACATAATTTGCAATGATGTGTTATGTTTCAATTCCGTTCAATTTGAAAACGTCTCTCCTCGTCGTTGGCTTAGGCAAACGCATACCCCGCTGCTTTTCACGAGCACTTGGCGAAATGGACAAAGAGCCAGATTCCGAATATGAGGGAAATATTTTTACGCTCGTAACGTGACAAAGAAGACCTTCTGGCAGGTTAGCCAGGCCAGGTTCACAAAGCCAGCGGGACAGTAGTACAGGCACCACCAGATAAGGTCCAACGGAACGCGCACCCCCAAACTCCTCTTCTTTCTTTCTTTTCCTGAACACTTCTCCGCAACACTTCCCCCGTTGCAGCAGGAAGCCTTCCGGGCGAGTCACTCGTCAGGACGACGATGGTAAGATTTTAGTCTCGCGACGTGAGTGACCTCAGCGCGTGCCGAACGTCGGCTACTTTTAGTCAGGCGCGCAATCTGATAGGTAATGCCACTAATTATATCCAAGATTGCGTAGCGGCCGGTATAGTGCGCGAGCATTTTCTTGCTTAAACCATGCTTCCGTGTTGGGCGCCAAACCCAGACCAACTCGCCAGGAAGATAGGCGACGCGGCGATGATGGGCGCTGTAGTGGGTTTCGAGCGTTGTTGCAACGGGAGCGTTCTCAGGCGGGCTATCCGACGGGCTTCCTCAACCCGGAAGAGGATCTCGGCAAACCCAGGATCGGTGTCTGTGAAGAATGGAAGGATGCTGTCGAGGGTGTGCCGAGGAGAGCGGGTATACAGGAGAAAAAACTGACTGTAACGTGCTATTTCTGGTTGAGCGGTATTGTATGTGCATTTTATAAAAGGTAGCACAGAGGCCCAATTCTTGTGGTCAGCAGCGATGTACATTGAAAGCATGTTGGTAATTGTCCGGTTGGTTCGCTCGGTCAATCCATTTGTTTGGGGATGATAAGGTGTAGAGTGTCGAAAATCCATTGCACACAAGCGAATGAGTTCTTCCACAACATCCGCGGGGAACTAGGCACCTCGGTCGCTGATCAACACTCGTGGTGGCCCATGACGAAGTACAACAAAGTGTTGTGTGTTGTGTTGGGTTTTATGGCGCATAAGCAACTAAGGCTATCATGCGCCAAGAGCGAGGTTAATGTATGTTCTGGTTGCAAAATAGGAAATGGATATGTTTAATCTATAGTTTATTTAAAAAGCTTCCTTCTTCTAGGAAACTGAGAACAGATGCTAGGTTTACAAGTGCTCTTTCTCCTAAAAGCAAGGTGGGATGGAATGGGATGGTATGATTGTAAAATATAGTAAAATGTTTTCTCCGTAGTGCCTCAAGTTTTGAGCATGTAATTAGAATGTGGTTTACAGTGAGTATCTCGTCGCATTCTTCACAGGTCGGTTTGTTATGTTTCATTAGCAGAAAGTTATGTGTTAGATGTGTATGTCCAATACGAAGACGGCATACTATCACTTCCATAAAACGTTGTTGATGTGTGCTCGATTGCCATTCTCCTAGTACAGGCTTTATGAGACGCAACTTATTATTTTCTTGGTTGTTCCATCTGGACTGCCATTTATTCATCTGTTTATGTTTTATTAATTTCAAGCAATCACTATGTGGTATGTTTACTTTCTGAATCAATTTGTTGTGGGCAAGTGCAGCACATTTGTCTGCTCTTTCATTGCCGTCAATGCCTACGTGACTAGGGACCCAACAGAACACTATGTTATGTCCTTGTGTCGTGATCATTTTTACATTATGTATTATGTCACCGATTAGAGGCATGGCAGCATTTCTGTGATTTAAAGCCATCAGTACACTCAACGAATCGGTGTAGATGACACTGTTCCCAATGCCTTCATTCACTATTTTTTCTACAGCTGTCAGGATAGCATAGGATTCAGCTGTAAAGATTGATGCGCACTGAGGAAGCCTAATTATTTGTTCCCAGTTCTCTTCAACTACGGCACAGCCAACATAAGTAGAAGTTTTTGATCCATCTGTATAAAACTCTGTATAATTACTGTACTTTTCTTTTATTGTGCGAAATTCTTGTATTATATGCTCTTTAGGAGTTTGGCTTTTGTTGAAGTGTGTTAGAGTGAGATCGCAGACATTTGGAAGTTTGTACCATGGGGGTAGGGGGCTGTTTTTTGGTGCAGTGTCGGGCAAGGTGTCCAGAATTTCTAACTCACTGCAAATGTTTTCGAAACGCATTATCAGTGGCCTCGTCGCTTGTGGTTTATTTGTGAAAATTACTCGTGAGCGGCATGTTGAGACTATTGGATAGCAGAGGTGTTTTTTCTGTGACCTTATTCTAAGGACATAAGCACATGTAAGTGAAGCCCTTCTATCTTTCAGCGGAGGCTCGTTCGTCTCTGCATATAGACTATCAACAGGGGATGTTCTGTAAGCGCCACAAGAAAGGCGTAAACCTAAGTTATGTACCGGGTCCAATTTCCTTAGGTATGATGGTCTAGCTGACCCGTAGACTATGGACCCGTAGTCCAAGCTAGACCGCACTACAGATCGATATATATGTAGAAGACACGCCCTATCAGACCCCCAGTGTTTCCGAGAGAGAACCTTCAATATGTTTAGAGATTTTATGGCTTTCCTCTTTAGGATGTTTATGTGAGGCAGGAATGTTAGTTTTCTGTCGAACGTTACACCCAAAAATTTATGTTCGCTCTTTACTGGCAACTCAATCCCATTTAAGTGTAACTTGGGATTGATCTGTATACCTCGTTTCAGCGAGAACATTACTGCCACGGTTTTCTGTGGGGAAAATTTGAACCCATTTTTAAAAGCCCATGAGTCTAGTTTATTTAGTGTTAATTGTACTTGTCTTTCACAAATTGATATGTTTGAGGATGTGCAGGCTATTTGAAGGTCGTCGACATACAGCGAGAACATAATGGATTTTGGGATTACCTTGCTGATAGAATTCATTTTTACAATAAACAAAGTTGTACTTAAAATGCATCCCTGAGGTACCCCATTCTCTTGAATAAAGTTCCTCGAGAAGGTGGTACCGAGACGTACTTGAAATGAACGACCTGATAGAAAGTCCTTCAGAACATTTAGCATCCGGCCTCGGATGCCCAAATCTGCTATATCGCGTAGGATCCCGAACCTCCAAGTCGTATCGTATGCCTTTTCCATGTCAAAGAAAACGGCGAGGCAATTTTGTTTATGTATGAACGCTTCCCTGACAGTATTTTCAAGACGCACTAAGTGGTCTGTCGTTGCACACCCTTTTTTAAAACCACACTGATGAACATTAAGAAGTTTATGAGATTCTAAGATGAAAGTTAGTCGGATGTTTAAAACACTTTCAAAACATTTTGCTAAACAGCTGGTCAGAGCTATGGGTCTGTAACTGCCTGCTGAGGTCGGCGGCTTTCCTGGTTTCAGAAACGGAACAATAACGGCTTGTTTCCAAGCCTCTGGGAGTTTACCCAGAGTCCAAATTTTGTTAAAGAATTTCACAAGTGCCTCTACAGAGGATTCGGATAAATGAGCCAGCATTTCGTAATGAATTTCGTCAGGACCAGGCGCAGTCTGTTTTCCAGCAGCAAGGACGTTCTTTACTTCTTGGAGTGTAATAAAACTATTATATGATTCATTTCTGCCACCACTTGTTGGGAGTTTTTGTTTCTCAGCTATGTTTTTGTATTTTAGGAATGTTTCTGTGTAGTGTGACGAACTTGAAACGTGTGCGAAATGTTCGCCTAGTATATTGGCCTGTTCTTCTATGCTAGTCTGAACACCTGGGGCTGTGAGGATGGGAATTGTAAACGGGGAAAAGTTTCCACAGAGTTTACGAACTTGTTCCCACATTTTCTTAGACGTCATTGAGCTATTTATTGACGTTACATACCTCTGCCACGATTCTTTTTCAGCCTTTCGACGAATAAATCGTGCTTCTGCTCTTGCCTTTTTAAATGCTATAAGGTTTCCTTGGGTTGGGTACCTGCGGAAAGTTCCCCAGGCCTTATTTTGTTTCTTTTTTGCATCCCGGCATTCTTGCGTGTACCAGGCTTTGTTACTGCTATGCACAACTCCCGAAGACTGTGGAATAGCTAGTTTTGCTGCACGTATTATGCAATTAGTAAACCTTTCATTCAATTCATCTACAGTGAGCTCCTCTGAGAAAACTTCTTCCAGATTGGCTTTGGACTCGAAAAGTGGCCAGTCGGCTAAATGGAGCTTCCATCGTCGCGGTTTGCTTGGGGTGACTTTTGGTGATGATGACATGCGGATTAGTACTGGTAGGTGATCACTCCCGTATGGATTCTCTAAAACTTCCCATTTAAAATCATTAAAGAGAGAAGGTGAACAAAATGACAGGTCTAAAACACTCATCTTTCCCGTGCTCGGAGAGCAGTAGGTCGGTTTACCCGCGTTTAGTAAGCAAATGTTGTTAGATAGAATAAAATCTTCAATAATTAGGCCTCGCGCATCAATTTTTTCGCTTCCCCAGAAAGGAGAATGTGCATTAAAATCACCAACTACCACATAAGGTTCCGGTAGTTGATTTATAAGGTTTTCTAAGTCATTGAGAGCTATTTTTCGATGTGGCTCAACATACACGCAGCACACCGTGATTCTTTTAAATGTAAGCAAGGTGGCTGCCACTGCTTCAAACTGAGTGTCAAGTTTGTATTCACTAGCTGCAATATCATTCCTTACAATGATAGCAACACCACCTGAGAGCCTGCTAACGTGCTCTCGGTCGCGGCGAAAAACTTTATATTTTTTTAGTATGTTTTTATGCTGCGCACCGAGATTGGTTTCCTGAACGCACAGCGCTGCGGGTAAGAATGAAGCAAGAATGTCTTTTATATCGCTGTAGTTTCTTAAAAGTCCTCTACAGTTCCAATGAACTAAGAACGCCATTTTATATGAGGAAGGTAGAGAGACTAAGTTTTTTCTGGCCCGGTGATTCGGGCCTTTTCTTTTCTAGTTCGCTCCAAGGAGCTCCGTCGCCTGTCAGATGTTGACGGCCCCGGACGGTCGTCGTTTGTTGTGTCCATTGCGTCCTCGGACGTGCTGGACGATTGTGCAGACTGCACAGACACATTTGTGGTAGATCTCGCCGTTACTGGAGAGACCTTGGGGCCAGCTGACCTAGAGGCCCGCGCAGCCTGCTTTGGGGGTGGTGGAGCAGCCCCAGCTACTTCCACCGGGGACGTAGAGGTCCCTGCCTTAGGTGCACCGTGTGTCACCTGGGCAGGTTCCAAAGACTGTTGTGACGCCGCCCCCTTTTGCGTCACAACAGAATAAGTTGGGGTGTGAGTGGACGTGAGTTTCTTACGTGCTTCCCTGTAAGTGAGGTTTTCTTTGACTTTTAGTGTGATGATATCTTTCTCTTGTTTCCATGTTGGACAGGTTCGTGAGTAAGCAGCGTGGCTGCCCTCACAGTTGATGCAAAGATGCGTTTCGGATTCACAGTTCTCAGTGGGATGCTCGTGGGAGGCACACTTCGCACATGTAAGTTGGCCTCGGCAAGTCTGTGAGCCGTGGCCATACCTTTGGCATTTGAAACAGCGACGCGGGTTAGGTATGTACGGTTTCAGTTTTATCTTCGTGTACCCTACCTCCACAGCCTCGGGCAGTGTGCTCGATTCGAAGGTAAGGACTAAGTGCCTGGTCGGTATCTCTTTGTTATCCCGTCTGATTTTAATTCTGAACACATTGATGACATTTTGTTCTCTTAGTCCTTCAAGGAGTTCTTCTTCACTTAGGTACTTTAGGTCGTCATCTGAAATGACTCCCCTCACCATGTTTAGAGAGCGGTGTTTGGTGACATTAACTGGGCATTCCCCAAAGCTGGTTACTGTAGGAAGTTTTTCATTTTGATGATGGTACATAATTTCCAAGAGTAGGTCGCCATTTGGAAGTTTTTTGACATTGTATCCTTGGCCTATTGCTTCAGTCAATGTCTTGGTCACGACAAAAGGAGATATTTGCCTAGCTGTTTTTTGAGGGTCTTCACTGTGCACCACGTGGAAGCGTGGGAATCTGTTTGCATTCTTTAGAAAGAAGTTTGCAGTTTCATCGGTCCGTCCCCTTTTTCGGGAACGATCATTGGAGAGCAAAGAAGAAGCCATGCAGTAAGTTTTTGTTCAGCCGGGGTGGCGGCCACCCACCATGGAGCCCAACGAGGGGACGAGACAGGAACTCGCAAAGCAGACCTGCCCGCGCCAGCCGTACACCCCGACTATAACCAAATATGGCATAACACAGGGTGGTTAGCCACACAAGGTTAACCCTCGCCGCCTGGAAGTAGGAAGAAACGAAGAAGGTAAGAGAAGACAGGACAGTTGTAAGAGAGAGGATAGGAAAGTGAAAGATGGAGGGGAGGACAGGAAAAGGCGACTGCCGATTTCCCCCGGGTGGGTCAGCCCGGAGGTGCCGTCTGTGGGAAGCGTGGGCCAAAGTGGTGTGTTGCCTCCGCCGAGGGGCCTTAAAGGTCCAAACACTCGGCATCGGCTCAACCACCAGGATCCCCTTTTCCCCAGACACGGCGATGCCACGCACGGCTAAGCGTGGGTGCTCGGGGTCCGTGGTGTCGCACAGTACACGCAAACATCTGCTTTAACAGATGCCCCCTGCGGGGGAAGTACAACAAAGTGTTAAAGGAAGAGGGAGCTCTGGTGTGCTGTAGCCGACGGAAAAGCTGCCGTTTCGCAATAACGCGTGTGATAATCAGTGCAGACAAAGATCCAGCGATTACGGTCATGAGATTTGGGAAAGGACCCCCGTAGGTTTAGGTCGACCTGCTCAAAAGGAGATCTTGTCGGCATCACAGGGTGTAGGAGAATAGTGACAGCACCAGTGGGGCGTTTGTGGCTGGCACACTGAGCACAGCTCGCCACATAATTCTCAGTGGTTTCCCGCATCCGTGGCCAATAGGAACGTTCTTACGTTCTTGGATGCGATATAGTGTCCTCGCAGATCCCAGGTGTCCAGAAGGGGGACCATCCTGCACGGCGTACAAAACAGGGGACCGTAGGCTGTGAGGCACCACCAGAAGGTAGCGGAGGCCAGCGGCGAGATAGTCCTTGCATAAAAGGCCGGCATGTACACAAGAAGGGCGGGAAGCTACGGATTCCTGTGCAGCGGTAAAGAATGGCTTCAATTTCTCGTCCTGCCTCTGCTCAGTTTGGAACGTGCGGGCGTCGGGGAACGTAGGTAATACCGCGGAAATATAATCGTCAAAACTGTCGGCGTCACATTATGTCTTCGCAACCGGCAAATGTCAGAGACAGTCCGCGCCAGCGTGCCGGCGTCCGCTTTTGTATGACACCATGTAATCAAATTCTTGCCTCAAATTCTTGCAACCGGACTGCGCCCCGCTATGGTGGTGCAGTGGTAAGATGCCCGACTACTGTGCTGGAGTACTCGGGTTCAATCCTGACCGCGGCAGCTGCGTTTCGATGTAGGCGAAACGAAGAGGCGTCCGTGTGCTGTGCGATGTCAGCGCATGTTATAGATGCCCAGGTGGTCGAAATTACGCCGTCGCCCTCCACTACGGCTCCTCTTTCTCGATGTTCACTTTCACTCGCACCCTCCTCTCATCCCTTACGGCCGCGGTTCAGGTGTGCACAGAAACAAGTGTGGCAGATACTGATTTTTTCCCTTCCTGTGAACCAACCAACAATCAACAACGCCCGGGTTGCCCACCACGCAAGGCAGCCAAGTGGGCCGCGGAGGTTGATCAACCAACACAGGGAATGATGGTCAGATAACCACTGGGAATGGGCGTCAGTACAGATAGCACCGAAACCACTCAACTGCGAAAAATACGGCCAGACACTCTTGTTCAGTAATTATGTAATTACGCTCAGATTTACTAAAGGAGCGACTGGCGTAGGCTATAAGATGTTCCTTGTCGGAATAACGCTGAATAAACGCAGCACTAATGCCAAAACCACTGCCGTCAGTATGCACTTCCGTGTGTGCAGAAGGGTTGAAATGCCGAAGAACTGGATGCGATGTGAGCAGAAACTTTAGTTGGCGAAAAGAAGAGTAACAATCGGGTGTCCACTCGTGAGCGGGTGAGCAATGTTAGCAAAACGGGGAATGAAGTGGCTAAAATACGAGTAAAGTCCGAGAAAACTTCGAAGTTCCTTTACGTTCTGAGGTGTTGGAAATGACGCAACTGCCGCGGTCTTCTGTGGGTCAGGTCTGACGTCCTCGCGATCAACAAGGTGGCCAACAACCAAAGTCTGCCGTTCACCGAAGCGTCACTTCTTCGCATTCAATAGGCGTTTTAAGGCAGTTCGTCGTGCCCATGAAATGTCCGGACAAAAATGATGACATCGTTCCGGTAGCACATTTTAAGCCACATAGGATGGCATCCATAAATCTCTTAAAGGTGGCAGGGGCATTGCACAGCCCGAACGACATTACATTAATTAAATTTAAACAGACCGTCGGGCGTGACAAAAGTGGCATTCTCCTTGTCCTGAGAGCGAACAGGTATCTGCCAGTATCCTGTCCGCAGGTCGACAGATGAAAAGTATGAGCACAGGCAATCTATGGCGTCATCGATCCAGGCAACAGCATAAACGTATTTCTTGGTCACTGCATTAAGCCGGCGATAGTCCACACAAAAGCGCTATGTAACATCTTTGCCTTGAACAGAATGACAGGAACAGCTCAACAATTGCATGACTTTTGAATAATACCTTTGTCCAGCATATCCCGAAACTGTTCACTGATCACCTCGATATGGCTTCTGTCGAACTTGGTGTGAGTAGCCTGTATCCATACGATGTCGGGTACGTGTCAGAGGAATGCCCCGTAAGCCACTTGTCTCCGAAAAGTCAGATAGACGAGTGCTTGAAGAGTAAAGTTTCCAATGTCTCACGCTGTTCGCTGGTTGGATATTTGCAGATAATTCGGCGCAGTTGTGATTCAGGCGTGGAGCAGAAGTACCTCTGTTAGGCTCAGCATCATCTTGGGTACACGTGGCAATCTTCATATTCACGGGTAAAACCACCGGTTGCGAAGAGCCATTGACAGCCCACAGACGGAAGCCACCCTTGATCACCGACAGCACGCAGTGAGAAACGACAATAAAGTTCTTGGCTCAGTTGCAATGAAGCGGCGCCACCGTAGTATCAAAGGTGTCAGGAGCACGACTGGGGCACAAAACTGGGACGCACACCATAGAATTGGCTGGCACATTTGTATCCTCTGACACACAAAACCCATCCTGCTCTGAGGACTTTTATAAGAGACCAGATGGAAAGGAACTGTCGATGTAGAGCTATCCAGAGCGACAGTCCACCGTAGCACCACACATTCGCAAAAATTCAATACCGAGAATCACGTCAAGCGTACAACGCGAAAGCACTGGAAACTCCACTGTGAATATTGTTCCGCCAAGGTACACTGAGCACTGCACGTTCCCAAAGAGTGCAACTAACAACCTGCACCATGAAAATTCACATTTCTGTCCCATATTAACACCACTTTGCGGAAAAAGCATTTCTTAAACGATAAACTCATAATTGAAATGGATGCCCCTGTATCCCCTAAATCCACTAAACTCGTGGTCGCCACACCATCGATAAGCACAGAAACAGTATTCTTTAACATTATAACAGATGAAATCTCTACAGGCAGCGCACAATCTCCAGCGGCCTCAGTTCCAGCGGCCGCACTGACAAGTTTTCCGGCACAGGTGATACAGACCGCCGCCATGGCCGTGGTGACGAAAAGCGGCGCGCAGAAGACGCAAGCGGTGGTGAGAAGCTGTGGTCTGAAACGGAAGACTGACTTCGTGGTCCATCAGTCTGCGAAAAATCGTATGACGATGGCAGCCATTGCCAAGAAGAACCGTAGAAACAGTTATGTGGCTGAGCTTGGTTGACGGGGCGATCGTGGTGGTTTAGTGGACGACTGCGCAGTAACGAGCGACGTGGCCGTCAATATCACAACGATGGCAGACGGAGGCTGTGCGGCGAAAACCTTGTTCCCTGGAAGGCTCCAAGGAGGCAGGGACCATTGGATAATTGCACTTATCTGCAGGTCCTCGGGCTGGACGCCGGGAAGGGCGGGCAGGTGGTGGTGACGGACGGAACTCATAACGCGGCTCGTAGTGCTGTGAGTAGTGAGCCGGACGAGAGTCGTAGCGAGACGAGTGATTATATGTATCGACACTTGCCGTTATGCTACAGGCGTCACTGTGTGCCGCATTGACGAAGTTCATTCCAGGCAACAAGGGAGCCTCTCGAGGAGTTCAGGGGGTGCGCGTTGTATTGGACCTTGTCTGGTGGTGTCTGTGTTATTGTCCCGCTGGCTCTATGAACCTGGCCTGTCAAACCAGCCAGAAGGTCCTCTTTGTCACGTTACTGGCGTGACAATATATATCTGCATAATACCATACATATGGTCAGTAAGATTCAGTTGCAATTTCCAGGTGGGACCTTTCCCAAGCTGGCCCCCTTTGCCAAAGTCAATAACCTGGCCGGACGGAGGAGTGATCTCATCGAAATAAATCATTGCATAGGACGCTCTAGCTGTGCTTTGGACGTCGTCAGAACAGATAAATGCAGTCCTTTAAGATAGACTTGTGTCGCATTGGCAGCTGCGGTCTAAAGGCGCCAAGAACATGGTCAGTGGTTAGCACTGCGTTTAGTGAAGAGCACTAAATGTAAACGATTATATATACTTATCATGGGAACAGCAAACATCTCAGCCAATATTGCGAATAAATCGCAAACGTTGTGCCAGAACCAACCGTTTTCGTCATCCCACTCGGATCTGGTAGCATCCCCTGGAAGTCGAATCGCACTTCTGCTGTCTTCGTCGTCCATCGGAAAAGGCCTGCGAAACATCGGCGATAATTTATAAAAATCATGGCCGAACCATTTTATTGTGCGATTGACACAACCCTATTATACAATATATTAATGCACAATAGCTTTGTTGCAGAAAAAAAGCCAAATCATCTTGGTCATCAAAGAACTGAAATACCGAGCTGAAGAAGTCAGTACCTGTAACTAAAATAATTACAATAATGCACCACAGAGAAATTAAGCCATACGGAAGCTCTATCAACGGAAGCCAAGCTTAAAGTGTGATTGATGAAGGAGAACTTACTGCTAGCAGCTTATGTTTTCATGCCCTACCTGGACCTGAGGCATTTTACTGCACCAGAATATTTTAGGCATTTCGCTACAGCAGCTCTTTACATAAAAGCGAAAGAGAATGACGGAAGTCTCACTTAATCTGGAACAATAGAACTGCACACGTGAAAAAATAGATAAAAACACGGCTTCATGATCGCTGCCGGACAATCTCTAGCGGTGATCTTTCGGAGCCGTGCGGTGATGAGCCCAAAATTGGTCGTTCGAACTCTCGTATGGCGAACCGGTGCAGCTCGACCATTGTTTGTTTCTTGTGCCACTACGCCGACTAGCAAGAGCAAATCTAAGATTACAAACATCAGGGGAAATAGCTAAAAAAACTTAAATGCAGTGCGTTGTATATAGCTACGCTGTGCACAACACATATTTAACCACGGAGCTAATGAGCCTTCGCGTTTATTTTACATGCCTTTTAAAAAGGCGGTTGTTGAAATCGCGACTTTTTTTTTATCTAAAGGAATTTTTCATTTGTTTCTCTAGTGAAAGTACTCACGAGTACATATACAGAAATTGAACAGGTGCCTCTGGCGAAGTGCTTCTACCCGAGACAAGCACGTTTATTGAGCCGAGAAATTTCATATGACCATGAACATGTCTTGTGCACTGATTACCCACAAAGGAACTTGTCATAGCTCGTCGTTCAGCGCAGCGTGGGCTGAAATGATAGGGCCATCGTTCTGACCTACACCATTAACACTTCTTTTTGGGCGAGTTGTTTCATTTCTGGAAAACTTTGAAAGAATGCAAACACACACGACCACTAAGGACAAGAGACGAGACGGCGCTTGTGTCTCGTCTCTTGTCCTTAGTGGTCGTGTGTGTTTGTGCTCTTTCAAAGTTGACCTACACCAGATGTACTAGTGTAGCACAACACCATTGGAAGTATCGAAGTTTTGCTAAACTCGTGCAGCTGGTGTAGGTTAAAAGATTGCACTGATGAGTCTTGCCTTTCGTGCAACAACAATACGATTACGCGCCTAAAGAGACTGGAGTAGCGCTATCTTCAATGGCAGGAACTTACTGAAGCGCAGCGTACTGCATCGCGGCCGTCTGACCCGACAGGATCACGAAGCAGCAAACAGCAAGAACAGCGACAGGTGTAAGCTGCAAAAATATGATTCATAAGCCCTACTTGATTTCGGGAGAGTAGTCAGGCAAATCACTTAGAATTGCTCTGGATCAGTTTCTCGTGTGTTGCCTGCTCCATTTTTTTCAAGCACGTATTTTCAAGTTAACGCAATTTTTCCGCAATTCGTTGCTGTGGTGTTTGGCCGTCTCGAGTATTTGTTTTTGGTTTGGTTTGGGTTTTGGGGGTTTAACTTCCCAAAGCGACTCAGGCTATGAGAGACGCCGTAGTGGACGACTCCGGAAATTTCGACCACCTGGGGTTCTTTAATGTTTCGAGTATTGACGTAGTAGTGTCACTAATTACACATCTTATACCCCTGTCACACGGACAGCTTCGATCCTCATTTTTTTCGATCTGCATTCAACTCAATGCAGATCGAGGTTCTCACATGGCAACTTTCAAGTGCAATCGAGCTCGAGCCTGCTTGACTTCAAGCTGCTTCCTCAATCGCTCTTGAGATTTCAAGCACGCTCGAAAGCGGTTATCGACACAATCGTCATCAGTGAGCTCTAAAGCGCACATGAGAAATATTTCTCAATGCTCATAGAAAACGCCCGTGTAGCACTGGACGCTTCAATCGTTCTTGAAAACCTCAATGCAGGTAGAGTTCAATGAAGATTGAAACTGACCGTGTGACAGAGGTATTAGAAAATAGTGAAGCAAATGTAATAATAATTGTTTCACGCCGCTGATGCCTGCTGTACTAACGCCACCTAGACATCTGGATCTGCCTCTGTTGTATTGTGCGGCTTTCGAGGAAGCGGCAAACGAAAAGCGCCGCACGGATGCCTGGATCGGACGCCCGGCGGGGTCCGCTTCGTATAGGAATAAATCGCTTTGTGACGCCATGACCTGTCGTGACGGTACATCGCGCGCCCTGTGTTGAACACAACCAGCATTTAATTGAAGGCAACAAAGTTCACCTGAGTTCTATAGGGGCTATGCACATGACGTCAGACACAAGGGGCGCTAGTGTCGGTGGCAACTGCGGCCATTTTTGCGGTCGTGACGTGGTGGCGCAGTGCTGCTTGCAGTGAGACGCGCGCAGACGCGACGCTTGTGCCTTCGTCCCGCGCTTGTTACCCTCCGTGAGTAGAATTGTGGATTTTGCACAAAATGTGTGATGCGAGCTGTGTGATGCAGAAAAAACTCGCTACTTGCAAAAGGTGCGTCTTTGTGACGGCGTCGATCCGCTGGACCTTCGAGGCGAAGAACTTTGTCGCGATGTCGCTCTCTACCCGCGCGTCGATTTCACCGATATCAAAGACTACCTTGTTCACACCACAAGCTTTGTGACGCGAGAGGAATTCAAAGCTTACAAGGCAATGGAGGGTCATAACTTCCTGACCAGCGGTTGGGTCCAGCAGCCGTGCCTGAAGGTGCTGTCCGACGGCCGCGTCGTCATCGTTTGTCAGGTAAGCGGATTGCCTTTCTTAGTCCCGACGCCTGCAAAATGCTTGTACGATGCGCGTTTTCCGCTGTGAAGCTTACACGTGGCGAGAACGGGGTGAACAGCAAAGCTTAAATCTAAGAGGCATTGTGACTGATTTCACACAGTTTGCTAATGCAGCGCGCGTAGAGCACAACCTGTTATCACACGCCTGGCCGTCACACGGCTCGGCTTTTTGCGATTTTTGCTATTTACCCCGTTTTACCTCATCGTTTTCGTCATGCATACTTTGCTTTTGGCTTTTCTTGCTTTCTCGTTAGGATCACGGCATCGTTACTGCAGTACACGTTTCAGTGATAGAAAAGCCAAAAGTGTGTAAAAGAGTTCATGTATCGTTCCTAGTTCGCTTTGCTTGTCTGTCTAAACGTTCAGGTGCACAATGGATAAAAAATTTTCAAGGGTGTATGTAGTCTCGCGCGCGGAGACTGCGTAAGCTTGCGAAATTTATGACTGGCCCACCTGAATTTTGAAGGCACAACTAAGATGATCATAGTGAAATTAGGTTGAACACCAGTAAGGTAATATGTCAAATTTTGAACGTCGGTTGGGTCAAATTTTGGGATTGGCTCCCTTCACTTGTGAAGGACACCATTGAGTTTGCCATACTTGAATTAGTTTGCACGCCAAATTTCATCAAATCAAATTGCGGGGTTCGGAGAGCCAATTCTGGGGGTGCGAGCATTTAGCACCATGAGCCTGTTAATCAAAAGCCCTCTGCAAATTACAGTTGGTTAAAACAGCAAAGGAAACATTGAATAAGGAGGTTTCACTAACGCTGCGATTTTAGAGAAAAGGTTAAAAATATGCAATAACGTTTCGGACATTTTTTTTTAATTTCAGTCTCTATTGTAACTGGTGTTTCTAGGAGTAGTTTGTTCTGTGGCATTCAGCACATTTCCATCCTTTATGCAGGTCCGGCATTCCCTGTCAGTCAGTGACAAGCCATTGACACCTTGGCTTATCATCAAGGAAGACGGTGAAGTGCAAGCTGCGCATTGTACATGCAAGGCAGGCCTCGGAGAAGCCTGCTCTCATGTTGCAGCAGTACTTCTTTACATTGATGCTGTTGTCAAGAGACGGGACGGGCAAGTATGTACGGATAAGGAAAACTCATGGCTGCCACCAACAGTGCGATCCGTAGAGCCAAAAAAGGTTTCGAATGTAAATTTTTCGTCATTAACAATGAGGAAAAGGCTAATGGATGGGGAAGAGCCTCTTCGCAAGAAGAAGCAAAGAAGAGCTGTCAAGGAGACCACAGATGCAGAATGGGCAGAGTTTCTTCAAGCCTGTCATAGCAACGGAAGACGGCCGGCAATTCTCTCATTGGACGCACATCATTATATTCCTGTAGCAGTGAGGTTTCCCCAAGTCATCCTTACAAATTTACAGGAAGAGGACGTTCCGGGCACGTGGAGTGAGACAAGAGAGAAATGCTTTTCCCTGGCTGCAGGCCTGTCAATTGAGCATGAGGTACAGTAGCTCCAGTCAGCATGTTTCTTACTCTTAGTGTAGCTGTTTTCCTGCAGCTGTACTAGCCTGCAATATCAAAAATTACTGGGGACGCTTAATTCTCCTTATGTACTGTGAATGCGTAGTATTGTCATTGAAAAACATTGCTGCTTATCTTCACTGTCTTTCAGGTTGCTGAGTTGATTGAAAAAGAAACCAGAGAGCAGGCAAGGAGCTCCAAGTGGTTTGCCTTTAGAGCTGGCCGTATCACAGCTTCAAATGCCAAGGCTGTGTGCAGGACTTCAACGACAAACCCCTCATTGTCTCTACTAAAGAGGCTGTGCTATCCCGAAGATGCTCAATTTTCAAGCCCACAAACAGCATGGGGAAAGGGACACGAACAAAAGGCCACACAAGCTTATGTTGGTGCATCAAATAATATTCATGTCAACTTTAAGTTCAGCCAATCAGGTCTGCATATCTGCAAAGAAAGACCATTTCTTGCTGCAACGCCCGATGGCATGGTCAGCTGTGACTGTTGTGGCCAGGGAGTGCTTGAGGTGAAATGCCCATATAACAGTAGAGAAGAGTCAGTCAGGAGTTATGCAATGTCTGACTCATCATGTCTTTCCATTGAAAATGACAAAGTGATGCTGAAAACAGACCACAGTTACTTCTACCAGGTTCAAATGCAGATTTTTGTGTGCAAGGTGAGATACTGCGATTTTGTTGTTTGGACACTGAAGGATTATATTGTTCTTCGAATCTATGAAGACACACAGTTTTGCAGTAGAATGCTGCAACGTTGTGCGCTTTACTTTAAGCTGGTCATTTTGCCAGAAATATGCTACCGCTATTGGACTGAAAAACTTTGTATACAGCCACAAGAGGTTAGTGATGAAGACTCGGCACCACAGGATGAGGTGTACTGTGTATGTAGCGGTCCCGAATCAGGCAGAATGGTCATGTGTGACAGCAAGACGTGCAAACGTGTTTGGTTCCACTATCAATGTGTTGGTCTGAACAGGGCACCTAAGGGTAAAAAATGGTACTGCCCCGAGTGCACAGAGCAAAGTAAGAAGGCCTAATTTGTTTGTAGCAACTGACAAACTTTCATCTTTGTGTAAAAGTGAGATGCACGTGGAGAACATGTGAAGGAAATAAACAGTGTGGTATCTGCAGTGTGCATCAGTTTCACTGCTGAGTGCGATTCCCTCTGCCTTTTCGCAGGGAAAGTAACAAAAAAAATTGAGAACACCTTTATTTACAGCCATTTTCTAAGTGTACTTGCATCACTTAAGAAATAAATGTCCCACCATTGCTTGGTGGGACATTGTGATACATAATACAAACAATGGCACATAGCAAGGCCGTAAATTCTTCGAACTTGTAATCTGTGTCGCACAGATTAAATCAATCAGAATCCATGCAGAGAGAATGATGGGACACATTTTATCCTAGCTCACTCTTAGGAGAAATGCACTGTTTCGTGTGCTTTTTGTCCTTCAAATGACTGCTTATGTGAAACAATGGTGTGTGATTTCACCCAAATGGCACAGTTGAGTTGTTCATATTGCACAGTGCTGCACAAACAAAAACAATCTTGTCGAGTACTGTTGGCCCATTTTCTTCCGCAGCGAGTACTTCTACAGGGAGTGTGTGCTTTAAGATTTTATACTTGTTACGCACAAGTCCAATCACTCTTTCCACATGGATCCTCACGTTTGCTATTTTTCGAGTCTTTTCTACATCAATAGCAGATAGTTGCTGCTTACCTCTAGTGAAAGCAGGCATGGCCAGCTTTGAACAATGTAAACCTACACTGTCGGCAATTGTGAATCCCCGATCAGCTAGAACTATATCCCCTGGTAAAAGGTTGTTGAGAACACCACATGCCTCTGCAATAACTTTATCGCTAGTCCGGCCGCACCATCCTCTAGATATAAATGTGACAACACCTTGTGGTGCGATACCAATGAGATATTTTACAGTATTGTGGCTTTTGTAGTGTGAATAAGTATGCGATCGGGGTAACATAGATGAAGGCCGCTCAATGAATATCTCAAAGCAGTCGAGGACAACAGCCACTTCCACACCAAATGACTTGCGAAATGTCATGGGCATGGTTGTCCGAAGTGTCTCGCGTTCAGGCCAGTGCACAGTACGGGAAAGCCGCACGTAGGCCATGTCCAGCCACTTGTTGAAAATCCTTGATACTGTGGATTGTGACACATGGAACCTGAAAATATAAAGGCTGTCAGCAACTTGCATCACAAGAAAGCAAATAACAAGGTTATACCTGTAGGCCAAATCTTGAAGAGGAGTGTTGAGCCGAAGGCGGATTAGAAAAATGAAAAATTCTTGGAATGCCGTTAAACTGTTCCGGCTTGAGTGCATCACACCTTCCTTTAGTACGTTGAAGAAGGCAAGCAGTATTGTAAAGTCGGGCAGTCCAGTGTAAAACTGGACCATGTCCTCTCTTGTTTCTAGGATGTCTTCTGATAAAATGTGCATGCCAAGCTTCTCTTTTGTGGATGCAAGCTCTGAGAGGAGATGCCTGTTTTCTTCCTCGAGCTGTCCTAGGTTAGCCATCGTTAACTCGGTCACTTGACTGAAGTCAGCCTTCCCTGAAAAAATGCAGATAAGCATGATCATAGTACCAGGAATTTCTTCCAAACAGAATACATTTCATGCCATTACTTGAACATATGTAACTATCGATTCAGAGTTTGCCAAAATACAGTGCTACTATAAACATGTTTGTATTTGTTGCTGCAATAGGATCTTGTTGAAACCTTTATTCCTGTTGACGTAATTCTATATTATTTGAATTTGTACACATTGTTCACTATTGCCTGTTTTTTTTTTCATTGCTCACATATCAGGATGCATTCATCAACTGACTTATTTTTATGGTACTTATCTTTATGCTTGTAAAAGGCTACACAATTTTTCGTTATTGACACATGGGTACGCAATTCTGTGCATTTATTGCATGGTCCCAAACTAGCAGCTTGCTAAGGTCGCAGGGGCTTTTGTCACCCGTTCTTGTACCACTATTTCCAAACGGAATAGAGTGAATTGAATTGATATACAGAATAAAACTTGTATTACTTATTACCTGTACTTTCACAGACTTCCATAGAAACCGGCGGCTGAGCCGATTCTTCATCCTCGGCAGATGAAACTGTGTCCTCGGAAAGAACATTATCCGTCATTGTGTTCGGGCTCACTTGACATTCTCTGAGGGAACTGGATCTTCTTTCTGAGCGTCTTTGCTTTCTCTTGTACCTGGAAATATTAACGCATAAGCATGAACAGACTCATGGTGACTGAAAACAGTGCTGCTACACAAGCCCTTCCTCTCAATGAACCAACTAGCCCAACATTTTTTTTTTGAAAGTGAAAGTTAATGACCTTGAACATATTTACACAGTGCATAAAAATAGGCAAGGGTCCCATAGCCAGAAGACTGCACTGGAGCCCTCGGCAAAGAAGAGTGCAGGAAATGTCTGGCCGCAACCGCAAAACTGGCCTTCAGGACACACAAAATTTGATTTGATCAAATTAGGTGTCCAACCTAATTTTAGTATTAGTGATAATCTCAAAATTTGGGTGGTCTGACCCCACCCGCAGAATTTGCCCCCTGGACAGCCAAAATTTCTCCTCGTCATATGACTAGGTATCGAAGTGTTGGTCATAATATGACCAACACTGATGTCTAACCTAAATCAAGTAAGTCCACTGACTTCCATATTTAGGTGGGCCACCCCCAGAACTTGGCCTGCTTACACATTCTTTGTGCAAAGGAGGCTACATACAACCCTAGAATTCTTATCGTCAGTGAAACATGCATGAGCCACCAAAATTAGTGAAGTCCTCAATAATTTTGTGCTGAAGGCATAAACCACTTGAACATAGGAATATTTTTGTAGGGTAACTGGCACCTGGAGAAATAAGAACACCTACCTGGAAGCCAAACTTCCAGAGTCCACATGTTTGCCATGCCCTAAGTGAAGAGATGGTGCCCAGTCTGGGTCTGCCTCGGCCATTGCATATGCTGGTCGGCCTGCAAAAAATAAACTGTCAACCTTTAAACAACTGCCTTAACCATGTGTGTTCCATGTATGCTGGAATTTTACATACGAAAACTACAATAAAGTAGAGAGGTCTAGCTTATTCTACTGCTCTAGGTCTCTTTATCGAGTTCTGCGCTTTTTCGAGTTGTGCTCATACGTGTTCGCGGAAGTGCAGTCGCGGAAAACGCGAGACGCACGGGTCATCAGTAGAACCGACAAATCTACAGCGCTGGTTCAGAAGGACGCAGTCCGATCTCTTGCCAAAATTAATCGGAACGCGTTTCTCCTTCTACCGTGCATATGTGTACACGTCCGCACAGCGCTACTCAATTGAGGCATAATAATAACGTTTGCTACATTCGGCACAGAGCTTATTCCTTTTTGAAACAATGTACAAAACACAGCAATCATTCAAGCGCTAACATCAATAAATTGGACGAAAGTGCCGGGTCAAGGTCGTCGCGCGGATGCTAGGTTTTAGTAGCGACTGTCGCTGACCCTTGTCACCTACGAGACGGTACTGCTGAGCTGCGCTGGTCATCGTTAAATGTACATTGAACTGGCAATAACTCATCTAGGCATCTTAATTCGCTCACCTGAGATGAAGTGCTTGCCGCAGACTCGGTAGTGATTTGCTGAGTGGTTCAAGTCCTTGCGGTTGATCCGGCGAAACCACTCTGCCCTCCTACGAGCAGTCGTCTCTTCGGTCTTCCGGCACTGGTTTTTTACAACCTTATGTATGGAAAAGAAGCCCACCTGTGCGACATTTTGGTCGCCGGGCTTCTTTTTTGTGTGGTTGCTGCAGCCAAACACAACGCAGTTCACCATTCTCGCGTGTGCAACACGCCGGCACCGCAGGTACTCGTGAACATGCAACGATAGTTTTGACACTCGTAACAACCAAAGACGGCAGCACTGCGAACACGTTGCTCACATTGACGGATGCGTGCACGCTAAGACAGGTTGAATGATGAATCCGCGGGCTCCAAAAACACAGCTAACTTATCCGGACGGCCATCTTGCCGGATAACTGGAACGGAATGACCGTAAGCATGGCGCGCAAGCCGGAATGACGGTGGCGCCATCTCGGGGATCAGGCCCCAGTGCATACCCCCTATAGTTCGTTTACAGGGGGGGGGGAAGGCGCATCTATCACTTGTGGAATCCCGCTATCATTATCACGGTAGACAGGAGGTATTAAAGGCTTTCACCTTATTGTGTAAGTGCAGTGATTACCACTTTTGCATGGGAAATTGCTATCCGGACGAGAAGGAGGAATGAAAGACAGTGCAATAGAAATTGAAAATTCAGGTTTAGACGTAAAAGCTGAGCCTTTATCATAGCTGCTCATCCAAATGACACACTTCTTGTCAACTATCTCGCATGCTGTCTGCGATAACATGTGTATGCATCAACATGCGTATCATCAACGCATCAACAATCAACAGGCGTAGGCATTATCACCAGGAACTAGGTCTCCGTCTCCACACTGCTTCCTTATTATGCAGGTCGAAAGGTTTTCAGATGTGATAATTTCTCATCAATTAGGGCTAAAAGGAGACATCCGGAGGGGGGGAAGGGGACGATCAGTGCGAAGTGCAAGATTGGTTACTTTGGTAAAACCCATTTCTTGTCAACTTGACTGCGACTTTTTCAGCGTACTCGGAGAGGCAATTTAATCTGATCTTCGGCAACAAAGGGAAGGGTGCAGTGCCGTCGTTACACAGCGAGTTTGAAGGACGCCGTTGGGAAGGTCGTACGATCAGTTTTGACGCTGATTTTCTGTTACATAGCGAAGCAATGCAATGCGATAAGACAAGGACTAACAAGAAAGATAAATCTAAAGCGTTTCAACTCTGTAGCCGTTTGCGAACGTGACATAAATCTGAGTGCGTGACTTGGACGCTGGTTCTGAAGCTACGTTAGAGCATATGCAAAGCATCGCTATCACCGGCGGCCACGAACACACCGTATAGCAAGGTCTCGGATCCAGGAACCAATACCAGGCCAAAGCCACACGTCCTAACGTTTTAAGCATACGGATGGTGGTGCTGATAACCCGAAACACACTCAGTGCCGTAATAGGTGAGGCTTCAAAGCGGCGGATTGAGAAGGCCTAAAAAGATACATATTTCAGAGACCCCTTATGCTATTGTTCCGCCTAAGGGACCGTGAACGCAGTGTTAACAGCCGCTAAAACGAGCCACACGGTGTGCTGCAGAAGTGCCCAGTGTTCACGCTCTTGATGTGAGAGTAGTGGCAGTGAAATAACGAAACGGCGGGGCTGGAATAAATAGAAGCAGATAGCAGCTCACCATCGCAACGCAGAGACCGGCGAACAACCAGC
This sequence comes from Amblyomma maculatum, assembly GCF_055883805.1. Classification (NCBI taxonomy): domain Eukaryota; kingdom Metazoa; phylum Arthropoda; class Arachnida; order Ixodida; family Ixodidae; genus Amblyomma; species Amblyomma maculatum. The sequence goes on along the minus strand of NC_139347.1, from coordinate 205,182,941 downwards.
ACGTGACCGTGTTTTCACCTGAGATCTTTGTCTTCGTGCGCTTCGTTGCGGCCGGCTGCACGTGCACGAATCAATGGCGTCATCTTATTCTCCAGAATGCAAGCTACACAAAGAAAAAATGTTGGGGGCTTAAGCATGACTTGAGCCTTGTTATAGGAGCGAAAGCTCTGTTAAGCATGGTCTTGCAAGGTATTTAGAAAAAAGTTTAATTAGACATTAGTCTATTGGCATGTGGGATTACAAATGACCAAAAGTCGTACACGGCTAAGAACCAGGGACACTGCATATAACATACCTCTTGATGAGGAAATACCTCAAAAATCACTATTTACACTCAGGAAAACTAATTGGCTGCTCGTGATGACATATACAAAATGAATGACAATGTACCAGTACCACCCTACTGAAAAACGAAAAGTTCTACGGGCCAATCCCCTCACACAATCTCATAAAATTACATAGACTCTCATACGGTGCTCATAATTTAAAAATATCTTCCATAATTTATGTTAATGTTCAAGAAACTATGAGATATCTTACGCAATTATATGCGACTTGTATTTGATTTCTTACGTGAATTGAGGGATACTGTTTGAGAAAATGTGAGGTTATTGCCTTGTACAATTTTTCAGTAGGGCAGGCCCGTGAAATTTTTTTTCCTTCTTCCTACAGCCACAACATAGAAAAAGCACTAACCGCCATATCTTAAGTGAGCTTGTACACGGTTTCAATTAGACGGACGCTCAAGCTTCGGCTTAACAGTACAGTGATATCGCCTTTAACAACGCCTTTTCATTCCGTGGTTTCCTTAGTGCGAATGCAGTATTTAACGAGGTTACCTAACGAGGTCTAACCGGGCCTTCAGGATATTCGTGACAGATACTGCGCCTTTCCTTTCCTGTAAACCAATTACTAAACGTTCCCGGGCTTGATCCTGACCGCCGGCGGCTGCGTTTCGACAGAGGAGAAACGAAGAGGCGTTCGTGTACTGAGCGATATCAGTCGCTGTATCAGTGCACGTTAAAGATCCGCAGGTGGTCGAAATTACTCCCTAGCCCTCCACTGCGGCAGTTTTTTTTTTAAATCTCTTTCCACTTTCTCTCCCACATTCCCTCTCTCTCTCTCTCTCTCTCTCTCTCTCTCTCTCTCTCTCTCTCTCTCTCTATATATATATATATATATATATATATATATATATATATATATATATATATATATATATATATATGGTGCGGTTTAGGTGTCCACAGGACGTCTGACACACACTGCGCCTTTCTTTTCCTGTGAACCAATTATATTATTAATGAAAGCATTAGTACGGTATGTAGAAATGATAGTGATGATGATAATTGATAACAAATACTAATAAAATAATAATTCACGATATTTAGCGGGACAAAAGAGCAACTAAATATAACAAGAGCAAAAAATCAAATAAAAATAAATTTAGGAATAGAGAAACAAAAGGGAGAATAAAAACGGAAACTCTAAAGATAAAGAGTAAAAAATGACAAAAATGTCGGGGTAGCGCTTATGCTTTGGAATTCTTTCTGCAGTGGCGTCTAAACTTCAGAGCGAATGCACTATTTCACAACGTCTAACTGCGACTTTATGATGTGTATCGCTTGACCTTGACTGTGACGCTGCCAAACCAAGCTGTAACTGCTCACCCGTAGTAAAGCGTCAATTGAACATTTGACTAAATTCAAGGACATGCTGAAAACTTTTTTCACACCTTAATTTCTGGTATCTGCTGAGACATTGTTCTGTTGTACTTTGTTTTTAGTTTCCAGTTTTTCTTTGTTTTCCAATGCGTGACCCAGATTTCCATCCATGTTCGTCGCCTGTTTATCTCTTTTCGGTTATCGCTTTTGTAACCGTTGTAGCTGTGTACCTATACCATATTTTAAATTTAGTCCCTCTGATTCGCGCTTGTAAAGCAAGCTGCTGTGTCTGTATATATATTTCATATGCCTTCTCCCACATCGTCACCCATCATGACCTTCTTTCTTCTCTCCTACCCCTTCCCCAGTGCAGAGTAGCAGGCCAGATTTGAATTATTCGGGCCAACCTCTCTGCCTTTTCCTTTCAATAAATCCATCTATCTATCTAGTCCCTCTGTACAGGCATTGTGCAGAAAATAGGCCACGTTTTGCTGCTGTTTTAGTTGTGAATGCCCACCTCTTTTGTAATGCCCCTTCTGGGGTCATTGAGGTTCCATAAATAAATAAATAAATAAATAAACTGAGGGGTGTATCCCGGGCTCAAAAGAGGCTGCACAAAGGGATAACACGAACTGCCGGGCTAGTTGGTTGTGATCCATTTGTATCAGCAGCGCACAGAATCAGCATCTTTTCTCTTTCTTTCTTTTCCTTTATCTTTCTCTTCGTTTCCTGATTGTGTGCGCTGCTTATAAAAATGCACAAAGGGAGATCGGGAGAACTATTAAACACGCGCACCCGGCGTGTTTAATAGGTGCGTTGATGGACGCTGACAAAAGTCGCCGCCGGCATGCCTCGGGACAGTGGTCATTATCGGATTAAATGCGCAACAGTATTGCCCCGCTCGTGTGGCGTGGACAGTGACGTGATGTGACTGGCGTCTTGCTGCGCGTGGTGGTGGCTTGCATGGGCGCACCATGCAATTGCTACGGCACGTCAGACCACGCTAGGATGGCGAGTGAGCCGGGTTCTTCTATCGAAGAAGCGCGCCGTGTCCGATGTAAACACGTTGCCTAATGTGTGCATATCTTAGAGTGTAACCAAATCGAAACTTGGAGCAAAAAAAAAGAACAAATGTCGACCATGAGCTAAACCGAATTAAACTACGTCTACTGGGATGAAGCTTAGTTTAAAGCCTTTTAGTTTTTAGTAATTTTGCTTAAATTAGCCTTTGCGCAAAAACGTGCACATTATATATGTTGCTTTCAGTGGACACCTGCACTTCATTAGGCCAAGGTCGCATCGCCTTTCCGACCGGCGAGTTTGTATATTTTTTTTAGTTGATTTTTATGTAAAGAAAAGGCGCGGTATCTGTCTTCATTCGGACGGAGGGATACGAAATCGAAAGTTGCCTCTCGAGTACTAAAGCTTACGCTTGGCATCACGAAGTGTAGGCGATGTAGGTTAGTGTACCTGTTGGTCTGGAAGCGGCGGCAGTTTCTAGCCTCCTCGGCGTTAAGTAGGCGGTGTGGTGGAGGAAATTTTCTGCGCTGCAATCGCAGTGTAGCGAGCCTTTCGTCATACGTGGGTGTTGGGGGAGAATGAGAGAGACATGGTCGCTTGGTTGGTGTGTTCTCGAGCTAACCTGCCTGCTAGTTCATTTCGCCCAAGTCCCGCGTGCACCGGAGCCCAGGTGATTCAGTGTTTAGGGAGATTACTTGTTGGTATTGATGTGGTAGAGTATTTAGACTCGTGTCCGTGGTGTGATGACACCCCTACTACTTACCATGTCACCGCAGGATTTGAGGGACAAAAACCCCCGCATCACAACATACATCTCTGAAGACGAGTGGGAGAACTCTCTGCTCAGCTCCGACCTGGCGGTTCAGTGAGGACTCATTCTTCAGTTCGGCGCCACGGCAACTTTCCTTGGCATCTTGTACAAAGGAAGCCACTCAGGATCAACTCCTCATCGCCTTTTCTGCACCTCAATAAACGTTTTTCAATCAATATGGCATCACGAAATAAATTTCGTACAAGCCATATCGCGTTGAATTTCTTCTTCGGCATGTTTTTCGTCTGGACAGTAAAGGAAAAAAGAAACTGTCTCTCCTCTGGCGGCACCCGCACAAGTGCGGTAGCTTTTCGCCTTTTCATATTTAGACCATGAAACCAGCTCGCTGTGTAGTCAAGAAGTTGTCAAATGTGCTGCTCTACTGGCAGTGCAGCATGAAGGAAGAACGCTTGGGCGTGTTGGATCATCGTCACACAAAGCAAAGCGAAAAAAAAATAACGACAAGAGACGAGCGCTTGTCCTGTCGCCACCTCGTCCCTTGTCATTTTTTTTTCGCTTTGCTTTGTGTGAGCACGGAGGCACCACGTGTTTTCCTTTCGATTCTCCCTTAGTTCGCCTCCGTTTTCTGCCCGGCGGAGCGCCAGCAATGGGCGCTAAAACATTTCACGCTTAAGAACTGTATTCTCATGGCGGTGTAGAGAGGTGAGCATTTGATTTCAAGGATTCCGACCTCCCCTCAACTCCAACTAAACTTTTGTGTCCTCACTGACTCTCAAACCAACCAGTTCCGGTTGAAGTATCCCGAGAAGACCGCACCTCGATTTTCCAGTCAGAACTAGTCACTTCGCTCAACCTCACCTGGAACTCGTATTGGGAGATTGAAGTCTGACGCAGTACCCCAAAAGAGAGAAACAATCAATAGTCCAGCTATGAAACAAAATTCATATTTAAAATCTCTGTCGAAAATTGTCACCTAGCCAAGTTGATTCATCATCATCATCATCCTGAGCACCCACTGCAGCTGGGGAAAAGGCTTCTCCCATATCCTGTCAAATAATTTGGTCCTGTGCCAGCTGCATCCATTTGATGCCCGCAAGCGTCCTAATCTCATCCACCTTCACTTCACTTCAATTTATTACCTTAAAGACCCTAATTAGAGGGTATTACATAAGGGGTGGGGCGCACAGAAATGAAAAACAGAATAGGTAACATATATGTGTAAGTTATACAAATACAAGATTTTCACTGCGCAAGTACACGTGTGATTTGTTCAAGAAATAAAGATGGACATGTGATAGCAGCAAGTTCTCGGGGATGGCCGTTCCAGTCGTTGGCAGTCCGGGGGAAGAATGATGAAGAAAATGTAGCGGTGCGGGCGCGAGGTCGGGACACTTGCTGCTGATGACCGGTGCGAAGGATACGTGGTGGGGGTGCGCAGATGTAAGGTTCCTGTCGTAGCTCGGAGTAAAAAAAAGCTTGTGAAACAAACATAAACTAGCAATGTAGCGACGATGAGCAAGGGTAGATAGGTTGGACTGTGATTTTAAGGATGATATGCTGATATCAAAAGAATACGATGAATGAATGAATCTAGTTGCTCGGTTTTGAACTGCTTCGATTGAATTACGCAGATATGCTTGTTTCGGAGACCAGATGGGAGATGCATATTCTAATTTTGATCTAACTAGTGATTTGTATGCGAGGAGCTTGACATGCTGAGGTGCAGAGCGTAGGTGACGCTTTAAAATGCTATTGTTCTGTTAGCGGATGATATGATGTTTGAGATATGCGTATTCCACGTAAGATCCTGACAAAGATGAACACCAAGGTATTTGTATGATTGGACAATGTCGAGAGGCTCTATTTGACCCACCTGACTTTCTGGCGTCCCCTTTTCTTCCCTTGGAATCCACTCAGTCACCTTCTCTGTCGATGCACATATGCTCCTAATTTCTATTAGAGTGTCAGTAACTTGTGTTTGTTAACTTACCCATTAGGCGCGCTTCCTGCCTTATTGTTACACCTACTACTTTAATGTGAAAGCCTCTATAGGCTTATGAGTCTGCGCAGGTGTCTGTCCGCAGAGACGTTCACACCATTCCCATCAAAGAATGACTTGATTTATGAGTAAAAATAATGTTTGTATGAGTTAAAAGGCGAAAAAACATCTGTCTGTAAAAAATTCGTTCACGTTGAGTAATTATTAATTAGAGCCAATAAAGTCAATTCGACGTCGAAATAGCCATGGACGTCGAAATTATGCAAAATGGCTCAAAACTGTCAAAAAATTAGCAAAAACGTTGCAAATGTCTTAGATGATAGCGTTACAACATGGAAATCAGTGAGGCAAGAGCAAAAGATGTAAAATAAGTATTAAAAGGAAAAATAAATAAGTAAAGAACGAAGATGAAATCCAAAACAGAAAAATTAGAAGAGCAAAACAAGAGAAAAGGCGCGAAAAAGTAAAGTGAAGCAAATCAGTGAGAAAAGCAAATTAGTGCAAAAAGTTGCAGGGAAGTCTTTCGCTTTACAGCCCTTAACAGAGATCTAAGTGTCTAACAAATGCTTCGTTCCTTATCTGTCGGAGTGGCCCTCAATTTAAGCACCCACATTTCTGCCCCATGTATGGGTACCGGTAACATACCGCTTTTATAATTACACTTTCTTCTTCAGGGGTAGTGACAGCCTGCCACTCATGATGCGATAATGCTTGGAGAATGCGTTTACCCAATCTTATTCTCCTAGTTATTTCCTTTTCGCGATTAGGATCTGCGGCGATTAACTGTCCTTAATAGATGTAATTCCTTAACGCTTCCAGCGCCTCGCTACCTATCGTAAACTGCTCCTCATTTCCGAGAGTGAGAGAAAGAGAGAGAAGGCAGAGAGGTTAACCAGGAAAGTTCCGGTTTGCTACCCTGCACTGGGGAAGGGGAATGAGGAGTTTAAAGGAGAAAAATAGAAGAGAATGATAGGAAAGGTAAGGCGGCGAGGAGCACAGTCACAGTTTCTCAATCAAGTTTGTGTCTCTCATAAAACACATAAGTTCTTTGAAGGCTTTACCGTTAGACGCCTTCTGTGGCCATGGGCCGAGGATTTTCTCCTCTGTGAAAGGACGGCTGTCAAGATGGTCCAGAGCCGAACGCAGCGCATATCTTTCGCTTGAAAAAGCAGGGCACTCGCAAAGGAGATGCTGTGTGGTCTCTTCGCAGCCGCATCTTTCGCAGTTAGGGCTATCCGCCATTCTCATCACATAAGCGTATTTTTTGGTGAATGCAACACCGATCCACATACGGCACATCAGTGTTGTTTCGCGCCGCCCTTTGTTAGGGGGAACACGAAGGCGCAGCCCAGGGTCTAGTTCCCTGAGGCGTCGATTGGAAAATTCTCCTTTGTTCCAGGCTGAAAGCGTTAGCTCCGCCGCTAAGGAACGAAGTCGACAAGCTGCGTCAACTCTAGATATAGGAATGTTCACTGTAGTTCCGTCGTTGTGTGCAGAACGGGCAACTTGGTCTGCCTGGTGGTTTCCCTCAATACCGCAATGTCCAGGTAGCCACTGGAAAATTATATCATGACCTTTTGATGTAGCGTCGTGGTATAGCACGCGGATCTCTGCAGTTAGTTGTTCATGTGATCCACGACGTAGCGCAGCTTGAACGCCTTGAAGCGCTGCTTTCGAGTCCGTAAAAATGGACCAGACACCTGGAAGTTCCTGGCCGATGTATTCAATAGCTGCACGTAAGGCAGCCAGTTCCGCACCAGTTGAAGAGGTGGGGTACGTCGTCTTAATCCTCAGCACGATGGACCTCGACGGTATCACCACGGACCCCGCGGAGCTTGTTGAAGCAACTCAGCCATCGGTGTAGACGTGTTCACGATTATTGTGCATAGAATACAGGTGACCCAACGTCATTTGCTTCAAGGCAGGCAATGGTACGCCCGTTTTCTTTTTTACTCCCGGAATAGATAGGTAAACGTTCGGTTCATGTAGGCTCCATATGGGTAAACTCGGTCTTGAAGCTGGAGTGAACTGTGAAGGAAGGTAGGTGCGATGAGCTGCTATGGTTTTGGCAAATGCAGTATGTGGTCTAATTGTTGGGATAGTTGCCAGGTGGTGACGGGAAACCCGGGTGAGGTGTCGTATATGTGTCCTCATGGTTTCAACAGCAATATATGTAGCCGAGGGGTGCTCGCGGAAGAGAAGAACCGTTGCTGCCGTTGAGGTGCATTTTGGCAGTCCAAGGCAGATGCGGAGAGCTTGAGCTTGCACGCTTTGGAGGATCTCGATGTTCGTCTTCCTAATATTATTGAATATTGGAAAGCTGTACCGCATGTAACCCAGGAAAAGTGAACGGTATAGTTGCAGCATAGAGTGCACTGACGCGCCTCAGGACTTGCCTCCTAGAAAGGAGAGAACATGGGCAATCGCCGTCAGTCTTTTCTTCATACCACTGATATTTGGACTCCACGAGAGGTTCCTATCAATGACGATTCCAAGGAAGCGATGACTCTTTTCGTAAGGAATAGCTTTGCCATTTATGTATACTGCGTATTGCGACATTGATTTTCGTGTGAAGGCCACCACAGAACACTTCTCTGTTGAGATAGTAAGACCCTGTACACGAAGATATGACGTCACAATCGATGCCGCTTTTTGTAGTCTTGCACGAACTTGGGGTCGAGTCACGCTTGAGGCCCAAATGCAAATATCATCCGCATATATGGAGATCTGAGCTGACTGAGGCAGCAGGTCGACTAGGCCGATGAGTACAAGATTGAATAGAGTGGGGCTCAGTACCCCACCCTGCGGAACTCCGCGAGAGGTTCTATGTGAGGATGTTCGTCCGTCCTCTGTCTGGATGAACAGTGACCTGTCTGACAAATAACTCCGTGTCCAGCTATAAGTTCGTCCTCCGATATCAGAAGTTTCCAGTGCATCTAGGATGGCTTCATGCGTTACATTGTCGTAGGCATTTAAAAACAATGCCGCAGTCAATCTTTTCAGATTCTTTTGGACATTGACTGACGTAACCAGGTCTACGACATTATCATTTTCGAGGCTGCCATTTTGCTTTCTAGGTCATTCATAATATTTTTTAATTCATCAGTCGAGCTATTCAGCAAGGCAGCATTATGAGCGAATCTCAGATTACTGAGCTCTTCTTCATTAATCTTATTCCTTACGGTTCCTAGGCCAGTGTGCTAGATATTGCCACATGGTGGTGACAAGGTCGGTGACACAAATGAGTCTGTGTTTGCGCTGAAGAAACTGTTTATTGGGCTGACTTGCGCCCGCAAAAAAACTACGCGATTCGGCGGCGGCGATAGCAACAAGCGCGCTCGTCGATCGTCGAACAATGAATGCCCGTCGCACTCGTCAACACGCAAAGTGGGCAAGCCCCATTTGGGCTTGCTCCTGTCTTTTCTGAATAGCGGCGTTGCTTGGGCTGATGCAGAGCACATTCCTGCATCCAAACCACAAAATTCCCTTTTCGGATGTTTGAGGGCAATCCGACCTAAATGTGGGCTTTTTATGGGAAAACCCTCATAGATCCGAAATGAGGCCGCCCCCATTAAATCTTTGTGGGGCCTACATCGGCCGTAGCGGGCAAGAAAACGGACATGCCCACATGCTTCCCCAATCGGCCCCTTGTAGGTTACTTGAGGGCAAGTGGAATGTGAAGAGCTCAATCTGGGCAAGCCCTCGTGAAGCCCAAATGAGGCAGCCTTAGCTAAACCGCTTTAGGTCCCACATCGGCCGTAATGGGGCGGGAAGTTGGGCGCGCCCGCATGGTACCAAAATCGGTATCTTCTGGGGAATCGGAAGGCACGTGCAAGAGCGGGTGGGCTATAGGTTCAGAAACAACAGCCAGCCCAATTGGGGCTGCTCACACAAAACTTCTTCATGCCCCACATCGGCCGTAATGGGGCTGGAGGCGGGCGGGCGCGCAATAATACCAAAATCGGTCCCTTGTGGGGAATTTGAAGGCACGTGCATCAGCAAGTGGGCTTTAAGCCGCGTTCAGACTACGTGCGCAACGCACGTATCGTTCGTAAGGATCGTAAGCATAAGCGCAAAAAACGTAATGTGTCTGTTCAGACTGCTGTCGCATTGAGCGTAAGATGCGTAACGTCCGCACCCAGCGTGGGCGTAAATGTTGGGGGACCCGCGACTTTTACGACTAGCAGAGATACGTCTGTTACGCGCGACAAATGCGCACAGCCGTTTCTTGTTTCTCTTTCCGGTCACGGGGCTTCCGGTCCTCCCAGATTTCGCGCGCAAACCCTTGTAAGCGACATCATCCAACGCTCCTACTCTGCTGCAGTGTCTCGACTCGCCGGTATCATTGGTGTTGTGTCGGTGATTGTGTCTGTGTCGGTGATTGTGTCTGTCCGCAGCTTGATCATGTGCAGTGCGGAATCTTCGCTGTGGAATTATCAGCCTCTTATAAAAGAAGTTTTGCAGAGGCCAGGTCTCTACTACGAGTAGCTGAAATCGCACAGAGAGAAGTGCAAAACGATGCCTGGCTGCAAATTGCCAGTGCGCTGAGTCAAAGTATTAAGTGGTTTATCCATCCGTTTTTTCATGTGCGGAAAAAGCTCTCAACAAGCAAATGTTTCCTCTAGTTTAGAAAAGTGAGGTTATGGAGGCGGGGGATGCTAGCTTCATTCCCGTGCATTCTCTCAGCCCATCGACTCCGTTGACAAGTGAGGAAACAGTTGGACTGCAGCGAAAGGCCGATGCGGGGCGACGTTGCGGTCGGGCGGCAGAACGAAGCTGGTGCGGACTCGTCGAAGTTTGAAAGAAGCTCACCGTAAAATAGAAAAAGAAAAGAGCATTTTCTAAGAGGGACGAGGTTCCGTGGACGTTTCGGTGTCTGCCGCGCGCCCCGGCTCATTGTTTGGTGTCAGTAGTACGGCCTTTCAGACACCGCCCCGTCTCCAAGATCGCTCCGGGGCACTGGTAAAATCGCAAGCAGAGATGCAGGCGGACCGTACGCCTGTTTTGGTACGAGAGAGTGCGATCACGGGACACCGAGCAAGAGTGCGCGGTACGTCGACAATGGGAGCGGACGCGTGAAGAAATGTGCTGAGTGAGTGGTGCGTCATCACGGTGAGCGGGCGTTTGATTGATTGATTGAATGTTCTTTATTGAATGGGAAGGCTCATGGCCATGGATGGGGATAAAGGGGAGTAGACATAATCTTCATTGTTTTGGTCGTCACTCGAATCACATTGCTCTAACCAGGCCACTAAGCGAGCCATACTTGGCAAATATCAACTGTGTGGTAGCATCAGTTTCTAGAAGGGAACGGTATCTCATTTACTTTGGGAATGCCCTGCTTTTTCTACTGGACGCCCCGAGATCGAACCCTACCGGGCGTTTGAAAACTGTGTGCGAACGTGCGTGTGCGAAACGAAGTGTATTTGTAATCGAGTGGGTAATTGTTAATATACCCATTGTTCTTTTTCGTATTTTATTTGTGTGTCCAGTCTTTTCTTTCCCATCTCATTTTGAGTCTGAAGAGCCCAGACCTCCGCTATCAGCCGAACGCTAACCGGCGCAATGTTGAGAGCGATTATTGGCCGGTCGTAAAGAACGCATTTTACCGAACGGCCCAGTGTGAACATGCGCGGCCGCAAGTTACGCAAACGGGAGTTCCAGCCGCTATGCGCACTGCGATAAATACGATACTTACGACGGATGCGCACGTAGTCTGAACGCGGCTTTAGGTTGAAAAGCAACACCCAGCCCAATAGAGGCTTTACAAAAGTTAGCGCCATCTAGTGAAAGAAACAGAAACTGTGCGCGGCGGCCATGTTTTGCTCAGTCCGCCCGCGCCTCCCATCGAGTACGCTGTCAACGTGCGCCTTCGTAGAACCCGTGCATGCACCAAAGGTGCATTGGAATGCTCACAAGCGATTGTTTCATCTTTTAACATCACAGCAGTCCCTGTTAGCTCCAAGCTCTATTCGGAATGATGCCAGCATATTGTTGCGTGCCCTTCTGCAGCCAGCGCACCGTCATAGACGCGCACGAAATCAAGGTATACGCGTGTATGCGACCGTTTGTTTGCAGTCCTAATCGGCTTTACAAGGGTCTCTTGCATCATGTAAAGCATTACTGCACGTCCCTCTGACTGGGAGCTAGCTCACAGAATGTGCTATCACCTAAAACAGCAAGGTTATTTGTTTTGCGCGCTATGGAGCCTTGTGAACTTGAAGGATAAACTTATGCTGCGATGGAGGACACGGGAGAAGGAGCAATGCATGTGTAACGAATGCTATTGTGCAAATACGTTCTTTGAAATATTTTGTACGTAGATTACATTTACCATTGTGTATTTGATTTAAGACACGGGCATGATTACCGAAACTACTTTTTACAGTCGTACGAAATGGTAGTGCTTGGTGCAGAGAGCAAACACGGTTGTCTAGTGCGCCCGAGGTGCGTGTTTCACGCTGCAAAAGCAAGCGGCTGCCAAACCCGCGGCGTCTAGAAAAGCAGGAAAAGATGATATCCCACTAGTGTGTTGTAACATGCTCACGTACAGCCCGTTTCGACCGGTCCACGTCCAGAGTGCGCAGCTCAGGTTTTATACCTGCCAGCGCGGCCGATAAAATAACGAAGCGTGCGCTTCACTTTTGTGTTTTTTCGAGTCACCCGATGGTTCGCTAATTCACAGCTACCTGAAATTCCCTGGAATTTTTAAATAGGTCGATTTCTTGTTTATTTCCTCAGTCAGAAAATAAACGTTTGAAGCCGTAATCTCATATGAAAGCGCTGATATTGGAAGCTTCGAGGAACTCGGGGGAGGAAGAACTCGGCTGAAACGAAAAGAAATTTGAAAAGTCAACTCACATTACTGCGAAGTGTTTGTGCTTTGTGCAACTGGCTGTGTTCATAAAATCAGATTTATATTATATCATATCGTTATAGAAAAATTAGGGGGTCACTTAAGCTCCGCCGTTAAAGGTATAACGCGATAATGTCTCTCTCTCATACACACACACACACACGATGTTTTTTTCTTCGCGTGTTATATTTTATCTCTTTTATTTATTTATTTTATTTACCAAATACTGCAGGCCCTAACTGGGCCCTAGCAGGAGGGGCGAAAAGAATACAATGCAGTGAAATATGAATTCATCAAAAGTCACATACTTCACACAAGTGTAGTATGTTATATGTTGCTATGTATGTTATATTTCTATGTTATGTATGTTATATTTCTATGTTATGTATGTTATGTTATATTTCTATCATTTCTTTATTTATTTTTATTTTATTTGACGTTTTATATTTTTATACACCAATACGCATGCGTCAGCAACAATTGGCTTTCAATTCTGAGCAATTTGACACTTTTGAACACATTCTTCAATTATTTCAATTAATCAATTACCCATTCCAAATTTTCTTCCTTAGCATCACCAAGCACTGGTTTTTTATTCTGATACCTTTATACCCTTACTTTCCAATTTTTCCTTTTTTTCGTTTCTTTATTTCATCAATTGATCAATTAATTACAAATATTTTATTACCTCATCGCCTATCGCGCACCAATCAATATTCAATCACTGGAAGCACAAATTACCATGGCACTTTTTTTACGCAGCCCGCGATTATTTCCGAGACTAATGCCAACTACTGCGTCGACGGCATGGGAAGGAAAGTGCTAAGCGCCTGTCCAACTTACGTCCAATTATGCACGATCGTTTTATCATAAAATAAAATGCATCCTCGCTCATTTCACCAACCAAGTATCTTCCAGTGGGATGAGCGACGGTGATTGCGCCAACCAGCAAACTCGCGATGATCTCTCATAAGCATTTAAGTAAACAGCAAAGGCGCACAGACAAAAAAAAATCCACATTACAGAACTCTGGATACTGTACCTGGATAGGGATGACGCTGCGGATTGCCGAGGGGGGGGGGGGGGGGGGGGGCATGCACGACTCGGAGAGCAATTTGTAACTGTGCTCGGTAGCGCAGCCGGTGGGCCCCCGCCACGTCTCGGCTGTCAAAATACGCTTCTAGGCGTCTCTAACAGAAACCGCCAGGGACCGAACAGAGGTCCAAGCACAGCACACTAGGTTAAAACGTGAAAAGCGCGAACAGAACGGCGAGCGCTGACGGACGGACACGAAGCGAACGGATGGAGCGAACAAAATATGGCGGCCAGCGCGGGATCAGGGTGCCACTCACGGTTGCCAGACGTACTTTTGTAAACCCTCTATTGGGGCAACGCAAAACCGCTGTAGGTTCCACATCGGCCGTAATGGGGCTAGAAGGCTTGCAATTGTGCAATCATTCACTCCAACTTTTATTTGTATCAGACGTTGCCCTAAATTACTATTATAGATGATTTGTATAACAGTTGTTACCTCTTTAAGTCGGTTAGGAATATTACATAGCTTTAGTTCTCGCGCTCATGGATATTGCGCTAAATATACTTAAAAATACTGATTGCTAACTGTTGCTCCTTATGTGGTTGCCGTTGTTAGTCTGCAACTCTCAGCAGACGATTTTATTAAAACTCTCTCCCCTGATGGGGCTGGTACAGGTGGGTCACCGCCGCTTGCGGCGGAGGCTAGCCTGGCACCGAGTTACAGTGAACTAGAAATTCTAGTTCACTGTAACCGAATTTTTATTGTTGTAGGCCGTCATTGCACACGCCATCGCTGGTGGTGGACGACGGCTGTTGTTGCGGCGCGCGTCTCTTTCCCTTTTCCTCTTCTTTCCTTATATTCTCTTCTGTCCTCACGAGGCAGCGGAGGTGTCTCAGCTACAGAGCCAGTAGCAGGCCCGTGCATTTTATTTTCCTTCTTCCTACAACCACAACAACAACAACGGCTGTTGTTGCGGCGCGCGTATTTCTCTCCCTCTTCCTTTTCTTCTCTATTTTCTCTTCTGCCTGCGCCCTGCCGGGGTTGTGCAGCAGTGAGACGCCCGACTACTGAACCGGAGTACCCGGGTTCGAACCCGACCTCGGCGGCTGCGTTTCGATGGAGGCGAAACGAAGAGGCGTCGTGTGCTGTGCGATGTCAGCGCACGTTAAAGATCCGCAAGTGGTCGAAATTACTCCGTAGCCCTTCACTACGGCTCCTCTTTCTCTCTTTCCACTTTCACTTCCCACCCCGCCGGGGTGGCGCAGTGGTTACGGCGCTCGACTACTGTTCCCAAGGACGCGGGATCAAATCCCGGCCTCGGCGGCAGCTTTTCGATGGAGGCGAAAGCAAGGGGCCCGTGTGCTGTGCGATGCCAGTGCACGTTAAGGAACCCCAGGTGGTCGAAATTTCCAGGTGGTCGAAGTCCTCCACTACGGCGTCTCTCATAGCCCGAGTTGCTTTGGGACGTTAAACCCCACAAACCAAACCAAACCAAACCACTTTCACTCCTATTTTCCTCCCTTCCCTTACGGTGTGGTTGCGGTGTCCACAGAAATCAAGCGAGACAGTTACCGCGTCTTTCCCTTCCTATAAATCAATCTTCTGCGTGCACGAGGCAGCTGAGGTGGCTCAGCCGCAGAGACAGTAGCAGGCCCAAGTATTTTCTTTTCCTTCTTTCTACTACAGCCACAACAACAACAATGGTCTGACTCCCCTGATGAGGCTGCGACAGGTAGGTCATCGCCGCTTGCGGCTTGCCTGCCACCGACTTTTTATTTGTTGATGAGACAGTTACCGCGCCTTTCCCTTCCTATAAATAAATCAGTTTTATTTGTTGAAGGCCGTCACTGAACCCGCCACCGCTTTAGTGGTGGACGACGGCTGTTGTTACGGCGCGCGTCTTCCTCTCCCTCTTCCTTTTCTTTCTTCTCTATTTTCTCTTCTGTCTGCACGAGGCAGCGGAGGTGGTTCAGCTACAGAGCCAGTAGCAGGCCCGTGCATGTTTATTGTGAAAGCAATACTACTTGAACTTTCAAGCCTTTGCCGTACCGTGGCGGTGCCACCATTGACCTTTCGCATTGTTGTTGTTGTTGTTA
The DNA here is from genome assembly GCF_055883805.1 of Amblyomma maculatum. Taxonomy (NCBI): domain Eukaryota; kingdom Metazoa; phylum Arthropoda; class Arachnida; order Ixodida; family Ixodidae; genus Amblyomma; species Amblyomma maculatum. Next base: position 205,167,498 of record NC_139347.1, on the reverse strand, counting down.
AGAACTTTATTTTTCCACCGATGTAGGAGGCCCCCTACTCCCCGCCCTCGGCACGCAGGCCTATGGGACGGAGGCTGGGGCCTCCGCGACTATAAAGACAGGCGAAGCGACAGTGTTTCTTCGCGGCTTCAGCCGCCAGGCGGATAGCTTGCTGCTGGTTGGCGGGGGACTCGCTCCGCAGTAGCAGTTCCCAGGCTTCTCTACTATTTATGTTTTCCTTGATGCCAGGGGAATCAAGGTATTGCCAGATTATGTGATCCAGAGTACCCCTTTCTCCGCAGGTATCGCATTTATCGTGACCTGTGTGACGTCACGCCGAAGAGCCGAACGTTTGCAAACCTATAAAGAAATAATCTAAAATTACAGATTAGGAAGATGTCTGATGCCGCCACCGGATCCTAGCTTAAATAACAAAGAGGCCATAGCCTGTCGGCGATTACAAGCCGGAAATTTCCCGAACCATGTCTGGTTGTTTCACACCCAGATGCGAGAAATAAGGATAAATGTGAAGCCTGCCTGGATAAATGTGAAGCCCTCGGCCATATACTTTGGGAATGCCCTACGTCTCCGGGCGCTAGGGACAACATTTAAAGTAGAGAAGCCTGGGTAACCCTGCTGCGAAGCGACGTCCCCGCTGACCAGCAGAAAGCCGTCCGCCTGGCGGCTGAGGCCGCGAATAACCAATGTATATTCGCCAGTCCTTAGTCGCGGAGGTTCCAGCCCCCGTTCCTCAGGCTTGCGTGCCAGGAGCGGGGAGTAGGGGGCCTCCTAAATCGGTGGAAATTAAAGCTTTAATCAATCAATCCCAGGCCCTGCTGCAGAACGAGGTCCCTGCTCAACAGCTACAAGCCATCCGCCTGGCGGAAGAAGCCGCGAAGAGCCATGACCTCTTTGGTTGCTTCTGATCGCGGAGGTCTCGGCTCCCGTCCCTTAGGCCTGCGTGCCGGGGGCGGGAATTGGGGGCCTCCTTATCTGGTGGAAAGTAAAGTTGTTATCATCATCATCTGGGCGACCATCTCGCGCCGTCTGCGAGTAGTGGCGGTGCCTCAGCCGGCGGTTTAACATCTGCTTCGACGATGCCACCTACCGCTACGGAAGCTCGTCGCAATGAGCGTAAGCGACAGCAGCGAGCTACAGAAACGGAGAAACAGCGCGAGAGAAGACTTTCTAAGAGGCGTGCTCAGTATGCAGCTTTGCGTGGACGTGCAACCTCTTCAGTGGAAACAGTGGAAGATGTGACGGATGTTACTGATTCGCTCAATGCCATGGATGCAGAAGCCAGGTGTAGTCTCAGCAGTGATGAACGTTGGAACTTGACGAAACGACTGCGACGTGCCCAGGAAAGCCAGGAACAACGACTGGAGCGGCTTGAGAACGAACGTCCATTGCGGATTAAGGAAAATGAACGCCAAAGGAAGAGACGCGCTGAAGAAGTGACGCCATATCGTATCCAGAGTGAATCATTGTATAACCACCACAGTCTAATCATAACAAGCATATTCATAAGCACCTCCACCAGCCGAACATCAGCTGAACCTGGGCATAGCCATGGGTATTGCTTTCGCAATCTACCGGGCTTAACCAAGCTAACCCTCAGCCAATTTTTTTTCCTTCTTCCTACAGCCACAACAACAACAACAATATTATTGTTCAGAACACGCATCTCCATAGTCTGCACAAGACGTACATGAAGTCATAGGCTGCATTATGTTATGAATTAGTGTAAAATTTATTATTGTGGCTGTTTAAAAAGGGCATACATGTGTGAAATAATTACTTAAATATGTGCATAAGTATTCATTGGATAAACTTGGATTGTGGCTTCCCATCAATTATCTGCATCGGACCCCTAAGAGAATAATGGGGCTAGCCCAAGTGTGGCTTTCGCTATAAAACCCGCATCGGTCCTATGTCATTATTTGAAGGGCTGACGGACTAGGGCTTCCCATCAACTATCTGTGTCGGACCACTATGAGAATCATGTGGGCAAGCCCAATTGCGGCTTGCGCTATAGAACCCGCATTGGTCTTATGTTATTATCTAAGGGGCTGAGCGAAATAAATAAATGTTCGCCCAGAACGGCTGCCCGAATCTGTCCATAGTAGGAGCATCGGAGAGAGTTGGCAGGATGGGAACGTTTGGCACTGCGGGAAAAATGTGGGCAGCCCCGCAAGGGCTGCCTGCATTGGTCGCAAGTGGGGACCGTCGGGGCTTTGTCGACAGCCTCCTTCAGGCCTACGTCTGCACCGCTTGCAGCACCCACATTAAGCTCACCGGGGTTTGGGTTGCCTACACCAGACCCACCGCGGCTCCCCTTTTATAGTCCACTTTGTGCTACCTGGGTAGTGCAAGATGGCCTGCGTGAAATCAGCCGTAAATGCAGTTACTCTGTCTGTGATGAGCACCTCAAGAGCGCCGTGTCGCAGGAGATTTCGTTCGACGAAAAACTCAGCAACCTCTGCTACGGTACCATGCATGGGGCAGGGCTTTGGTTTCTGCGTAGTGGGTCATGTATCGGTTGCCACGATGATCCATTTGTTCCACGATGATGAAGTTGGGAAGGTGCCGAGGAGGTCCTTTCCAATGTTTTGAAAATGCTTAATCGGCGTCAGTATCTCAGCAGGCTCACCGGACCAGCAGATCTTGTCGCAGGTGTCTTGCGTCGCTGGCATTCACGACATGTTCTCACATAATGAGCAACGTCGGAAGGCAACCGTGGCCACTAATATTTGTCTTGTATCTTGTGCAGCGTGCGTGCAAACCCAAGATGCCCTGCTGTTTTCTAATTGTGCAGCGCCTGCAAAATCTCGTGTCTGAAGGTTTCGGGCGCAACAAGAAACTTCGTGTTTTTGTTGGCTGCGAAGTTCTTCACGACGACGTCATTGTGCAGGGCGAACGATGATAAATGACGCCGGAACACAGCAGGAGGGGAAGCGATCTTTCCTTCGAGGTAATCAGCCAGGTCGTTTAGCTTAGGGTTCGAGCGCTGCTGTTGTGCGAAGCTGCTGGCACTTGATGCTGATAATGATGACATCGGACAAAATGGCACATACCCATGGCGGGGGACTGCCCAGGGTGCATTGTAGATGGTAAATAAGTACTGGAATATTCAGATAAATATGGGTGTCAAACTTAAATTTGGAAAATATAAAAAGGAAAAGAAAAAGTAACGAAGTCTTACCTAGCATAGGAATCTGCCTCTTGAAATTATGTAATCATGAATCGCATCGCACACTTGTTTTAAGTCATAACACTTGGCGCTGGCGCTTACCGATCAGAAGAAGTTGTCTTCGTCATCTTTCGGTGGCACATCAACGGGAGGAGCTCGTGACAAGCAGTCTGCATCCGAGCGCTTGCGGTCGGACTTGTAGATGGCTATGACGTCGAATTATCGGAGACGCAACTCCATCGCGCAAAGACGTCCGGAGGGATCTTTTAAGTTGGAGAGCGAGCACCATGGCGACAACTCACAATCCTGAATGGTCGTCCGTACGAATAGGGGTGGACTTTTTATGTGGTCCAAATGATGGCAACACATTATTTCTCCGTCGTCAAATAATTGGCTTCAGCTTTCTACAAGGAACGGCTAGAGTAGGCGACAACTTTCTCCTGTCCCGCACTCTTCTGAAAAAAAAAAAACACAGCGCCTAGGCCCAAATTGCTTGCGTCGGAGTGAATTTCGGTCTCGGTGTTATCATCAAATTGGCCCAGGACAGCAGGGGACTGTAGGCGGCGCTTAAGTTCGGCGAAGGCTTCTTCTTGCTGGCTTCCTATTGAAAAGCTACATCACTCTTTTTAAGCTGCGTCAACGGCTCGGCAATGTGCGAACCGTCCCTGACAAATCATCGATAATAAGCGCACAGCCCAAGGAACCTGCGCACGGCTTTCTTGTCGGCGGGCGGCGGAAAGTGCGCGATCGCAGCGTTTTCTCGGGATCAGGGCGAATTTCATGCTGTCTTACGATATGAACCAGGAACCGCAGTTCCTGACAGGCAAAGTGACATTTCTCTGCTTTCAAAGTTAGCCCTGAGGACTTGTTAGCTTCTAGCACTGTCCGAAGCCTTTTTAGGTGGTCTTCAAAGGCACAGAAGACAACCACATCATCCAAGTATACCAGACAAATCTGCCACTTCAAGCCCGTCAGCACAGTGTCCATTATTCGCTGAAACGTCGCTGGTGCGGAGAAGAGGTCAAATGGCATCACCTTGAACTCGAAAAGGATATCCGGTACGAGGAATGCGGTCAGCTCGCGATCTTTTTCATCGACCTCAATTTACCAATAGCCGCTCTTCAGGTCCATCGACCTTGCATTATAGAGACGATCGAGGGTGGCGTCGACGCGAGGAAGAGGGTAAACATCCTTCTTCGTTATGCTGTTTAAGCGGCGGTAATTAACGCAGAAGCGAAATGTCCCTTTTTTCTTCATTAGGACGACTGGTGCCGCTTAGGGGCTATATACGGCTGGATACGGTCGTCACGAAGCATTTCATCGACTTGTTCGCGTATGGCTTGGCGCTCTCGAGGCGATACGCGGTAGGGGTTTTGGAGCAGATGGCGGGCGTGTTCGTCCGTTATAATGCCGGACTTGGCCAGTGGTGTTTGTCGCACCTTCGATGACGACGAGAAGCCCTCACTGTAGCTTCGAAGAAGACTGCGAATCTGGTCTTTTCTGCTGTGGGTTAATGCCGGGTTTTTGTCAAATGTAGGCTGATGACCACCTAGGGGTTGGTCGTGGAGGGCAAATACATCTCGGATGTCCGCTAATTCGTCGAGAAAAGTGATCGTCGTGTGCTTGTTGAGATTCCAGTGGTCTTCTGTGAAGTTTGTTACCAGCACCTGAGTTTGTCCGCTACGAAAGTGTGCGATGTCTCTTGCGATGCCGAGACCTCATTCTAAAAGCAGCTAAGTGCTTCTTGCGATGACGCCTTCAGCAGTGTCGATGTCTGCGCTACCTACGCAAACTACGGAGCTTGATCGGAGTGTGACGGTCAATTCTCCGTCGAAGACGTTCAGAGGGACGTGTTGCGTCACATTAGTCGCAGCAGGTATTGCATTGTCAGCCTAGAGCTTTATGAGCTTGGATCAGAGGTCTCCTTTGCTCTATGTTCATTTAGGAAGTCGAAGCCCAAAATCACGTCACGCAAACACTGCTGTAGAACCAGGAAGCTTGGGGGGTAAGTACGCTAATTTACGGTTACTCTTTCAGTGCATCGTCCCGATGCAGTAATGAGGTTACCACCTGCGGTGCGTATCAGCGGGCCATCCCTATTGCAAAAACCAGTGCCACTGGGTCTTAGCGCCCCAGCGCCATACCTGATTATGGGCCCAGTATGAAGCTGGACACTGGGCGCCCTGGGACGCTGCATACTGGCACGCTCCGCACTGGCGACACTGGTCGCCCGGAGAAAAAAAGGCCTAGGATAAAACTTAAAAGCTAAAACGTAACGAAGCACCTCACGTAGATTTAAAAAAGCTAAAAAAGTAAAAACAAAGAAAGAAAAGATAGCGGCGCCTAGCGCGGTTCGAATTCGCTACCTCTTACTCTGAACCTCTTAAGGTAACCACTCGGCCACGCCGACTTTTCTTTTTCTTTATTGCCTGACTTCGCCACAATACACAAAATCACTTACAGGGCACAATAAGCATTCATTATTACAACAATCATCCAGGTGGGTTGTGGCGTCGGCATGCTAAAATGCTCTTAGGGTCACTAATGGCTCCAATCTTCCGAGCCACTCGGCAGCTTCAGGAGCCAGTTTCTGAATTTCAATATATCTATTCATGCCTTCCCGAAAATAGATCCGTGCTAGTCGTGCGTCAGGATCGCAATGGTATCCTGCCATTCTCGAGCGCCAAATACAGTGGAGGGCCATTAGCATAATAAGGTCAAAAGGCACCTCATCCTCATTCTCTACTGGCAAGTACCTAATACCATGCGAGTCTAATGGAAATTCCTTTTTTAAAGTCCTTTGTAAAATATCCCAAAAGTATACCCCTTCCTAACAATGTAGGAAAACGTGGTCAATAGTTTCTGGCTGCTTACAAATTAAGCAATGCGAACCCCAAGGTAAAAATAAATTCTTCCCTTCCAAGAACTTCTTTACTGGTAGTGTTTCCGTGTGTAACTTAAAGAAAAACGTTTTTGCATTTGACGACAACAGAAAGCCGTCGAAGCATTTTTGTATTTTATGTCAGACCGCATTTATAAGATTGGGACGTCGTGTTTCGCAGTCTACAGATCTTTGCTGCCGCTCTAACAATTACAACTTCTTGATCATTGGTGCTTGCTGCCTGCTCTCACGACTTGAAACTAATGTTCCGGATGGCTATGCGAACTATTTTGTGCACTGACATCCTTTTAACATGTCGAGTTTGACATCGCTGCCAAATTTACCAACGCCGGCTGTTCGGTGGTGCTCTGCTACCGTGAGCGTATTTCGCTGAACACGGAGCTTTAGTACAAACCTTCAAGGAAAAACGTGCGACCATGCAAGCTTCAATACCGGCAAGCGAAGCCCCTATCACACTATATTTTGCGTGTAACTAAACCTTATTTCTTTGCAAACATCGCGGAAAGCGCTGCGATGTCCGAGGGCACGGCTGCTTTATACGCAGAGCAAGAAGGAGCGCAAAAGGTTGAGAAACACGCAAAATGTTATGAATTACAAGCGCTGTATGTTGTCTTTCTTTTTCTCTCATGGGCCCATCGCTCTGTATACTATTCTTCCGCAATGTCATCCCGTTACTGATCCAGACCTCTAGCGTGCCCAGCAGACCCAGTTCTAAACCAGCGCGAAAATCTTGCTGGTTTCGCACTGGAAAACGCTGAGTTTTGCAATAGGGATCCCAGGTGGTCGTAACGTTCCTGAGCTGGAAGGCTAACGGTCCACTGATGACTGAATAGTCATTTCCGGTGTCTACTAGGGAAGTGACTCTGCGACCGGTGGCAGCAACTTCAAGGTCGCTTGTTCACGTCATCGCATTGCACGTGGGCTTTGGTGTGCGATCTCGGCTCCGTCGTTTATTGAGGTCACGGCCCGGGCATACTGTTGTTACTTCGCTGGGGGGCGGTGTCGGCTTGCGCTTTGGCCGTGTTGTCGTCGATGTCGTCGTGTGAAGCAGCGGTGAAATGGCTGAGTCGTCGTTAGTCTTCGTCGGCGGCGGAGGATGTTCGTGTTTTTTCCATTGAGCAACCTCACCTCCGAAGGTTGCTGCTTTTAGTTTCCACTACGGGGGCTAGGGGACCTTACTCGTACACTGTCATCATAGTTGCGTCCTGGCGACGCAAACCGGGCGCCGTATGGTAATGGAGAGCGGTACTGACGGCTTGGTGACTCTGCCCTTCGCAAGTAGCTCTGGATGTCTTCCGGTAGTTCGCCAGGACGGGGTCGTGGGGCGTCGATGGCGAAGCCGCGCAGGCCGATGCGTCTGTAAGAGCAGTGGCGTAGGATTTAGCCGGCCTCATCACTGTGGAAGCATAGTGGTCGGTTATTAGACGTCCTCCAGGCATTGCATATCCTGGGGCTTGCAGGTCGTTGGCAGACTTGGCGGGCGGGGGTCAAGGGGCGGCTTTCGGGAACAGGACGGTAGCGACCAGGGCCTGGAAGGTCACGCCGGGGTGTAGGATGACGTAATGCAGCAGCATAGTTCATGGTTGCTGTTTCTTGCACTGGAGCAGTCGGAGCCGTCGCTTGAGGGACACCTAGTGCCTGCTTGGCTTCTTCATGGACGACGTACGTCCATGATCGTCGCCGCCTGGGGGTGTTGGGATGGTAGCATCAACCGGCGGAGTTCTTCTCGGACAATCTCTGGGATAATGTCCCTAACGCTGTCTTTTCTCGCAGATGCGTTGCTGTAGTGACTTGCGCAGGCCGGTTTGAGTGGTCGCTCGTACTGGCGCATCCAGTGTGTCTAACATCTTCTAGACTGTAGACCCTTCGATTTCAAATTCCACCACGGTTTTTGGCGGATTCCCGACAACCCCAGCAAAAAGAGACTCTTTAACGTTTCGCATTAAAACTTTCACTCTGTCGCCTTCGGTCATGTTAGGGTCGGCGCGGCGAAATAGGTACTTCATTTCTTCTATACGTAAACGAGGACTCGCTCATTCGGGAGCAGAATTCTTCATTTTAGGGTGGCCTGAGCTCTCTCGTTTCGGACTGAACTTGCAGGAACCATCGAAAACTCCGCTTTAAACGTCTTCCAATTGTTCAAAGACGTCTCTTGATTTTCGAAGCAAACTAGGCATATCCTTGAAGAGCACAGTAGACTTGCCTGAGTTTCGCAGCGTCGTTTCAGCCGTTCAATTCCGCCACGCGGTCGAAAAGGTCCCTCCAGACTTTCGTATCTTCAGTGAGTAGTCCTTGGAAGATGGGGGGCTCCAGGGCCTGCACGAAGACAACTGGTGCTGTTGACTGGGCCATTTTTAAAGTTGATGTCTTTCGGGGTCGAACGGGGTCAGGCAGCAGACTGTGTTCGAGTTGGAGCCCTTGAAGTCGGCGGCTGGCTCGGTAACCTGTAGACTGGTTCCCCAGGGTGACGGGAACAAGGCTGAGTGAGGTCTTTGCTTGAAATATCAAGGGCAGCATCTCCACCAGATGTAACGTGGTGGTGACAGGTCGACGACACAAATGACGAGTCAGTGGTTGCACTGAAGAAACTGTTTATTGGAGTGACTTGCACCCGCAAAAAGAACTAATAATCGTGCTCGGTGGTCGTCGACCAAAGAATGGCAGTCGCATTCGTTAACGCTCAATTTAAAGGCTGCTCATGACCATCTAGATAACGTCACACGCTGTTACTAGCAGAACTTGGAACATTGTAGAAACATACCCGAGGGGTCGGAATCTTCGAGATAGATCTTGGCGTAGCTGCGCGACTAAGAAACTGATAAAAGTGCGCCTCGCGACATCGAGCATTAACACAGAATATAGAATTGATATGCGTGCCAGAATCAGCCGGAGGCTGCTAAGAAGCAACATATACAGTTTAGAAGGTTTCGCGGCAATATATATATATATATATATATTTAATTCAGCCGTGAATATACCTACACCGTAGAAAATATTTGTGAAATCACAGGTATTTTTAAAGAAAATTTCTGTACTAGTACAGAGAAAATCTGTTCTACTTCATTGACCGAAATACGGTCATGAAAAAGACAGTAATTTTCTGCTTTCTAACCGAAACCTTGAATCGAAGGCAAACAATTCGATATATTTTTGCCTTCTGTTCTATTTTCTACCGAAAACTGATTTTTACTTTAATAGTAGGTGAATTCTGAGTAGGAAGCGAAATGGTATGACAACAGCGAAGATGCTGTCCAATGATCGGATGCGTAAAAATTTCAATTCGAAAGACGATAACTAGTGGTGACACATTGAGGTCAGTTATTGGTTGGCTCCCTGCTACTCGCCTCTTTTTGGTGGCTAGACAACGGCTGCTGGCCTGCGTTATACTGTGCATCGAGTATTGCCAGCGCCGAGAGATATTCGTGAGATGTAGTTGGCCAGTCGTTCACCTTAAAATAGTGTTCATAGAAGAAATTGGTGCTTAACGCAATTTTATTGTTGTTACAGGCACAAACCTTAAATGAAAGACGAGTAAAAAAAGATATGTTTGCATCATTATTTTCATGGCCACAGAAATAAAAACAGAAATAATAAACAAAAAACGCCGTATAACAGAAACTTTTTGTCAATTTACAAAAATGTTCAACAGTTGTAAAAAAGCAACTGTAAAATCACAGAAAAATAAAAAAACAAAACAAAGCAGAACAGATAATTTTTGGCAGGACAGCTGCTAGAAAATTTCTGCATTGTTCAATAAAATGTTGTTACAGTGTAGCAAAAAAACCGCATGAATACAATAACCTCATACAGATTTCTCAATCTAAACGCATATTTAACTCATAATAATCTCACACAATCTCATATATTTTTCATGTAAAGAAGTTCCGATTAAGCGGACAGATAGCCGAGAAGGAGGAAGAGGAAGTGCTTTTGCGGACCAGCTGAATACCGCAATTGTGAAAATGGTTGAAAAAGCCCTTTCTGTCGTGGTTGACCGCATGCTTACCAGCTTTACTGAAGCTTTGTCTACTGTTGCTGGTAGCCAGTCATCTTGCCCACCTCAACCTGTGCTGATTCCAGCATCTATTTCATCTCAAACCTGTGCTGAAAGTTTAAATGCAGATTCTCCACTAGTGCTGGCTCAAGTGCACCCTATCGACAGTGTCCCTGTAGGCATTTCTCGCAAAGGTTTTTGCTCTAATAATGTTGAAATGGCATGCCCTACTCAAAAGCGCCGTGCTTCTAGCTCACCCTCTAAGTCCTCCATTTCCCAGACCAAAACTAAAAAAGGGCCTTCCAAAGTTTTACAGCAAATCGATGTGTTAAAAGAGGCTTTTGCGGCCTCAATTTTAGGTAAGTAATCATGGCAGGTGTACAAGTTCTGCAGTGGAATTGTCGCTCTATTATATCTTCACTTCCAGATTTATATCTTCTCCTTTCAACACATAAGCCAGACATAGTGCTTCTGCAAGAAACTTGGCTCTCCCCCGCAAAGTCATTTACCTTAAAGAAATGTCATGTTTTTTGCGCCGATCGTGTAAACGGTAGGAGAGGTGGCTTATTAACTTTGATATCATCAAAATTATGTCACTGGGCAAAAATAACCAACACAATAATGAATCCAGAGTGTGAGATTTTGGCTATAGATATCACATTGCCGCATTGTGGCCCTGTCACAGTCGCTAACGTCTACTGCCCCACAGGTGTACGTAGCACAGACTATTTTGACAGTTTACTTACAAATTCTAATCGGGTAGTTATTGCAGGTGATTTTAACTCGCACCATACTCTTTGGGATAACTACTCCGACGCATGTGGACAGCTGTTATGGACGTGGATGTCGGCAAATGCTGTGCGCTGCTGCAATTCAAGGGCTGTAACCTTCATGCGCAGGAATTCGCACTCTGTCATCGATTTACCCCTGGCAGCAGGTGGGATAGGTATAGGAGAATGGTCCACAGTAGACAGTGGTACATCTAGTGACCACTTTCCAATGACATTTACTATCATGATGAGCACAACACGAGATAGAACTTTGGACCATAAACTAGTAAACAACGCCAAATATGCAGCTTCGTTGCGCTCCTCCCTCAAATCAAACCTTTGTTTATGTAGAACCGACAAAGCACAAAAGGTATTTTCCTCGATTGCGAATGCTACTGTAGATTCCCAGTTCACTGTGCGGTCTACAGAAAACAATACGTCGCCATCCCCATGGTGAAATTACGCGTTTGAGAAAGCCTTCCGCCGTAGAAAAGCAGCATGGAAAAGCCTTTCTTATAACCAGAGCCCAGTAAACTGGATAAACTACAAATTTTGTTCCGCGTCATTCAAAAGAGCCATAGCGCAGGCAAAGGACGAGTGCAACGAAACTTTAAATACTTATTTGTCAAACCCTAAACACAGGAAGGCTTTGTATTGTTTCATGGAACGAAATAGAAACTCGCACATTTCTCAGTCAGTACGTTCAGTAGTGTTGTCTCCACAGGAGGCAAACGATGAGTTGAAACAAATTTCGCAAGGACTAGCATTACGTTTCCAGGAGCAGTGCAGAGTTCCCTTGCACGCTCCCATTTCCTGCTCAGATTATGTTGAGGTTGATAGATCAGAACTCCTATCTGTGATTTCTTCCATGAAAAACTCGGCTCCAGGTGTGCTCAAAATTTTAGCAAGTGATTTCACTCAGGATCTTCTGGATCTGGTTATTGAATCATTAGAATCTGCATGGCTGCCGCACGTCTGGAAAGTGGCGAAAATTATATTGCTCTTGAAAGACCCTGGTAAAGGATTTCATGTTGCAAACATTCGGCCGATAGCTTTCACTTCGAATCTAGTAAAATTAATAGAAAGAATTGTGCATGGCCGCCTCTCAAAGCATATCTCAGAGGTTAATGCTTTGAGTTCTTCCCAGATTGGTTTCCGCAATGGATGCTGAATATGGTCTGCACATGTAGATTTAGAAAGCAGGATTCGCCTTGCAATGTACATCAAGGAGGTATCAGCGTTAGTGACGCTCGATACTGCTAAGGCCTATGACACCATTGAACATTCCATTCTACTTAACAAGTTGTCATTATTGAGTCCTCAGTTCTACATTTATGAGTGGATCAGGGAATGTTTGAAAGGACGAGAATTCTTTTGCACTGATGGCTCATTAATCTCAGACACCTATCCACAGACTAGAGGGGTGCCTCAGGGCTCTGTGCTCTCCCCACTCTTTTTTAATATATTAATGTGCGATATTCCAGTTTATCCTGATGTCACTGTATATGTATATCCAGATGGCATAGCATTCTTCGCCTCTGCAAAAGATATTCATGACCTATATCGTTCACAAATGGCTTATCTAAATGCACTTGAGGTCTGGTTGGACAAAATTAAATTGGTTTTAAATGTGTAAAAAAGTAGTGTGCCAGGTTTTAAAACCATAACCCCCTTATATGTCTTGTTAAATTACCGCTCAGATGTCATACTTCAAGTGGAATCTGTGCGGTATTTAGGCATTACGTATGATGCTAGTATGGATTGGAGGCCTCACATGAAGTCTAATGCTCGGAAAGGTGAACGTGCCCTTGGTAGACTGATACGAATAAGTAAGAGGAAATTTGGTATGCGTCGAGATACTCTTCTACTTTTGTACAAAGCCTATGTGAGACCGATTCTGGAATTTGACTCCATTCTTTTTTCTGGGTGTCCAAAATATAAGCTGCATCTTTTGCTGCTTTTAGAAAGACGGGCGCTGTTCTCTGCCTAGGGCTTCCACAGTCAGTCTTTACCACTGTTCTGTACTTGGAGGCCCGCATTCCGAACCTTAACTCCCGTTTCCGCCTTCTAACTGTCAGATCATTCTTGCGATCATTTGAGACTACTCCCGGTGTGGCTATACCTATTTTTGTGTCAAACCCCGCCCTCTTTCTCACTCACCAGTGGCCAGGTGTCTGCAAGCCCCAGGTTGTTTTTACGCAGAGCATTTTAACAAAGATTGGTGTGGACCTTGCTTCTATATGTCCTATTGGTTGCTCAACGTCCTTTGTGGATATAAATTATGATTCTATATTTCCATCTAGTGTGAAGCACTTACCCTCAAGTCTAATATCCAGTCTCCCATGTGAACACCTTGAAACGTTCCCTGATCACGCTGTAATTGCCACTGATGCGTCTGTGATTGCGTACAAAGCTGCGATTGGAATTTTTTCGGAGTCTCTTTCCTGGTGTTTTTCGGTGCGTGTCCGGGATTACACACCCATATTTCTAGCAGAGTTTATGGCAATTGGGCTAGCGCTACTAAAAGTTCCCTGCAGTCAATCAAAAATAATTTTTCTATCAGGCTGTCTTTTTGCTTTGTTGTCACTGGAGTCAGTACGGGATGCTCTGTTGAGCCGCTCACTAAAGTATTTCATACCGGGGTGGGTGAAAGAAATACGCTTCATCTCGGTCCCCGGACACAGCGGTATTTTCCAGAACGAAGCGGCAGATTTCCTGGCTAAATCAGCTCTTGATGCATCTGTTTCATGTACCATCCCTAATATCATCATTTTTAGAATGTCCCGTTTCCAGCGATATCAATACCTAGCCGCTACATGCAATGATTCTTTGCTATCTACAGCGGAATACCAGCCTCTCATATACTGATGGAAAGTTCGTTCATGTAAATCACGGCAGTGTGAGGTAACGATGACTCTCCTGAGATGCAGGATTCCTCGCCTAAATCTTTATTTATGTAGAAGCGGGATCAGCCCCACAAACCTTTGTGGGGCTTGCGGTGAAATTGAAAATATTGATCACTTCCTTCTCGCTTGCCGAAGGTCTTCACATCAGAGGAGAGTGCATTTAGAAACTCCAATTGCACGCTTGGGACTTACGTTGTCGGTCCCGCTTCTACTCTCCTTCGGTGCGAGTGCGAAAGGATTTGCGTTGCCTCAAATTTGTCAGTACTTACATAACTACATCACAGCTACAGACAGATTCTCTTGCTAATTGCATTCCAAATTTACAACACTCCAAATTTTTGCCTCATATTTTTTCATTCAATAACTTTTGTGATCGTAAATATTACGTTTTTGTTTAGTTGTCAATTACTTTGTTACACTAATTCAGTTTGTGTAGGACATTTGGCAGTCCACACTGAACCCTGGCCAATCCCCCTTCGTGGGTATGTGCCGAATATCAAGGAAGAAGAAGAAGACGCTGACTCAAAGTTAAGCCACGACCACGAATAATGCTAAAAAACTAATCATCCGTTATTCTAAACGGATTATTATAAGATCATTTAAGAAGCCTTTCTGCTAGTTTAGTAGTAGCTACTGACGCATCTCAAAATAATGAAAAGGCGAGTGTGGGTATATATTGTCCACATTTAGAATGGTCTTTTTCTGTCCGGCTTCCGGACTTCACCCCAATTTTTGAAGCGGAGTTTCTGGCGGTGGTACTCGCTTTACGGAAATTAGACTCCTCTTTTTCTAAAGTGGCTGTAATTTCCGACTCTCTATCCTTGTGTTCATCTCTCTCTTCGTCGGTGGATTCTGCAATAGTAAAAACCTTTATCTCCCTGATCCCTAGACATTTGAAAATTGTACATATGGTATGGGTACCAGGCCACAGCAATGTCACTTTAAATGAATATGCTGACAATTTGTCAAAAGAATCCCTTAATGGCCCCGTATTATCTATCCTTCCGGTGACCGCGTACATCACCGCAGCGAGGTTTCGAAGAAACGTTCTATTAAATATGAAAAATGGACATCTTATAAGATCTGATGACTACCTGCATCTAAATTATTCTTGGAATAGAAAATTATGTCATTCACGGCAACTTGAGATTTCTCTAACAAGGCTGCGATGTCGTATCCCACCTTTAAATTTCTATCTTTACAGGTCTGGTTTGGCACTGTCTCCCGTCTACGAATTTTGCGGTGAACAAGAAACATTAGATCACTTTTTATTATTTTGCCGCCGCTTTACAACGTTGAGAAAACAGTTGATGGAAAAGCCATTGAAACAGCTTGGCCTTGGTTTAAGCAGCTCGACATTGTTATCATTTGGCGCCACCTACCATCCTTGGGCACAGTCACCGGTCTGTTTTTACCGCCATGCAAATTTTTTTACTGGACTCAAATCGTTTGCCTTGCTAAATATTTAAACATCACTTGTTCTACAATTGCAGTTTCAATCTCCCGTGAGTGTTACCAGTTTTCATTTTATATTTCACTTATTTCCCGTTTTGTTTCTTTTCCTCTACCACTCAAATCATTTTTTATGCAAGTATACTTTAAAAAAAAAGAAATTCTTTGCTACCCAATTCTTGGCCGATCCCCCTCTGTGGGTATGTGCCATAAGTTATTTGGACAACAACAACAACAACACGACCGCTCCGGTTCTTCTAGCTACCAGTGCCCGCTACCAGTGCCTGGATTCCCCGCTTAACACTTGGTGGAGGTCGCGGGATTTATCTTCCATTTCCTCGCCCTGGAGCTCCGCAGCCGTCGAATTCCGTCCTCAATGACTGAGTCCAGCACAAACACCACCGGCCCCGTTCGGCTGTGACCGTCCCGCCGCTTCTCTCCACCTGCGCCTACGCAAGCTCCGACAGCGTCAGCGCCCTTAGCCCACCTCGTTCCTCGTCTCCTTCGTCGCCTCTGGCTGCCTTTCACACAGCCATCAACAGTGCTCTCGCTCCAGATCAACGCGCCAAGCTCCTCTACTTGCTAAACCGATTCCGAGCCTTCTTTGAGATCCAGCAGCTATCCTTGGGTCGTACATCAACTGTTGCCCACGGCATCTACACCGGTACGCACGCCCCATTACGCCAACGTCCTTATCGTGTATCAGCCTCAGAGCGGCGCATTATTCATGAGCAAGTCGACGTGGTGCTCAGTAAGGGTGTCATTCAGCCTTCCAGTAGCCCTTGGGCGTCCCCGGTCGTTTTAGTCAAGAAGAAAGACGGGTCTATTCGATTCTGTGTGGACTACCGCCGCCTTAATGCGATCACACGAAAAGGCGTCTATCCGCTACCACGCATAGAGGACGCGCTGGATACTTTGCATGGAGCAGAATTTTTCTCTTCAATCGATTTACGTTCTAGCTACTGGCAAATTCCAATGGCTGAGGACGGTCGCCCGAAGACAGCTTTTGTCACCCCCGACGGGCTCTATGAGTTCAACGTCATGCCGCTTGGCCTGTGTAACGCGCCCGCCACCTTTGAACGCATGATGGACAATATTCTCCGCGGTTTGAAGTGGCACACATGTCTCTGCTACTTGGATGATATCGTCGCATTTTCATCAGACATCGCGACTCACCTAACACGCCTTAAAACTGTCTTGCAATGTCTTAGCCATGCCGGTCTGCAGCTCAATCTGAAAAAAGTGCCATTTCGCCGCTCGCCATCTCAATATTTTAGGGCATTTAGTGTCCAAGGATGGCATCCTTCCGGATCCGTCTAAACTCCGCGCTGTCGCTGAGTTCCCGAAGCCGACATCTATCAAGCAATTACGCAGCTTTATAGGCTTATGCTCTTATTTTAAGCGTTTCGTTCGGAACTTTGCGACCATCATTGCCCCTCTGAAGCGACTTCTGAGCGGTCACAAATATCGCTCTGCCTGGTCGCCGGCTTGCGATACTGCTTTCACGAAATTGCGCACGATACTTACCTCAACCCCGTATTGCGCCATTTTGACCCGGCTGCTTCTACCGAAGTGCACACGGATGCCAGCAACGCCGGCCTCGGCGCTGTTCTTGCCCAACGAAAATCCGGTGTTGATGAATACGTTTTGGCGTACGCAAGTCGAACGTTGACCAAGGCCGAGACCAACCACTCGGTGACAGAAAAGGAATGCTTGGCTATTGTTTGGGCGCTTCAGAAATTTTGGTCATACTTGTATGAGCGCCCTTTCGGCATTGTTACAGACAACCACGCTTTGTGCTGGTTGTCTTCATTAAAAGACCCCACCGGCCGTCTTGCCCGCTGGTCGCTTAGAGTGCAAGAGTATGATATACAAGTTATCCATCGTACAGGGCGCAAGCACTCCAACGCAGACGCTTTATCTCGCGTCGGTGCCTCCTGATGCTCCGTTGTCCTCTGCCTCCAGCTCCGCCTTGTCTTCCCTGTCCATCGACGACATGCCATCAGAACAGCCCAAGGATCCGTGGCCAACATCACTAATCGATCTTCTAACGAACTCGTCACTTTCACCGGCTCCTCGCGCCCTTCGTCGTCAAGCGCAGCATTTCGCCCTTCGTGACCGTCTCCTCTATCGACGCAATTATATGCCAGATGGCCGTAAGTGGCTGCTAGTCGTACCTCGCCACCTCCGTAGTGATATCTGCGCATCTTATCATAACGATCCGCAGTGTGGCCTTGTAGGTGTATTTAAAACTTATGAACGGTTGCGACAACGCTTCTACTGGCGCGGCATGTATACCTTCGTCAAAGTATGTGCGTTCGTGCATCGATTGCCAGCGTCGCAAGCTGCCTCCTCTCCATCAGCCGGCTTCACTACAGCATTTTCCGTGCCCATACCGACCATTCGATCGTGTTGGCATCGATTTGTATGACCCTCTGCCATATACACCTGCAGGGAATCGTTGGGTCATCGTGGCCGTCGATCACCTTACTCGGTATGAGGAGACAGCAGCACTTCAGGATGCCCCCGGACCCAATATTGCGTCCTTTATTCTTCATCATTTCATTCTGCGGCACGGGGCTCCTGGTGAACTTCTAAGTGATCGAGGCAAATATTTCCTATCCGAGGTTATCGAAGCGCTCCTACGTGAATGTCAGACCATCCACCGGACAGCCAGCGCATACCACCCTCAAATTAACGGCCTCACAGAGCGCTTCAACCGCACACTCGGTGACGTGATGTCCAAGTACAGATTTGAACCCGAAGCGTTCAAATCTGCGCTTCTTCATCACCTATGTTAAAAAATTCTTAGTTCTAATGTTTGTATAAGTAGTTAAACCACTCCTATCTGTAACGCCTCAACGGCCCTGATAGTAACCAAATAAATAAATAAATAAATAAATAAATAAATAAATAAATAAATAAATAAATAAATAAATAAATAAATAAATAAATAAATAAATAAATAAATAAATAAATAAATATATATATAAATAAATAAATAAATAAATAAATAAATAAATAAATAAATAAATAAATAAATAAATAAATAAATAAATAAATAAATAAATAAATAAATAAATAACCTATGCGTACAACACCGCCGTTCTAGCAACTACCGGATTCTCGCCATTTTTTCTGCTGTACGGGCGTGAACCTTCGTCTCCACTCGACACCATCCTCCCCTACTGTCCTGATATCTCAGAATATACATCACTTTCAGCAGCTGCTAGGCACGCTGAAGAATGCCGCAAGCTGGCCCGCTCGCTTACTTCGGACGAGCGAGCCCAGAAGAAAGTGCACAGCGACAGCAGCCACTCTGTCCTGCAGTTCTCTCCCGGGTCTCAAGTATGGCTCTGGGTCCCATCGACAACACCTGGTCTGACCAGCAAGTTTACTTCCAAGTACCACGGACCCTCTCTAATGCTCCTACAGACTTCTCCCGTCAATTACCTAGTTGAACCGCTAGCCGCCTCTACCGGCCTTCGCCGCCGTGGGCGTGAGATTGTTCACGTCGACCGCTTAAAACCGTATTACGATCCTGCTATCATTTCGTCTCCTTGAGTCGCCAGAATGGCTCCTCTTTTCTGCTTTCTCAAGCGAAAGACATGCGCTGCGTTCGGCTCTGGACCATCTTGACAGCCGTCCTTTCACAGAGGAGAAAATCCTCGGCCCATGGCCACAGAAGGCGTCTAACGGCAAAGCCTTCAAAGTACTTATGTGTTTTATGAGAGACACAAACTTGATTGAGAAACTGTGACTGTGCTCCTCGCCGCCTTACCTTTCCTATCATTCTCTTCTATCATTCTCCTTTAAACTCCTCGTTCCCCTTCCCCAGTGCAGGGTAGCAAACCGGAAGCTTTCCTGGTTAACCTCTCTGCCTTCTCTCTCTTTCTCTCTCTCTCTCCTCTTTTCTGCGGGGGCCAGATTGTAAAGAAGAAGTTCCAATTAAGCGGAATGATAGCCGAGAAGGAGGAAGAGGAAGTGCTTTTGCGGACCAGGTGATCCAAAGTTAAGCCACGACCGCTCCGGTTCTACTCGCTACCAGTGCCCGCTACCAGTGCCTGGATCCCCGCTTAACACTTATACTTTGCATGTTATTTGGAAGAGATGATGAGATTTGTATGAGTTTAGTATGAGTATAAGTGAGTGAGTGAAAAGCTTTATGAAGTTCTAGATTGGCTTGTCTTCTATGGTTTTCGGATGGCTTCGCCCATCTTCTAAGACAAAGGTCGGTTGCCCTTAGTCGAGGTCTCCGCTGGATGCTGCTGCCAATTTGTTCGCCGAATCAGACCTTCCTGGTCGACTCGGCGATCGCTGGAAAGCACTCCCTCCCATTGCTCCGCACTCGGGTTTGTTATAACGGGTACCACGCTTATCCTCTGGCATGCCCACGTTATGTGATACAGCGTGGGTGGTTCTTGGCAACAAGGACATTTATCAGTGTACTGTGTGGGATAAATTTTGTTGAGTACGTGTAGGTTCGGGTACAAGTCCGTTTGCAGCTGCCGCCACGCGACTGAGTCCTCTCTGCTAAGGGAGTTGTGTGGTGGTGGGTACCGCTTTCTGCAGCCCTTGTAATGGTTTAGTATTGCCGAATAATCTTGGGGTACAGGTTCGTTCCCCTCGAGGTCGCCTACGTTGGATGCTCGGTAATAAGTGTGCCCTCGAGCTTTCCTGTCCGCCTCTTGGTTCCCTGTTACTCCCGCGTGTGCCGGCGTCCATACTATCGTATGCTTGATTGGTTCTTCGTTTGGTTGTCGTTGTGTTATGTGGCCCCCACAGCGGAGTATGCGGAGTGCTCTGTGCCCGATTCTGCTGCGAAGAGGGTTGCGGCATGCTGGTTGTGAGTCTGTAAGGATTGTTAGAGACCGTTTAGGTCGATAGCCCTCCGCTGTTGTCAGAGCGACGGCCGCTTCCTCAGCCTCGACTATCGTACAGTCTTGTAGTGATGCGCTGGTGATCTCGCGTAGCGTCGAGTCAATCACCGTTGTTACCACATTGCTGTTGTGCTGCCCCGCTGTTCTGGTGTATGTGGCTGCTTTCCACGTATACCGTCGTTTCTCGGGGTGTTAATGTTTTTTACAGGTATTCAGCCCTTGCCTTTCTGCGTACTTTGTGTAGGTTGGGATCCATGTTCCTGGGTATGGGAGTTACTTTTAGTGAGTGGCGATATTCGTCCGGGATTGTTTGTGTCCTCTGTATCTCTTGAATTTGATCAGCGCGGCCCAGTTTCTTAAGCAGCTCCCTGCCAGGTGGGGTCTGCTGTAGTCTGCGCACTTGGGAGACTAGCTGTGCCTCTCTCAATTCATCGAAAGTGTTGTGTAGTCCTAGGGCTAGGATCTTTTCGGTTGAAGTGCTGTGAGGAAGGTGGAGTGTGGTTTTGTAGGCTTTGCGTAGAATCACGTCCGCCTGTTGTACCTCACTCTTGATGGGGTTTTAGTAGGGGAGGCTGTATGTCACTCGGCTGACTACCAGGCTTCTAACCAGCTTGAGTGTGTCCTTCTCTCGCATGCCATGACGTCTGCGTGAGATGCGCGTGATCATGCGGGTCACTTGTAGAGTGGATGCCTTGAGTAGGGCGAGGGTGTAGGTACAGCGTTAGTTTGACTGCATCCACATCCCCAAAATTCTGATGAGTGTTTTTTCTGGTATCGACTTCCCCTCGAGGTAGACGTTTTGCTTTAAGTCGTCGCTAGTGGGGACTGTGCGGTTGTGTCTTCCTCTCGACTCTTAAGAGCTCGGATTTCTCGGTGGAGCATGCTAGCCCTCTTGCTCTGACGTAGTTCTCTACGCAGGTGGCTGCCTTTTGTAATTTCTCTTCTTTCTCTCCGAGCGAGCTTGTGTTGACCCAGATGGTGATGTCGTCGGCATACATGGCATGGTGTATGCAGTCGATTTCTTTCAACTGTTTTGCCAAGCCAAGCATGGCTATGTTGAAGAGCGTAGGAGAAATGACCGATCATTGAGGTGTTCCTTTGTTTGGCGTAAGGAATTTGTCTGATCTTAGGTCTCCCAGGCCAATTGTTGCCGTTCTGTTTGACAGGAAGGCTTTGACGTAGCCGTAGACTCTCTTCCCGCAGTTCAGGTATTCATGCCCGTAAGGATAGCCTCGTGACTGACATTGTCAAAAGCCCCCTTGATGTCCAATGCCATTATGTTCTCTCCGCTTTTGGGGACATTCCCGAGTACTTCATTGATTTGAAGTAGTACATCCTATGTCGATAGTTTTGCTCTGAAACCGAACATGCTGTGGGGATACAGTTCGTTGTCCTCCATGTACTGTTGTTCGTACAGTTTCCCAAGGCACGATGTGAGCGAGATCGACCTGAGGTTCTCAATTTGTAGTTTCTTGTCCGGTTTAAGAATCATGACTACTTTCGCATGCTTCCACTCCTCGAGGAGTGGAAGCATGCTTCCCAGTGTTTGTTGAGAAAGTCGGTTAATTCAGCGACTAGGTCATCACTGAGGTTGCGGATGAGTGCTTTATTGACCTTGTCCGCACCCACGCCCGCGTTTCTGGTTGTGTTTCGAATCGCTGCGTAGACCTCTTCTCGCGTGATGGGCCTGTCCAGGGTATCGCTATCTCTTCCCCGGTAGTACTCTGCGTAAGCCGCTGGTTTTGTGTCCCCGAAGCACTTAACGCGTACTTTCTCCAGGAGTTCTGAATCTGGTCCCTCGAACTGGTGGATTAGCTGGTAGATGGCCTTGTTGTTTTCTGCCTTGGTCTTGGTTGGATCTATGAGAGACTTAAGGATATGCCACGTCCTCGCTGTGCTCAAAGTTCCGTTGAGGGAGTTGCTGAACTGTTGCCAATTTTGCCTTGCCAATTGCGCCGCGTACTCCTCTGCCTTCGCTGTGACTTTGCGATCTTAAGTTTAATTTTCTGTTGTACGTTTGTTTCTTCCATCTCTTAGTGAGCCCGCGTCTAGCTTCCCACAGCTTGAGGAAGCCTGGCGTCTACCTCGGGTGTCTGCGTCGTTCGCGCGATTTCTTTGGTGTACTTGCGCTGTTTTTCCTTGAGCATGTTTCCCCACTCTTCTATCGATTGGATCCCGTTCTCAGCGAGATTCCCGTCGCTTGCCTCTCGAAAAGCGCTCCAATCCGTGATTTTTGCCGATCCCAGCTGGCGCTTTAGTCTGTCTGAGGTTACTTGGGTTTTGAGTATGTACTGGTCACTGCCCAGATTCTCTAACAGATTCTCCCACACTGCCTGTTCCGCTCCCCGTATGAATGTGAGGACGGGGCAGGTGTCGGTACTGACGCTGTTTCCGATTCTGGTTGGAGGGTCTCAGTCTGTGAGGAGGTTGCAGTTAGTGTTTTCTGTTGCATCTGCTAGTGCTTTGCCTTTTGGGTTAGCTGTTTGGTATCCCCAGCTTTTGTCCATGGCATTCAAGTCTCCTAGTATGATTAGCGTGTTGTTTTTTGCGAGTTTGCGTGCGCCGTGGAAAAGTTCGTGGAAATAGGCTTTCCTCTGTTTTGGAGGGCTGTATGCATTCACAATGAAGATGCTGCCCCTCTTTCTTTTCTTCTTTGGTATAATTTCTACTATCACGTGTTCTACGTATAGGCTTTCCTCTGTTTTGGAGGGCTGTATGCATTCACAATGAAGATGCTGCCCCTCTTTCTTTTCTTCTTTGGTATAATTTCTACTATCACGTGTTCTACGTCGGTGTCGGTTATCCTTGCGTGGTTTATGGCGATGAGCGCCTTGCTAACTAGGGTTGCCGTTCTTCCTTTCTCTTGAGTCTCGTAACACGTAAATCTTATAAGTGCTGGCGTAGTACCCGTCTCTTGAAGCGCTATGATGTCGGGTGGTGTTTGTTGTGTATGGATGTGTTGTTGCAGTGGGCCCTGCTGCTTGCGGTAGCCTCTGCAGTTCCATTGCCATATGTGTAAGGTTTCTTGCTTGCCTAAGGTTTTGGTGGCCATATTTAAGCTTCAGTGTTGTCTGTGGGCGGGTTGCCCAGGGCTGCCAGCGCAGGGCGGTAGTAGGCCTTTTCTCTAATGTTCTCCGTGAATTTCTGCTTGCGGATGGTACTCCGGAGTTCTGTGACTTGTAGTTGCAGTTGCTGCATCATCTGCTGCATCATTTGCTCCATCATTTACTGCAGCATTTGCTGCATTTCTGCCTTAAATTTAGTGAGATCTTCGTTGCCCGTTTGCCACGGGGCTTCGGTTTGTAATGTTTGTGGCTGCGGAGGGCTGTTCGACTTAAGGTCTCGTACTGCCTTCGTGAGCTCTGCTATTTGGCGCTCTAGCTCGCTCTGCCTAGCGCGCGATAGTTCTAATTCGCGTATCAGCGCTGTTTTCTCCGCGTCCTCCTGTCTAGGATGTTCGCGGTTGCTATTTGTGTTTGTGGACTGTTTGTTAGTTATCCCTCCCTAGTGCGGAGCAAACCAGGGGTTTTCGGCTCCCCAGCTCACCTTGACGCCGCCGCTCTTTCGGGTTTGCTTCTGCTTCTTCTTGTTCTGCTGCTGCTGCTGCTGCTGGCTTCCTCCCTTGATGGCCGGGGGTGGCAGGGGCGGGAAGGACCGTGACCGGCTCCGTGATCTGCTCCGTGACGCCTGGGATGTCGAGCGGCTCTGCGAGGTCCCCCCCTCCGAGCTGAACCACCTTGGTTTCTTGCCGCGGTTGTTCCGGCTGCGGCGTCTGCTCTCACGTCCACCGCCGTTGTTGCCGCTATTGGCCTTGCCTCGCGGCTCCCTGGCTTTCTTTAGTCGGTCTCGACACTCCCTCGATCTGGTACCGTGGTCGCCTCCACAGATCAGGCATCTCGGGGTACACTGGTGGTCTTTTGGCGGGTTTTACAGCCCCACTGTTTGCAAGCCTTGGCATCCGGTGTGGGGCACACGTCGGAGCGGTGACCTGGTTGGCAGCAAATGTAGCAGATTTGTCTTGTGGACCGGTACGGGTAGCACTTGTACACGACTTCGCAGTAGGTGACGTGTTTCGGTGTGATGGGTCCGTCAAAAGTGATGACGGCTGTCTTGGTCTTGCCTAGTCTTCGGGCGCTGTGGATGGTAACACCCTGTGTGCGCGTCCACAAGTCGGCTTTCAGTTCCTCCGGTGTTGCTCCTGGGTCCACTCCGTGTATCACGCCCCGTCGGGTGTCTTCCGGAGCGGCCACGTAGGCGTTCACGTCGGTTGAGCGTCCCTCGATCTTAAGGCTAGTGATGTGTCTCGCGAGCTGGGCGGCCTCTTCTTTCGGCGTGCTCACGATTATAATATTGGATACTGTACGGAGCCTGGTAATCAGGTCTCTTCCCTCGAACTTGTTGCTGCATGCCGCGGCTACGGCCCCGGCCACTTGGAATTGCTGCAGCGACTTGACTACAAGTCCCTTCGGTCGCAAAATAATCTTGAAAGCATTCCTGGGGAGCGTGGGCAGCCTTCGCCTGGGCTGCCGTTGCGTTCCTTTCCCGCCTTTTTTCAGCGTGCCGGCAGCTGGCGCGCCAGCTGTCGACATAGACGCCGGGGATTTCCCTCCGAGGTCACCTTGAGCGGCCGAGGAAATTCTGGCGTTCGCGGCGGCGTTCCGTCCGTTTCTTCTTTGTCGCTTCTTTTGGCGTTTGGTCAGGGCCAATTCCCAATTCGCGTCTTCGTCTTTTTGGAAGTGTTGCTGCTCCTGCATGGCGGAGTTCTCGATTCCCCCACCTGCCGATATCTCGGAGTCGGAGATGTCGAAGTAGGCGTCGTCTGTCTCTTATGCGTCTAGCAGATTCTGGGCTATTCTGCTCGTTGATGGCTCAACATTCGGGTATTCCGCGCTGCGGGAGGCGGTTGCAGGCTGCATTGCGGTCGCTGAGCGGGCCTGGCTGCCCGCGAACGCCCGTAGTCGTGCTAAGCCTAAGTAGGCTTAGCGACGAGCGTTTCCGCCACAAAGTCGGCCGAACCACGTGGGGCTTCAAAGTCCGGTAAAATTGCCAAAAATAGCCCTACCGTCTTGAAACCGGTTGTCCGTGTGATCCAGCTTGTGAGGTCTTTCAGATCCAACCAAAAGCTGGTGGCCCAGTGGGTCGAGGTAGTCCGTGAGCGTTGAAATCTGCGGAGCCCATGCGACGCACGTCCGCACTCTCCAACGCTCGCTCGAAACTCCCCCGTGTCTGACAAATCTGTATGAGGTTATTGTGCCTCATACGGTTTTTTCGCTAGTACTGGAGACACTCCCTGCTTAGCCTCCTTCCTTTTATATCCTTTATGCTGAATTATGGTTGCTGTCCATAGTTCTGCAGTGTCTAAGAGCAGCGGTGGCGGTAGAGCCCCGGTCGCACACGCAAGAGGACCGTGGCTCGAACCCCGGTGCCGCGCCATTCTCCAACGGATATTTTAAAGAAAATACCACGTGTGGATGGAATTGCATAAAATAAGATTTGGGGTGCGAGTTGATGTGGGTGAACACCTCTTATAACACACCCTCTCATCAGAGCAGGAGTTGGCCACCCTGCTGCAGTAACTGGCCACAAACTCCCATAATTATTCCTACAAAACTCCGGCCTGCAGTCACCAGCGGCTGCAGAGCAGCTGACCACGACAGCGGTCAGACCTGTGGCGGAGGCTAAGATTTTCTGGCTAAGAGGACAGGCCGCCATTGGAAAACTGACCCTGCCAACGTTTAATGTTACAGCGCTCTAGTGAGGCTAATTAAGCAGTGCTGTGAGAGGAACTAGAGGGTATAAAATGGGATATCATAGCACGCAGAGAGTTTGGGAGGCGAAATGAGACATACACTGTACTCAAGGATGAGCATGTACTGTGTTATCGAGGTTATCGAGAGACGAGAACTAGAAGTAGGTTTTCGTGTCAGTAAGGATATAGCTGGTAATTTAGATGAATTCTATAGCACAAAATGAGAGGGTAGCCAGCGTCGTATTTAAGCTAAAGAAGGGGTATAAGTTGAAGGTTGTACATGCATACGCACTTACATGTAGGTATGACGACGAGACAGTAGAAATCTTCTATGACGATGTAGAATCGGCAATGGGAAAGTAAAAACACATATACTGTTCTGATGGGTGACGTCAATGCCAAGATGGGTAGCAAATAAGGTGGAGACCGCGCAGTGGGCAACAGTGGCATGCGATTAAGAAATAGCGGAAAACTAGTTGAGCCTGCTGAACGCAATAACTTACGAATTATGAATACCTTCTTAACAAACGTAAAACCGGAAGTGGACATGGAAAAGCTTTAACGGGGAACTAAAAATGAAAGTGATTTCATACTGTGTTCTAACCCCGCATAAGGCAGGATGTATACGTAATCGGAAAAGGGCTACGCTGTGACCACAAGATAGTAAGGTCTCGAATTAATCTTTATTTGAAAAGGGAGCGGAACAGATTAGTGTGGAATAAGTCCATCAGTGGATTAGAGGTAAGGGAAAAATAGAAGAATTCAGGCTTTCGCTGCAGAATAATACTCAGTGCTAACCGAGGAAGTCGATCTTAGCCCAGAATCAATGAACCATGATTTCAGAGATATTACCGAGTGCGCGGGAGAAGTAGCCGGTAAAGTTGTTATAGCGTATACCGGTAAACTGTCTAAGGAGACGAAATATTTTATTAAGAAGCGCCAAAGTATGAAAGCTTATGACCCAGGAGATCGGAGAGAACTGGGAGAGATATCTAGGCAAATAAATAGGCACAAGATGGTGAACGTAAGGAAGTATAACATGGGGAAAATTCAGCATGCTCTAAATATAGGTCGTAGCCTGAAAGAGGAAATTAGGAATAGGCAAAAATCAGATATATGCACTGAGGGATAAGACGGGCAATGCCATTACTAACATGGACAAGATAATCAAGGTAGCCGAGGAGTTCTATACGGACCTCTACGTAGTCATAGTAGTCAGGAAAAGAATGAAGGATAGAAAAATGGCTGTAAAGAAGAGCAATCAGACGTTCCGCCAGTAGCGAAGGATTTTGTTAAGAAAGGTTTAAAAGCTATGAAAGTGGGGAAAGCAGCTGGGGAGGATCAGGTAACTACAGATTTGTTGGAACGCGAATGGGATATTGTGCTAGAAAAACTAGCCAGCCTGTACACGCAAAGCCTGCTGACGTCGAAAGTATCGGAAACATGGACGAACGCTCATATTATCTTAATTCAAAAGAAAGGGGATGCTAAGAACTTGAAAAAATACACACCAATCAGCTTACTCTCAGTTACGTACAAGGTATTTACCAAGGTAATCGCAAATAGGATCAGGACAACCTAAGGCTTTAATTAACCCAAGAATCAAGCAGGATTTCGGAAAGGCTACTCTACCACCGATTATATCCACAGTATAAACCAGGTGATATTAAAGTACTCGGAATATAACCAGCCCTATACAGAGCATTCATTCACTATATGAAAGCATTTGATTCTGTCGAAACCTCAGCGATCATGCTGGCATTGCGAGATCAGGGTGTAGATGAGCCATGTGTGCAAATACTGGAAGATATGTATAGTGGCGGCACTGCAACCATAGTTCTGCATAAGGAAAGGGATAAAATTGCAATTCAGAAAGATGTTAGGCAAGGAAACACGATCTCCCCAGATCTGCATAGCTTGCTTATAAACTGTATTCAAAGGCATGGAATGGGAGCAGTTAGGCATTAGGGTCGATGACGAATATCTCTGGAATATCTCTGGCATTTTAAAAGCTGAAAACGTGCTTTCCTGCATCTTGTGCGCAGTATCTATTCCTAAAACGGCATCACGGCGCCCGATGCGGACGCATGTGAGCGCTGCTCCCAGCCCATTCGTGGTAGGCAGCAATTTTTGCCTTGCGCGTCTTGCAAACAGCGTTTTCACTGCAAATGCATCAACATACAGTCCGAGGAATACGACATCCTCATTGAATCCGGGGCCAGCAAGTACAAATGTGTTCATTGCGTGAAGTGGCGTGATCCTTCGACGGAGGGGCTTATCTGCGTTACTAGCGACACGGAAACGCCCCCCGAAGCGCAACGCTCTTTCCTGGAGTTTCAAAACTCAGATCCCGTCAGTGCTTCCTCGAGTGTTATTTCAATGCTACGCGAAATGGCTAGTCGAATGGATGCTTGAACGGATGAGGTGCGACGGCTTCGTGCGGAAAACGCGCTCCTGCGTGAATCTTTGAGTGGCCTGGGTGCATCTGTTCGTACCGCCAGCCAGTGTGAGTGTTCGAATTCTGACTGCTTGGAATCTCGCAACTACGCTTCAGTTGTGGCGGTAAATCTGCCCACTGGAATGTCAGCCCCTCCACCGAAGTCTCCTTCTCAGGACCGCAGTACTCATCTGCCACACCCGTCGAAAGCGGTGAGCCAACCATATCGGCCTCGAGCAACGTTTGGCACAGGTAAGCAATCCATGCTTAAAGTAGCGGCCAAACTACCGGCGAAGAAAAGCTTATTTGTTTCTCGCCTGGACCCGACAACAATGGCGTCGGATATACAGGAACCTTTGGTGGATACAATAGGTGACAATGCTACTTGCACGAAACTGAAAACAAAGTACGATACATATTGCTCATTCCACATTTCTCTGGATGAGCATTTATTTGAGCTTGTGAACAATCCGGAAGTGTGGCCTGATAGATGCGTATTTCGCCCGTTTTATGGAAAGCTGTGGTCCTCACGGCACTTCGATGACCCTACCTGTGCTCTAGCTACATCCGAAAATGGCACAGGAAATTAGGCTGTATTACCAAAACACGAGAGGGCTGCGAACTAAAAGGGAAGCTCTCTTCGCGAATGCATACGAATGTGAGTATGACATTATGTGCCTGACAGAAACGTGGCTAAACTCTTCATGTTCAACTGCGTCTTATTTTGCGTCTGTCTGCGTCTTATGCTGTCTTCAGGGCCGACAGGGTCTATTTTGACAAGAATAAATAAGGGGGCGGAGTTCTGATAGCCTGCCGTTCTGTGCTAAATGCGATAAGAAGACGAGACCTGGAGACATACGAAGAATGTGTGGGGTTGGAAATTCCAACGTGTGATAAATCGCACTATCTAGTCGGCTGTTACTACTTTCCACCAAATTCTGCTCCTAACGTTTTTACCGATCATTTCTTGGATATTGGGGAAAAAATAGATTTTTCGAAATACAGGGTTCACATCTACGGGGACTCTAATCCTAGGTCGATTGGTCCACTGGTTTGGTCACTAGTGACTGCACAGCAACTCGAAAAAAAGCCGAACGTTTAATTGATTTTAGTAATTTGCATGGTTACATCAATGCAATGCAATGAAGAACTGTGCTGGAAACATTTTAGACCTAATTGTATCTAATGTGCCTCTTTTTGGAGTGCAAGCGGTGCGCGATCCTCTTGTTATGATATACAAATATCGCTGCCCGTTTACCTTGTCGTTCTTTTTGTCCTTTCGTCCAGTGCGGGAGATGGTGCCAAAAAATTTAGATACGCGTATGGCAATTACCTTAGGCTGTACAATGATCTTCAGGCCTATGACTAGTTAGAATTGCTTGAGTTTGAGGATGTAAACACCGACGTTGAGCTGCTTACATCAGTTGTACAGGGTATAATGAAAAAATGTCTACCACGCCGTAAATCGAAAAAGTGTAGATTTCCTTGGTGATTCTCGCGCGATTTGAGACATTACTTGAAGAAAAAACAGAAGTATCATAAACTCTACGTGACCCCGCCGGTGTGGCGCAGTGGTTACGACGCTCGACTACTGTTCCCAAGGACGCGGGATCGAATCCCGGCCTCGGCGGCAGCTTTTCGGTGGAGGCGAAAAGCAAGGCGTCCGTGTGCTGTGCGATGTCAGTGCACGTTAAAGAACCCCATGCGGTCGAAATTTCCGGAGTCCTCCACTACGGCGTCTCTCATAGCCTGAGTTGCTTTGGGACGTTAAACCCCAAAAACCAACCAAACCAACCATAAACTCTACGTGAAATCAGAAAGTGAATATTGGTACCAAAGATATTCATGATGCAGAAAAATTGTGAAAAAAAACTGATTGCACGTGATGAAGCCGAGTACCACAAACTTCTTGAACAGAACTTTAAAAAGGAACCAAACAGTTTTTGGGATTTTGTGCGCAAGCAACGAAATGATAAAGTTAGTGCTGCTGTGATAAAGACGCGCGATAGAATCTGTTTTAAACTTCAAGATGTGTGCCAAGCTTTTGCTGATCACTTCAGCTCTTGTTTTGTGCGCCATGATAACACAACTGCTATTATCACTTCTGAAGAGAGCGCTGACTGTTTGACTTATGATAATGCTACCGAGCATGAGGTTCTTTTGGAAAATCAGAAACTTAAGACAAAACTTTCAACAGGAGTTGATGAAATTCCCAGCTTCGTAATCAAAGTATTCGCTGACATTTTTGGGGATGTTTTAGCACATTTGTTCAACTTGGCGTTGCGAACTGGTGTTTTTTCTTGTCATTGGAAATTGGCAGTAGTTGTTCCTGTATTCAGGTATGGCGATGCTTATGATGTGAACAACTTTGGACCTGTTTCTCTGATTTGTTATTTTGCGAAAGTTTTTGAAATGGTTATGTACGAAAGCATGGGCTCATACTTCAATCAGAAGATCTCAATTCTGCAGCATGGCTTTTTAAAAGGTCGATCTGTGGAAACGTATTTATGCATCTTTCTTGATTATACTGGCCCACATGTATTTAATCGCGGTCAGGTAGATGCAGCCTATTTGGACATGACTAAAGCTTTCGATACGGTTTCCCATGAGGTACTTCTGATGAAGATGGAAAAATACGGGCTTTGCCCAATGTACTGTAGGTGGCTTAAACGCTACCTTAGCAGCCGCCGTAACATGGTCCGATTTTCCCGCTGTGTATCCAACGAATTTCTATCATCTTCGGGAGTGTCTCAAGGCTTCAACTTAGGACCGCTGTTGTTTTTAATGTTTGTTATTGATTTCCGGTTACATGTCAAGAACTCGAGAGTTTTGCTCTTAGCAGATGATTTCAAATTATTCCGTAATATTGGAGATATTGAGGACTGCCGCCAATTGCAAGCTGACATTAACAACGTCGAGAAATAGTGCTTGTTGAATCGCTTAAAGTTGAATATTAACAAGACTTCCGTCTTGTCTCTAACTAGGAATCGCGACGCAGTTGTGTTTGATTATACACGTTTGGCGGGTCAAATGTCTCGTTTGGCGCATGGAACCTTGGTGCTGTTGTTGATTCAAGGTTTGATTTTATATTGCATGTAAATTCATTTGTGCTACGTGCATTGAGAAATATTGGTCTTCAGTTCTGTTCAGTCGTTCAGTCGTGTCCGACTCTTCGTGACCCTATGGACCATGTCACGCCACGATTTCCGGTCTCTCACTATCTTCCTAACATCACATAACTTCATCTGCAGTGCGTCGAGGATGCCATCTAACCATCGCGTTCGCTGCCTACCCCTTCTCCGGAGACCCTCAACCTTTCCCAACATCAAATCTTTCTCCAGCGACTCCTCTCTTCTCAACAGATGACCAAAGTAGCTGAGCTTTAACTTAAGAATTTGACCCTCCAATGAGCAGTCACGGTTTATGGTCGACAATATCGACTGATTTGATCTTCTGGCAGTCCCAGGAACTCTCAAGAGTCTTCGCCAGCACCACAATTCAAACGCGTCAATTCTTCGGCGGTCAGCCTTTTTCACAGTCCAACTCTCGCATCCATACATCACAACTGGAAAAACCATAGCACGAGTTATACGGATCTTGGTTGGCAGACTAATGTCTCTGCTCTTTACTAGACGGTCAAGGCTAACCATTGCTCTCTTTCACAGAAGCAGGCGTCTCCTAATTTCATGGCTGCAGTCTCCTTCCAAGGTAATCTTGCAGCCCAAGAAGAGAAAATCTGTCACAGCTTCCACTTCTTGTCCATTGATGCTCCAGGACTTGATAGGGCAAGACGTAATAATCTTTGTCGTTTTAATGTTCAGTTTAAGCCCAAACTTCTCACTCTCTTCTTGTACGCGCATCAGAAGTCTCTTGAGTTCCACTTCACTTTCTGCCATTAAAGTGGTATCATCCGCATATCTAAGGTTGTTGATACGTTTTCCAGCGATCTTCACTCCAGCTGAAGACTCGTCCAGACCGGCCTTCCTCATGATGCACTCTGCATATAGGTTAAATAGGTAGGGCGACAGTATGCAGCTTTGCCTCACTCCTTTCTCAATCGGAAACCAATCAGTAAGACCATGCCCAGTTCTGACTGTGGCCTCTTGTCCTTCATACAGGTTCCTGAGAGACAGATGATGTAAATTGGAACTCCCACCTCTTGGAGAGCTTGCCACAATGTGCTGTGATCTACGCAGTCAAACGCTTTCGTATAATCAATAAAGCAGAAGTAGATGGGTTTCTGGAACTCTCTTGCTTTTTCCATGATCCAGCGAAGGTTGGCAATTTGGTCTCTAGTTCCTCTGCCCTTGCGAAACCCAGCTTGCACGTCCGCAAGCTCCCGATCCACATACTGCTGCAGCCTACCTTGGAGGATTTTTAACATCACCTTTCTAGCATGCGAAATAGGCGCGACCGTGCGGTAGTTGAAACAATCTTTGGCACTGCCTTTCTTTGGAATGAGGATGTAAACTGACCTCCTCCAATCCTGTGGCCACTGCAGGGTTGTCCAAATATTCTGACATAATGTATGCAGAATGTTAACAGCATCATGGTTGAGGTTTTGAAGCAACTCAGCTGGAATGCCATCTATTCCGTTAGCTTTGTTCTTGGCAAGGCTGGCTAAGGCCCATTCAACTTCACTCGTCAGGATGCCCGGCTCGAGATCAGTAATCACAACCGTCTTATGTTGGGTTTGCACATTCGGGTCCTTCTTGTACAGTTCTGTGTATTCCTGCCACCTCTTCTTTATATCTGAAACTTCGGTGAGGTCCTTGCCTTGTTTGTCCTTTATCACGCCCAGCTTAGCACAGAAGCTTCCTTTGATATCTTTGATTGTCTTATACAGAGCTCTTGTGTTCCTTAATTGGCTGTTGTCCTCAACTGCTTGGCACTGTATGTTCAGGAAGGCATTCTTATCTCTCCTTGCTATTTTCTGAAAATCCGCATTGAGAACCTTGTATCTTTCTCTTTCCCCCATAACTTTTGCCATCCTCCTTTCCTCAGCTATTTGCAAAGCCTCTTCAGATAACCAGTTTGCTTTCTTGCATTTCTTTTGCTTTGGAACTACCTTAGTAGCAACTTCTTGCATTATATCATGAATATCAGTCCACATCTCTTCTAACAGCATATTCTAATGGAATTTGATCCAGATCATACCTGAAAGGCCTTCTAGTTTTCTGCGTTTTCCTCATTCGAAGCCTAATTTTGGCAACAAGAAGCTGATGATCGGTGCCACAATCAGCCTCAGGTCTTGTTTTTACTGCTTGTATAGCACTTCTCCATCTCTGCCGGCAAAGAATATAATCGATCTGATTTCTGTACAGACCGTCCGGTGAAGTCCATGTGTACAGGCGCCTCTTGTGCTGTTGAAAATGAGTATTCGTTATGGTCAGGTTGTTTCCTTGACAAAACTCCACTAGCCTCTGCCCAGCTTCATTTGGCTCGCCAAGACCGAACTTGCCTATAATTCCGGATATTTCTTCACTCCCGACCTTAGCATTCCAGTCTCCTATGAGAAAAACGACGTCTGATAATGGGGTGCGGTCTAAAAGGCATTGTAGGTCCGCATAAAATCTCTCAACGTAAGCTTCTTCAGCAGTAGTGGTCGGTGCATAGACTTGGATAACTGTTATGTTGAAAGAGTGACCTTGGATCGGAAGTGAAATCATTCGGTCGTTTTTGGGGTTGTAGCCTAGCACTGCTTTTCCCATTCTTCTGTTTACTATGAGAGCGACCCCATTCCTTCTTCTGGATTCGTGCCCACAGTAAAAGACATAACCCTACTGAAAAATCCTGTATAAAATTCGTACAGGAAATCGTATACAGGTTTACTGTACAGGATCTGGGACACAGGATTGGGGGCTATTTCAGCAAATTCCTGTACTTCCGTGGAAAGTCCGGAATGAGCTCTGATACGGGAATGGCCTGTATGGTTGATGGCCCTCGTTTCCGGAAAGAAACGCGTCGCCAGGGTGGAAAAAGCATGCAACAATATAAAATAAAACGACTACATTTAAAATAATATATAAAAAAAAAAAAAAAAAAACGTTTTAGTACCGTATGTGGAATCGAACCTCCGTCCTTATGGTCTTCAGACGAGCACCTTAACCACTACTCTTCGACAGTTTATGGTTACAGTGGTTATTATTCAGTATATGTAACTACTTTTGCTCTTTCGTACTTGTATATTTTGCTTGGCAATAGAATTTGTGGCCGTAATTCACCGATCGCCCTTTAAACACGCTGATTATCTTTGCAGGCTATCACGAGGGTTCACAAATGTGGCGTATCTTTATAATGCGTCGCTTTATTGAAGGCAAACCTCGAGATATCATAATTAACTAGTGCTGATGTGTTTTTCATCGTCTACGAACGCTTGTAAGTTTTCCTACATGGAGATATCCGCTGGACTAATACTTGTAATACTGGGCGTTTTAGCTTCACGTGCTACCAGCGGAGCATCGATGCCAGTGAATACACTTCCGACTGAGCGGTTTCAATATGTAAACATTCGAGAACGCGTCGCGCGGTGTGCGGCTATCTGCGCATCTTTCGATGGTCAGCGATGTTTGTTTATTTTTTCTCGAACAGTTTTTTGTCATCGCTAGCGAAACGATACGTTCGTGCTTCTACTTTCGTGTTGTAGGCGGCAGATCTTCTGTCGCAGATATGAAGACGCACCGCAAGATCGTACGAGCTGCAGCGACTATTGTACGCGCAAAAGCGACGCGACGCGCGTATATGCTTGCTAGCGCACACTTCGACGGCTTCGCATTTTCGAGGTATTTGGGAAACGAAGCGCGCCCTTTATATACAGAACAGTTGTATATCATGTTTGGTATCATGCTTATTTAGTGCGCTGGCGTGTCCGGCATGGTCATTCTGGTTGAGCTTCGTCGATCGGCCCGGCTTCTGCTTAGAAGCGGAATACTCTGCCCGGTATCAGTTCCAGAAATGACGCGTTCCGGTTTCTGGTTAATTGATACAGGCTGAATAATACATAACACTGCTACATTTGAAAAAGAAAAAAAAAGAAAAGAAAAAAAGAAAAAGAAACAAAGAGAAAATAGAAAAGTAAAACAAATTACATGTGATTAGAACTTCGGTGATTTAGGCCGGCAAGCACGCACTTTAACCACTACACCACGGCAGGCCACGTGATGGTGGTTATATATCTACTTATGTAGTCGAGATTGCTCTTTTGTAGTTTGTGTATTTTCGTAGGGTGTAGAATTTGTGGTCGTAATTGAACGATCGCCCTTTAAACACACTGCATCTTTTTCCTGGCTATCACGACGGGTTATCCTTGTCCCGCATCTTTACAATGTATCGCTTTCTTGCAGACAAACCTCCGAATGTTACAATTTACTAGTGCTTATGTGTTTTGTCATCGTCTTCGAACGCATGCATTTTTTGCTACATATAGATATATGCGGTGCACCAACACTTGTAATACTGCTTGTTTTAGCTTCACCTGCTGCCAGCGGAGCCGCGACGTCAATGAATTTACTCTGACCAAGTGTTTTGCATGCGTAAACACTCGAGGAAGCGACTCCCGATATTCGGCTGACCTGTGCATATTTCGATGGTCAGCGATGTTTCATTTATTCTCGATCGTATTTTATCCGCGCTGACGAAACGCTACGTTCTTGCTTGCACTTTCGCGTTGAAGGTGGCAGATCTTCAGTCGCAGATTATGAAGATGCACCGCAAGATCGTACAAGCTGCAGCGACTGTTGCACACGCAAAAACAAAACGGGATGCATGTATGTAAGCACTTGCTAGCGCACACATCCACGGCTTCATATCTTCTAGGTATGTACGAAACAACGATGTATGTACGGTATGTAAGGTATGTACGAAAATTAATGTGCGCAGGTCAATAGCTTTATTTTCCCCACTTGTTATAGCTACACTTTATTTCCTCCTGGACAACCCCCCTTGTCATCCTGAAGCATGTGTGTTTCAAGATAGCTGCGCCACGATCACTTTTATGACGATGATATCAAAATGGTATGCCTTGCCCAACATCGCATAAGTGAAGCCATAGAAACACCAAGAGGAGCCGCTCTATTTGTCAGATGACGAGTGACTCTCTTGGTTAGAGTTGGACTTTGCCATATCAAAAACATTGAGGTCCTAGGAGGCACGTCGAAGCAAAGGCTAACCAAGCAAACGTACGAAGCAACAATCATGACAACCAGATCCACAGTGGCGCAAAATAAGTACCTTCTTGATCACATCAAGTATCTTGCAATGTCTTCTGTGTGCCTTACAAGTGCATTGCGTTTAACCGAATCTTATTTTCAGCTTCCGATACGCCCTAAAGCAGGCCCTCAACAGCAGGCCTGTAGTATCGCTTTTTAGCAGCCTAAGGCAATTCAAAGGCGGGAACGACAGAGTTGACGCAAGGGCTGCAGTTTTCACCTCGGAGAAAATACTGAAGGTACAGCTAGCGAAAAAAATAATATATCGACTGAGATTATACACATTTTGCCATGGTTTGTGCAGGTTGGCATCTTGCAAGCATCAGTCTGCAAATGCACCTATCAACAATAGACAGCTATAAAACTTGGCATTCGTGATTATGAAAGTCGTACCTTGCCAACTGCCATATCACGTCTGCTGCGAGAGAGTTTTCGAGTCAGCTTGGATTCATTCATGTGTGGTGTGAACCAGCAGCTGACATAGAGTTAGCACCGATTGAATTTTTGGCTGGTTACCTTGCACGTCCATTTGAAGAGAAAGTATGAATAGTTTTACAGAATCTCATGAAACATTTTTATTTATTCTGTTTTCAGTGCCTGCCCGTGTTTTCATTATTTATATATTACCAAAGTTTAAATAACTTCCAGTGCTTACTTTAGAGTGTCAATAATTTTATTTTATTAGTCCCCATCCATTTATTAACTTTGTGCCTTGAGATTCCTGCAAAACCCTGGACTTATCAAAATTCTTGATGATGGACGCCTATGGTATCTGAAAATCACCATGCACCTTTGTTAGCAAGGTGATGAAGTTCCTGCAGGTCATAAGAAACAGCAAGCTATGCAACATGTTAATTTCATCCCTTCTTCCCTATTTTGGGCAATTTCCAGAGTTGATTTGTGAGAGAAAAAACCGCAGTCACACTAAGGACCTAAGTAAACTAATGCGACCACTGCTGACCAACTGGATAGGCAACATCAATCAGACAGTGGAAAAAATCACGCTTGCACATAAACCTTTTTCGAGAAAAGTTCTTCGCTTGTAAAATAAGCTTGCGTGTCTTCTGTGCATCACGCGGCTTTATAATCAAACGAGAAAAAAATTGCCAGAGCCTGCGGGCGTGTCGTTGAACTGGCTGTCTTGTGTTGTTTCTTTTGCAACAGTTTGTGTTAGCTAGTATGTTTTGGTGGTGGTACCCACTTGAATATTATTTCCAGTGAAAACGGAGGAACAGGCTGAACAATAATGTTGAACGCTACGTCCAGAAAAGTGCACGCTGAATAAATGGCCCCAAACCATGTCCCGATTTCAAGATTGCAATATCTAATACATTATTACAGTGGTTGAAACGCAACTAAATGGGTGCGCACTCAGCGAAGCACACGACTGCCCCGTTCTCGTTGTAAACGGAAGACCACGAATGACTAGGAAAAGCCTAGTGATGATGACTTGCCGCTATCACCTTATCAATAGCAAACTGGCACATAGCATCACATACTGAGTGAAACGCCGCTCATAATCCTAAATTGAGCAAGCGCCGACCACGCGGACGCCGAAACGAAAGCACAGCCACGGCCGCTGCGAGCAGCTCTCCGCCGAACTCGTCCCGGAGCGGAGGCGCCGCAGCGGTGGCGATGAGAACTAGGCGCAATACGGCTCTTCTGGGCGACGCGACGGGCCGCACCCAAGTCCGCCTCCATTGAGCGGCCGTGGTTTGTCTTGCAAAGGTACTTCCTTTGAGCCTCACCTGAAGTGCTCCCTCGGAGCCTCAGCTGCACTAGTCTTATCTCTAGACTAATAAAAAAATTCAGCGGCACGAATGTCTACGCACTCTATTCGCCGCGAGATCGACCTAGAGGTGGCGCCACCGTCGCTCCGGTAGTGTGGAACGGCAGCCGTCGGCGCTCGCAGAAACGCACGCTGCGTAGGTCTGCTTCCGAGTTTACGGAGGGTTTGTTGGCAACGAAAACGTGTCTTCTGCAGTATTTTTGTAATATTGCAGAAAAAAAATCCAAGGATTTCGCCAATGCAGTAGAAGAAGAGCGGATTTGAGGAAAACAAAGCACGCAACCACCAGTCTTCTAGATTTACTTTGCATGTTTCTTGCGCTGTACCGCGCTCACGCGCCTAATACTTAAGCCTGCCTAGTGACAGCTTTGTTTTTCTTATCGACTTTTCAACAGTTTGCGCATGTCACATGCGAGTGAGACAGGCGAATTTAGTGTCAAGCTCACGCAGATACAAAGTTCGTGCTCTGACCTGCAGTACTTTAAATTGAATCGAGAAAGCCTGGTTCAATATCGTACTTGACTCGATGATTAAGCAGGTTAAATGTATAGCACTGGCAGCTTACTGCATGGCGAGTTGCTTTAGACTGGGTGCACATACTCTGGCCCACACAACCACGCACAAGTATTCCCCAAAAATGAGACCACGCCGACACTATACAGGAAACCTCGGCGCACAGGAGAGCTGACTGTTCACGTATGCAGCGCTGAGTTAATTGAATTTGCCGAGATGCTTTTTGCGGCCTCTGTCATATAATGTGATAGTGTATTACTGCATGCGCCACTAACTGTAAACGATTTCCTGAAACCGAGGAAAGTATAAGGGATTTCTGATGTGTGTAATGTTATTATATAATGGTAAACTAGTAGTCTAATTATTCTGTTTTGCAATGCCAATAAAGTTCACAGTGTGAGAGGACTTTTACACACTTGACAGAATTTACAATAGTCACTGATTAATTTTCAGTAACGTTAAAGTGCAAGCTACGAATTACTCGCTGTGAAGACATCGTTATAAATTGCGCATGGGCACTGTAATGTTCTGGGAAGCAATTTTACAGGCTGAAAATTTCTTTATCACTAATTATTTAGCAGTGACTCGATCTTATGCGAAGCAACATGTTAGGGTTACTCCAAAATAGGTGCCGGATAAAAAACTATTCCGAAAGAAATGGAGGTCATCTTAATATGCGGCTATAAAGATGTATTTATTCCTGAACTAAACAATGATATTTAAGCCCGCATGAAGCTGTTTTACTCCGCTTGTCAGAAACGACGAGTTTGCTCGGAAGGCAGCACTTGGACGAAAAGAGGTTATAATGATTATAATAGGCTACCAGTAAAGTACATTATTCTAGGTGTATTATGTAATATTTAGGGTAACAATTAGGTGCAGGGAATATGTTTCTCAAACATTCGAGCATTTCTCTAAAGCAATATGTGCTCACTAAAACATTTACCGATGCACAGAAGCCTTCAACTATAAAAAAAAAGAAAAGGAAAGAAATGCACATTGGCCCGGGTTTAACGCATGATAGCGGCATCGGCTATGACGAATGATTGCGGGGGCTGGTTTTGGTGTCGTTTTATTTTTTCATTATTAACACCCCATTTTCCGCGTGGAATTGTTTTTTGTGCAGTCAAATCCCACAGCAGAGGAGCGCCTTTTGAAACGGTAGTGATTAAATCCCCCGTTCACGAAATCAGCAGTCAAGCGCCCTCACCATTGAGACACCGCGGCAGAGGTTTAATAGAAAAAAACGTATTCACACAAATCTATCGCGCATACAGAAAGCATAGCAGGCATAGAGTGGTCTGTTCAAACTACATTCTGCTATATGAAGCAGTCTGCGGTGGCATAAGTTTTAGTAGCAGCGGTATTCGAAACAGAAACGGGAATATGCGATTTCTGAGCGTTTGCATTAACGGCAGCGACCTGTTTTGCTTTGACACGGCGCTAACGACAGTACCACTTCGTATGAGACATTGCGTGTTAAAGGATCTCAAGCACCGAAGACCGCGATGGATGATGTGCTTATCCAAGCATGCCATACTCGATACGGACAAGTATATATATACTTTTAATGAAGCGTGGGGTTATAGACTGTTCGTATTTATTTTGCAAGAGGCATATAGGTAAGCAAAAATTCACAGCAACCGCGGAACAAACAAAAACACTCCTGTACACGCCGCACGCGCGCGCGTAAATCACTGCGGGCTGGCACTCGACGCGAACACGCATCCACACTGAGTAGGTTTCGCCTCTGAGCCGCAAGGTGGCGACTGTGCTCGATCTCGAGGCCGATACTGTGTCCTTGTGAGACCGCGTCTTGAGTTCGCGTCAGTAGCCTGGAATAACGTATCTGCCACCTATTGCACAAAATTGAAAATATTCAGCGTAAATTCATACGCACTTTTTATCATAGATGTATTAGACGCTGTCGTTTCTACGACTACAATTCTCCCTTGGCAGACCTCAATATGTGTACTCTTGGTGACAGGCGACTCATACGTGACATACAGTTTCTGCAAAAAATTGTGTGCGGTTTCATTAGCTGTGGGACCTTACTTGTCCCACAGCTAATGTCACTGAATTTTCGTCTGCCGCATGCAAATGCAAAGGCCAAAAAATGTTTTGACACATTTTACCCAGATGTACACGCCAACTTTCGAATGACTCGTATACAAATCTTTCATACCAAAACGTTTATTGACACGAACATATTTGCCTCAATTGTTGTTTTCATGCCTGGTTTTAAATGTTGTTAAGTGG
This sequence comes from Amblyomma maculatum, assembly GCF_055883805.1. Lineage (NCBI taxonomy): Eukaryota > Metazoa > Arthropoda > Arachnida > Ixodida > Ixodidae > Amblyomma > Amblyomma maculatum. Next base: position 205,126,471 of record NC_139347.1, on the reverse strand, counting down.
TCATTCTGATGCATCTGACCTAGTGTGCGCTCCTTTAGGCCACTTGGCTTTTGAGGCACACTCAAATAAACATTACCTATCTATCTTATCTATATTCGATTTTCTGATGACATTGCCTTGTTGGGTAACTCAGAGGACCAACTGCAACTAATGATATATGATGTAGACAGCAGAAGCAGAAAAGTAGGCCTACATATTTTCACAGAAGCCAGTGAAACTGGTTCAGCAGGTTTACTCACAATTAAGTAAAAGCACCGGCAAGATAACGCACGGAACCGACTGGCGGGCGAGCACCGAGAGCGAAGAAGACGACCGCGTGCCAGTCTCCCGCGCTCGCCACATGGCGTCGCCAGTAAGATAGCATTGCCCCTCCCGGTGGAAAAGGCATCGTCCCAATGCCGAGTGGCGAGGTCGAGGGTAACGGTAGTCGGCGAGGATGCCGCGTTCACATAAAGCAGTTAAAGGAAGCAAAAAAAAAACACATGTAGCTTGACCTAGCGGGAGTAGAAGGGCTTCATCCTGGCGACATGTACGACTTCCGATTCTGCTTGCCGTCGGGATCAGCGAACAGTTCCTTGCGGGGTCACTTCGTAGGTGACGTCGCTGAGTTTGCGTTGTACTTCGTACGGGCCGAAGTAGCGGCGCCGAAGCTTCTCGGAGCGACCCCGCTGGCGAACAGGTGTCCACACCCAAACCTTATCGCCAGGGTTGTAAATTACCTCCCTGCGACGAAGGTTATAACGTCGAGCATCTTTAACTTGCTCTGTCCGGACTCTCAGTCTAGCCAGCTGGCGAGCGGCCTCGGCATGCTGCACGAATTGGTCGGCACCGGCAATCGATGGGTGGGCAACATCTGGCAATGGCATTGCGTACAGCTTGGTGACAGCCTCGCGACCGTACACCAAGCGAAACGATGTGAAGCGGGTGGTTTCCTGGACTGCGGTGTTATACGCAAATGTTGCATACGGTAGTATCTGGTCCCAGTTCTTATGGTCTTCGTCGACGTACGTAGAAAGCATATCGGCGATGATCTTATTGAGTCGCTCAATAAGGCCATTCGTCTGAGTGTGGTAAGCTGTTGTTCTGCAATGACAAGCGCCACTTAGTCACATCACTTCCTGGGTTAGAGCAGAAGTAAATACCGTGCCTCTGTCAGTTAAAACGATCGTAGGGGCGCCATCACGAAGGACTAGATTAAAGATGAAAAAGTTAGCAATATCAGTAGACGTGCCGCTGGGAAGAGTTCTCGTCTCACAATAGCGGGTTAGATAAATTATGCCGACTTTATTGTACCGGTTGCCCAATGATGACGTAGGAAATGGGCCGAGCAAGTCCATACCGGCTTGGTGAAAAGGTACTCGCGGAGGAGCAATAGGCTGCAGCAGGCCGGCCGGCTTGACAGGTGTTATCTTCCGACGTTGGCAATCACGGCACGTCCTAACATTACGCTGAACCACAGCGGCAAGCTTTGGCCAGTAGTACTTTTGTCGTACTCGTGCCAAGGTGCGAGAAAAACCGAGATGTCCGGCAGAAAACTCGTCGTGGCATGCCTGCAAAACGTCGGTACGGAGCGGCGTTGGGACAACCAGCAGATACTTAATGTCTGTGGAAGCGTAGATTTTCTTGTAGAGGACGCCGTCACGCAAGCAGAACGACGACAGGCCACGCGTAAAGGCGAGGCGGAGATGAGGCGGTTACTTCGAGGTAATCGATGAGGGGCCGCACTTCGGCGTCGTCTCGCTGCTGTTGAGCGAGACCTGGCGTCGTGAGAGCGCCGAGAAAAACGGAGTCAAAGTCAAAGTTTATTTCCCATCTAAAACTACAGATGGAGGAATCGTAGAAAAAAGCTGCCCTTGGGCAGCTTGACGAGTCTACAATCCTAATTATTGGCAGGGAGACAACACAAGAGTTTATACAATTTTAAAAACAAGCTCATCAAGAAACACCAGAAGATACACGAAACAGCAATATGTATACATAATGAAACTTAAACCATGTTATTCAAAAACAAATTATGTAGTTCACGACGTGGAAAAGAAAACAAATCGAGGTTAATGTGGATATACCTATTTAGAAGAGATGGAAGAGTGTACTGAAGGCATTCCCTACCAAGATTTAATCGAGGTGTTGGCACTGTCCATTCTTCGCCACGTCTTGTTGGATAGACTGATTCTTTTTTCCTTAGTTAAGCTAATTCTTAAGGTTTGTTACATTATTCCTGATTTCTGTTTTAAAAGTAACACTGAGGCGATATTTATAAAGATTATGTGCTTTAATAACTCTGGAATGACAAAAGAGAGCTGCACTTGGATGTTGGAACGGTAAATTGTATGTATTTCGGAGATATCTTTTTTGCATTAAATGAATACGTTCAAGGTCGGTGAATGTTGTAGTGCCCCACACTAACTGGCAATAGTTTAAATGCGAGTTGAATATTGAATTGTATACCAGCATCTTAGTTTTTGTGGGAAGTATGTATTTTAGACGGCCTATAATACCAGTGATTTGAGCTATTTTTTTCAAGATATAATTGACATGATAATGCCATGACATACTGGCAGAAAATATAACCCCGAGGCATTTAAATTGCTCAACTATTTCTACAGCCCGCGAGTTTAATATAATATTATCGTGCGGTGGGATAACTTTGTTTTTCGGCCTAAATATGAGAGCTTTGGTCTTACTCTCGTTTATTTGCATCAAGTTAACTGCAGACCAGACCTCAAGTGCTTTCATTGTGGCATTACATTGTTTGATAAGTTCATGAAGATTTTCACCTGAAAAAAATACGCTCGTATCGTCGGCATAGATGAAAAACTTTGTATTATCGCTGATGTTGACAATATCGTTTAGGTAAATATTGAAGAGTAGAGGCCCTAGCGTACTGCCTTGGGGGACACCAGCAGAAGAGCGGCTTCGGCTCAGACCGTATACCATTTATGAACACCACTTGCTTTCTAAACGACAAATAGGAACTTAAGAGTGAGAGCGCTTTTCCTCGGATACCATAGCAGTGTAATTTATTTAGTAAGAGTTCATGATTTACCAGGTCAAAAGCCTTTGAGAAGTCATCTGCTTCAATTGAAGAACACGGGATAGGGTCTCTGAATAGGCAGTCAGCGTCACTGTGCTTCTTGCCGGACTTGAGCACAACAGTGACGTTGAACTCCTGTAAGCGGAGACTCCAGCGGGCTAACCGGCCTGAAAGATCTTTAAGGTTCGCTAACCAACAGAGTGAGTGCTGGTCGCTGACCACTCTAAACGGCCGACCATACAAATACGGCCGAAATTTTATTACCGCCCACACAACTGCAAGGCACTCCTTTTCGGCAATATAATAATTCGCTTCGGAACGAGACAGGGTGCGGCTGGCGTAAGCAATTACCCGCTCAAATCCTTCTTGCCACTGAACGAGAATTGCACCGAGGCCAACGTTACTGGCGTCGGTATACAATTCTGTGTCGGCCTCCTCGTCGAAGTGGCCAAGTACGGGCGTTGTTTGAAGGCGCTTGCGAAGCTTTTCGAAGGCCCTTTGCTGCTCGTCGGCCCAGATGAAAGGCTGGTCGTCTTTGTTAGACGAGTCAATGGTTCCGCTATTCGGGAGAACTCGTGCACAAATCTCCTGTAAAATGCACAGAGGCCCGAAAAACCGACGCACGGAACGTTTATCAGTGCGGGTCGGGAAAGCAGCTACGGCAGCCGTCTCCTCTGGATCAGGGCTAATTCCCTCGGCACTCACGACGTGACCCAGAAACTTGAGCTGTTGGAATGCAAAGTGGCATTTTTCTGATTTTAGTGAGAGTCCGGCCCCGCGGATGGCATTTAGCACGGACGTGAATCGTTTGAGGTGCTCCTCGTAGTTCGCGAAGAGAATGACAACGTCGTCAAGATAGACGAGGCACGTCTGCCATTTCAGGCCGGCTAGGACAGTGTTCATCATCCTTTGAAAGGTTGTGGGAGCGGAACACAAACCGAAGGGAAGCACCTTAAATTCGTACAGTCCGTCAGGAGTAATGAATACGGACTTCTCTCGATCACGTTCGTCGACTTCGATCTGCCAGTACCCACTGCGTAGATCGAGCGATGAAAAGTATCGGGCGTGGCGGAGTCGGTCGAACGAGCCATCGATTCGAGGCAACGGGTAGACGTCCTTTTTGGTAATTTTGTTAAGCCTCCTATAGTCGACGCAGAATCTGAGCGTTCCGTCCCTTTTAGCGACCAGCACGACTGGTGAGGCCCATGGGCTTGTAGATGGCTGGATCACATTGCGGAGCATTTCATCAACCTGCGCCCGAATAGCCTCTCGTTCTTTCGCCGGTACTCGGTAGGGGTGTTGGCAGATAGGGCTCTCAGTGGGATCAACTATAATTCGATGTTTGGCTACTGACATCTGTTTCACTTCGGAAGTGACGGCAAAGCCATCACGGTAAGTGTCCAGAATTGCTTGAAGGCGGCGTTTCTAGGTAAGAGACAAAGCAGGATTCACGTCAGTTTGAACGGTATGTCCAGTGCTCTCGGGAGGGTTCTCGTTGGCCAGCAAAAGGACGCAATGGGCGGATGGCGCACTGACTTCGCCAAAATAAGCGATAGCTGTACCTAGCGGTAAATGGCGGTATTCGGCACTGAAGGTCGTTAAAAGCAGTTCAGTTCGTTTATATCTCAAGGCAAAGACCTCTCCCCCTCGAGCGACGCAGACTTCTAGGCTTAACAATAAATTCACGTTCGTTACCGCGAGGCCTTGAAAGGCGGGGGGGGGGGGTCGCACTTCACTGTAACAAACAAGCTGGTGCGTGGAGGTAGAGTGACATGGTCGTCGCACACTATAGGAAAACTAGCCTGACTGTGTAGTCGTTGCTCTGCAGTGTGTACTCGGCGAAAATTGCGCGGTGATTGGAAAAAGTCTCCATGAAGTCACGGAGGTCGATGATTGCGTCGTTTTCTCTAGGAAAATCAAGGCCGAGAATGAGGTCCTTGGAGCACTCTGCTAGAACAACGAAGCAGCACGAGAAAGTTACGCGCTGAATCTCGACGCGAGCGCCGCACACTTCGAGCGGCGTTACCACATGCCCTCCGGCGGTCCTTATCGGGGCTCCGTGCCAAGGAGTCAGAACTTTTCGCAGTATGGTAGCAAGGCCATGACTCATAACGCAAAACTCAGTGCCGGTATCTACACGGGCAGTCGACGATCAACGACGATCGTTATCTCGGCGGAATGTAGCTCACCGTCGACAAAGTGCGGCGTGTCAGGGATCGTCGGGCTGACGGGTCGTTCGTTACGTCGAATTGCGGCGTCGAAGGTAAGCTTCTGTGATCGTCGGGAGGTCGTCGGACTCGTTGGTCGTGCGGTGCGTCGATTGGGGGCGTCGGACGAAAGCTTCGGCGATCGCCGAAAAGTGGTCGGACTGTTGGTCGGAGCGAAGGGTCGGAGGTTGGTCTGTGTTATCGAATCGGTGAGCGGAGGATGTTGATCGTAGTGTCCATCGATGGCGGCCCTACCCCCGAGGGTCGCCGTCTTCAGTTTCCGCGGTGCGGACTTGAGGACTGCCTGAAGGAATAACGGCGGCTGGCGGCAAACTGTCTCGGCGGTGGTTACCTGGACTGGCCTCGCTGGAGGGATGCAGGTGGAAAGTGGTCGCTGAGATATTGTTCGATGTCCCGAGGTCGTTCGCCATAGCGCATCCGGGGAAAATCCGCGCAAGCCCATCCGACGGTACGGGCAGTGGCGCAGAACGTGACCGGCTTCGCCGCAGTGAAAGCACGAAGGCAGATTGTTCGGCGTGCGCCACACGTGTGCTTTGCGAAAGGGTGGTCGAGCTTCAGGTACACCAGTTGAAACTGGATATTGGGGTGGAGGACGAGCGGGAGGAGCAGGGTTGCAGGGTGCCGAAGGTTCAGGTGCAGGGGTACGCAAACGTTGCTGTACGTCATGATTTGTGGCGCAGGCGGCTGGGTTGACGGCACTGATGGCACTGCTTGGCGGAGCTCTTCGCGGACAATATCCGAGATGCCCCCTACATGTGGAGGTTGTTTGAGAGAGGACAGCTTTTGAAGCTCTTCGCGCACGATGCTTCGAATAAGTTCGCGAAGGGCTTCCCTGTCGTTTCCGGCCATTGGCAAGCGGAAGTTTACGGCAGGGATGTTCTCAGAGCGATCAAAATATACAAATCGCTGACTCAAGGCACGCTCGATGCTTGTTGCTTCTTTCGTAAAATCAGCCACAGTACGTGGAGGGTCACGTACAAGGCCAACGAACAGCTGCTCCTTGACGCCTTGCATAAGGTGGCGCACCTTCTTTACCTCAGACATGGACGGATCCACACAGTTGAAAAGGCGAGTGATTTCTTCTACAAACATGGCGACGCTTTCATTAGGCCGCTGTGCTCGGGACTGTAGAGCGAGTTCGGCCATCTCTTTTCTTGCATCGTTGCCGAATGTTCCGAGAAGCTGCCGCCGGAAAACCTGCCAGGCGGAAATGGTAGCCTCATGGTTTTCGAACAACATCTTGGTGGCATCCTCTAGTGCGAAATAAACATTCTGCAATTTCCGCTCCTCGTCCCACGCATTAAACACAGCGACCCGGTCGTAGCCGGTCAGCCAGTACTCAACGTCTTCGAACTTGTCGCCATGGAACGGCGTGGGCATACGTGGAGCATGGCAGATCAGCTGCTGGGCACTCATGGGAAGCTGAATGGTCTGGATTGCCGCTGTAGTCATTGTGGTTCGCGGTGGGGAAGCAAGAGGACCACACTCGGGAGCTAAGCCTCTCAAGCGATGGCTCGCCTTGTGCTCAGGTGTGGTGTCCATGGTGTGTCGATGGGCGTAGGAGGCAGCCAGAGGCTCTTCGTACATGGGATCTACCCAGAAGCTCCACCAAAAATATCACAGAAGCGAGTGAAACTGGTTCAGCAAGTTTACTCACAATTAAGTAAAAGCACTGGCAAGATAAGGCACGGAACCGACTGGTGGGCGAGCACCGAGAGCGAAGAAGACAAGCGCGTGCCAGTCTCCCGAGCTCGCCACATGGCGGCGCCAGTAAGACAACATTGCGGCAATATAATTATGCAGGCGACTAAGCTAATGCTGATAGCTCCGCGATACAATGCACTCGACCACCAAGATTTTTCAAACGGACGAGGACATCATAGCTATGGACAGTCGTCTCGTCCATCTAATCGAGGCCAAACGTTCGATACAGGCGCGCTGGAAGCGGCAACAGCTGAATCTCAAATTGAGAAAGAAGGTGGCCGACTTAAACAGGGCCATTCAACATAACTGCAAGGTCCTGTGCCGTCAGCAGTGAAACGAAGTCTGCAACCGAGTTGACGGGCAACAACATCGTGGTTGCACATGGAATCTATTTCAGCACCTCCTAAACGAAACTAAGACAAGTCACACCAGCGCGATCGCCTGGCCTGCCTCATACACACCACCACACAACAATAAGGAAAAGACGTCGTTATCAAGAACCTGGAAGCGAAGTATCTGCCACACACGTCAACGGAAACTCACCCGCCATACGGGGGGCTGCCCAACGCTTGGCTCGACCGAGACATTACCATGTCAGAGGTACGGGTAGCGCTGCACGAGCTCAACGCCCCCTCAGCAACCGGCCTCGATCTTATTACCAACAAGATGCTACGCAACCTCGAATATGCATCGATCGAGGCCCTAACCCGCTACTACAACGAATGCTGGCGTTCGGGCAAGCTCCCCGACAGGGAAAAACGGCAAGAACAATCCCAATCCCGAAACCGGGCAAGCCATCGGACATCGGCAACTTGCGTCCCATCTCGCTCACGTCCTGCGTGGGCATGGTACTAGAGCATGTGCTTGCCAACCGGTGGCAGGAGTACCTGGAAAAGGAAGAACTATATCCGGATACGAGGATCGGATTCAGGCGCAGACGCAGTTACAAGATGGCATGCACCAACTCAAACAAGAAATGAACAAACAAACAAACAAGAAACAAAGTCAAACACTCAGCTATATTAGCACAAGTATCGAGACTCAACATGGGGCTAGCGAGCTACAATTACATCCAAGACTTCTTGACCAACCGCACAGTGGAACTGCACGCCTGAGACCTTAAGTTCCCCGAACATAAGCTCGGCAGCACGTTTACCCCGCAAGGTTCAGTCATCTCGCCGTTGCTCTTCAACCTTGTCATGATCGGGGTAGCGAGGGAAGTAGAAGGGACCGGCGTCCGGCATACAATCTACGCCAGCATTGAGCAGCAGCTCCAAGAGGCTGTTACTGCCATCGAGCTACACTTTGACGGCACAGGCCTAGTGTGCTCGCCCGCCAAATCCGAGCTGTTCGTCCTCACACCATTACAACGGGGACGAAAACGCGCTCCCCCTCTTGAGTGCGATCACATAAAGATCGTGACTGCATCGGGGCAGCGCATCCCCGAAGTTCCCAAGATCAGGGTCCTGGGCCTGCTACTAAACAAGTACGGTCGCAACGACGAGACCATCAACAAGATTACCACCAAGGCAATGGATGCTATCTGATTCATACACAGAGTCTCGACACGACGGGCAGGCTTGCGTGAAGACAGCCTTCTGCGCCTTGTCCAGTCATTCGTGATCAGTCACATCGCCTACATTGTGGCCAACCACAACTGGCAGGTTACTGACAGGACAAAGATAAACACGCTGATCAGACGGGTTTACAAGACGGTGCTGGGATTAATAGGGACTACGAGTACGACTCGGCTCCTGCACCTCGGCGTCCATAACACCTTAGAAGAAATAGCCGAGGTGCAGCTCACTGCGCAAATGGAGCGCCTCTCTACCACCAAGACAGGCCGCAGGATACTGACGTCCCTGGGTTACAATCCCCGAGCTTCCAGTCAGCAATCGCGCGAGATCAGCGATGAGGCGTGGGCCCACATCCACGTGGACCCCATCCCGAAAAACATGCACCCCGAGTAAACCAAGAACGGCGGCAGGCGCGGGCCGAAGCCCTCGTTGAGCAACACGCCCAAGACCCGCACGCCCGGTTCGTGGACGCTGCGGAATGCAAGTGAGAAGGATTCGTGGCAGTGGCCGTTGCGGCGGCCACCGGCATCAAGACAACGGAAGCGAGCGTGTGGTGCACGGATGCCACAGACGCCGAGGAGGTTGTCATCGCTCTGGCGATCTTGGAGGCCGAGTGTGCACCGTGCTCAGCGACTCGAGGAACGCTGTGCGCAACTTTGCCAAGGGGCGAGTGTGCGCGCCGGCGGCCACCATCATCAGTAAGCTCCAGCTCCAAGACCGCGGCAACATTATCAGCATCAAGTGGTTCCCGGCGCACGCGGGAGATTGTGCATCCTCACCGCATTACAACGAGACGGCCCATTCGGCGGCGCGAGCGCTTACCTTCTGCGCCCACGAGAGGGACCGTTCCGAGTGGTGGTTCGAAACAAAAGACCGAATGACATGTTACGAGGAAGTGACAAAATTTACCGGCTAGCTCGACGGACAATGCCGCCGCCTCACCCGGCATTTAATCGGGAGGAGGCGGTCATCTTAATGCAAATGCGAACCGGGTCACTCCTAGCCCCGGCAGTCTACATGTGCTCCTCCCACACGTCTACACGAGTGATATGTGCAGTGTATGTCAAGTGGGTCCGGCGGACCAATGGTACATTATGTGGGACTGTGCCAGGTTCCCGACCGAAGCTGCATCCAGGACATACCCGCAGGAACTTCAAACTGCTGTGCAAAATACAGACAAGGACATTCAACTATAGGCCGCCCAGCAGGCCCGGGATTCGCTCGAAAAGCACAAGCCACACAACCCACCACAAACGGGCCAAATGAGTAAGGCATAACCCCAGGTCGACGCTTGGCCGGCGTCACGACGCTTTAAGCCATCGTTTGCCGGCTCCATAATAAAGTTCATACATACATACATACATACATACATACATTCATTCATTCATTCATTCATTCATTCATTCATTCATTCATTCATTCATTCATTCATACTTACTTACTTACTTACTTACTTACTTACTTACTTACTTACTTACATACATACATACATACATACATACATACATACATACATACATACATGCATGCATGCATGCATGCATGCATGCATGCATGCATACATACATACATACATACATACATACATACATACATACATACATACATACATACATACATACATACATACATACATACATACATACATACATACATACATACATACATACATACATACTTACTTACTTACTTACTTACTTACTTACTTACTTACTTACTTACTTACTTACTTACTTACTTACTTACTTACTTACTTACTTACTTACTTACTTACTTACTTACTTACTTACTTACTTACTTACTTACTTACTTACTTACTTACTTACTTACTTACTTACTTACTTACTTACTTACTTACTTACTTACTTACTTACTTACTTACTTACTTACTTACTTACTTACTTACTTACTTACTTACTTACTTACTTACTTACTTACTTACTTACTTACTTACTTACTTACTTACTTACTTACTTACTTACTTACTTACTTACTTACTTACTTACTTACTTACTTACTTACTTACTTACTTACTTACTTACTTACTTACTTACTTACTTACTTACTTACTTACTTACTTACTTACTTACTTACTTACTTACTTACATACATACTTACATACTTACATACTTACATACTTACATACTTACATACTTACATACTTACATACTTACATACTTACTTACATACATACTTACATACATACTTACATACATACTTACATACATACTTACATACATACTTACATACATACTTACATACATACTTACATACATACTTACATACTTACATACTTACATACATACAGCCTGGAAAGAAACAGCAGTTTAAAATAAGTAGCGAAGCGTGGAAAGTGGTAGGCGAAATGTCTACTTAGGACGGGTAGCGACTTCAAATTCGGACTACGAACCAGACATAACGAGGCGAATAAGATTGGGATAGAGCGCATTCGGAAGGTACTCAAACATTATGACTAGCAGCTTACCGGTATCATTCAGGACGAAAATGTATAACAATTTCATTCTACCAGTACTTACCTAAGGAGCTGAAACATGAAGGTTAACGAAAAGTTCAGTTCAGTCGTTCAGTCGTGTCGGACTCTTCGTGACCCTATGGACCATGTCACGTCACGCTTTCCGGTCTCTTACTATCTTCCTAACATCACATAACTTCATCTACAGTGCCTCGAGGATGCCATCTAACCATCGCGTTCGCTGCCTACCCCTTCTCCGGCGACCCTCAACTTTTCCCAACATCCAATCTTTCTCCAGCGACTCCTCTCTTCTGATCAGATGACCAAAGTAGCTGAGGTTTAACTTTAGAATTTGACCCTCCAATGACCACTCAGGGTTTATGGTCGACAATATCGACTGATTTGATCTTCTGGCAGTCCAAGGAACTCTCAAGAGTCTTCGCCAACACCACAATTCAAACGCGTCAATTCTTCGGCGGTCAGCCTTTTTCACAGTCCAACTCTCGCATCCATACATCACAACTGGAAAGACCATAGCACGAGTTATACGGATCTTGGTTGGCAGACTAATGTCTCTACTCTTTACTAGGCGGTCAAGGCTAACCATTTCTCTCTTTCCCAGAAGCAGGCGTCTCCTAATTTCCTGGCTGCAGTCTCCTTCCGAGGTAATCTTGGAGCCCAAGAGGTCCTACTTAAGTTGAGTACAACGCAGAGGGCCATGGAGCGGAAAATGGTAGGTGTAACGTTAAGAGATAGGAAGCGTGGAGAGTGGGTCAGATAAATAACCGATGCTGTAGCTGAAATTAGGAAGAAGAAATTGGCATGGGCAGGACATGTAGTTCGAGGAGAGGCTAACCGACGGTCTCTAAGAGCAACCAATTGGATTCCAAGCGAAGGTAAGCGTAGCAGGGGGCGGCAGAAAATCAGATTGTGGACTAGATGAAGAAATTCGCAGTGGTCAAGTGGATGCAGCTAGCGCAGGATCGGGTAGATTGAAAGAAAATGGGAGAGGCCTTCGTCCTGCGGGGGGCATAGACCGGCTGATGATGATGATGGTTGCTGTACAGGCACTCTCAATATATAATACTCTCAAATGAGGGCCTTTACAGGTACTCTTGATAAATATCTTCCAGTACTTTCTTATATGACTCATCTACACCTTGATTTCGAAATGCCTCTATGACTGATGAGTTTTCGATCGAGCCAAATGCTCACTTATAACCAATTAATGCTATGTATACAAGCTAGTTATTATACGAACATTTTTTCTGTCACCTGGTTGATAGTATGTGTATGATCTCTAGTAGAGAGAAAAATCAGATGTATGCAATAAAGGACAAGGCGGGCAACGTCATCACAAATATGGTTAAGATAGTCAAAGTAGCCAAGGAATTGTAAAGAGATATCTACTGTAGCCAAACTAGTGAGGACAATAATGAGGTTGGCGGTAGGGAAAAGCAGCCAGACGTTCCGCCGGTGTCGAAGGACGAGGTTAACAAAGCATTAGAAACAATGAAAAAGGGGAAACAGTTGGAGAGGACCAGGTCTCTGCAGATTTGTTGAAGGACGGGGGGGATATTGTGCTAGGAAAACTCGCCACCCTGTATACGCAGTGGTTGGTTTCGTTGACTGTACCAGAGCCATGGAAGAACGCAAACATTATCTTAATTCATAAGAAAGGGGACGCTAAGGACCTGAAATATTACAGACCAATCTGTTACGTATAAAGTATGTACTAACGTAATTGCTAATAGAATCAAGACAACCTTAGACTGGAATGAAGCAAAAGATCAAGCTGGTTTTCGGAATTGGCACTCTACTATCGATCATATCCACACCATCAACCAGGTGATAGAAAAATGCTCAGAATATAACCAGCCCTTATACATAGCATTAATTGATTATGAAAACGCATTTAACTCAGTACAAACCACGGCGATTATGCAGGCATTACGAAAGCACGGTGTATATCAGCCATATGTGAAAGTACTGGAAGATATCTATAGTGGCAGCACAGTAACCATAGTTCTGCATAAGGAAAGTGATAAAATTCCAATTAAGAAAGGTGTTGGCAAGAGACACGATCTCCTCAGTAATATACACAGCTTGCTTAGAGGAAGGATTCAGACACCTGGAATGGGAGTGGTTAGGGATAAGGGTAGACGGATAATACCTCAGTAATCAGCGATTTGCTGATGACATGGCCTTGAGAAGTAACTCTGGGGATGAACTGTAAAGAATGATTGATGACCTAGAGAGGAAAAGTAGAAAGGTAGGCTTGAAAATGAACAAGCAGAAATCTAAGGTAATGTTCAACAGCATCGGAAAGGAACAGCAGATTACGTTAGGTAGGTAAGCACTGGAATTAGTAGGTGAATATGTCTACTAGGACAGGTAGTAACCGCAGATCCGGACCATGAAAAGGAAATAACAAGAGGAATAAGGTTGGGATGGAGCGCATTTGGCAAGCACTCGCAGATTATGACTAGCAGCTTACCGGTATCGCTCAAGAGGAAATTATACAACAGTTGCATCTTACCTGTACTCGCCTATGGGGCTGAAAAGTGGAGTTCTACAAAAGCTGTTGTTGGGCGTGTTGGTGTTTTCGATGATCCATAACTGCGCAAAAGACATTACAGAGATGAAGAAGGGACAGCGCTGTGTGGTGTCCCTCCTCTATCTCTGTCCTTTCTTTTGCGCTGTAGTTAGGGATCATTGAAAAGTGTGGGCTGACGGAAAGGGTTCTACTTAAACTGAAGACGACACAGTGAGCTGTCGAACGAAAAATGGTAGGGGTAACATTAGGCGATAGGAAGCTTGTAGAGGGGGTCAGAGAAAGAACTCAAGCTGGAGACTTTACAGTGGAAAACAAGAAGAAGAAATGGGCATGGGCAGGACATGTAGTGCGAAGAGAGGATAACCGATGGTCGCTTAGGTTAACGAACTGGATTCCAAGGGAAGTAAAACACAGCAGGGGCCGGCAGAAAGTCAGGTGGGCGGATGCTGTTAAGAATTTCGCAGGAGTCAAGTGAACGCAGCTAGCACAGGAGCGAGTTAATTGGAGTAATATAGGAGAGGCGTTTGCACCGTAGTGGGTATAGTTAGGCTGATGATGGTGATGATGATGAGAGTATCTTTTTCGAAAGTCTGCCTGATTCACTGGTTGATGTCTAAGGTTGCCCTGATTTTATTAGCGATTACATTTGTATACACCTGGTACATAACGAGTAGTGGCCGGAATGATATATGATATTTCAAGTCATAATTACGGCCTGGTTATTATAGACGGTGCCATTATAACTGCTTACTGCTCGCTAATGCAACCTATATTGTCCCGTCCACGGTGGCTTAGTGGTTATAGGCGCTGGACGGCTAAATGGATGCGGGGTCAAATCCCAAACACGGCCTAGGCGCTGTTTCTGATGGAGGCGAAAAGCAAAGCGCCTGTGTGCAGTGCTACGTGAGTGCAGGTAAAAAAAAACCCATATGGCTGAAATGTCGGAAGCTTTTCACTACGGCACCTCTCATAGCCTGCGCCATTTGGCAATTGTTAAACTGTACAAATGAAACCATACAAATAATGGCAGCTCTGTACAGGGTGTTTCGCATACCTTGGACCAATGATTTAAAGGAAAGGGGGCAAAACTGCTGGGTGAAAAAAAAGCACGTTGTTTACCTTCATGTGGCGCTCCTCAGAGTGTTTTTTAGTGTGTTGAATACGACAATTCAAGTAATGAGTCAACGTTTAAAATACTCACTCCAGGGTGCAAAGCATTTTGTTAGGCTGTGATATAAGGGTAAAGAAATAGCCGATGCAAGTTCTTCAGACAGTGTACCTCTCGTGTGACTAGTCTGGAATTTAAAAACAGCCCTCAAGATAAAAAAAAATACAATGCGACTGCGCACATTTTGTTGACTGTAAAAGTTTTTGACAGCGCTGCGATACCGTAGAGCAAGAGCACGAACACGAGCATGGACTGGAAACACGTATTGGATGCGCTAGCATAAAAACATTCGGTAAGCTATTTCGTAACTTCTACTACTTAGGGGAACAAATGCCCGCCTTGTGGTAGTAAGAAAAATGCATAACTGATCCTACGCAATTATCTGCGCAGAATTACGAATGTATTGAAGAGCGCTGCATGGCAGAAAGTGAAAATTAACCGGGGTTTAAAGCCTCTTATACCAATTTAGAGTTGCAAAAGCGGTGTTTGGCTTGGTCTTCCTTGAAGGTTTAGTAATGAGACACTGTCACGGATTGACGAAACGTTCGAAGTATTCATAGCGCGGCAAACCATCACAGGTGCACCCGCCATCGCTTCGAAGCCATATCTAAGCTAGCCTGAAAATTGATTACTAGAAGGTGGATTCTAAATGTAAAGCAAAATGGTATGACACCAACCTAAGGCGGTGAAGAGGAAATTGAGCACAAGGAAAATCAAATGTATGCGGTAAGAGACAAGCGGGCAATGTCATCACGAATATAAGCAAAATAATCAAATAGCTGAGAAGGTATCCGAACTAGCCAGGGCAATAATGGAATTGACATTCGTAATGAGCTTGAAGTAACTAAGGACTAGATTAAAAAAGCTTTAGAAGCTATGAAAAAGAGGAAATTACCTGGGGGCAGGATCAGATGATCCGGAAAATAAGGACTTATTGAAGGACGGCGGGAATACCGTGATAGAACAACTGGCCACGCTCTATACGCAATGCCTGGTGATATTTACGGTACCGTATTCTTGAAGGTACGCTAACATTCGGTTAACTCATAGGGCTCCCAACGACAAGTTTCGAGGCGCTGCAGCAGCGCCAAAGCGGCGGGAGGCGAAATTGCCAGGAATCGGCCGGCAGCGGAATCGCCGAGTGCAGCAGGCGTGGCACCACGTTCAGCAGTGCCGAAAGGTCCGTCGCTCCTAATATTCACATGTTCGGAAGGACATTTCTCCCTTCGTCCTCGCAAAGAGCAGGAAACTAAACCTTTTGTTTTGTGCAGTGCAACAACAGTCTGCGCAACACAAAGAACCGGGATCCGCCGGTGAGATATTGTCACGTAGTGGTGACAAGGCCGTAGACACCAAAACAGGAGACATGCGTGATAGTGCTGAAGTTAACTCTTTATTGGACTGACTTGCGCCCGCAAAAGAACTAAGCAACTCGGCGGCGGATAGCAACAAACGTGATCTTCTGTCGTCGAACTACGAGTGCCGGTTTCATGCATCAGTGATCAATTTAAAGGCTGGAAAGAAAGATCAAGAAAAAAAAACGCGAGCGATGACTAGCACAACCTAGAACTTTGCAGAAATGTATCCGCTAGTGCCCAGAATCTTCGAGAAACATCTCGGAGCATCTTACGCGACAATGAAACTGATAAAGCTGCGTCTCGCGACAACGAGCATGGTCAAACAAAGAACACAGAATTTATACGCATGCCAGATTCAGAGTGATAAAGTCCCATGCCTGCGTCTGTCGAAAAAAAGAACAAATACAGATTTGAATGGTTTGCGGCAATGTTAACCGTTTTGTGGGGAAATGGTATGGCAAGGAGTGACTCTAAGTCTGGATAGCTGCGGTCGGCAAAATTAAATAAGTGTCTAATTTGCTGCAATGTCAGTTGCAATGCAATGCAACCCCAGTCGTGCTTCAGACTGATTGAAAAGCTGGCGTTTTAAACGAAAGCTTGCATATGCCTATATCAAAAAACGACTCGCTCGCTGCTTGCCACACGTTAGACGAAAGCGTGCTTTGGCGACAATCTGAAATGAATTTAATCTCAAAGGAATTTTTTAGTGCCTCAATATCATCTGCTGCCTTCCTTCTGACTGGAAAGCAGCACGCGTTGTGCCGGTGTTTAAGAAGGGAGACGCACAAATGGTATCTAATTATCGCCCAATTTCCATTACTTCAAGTTGCTGTAAATTAGTTGAACATATTATCGCCAATGAAATTACTAAATTTCTAACTGAAAATAATGTCTTGTCTTCTTATCAGCATGGCTTTAGGAAGGGTATTTCTACTGTAACACGGCTTACTTCTGTTATCCATAACTTTGCAAGTGTTTTGAATAAATCAGGCCAGGTTGATGTTATATTTTTGGATTTCTGTAAAGCATTTGATCTAGTTTCACACCGCAAGCTAATTCACAAACTTCATCTGATCGGTCTTCCAAACTTCATAATTAGCTGGGTGTCTTCATATCTGACTAACCGAACTCAAGTTGTTTGCATAGGTGATCATTTCTCTAAACCAGTTCCAGTAACATCAGGAGTGCCACAAGGTAGCGTACTCGGGCCGCTGTTGTTTCTCATTTATATTGTTACGATGAAATAAGAAGGGGTGTTTATTTACAGTGCTGATGTAGCGGAACAAGATGAAGCCTACTAGCGCCCAGAAACCAACGCTTCTTCCTCCTCTTCTGTCACACCATCGCCATCCTTCATCGTCGTCATTAGCGTGACATTTCCCCCCTACTCAGACGAAGCCCTCTGGGCGTGTTCGTCAGTCGTGCGAGGCTGACACGGCTTCAAGCGGGCAACATGACACAGTTCGGTTTTGGCAGACCGGCGACCCGATGCTGTCAGGCCGGCTATTCCATAAGTTAAATCACTAATGCGTTTGATAACCACATATGGGCCGTCATAATGGGCCAAGAGTTTTTGATGTAGGCCATGGCGCCGAATTGGACGCCATAGCCAGAATAAATCACCTACAGAGTACGTGAACCGCCGGTGACTGGCATCGTATCGCACTTTAGAACGTTCTTGTGAAGCACCAGACCGTAATCGGGCGATTCTCCGAGCTTGTTCGGCGAGACAGAGGGTCTCAGCCAGGCAGGGGTCTTCACGGCTTGTGAAAGGCAGGATAGTATCCAGAGAGTAGCGTGGTGGTCTGGCATAGAGCAGAAAAAATGGACTGTACCCAGTCGTCTCATGCGTGGCGGTATTAAACGCATACGTGATGAAGGGCAGTATGGTGTCCCAGTTCTTATGCCCTGCGTCCACATACATGGCTAGCATGTTGATAAGAGTTCTGTTGACGCGCTCAGTCAAGCCATTTGTCTGGGGATGGTATGTCGTCGAGTGTCGGAAAGTTACGGCGCATAAACGCATGAGCTCTTCAACAACATCAGCAGTGAATTGTCGGCCCCGGTCAGTGATGACAATTCGTGGCGGCCCGTGTCGTAAGATGACGGAGTGCAGCAAGAAAAGCGACACCTGATGCGCCGTAGCAGATGGGAGAGCGGCGGTTTCACAGTAACGTGTGAGATAGTCCACGCAGATTACAATCCAGCGATTTCCATCCACGGACTTCGGAAACGGACCTACGAGGTCAATGCCTACTTGATCAAACGGTGCTGTCGGGGTCTTCACAGGGTACAGCAAGCCAGACGGAGTTGCAGTTGGACGTTTGTGGCGTTGACATTGCTTGCAACTGGCAACGTATTGTTCAACAGTCGAGCGCATTCTGGGCCAGTAAAATCTTTCTTGAGCACGGTGGAGTGTTCGAACCGATCCCAAATGCCCAGAAGTTGGATCATCATGCATAACACGCAATACGTCCGTGCACAATGTCTTGGGAACTACGAGTAGGTATCGCTGGCCGACAGGCGAATAACTCTTTTTCCATAGGAGGCCATCATGCACACGAAAACGGCTTGTAGGTACGTTGGCTTGGGCAAAGAGAGGCTGCAGACTGGTATCATTTTGCTGTTCCGTTTTGAAAACATTCGTGTCGGGGAACGCTGGCTCGAGGGTCGATATATAATTGTCGAAATCGTCGCTTTCAGGTCCAGTCGTGTCCATTGGCATCCTAGAAAGACAATCTGCGTCTGCATGACGCCTCCCACTTTTGTACACCACGGCAAAGTCATATTCCTGTAACCGGAGGGCCCAGCGTGCGAGGCGACCACATGGGTCCCGAAGGTTCCGCAACCAACAGAGTGAATGATGGTCAGTTACGATAGTAAACGAACGTCCGTACAAATATGAACGGAAACGCTGCACAGCGAAAACTACAGCTAGGCATTCCTGTTCGGTGACTGTGTAGTTTCGCTCCGGTTTGCTCAGGGTACGACTTGCGTACGCGATAACATGCTCTCGTTCATCGTGCCGTTGGACAAGGACTGCACCAAGACCGATTCCACTAGCGTCCGTGTGTACTTCTGTCATTGCAGTAGGATCGAAGTGACGTAGGATGGGTTTCGATATTAAAAGAAACTTCAGTTGACGGAATGACGCGTCGCAGTCTGCTGTCCAGTTAAAAGTAGAGTTTTTGTGGAGAAGGCACGTCAATGGGTAAGCAACGTCAGCAAAGCGATGTATAAAGCGTCTAAAATACGTACAGAACGCTAGAAAACTGTGCAACTCCTTCACCGTCTACGGGGGTTTAAAAGACTCAACAGCGGCCGTTTTCTGGCGATCCGGCATTACACCATCACCATTGACAAGGTGTTCTAGCACCAGCGCTTGGCGCTCTCCAAAGCGGCACTTTTTCGAGTTTAGAATTAGGGCGGCGTTGTGCAGACAATTCAATACGCGTTCTAGACGGTCATTGTGTTCTTGGAAGGACATCCCAAATATGATGACATCGTCCAGATAGCAAAGCCAAATGTCCCATTTTAAGCCGCGCAAAACTGTGTCCATAAAGCGTTGTGGTTTCTACGTGGACATAGGCCACCAACCACCGCGGGTTCGAGCGTCGCGCGAGCCGAAGCCCCGATCAGCCGTTACCGCGCGCGCACTGAAACACTGCAGCGCGCACTCATTCTCCACCGGGAGGAGAGCACTGCGCTGCAAGGACACAAACCTCCAAGTTCACAAAGAAGACGTTTATTTAAACGCCATCCTCCAGCGGCACACACACACACACACACACACACGCGCACGCACACACATACACATATATACAAACGCACATACACCTATATACAAACGCACATACTCAGTCACCGTGTCAAGGGGGCGCGCGAGGAGCAAGGCTCCCCTGCGCGCACGAAGTGACACGGAGTGCGTGCCGCAAGCACGCAAGGGCGTGCTGTGATCTCTCTCTCGCAGTGACCAAAGGGTTCCATTGAGAGAGAGTGGGCAACCACCGCAAGGTACGCCTGTCGCGGATCGTTGGATCACGATCGACAGGCTCGAGCTTCGCTCTCAGGTACGACCCGGAGCAGACGAACTCGAGTACACACTGATCTGCGCGGACAAAGGCCGGCAGACAAGAACAGTAGCGTACGCACCTTGCGATGTCTCGGAGGGGTCTCTCTCTGGGCTCCGCTCGGAGAGACGCGCGAGCGCGGCCGTTGGAGCGGTGCCGTGTTCCCGCCAAAAGGCGCCAATGGGAACAGCCACTGGGACGCCAGGGCGGAGCTGTGGCCCGAACGACAGTGACAAGTCGTCCGAGCCTCTCTCCGCCGCCTCAGGCGGGAGAAAGGGAACGAGGAGAACAACTGGGAAGCGAGCGGCGGCCGCGCAAAGGGCAGCCGCAGCAAGCCCGAATCCCACATCCTCCTCTCCTTAAATGCCCTCCTACCCATCAGCGAAAGCACGCGGCAGGTCCCCAGCATGAAGAAAAGAATGCTATCCTCACGCAACAAGTCAACTACGCTTCAGCTCCAGCCAAAAAGATCTCGAAAAGACACACTCAAGAAAGACAAACATTAGCAAGGCGCACAATAAAATGAACAAGATGACATGATGAATAATGTACAAAGTTCCGGAGGCTAAGTAACAACGACTATGTACAGAACACAATCATGTACAGAACACAACTATGTACAGAACAACTATGTACAAACAGAACTATGTACAGAAGTTCCAAAGTTCGTCGGTGCAGCTCATGGAGCCTGCGGTGACTCACCGGTCGTTGACTTCTGGGTGGCGAACGTTCATGCTTGGCTGCGAACGATCTCGGTCGGTGGTGGTACAGATTAGGTGCAGGGACAGCTAACACGCCGAAGAGGCCCCGGGTGTGGAAAGTCCGTGACTCCGTGGCGATCCAAGGCGCACATGGGAAGACC
Source organism: Amblyomma maculatum (assembly GCF_055883805.1). Taxonomy (NCBI): domain Eukaryota; kingdom Metazoa; phylum Arthropoda; class Arachnida; order Ixodida; family Ixodidae; genus Amblyomma; species Amblyomma maculatum. The sequence goes on along the minus strand of NC_139347.1, from coordinate 205,105,440 downwards.
GCGCGGGGCTTCCTTTCCACCGCGCTCCGCACACGCCGGCAAACACACATGGCGCGACGTCGTCGCCTCCACGCCCAGGCACGCACACGCACAGCCACTCACACACCAAACAAAGGGTGATGCCGACCTTCAGCGGCGAACCTGTCCCGAGCACCTTCGCAACCGCGGCGGCCTTGGGTGCAAGGGGCATCGTCCATGCTCCCCGTCCCCAAACGGCCCCAACTTCATTTCCACACACACCGAAAAAGCCGCGCGTCGGGGCTGCCTAATGAGCACCCCTTGCAATTTTAAGAAGAACGAGCAGAGAAGACGCGCTGTACAAAAGAAGGCACTCACTGTACAATATTTACAAGATAAGCAGCAAGAACGAAGACAGAGGAAAGCGAAAAATGGGAAGAGACACAAAAACAAAATAAAATACAAAGGCTGGAACTGAGCGAGCTAGAAAAGGGAGAGACCAACCTTGCTTCCGGGTAGGGTTCGACGAGCAAGCTCGCTCGGTCGGTGAGGCAGTATGCCTTCGGTTGCGGAAATGCCCGTCGTCCGGCATCAATAACCCAGGTGAACGTCGCCTCACCTTGTACCGGTGCGGGGCACGGCTGCATTCCACCGCATCGGTTGTGCCTTGGCACTTGCCTGTGGTGACAATGGGCACCAGCGCAAGCTCGTCAGACCGTTACGCATGGGCCTTCAGGTCTGCGATGTAGGCACGGCTGGCTTTTCTCATAGGGGGATTCTCCAGCAATGAGCCCCTGCTTGTTACTGGGGAAATGCCCCATGAAATCGCAGGTGGCCATCTTCCACGAACGCACACTCAGTTGGTGTCGTCATGCCCGGTGGCTTGCCACCCCTTGACTTCTCCATTTGACAGACATGGCAGGAACGGCAACAGCGGAAAATGTCGCGCTTCATGCCGGGCTGCAGTCACCGATTGACTCAGTTTCTTGAAACCTTGGAGCCACTCAGATGACCAGCCAATGGTTTGTCATGAGAGAAACGCAACAGAGCGCCGCTCAGACATTGGGGAATAGCCACTTCAAATGGTTCATGGACTCATCATCCGTGGCTATGTATTCCAGCGCGAGCCCGTCATGGCCCAGCAAATATGAATCACCGGGGCACGCCGTGACACACGCTGGCTCGTGCCCCCCTGCGCCCGCTCAATACAAGTAGCGTAACGGCGCTGCGCCCGCTGCAATACAAGCAGCGTAACGGCGCTTCGTCTCCCAGAGACCGTCGCTGACATCGCGACAAAACGGATCATTTTGCTTGACCGTCGTAGCTCTTCATGGCTTAAAACGATCCCAGTCATCCCAAAAAAGAGCCTGGTTTCGTCCCCCCGCAGGTTCGCAGCAAAACGTCCGCCGGCATCGGCGTCTCAGATGTGCTCACAAAGAGCTTTCACCCTCATCAGCTTTGCGAAGCGCTGCTTACCCGGATAGCGGAATGGGGAACCCGTCTGCGGGCGTCCCCTCCGTACCGATCTGCGGCTCGTCCGCTGTTTCGCCCCCTTCGCCTGCCGACGTAAAGACGCCGCCGCGGGCGAGTGGGGTACGGGATAGCGCGTCAGCTACCACGTTCGTTCTCCCCTGTAGATACTGCACCGAAAAGTCGAAATGCTGTACCAGGAGAGCGCCCTGTCGGCGCGGTTTCCAGAGGAAGCCCGGCCGACGCCTCGCCGTTCCCCGAACAGAAATAACTGCAAGCGGGGTACGGGTGCTATTGTGCGGAGATGCCGGCAGCGGCGGCGTCGCGCACATTGCTTCTATAACGGCGTAAAGCTGAAACAGCGGAGGCATATTGTCACCGGTCGCACCGCAGGGTGGTCCGAAGAACCATTTGGAGTGTTTCAGTGCCTTTGCCGAGTGCCGCGCAGGGGCGGCAGGCATGGAGCATGAGCTTGATCGTCAAGGCGACCGGCTCGGCCGATGTACTGTCCAACGACTCATGGAGCCAGGGACAATTCACGTTGGGCGCCAGTTGTGGTTTATACCTGGACATAGGCCACCAACCACCGCGGGTTCGAGCGTCGCGCGAGCCGAAGCCCCGATCAGCCGTCACCGCGCGCGTACTGAAACACTGCAGCGCGCACTCAATCTCCACCGGGAGGAGAGCACTGCGCTGCAAGGACACAAACCTCCAAGTTCACATAGAAGACGTTTATTTAAACGCCATCCTCCAGCGGCACACACACACACACACACACGCACGCACACACATACACATATATACAAACGCACATACACCTATATACAAACGCACATACTCAGTCACCGTGTCAAGGGGGCGCGCGAGGAGCAAGGCTCCCCTGCGCGCACGAAGTGACACGGAGTGCGTGCCGCAAGCACGCAAGGGCGTGCTGTGATCTCTCTCTCGCAGTGACCAAAGGGTTCCATTGAGAGAGAGTGGGCAACCACCGCAAGGTACGCCTGTCGCGGATCGTTGGATCACGATCGACAGGCTCGAGCTTCGCTCTCAGGTACGACCCGGAGCAGACGAACTCGAGTACAAACTGGTCTGCGCGGACAAAGGCCGGCAGACAAGAACAGTAGCGTACGCACCTTGCGATGTCTCGGAGGTGTCTCTCTCTGGGCTTCGCTCGGAGGGTCGCGCGAGCGCGGCCGTTGAAGCGGTGCCGTGTTCCCGCCAAAAGGCGCCAATGGGAACAGCCACTGGGACGCCAGAGCGGAGCTGTGGCCCGAACGACAGTGACAAGTCGTCCGAGCCTCTCTCCGCCGCCTCAGGCGGGAGAAAGGGAACGAGGAAAACAACTGGGAAGCGAGCGGCGGCCGCGCAAAGGGCAGCCGCAGCAAGCCCGAATCCCACAGCGTTCAAATGTGGCTGGCGCATTACACAGCCCGAATGACATAACATTAAACTCATAAAGGATATCTGGCGTTACGAAGGCTGTTTTTTGCTTATCCGCAGGGTCTAATGGAATTTGCCAGTAGCCAGATCTGAGATCGAGACAAGAAAAATAGAACGCACCAGAGAGGCAGTGGAGGGCATCGTCTATGCGAGGTAGAGGATAGACGTCCTTTTTCGTAACAAAATTTAGACGCTGATAATCAACGCAGAATCGCCACGAACCAACCGTCTTGCGTACAAGAATAATAGGGGCAGCCCAGGGGCTAGATGCCTCCTGTATCACCTTCTTCCGTAGCATGTCCTCCACTTGCTCATGAATAACTTTGCGCTCAAATGGGGACACGCGATATGGTTTTTGACGAATGGTACGAGCCTAACCAGTGTCGATTGTATGATGGGTCCGATGTGCAGGACGAGAGGTTGGTCCATCTGTTTGAGAAAAGTCAAACATAGGCGAATAGAGTAGAAGAATATTCACAAGAGTACGGCGTTGAGGGGAGCTGAGATCGGCGCTGATTATGCCGCAGATCGAAGTTTCATCAGCAGGTAGAAGTACGGTGGCCCTCTTAGCATCTGTGACCAAAACAACAACGTGGGGCGCATCAGGTCCACAGGAGGCAGGCTCCAAAATCGTTGGTAAAGCTGCGGGCTCGGACGATCGATTGATTGTCCATAACGAGGCACTACCGTGATGTACGGAGATCATACAGTGATGGATAATAACATTTTTCTTCAGGCATGCTGAGTGAACTGGGTGCACCACGGCCTGAAATGAAACCTGGTCAAGAAGTGGAATGGACACGGGGACGAACATGGCAGACAAAGGTGGAACTACTGTTTCTTCGGTAATACCAAAAACTGTTTCTTCATTACGTCCACTTTCAAAAAAAGTCGGCAGATGCGAGCCGGCAAAATGAACCTCTTGACTTCGGCAGTCCATGGTAGCGCCACAAAACTTCAATAAGTCCATTCCTAAAATGATGAGTGGGGTACGACTACGAATTCGGCTTGAAAAAGTGCACCACCAACAGACACTTGCGCACTACACACACCCAGTGGGCGCAACGCCTCTCCACTCACACCACAAAACGTTGAAGCACGGTCATATTCAAACATCACTTTGCGTCCCAACAAGCGCCTAAACTGATTACTCATCACAGACACAGTCGCACCTGTATCCACCAAAGCTAATGTGCACACACCATCAATGAACACACGAATTTTGTTTTTGAGCATTATAGTTGGAGGGATGTTGGCACACCGCACATGTTCAGCGGCCTCACCCCATAGGTCGCACTGGTTAGATTTCCTGCCGAGGCGACATGGAGCGCCACCATGGAGTGCAGGTGGAGTGCAGGTGGAGAACGACGCGCACAAAAGGCGGGTGGAGGAGTAACACGTCTATCAGATGCAGGGGAGTGGTCGCGAAGATTCTCGTTATGGATGTTGCGGTAATACCCATGTTGAGTATTTGATTGCTGAAAAACGCGACTGTATTGACGATTGTTGGGTACGGTTGGAGGCGCCGGGCGGTTATAGTGAGGCGGGAACCTACTGCGGCAGTACCTGGCGATGTGACCTTCGACGCCGCAGCGGTAGCATGTCGGCGGGGAAGGTAGAAAATGCTGTTGTGGATAAGAGCAAGGAACAGCTGGGCGCGTGGTAGGTCTGGCTAAATGCTCATACTGCTCAGGAATCCTGGTAGATCGAATGGAAGATTTATGTGCACTTGAGGCGACGTCATACCTTGGGGCGTCAGGCATCGACGCATTCAGGTTGGCGAAACGCATAGGAGGATAGTCAATAGAAGCTGCAACTTCAGGAGCTTGTGCGAAAGGCTGCACTGTAATCGCTTGTGGTGGTGAAGCCGGCCGTCTAGATACCCTCTGGACAGAGACCGCAGCAGATTCGTGCAGGGGAAGTGGGGTGAGCAGCAGAAGTTTTTCCCGCGCGATTTGCCGGATCGTCGACGGAACATCTAATTGGGCATGACCATCAAGGCTGGCCACGGTAGGCACGTTGGCCAGCCGCTCAAATTTTGGCGCAGTACGACGCGTTTTGAGAACTTGAAAAGCGCGGATGCGTTTAATAACACCGGAGACGGTTTCAAGGATGTCTTTGGCGATTAAAAAGTTGCACACGTCAGCCGGGATGCCCTTCAAAATGTGGCCGACTCTGTCTTCTTCGGGCATGTTGGAATTCACTCATTTGTCCAATCCGAGGATCTCTTGTGTATAAGTGGTACAAGACTCATCCGGCAATTGAGCTCTTTGAGCAAAGGTACAGTCACCAAAACGCTGTTTTATCTCGGTGGCAAACCGTTCCCAAGTTGTCAAATTGTCCTCGTTATTCTCGAACCAGGTCATAGCCATGTGAGTTGGAAAGAAAACGACATTTGTGAGCATGGTGATAGGGTCCCACTGGTTTTACCGACTAACTCGTTCATAATGAAGCAGCCACCCAAGCAGCATTGGCCGACTGCCGACCTATGGCCGGTCATCGGCAGCTAGTCGGCAGCCGACCTGCCGGCATTCGGGGCTCGGTCGAATGACGGCCCATGGTTGGCCATGTGCCAGGTAGGGCGGAAGTCGGCCATCAAGCAAGGCCCAAGCTCGAGCACCCGACTTAACGCCGATCAATTTGGCCATGGTAGCTCGGCCATTGGGCGGCCAATGGTCGGCCATGTACTAGGTTGGGCAGAAGTCTGCCAGCAACCATGGTCCGAGCTTGTAACCCCAACTGAATGCCGACCAGTTTGGCAATGGTTGCTCGGGCATTTGGCAGCCCACGGTCGGCCGCGTGCCATGTGGGCCAGGAAGCCGGCTAGCACTCCCGACCTTGTAGTGGACGCCGATTACATCCCTGGATCTACTTAACCTCTAGTACAAATCCAGTTGTTAGTGAGAACGCGCATACAAAACGAAACCATGTTGTCATAGCACGATTATGTGACATTAAATTATGATTAGAAGGTAGCTTTTTCATTGCCGAGAAAGAAAACGTTGCCGCAAGTTGATCGAATAAATGACCGTTTTCTCAGCCGTTTTTTGTCCTAGTGCTTTTGCATTATCCATAACGAACTACGCGCAGCATCGTCTGTTTATCTGGGGAAAGGAACGAATACGATGTGTGTACTTTCTAGACGCAGTCCCTGGAAAATGAAAAGCCGGAAGACTCGAGTTTGCCATTTTAGTTTTGGGCATTCACACGGTGGTAAACAAAAAAGAAAAAAATGGCAGTTTTTCGCGCAGAGTGCGAGCATGACAAGCCCCGGTACATTTATATGGCGCGCAACATATATATCGGCAATAAATAACAAATTAGTTTGTTCCGCCTATTAGTTTAGAGTCCGATCATTCTAAGCGCTCTAGGCGGTGGAAAAGGAAGAAAAAAATAGTAGAATGTTTCCACGTAAAAAAAAAAAAACGATTGTCGGTCGACCTTTCATATTAATTTCCAAACTTTTTGTAACATTGTCAGATAAATGGAAAGAAGAGATCTGCAATTGGTTTTGCTGCCAAAACATTTTTCCGACTACTCGAAATTAATAATGAAGAGGCGGAGTTTCGCGCTTATCTTCTCTGCTCTTTTGGACAAATTTGGTTTTGAATTACGCAAAATACGTCACAGTTAATTGAAAATTATCGGACTAAATATATGCATGTTTTTATTTGTATTCAGTTGTTTTTCGCTTTTCAAGGTGGTGTAGATGTTTTTATAAATTTTCACAAAATCGGCCGAGGAAAAGAAATTTTTCTACTTTCCAGACCTAATTATTTCAAAAAAGGTTTATGGCAGAGCAGCAAAAAATCCACACTATGTTCTCAGCATAGTTATGTATTAAACAGCTAAAGCTTATATTTCACTACTTTTCAATACACAGATACGATCGCGCTAATTTAAAGAAAACAGCGAAAATTGAACATTTCTTAGGAAAGCAAAAATAGTTTAAACATTGTTTAAACTTTTACTACGTATTCTCCACTATACCCCAGCTTTCGAAATCATTAAAACACCTTACATAATTTTGTTGCGCAAGTAATTACGGCCACTTCCAGGCCACTTCAATAAGGCCTTGGTGCAAGGCGTAGCGCACCACGCAGATCTGAAGATTCTACGGCATTTGTGAATCGCCCACGACCTCATCGAGACGATGCTTCCTGAGGAGGGGGGCAAATGACACATAGAAGGCGAAGCAAAAGATGACATATGAGACGACAAGCGCGAGCCTGGAAGAAAAAGAAGCTTGAACGCAAGACTCGCTCTGGTCGACCATCCAAACCATCTATCGCTAGGCCCTCTTTGGCGTTCTACCGAGACGTGACAATATTATTGTAACAGGGAGAAATATATTTACAAAAGAGGAATAAAGATAAATACAATGAGAGACAGCCAAGGAGCTAGGCAATGAGGGCCCCCCGTTCGACGCACTTTTTTCTTAATCTTACGCAAACGAGCGCGCCACTTCGTCTTCATCATTCTCATCATCATCCAGTAACGTTTTGTCTCGACATTGCAAACTAGCTGTGACAGACACAGCAAAGAATGGTTCGAAGTCGGGGCAGCTGCACAGTACAGCACAACAGCAGCGGAACAGCGCACGCGTGCGAGTCACGGCAGCAGCGTCGCCGTCTTTGTCAAAGCGATCGCGCTTCTTGTTCGGGCGCTACAATATGCATTTATTTGCTGTCACGAAGAAACGCAACGTAAAAACACGCGTAATGGAATCCATAAAAGTAATATGACAACAGTTCAAACCCTGAAACGCGAAAAGGAGGAAAAATGCAAACTCGACTAAATAAGCGAATAAGCATCAATATCTATATATTACAGGCAGTAATAGCGAGATTATATATCTAGACAAAAAAAAACGAAAAAAAAACGCACTCGGAGAGAGAACATAAAGGGACTACGGCGAAAGCGAAAGGTTCGGCGATTGTCGACATCGTGCGAGCTCGAAACGGCGCGCCCAGTACGATGAAACGCGCTCCTCGGCGCCTGTAATTTGGCCTCAACGCGCCCTCAGAGTAAACATCCACCCTCTTCCTCCGCCTGTTTCCCACCGACCGTGCTGGCGCGTCTCACATGCGCTGTTGGCTTGCGCACGCTCTGCGCAGACTACCGGTGAAGGAGGCGAGAGAGGCTGATAGAGGTAAGAACCTCCTTCGGTTTCACGTTCCAGCTTTAGTTCCCGGCATTGAACCAACACGTACAGCTTCGAGCAAACCGCTACGACTGCTTTTTTTTATTTTATACAAAACAATGCGCCAGACAAAATTGTTTGGGCAAGATGGCAAGTACATTTAGGAGAGTACCTTAAACAGAAATAACCGCTTCACCGTCAGAAAAGGCGGACGTGCAGGCTTTTCAAAGCGCGTGGCCTCTCCACTTTTTCTCGCAGATGTGCTTACCTCGCTAACACACGTCTCAAAAGGAAGGTCGTTTTTGTCGGCCTGTGGCCACAAAAGTCTCGTAAATTGCCTCTGCTCAACTGTTTTTAATGCCTATGCTCAGTCGGTCCGTCGCTTCCAGAGTGAGGCCTATTGAGCCTTAGGAAGAACGGCGAGAAATTCCGCCTATGCATGCGCGCTATCGCTTTCGGGACCCATGATAAGTAGAACATTCGCCCACAATCCACAAGGATTCCGCAAAATGTCTACAAAATTGATATCCGAATCTGAAGCGTATAAGGCGTGATGGCTCAGTGGTTACGCTCGAGTTCTGAATACAAGTGCGAAGGTACTTGTATTCAGCCAAGGAGCCAGGCAATGAGTTCGACGCACTTCTTTTTTTTTATTCTTCCACAAACAAGCGCGCCACTTCGTCCTCATCATCCTCTGTCATTTTTTGTCTCGACGTTGCAAACTAGCTGTGACAGACACAGCAACGAATGAATCGGAGTCAGCTTTGTATGCGCAGAGTTCCTGATGCGCTGTGGCATAGGGCAGCCCACAGACGTTTTTCGCAATCACCTTCACCATCATTACAATGAAAATTTCTGAGGAGAATAAAAAAACCGTTTATGATATCTTTTTAAACTTTGTTCACGTATTCTTCTCTACATCAATTTGCAATGTCAATAAAAACGCATTGCACAATATTGGTGCACTAGCAGTTACGACCAGTCCAATAAGACCCTTAAACAGGAATTTGCAATTGCTGTAGGTCTGACTTCTTGGCCACTAAGCGAATAAAATGCAAGCAGGATTGGATTTCAGGTTCTAAAAATATGTCCAACAGTAGGGAAAAGATGTCGACGGAAATGAGGACAGTAATGTTGAGATGTTGAGATGACCGGCGCGGCTATGAGCGCGGGGGTGTGCTCACCCTAGACGTTCGTTTTAAGAGGCGGTGCAGTGAGAGCTCGTTTTTGTGTCTTCAGACCGACAGACTTCGATACATATATTATGGTGAAGCTACCCAAAACTAATAAAAAAATACTTCCTTGTAGCAGTTCAACGCATCGGCACTAGAGCTTCACTATTCTATCCGCCTGTTTTTCGCACCGCAACCGGACGCCAATAACACGGGGTGAAGTTAATGAGATGCGACCACTGTCGGGAAGCCCGCTTAACCAGCGCGGGCGAGAGCCTCTGCCGCATGAGAGAGAGAGAGAGAGAGAGAAAACTTTTAATGAGCATATAATCAGTAAAAATTCGCAGGAGCTGGGTGGTCGGCGCCCCTAGTCCAGGGCTCCGCTGGCAGCAGCTGACTTGCGGACTAGCTGGATAATCCAGGCTTGCTGGTCCAGGTTGTCGCTGATCAGGGCCGCCTCCCACTGCTCGTGTGTCGGGCATGGCACTATTAGCGTTGGGTCAGGTTTGTCCTGGCATTCCCAAGAGATGTGATAGAGTGTGGGGCGTGCACCGCACCAAGGACAGTAACCCGTGTATTTTGTTGGGCTTATCTTATTTAAAATTTGAAGATTAGGGAATGTGTTTGTTTGTATTTTTCTCCAGTCTATAGCGTCCGAGGAAGGAAGGTGTTTGTGTGGTGGTGAGAAAATTCTTCTTTCTAACCGTAGGTGCTCCAGCCTGTCGCCGTAGGATCCTACTAGGAGAGGGGTGACGTAGGGATGGGGATCCGCCCGGTTTGTGAGAGCTCGGGCTAGATCATTCGCTACCTCATTTCCTTCTAGGCCTTCGTGTCCAGGTGTCCATGTAATTGTGTGCGTCTGGGAGATGGAACGTAATATTGCACACGCTCTTTTGTTAGGTTTTCCGGCCAGGTAGTCCCTGCAGGCTGGTTGGGAGTCCGTCACTACGTGTGATGACTTCTTTTGGTTGTCTTGTGTTTTTATGGTGATGGCTATTGCCAGTGATTCCGCTTCCGCAGGATCCTTGGCATAGATCGTAGCCTGAATAATTGGCCTCTTCTTGTGGTCAGCTGCAGCTATTGTGAACTTGCCAGGTTCGCCGTAAGCCCCTATGTCCACGTAGACAACTTCCGCGTCTTTAGACAATTGTTTTTCCAATGATTTGACTCTGGCTTTCCTTCGACCCTTTTGTAACTCATGGTGCATGTGCTTGGGTATCGAGTTCACATAGATGTTGTTTCTTGTGGATGTCGGAATTTGTGATTTGATCTCAGAAGTTCTTAGTGCCTGCCATAGCCCTAGTTTTGACAGGATTTCCCTACCCGCCTGCGTTGTTGTTAGGCGTTGTTTCTGACTCTCTAGAACTGCCTCCTTGAGCTCCTCGAAGTTGTTGTGCACTCCGAGTGCCCAAAGAAGTTCCGTTGATGTTGTTGGCGGGAGGTTTAAGGCCGTTTCATAGGCTCCTCTTATGATAGTGTCAATGGCCCTTTTATCAGTGAATCTAATTTCGTGATATGGGAGCCCGTAGGTAATCCTGCTAACGACTAGGGCTTGTACAAGGCGGAGGGTGTCCTCCTCCCTCATCCCTTTCCGGTGCCAGGTCGCCCTTCTAATCATTCTGAAAATTTGGTTGACTGTGGTTTTGAGTGTTTTGATTGTATAATCCACTCTCAAATTGCTTTGCAACCACAGCCCCAAAACTCTGATCTTGTCCTTCTCTTGAATTGTCTGGTCTCCTAGAGAGAGCTGAATTTCTCCTGGGGACTTGTAATTTCTTCTGTGTAGCCTGATAAGTTCGGATTTTTCTGGGGAGCATTGAAGACCGCTCTCCCCGGCAAATTCCTCGACTAGGTCTGTAGCGGCTTGCAGAGCTTCTTCTTTTTGCGCCAAGGATCCCTGAGTAACCCAGATGGTGATGTCGTCCGCGTATAAAGTGAAGCCAATATCAGTGCGGGTCAACAGTGTTTTTGCTAAATTTATCATTGCTATGTTAAATAGCATTGGAGAGATTATAGAACCCTGCGGTGTACCTTTGTTCGGCATGGGTACTTTTGGTGATCGGATCTCTCCAATTCCTATGGTGGCTGTGCGATCTGAGAGGAAAGCCTTCACGTATTTGAAAATTTTCTCCCCGCAGTTGATATTGTTTAATTCGTGCAATATGGTTTGGTGGCCAATGTTGTCGAATGCTCCTTTGAGATCTAGTGCCAGAATGAAATTTTCACCTTTTCGGGGTATGGTGTTGATGACTTCTTCCCTAATCCGGAGGAAAGCATCTTGCGTGCAGAGTCCCTTGCGGAAGCCCAGCATGCAGGAAGGAAAGATGTTGTTTTCGTCGATGTAATTTTGGAGCCTTAGGTGGACTACTTTTTCATAGAGTTTTCCTAGGCAAGAAGTGAGGGAGATAGGACGGAGACTCTCCACAGCCGGTGGCGTTCCAGCCTTTGGTATGGTGATGATATCCGCGTGTCTCCAAGCTGATGGGACCTGTCCCTTCTCCCACAGTTCTTCGTTGATGTACTTCGTTAGGTCTTGCAGATGTTCGGTGCTTAAGTTCCTAATCATAGCGTAGGTGACTTTGTCTCCTCCAGGGGCAGTGTTTCTTGTAAATGTACGGGCGGCTGAGTAGACCTCCGCCAGTGTTATGGGGGAGTCAAGGGAGGGGTTTGGTTGACCCGCATATGAAGTTTGGCAAGCCGGAGTAGGGTCTCCTATGTATTTCTTGTGCATGGCGGTGATCAACTCTGCATCTGTGCCCGGGTATTTATGGGCTATGGTGTGGAGGGTTCTTCTTGTGACCGTTTTGGTTTTTGAGGTGTCTATCATGCTTCTTAATATTGACCATGCTTTAGCCGTGCTTAGGGTACCTTTCAGCGAATTGCAGAAATCTGCCCAGTTTTGCTTGGCGAGCTTTATAGCATACTCTTGTGCTTTAGCCGTAACCTGTGCTATCTTCATTTTAAGTTTTCTATTTAATTTTTGCATTTTCCACCGTTTCAATAGACTTTTTCGGGCTTCCCATAAATGTAGGAGATGTCTCTCTACTTCTGGGGTTTTTGTCGTTGTGTTGATGGTCTTGGTCGTTTTTGCATGAGCATCCTTCAGGCTTTGAACCCAATCTTCAATTGTTGTGATGCCGTCGTGTGGCGGTCTAATTTGTCTGAACTTATCCCAGTCTGTTATTTTAGTAGAGCCAATGTTCCTTTTCATACGGGTTGTCATTAGGGATAAGCTAAGGAATTTGTGATCGCTGCCAAGTGTTTCTTCTAGATTGGTCCAGGTGCAATGTCCTATGTTTTTGGTGAAAGCTAGGTCTGGGCAGGTGTCTCTGCTTACACTGTTTCCAATTGTGGGGGACATGGTGTCCGTCATAAGACAGAGATCCAGCTGCTCAGCCGCTTCCAACAACTTGGTTCCCTTCGGGGTGTCCTTGTGGTAGCCCCATGCCGTATGTACAGCGTTTAGGTCCCCCATAATAATAAGGGGGTTCGTTCCCGCTATGCGTGAGCATTCCAGTAAAAGTGGCTTGAAATCTTCCTGCGTGTTGCTTGGAGGACTGTAAAGGTTTAGGACAAACACACTCTGCTTTCTTCTTTTTTGAGAGATGATCTCGATGAGAACTTGATTAATTTCACTGAAGGGAAGGTCGTGCGGTATGACTGTTAGTGTGGGGGCCACTAGTTTAGCTATTTTAGGTGCCGTGTCATGGGTGTATGTGAGGTATCCTTTGAGGTATGTTGTGCATCCTGTTTCTTGGAGACAGATGACGTCCGGAGGTATCGGTTGATTTTGAATAAACATCTGCAAGGAGCTGCGTTTCCTCTTGAAGGAGCGACAGTTCCACTGCCAGAGCTCTAGGTGGTTTGGTTGCCGGTTAGGGGAGGCAGCCATCAGCGTTACTCGCCACTGACTCGCAGTCGCTGAGATCTCTCATGCCAGCGGACCTTCGGTGGGTTTTTAGTCGAGGGTCATCGGGGATTCCCGTGCGTTTTCGCACCCCCTGAGTTATTATTTGGATTTTCGAATTGAATTCTTCTTGAACTGCCGCAAATTGAGTTTGCGTGGCAATTTGTTGGTCTTGGAGTTGCTTGGTTAGTTGTGTCATGGTCTGCTGCATTTGAATAATCATTTGTTGCATTTGAGTAAGAATGCTTGGTGCGTTTTCTTGAGTGTGAAGTCCGAGAGTTTGCGTAAGCGGTTTCTGCCGTTGCGTTTGGAGTACACTCGCCTGTTGAGGTTGAGATGCGGAGGTGTTTACAGCATTTTGTACCGGTTGTGGCTGTATCGATATTATTGATGAGGGTTGGGGGCAGTTTGCTTCTGACCCATTTGTAGGAGTTGTTGTAGTTGTTGTTCCACCTTATTAAGGCGTTTCTGTTGTTCTGATAGTTTTATTTTCAATTGTCTATTTTGCTCTTCGAGCCTAGTGCAATCCTGGCATGGACCATACCCGCATGAGAAACTGCTGCGCCAGATGCGATCGGTGGAAAGCATAACTGGTGCTGCAGTGGCAAAGCAAGGTATCGAATGCTAAAAAAAAGGAAAAAAAAACAATTGGTAACCGGATGCTCGTGCTTCTCTCAGATGACGGCATCCAGACGGCCTGAAGTGGGCCTTTTGCCGCGCGTTCGATCTGCTGATCACACTTCATGCGTGCAGGCACGCTAGCCAGGACTGCATGGAAGAAACTGTAGAGGAATGAAAATAATGAGCGCTGACGAGTCATTCGAAAAAAAAAAAACGGATGCAGCCCAGAAACACTGTGTTTTACTGAGGCAGTTTTTCATGCCCTTCACAATTTTTCCATTCTACTAAAATGATTTGGAATACGTTGCTTGCTCATTTAACGTCATCGTCTCCTTCTGTAATTCGCGTTAAGGTGAAGGTGATTGCGAAAAACGTCTGTGTGGTGCCTGATGCCACAGCGCATCAGGAATTCGACGCGTACAAAACTGATTCTGAATCATTCATTGCTGTGTCTATCACCATCAATTTGCGAAGTCGAGACAAACAATAACCGAAGAAAAACTTTTATAGCTGGAGAATGATGAGGACGAAGTGGCGCGCCCGTTTGTGGAAGATTAAGAAAAAGAAGTGCGTCGAGCTGGGGGCCCTCATTGCCTGGCTCCTTGATCTGTTTCTCAATGTATATATCTTTAATCCTCTTTTATAAATGTATTTCTCCCTGTTACAATAATATGCCAAAATTTAAAAACCTTGAACGATTCACAAATTTCGGAGAACTTCAGATCTGCGCGGTGCGCTATAATTGGACAAAGGCCTTATCAAAGTGGCCATAATTACTAGCGCAACAAAATTATGCGCGGTGTTTTTAATGATTTTGAAAGCTGAGGTAGTGTAGAATAGGCGGAAGAAGTTTAAACAGTGTTAAAACAGTTTTTTTTTATTTTCCTAAGAAATTTTCAATGTTCGCTGTTTTCTGTAAATTATAGCGTGATCGTATCTGTATTCAAATGTCACAAAAAAATAAGCTTTACCTGTTTGCGGATAACTATGCTGAGAACATAGTGTGGAATTATTGCTGCTCTACCATGAACCTTTTCTGAAACAAAGGCCTGCAATTTAGGAAAATTTCGTTTCTTGGGCCGATCTTGAGAATTTTTATAAAAACATCTACTCTTACCCGAATAGCGAAAATTAACTGAATACAAATAAAAACATGTATATATTCAGTCAGATAATTTTCAGCTAGCTAACTTGAACATAGTTTGTGTAATCTATAACTAAATTTGGCCAGAACAGCGGAGAAGCTCGGAACTCCGCCTCTTCGATATTATTAATCAGTCATCATGCAACAATATATAATATTTTGAAGTAAATATAAAAGGTCGAACGACCGTCTTCTGTTCGATCATAGGTGGAAGCGGGAGGGGAAAGATGACGTGCGCATTTGTCGATGCACCAACTGTATAGATTTACGCAACGTTGTGGATGGTAGATGGGGAGGCTTTCTATTTTTTTTTAGAAAATGTTATGTCCGCGGTTGGCTTGAAGAAACAATGCTTTTGCGAACAGAAAAAAACTATTTATTAGACCTCGACTCGAGCGGTGCGCGCTGGCGGCCGCTCATCGGCGCGGTCCAATCTCTGGGCACGGCTGGCCGATGCAGACAGGAGAGGCTGGGGTAAAGGAGGAGTGGAATGTCGAGAGGGTCGTTGGTCCTTCGTTCCCACGCGCAGTCCTTGCGAACACAACACCGCGGCGGGAATCGACGCGCACTGGTTGAGCAGTTCATTGTTCCACCTCGTCTACGAATCCCCCGCTGCGCGGCTGTGCGGCCTCCTCCCGAAGCGTTCATTTCAGAGCTTGATGAAGACGCTACAAGACTTGTGACTGCTTCTTATACCTTTCTTTAATTGCTTCTCTCGTTAATTTTCTTATTCATTGTGCTGTGTATAATTTTTGTTCTTGCGCCTATATACGTTACATGTGCTCCGGTTTGTGCTTGCTACATATCTGTGAATAGTAGAGCTGTGAAATGTCGCCGGAGTACGGATTACAGCAACGGCGGGAAACCATCGGCATTCTCGGACTCAGTGAAAGCCGTCATCTTAGACCGTGAGTATATATCTTTGCAGCATGCCATTGCTTCATAATTGGTTCTATATAATCTCCTAGCAGTCCCAAATGTTCTCTTTCCGTATTCTCCTCGAAATAACTGCGCGAGGCATGACTTCAAGAACTAAGCGAATTTTCGTCCGGATTACATGCAAGCAAGTGCGTGGACTTATATTTACTGGCTGCGATATGAACAACATTTGCGCCGAAAATAGAGAAGCCGTGCATAACAGGTGTGTGTGCCACCAACGCACGACAGAACACTACCGGCAGCCATTTGCGCAGTTTTTTGACTGCGCAGCGCGCCGCAATCAATTAGTAACCGAATACTACGCGCTCAGCTTTGTACATATATTTTGGACAGCGTCTTTTCTGCGCGCAGGAATTGCCATGTTCGCTCAGTTTCTGGATTTTGTTAAGAGTTAGGCAGTTTTTTGTTTTCAAATGTACAGACGATGCTTTGAAAACTGTCCGTGCGGTCTGTGCAAGCGAATTTTACAGTGGGGCAGACGTTATGTGCGTGATGCCGCTTGATGATTAGGCTATACTTTAGTAATAATGAACCCCCACTTTTATAATGGTTAATATCATATTGAGGATTTGAAAGCCGTGAACAGCGCAAGTGAGCCCCTTTTCAAAATTTTCTTAATCGACGCCCCCCTTCTGAGAACGCACCTTCAGGTGAGGGCGCGCTGTCAGGAAGCGGCGACAATAGGAGAGCGGTTTCGCAGACGCGCTTCGAAGGCTGAGGAAAATAACAAAACAAGCAAAAAGGCGCATCAGCCGTGTGTGCACTGCGCCCCTGTCACTGGAAAGTAAACAACGTGCATGTGGGACACATTGTACAAAATATTGACGGCCGGTATGAGGCGCCCATATCGTCCGAGATATATAGCTCGCGCAGCGCTCGATCACGGCGCGCAATTTAAATGGGACAGGACGTCAGGTCCGCCTGTTCGGCAATTATAGTTCTTTGTGCCTCACGTACTGTATGCATGAAGTGCACGTCATAGCCATCGCACAAAAATTTTAAACCGAAGCAGCAACCCACGTATTCTAATTGTATAGGAAATCATTTGGGAGTAGAAAAGAGTAACTTAATAAGATTTGCATGGTTCATTAATGAACAATAGGTATAAATGAACGGTTGAATAGTTACAGTAATGGAGTATTGTGCTAATTCTTTACGGCCGTGACCGCTATAAATATTACTCATATTGTTCTTAGCTTTAAGCTCTGGCATTGACAACCCTATCCAAAGAACCGACTAGTAGCGACAGGTTGTTTACAGCTGTTGATGAAAAGGTAGGTCATCATGCTATTATTGCAAGCATATTTGCTCCTTTTTGTACCTTTGTTTACTACAAGCAAAACTTAATTTTGTTCCCTATTTCTAGGGACGCTGCACCTCTTACAACACCCACTGTTCAGTCGCTTTCATTCAAGGTACAAAAAGGAGGAAATGAACATGCACTCATAGGATAGCCTGTCTTACCGTTAACAGCTGCAAATAACACGCCGCAGCAACCTTGGATGAGGTTTTCAATGGGGTTACCTGAGATGCCTAGCAATTTCTGCAATATTTATACCAACCGCTGCAGTGAAACAAAAAAGGTAACACTGCATCACTGTAACTGCTGCATGCACCTTTAAATGTGCCATAATTTTATTGCCTATTCTTATAGACGCAGGACCTCTTGCTATTGACTTTGTTCAGTAAGCAACCGTCTTTCATTGCTTCAATTTCTATCTCTCCATCACTTTATTGTTGCTTCGGGTGTGATCATTTGATTTTATTGTTCAAATAATATTGTTTTATCATGTGTGAATGGTTTAGCCTACACATACATGCTTTCATTTTTTTAGATGTGCATCGGAATGTTTTCTACGTAGAAATGGATCGATTGAGTTGTATCACTGGTGCGAAAACCGACAGTTTGGCACCCCCAGAAGATCTGTGTCCTGTGGTTGGAAGGGGAATACAGAAGAGGATAATCAGCGGAAAAGCCTGCCTAACAAAAGGTAGCACTGCATCACTGTAACTGCTGCATGCACCTTTAAATGTGCCTTATTTTTATTGCCTATTCTTATAGACGGTGGACCTCTTGCTATTGGCTTTTTGCAGTAAGCAACCGCCTTTCATTGCTTCGATTCCTATCTCTCCACCACTTTCTTGTTGCTTCGAGTGTGACCGTTTTATTCGCAACAACCCGCAAGACCAGCGACAGCTGTTCTGGCGGGCCTGCAGGATTGAGGCGGCACATGGAGCCCTGGACTGAGGGCTCCACTCAGGAAGAAAAGGAAGTTTACATAATAAATGTTTTTCCTCCTCCTCCTCGAGTGTGATCATTTGATTTTATTGTTCAAATCATATTATTTTATCACGGGTGAATGATTTCGCCTAAACATACATGCTTTCACTTTTTTTAGGTGCGCATCGAGAGTGTTTTCTACGTAGAAATGGTTCGATTAAGTTGTATCTCTGGTGCGAAAACCAGCGGTTCGGTACCCCCAGAAGATCTGTGTCCTGTGGGTGGCAAGGGTATATAGAAGAGGATAATCAGTGGAAAAGTCTGCCTAAAAACTTACAAAGATAACGCAAAAGCGAAATGCTGATCAGGGTGAGTGTCTGATTTGTTCTGTTATCCCACTTCACTTGCTAGGTGATGTGACTATATATGAAGCACCTTAGTATATTTTGTGGTATACTCGCTGAAAATTGTATAGACATTAAATTTTTCCTCCTTCAATTGTTTTCAGTAACGCACGAATTGGAATAAAGCGAAGTCATCCACGCATCTAATGCCCACAGACATTAGATGCGTGAATGAGTTCATTAATTGTGTTCCTATGTGAACATGCATAGTTTGTAGAATATATTAACATGGTAAAAGTCGACTTTTTTACTGTTAACCGGAGTAATACATATGCTCCGTATCATAGCCTTATTTGCCTATAGTTTGTGACTGCTCTTTCTTAAATTGTATTCTGCAGAGTACACGTGTGTCATCCCGTACGCCTATTTAACTCGCGAACAATTTGCAATCGAATTCCTTTTGTGATGTTGTTTCAGCTACAAATAACGAATGACAGTTGTGACAATATAGGTAGCTTTAGGTACAACGTGTAGCGCGGAAATCTTTAATATATATGATGATATTTTTATTCACCGCATTGCCTAAACCAGCCTGTTTGAAGAGACGAAATGAAAACAAATATGGATGTCTTTGGACAGGAACAGTAATCGTGGAGTCATGACCATTTTGTTTTAATTAAATTTCCCTATGTCGTGGGCTAATCTCTCGACACAAAGGAAGGACCCTTAGGTTTGCAAGATGCGGCGTAGTTTTCTCAGAAAAAAAAAAAAAAAACGCCTATCACTTAAGCTGGAAAACCCCGTTTTTGTCATTTCAAAATGTTGCACGTTTGGAGGCCTGCTGCTTGCGCACTAAAATTTTTTCATCCATTGTTTTTTACTCACCACATCAACATAACTTTTATTCGTATAAGAAGTATTGAAAGCTTGTTTCATTGATGCAGTTGATTTAGTAAAATATTGCAAACTTTGCTTCAAGCGCAACGCGCTACAAAAATGTTTATTTTCAACCTTACATACTGGCGTGATGCGTTACGTTGTTTGCACTAAAATATTCTGTCTTTATTACACAGGTTATATTGTTAATTTAAGGCAGAATCTGGAGATCTAAGCTGCTATGTGTGTTCTCTGTAACGCTGGAAAGCAATTTGCTTATGATTGCATTATAAAAAATTACACATTTAAAAACCATCTTCAAAAATATAGTATTGTTAGTTATGGTCAAAGCTGAGAAATGGAATAATATATTAATAGACTAGATTGAATACTACTGCACCTAGAAATAAAAAAGAATGAAAGACAGAGAAAAAGTGCAGCCTTCACTTGCGTTCTGCCATGAAATTGACAGAAATAGCGAATTAATACCATTTTAAGCTAGATTATGTCCTTGCTGACAAGCAGAAATAGGCTTTATTAGCGCTGACAAGGCTTTAAATTTTACTTACAGTAAAATGTAACTAAGTTCAGCAAATACTAAATTGAAGTTTTGATGCCTACTCTATAAGGGGGAGTCATATAAGCAAATCTATAGATTAAAAACAGGCATTTTTATCTTTCTACTTTTACATTTTGCAGAATTCAATATATTTACTGACTCATATTAACAAAGTACTTTGCATTGTTTCCAGAGATTTCGATAAAAATCGATGTTGCGGTATTTTCTTCAGTCCTAATCAGTTTTCCTTATTTTACCATTTTTTTTTAAATTTTGGCCAATTTAAATATTATATGCAGAAAAAACAAACCTAGAGCTTCAAGTTTTTCCAGAAATAAAGAATGGAACCTAGATAATACAGAGACATAGTTTCAGTGCCAGGATAATATTGGATCTTGCAAGAATGCAGGCTGAATTTGGCCATTATCAGGACAAGCACTTGGTTTAATATTTAATGTTATATTTTTAAACAATATAACGCAACACTTTTTAGTCCGCGATATTGTTGAGGTACTGAAGATTCTTGAGAGGTATTTGACGATCGAAGATCTTTTATTTAATCGCAGCAAATTTACCCTTTACTGCTGTTTTCGAATTTTGGGCAATTTTGATACGTTGTGTAGAACACACCTAGCGGTCTGGAGCTCCAAATATTGCCTGGAATTAAGAACATGCGTTAGGAAGTGGAAACATATTTAGTGCAACCGTCCTAATGCATCACATTCCAGTATACAAGGTTAAAAATGCATATTTTTACAGCGCAGCGCTCCTGAACCAAAGTTTGCGATTTTTTAATAACTCAACTGCAAAAACAAAACGGGTTCCTAATACTGTTTGTAAATGTAAAACCTGCATATATTTAGTGAGTAAAAATAGTAGATGACAAAATCATGGTATCCAAATTTGCAACATCTTGAAATGGCAAAAGCTCGTTTTCTACCTCTAAAGATATACCGTAATATATTTTTTTTGTTTTCTAAGAAACTACGCCGTATCTTGCAAAACTAAGGTTAATTCCTTTGTGTCTAGATATTTGCTCACCACATATAAAAATTTCATTTGAAACGAAAGATGGTCATGGGACCTCTATTATGTTTCTTATTAGGCACCCATATACGCTGTGAGAAAGCCACTATCAAGGGCTTATTTTTAAAATTACATATTTCGAACGGTTGGGCCGTCTAAGAAAATTTGAAAGCTTGGCACACCTTCGGTGTCGCCAGCCCTCACTTTCTGTTACAGCTGCACTTGCGAAGCTGAATTAATACGTTGAGTACTTTATTTTAGCCACGAATATTGGTGTCAATTTTAAAGAAAGACCGCAGTGACGCGATTCTCGTAATATTTGTAAGTGAAATCTGTAAAGCTTACAAATATACCTATATTTATGATCTCATGCAGGTTTTATTCAAGTTACATTACACCTGCTGTGTTTGATAGCTTGAGCCAAGGGTTAGAAATAAACGATTAGAAACAGGCGATGGAAACCGATGACGCATTGCCGGCAGCCTCTTAGGACAGCACAGTAAATTTTTATTTTGTACGTAGGGAAGTGAGGTTATTCGCTCCAAGTACTAAATATTCACTTTATACAATAAATACGACATACAGAGTCGGTGAGCACGTTCGGAAACTTCTGTTTCGATATTTGCGGTTAGAAACCTCATGTGTACCTTTTTTTTCTATCTGCAGTGTTATGTAGATACCGGTTATGTAGATACCGAGACCGTTACCAGCCCATTCGCACACCTCAATTGTGCTGCTCTCAACATGATTTTGAGCGGACGAAACAACCTGCCGCTGCATGAACAACATGCATGAGTAAGGGTGATATGCTGGCGATGGTTGCCTCGCGTCAGCCCTTTGGCGCACATGAAGGCGCGAGTTACACTGAGTGCGCTGAACTTTGCAATGCGGATAATGACTACAAAGTGGTAAGGATACAAATGAGTGGAACATTATTTTTCAGCTGTAAAGTACAAATACGGTCTTGTTGAACGGTTGGGCTGGCGCGGGCAAAGAAACCATAGGCAACTTATAGGTATAACGCTACACAGGGCTGTCGAGCCAAGCAAGGCCTCAATTGTATTATCCGGCAATCTGATTTTTGTATTTTCGGGGTTTCCTATTGTATCTGGGGACCGAAATGCAGACGTAATGGTTCTTTATCGCTAATAATGAAACGTGGTTTGTGCCGGTACTCTTCAAAGTAGCAACACCATTTATTGTGTAAGTCAATTATCAGTAATTTAGGTAAATATTGTCAATTAAGGATTCCAAACAAAACCTTTTCTGTGGCGCTCAAGGTAGCTTCCAGCAATATGTTTCTGGTTTCCTTCCCCTGCATCGGAAATGTCTTTTTTATCCCTTGGATCAAATTTGCTTGGACAAGCAGTATATGTGTAAAAATGGTGCACCTCATATTTCAAATGACTTCAGATATCATCGGATGACTACATCACTACTGATACCGCTGAAGGTCCTTATAATTGCTTGAGTGACAGCCTTTTATCATTTTAACAGGCTAGGAAACTCATATGAATACGGAATGAAGGCTGATATTTTCTTTCGTATATTTTCTGGGATGCCTGAGGAGAGGCAGCGTGTACCTGAGTGACGTCCTCTCCAGGAAGACCGCGTCAGCAATCAAGCGATGGCTCGTGACAGTGAAGTAATAGGACGGCGGGCACAACGAGCAGGGAAACGTGACATCTTCAACTCAGTCTAGAAGCTGAAAGCCAGAATAAATTGATGTGAAGCCTCACAAACTTAGTAAGCTGTAAGTGCCATTTTTTATTAGCAGGGCTTTGAGCATGTTTCGAATATTTAAGAAAAACCAATAAAAAGTGCTGTTTAAACCTACATTTGCCAATGCTCAGGCTTTTTTGAGCTACATACGTATGGGTTGCTTTTCACCTGCCCGAAGAACGCCATTACTGATGCCACAAAGTTAGAGCCCGCATGGAGGAGAAGATGCGCATCTAAAAATACTGCCGCAGCGCTAATTTTCCATGCCCAATTGAACTGCAGACGTTTTAATGGGTACACCATAGGCCATGGATGAGTAGACCACCAATTATACATGGATAAACCACCGGGCAGCGTGTACCGCCGAAGTGGTTGGGCCATGTGTGGGTAAGCCATGGCCCATATGCATGACCCTAGCGCGGCAGTAGGCTGGCCAAGTCGGCCATACTCGTTGGCCCGAGGTG
Source organism: Amblyomma maculatum (assembly GCF_055883805.1). Taxonomy (NCBI): domain Eukaryota; kingdom Metazoa; phylum Arthropoda; class Arachnida; order Ixodida; family Ixodidae; genus Amblyomma; species Amblyomma maculatum. The sequence goes on along the minus strand of NC_139347.1, from coordinate 205,082,434 downwards.
CACTGCCGACGGTGGATAAACCACCGGCCAGCGAGTACCGCCGAAGTGGTTGGGCCATGTGTGGGTAAGTCATGGCCCATTCATGACCCTAGTGCGGCAGTAGGCTGGTCAAGTCGGCAAGCCATGGCCCATGCATGACCCTAGCGCTGCAATAGGCTGGCCAAGTCGGCCGTACTCGTCGGCCCGAGGTCGATTGCCGATGATCGGCCGATCTTAGGCCATTGTCAATCCCCGACCTCGGGCTGAGGTAGGTGGCCTAGGTCGGCCCGGTGAGTTTCAGTCGGCCATATTGGCAAGGGCCGAGTGCGGGCCGACCATAGGCTTGCCGCTTGGGTATACTGTACTGAAGGATGGGCATGTACTGTGTTATCGAGGCTTACCAGAGAGGCGACAACTAGGAGTAGGTTTCCTTGTCAATAAGTATATAGCGGGTAACATAGATGAATTCTATAGTATTAATGAGAGAGTGGCAGGCATCCTAATTACGCCTAATAAGCGGTATAAACTGAAGGTTGTACAGGCTATGCACCTACATGTAGTTATGATGACCAGGCAGTTGAAAGCTTCTATGAAGATGTAGAATCGGCAATGCGAAAAGTAAAGATGCAGTATACTGTACTAATGGGCGACTTCAATGCCAAAGTAGGGAAAAAACAGGCAGGAGACAAGGCAGTAGGTGACTATGGCATTGGTTCTAGGAATAGCAGGGGGGAGTTACTAGATGAGTTTGCAGAGCGCAATAACTTACGAATCATGAATACATTCTTCAGCAAACGGAAGAACCGGAAATGGACATGGAAAAGTCCTAACGGAGAGACTAAAAATGAAATCGACTTCATAATGTGTTCAACCCCCGCCATTATGCAAGATGTAGGGGTAATCGGGAAAGTGCGATGCAGTGACCACAGGATGGTGAGGTCCCGAATTAGCCTAAATCTGAAGAAGGAACGCAACAGATTAGTAAGAAAGAAACCCATCAACGAATTAGCGATGAGGGGGAGGGCAGAAGAGCTCAGGATCTCGCTACAGAATAGGTTTTGAGCTCTAACTGAGGATGGCGACAAGGAACAATAATTTTAGAGATATCATTACTGAGTGTGCGGTAGAAGTAGGTGGTAGGACAGTTAGAGAGGATACCGGCAAGCTGTCTAAGGAGACGAAAGATTTGATTAAGAAACGCCAGAGTATGAAAGCTTCCAATCCAACAGACCAGATCGAATTGGTCGAGATATTAAAGCTAATCAATAAGTGCAATGTGGCCGATATAAGGAAGTGTAACATGGAGAAAATTGAGCATGCTGTAAAGAACTGGGAAAGCTTTAAAGCGGTAAAGAAGAAATTGGGCGTAGGCAAAAACCAGATGTATGCGATAAGGGACAACGCGGGCAACGTCATCACTAATATGGAAAAGATAGTCAAAGTAGCCGAGGAGTTCTATACAGATCTCTACAGTAGCCAAAGTAGTCAGGACCGTCATGAGATTGACGCTAGTGAAAAACAGTCAGACGTTCCACCAGTGACGAAGGACGAGGACAAGAAAGCACTAGAAACTATGAAAAGGGGGAAATCAGCTGGAGAGGATCAGATAACTACAGATTTGCTTAAGGACGGGGGGGATATCGTGCTAGAAAAACTGGCCACCCTGTATACGCAGTGCCTGGTGTCATCGACGATACCGGAACCATGGAAGAATGCAAACATTTTCCTCATTCAGAAGAAAGGGGACTCTAAGGACCTTAAAAATTACAGACCGATCAGCTTACTGTCTGTTACGTATAAAGTATTTACTAAGAAAATCGCTAATAGAATCAGGACAAACTTAGACTGCAATCAAGCAAAGGATCAAGCAGGGTTTCGGAAACGGTCCTCTACTATCGATCATATCCATACCATCAATCAGGTGATAGAAAAATGCTCGGAATAAAACCAGCCCTTATACACAGCATTCATCGATTACGAAAAAGCATTTGACTCAGTTGAAACCTCGGCGGTGATGCAGGCATTGCGAAATCAGGTGGTAGACGAGCCGTGCGTGAAAGTGCTGGAAGATATATATAGTGGCTGCACAGCAACCATAGTTCTGTATAAAGAAAGTAACAAAATTCCCATAAAGAAAGGTGTTGGGCAAGGAGACACAATCTCCCCAGTACTATTCACAGCTTGTTTAGAGGAAGTATTCAGAGACTTGGAATGGGAGCAGTTAGGGATAAGGGTAGATGGAGAATACCTCAGTAATCTGCGATTTGCTGATGCCATTGCCTTGCTAAGCAACTCGGGGGATGAACTGCAAATAATGATTGATGACCTAGACAGGAAAAGTAGAAAGGTAGGCTTGAAAATCAATATGCAGAAGACTAAGGTAATGTTCAACAGCCTCGGGAAGGAACAGCAGTTTACATTAGGTAGCGAAATACTGGAAGTAGTAGGTGAATATGTCTACTTAGGACAGGTAGTAACCGCAGATCCGGACCATGAGAAGGAAATAACAAAAAGAATAAGATTGGGATGGAGCGCATTTGGCAAGCACTCGCAGATTATGACTAGCAACTTACCGGTATCGCTCAAGAGGAAAGTATACAACAGTTGCATCTTGCCTGTACTCACCTATGGGGCTGAAATGTGGAGGCTAACCAAGAGAGTTGAGGACAAGTTGAGGACAAGCCAGAGGGCTATGGAACGAAAAATGGTAGGGTTAACATTAAGAGATAGGAAGCGTGCAGAGTGGGTAAGAGAAATAACTCAAGTTACCGACATTCTAGTAGAAATTAAGAAGAAATGGACATGGGCAGGACATGTAGTGCGAAGAGAGGATAACCGATGGTCGCTGAGGGTAACAAACTGGATTCCAAGGGAAGGAAAGCGTAGCAGGGGGAGGCAGAAAGTTAGGTGGGCGGATGAGATTAAGAAGTTCGCAGGGGTCAAGTGGATGCAGCTAGCACAGAACCGGGTTGAGTGGAGAAATATGGGAGAGGCCTTCGCCCTGCAGTGGGTATAATCAGGCTGATGATGATGATGATGATGATGAAGTCTAGCAAGAAAAGTGCATAGGAAAGGATTGGCGCGCAATTTGGAAGTACCAATGACTAAAGTAGTTATTAAAGCAGTCAATTAGGGTGACGTCAAGGCGTGATGTCACGCAATCGGAAGTAGAGCTCAAAAAGGGCATAGGAGGGGATTGGCTCACAGTTTGAAAGTACCGAAGACTAAAATGGGTAAACAAGAAGTGAATTAATGTAAACCAAGGATGTGACGTCATGCAACCGGAAGCAGAGCCGAAAAAGAGCATAGGAAGGGATTGGCGTGCCAAAGACTAACTAAAATGAATAATCAAGAAGTGAATTAAGAAACTAGAAGCAACCAGAAGCAACCAAGAGCAGCATCCGTGCTTTTACATTGCTTCAATGCAGATTCTGCAATGCTCTTTAATTTTTATCGCTGGCATAGCTGAAAACTTTATTTATTGCAGAAAGAAATATAGCAACATTTCCACACGGAGTGCGATATAGCACAGCGAATATGTAGAATTCACAATTTGCCCAAATAATCTCAAAGAACTCATGTAGTTCAGCTAATTCCGAAATTACAGAAGAGTCAAGACATTCATCGACCAGCATGGAAACCACTCCTTCTCTCTTTACGTCTCGCCGGATAGAAAATGCTGGTAACACGGTACAACAAAAGCATCTTAATCATGAGCGTACCATGTCCCAGTAAACATCGCAACTTTAAACCAGAACGTTATGCTATCCAAGAGTGTTTCAGTATAATCTTTTTTCAGTTGCATCGAACGGACATTCCAATGAAAGAAAGATAATTCAAACGCTTTTATGTCACTTATGATGAATCTGAATTCATCAGGGCTTAAGTATGTGTTGGGCAAAATTCAAACAGCAGAGGCCTAAAGTGGAGAACTACATTCTCAGCTACGCTGGCAGCTTGCCTGAGGGCACATGAAAATGACGTGGTGTCAGAATACTGTTGATGTGACAGATATTCTGAACGCTACTGGTGAGTTGAGTCATGAGTTCCCAACGGAAGGGGAAACGAAGTCTTCGCTGCCAAATGGTCGTTGGGACAGCCTGCAACCATTGGCAACCTAGGCTCAGCGTCTCCGAGCCAAAACCACCGGACTAAGGCCCGGCTGAGAGTACCCTTGCAGTCCTGTGCTTGCTGCATAAGAATGCTCCGAAAACAATTACCCACGATTACGTTACTTCCCAATGCGAAATTTGAGTGCAGGCAATTTGAGATTGAGGTAAAATTTCGAGCAAGACACGTATGTACAATTACAGACAACACCTTCTTTTAATTTTTCACACGTATTCCTTCGAAAAACACTCCACTAACAGTTCTTGGCTATCATGAAATAAGCTTTGCGGTCGGATAAATGAAGAGAGCAGTTGAGTTATCGGGAGGTTGCGGGAAGCAGCGCGTGGGCCCATAGGAACGTTGCACGACGAACAGATAGCAGCGACTGACTGATGGCGCTGACGCCGCTAGCGAGTGAAGCGAATGAGAACGGGATGTACGCACCGTGATCCGCTGATAGCGAGCCGGCGTTTCGGCAACTGGAGAGCACCCTCGCCGCCACGAAGGAAGAGGGGGGACCCGCTTCTCTTTCTGCATGGCGGCGACGGTGTTCTACGCAGTCACGTTGTCTTGATTCGCTAGCGGGCGGTGGCAGCGGAATCAGTCTCTGCTAGCGCTGCCTCCGGCGAACCCCCCTCCTCTCCTCGTGTTCTCCGGTTGCTGCGCACGCTCGTGCCCCCATCGTTCGCCGCTGAGTGTACCCCCCCCCCCTCTTCCTGCGAGGCTCCGGTTGCCAGAGCGCCGACTCAAACCGGAGGGATGAAAGGGGCGTGAAGCTGGTTACAAGGCCGACGCGGCCGACGCCGACAAGGACGCCGACGTCGACGCGAAACCCAGGAACGAGCGCCAAAGAGTTGCGCTCAAAAAACGAAAAAAGCAGCTGGACGCCCCTCCCATAAATCCAGCAGATATGACAGGCGAATACGCGTCTGGCTGTCCAGTTCGTGATGACCCTTCATCACTGGAGTGCAGCAGTGTGCCTAGTGAAGTGTCACCCCCTGGCATGTCATGCTTTGTTGCCTACCGAAGTGGCTGCCAGCGACGCGGTTCGATCGGCGTCATGAGTCGAACTGGCTGCATCGAAAGAGGCAGGGGCCATAGACAGCAGTGAAATTTTGTAGGGTCCTGCAGTATAGAGATGGTGGGCGTCGATGGTGATTAGCAGAGGGCAGCCGTTGCAGTGGTAACGGGAAGAGTAAATTCGAAAAGGAAGGCGACCTCCCAACTAAAAAGAAACGACCTCGACCGTATATCTTAAGCCAGCGTCGGCAGATACCCTGATACCCCAAGCACGGTGCAAGATATACAGGTGGGGACACAGCGGGCCGCGCCGGTTCCAGATAAAGTCCCCTAGTTCGTCTAAGCCATACGCGATAGCAGCTCGCTCAGCGGCCTGTGACGTAATAGGAGGCAATTCTTTGATATGGAGGATACACGCTTTTTGAGGGCCATTATGTCGTAAACTGTAGCCGATGATGAGAGAAAAATATTTTTGCCGCACTGCTTTTGTCTAGGTCCATTATTAAGCGCAGTTTTGTGAATCTGCGGCTTCGTGGATGCTTAAACAAAAGCGCGGAAAGTGAAGAATTTTTCGCGCGGAATTTGAGCCTGCTGCACCAATAAGTGGCGGCACTTCTACAACAAAGCATTAACCATTGGTTGTTTCGTTTGTTCGTTGATGCAATGTGCACGGCTTAAGGATAAAGTGCTATGCTGATGCTCCTGGCGACGATGGAGAAGCAGTTCGGGCCACGCGAACGGCTCGCGCAGGAGAAACGCGCATTGAAATATCAGCTGGTTGCTATCGCAACGGCGCCGTTGATGTATGTGTTTCTTTCTTCTGGCGAAGATTTCCTGCTACATCGGCGCTGACGCCGTGATCAGCGGGCCGATTCGGAGGAGCGCGGCTGGTACTTTATCTGGAAACTTGCGTTCAGTACCTCGCCCGTGCTGTGTCCCCACGTAAGATCAACAAGGTTGGGCCGAGGTTGGGATTGAGTATTGGCCGCAGACAGGCCGGCCAGCCTTAGGCTGTCGACATAGGGCCAAGAACGCTGGCTAACCTTGCAGACGCTGTCCACCTAATCAAATCAAAACGTTGCTTGGGCAGTTTATAAGGGTCACCAAATTTTGTTTTCATGCAGAAAGTGCGTGCGTTTTTCCAAATGTTGACACAAATTAGGCAGCATCGTTATTTTCTTGAGTACTTGTCAATTCAACATCGGCGCAATCTTCTACGTTATTCCAACGTCGTACCTACTTTACTGTGTACTTGCTTAGTGAGCAACAAAGTGAAAAACCTGTCAACGTTACGGAGTGAAATTTGAAATTATTTAGGCCAGGTTTTGCTTTTCTTCGGTGGACAGCGTCTGCAAAGTTGTCCTCCAGCCTTGGCTCTATGTCCGCAAGTGAAGGTCGGCTGGTGGGACTCCGCGTCCCTTTTTAACGTTCAAAACCGTGCGCGCCATTTCGATTCGTGTTCATTTATACATACATACATACATACATACATACATACATACATACATACATACATACATACATACATACATACATACATACATACATACATACATACATACATACATACATACATACATACATACATACATACATACATACATACATACATACATACATACATACATACATACATACATACATACATACATACATACATACATACATACATACATACATACTGCCACCTGAAGGTTCGAGGTAGCGCTTGAACGACGAAGTTGGAGACTCGCGCGCTTCGGCTAGCTAGGACTGTGGACTCTTGAGCTTGTGTCTCGGGAACCTCTGTCTTGGCTGTGTGTATCTGCCCCTGTTGCCGATACCCATAAATCCCTGTCTTCGTGACAGTTTGGTGGAGGTGATGGGTAATTGTCCTCTCAATGTCGCACACCCCTCCGCGAACCAACGACACCGAGCTTTTGCCTGTCGACACGCCAGTTCATCGCGTCAGCCGGAGGAACCTGGGCCTTCCTCCCGAACACGGGCCCTTGGAGTCCACTTCAACAACGAGCCTCCGGCCAGCCACGCAAAGCACTACGTCGGTCATGCAAGGTACTCCTGTTTACGTTGAAAACCCCCGAGTGCCGAAATCGTTCCATGGCACTGCGCATGAAGACGTTGAGGATTGGCTAACTCAGTTCGAACGAGTCGCATCCTTTAATCAGTGGGACGACAACTTAAAGCTACGGAATGCCATTTTCTGCCTGGAAGACCATGCTTTGACATGGTATGAGAACCGAGAAGGCACAATAACACCATGGCCTCAGTTCCACCGTCTTATCGTAGAGGCGCATGTCAGCCTGGATAGGCGCGAAAGAGCAGAACGTGGTCTACAATCTCGAAAACAGATGCCAAACGAGTCCGTCATGATGTATGTTGAGGACATGACGAAACTATTTCGACGTGCGGATCCCCACATGCCTGAAGAGAGAAAGCTGCGCCACCTCATGCATGGGGTTAAAGAACAGCTTTTTGCTGGTCTTGTACGTAGCACACCAACTACAGTTACCTCATTTTTAACAGAGGCGGTCACCATGGAAAAGATCCTACACCAGCGCCGCTCGGCGGTCTACGACAGCCCAATCCTTCCTACGACTGCTGCCGAGCCTCTTACAGCTGCTGTAAGCAATACTGAACAGCTCCGAGATCTTATTCGTGCGATTGTACGCGAGGAACTGCAGAAGGTTTGTGGCACGTTCCAACCCATGGGTGATTCTCTCGCACATATGATCCGCGAAGAGATTCAGCAAGTCACGCAGCCATCTCTGCATGTTGCTGAAGCTCAAAGTACCCCTGTTCCTGATTATTCTCGTCCGACTTACGCTGACATTCTCCGACACCCAGTTTCCGTCCAAGCTCCGTTGTCTACGTTACCACCAACCCAGTGCATGCCCGTCCAGCAGCCAACGCAATACATTCCTGTACAGCAGCCAACGCGGTACGTGCGGCCACCGCGATCAAACATTCGACGAACGGATGTCTGGCAGGCCCCTCGGAGCCGCCGCCTTTGCTACCACTGTGGGGAACCTGGTCACATTGTCCGGTGGTGCCCTTATCGGGAACTCGGACCAGAGGGTTTTTACACCAACGCACCTAGACACACGTTCGGACAACTACCTCGTGACATTGGAGACAACCTCGCACAAGAGAGCCTCCGGATGGCGCGCCGACAATCCAGGTCTCCATCCCCACGTCGGCAAACCGCTTCAACAACTGGTAACTTCCCGCGAGCACCGCCTGGTCGCTCGCCAAGCCCCCACCGGGAAAACTGAGTAGAGCGACCTCTGGGGGCGGGGCCGCTAAATGTCAGCACAAAGAAGTCCCCCCCAAGAAGAACAGATATGTATTTTGGAGCAGAAACGACAGCATTTGGTTCACGAGACCGGCTATCGCTGGACATCCCTGTGTGCATCGATGGTCATAATGTCAGCGCTTTAGTGCATACCGGAGCAGACTTTTCGATTTTGAGTGGGAAACTGGCAGCGACCCTTAGGAAGGTTATGACACCATGGTGTAGCACGCAAATACGCACGGCTGGGGGGCATGTAATTACTCCTATTGGACAGTGCACGGCTAGAATCCAGATTCGTACGTCAACGTATAATGTCAGCGCTTTAGTGGATACCGGAGCAGACTTTTCGATTTTGAGTGGGAAACTGGCAGCGACCCTTAGGAAGGTTATGACACCATGGTGTAGCACGCAAATACGCACGGCTGGGAAGCATGTAATTACTCCTATTGGACAGTGCACGGCTAGAATCCAGATTCGTACGTCAACGTTCGTTGTCAGCTGCGTCGTTCTCCTGGAATGTTCTCGTGATTTGATTCTAGGTGTGGATTTCCTGCGGGAATATGGCGCCATCATGGATCTCTGACAGCGAACGGTCTCGTTCTCAACGGAGAAAGCGGCTGCCAGCCCCAACGATGGCCAACGTACGTGCGCCCTACGGGTTTCAGCCGAGTGTGTTTCAGTGCCTCCCCGCTCCAGCGTGTTTGTGAGTGTTGTGTGCGACGGGCTTCGTGATGGGCCGATAATAGCTGAAAGCTACCGTTCGCTTTTATTTTCTCATGGCATCTGTGCAGCTCGAAGCTTAATTATTCTCAGCAATGGTCACTCTGAGCTTCTCGTCACGAACTTCACGAATGAATCTCGCCACCTCTATCGCTCTACTGCCATCGCTTTCGGCGAACTGTTAAAGGTTTTGCGTCTGACATTATTGATACTCCCAGTGTTCCAGACCACATCGATGTTAGCAGTGACCTTCCTTTCTGTCAACAACGCGCCCTGCGTGCCTTACTGCTGGAGTACGCCGCGTGCTTTGCCTCATCATCGAAAGTCCGGCAAACTTCTAACGCCAAGCATCGCATCTTAACGTCTGACGATGCCCGACCTATTCGACAGCAGCCGTACCGTATTTCGGCCAAAGAACGTGAGGCAATTCGGACACAATTCCAGGAAATGCTTAATGATGATGTTATTCAGCCGTCTAAAAGTCCGTGGTTGTCGCCAGTCGTGTTGGTTAAGAAAAAGGATGGCACGCTGCGTTTTTGCGTTGATTACAGGAAACTGAATGACATCACAAAAAAGATGTATATCCGTTGCCCCGTATCGACGATTCACCTGATCGACTCCGCAACGCCAAGTTCTTTTCCTCCATTGATTTAAAAAGTGGTTATTGGCAGATAGAAGTGGATGAGCGCGATCGGGAAAAGACTGCCTTTGTGACACCCGATGGCTTATATGAATTTAAAGTATTGCCTTTCGGTCTGTGTTCAGCGCCAGCGACGTTCCAGAAAATGATGAACACCGTACTTGCTGGTCTTAAATGGCAAACCTGTTTGGTTTATTTGGACGACGTCATCGTGTTTTCAGAAACGCTTGACCAACATCTTAAGCGGCTGAGAACGGTATTGGACGCTCTTCGCTTGGCCGATTTGACACTCAAACCGGAAAAATGTCACTTTGGATATCAGCAGCTAAAATTTCTCGGTCATGTGGTTAGCGCTGACGGTGTCCGGCCTGACCCTGATAAAACAGCCGCTGCAGCCAATTTTCCCATCCCTACCACGAAGAAAGCAGTCCGACGTTTCTTGGGCCTGTGCGCGTACTATCGCCGTTTCATTACCGATTTTGCCAAGATTGCAGAACCTTTGACGCGCCTGACACGTGATGACGTCCTGTATGTCTGGTCTTCCGAGCAGCAGGAGGCATTCACCGAGCTGCGCCAACGGCTGCACAACCCTCCTGTTCTTTCGCACTTCGATGAGGAGGCTGCCACCAAAATTCACACCGACGCCAGCAACGTCGGTCTGGGTGCTGTTCTGGTCCAGCACCAGCAAGGCGAGGAAAAAGTGATCGCTTATGCCAGCCGCACCATTTCTCGGGCAGAATCAAACTATTCAACTTCTGAAAAGGAGTGTCTCGCCGTCGTTTGGGCAACAATGAAATTCCGACCTTACCTGTACGGCCGTAAATTTAAAGTTGTGACAGACCATCATGCTTTGTGTTGGCTAGCTAGTCTTCGAGATCCATCAGGACGTCTTGCACGGTGGAGCCTTCGTATGCAAGAGTTTGATTACTCTATCATTTATAAATCAGGACGTAAACATGAAGATGCTGACACACTGTCTCGATCACCCGTGGAGTTGGCCCATGACAGTACGGATGAAGACGCCCATTTTCTTGGCATTATCAGTTCCTCTGATTTAAAGGCCCGGCAGGAACAGGAGTTTACATTAGGTAGCGAAATACTGGAAGTAGTAGGCGAATATATCTACTTAGGACAGGTAGTAACCGCAGATCCGGACCATGAAAAGGAAATAACAAGAAGAATAAGATTGGGATGGAGCGCATTTGGCAAGCACTCGCAGATTATGACTAGCAGCTTACCGGTATCGCTCAAGAGGAAAGTATACAACAGTTGCATCTTGCCTGTACTCACCTATGGGGCTGAAACGTGGAGGCTAACCAAGAGAGTTCTACTTAAGTTGAGGACAACCCAGAGGGCTATGGAACGAAAAATGGTAGGGGTAACATTAAGAGATAGAAAGCGTGCAGAGTGGGTCAGAGAAATAACTCAAGTTAACGACATTCTAGTGGAAATTAAGAAGAAGAAATGGACATGGGCAGGACATATAGTGCGAAGAGAAGATAACCGATGGTCGCTGAGGGTAACAAACTGGATTCCAAGGGAAGGAAAGCGTAGCAGGGGGCGGCAGAAAGTTAGGTGGGCGGATGAGATTAAGAAGTTCGCAGGGGTCAGGTGGATGCAGCTAGCACAGAACCGGGTTAAGTGGAGAGATATGGGAGAGGCCTTCGCCCTGCAGTGGGTATAATCAGGCTGATGATGATGATGATGATGAAAGGCCCGGCAACGGGCTGACCCAGACCTCAAAACTGTGATCGATCATCTGGAGGGTTTCGATTCTACAGTATCTCGACTGTTTGCTAAGAACTTGTCATCCTTCTGTACGCGCGACGGAATCCTCTACAAGAAAAGCGCCGGCAACAGTGACCGAGCCTATCTTCTAGTCATCCCTGCAGATCTCCGCAATGAAATCCTTCATGCTTGCCATGATGAACCCACCGCTGGACACTTGGGCTTTGCACGCACTCTTACCAGAGTGCGCCAGGCCTACTACTGGCCCGAACTTACCGCCACCGTTCATCGATATGCTAGAAGTTGCCGCGAGTGCCAGCGACGCAAGACACCGCCACTGAAGCCAGCGGGTTTCCTGCAGCCTATTCCCCCACCGCTAGTACCATTCGACCAAATTGGTATGGACTTTCTTGTCCCTTTTCCTCTATCGTCAGCTGGCAATACGTGGATTATCGTGGCTACAGATTATCTGACACGTTACGCGGAGTCTATGGCGGTGCCACGTGCAACATCCTCCGAAGTGGCACAATTTTTCATGACGCAGATTGTCCTTCGCCATGGAGCCCCTTCATACGTCATCACTGATCGTGGCAAGGCATTTACAGCGCGTCTTCTTGAAGAAGTTTTCCAACTAAGCCAGACACATCACCGAAAGACTACTGTTTACCATCCTCAGTCTAATGGCTTTACTTAGCGACTAAACAAAACAATAGCGGACATGCTCGCCATGTATGTCGATGTCCGGCATAAAACATGGGACGAGATATTGCCTTATGTAACATTTGCATATAACACGGCCGTCCAAGAAACAACTCGATTCACTCCGTTTCGCCTAGATACGGACGCGATGTACAGACCATGCTCGACGCTATGCTGCCATGTGCGGCTGACGACCAGCTTCTCACCGCTGACGCAGAAGAATTCACCAACTACGCTGAGGAAGCTCGCCAACTCGCCCGTAATCACATTACAAAACAGTAAGCAACAGATGGACGCCGATATAACGACCGCCATCGCTACGTCGTGTTCCAGCCTGGTGACAAAGTCTGGGTGTGGACACCTGTCCGGCGCCCAGGCCTGTCAGAAAAACTTCTCAACTGTTACTTCGGACCCTACAGAGTGTTGCGTCGCCTCTCAGAAGTTACGTACGAGGTTATTCCAGACGGAACTGTACCGAGTTCTAGTCGTCAGTGCTCGTCTGACCTGATGCATGTGCTTCGCATGAAGCCGTATTTCCCCCGCTGAAAGTCGTATTTGCCATCCGGAGCAGTTTTTTTTTCTGTGAGCTTGCGGTTTCTTTTTCGAGGGGGGAGGGGGGAATAATGCCACCTAACGGTTCGAGGTAGCGCTTCAACGACGAAGTTGGAGACTCTCGCGCGTTTCGGCTAGCTAGGACTGTGGCTCTTGAGCTTGTGTCTTCGTGTTACCGTTTCTCGGGAACCTCTGTCTTGACTGTGTGTATCTGCCCCAGTTGCCGATACCCATAAATCCCTGTCTTCGTAACAATACATACATACATACATGCATACGTAAGTACATACATACATACATACATACATACATACATACATACATACATACATACATACATACATACATACATACATACATACATACATACATACATACATACATACATACATACATACATACATACATACATACATACATACATAAACTGGGAATTCACAATCCTCCGCCTCCATCATAACGGCCGCGCGTAGTTAACACGCGTGATTACGCGCTGGTAGAAAGGTTGGCGGAGGAGCGGGCACACTGACCACCCCCCGCCGCCTCCCGGTCTCCAGCGGCGACGCGGCCGCGGGCTTCCCTCTTTTCTGTCGGTGTAACCGGGAGACCTGGTCTCCCGTTCCGAGTCGCAGAGCGCGTCTGTCGCATCTAGCTTGGGGGTTCTTCGGCGGTTGAGCGCGCACGCGCGCGGTTCATGATTTCCGCCGAGGAGACCACCGCCGTCACCGAGAATCGCCCACCCACCATACGCACTTACCGCAACGAGATGTGAGCGCGAAGCCGCTCAGGGGAGCAGACTCTTCCTCTCACCTCCTGCGCGTGCTTCCCCCTTAGGCGGTTTCATTTCACCGCGGTACGCGGCGTTCGCTCGCTACATGGCGGTTGTATTTGTGTGCTGTTGATTTGCTGTGTACAACTGCTCGGGCAAATTAAAGTGTGCGTGTGTAGTTTTTTTTTTGCGCTAAGAATGCCGTCTGATACTGTCACGTAGTGGTGACAATGCAGTCGGCAACAAATGAAGGGACTTGACCTTCCCAGGAATCAATGGCCTTTGAACCTGGACAAATGCCAACTCTTGTCGTTCTCTCGCAAACGAACAGTAATTCAGCATTCATACACCATCAACGCTACCATGGTTGCCGAAACATCATCCTACAAGTACCTTGGATTGCATCTTTCATCTTCGTTATCTTGGATCAATCACGTCCAAACAATATGCTCTGATGCCTCACGTGTTCTAGGTTATTTACGGCGAAACCTCAAATCAGCATCCCCGGAAGTGAAAAAACTGGCTTATCAAACTTTCGTCCGTCCCAAACTAGAATTTGCATCATCAATCTGGCACCCATCTCAAGCCTACCTCACCGCCGAACTCGAAGCCATCCAAAATCGTGCAACCCGCTTCATCACTTCTGAATACTCCAAAGAAATCAGCATTACTGCACTTAAACGCTCTATCTCCCTGCCCACTCTAAAGTCGCGCCGCATCATCTCCCGTCTTTGCCTACTGCACAGCTTCTTTTACCACCCTGCTTCCAGACACCCTTTGCTGCAACCACCGCTCAGAACATGCAATCGCCTAAGCCACAGCCTCCCTATAGCAGGTATCAGGAGCGGCACTTCAGCTATGAACAGTTCTTTTTTCCCCAACGCGATTACTCTCTGGAATGCCCTACCTAACGACATAGTTACATGCAACGATCGCAAATCATTTCGCACAAAACTCGCTAGTCATTTCCAAGATGTGTAAGCATTTCATCTGTGTTACCATCAATCATTCATTGGCTTTCAACTTTACTTGCCGCCGCACGTGCATTTGTTGCTTTTCTGCATGATCCCACGGATACCTTGATGCACTATATTTATTTTACGTTTCCTGCCTTTTACAATTTGTAGTGTTTTTGTTAACTGTGCCTGCATTCATCAAGATTGTATTTACCCCAACTGTAGCCCCTCCTTATGTAATGCCCTCGGGCCCTTAAGGATGAAATAAATGAAATAAATGAAATCTTTATTGGGCTGACTTGCATCCGCAATAGAACTCAACAACTCGGCGGCGGCCATAGCAACAATCGGGCTCAGTGTTCGTCGAACAAAGATTGCAGTTTGACTCGTCAGCGCTCAATTTAAAGGCGGCGAAGAAAGATGTACATAAAACCGCGAACAGTGACTAGCATACCCTGGAACATTGTAGAACCACACGTGCATGGCTGGAAACTTTCGAGATACATCTCGAATCATATGTCGCAACAAAGGAACTGATAAAGCCTCATCTTGCGACAACGAGCATGGACAAACAAATAATACAGAATTGATACACGCGCCAGAATCAGATAAGGCCGCGTACCGGCGGCAGCCAAGAAAAACAACAAATATAGTTTTGAATGTTTCGCGGCATTACTCCACCATTAAAAATACATCGCCTAGAGGCTCCAAAATAAATAAAGCAATGTAAACATAAACATAACAACGTTTAAACACCACGGATTCTTTAAAGCGCGTAATATGGCTTTAGACGAACAACATGCACGATTTCTGGGCGTGCACGTCGCTGGTGTGATGCTGTTGAACCATTGGGAATGACTTCACAGTCGAGTTGTCCGACGCGGCGAAGGATTTTGTATGGCCCAAAATACCGATGCAATAGCTTTTTACTTAGTCCGTGACGGCGAACTGGCGTTTATACCCAGACTTGGTCTCCGGACTTGTACTCTGCGTGGCGGCGTCGCAGGTTGTATCGTCGGGCGTCGGTGCGTTGTTGGTCGTTAATGTGCAGTCTTGCAAGTCGTTGAGCTTCTTTTGCACGCTAAAGGTAGGCGGCGATGTCCAGGTTCTCCTCGTCTGTAATGTGCGGCTGCATCGCATCGAGCGTGGTCGTTGGATTCCTGTCACAAACAAGCAGGAACGGGGTCTTCCTGGTCGTTTCCTGGATGGCCGTGTTATACGCGAAGATCACGTACGGCAAGATGGCATCCCAGGTCTTGTGCTTGGCGTCGACGTACATTGCGAGCGTGTACGCTATCGTTTTATTCAGACGTTCCGTGAGCCCGTTCGTCTGCGGGTGGTAGGCGGTCGTCTTCCGGTGGCTTGGGTGGCTGTACTTCAAGATGGCTTGAGTGAGCTCCACAGTAAATGCTGTTTCCCCTGTCCGTGATGAGCACTTCGGGGACGCCGTGTCGCAAGAGAATGCGCTCGACGAAGAACTTGGCTAGTTCTCCTGCGGTACCATTAAGCAGAGCTTTTGCTTAAGCGTATACCGGGTAAGGTAATTGGTGGTAACGATGACCTACTTGTTACCCACAGATGAATTTGGAAAGGGACCGAGCATATCCATCCCAATTTTTTGAAATGGTTTGGTCGGTGCGTAGTAAAATCTCAGGTTCGTTGATATTGTGAAAGAAGGCCAGGTCGAGACGCCAAAGTCGTGACGGCAAGGCAAGGTACGCCGTGTCAGCGTTTTAATCTGATGGAGAACCCAGGCGCGTGCTGGAGCCGGCGCCGCGGGACGATGACGATGGTATGTACAAAAGAAAGAAGAAGATTATGGTATGTACAAATGAAAGAAGATCCGTGGAAGGCTCACACAATTATCCCGGGGGGTCGGAAGCGGCCAGCCTGGCCGCTAATAACCAACCGATGCAATGCGGCGCACAAACGGCTTCAAGCGGGAGACATGAACAATTTCAGTTCCACGGTGGCGTCGATCGGCTGGGGGATCAACAGGTGTAACTTGGTAGTTCACGGGGGAAGTTTGGTTTATGATCTTGTAGGGACCAAGATAGCGACGCTGAAATTTATCACTAAGGCCCGGGGCGCGCAGTGGTGTGTAAAGCAGGACTTCGTCACCGGGCCGAAAAGAGACCGCACGATGCGTAGAATCGTAGCGACTCTTGCGGTCTTCCTGGCGCGCTTCTGTGTTGAGGCGGGCAAGATGACGGCATCTGGCCACACGGGATAAGAACTGGGCTGGTACTGATGAGGAGTAGTCGGGCGTAGAGAAGAAGAAAGTGTCGAGCATTGTAGTGGGAGGACGGCCAAAAACTAGGAAAAACGGAGAGTAACCGGTAGTCCGCTGCACTGCTGTATTGTAGGCGAATGTGACGAATGGTAGAATAGTGTCCCAATTTCGGTGATCCGGTGTGATGTACATGGATATCATATCGGATAGAGTGCGATGAAATCGCTCAGTAAGACCGTTAGTCTGGGGATGGTAGCTTGAGGTTGTCTTATGAAGAGTGGATGACGCTTGAAGAACTTCGGCAACGACTGTCGATAAGAAGGCCGTCCCGCGGTCACTTAGAAGGACCCGAGGAGCGCCATGACGCAGGACAATTGATCGCAAAAAAAAAAATTAGCTACCTCTTCGGCAGAACCAGTCGGTACAGGGGCTGTTTCAGCGTAGCGTGTAAGGTGGTCAACGGCTGTTATAATCCAATGGTTACCCCCATCGGAGAGAGGTAGGGGACCATATAAGTCGATGCCGACTACGGCGAATGGCGTGGCGGGACATGGAAGAGGCTGTAGGAGGCCAGCGGGCGAAGAAGTCGGCCGCTTGCGGCGTTGGCACAGATGGCAGGAAGCGACGTATTTAGCTACGGTAGAAGATAGGCCAGGCCAAAAGAATCGTCTTTTCACGCGGTCATATGTTTTGTCAAAACCAAGGTGACCTGCCGTAGCGTCATCGTGGAAAGCCGCCAGTATACGTGGGCGAAGCGCACGCGGCACGATAGGGAGCCAACGAGTTCCATCAGGGCAGTACACGTAGCGGCGTAGTATGCCATCTTCGAGTTTGAAATTGCGAAGCTGTCGGCGAAGCCTAGCATTGGGCGGGTTGGAAGCGCCGTTAAGGCGGTCGATGATGGGCCGACAGCAAGCATCAGCTAATTGCTGCGAGCGGAGTGCGTGTTTATGCTCAGAATCGTCAAAAGAAACTGTTGTGATATGCGTCGGGGAAAGAGATGGTCGGCTGTGGTCAGAGGTTGAAATTCGTTGCGAAGAAAAACAGCAGGCTGATTCCGTAAGTGGGCAGCGAGAAAGAGCGTCGGCGTCTTGGTGTTGGCGACCCGATTTGTAAACGACGTTGAAATTGTATTCTTGCAGGCGTAGAATCCAGCGGCCAAGTCGGCCTGTTAAATTTTTCAGTGAAGACAACCAGCAAAGAGCATGGTGATCGGTCACAACTGTGAAGTGCCGACCATAGAGGTACGGGCGAAACTTTTGAACAGCCCAGACGACGGCAAGACATTCCTGCTCGGTAATGGTGTAGTTTTTCTCAGCTGGAGTCAAGGTCCGACTGGCGAAGGCAATGACTTTCTCACGCGAAGTTGCATCGCGCTGCTGAAGGACAGCGCCAAGACCGTGACCACTGGCATCAGTGTGCAGGATTGTAGGAGCACTGTCGCTGAAGTGGCCAAGAACGGGATCTGATGTGAGGGCGTGCTTTAGGTCGGTAAAAGCAGTGTTGCACTGTTCAGTCCACACGAAAGAGTTGCGCGCTTTAAGTAGTTCATGAAGTGGCGCAGCAATAGTTGCAAAATGCCTTATGAAACGCCAGAAATATGACGCCAGGCCGAGAAAACTGCGCAAATCTGCAGTCCGTTGCGGACGAGGAAAGTTCAAGACCACGCTGATTTTATCTGGATCTGGACGAATGCCCTCACTGCTAACCAGATGTCCCAATATTTTAATTTCCTTTTGTGCAAAGTGGCACTTCTTGGTGTTGAGCTGAAGGCCCGCTGAAGAAAGACACGTCAGGACTTCATTCAGGCGCGTGAGATGGTCGTTAAATGTTGCCGAAAAGATAACAATGTCGTCCAAGTAACATAAACAGGTTCTCCATTTTAGGCCCCATATTACCGTATCAATCATTCTTTGAAATGTCGCTGGTGCGTTACACAGGACAAAGGGCAGAACATTAAACTCGTAAAGTCCATCGGGAGTTGCGAAAGCGGTTTTCTCTTTGTCGCCCTCATGCACTGGTTTTTGCCAATAACCTGAGCGGAGATCCAAGGTCGAGAAATATTCGGCGCCTTGGAGAGAGTCAAGAGCGTTATCTATTCGCGGCATCGGGTAGACATCTTTACGGGTAATTTTGTTTAGTGCGCGATAATCAACACAAAATCGTACCGATCCGTCCTTTTTTTAACTAATACTACTGGGGAAGACCATGGGCTTGTTGATGGACGAATAATATCGCGACGGAGCATGTCATTCACATTTTCTTCGATTACTTTTCGTTCCAAGAGAGAAACCCGATAAGGTCGTCGGCGTACGATCGAGTTACCTTCAGTAATGATGCGGTGGTGTGCAACACTAGTCCGTCCCAGCGGAGGGGAAGTGGCATCAAAAATGGCTTGATGAGCTTGAAGCAATTTCAGCAATTCTTTGCGTTGGTGCGGCGTGAGGTCCGGACTGATTGTCTTCGACAGCATCGGAAGAGAGACGTGCGATGAATCACGTTGCTGAGGTAGCGGGGCGGTGAGCATCATAATGGACTTAGGGTGAGCATCCACTATGCATTGCAGGGAAGTTCCTTCAGTCAGGACGATGGATTCACGGGATGTGTTCGTGGCAGCTACTATCGCTGAGCCGCTGCGGAATCGTACAAGACTTGATGGGAAGGCGATTCCACGTGCAAGATGACGATGAGACGGTGCGATAAGTACATCCCCGTCAGTGATGTATTCCGAAACAACGGTAACAAGTTTTTCGCACTATGGAGGCAATACAGTGTCAACTGCGGCAATGAGGGAATGACGTCCTTCGGACATGTCAGATGAAAAATCACTGTCTGTCATATGAATGACACGGTCGCCACAAGAAATTAGCGCTGACGCGGTCGACAAAAAATCCCAACCAAAAATCATCTGATGCGCACACGGTGAAAGCACAGCAAACTGCACATGTTGGCGGACGCCGTCTATAACAATTCGAACTGTACACTTTGCTGAAGGATGTAGAGGGACATCATTTGCTCCACGAAGTTCAGGTCCATCATATGGTGTCGTTACTTTCCGCAAACGGTGGCATAAATCAGAAATTGCAGCCCCTGTGTCAATCAAAGCTTCGACCGGTAATCCTTCAGCTAAAACGGAAATCATATTGTACGGGAGATGAGGAGGACTTTTGGTAAGTTCGCAGAGTGCAGTTTCACCTCCGGAAACTGCATCGCTTAGTTTTCCGAATGACGGACAGGAACAGTTGTTGCTGGTCGAAGTGGAGAAACAGAGCGGCGGTATGGGGAAAGGGACCGGCGTCGGGAAACATGGGCGCCACTTGGTTCAGACGAGGATACCGGTGGTGGAGAGGATCGACGAGGTGGGCTGTGAATAGATCGTCGCTGATAATATGCGGGTACGTCACTTTCGAAGGCGTCGTAACCACGCCGCTCGTTCTGAATGCGTCGACGACAGAAGCGGGAAATATGTCCTCTGATTCCACAGTAGTAGCACACTGGGCTAGAGGGGCGCCAAGGTGCGTAATAGGGCGGCGTAGGCTGAGCCGTCGTCACGGCGTTGATGTTGTTGTAGGGCGGTGCTTGTCGTGGGAGGGGGGGGGGGGCAAAAGGAAGAGGGGATGCAGCAACGTGAGCATAAGTCGGCGCTGTACGAGGTGCAGGAGGGTCAGGTGCGACAGGGGGGGGGGTGATAGTTGCCAATTCTTCTTTAATGATGGTGCGGAGGCTGGCGTCATTAGGAGAAGAGTGATCACACCCGTGCCGGCAGAAAGGGCTCAAGGCTTGGAGCTCTTCGCTAATTATCGCTCGAATTAGGGTTCGTAGATCGAAGTCAGTAGATGGGGGGCCAGTAGAGAAGTCGGGCTGCAATCGGGAGGACTGCAGCTGTTCGAGTCGTTGTCAGGTCGTAATAATGGAATCAACACTTGATGGGTTCTGGGCAAGTAGGGTGTTATAAGCCACAGAATTGATTCCTTTTATGACATGGTGCACGCGTTCAGGTTCAGGCATGGTGGGGCTAATACGCCGGCAAAGTGCAAGTATGGCCTCTATGTAAGAGGCATACGACTCATCGGGACCTTGACGACGGGAAGCGAGCTTGTTCCTCGCGATCTCAGTCCGAACTACGGGGTCGGCGAAGTATTGGCGGAACTGCTGTTTGAAGGTGGGCCAGTTAGTGGTGTGGGGCTCGCGGTTGATAAACCAATTCCTGGCGACCTCAATCAGGTAGAAGGAAACGTTGAGGAATTTTAAAGCGTCATCCCACCGGTTGTAGGCACTGCAGCGTTCATAAGTGTCAAGCCAGTCATCCACGTCCTCGTCGCGACGACCGGCGAACAGCGGCGGGTCGCGTTGTCGTGTGGGCACAGTGGGAGGCGGCGGTGTAGCCGAGGTAGAGGGTCCGGCCGGGTCGGGACTGCTCTCGGTTGACATAACGATGGTGGTTGTTGCCAAACGGCGACCGGAACGTAGCTCTAGAGAAAGGCAGGGCACAAGGCAGTAAGGGGATCAAATTTCACCTCCACCACGTGTGAAAGAAGGCCACGTCGAGATGCCAAAGTCGTGACGGCAAGGCAAGGTACGCCGTGTCAGCGTTTTAATCTGATGGAGAACCCAGGCGCGTGCTGGAGCCGGCGCCGCGGGACGATGACGATGGTATGTACAAATGAAAGAAGATCCGTGGAAGGCTCACAATATCTTCAAATCTTCCGCACCTCTCCAAGGGGCTTGACGACTGGGCAGGCGACGTGCAGATCACACACACACTCAGTGAGATGTAGGACGACGCACTTGAAGTAACATGAGGAAAATTAACTTTATATAGCACAAACACAAGATACAGAAAACTTATTTACACGAGGAAGAGAGGCGATATCACTTTACAAAAGAGACTGAGCAAAACACTAACTACAGAATGAGCGCGTAGCTCTTTTTCGACTTCTAAGTAGGGGCCTGCCTGCTACGCTATCTTTGTCGACGACCAGCATTAGAACCAGAACCGCTGATGGCTGCGCGGCGCGCGCTTCAATAACCGCCGCCGAATCCTCCAGAAGAGGAGGAGGAGCGGAAACGTTGAAGTAGGATGGACAGTTGGGCGAGTTAGTACAATTGCATTGTGGGTGGAACAGCGCGAAAAGACGAAACACAGAAGAGACGCACAACAGAAGAGCGCTGTTGTGCGTCTGTTCTTGTGTGTTTTGTCTTTTCGCGCTGTTCCACCCACTATGGAATGGAAGCGGCCTAGCGCTGTCAAAGCTATGCCCCCTCCCCCCCCCCACACACACTTTTGGCTTTCTAGAAAGCACTGGAAGCTAGTAGAAAGCCATCATCAGCGTGCGCGGCTTTCTTAGTGAGGAGGAGGGCTAGGTCCGTGCAGGGGGGATGCAGGCGTGAGTCAGTCCTTGTCGACGAGGGCAAGAAGGCGCAGCGCGGTGGTCGAGATTGCGCAATCGGTCACGTCGCAGTCTAGAGGCTAGCAGAACCATAGAGAAAGAGGTTGGTAAAGAGCGGACACTCCCATAGGGACCAGCGGCCGATTTGACTGTAGCGCACCAAGCGGCCGGTGGCAACTACTTCCGGTCTTGCTGAAAGGCACGCGATATGAATGCTAGCATGCGCTGCGCCCTTCTCTGCCCTTCTGGTGCATTATTTTGGTTTTACATGGTCTGCTAGTGTTTCTATTTATTTTTAGCATGCATAACAACATGAAAAATAGATTCCCAGTTCTCTAAACTGGCCATCAACGCAGCTGCGCCACAGCCTTTGCAAAACAGTATTGCAGAAAAGACAGGAACACATCAGGAACATATCATGAACACATACTGTGTTAGCCGCGCGTCGTATGGGGAACCGAGGCACTTTTCTATCACATTACAGGGATCAGATACTCTTCCGGACAGATTTTACTACAACGGCCGCACAGTGCGACCAAAACCGTACGAACCTAGACCGGTGCACTGTTACAGGTGCTACAGAGAAGGCCATATGCAGAAATTTTGTTCATATAGAGTTAACCCCGAATACATAACTGAAACGGGAGAGGTAAAATTTAAATGCGGCCTATGCAAATCTGATGATCACGATATCACTTTTTTTCAGTGTCCGACAAAAAAGCGAAAACTCGAGTTAGAAAGGGCTGGACGACGGATACAAAGTGCACCGTTATTGGTTAAAAACAGATTTGCAGCTCTGGCCGAAGAGCTGTATGATGATCCTCCTGAAGAAGAAGAGCCTGTTGCGGTGGTTGCACAGAACAGTGCCCCTTTTCCTTCTAAGTTCAACAATGGACGACGCACAAAACAGAGCCCAGTGGCATTCACTGCTGATGAATTTCCGGAACTTGAAGACTGCACAAGCCAGCAGGATGCAATAGAAAAAGAAATTGCGATGCTTTCAGCACAAAGTGCACAGTTGCGACAAAAGAAAGCGCGTATAGCCCAACGCCGAAAGGAGAGTTCAGAAAAACAGAAAGAAACGCTTGCAGGCAGTACGACAGCAAGTATAGTGGATGCTCCGAATTGTAAACCTGCCGCTAACACACCAATATGGGAGGCGGTATTAGACACACTTACGGAACTGACACACCTCATTCAGAGCAACTTACATCATGGATAGAAGTAGCCGAAACAAATGGCAACAGATTATACAATGGAACTGCAGAGGGTTCTCTAATAAAGTTGGGGAAATCAAGACAAAATTATTTTACGCAAGCTGCAGTCATGGGCGTTCTTGATACAGGAACACAAGAGGTTATTTTCAATAACAGGATATATAGAGTACCAGCGTCCTTCTATTCCTGTTCAACGAGCAAGAGCTGAGGCCGAAACGACAGGCAAAGCTGCCGTCTATATTAGGGCCAGCATTCCCCAAACGTCACTTGACTTGAGCAAGTGATGCAACACACAGCAGGAAGTAGTTGCTGTGCTCACGCGCCCAAACAAAAGGCCTCTTATATTAGTGTCCGTGTACGCTCGGCCAAGAAACTCGGTACTTAATCTTGGTTGGGTTAAGCATATTCGCCATTCATACCCTGGAATTGCGATACTAATCGGTGGAGATTTTAACGCTCTGCACACCGTATGGGGATATGATTATGATTCTAGAAGAGGTGATCAAGTTCATACTGCCTTTACAGAAATGGAATTTACACTGCTAAATCATCCAGGAGTCACAACACTACCTGCAACACAAACACGCTCACCAGACTTGACGTGGTGGAAGGGCCCTGGTGCACCATAATGGCAGGCGCAGGCGGAATTAGATGCGTGGGGTAGTGACCATGTCCCCATTAGTATTGGTCTTAATTTGGGACATATGAAGAAAATTCGAAAGAAAGCTTCTGTAACAGACTGCGATGGTGTACGAGAAGACACTCGAACTCATTCAGTTAGCCCGAATACATTTGTTACCACCCTTCAAACGGTACTCAAGGATCACACCATTACAAATAAAGTGAACGAAGATAAGCCAACTCCCGACCTGCACCTACTAAAACTTTGGGCACGCCGAAAACGGGTTGAGATACAGGCTGGTCGGCATCCTGAAGTCGTGCAAATAAAAATTGAGGTAAACAGAGTGACGGCACAGGCACGCCGATATGAAAAACAGCTGGCTCATAAGAGATGGGATGGATGCTGCAGTTGTTTGGGCTCAGAAACGACCAATAAGGTCCTCTGGAGGACTTTCCATGGCATGGAAAAGAGGCGGCAGGTTAAAGATCATGCGGAAAGTATTGGACTCGCAGTACAGCTTACACCAGAGGAGTTTGCAGATCAGGCTGCCGCCCTTTCCTTCCCGAACCATGCAGATTATCCGGCGCCTTCACCGACAGTGGATTCGGTTGATAAAACAGGAATAACATCACCATTTACCAAATTGGAGTTATTGGCTGCTACAGAAGAAGCGAATGGTAAAACTGCGCCTGGACATGACGATATTCCCCATGAAGTCTTCAAGAATTTAGAAGGAGCCGCAGTTGACAGCTTGTTGGATGTGGTAAATGAGATATGGCAAGGAGGAGACATTCCACTCGGCTGCAAACACTCGGTGGTTGTCCCAATACCAAAGGCTGGGAAACCTCCAACAAGCCTAGAATATTTGCGGCCTATCTCGCTAACACCCACAATTTGCAAGATCTATGAAAAGATGATAGCCACTCGCCTGTCATGGTGGTTGGAAAGTAATGAAAATACCATGCTCGACAAAGTGGGTTCCGAACAAACTTTTGCACAGAAAATGGGCTGGCTATGCTCGCTGAAGAGGGTCATACACGTGTCGCCTTATAGCCACCTAGTGCGCACTGTAGTGGCTACCGACGTGGCAAAGGCATACGACAACGTGTTACATGCCAAGATTCTTAGCAACGTGGAATGTATGGGCATTCCCTTGCTGGTCATAAAAGCAGTACATAATCTGCTTAAGCATAGGACGTTTTCGATCCGGATAAACGGAAAACAAATTGGCAATTACACTTCGAACAAAGGCGTGCCACAAGGGTCAGTGTTAGCACCTTTGCTATTTTATATCGCACTGATCCCATTGGCGTGGAAATTAGCTGAAATACCAGAAGTGCGGTTCATGATATACGCAGATGATGTCACGATTTGGTCTGTTCATAAACAACTTGAGAGACAGAATCGGTATCCACAAGAGGCTTTAAATACCATACATCAGTACGTCCAATATGCAGGTCTGGAATTGTCACCTCAAAAGTCCGGTTACATTCATGTTGCAAACAAGAATGGAAGAAAACAATTGACAACGCAAAGTGTCACCCTAAAGATTGGAAATCACGCATTGGAAGAGGTGGACGAGTTGAGAGTTCTTGGCCTAGAAATTCACATATCCGGCAAAGGAACACAATGGCTTCATAAGGTGAAAAAAGTAGCTGCGACTTCCTTAAACTTGATAAAACGCATTTCGTCTAGGAGAGGAGGAGCTCGAGCGGGCTTGGCAAGACGTCTTGTACAATCGGTGTCACAGCCGAGGACACTATACCAGGCCCATTTCCAAAGACTCACGAGGCGGCAGTGGGCGAAATTGGAAACAATAAAAAAGATCTAAGTATTGAAAAAACCAATACTTACACCTATTCCTATTCTCCAAGTGTTTGCACAGATAAATATGTTGACAGAAATAATTGAACAACGAGAGGCAACAAGGGCTATGAAGCGAAAGTACGTTATGCCCATAGCATCCTTGTACAACGAAGTGGCAGGTAAAACACCACCAACGGCTGACCCCCCTCCGTGGGAATTCACGACTATTACTACAAACAAGACCACTCGGCTTCGTCACAAAGAAAAGCTGGCATATTGACATCTGGTTGATGCACTTCCAGGCAGAGGTGGGCAACCTCATGAGGTTTCGACCTCATAATGTCGACCTCAACCTCAAAATGACCTTGTTGTGTATAGAGGGCGCTATTTCATCACGAGCACAACCTACTGTCATCTGTATATAAACATCGTCATCAGAATAAACGGGGGTCATTTGGTGGCACACGCCGCCCTGGAATCTTATCTCTCCTGGGCACCGACGCGCGGCGTCACCACATACTGGCGCAGTCGACAGACCTGCGGCTTGACATTTGGCCATCTCGACTACAGGATTGCGGCTAGTCACGCGCGGGAGGCGTGTCAGGCTATGGATTCGTTTGCGTTACCGCCAGTGGGCCTTTTCCTGGAAGTACCTGGACAACCGCCTGTACCATGGCACCAATGGAAGGAGGACGTCGAAAATTTTCTACAAGCAACCGGACTCGACGAGAAATCGCAGGTACGGAAGAGGGCCATTCTATTGCAATGCCTAGGCGTTGAAGGCCGTCGGGTTTTCCGCACGCTTACTCCGGGACCGGTCACGAGCAAAGCTTCTGCGGATGTTTACCAAGAAGCGCTCGCCTTGCTGGAACGCCATTTCACAAGCGCTGTGAATGTTCCTGTTGAGCGTCGCCGATTCACGCTGCGGCGACAACTTCCGGACGAACCGATACGGGTCTACGTCACTGCTCTCCGGCAACTGGCGAAGAATTGCGACTTTGGTGATTTTCTTGAGACAGCTTTGCGTGATGAGGTTGTGGATGGCATTCGAGGTGTAGAACGGCGACAAAAGCTGTTAATGAAATGGTCGACGCTTACGTTGGATCAGGCCGTTGACATCCTGCGGGCGTATGAAGAGGCGGTAAACGGTGCTCGACTGTATGAAGACGGTTACGACGCTTACCCGGTCCAGCGAGTGACGGAGGCAAGAGGTCAGCCGCTGAGGGGGGGTTCTTCGTCGGCCTCGGTGCGCAAGTGCTACCGATGCGGCTCAGCAGGACACTTAGCCAACTCGCGGGAATGCAAGGCGCGAGGGAAGCGTTGTGCAAGGTGCCACAAGATTGGGCATTTCCAAGTAATGTGTGAAAGTCGCGGAGAAGCAGAAGTGCGCGCTATTCGAGATGAAGACTGCACGGAGGTGTTGGGCGTGCTGACAGTGACGCAGGTGAAACGGGGGATTTTGGCCGCTGATGTGTGCATCGAGGACGAATTAGTCCAGCTGCTGGTAGACACGGGCTCAGCTGTGTCCATTTTAACTCACCATCTATACCAAGAAAAGTTCGCCTGCCGGTTTGACTTGGGTCCTGCCGTGGTGACGCTGCGGGACTTCTCTGGCCAAACACTTCCGGTCATGGGGTGTTTTGTGGCCAAGACGGTGTACGGGAGTGTCTGCCAACGTTCGTCTTCACGTGGTTCCGCAGGGCATGACATTGTTGGGTTTAGATGCAGTCAAGCAGCTGCGGTTGCGCATTGATGGAGCATCTTTGGCATGTTTGCAGACGACTGTGAGCACCGAGTCGCTGCCCCCAGAATAATGTGAGTTTTCTTCCCTTTTCTCTGATAAGTTGGGTTTGGCAAAATACTTTGTGCATGAAGTGAAGCTGCGCGCCGATGTGAAGCCCGTGGCAGCGAAGGTTGGCGTCTGCCCTTGGCACTCAGAGAACAAGTTTCTAATGAGCTGGCAAGACTGGAACAGGAAGGCATCATAGAGCGTGTAAACGCATCACAGTGGGTGTCGCCGATAGTTGTAGTGAAGAAAAAGGATGGAAGGATCCGCCTCTGCGTAGATTTGCGGGAAGCAAACAAAGCAGTGTTGGCTGATGGATTTCCACTGCCTCATACTGAGGAACTTTTGAACGAGCTGAGTGGGGCAGCATGGTTTTCAAAATTAGACTTGGCATCCGCATACTACGAAGTGGAGCTGGCTAAAGGCAGTCGAGAAATAACAACGTTCGTGACGCATGAAGGGCTGTTCCATTACCGCAGAGTATGTTTTGGCCTCGCTTCAGCCCCTGCTGCATTTCAGCGGATGATGCAGGAGATATTGAAGGGTTGTAATGACGTTCTGTTCTATATTGATGACATCATTGTCTTCGGCAGGACAAAAGGGGAACACACCAACCACTTGCGTGAGGTATTGCGACGTATTGCTAAAGCCGGCTTGCAACTAAACAAGAAATATGTGTTTGACGTGCAAGAACTGTCATTTCTGGGCCACCATGTCAGTGCTGAAGGGCTTAGGCCCCTCAAGTCGAAAGTTGAGGCGATTCTTCATGCGCAGCCACCGACTGATGTGGTTGGTCTGCGTTCTTTTTTGGGACTTCTTGGCTATTATTCTCGCTTCATTCCACATTATGCAGAGGAAGTGGAGCCATTGCGGCAGCTTCTTCGCAAGGGCCAGGAGTTCTGCTGGGAACAGAGCACGGAAGACAGTTTCTGCAAGGCCAAGTCGCTGCTGGCATCGTGCGGCGCTGTGGCCATGTTCGACAGCGCGCTACCGGTACAGGTGACTGCTGATGCTTCAGCCTACGGGTTAGGGGCTGTGTTGCAACAAGTTGTTGATGGGGAGTCACGCACGGTGGCATTCGCGTCCAGGACCTTGTCACCACAAGAACGCAAGTATTCTACCGGAGAACGGGAATCATTAGCGTGCCTATGGGCTTGCGAGCATTGGCATGTGTATTTGTGGGGCCGAAAATTTATTTTAAGGACTGACCATCAGGCGCTAGTGACCTTGCTATCCAGCAATGGTACAGGTCGGCGTCCCCTTCGAATTGAAAGGTGGTGTGCAAGACTCATGCAGTATAACTTCTCCGTACAGTACACAAAGGGAGAAAGCAACGTGGTGGCTGATGCACTATCCCGGTTGCCCGTGCCATCAATGGAAGGTGAGCCTTTGGAGGAGGTAGTTGCTGCAATATCAAGTGTCATTATGAAAAATCAGCTACAGGAAGCAACACAGAATGACCCGCTGCTGCAACAAGCGATGCAGCATGTCGTATCTGGGTGGCCAGAAAAAAAGGAGCTCGCAGGAAAACTGTTGTTGTTCGCACGCATTCGGGATGAACTGTCTCTTGTGGAGGGGTTGTTGTTTCGTGCAGAGCGTATAGTGCCTCCAGTAGATCTCACATCCAAGTTTGTTGCACTTGCTCATGAATATCATCCGGGCATTGTCAGAACACAGCAACGGCTACGAGAGTTGTACTGGTGGCCCAGGATGGATGACGATGTGGAAAATGCCATCAGGAACTGGGCAGTTTGTAAAGCCGCAGATAAGTCTGCAAAAACTATGACAGCACCATTGCAGCCAGTAGAATGGCCTGAGAAGCCATGGCATAAGTTAGGAATAGATATTGTGGGGCCAATGGAACGTGCACCGCCTGACTGCAGATTTGCAGTAACAATCGTGGATTATCACAACAAGTGGCCTGAAGTGGTTTTTGTTTCATCTATAACCGCACAGTCAGTAGTCAAGGTCTTGCTAGAGCTTTTTGCACGGGAAGGGTACCCAGGAAGTGTGGTCACAGACAATGGCCGTCAATTCATGTCCACATACTTTCAGGAATTTTTAAAGGCCAAGGGTATTGACCATTGTGTGACATCATTGTATTACCCTCAGTGCAATGGCCAGGTCGAAAGGTTTAATCGCGTTCTGAAGGAGTACCTGCAGACTGCGTCACTGGAGCGCAGGCGATTGAATGAAGCCATGTTGGAGTACCTGCGTGTCTACAGGGCTACACCACACGCCACAACAGGGGTGTCTCCAGCATTCTTGCTACACGGAAGGAGACCTCGTACTCGCTTAGATGTGGTTGGCCTTCCAGGAGAAGGATTCTTCGATGAGCCAGTGGCACACATGGCAGACTTACGACAGCGGGTCAAGAACCGGCAACAGCAAGTGAAAAGCTACACGGATGAGAAACGGGGTGCCAGAGATTCCACCATCAACGTGGGGGATTTTGTGAAGGTACGACGAGGTTTCGGCGTAAAATGCGAGCAGAAGTTTTCCTTGCCCCTGGAGGTGAAGAAGCGTATAGGCAGGAATTCATTTTTGCTGGTAGATGGGAAGAAATCGAATGCGTCGAAGTTGTCAGTAGTGCCCGGGGAGGTCAACAAGATGCATCGCTGTTGCTTGAGAAAGTGAAGGGGCATCGTGCTGTAGCAGTCGGGTTGGAGATGGATGTGCCTTACTTCGAGTGCCCTGCAGGCCTTGATACTCGGGACACGGCTTTGGCAACAGCAGACACTGCAACATCGGGTGATGATCGTCAGGAGTCTGTGCAGGATGCGGCAGAGGCAGACACACTGCATGAAGAACTTTCTCAGACTTCTGGTGCAGAGTGTGTTGTGCTTGACGGGCAGCAAATGGAACATTCTCAACAGCAAGGAACCACTGGGCGGACGGAAAATGTGGCTGCAGGGGTGCCGCGTAGATCTCAGCGACAACGGACAGCGCCCACGTGGTACCGGGATTACGTAACCTAAATATACTAGTTAGTGTTCTGGTTTGTTTCGTTTTTGCCTGCCTGCAGCAATCTTGAGTTTTAGCATGCATTTTTGTTCTTTATCTAAGGGAGGAAAGATGTGTATAGAGGGCGCTATTTCATCACGAGCACCACCTACTATCATCTGTATATAAACATCGTCATCAGAATAAACGCGGGTCATTCGGTGGCACGCGCCGCCCCGGAATCTTATCTCTCCTGGGCACCGACGAGCGGCGTCACCCCAGACCTCAACCTCACAGAGTGAGGTGAGGTTGAGGTGAAGTCGGCGACAGCTCAAAATATTTTAAGTGAGATCACGAAATGGAACCTCTACCTCACGCGTGAGTTTGAGGTTGAGTGAGGTCATCATTGTGTGAGGTCGAAATTGTGAGGTCCAGGCTTTTTGCTGTTGCCGCGGCTTACTTCTGACGCAGATTTCGAGCGTACTGCCACTGTGCCGCGCGGAGACTCTTGGTGTTCGGTAACCCCCATTCGGACGACCGGATGCCGCAGCACTTTCCCAACTTTCGGTATACCCCCGTAATGTCTGCAGCCTGAGGACGCTTCCCTCTGGTTTTCTTGGAAGGAGTGTTTTTTTTTCTTTTTACGGCACAAACTCTTCGTGCCCCCCGCCCCACCCCCGCTCCCTCTGACTTATTTGTGCACATGCCTGCCGCCAGCTCGAACACCCAGGAGCGCGCAAAGCACATAACTCACAGTGACCCGCGATCCTTTTGTCGGATGTCGTAAACAAACAAGCAAACTAAAAAGCGAAGAAAATTCTCTTTGCGCAGACGGCGCGGAGCAGAACTGTTTGTCATGTGTATGCCGGTTTCCAGGCACTGACGTCCCGGCTGCTGCCTTACATTCGATGAAGGATCCCGCTGTACATTACACGGAAACTTAACAGAAACTGGTGCAGCGAAATTGTTAGAGAACGTGATACTGACAAATAAAAAAAAAGGAAACACGAACAAACCAGGAAAGCCGGCTCAAGACCGTCTGAGCATTTTATCGATCTTCCCCCTTTCTCTATCTCTCTACATTCCGGTTCTGTAAATTTATATTCTTATATTCTCTAGAATAACCTCTCTTTGGTCTTGTGCTCCTTGCTCCTTCTCATAGATTCACAGGTGGCCCCGAACAACTGCAGCGCCGAATCATTGCAGCATGGGATGAAGGTGCTAGCGTTCCTTACATAACCAATAGAGCTGTAAAAGAGGCAAGATGGAAGAGACAGAAAAATTATATGGGGCTTGTATACTGTAAAGCCCACTGAAAAAAAAAAAAAAGTTTTGCTCCGCGAAGGCCCTTTGTTTCTCTCTCAAATTCTAGTGAAACCAAGCAATGCAGGAGGACGGAGGAGGGCAAGAGATTCGTAACTTCATAATATCAGGTCTCTCTTGAAATCTTTTATTTAGGCACAGGAAAAAAAAGAAAAGACAAAAGCGTTGTCGTTCATGTCTTTATGAGCTAAAAGTATTGAGATGGTTTCTAGCTCGACATTTCAGTGTCTAGATATGGCGAACTGATCGTGTCTCTTTTGTGCTGCCATCTGCTCGATACGGACAAATTATTCGGATCAAAATTTTTGTGGGCAGATGTTGGAGAATTATATTCAGACATTCATTCTTTTTTAAATCAATTTAGATATACGTAAATGACACCGATTACTTGCTAGCACTGAGGAATGCAGTACTAAGCCGATGTCTCAAGCCTTCTATACGCTCTGAGAAGCGCAGTTCTCTTCTGTTTTTAGTGTGCGACATTTAATACTTTCGTCGAAATGGTATTGCTTTTTATATATTTTCTTGTATGTCATTTACGTTCGGGCATTGCCCAACAGAGAACAGGCTTCTTCCCTCACAGTTGGCTCTTTCTTTCGCATCTTTCCAGAGGCCCATACCACAACTCTCCTTTCGACTTATCGGCACGGTCATTTAGTTTTTCTCTTTTTTTTATTGCAAGTATTGTAAAGCGCAATGTGGTCTCTGAAAGCGGACATACGCCACTGCATTTGGTGTGTATTGGTGACAGTTCAGCATTCACCGCATGAGCAAAAGCAGATGCCTAGCGAGATGGATGGCGAAGGGAGGAGCGTGTGCAAAGCGGAGAGCGCGGTCCCTTCGGGCTGCGTGCTCGCCTCCTTTTTGTTGTTCTTGACTTTATTTTACATTTATGTGCTGTAACTATACGACCCTAATAGGGAAACGGCTTCTCTAGATGCACGTGCGGTGCATGCGGTGAAGCAGCTTCGAAGACACCACCATTCAATTTATTAGTTCAGTCATTAAAGGAAAACAAGTGAATACCCCAAAGAAGCTCATCTCATATTGGTTGGCGAAATGGTATCCATATTCTGTTAGAACGTACAAGTATTTATATCGTGTTTTTTTTTCAGACACCGGTGACAGTTGGGCACTTTGCTTCGGCGGAATTTGAAGGGCGAGCCGATGTTCCCGACAAGGAGGTTCACGTCTAACCCTCTTTCCTAACAGTTAGGACCACTGTAATGTTTTAATGTAAGCGTGTACGAAGAAGCAATTTCTCCTCTTGCAATACGTCACGGGATCACAGAGTTATCGGCAAACACCTAGGGATTGGCCTGTTGGGACCTTATAACATCAACAGCATTCCTCTTCGAAATTTTCTTAAGGTATTCCTATTTTTTTTTAATTTAATGTATTCGGTCGCAAGATAATGTACAGTTTACTAAAAAAAAGCTTTGCAACCATGATTTTTGTTTTCGAATTAAGAAAAAGAGCATATCTTCATTGTTGTCGGCGTCACTAGGGTCAACAGCATTTGTCTTTTCAGCATATAGTAAGAACTGGGTTGTCTTATTCCTAATACGAATCTTATTATGGATGGGATAAACTCTTTGTATTGCATTGTGGGCCTATGCGTAGTAATGTGGCACCCATGTAGGCCTTAGAATGAAACCGACCAATAAAGGGTAGGCAAGGAGAGGGAGAGAACTGCCACTTCAGTGCAGAGTTGGACATGTAGTCTCCGGAGTTTTCTGCTTCTATTCGCTGATATTAATTGTAGAAAATTAAGAGCAAAATACAGCCTTCATACCACAAAATTCTGGCTTGCCTATATATCCGAGGATTACCGAGAATGGTATATTTGCTTTAAGTTACGGTTAATTTGAATGATTCATTTTTATTTTTGTTTTGAGCCTCATATTTTGAGTTTGAGGTGAGGTTGAGTGAGGTCACCAATGGTCATCTGAAAAGTGAGGTGAGGTCGCCTGGGGCACCTCAACCTCAATTGCTGAGGTTGAGGTTGAGTGAGGTCGCCAAATTTTTTTTGAGTTTGAGGTGAGGTCGAGGTCATTGAGGTGAGATGCCCACCTCTGCTTCCGGGTACCTGCATTGCATATACGGACGCATCAAGTATAGAAATTTGCGGTAGAACAGCAGCTACTAGTCCAACACACAGCGAACTAAAGGTACATAAAGAATTTGTTTCAGAATAACCGGACCCGCTTGTGATGGAACTCTGTGCAATCCGCGATGCTATGGAGGCCATAAATAAAATAGATTCCATAACAGAAGCTCAAATCTATACTGACTCTTTTGCCGCCATAAAACAACTGAAGTGACGAAGACGCTATGTGTTACCCAGGAAATCCAGGCACTTAATAAAAAAACAAAGATACGCATCCAGATGCATGGGACACAAGATGATGCTGAGAACGCTGAGCAGAGAAAAGTTGACCACCTCACGCATGAAGTTCCAAACACTACTGCGCCCCCCACCAGGCTCCCTTTTGATGCCCGCTCCGCTGATCCCATTTTAGCATCCTCTTTAAGGAAAAGTACACGTGCCCTCATTCCCTCGTGTACATTCCCCTCCCTCATAACTTAACGAGATTGGAGGAGGTTTCCCATAGAAGATAGGAGCTGGGGCGGTCCTTACCCCGTCGGTAACATGCTGATGGGAATCTCAAGCAGACATCGGACCAACCACATGCCCGAAGTGTTCCACACCAGCTGCAGAAGTGGATGTTCACCACCTGCTGTGGACTGGTGCAGGGAAAAGGGCAGCAAGGACACAGATTCTGCGCGAAGTGCGACTAACCATAACAAGGGAGAGGACTTCTCTAAATGACTCACCGACAACGACAAGACTGGGAGCCCGCTCCGGCTCCTTACAGAAAATAATTTACATGAAATTTTATAATATGCCTCATGGCAAGCTTGCGTTAAAAAAAAGAAAAGACGCCAAGTGCTTTGTGAAATGAACATTTATTTTGCTGCATATAAAAGACAGGAGATGCAACAGATGTAGGCGGATGCATTGACAAAACTTGGCACGCATTAGGCGATGTGCACAGTAAAGAAAAAATAAAAATACACAAGCCGAGAAACAGCACTTAGGTAGAGAGAAAAAATAGCATAACGTTGATTTCCGAATTATGGCAAATGATATGTAACAAAACAGGCATTATACATAAATTACACAGTTCCAGTTGCGGCTACCTTAGCAAGGGTAACTTGTATTGTTCAGGGCAGAGAGGAGTACTGACGCTTGGGGGAAGGCCACACCGTTCACTCGTCGCATCTGCCGTGCTTCGGCTGCAGTCCGTGGGTCCATGAAGGGCTGTTGGAAAAGGTGGGCCCGGTGGCTGTGAAACCGCACAGTCTAACCCGTTCGCCTTCGTCATGCAGATTTTTCCGTTCATCGTTCGCGTGGCTATTCCCTTCCTGCTGTCTGCGCATCCCGGAACCCCAGTGCTCTCCACGAACGCCGATACAAGGGACAACACCAGCTCGTACTGCAATCCTACCGTCATCGTCCCAACATCTCCTGGAGCGCCTTTCGCGCAGCACTAGAACCTACTTCATCACTGGCAAGTGGGACTGCGAGCGACATCAACAGCACAAGTTATAAGGGAGCAACGTTCGTCCGCGTCGCTCTGTGGGCCCGGTGGCTGTGAAACCGCACAGTCTAACCCGTTCGCCTTCGTCATGCAGGTTGGTAATTCCTACAGCCTATACGCAAAGAAAACTAGCAATTATTTTTTGCTACAGCTACCGAGCCCACAGAGCTGTATTTGTATTGGTGTAGAATATGTTCTGGTTGTACGATCTTTGTTGCTTTTGGCCGGGGATATCGAAACTAACCCGGGACCTGAACCTGATGCCGTGATTGCTGAGCTAAAGAAACTATCTACCGGGCAATCTACACTTCTGTCTGAGATCCAAGACATGAAAAAGCAACTTGCGGCTACTGACGCTGCAATAGCAGACTTAACTACACGCATGGTTATCCTTGAATCACAAAACCAAATAATCACTGAAATGCGGTCGCGACTCGACTCGATGGAGACAGCGACAGCGCTGATGTCGGCTCATATAAAAAACCTTGAAGCTCGTGTTGACGACGCTGAAAAGATGTCACGTCGGAACAATGTACTGTTTTATGGAATCCCTGACAATGACCCTAGTGAAACTTACACACAGTCTGAAGAAGCTGTAACCCGGCTTTGTTCCGAAGTTTTAGAGCTTTGCCGCGATAAACTTGAAATAAATCTCGAGCCAACACAAATTCAACGAGCACGCCGTCTAGGGCAGTTCCACGCTGGCAAATGCCGCCCAATCATCGTTAAATTTACCTTCTTTAAGGATAAGAATCTCATTCTGGAAAATGGGAAGAAGTTTAAGGACACCGATTATGCTGTACGTGAGGATTTTTCGTTTCATACACGGCTAGCCAGGAAAAAACTGCTAGAATTTGCGAAGTCCAAAAAAACCGCCTACAAGTTAAGTGTTGATAAACTTCGCATGGGCGATTTAGTCTATATTTATGACACTGATGTTAACCAAGTAACCGAAGTTTCAAGATAGCCACGACGTAAAACCAATCGAGTTATCAATACCCCAGTCCAGCCAACTAGCGATATCATTCAATGTCCGCCGCTCCATTTGTCATTCACTAACATACGTAGCCTTTTCCCTAAACGCACTGAACTATGTTCATATCTCGATAATAGCCACTGTGACGTACTGCTTTTAACAGAGACTTGGTAGCGCCCTGACGTTAGTAGCGAAGAAGTTCTGCCAGATAGCAATAAATTTCAAATTTACCGTAAAGATAGGACGAACAAAAAAGGTGGTGGAGTATTAATCGCAGTTAAAGATAACATTCAGTCTTTTTTTATCGATATCCCTAGTGCAGTAGAAATCGTATGGGTAGCAATAGAATCCCGTTTGGGTAACTCTATTTTGGGCGTCTGCTACAGACCTCCGGACAGTCCCCCTAAGTTTGTGCCCGACCTTCATGACAATATCATTGCCATTAGAAATAAGTTTCCTAAGTCTGACATCTTTTTGTTTGGAGATTTTAATTACCCTGACATTGATTGGTGTAACTTATCTTGTAATTCCTCTGCTTCCAATGAATTCGTACAACTTACACTAGACTTTTCTTTTGTCCAGTTGGTAGACCATCCTACACGAGAAGCTAATATTTTAGACCTTATCTTAACTACTTCTCCGCACAGGGTCAGGCACATTACTTTTGATGAAGGATTCAGCGATCATAAACTTCTACAGTTATCACTTAATGCTCCTTTTTTTTCACGTCGCGCTCAACCTAAACAAATCCTAAATTATAACAAGGCTGACTTCAACGCTATAAATCGTGGTCTGGAATGTTTCTCTGAACAGTTTTTTCGCGATTTTTCCTCCCGATCTGTTAACAAAAACTGGTCTTTGTACAAGGAAAAAATGACAGAACTCGTGCGCAATTACATTCCTCTAATAACGTTTCGTGTTAACGTATCTAAACCTTGGTTTAACAAATCACTTCGTACATTAAAAAACAAGAAGAAACGCCTTTTTAAATCAGCGAAGCGACTTTGCACGCAGTATTCGAAAACACAATATAAGTTATGTGAAGCATCATACTGCCATGCCGTCCGTAAGGCGAAGCGCAAATTTCTGTCACATGATCTTCAGTCGCTCATGAAAAATAATCCAGCCAAATTTTGGAAAACCATCTCCCCCCCATCACGCACGTTCGACAATATTTCTTTACTGGATGCAACCGGATGTCCCATTCCTCAGGACAGCTGTGCAACAGTTTTTAATGATTTTTTCACATCTGTTTTCACTAACGAAGACCATTCCAACCTACCTAGCCCACAAGAAACCGATTTCCCTTTCATGAGTGCAATAGACATCACTATAGAAGGCATTGCATCTCTAGTCAAAAGTCTCAAAATATCTACTTCTTCAGGATTAGACGGAATAAATACCAAAATTCTAAAACACACTGTAGATGCCTCTAGCCTCATCCTCTGTCATATTTTCAAACAGTCATTAGAAACTGGCGAAATTCCGCATGACTGGAAGATTGGTCAAATAATCCCCGTGTATAAACTGGTAACAAACACTCTGTCAGTAACTACCGCCCCATATTGCTAACAAGTGTTCCATGCAAATTACTAGAACACATCATTGCATCTAACGTTGCCTTCCACCTGGAGCGAAACGGTTTCTTCTTCGCACACCAACACGGTTTCAGAAAAGGGTTTTCCTGTGATACACAATTATTAGAATTTACTACTGACCTCTTTAAGAACATGGACGAAAATTGCCAGACTGACTGCATATTCATTGATTTCTCTCGTGCATTCGACCGCGTCGCCCACTGTCGCCTCATAGCTAAATTGTCACTGCTTAATTTAGACAACCTAACACTCTCTTGGATTAGAAACTTTATGTCATTTCGCAAGCAGTTCACTCTTTTCAATAACTTTTCATCTCCCCTTAGCGACGTCACATCTGGCGTTCCTCAAGGTAGCGTCCTTGGTCCTTTATTATTTTTAATATACATTAATGACCTCCCATTTCACATAAGATCATCAGTTCGGCTGTTCGGTGATGACAGCATAATTTATCGTAAAATCCGTTCTCTCACTGACCATGTCATCCTTCAGCAGGACTTGGAGTACGTAACTAACTGGTGCAGATCATGGCAAATGACACTTAACACGGAAAAATGCAAAATAATGACAGTCAGTAGGAAGCATTCCCTCTCAACCCACAATTATTCACTCAACAGGATTTCACTAACCCGCACATCTTCTTATAAATATCTCGGCGTTCATCTTACCGAAAATCTTTCATGGGCGACGCATATTGAAAATATAACCGCCAAAGCATCGCGCACGCTCGGCTATCTAAAGCGAAATCTACATAGCGCACCTATTTCTACTCGTAAGCTCGCATTTCTAACTTTAGTTCGTCCTCAACTAGAATATGCATCAGCCATCTGGTCACCACATCAAGAGTATCTAATCAAATCCCTAGAAGCTATTCAAAACCGTGCAGCACGTTTTATTTCCCATGATTACAGCCGCCATACCAGCGTGACTAACACCAAGTTGTCCTTATCGCTCACAAGTTTACAATCACGTCGGGATATCGCGCTTATCTGCTTGCTACACAAACTAATCTACAGCCACCATGCATCAACAGTGCCACTTACTAGACCGACTCGCACCTCCCACCGCCTGAATAATAAAATAAGTTTTCAACGTCTATTCGGCCGAACACATGCATTTAACTTCTCTGCCTTGCCACGGGCTATAAAGGGTTGGAATGGTCTTCCCGAACGCATCGCTAACATATCTGACCCACTAAAATTCAAAAACGAATTGAGTACCTTTTTGCAGTCAGAATAACTTTTTTATATTGCGTTCACTGTGTCAGGTTGATTTCGTCCAATGCCGCTAACTATTGTATAATGTCATAATCCTCTATTTATTACTTCCCATGCATGCTCTAATACTTATTTGCAGTTCCAGTCCTGTATAACTGTTACCTTTTGTATTTTAAACTATGTACCATTGTTCCTTTTGATACACTGTAACCCCTCCCCCTCACACAATGTTGCATGTTTGGAACCTGTGAGGTATTTGTATAAATAAAAATAAATATAAATAAATAAATATAAATATAACGGTCGATCCCAAAAATATTGAGCGCGCGCATCGTCTCGGACGTCACGCACCTGGAAAAACCAGACCGATAATTGTAAAATTCTTCTCCCACAAAACGAAGCTGGACATCCTGTCCAAAGGAAAAAAATTCAAAGATACTGAATACAGCTCCGGTGAAGATTTCTCGCATGCGGTTAGGAAGGCGCGGAAGCAACTTATCGCATTTGCAAAAAGCAAATCGACAGCTTATAAGCTGAGTTATAAAACCTTGCTTATCGGCCGCACACGGTACGTTTATGACGAATCCTCGGACACTGTTAGGGAAATCATATAGCAGCTGCCTAGAAATAGCATCCCACAACATCACTCCAGGCCCGCGCCTGGACGTACACCTCAGCCTACTCTTTGTTTTTCATTACTTTCCACTAACATCCGCAGTTTTATTTCCAAGCGCGAAGAAATCTCTAGTCTTGTTCGCTCAACCAATAGCAACATCCTTGTTTTAACCGAAAAATGGCTAACTAGCGAAATTAACGACAGTGAGGTTGTGTCAGACTTACCGAACTTTTTCATAAAGACCGTCTAGGGTCCCGTGGCGGAGGAGTGCTCATTGCCTTTTCTGATTATTTACCATTTTCAATAATTTCCGTTCATACTGATCTTGAAATAATGTGGCTTTTCTGCCGTTGTGGTCCTCAGTCGGCTCTTTTTGGTGTTTGTTACAGGCCCTTGCACAACAACCCGAACTTCTCTGAGAAGCTTAATAACTTGCTGTGTGAACTCACTGCTAAATATAGAAAGTCACATATACTTCTCTTTGGCGATTTTAATTTTCCGGACATTGACTACTGGACTACTAACACTGTTACAACATCAGGCACATTGGCAGCAAAAAATTTCATAGAAGTTTGTCTGAACTTTGGCCTTACACAAGTTGTTTCGACCCCAACCAGAATAACACAACGAGCACAAACATCTTAGACCTGTTACTTGTCAGTCACCCCGAAAGTGTTAAATCAGTTACGATCCTTCCCGGAATAAGTGATCACGAAGTACTTCATGCCGCCCTAACTTCGCTTGGAACGCAAAGCTTAAAAAGAAAATCCATCCGTTTGTACGACAAGGGCAACTATACAGAGATTAATCGTGACGCTTTCTTTCCACCTTTCCAAACTAATTTTCATAGGCGGTTTATTGAAGGAAATTGGACAATGTTTAAGAATAAAATTACTGAACTAACTAATCAGTTTATTCCTAAGTTCACCTTTCGAGAGAATTCGCAGAAACCATGGTCACTAAAATACTAAAAGGTTTGGAAAATCGAAAGAAACGTCTTTGTCGCGCCGCCAAAGCACAAACTAACCAAAAAGCCTGGGATAAATACTACGCTGCCGAAAAGGCATATAAGTCAACCGCTTGGAAGGCTAAACATTCTTTTTTTTAACAAGGACTTGCCCAAAATACTTAATACCAATCCTCGAAAATTCTGGAACATCATCAAACCTAAAACACAAAAACGATGTCACTATCACAAATGAAGCGGGAGAAGTGCTTAGTCATGCATATTGTGCTCAGATGTTTAATATTGCATGTCAATCAGTGTTCACTAACGAATCTGATGTGCCATTTCCTGTGCTAGACAACTTTTTTTTATAATATTATGTCACCTGTTGAATTTAACACCTCTGGGATTCTATCGCTGATTGATAAAATGAAACTTTCATCCTCAGCCGGCTTTGATAATATCAACGCTAAATTCCTTGAGAGTACTAAACCCATCAGTGCCGCATATTTATGCTTGCTATTCCAGCAATCACTTACTACAGGCCAACTTCCACTTGACTGGAAAGTTGGGAAGGTCATTCCAGTCTTCAAATCCGGTAACACCAATTCTCCATTCGCCCCGCCGGGGTGGTGCAGTGGTAAGACGCCCGACTACTGTGCCGGAGTTCCCGGGTTCGAACCCGACCTCAGCGGCTGCGTTTCGATGGAGGCGAAACGAAGAGGCGTCCGTGTGCTGTGCGATGTCAGCGCACGTTAAAGATCCCCAGGTCGTCGAAATTACTGCGTAGGCCTCCACTACGGCTCCTCTTTCTCTCTTTCCACTTTCATTCCTACCCTCCTCCCTTCCCTTACGGCGCGGTTCGGGTGTCCACAGAGCAAGTGTGACAGTTACTGCGCCTTTCCCTTCCTGTGGACCAAATTACATTACATTCTCCATTAAATTATCGGCCCATTTCTTTAACAAGTGTGCCTTGTAAGATCATGGAACACGTCATATTCTCCCATATAATTGCCTTCCTGGATTCAAACAATTTTTTTCATTCTGCGCAGCACGGGTTCCGGAAAGGCTCTTTTGATACTCAATTAGCGCTTTTTATACATGACCTGCATGCCAACCTAGATCTTAACCTACAAACTGACGCTATCTTTCTTGATTTTAAAAAAGCTTTCGATACAGCTCCTCACAAACGCCTGTTACACAAGTTATCTCACATTAACCTCGATCCAAATGCGGTTATATGGATTACCGATTTTCTAACTAACCGCACTCAATCCGTCTTCGTAAGTGAATATAATTCCAGCTCGATCCCTTCCTGTAACAGCTGGCGTCCCTCAAGGTTCCGTACTAGGTCCCCTTCTGTTTTTAATATACATAAATGATTTACCCTTAAAAGTGTCCTGTAAAATCCGCATGTTTGCTGATGATTGTGTTCTTTATCAAACAGTTAATAACACCTCTGATCAATTATACCTCCAAAACGACCTTAACAAGATTCAGGAGTGGTGTGAAATTTGGCAAATGGAACTAAACCCTCACAAATGCAGTGTACTGTCTTTTCATCGCCACCGCAACCCACGCATATCCCTTTATCAAATTGCCTCCGTTCCCGTGCTACCAGTGCTATCATACAAATATTTAGGCGTAACTCTGTACGCTGATTTGTCCTGGAAAACTCGTATAACTAACATCATTTCTTCAGCTAACAAATCCCTTGGTTTTCTAAGACGTCATCTTCGCGATGCTCCTGTGCACGTCGAGTTACTAGCTTACGAATCACTTGAGAAATCAAAGCTAGAATATGCATCACCCATTTGGCACCCACATCAAGATTACCTCACCAAGCACTAGAAGTTTTGCAGAACCACGCCGCCAGATTTATTCATTCGTCATACCATTACAGCACCAGTGTATATCTGAAATCCCTTTCTGGTTTACAGCCACTCGAGATACGCCGCCGCATAGCCAGTCTTTCACTGTTTGAAAAGTTTTTTAACAGCCATCTACAATCTGCACCCTATATGGTCCCACCAGCACGCATATCTCACCGCACTCTCCACCATCTCCAGATCAGCCGTCCACGTGCACGAACCGTCACCTTCGCAAACTCATTTTTTTTCACGCACCGCTGCGGACTGGAATGGCCTTCCCGAAGAGATTGCAACAACAACCTGTCCAATAATCTTTGCACAAAAAGCCTACAGCTATTTATCATCATAGCACATGACTTTGTACCATCTTATCCAAAATTTGTATCCACCCCTTATGTAATGCCCCTCAAAAGGGGTCTTTAAGGAAATAAAACTGAAATGAAATGAATGAACATGATGCAGAAGGTTGCAATGAAATGTAAGGCCACTGCACCGCGCACACATCTGTGCATGTGGGTGCATACTGAAGACTTGGTGAGCAGCAGTTATGGTCCAGAACAGAAAAGCTGGAAAAACTGCTTCAAATGCAGCGTAGTTCAGCAAAAAACGTTGCTCACCTTCACGTCGTTTCAAACCGCAGTCGTTCCGCGTAGCAGCCCACGAGAGATAAAAATATGTGGTCTGTGCCGCACAGGCACGGCGAGGCCCGAGCAGACAACCACTCGCTCCCTTCGACAACTTTCTGTGGTGGTGAAAACTTTATTTCCGTAAAGAGAGAGAGAGAGAGAGAAAAAAGAAAGACATTTGTCAAATGCCGTCTGCTCCGGCGGGTTACCGCTGCAGCGAGTGCCGTCGCGCGCGCGTCCGCGCATGTTCTCGCTGGTGCCGCCATCCATTAATCGGCGGCAGCGCAACAAGTCGCGCGTCATTTCCTGGGGCCAGTTTTCGCCGAGTGTCCGCTCTTTGC
Organism: Amblyomma maculatum; assembly: GCF_055883805.1. Classification (NCBI taxonomy): domain Eukaryota; kingdom Metazoa; phylum Arthropoda; class Arachnida; order Ixodida; family Ixodidae; genus Amblyomma; species Amblyomma maculatum. The sequence goes on along the minus strand of NC_139347.1, from coordinate 205,038,856 downwards.
CAATATCTTTCTCTATAGTAGACCCTTTCATCGCCGCTTACTGTGGCGCGCGCGCCGAAACATTAGAGAATAGGCCACCGCGGCCTTACAGGCGGTATGATCGGGGCGGCTTGCGTCGCTGGCACTCGCGGCACGTTTTCACGCAATGGGCAACGTCGGCAGGTAACCGCAGCCAGTAATACCTCTCTTGAATTCGATGCAAAGTGTGCGCCATCCCGAGGTACCCTGCTGTCGGCTCCGCTCATCGTGGAAAGCCTGCAAAACTTCCATTGGTAGTTCATTTGGCACGACAAGGAGATATGTGGTCTTGCTGGGCACGAAGCTCTTCACTAGGACGTCGTTGTGCAACGCGAAGGACGACAACTGACGCCTGAACACAGTCGGAGGAGATGCGATCTTGCCTTCTAGGTAATCCGCTAGGTCTCTCATCTCAGGGTCCGAGTGCTGCTGCTGCTGTGCAAAAGTCAGGCGCTTACCGCTCCTAAGAAGGTATCATAGTCATCGTCCTTCGGGGGCGCGCAAACGGGACCCGTTACAAGCAGTCTGCGTCGAAATGCTTGACACCTGATTTGCAGACCACCGTGATGTCAAATTCTTGCAGGCGTAAGCTCCATCTGGCAAGAGGACTGCAGGGGTCTTTCAAGTTGGTGAGCCAACGAGCGCGTGGTGGTCGTTACCACCTTGAATGGTCGACGTTATGTGCGGGCGAAACTGAAGTGGCCCAGATGATCGCGAGGCACTCCTTCTAGGTTGTCGAGTAATTGGCTTCGGCTTTTGAGAGGGACATGCTAGCGTACGCGATAACTTTCTCATGTCTGGCACTATTCTGAACAAGAACGACGCCTAGGCGTGTGTGAATTTCGGTCTCTGCATTTTCATCAAAGTGTTCCAGGACAGGAGGGGACTGGAGGCGACGCTTAAGTTCCTCGAAGGCTTCTGCTTCCGGCGCATCCCATTTAAAAGATGCGTTGGTCTTTGCATGCTGCGTTAATTGTTCGGCGATTTGCGAAACGTTCCTGACAAATCTTCGATAATAAGCGCATAGCCCAAGGAATCTGTGCGCAGCTTTTCTGTCGGCGGGCGATGGAAACTATGCGATAGCAGCTGTTTTCTCTGGGTCTGGACGAACACCATGCTTGCTAACTATGCGACCTAGAAACCGCAGTTCCTCGTAGGCGAGGTGACATTTGTCTGGTTTGAATGGTGATTGCGTGATTGCTTCGAGAACTGAAAACGTGATTGCTTCGAGAACTGTCCAAACCCTTTTCAGGTGGTCTTCAAAGCTTGAGGAGAAGGCGATGCCGTCTAAGTACACCAGACAAATTTGTCACTTCAAGCCAGCCGACACGGTATACAATACTCGCTGGCACGTAGCTAGTGCAAAGCAGAGAGAGAACCTTGAACTCGCAGAGGCCGTCTGGTGTTATGAACGCCATCTTCTCGCGGTCTCTTTCGTCGACCTAAATTTGCCATTACCCGCTCTTTATTTCTATCGATGAAAAGTACTTAGCGTTGGAAAGCCGATCTAGTGTGTCGTCGATACGGGGGAGAGGGTAGACATCCTTCTTTTTTACGCTATTAAAGTGGCGGTAATCAACGCAGAAACGAAGTTTTCCGTCTTTTTTCTTCACTAGAACCACTGGCGCCGCCCATGGACTCTTCGACGGCTGGATGATGTCATCGCGAAACATTTTCTTAACTTGATCGCGGATGGCCTGGCGTTCCCGCGCTGACACACGATAGGGAGTTTGGCGCAGAGGTCGGGTGTGCTCGTCGGTGACAATCGGTCAGTCGAGTTTGACGCACCTTTGATCCTGACGAAAAGCATTCGCTGTAGCTTTGAAGAAGGATGCGTATATGGTCTTGCTTGGATCTGGGTAGCGCATCATGGATGTATACCACATCCACGATGCCTTGTACTTTCATGACAACGTTACAAGGCAACGTTGCTCAATAATGGCATGCATGCGCCTCGGCACAACTCACAGGTGTGGTTTTGAATCATGCAATATACACATGTACACACAAAATAGGTTTTACTCTTTATTTTATTCCATGCATAGCTTTTATACGCAAATATGATAGCCAAATGATGCTGTAAATAAAAAAAGAAACAAAATCGTTTTTTTATAAATTAGAAATAAAAAAAGACAGAAAAGTTCCCGTTCGCTAGCATCATGGCTGGCCTTCACCTTTGAGTCGTTGACATTGACTGTTCGGCAAAAGTAACCTAGAAGGAAACGTAATGTTAAGAATTGGTCGCAATATTACTGGCAACATAGTTTTAGAACGTTCCTTGAAAAAAAAAAAAAGCAGTGCATAATTAACCACTGTTTATAACACTCCTTGCCTCAGTGAGGCTGCCTTAAGTACAGCTTGCCTTACATGGGATAAAACTTTATGTTTACTTAGAGCCCTTATGAGGCCTCCCTTGAAACACCTTTCTCATATGCTTTCTTTGCTTCTTGGCCTCAGTGCATGTAGTACTTCAAAACTTCCCTTGCGTCATCAGGGGCCAAGAGGAAATTTGAACACTAACTTTTGACCTCACAGCCCAAACTTGTTTTGACGTTAAGACTTTGCCCTCTCCATTAAATATCAGAAGCCAGCGAGAAGCATATGAGCCCTGAGCGGTTGTGGCAAGTTTACTATTTCTGTACTCACTTCATAAGCAACATGAGTTTATGGTCCTCACTGAGGATCAAATAACGGCAAGTTGCACATTAACTCATACATCGACAGCTTTTTCAAACAGCCATCAGTGTGCCCTCTATGCCGTTTTATAAACCGCTGCATTCGCCCTACCATTTATACTACAATGAGTCACACAAGATAGAACAATGGGCCCAATCTCAGCCTTTACTCGGTCCAAACGCTCGCCCAAGGACGCAAGAAACTGGTGACAATTAGGCGTTTCCCCATATGTCTCACGCAATTTACGACGAGATATTCTGAAGTGTCTCGAGCCAAAATTTCAAAGAATTGAATAACACATTAGAACGAGCGAAAAATGTTTACACAGGATGATATAACTGGACAAGCATTGTTCTCAGTTCGAAAAAAAGCGAACGTTTTGACAAAAGGACTTCACTTTGTGTGTGGGCGCAGACGAAGAAGTCCCCTTGTCGAAACGCTGGCTTGTCTGTGAAATGAGGCTCCCCCTTAAATTTCTTAAGTTCTCTCTTATAGCAAAATATTAGTGCGTTACAGTAACCTTATTCATTATAAGTACAAAAATATTTCAAATTAATATAAGCTGCCTGTTTGACTCTATTCAAATTTGGCATGCCAATATTAATGCTTTTTTTTTTCAAATAAACTAAGAGACCTCGGCTTTTAATATTTTTAAATAATATTATGAAACCTTCATTGCAGGCACAAAGCCTCGACACTTGAAAAATACGAATTACGAAATACGAAAAATACGAAAAGAGTCGGCGTTGGCACGTTGTGCAGACAACTAACTGCTTCCCATGCTATTTATTTGTGCTTCATAGGGCTTCTACAACCGTACCAGGAAATTGCGCTAGAAGACACGTGCGGAAGAGCAACATATCTACAACGCCTACGAGAGCCGCCAGCCACGAGCGCCGTATACTGACGTCACGTGCTGCCCAGGCTACATAAGCATCCCCTCTTCGGATCTGCCTTCCAGTCGGCGGTGGCACGTTGTGCAGGCAACTAACTGCTTCCCATTATTTGTGCTTCATAGGTGAGTGCACCTGCATTGTGTTTACCTATACTCGACCAAAGTTTCCACTGCCTGCCACTGCCGACTGGTTGCCGTGTGATTTTTGTTGACGATGTCGACTGCCACTGCTGAAGTCATGAAAGCCATTGAAGATTTCAAACGCGAAATGCGTGTCGAAATACGCTCAATGAATCAGAGCATAACATTTTGTTCTGACACTGCTGATGATTTCAAAAATGCTCTATCTGAACTGAAAACTCTGACTGCAGAGGTCAAGAGGACAAAGGTGGAATGTGCTGCCTTAAGGCAGGAAAATAAGGACCTAACTGAGAGGCTAACTAAAGCTGGAGGGAGAATTGTTGAACTGGAGCAATACAGCTGGTTGAACAATGTGGAGATAAAGGGCTTGCCACTCACCGCTAAAGACAGAGCGACTGAAATAGCCTTGCAAATCGCACAAACCACCAGCATTCCTCTCGACCTTGCAGACATTGACATCGCGCACAGCGTTAAAACCAGAAACAACAAAGACATTCATCTCGTTGTAAGATTCACGACCCGTACGGAAAGGAACCAGTTTCTTGAGGCAGACTCCTGGTATCGTTCGGATTAACAGTCATGACGATTTGCTAAAAATGGCGTAAGGCGACGTCATTACTCATCACACTGATGTTGTTCTTGCTTTCTTGCCTCTGGAAAATGTATCGAGCACTGCACCTCTTTTCACACCTTCACAATTTAATAAACATGTTAGCCTAGACGAAAACAACCAACTCATGTTAATACATTTCAATATGCAATCTGCCATGAACAAAGCTGGCCAATTGACACAATTTTTGGCAGGCTTAAGGATATCGTTTGATATCTGTTTAACCGAAACATGGTATCGTCATGACACCGATGTTCTGCGAATACCGGGGTATAACTCTTTTTATGTTAACCGTGCTACAAAACGTGGGGGAGGCATCGCGCTGCTAGCGAAAAACACGTACGCCTGTGAACTGTTATCTGATCACTGCATCTGTAATGGTGATATCGAAATGCTCACTGTGAAGTCCGCCCGCCAAACGTTTTCTGTTCTTTGCCGCCCCCCCCCCCCCCCCCAGGTAAACTTGGGCACGTTTTTTGACCGCTTTGAGCCAATTATTCTTTTTTAACACAGAAACCTTTATTTCCTGTATAGCGGGAGACTTCAACATAGATATTGTGGAAGAAGGCCAGGTCGAGACGGCAAGGTCGAGACGGCAAAGCAAGGGATGCCGTGTCTGGCGTTTTACTCCGATGACAAAGCCCAGGCGCGCGCCTCAGCCGGCGCCGCGGGACGATGATGATGGTATGTACAAATGAAAGAGGAAGATCATGGAATGAATAAATTAAAGAACATCCACGGAAGGCTCACAATATTAACAGAGGAAGTCCTGCACAGCAAAAGCTTTCTGCGCTTCTCGGGGCGACTGGATTCCACAACGCTATCAGTAGTCTCACACGCATCACTGCTACCTGTTCTTCGGCGCTAGACCTTATAGTAACAAACAGTCCCAGTACACTCTTTTCGGGCCCGATCGCAATCGATATCAGTGATCATTTACCTGTTTTATTGCGCCTAGACAAACAAATCCGTACGAAGGCAAACGCACAGGCTCGACGGCAACTTATTTCTCAAGAAAGGCTTGAGCAATTTAGGAGACGCATTGCTTTAGTGAACTGGGATCCCGTATACCGAGAAAATACAGCTGAGGGCGCTTACCGCAAATTTCTGCAAATTTTTCTCTTATTGTACAATGACTGCTTCCCTGTGGTTGACATAACGCCATGCAAAAATGCTCGTAAGCCGTGGATGAACCGTCGCCTCACGCGACTCGTGAAAAAGAAACACAAGATGTTTGCACAGTTCATTAAAACGAGAGATGCGGACGTACTAGCGAGATTTAAATCATTGCGCAGTCAGCTGAATAAAGAAATTAGGATAGCTAGGGCCGCTTACTATAACAACTTGTTTGATATCCTGCTTTCTAGAAATCCCAAAGAAAAACGGAGGCGCTTAAACTTAGTTTTAAATAGAAACACACACAGCAGGAACATAACGAGCTTAATAATCGATGGTAAAGAGACCTCAGGTTCATGCCTTGCAAATGCATTTAATAAATTCTTTTCCGAAGTGGGTTATAGTCAATTCAATGCCGGAATCGCGAATTTCTCGAGTGACAAGATAGAGGCATCTCTCTTCTTAAGACCAACGGACGAAAGTGAAGTTTTTACAATATGCCGAAAATTAAAAGACACCTGCAGTCTTGATGCACATAATATACAGAGCCGACCTGTTAAGTACATTCTTGACATAATTACGCCATGCCTAACCTATATATATAACACCGCACTTATTACAGCTCATTTCCCTACTGACATGCAGCTAGCCAGGGTAGCCGTGATATATAAAAAAGGCGATGCGAACAAGTTGGGAAACTATAGGCCAGTGTCTGTACTTCCGTACTTTTCGAAGGGTTTAGAACAACTGATTCGCATCCGTTTGCAACATTTTCTGCAGAAACATTCCGTAATAACCGACTGTCAGTATGGCTTTACACAAAATAGGTCCACGGAGCATGCGCTACTCGTCCAAAAGGAATACATTTGAAAAAATTTTGAGTCACAGCTTCTAACTCTCGGTGTTTTCGTTGATTTCAGTGAAGCCTTCGATTGCCTAAATCACGATATTCTTTTTGCAAAACTAGAGAACTATGGCATACGCGGACATGCTCTCAGCCTAATCAAATCTTATCTGAATTCACGGTCTCAGTATGTGATGATTAATCATTCCTCTTCACAGATTCTAGGAATTTCGAATGGCGTCCCTCAGGGCAGCATTTTAGGGCCACTCCTGTTCAATATATATATAATGACATCCCTAATATCAGTAACTACGCATAATACATTATATATGCAGATGACACCAGTCTATTTTTTTCTTCCAATGACGTACAAAGGTTAGCAGACACCGCGAACCGCACGCTCTTATCGCTTGCCACATGGTCATCAGCCAACTCATTAAAGATAAACAAAGAAAAAACTAAAGCAGTACTCTTCCTTCCTAAAGGAAAACAAGTACTTTACCGCCCCTCGTTATACCTCAATGGCAGTGTAAATCGAGTACGTGGACACATTCGAATCATTAGGTGTAACGTTTAGCAGTACGATGACATGGGATGCCCATGTTAATAATATTGTGTTAACGCTTTCTAGAATTGTCGGGATTACTTCACGTAACAGGCATATTCTACCTTTCAAAACTAAAATTACTTTATATTATGCATTTTTTTATTCGCACCTTAGCTATTGCCTCCTTGTCTGAGGCCATACAACGGTATCTAATGCCATTAAACTGCAAATATTACAAAAGAAAATGCTTCGCGCAATTGTCAACGGGACGTATGATTCGCCTACTAGACACATTTACCTACATTATAATATTGTACCTTTCAACAAATTATTTTACTGCAGATTTGCATGTCTCTATAAGTCAACGATAAAAAAGAGTGATTCATTTTTTTTCTGAAATTGTTCCTATTACATGTCGCCACTCATCCTACGACATCAGACTGCAGAGTAGGTTTGCATTACCAATGTGCAGAACTAACTATGGGTTTTGTATGTTGAGATTTATTGTGCCAAAGTTCCTAAATACCCCTTTGAGTGACCAAGTGAATATTATGTCTTTTTCTTCCATTCGTAAAAGCTTTATTCAGCAATCTATGCTACAGTGATGTCAATTGTGTTTGAACGTACTGTGCCACTCTGTGTTATAGCCTCACGGTCTTCTGCGTCTATTGTTGCTGCCAGTTATGAGACATGATCTGTCAACCTTGTTCTGTAGATGCACTTGTATTCATTTTTTTTTACCAGTGGTTATTTTTGCCTTGTGCCTACTGCTGACTTGTAGGGGTGGTGAGGCCCGTCAAGCGGTGCATAATTCACTGCTTTTTTCTCACCATCCCCAGTTTGCATGTACAAACTGAAATAAAGATTGATTGATTGATTGATTGATTGATTGATTGATTGACACATATCTGAAGACGAGTGGGAGAACTGTCTGCTCAGCTCCGACCTGGCGGTTCAGCTAGGACTGATTCTTCAGGTCAGCGCCACGGCAACTTTCCTTGGCATCTTGTACAAAGGAAGCCACTAAGGATCAACTCCTCATCGCCTTTTCTGCACCTCAATAAACGTTTTTCAATCAATATGGCATCACGAAATAAATTTCGTACAAGCCATATCGCGTCGAATTTCTCCTTCGGCATGTTTCTCGTCTGGACAGTAAAGGAAAAAAAAAAACCGTCTCTCCTCTGGCGGCACCCGGACAAATGCGGTAGCTTTGCGCCTTTTCACTTTTAGACCATAAAAGCAGCTCGCTGTGTAGTCAAGTTTTCGAATGTGCTGCTTCACTGGCAGTGCAGCATGGAGGAAGAATGCTTGGGCGTGTTGGTTCATCGTCACACAAAGCAAAGCGAAAAAAAAAATAACTACAAGAGACGAGCGCTTGTCCTGTCGTCACCTCGTCCCTTGTCGTTTTTTTTTTCGTTTTGCTTTGTGTGAGAACGGAGGCACCGCGTGTTCTTTCGATTCTCCCTTAGTTCGCCTCCGTTTTCTGCCTGGCGGAGCGCAGCAATGGGCGCTAAAACATTTCACGCTTAAGAACTGTATTCTCATGGCGGTGTAGAGAGGTGAGCATTTGATTTCAAGGATTCCGACCTTCCCTCAACTCCAACAAAACTTTTGTGCCCTCACTCACTCTCAAACCAACCAGTTCAAGTTGAAGTATCCTGAGAAGACCGCACCTCGATTTTCCAGTCAGAACTAGTCACTTCGCTCAACCTCACCTGAACTCGTAATGTGAGATTGAAGTCTGACGCAATACCCCAAAACAGAGAAACGATCAATAAATAGTCCAGCTATGAACCGAAATTCATAGGTAAAATCTGTGTCGAAAATTGTCGCCTGGCCAAGTTGATGAAGGCCCCATTCATCATCATCATCATCCTGAGCACCCACTGCAGCTGGGGAAAAGGCTTCTCCCATATCCTGTCAAATAATTTGGTCCTGTGCCAACTGCACCCATTTGATGCCCGCAAGCGTCCTAATCTCATTCACCTTCACTTCACTTCACTTTAATACCTTAAAGACCCTCATTAGAGGGTATTACATAAGGGGTGGGGCGCACAGAAATGAAAAACAGAATAGGTAACATATATGTGTAAGTAAGTTATACAAATACAAGATTTTCACTACGCAAGTATACGTGTGATTCGTTCAAGAAATAAAGGTGGACATGTGATAGCAGCAAGTTCTCGGGGATGGCCGTTCCAGTCGTTGGCAGTCCGGGGGAAGAATGATGAAGAAAATGTAGCGGTGCGGGCGTTAGGTCGGGACACTTGCTGCTGATGACCGGTGCGAAGGGAGATACGTGGTGGGGGTGCGCAGATGTAAGGTTCCTGTCGTAGCTCGGAGTAAAAAAACTTGTGAAACAAACATAAACTAGCAATGTAGCGACGATGAGCAAGGGTAGATAGGTTGGACTGTGATTTTAAGGATGATATGCTGATATCAAAAGAATACGATGAATGAATGAATCTAGTTGCTCGGTTTTCAACTGCTTCGATTGAATTACGCAGATATGCTTGTTTCGGAGACCAGATGGGAGATGCATATTCTAATTTTGATCTAACTAGTGATTTGTATGCGAGGAGCTTGACATGCTGAGGTGCAGAGCGTAGGTGACGCTTTAAAAATGCCATTCTTCTGTTAGCGGATGATATGATGTTTGAGATATGCGTATTCCACGTAAGATCCTGACAAAGATGAACACCAAGGTATTTGTATGATTGGACAATGTCGAGAGGCTCTATTTGACCCACCTGACTTTCTGGCGTCCCCTTTTCTTCCCTTGGAATCCACTCAGTCACCTTCTCTGTCGATGCACATATGCTCTTAATTTCTATTCGAGTGTCAGTAACTTGCGTTTGTTAACTTACCCATTAGGCACGCTTCCTGCCTTATTGTTACACCTACTACTTTAATGTGAAAGCCTCTATAGGCTTATGAGTCTGCGCAGGTGTCTGTCCGCAGAGACGTTCACACCATTCCCATCAAAGAATGACTTGATTTATGAGTAAAAATAATGTTTGTATGAGTTAAAGGGCGAAAAAACATCTGTCTGTAAAAAATTCGTTCACGTTGAGTAATTATTAATTAGAGCCAATAAAGTCAATTCGACGTCGAAATAGCTATGGACGTCGAATTTATGCAAAATGGCTCAAAACTGTAAAAAAATTTGCAAAAACGTTGCAAAGTGTTAGATGATAGCGTTACAACATGGAAATCAGTGAGGCAAGAGCAAAAGATGTAAAATAAGTATTAAAAGGAAAAATAAATAAGTAAAGAAAAAAGATGAAATCCAAAACAGAAAAATTAGTAGAGCAAGAAAAGAGAAAAGGCGCGAAAAAGTAAAGTGAAGCAAATCAGTGAAAAAAGCAAATTAGTGCAAAAAGTCACAGGGAAGGCTTTCGCTTTACAGCACTTAACAGAGATTTAAGTGTCTAACAAATGCTTCGTTCCTTATCTGTCGGAGTGGCCCTCAATTTAATCACCCACATTTCTGCCCCATGTATGGGTACCGGTAACATACCGCTTTTATAATTACACTTTCCTCTTGAGGGGTAGTGACAGCCTGCCACTCATGATGCGATAATACTTGAAGAATGCGTTTACCCAGTCTTATTCTCCTAGTTATTTCCTTTTCGGGATTAGGATCTGCGGCGATTAACTGTCCTTAATAGATGTATTTCCTTAACGCTTCCACCGCCTCACCACCTATCGTAAACTGCTGCTCATTTCCGAGGCTGCCACTTTGCTTTCTAGGTCATTCATAATATTTTTAAATTCATCAGTCGAGTTCCTATATAGTGTTGTGTATAGGCTTCCACTCTCTTGTGGAGCTAGTTATATAGGACAAACAGGACGGTGTATTAATAAGAGACTACAGGAACACTGGAACAACTTGGAAAGTGGAAAGGACAAAACGTTTCTGGTATCGCATTGCCAGTCATTTGAAATTATGAAGAAGGAGAAGAAGTAGTGCACTCCTAAGTTTGACAGTGTTAAGATTTTATATCGCCACAAAGAGAAGATAACGAGAGAGATAGTGGAATCGTATTTTATTTCAACGGACAATAAGTGTGTCAGCAAGACTTCTCTTGCTCTTTCAAGCAAATAGGTTTCTTTTTTAAGAGATTTTTTAAAGTAATTTTTTATACAGCAGGTGAACCCAGGGGTAGTTTCACGTGACTGTTTCGTTTTCTTCATGTTTGTTTTTCTGAGCCTTGGAGTAAAGGGCTTAGGCTTAGTTGTGAGTCAGCGCTTGTACTGTGGTTTTCTTGTATCTTGTCCCTTGTCTTCGTGTTCGCGCTGTTTATATTAATAATGAATAAGTGCCAACTCGCCCAGCAAAGTACCTTGGTAAGCCTTAGCTAAACCGTTTTGGGTTCCACATCGGCCGTAATGGGACGGGAAGTTGGGCGCGCCCGCATGGTACCAAAATCGGTATCTTCTAGGGAATCGGAAGGCACGTGCAAGAGTGGGAGAGCTCTAGGTTCAGAAACAACAGCCAGCCCAATTGGGGCTGCTCACACAAAACATCTTCATGCCCCGCATCGGCCGTAATGGGGCTGAAGGCGGGCGGGCCCGCAATTATACCAAAATTGGTCCCTTGTGGGGAATTTGAAGGCACGTGCAACAGCAAGTGGGCTTTAAGCCGCGATCAGACTACGTGCGCAACGCACGTATCGTTCGTAAGGATCGTAAGCGTAAGCGCAAAAAAGCGTAATGTGTCTGTTCAGACTGTTGTCGCATTGAGCGTAAGATGCGTAACGTCCGCACCTAGCGTGGCCGTAAATGTCGGGGGACCCACGACTTTTACGACTAGCACAGATACGTATGTTACGCGCGACCAATGCGCACAGCCGTTTCTGTTTTCCCTTTCCGGTCACGGGGCTTCCGGTCCTCCCATATTTCGCGCGCAAACCCTTGTAGGCGACATCATCCAACGCTCCTACTCTGCTGCCGTGTCTCGACCCGCCGGTGTTATTGGTGTTGTGTCGATGATTGTGTCTGTGTCGGTGATTGTGTCTGTCCGCAGCTTGATCATGTGCAGTGTGGAATCTTCGCTGTGGAATTATCAGCCTCTCATAAAAGATGTTCGGCAGAGGCCGGCTCTCTACTACGAGTAGCTGAAATCGCACAGAGAGGTGCAAAACGATGCCTGGCTGCAAATTGCCAGTGCGCTGAGTCAAAGTAGTAAGTGGTTTATCAATCCGTTTTTTCATGTGCGAAAAAAGCTCTCAACAAGCAAATGTTTCCTCTAGTTTAGAAAAGTGAGGTTATGGATGCGGGGCTTGCCCGCTTCATCCCAGTGCATTCTCTCAGCCCATCGGCTCCGTTGACAAGTGAGGAAACAGTAGGCCTGCAGCGAAAGGCCGATGCGGGGCGACGTTGCGGTCGGGCGGCAGAACGAAGCTGGTGCGGGCTCGTCGAAGTTTGAAAGAAGCTCACCGTAAAATAGAAAAAGAAAACAGCATTTTCTGAGAGGGACGAGGTTCCGCGGACGTTTCGATGTCTGCCGCGCGCCCTGTCTCATTGTTTGATGTCAGTAGTACGGCCTTTGAGACACCGCCCCGTCTCCAAGATCGCTTCGGGGCACTGGTAAAATCGCAAGCAGGGATGCAGGCGGACCGTACGCCTGTTTTGGTACGAGAGAGTGCGATCACGGGACACCGAGCAAGAGTGCGCGGTACGTCGACAATGAGAACGGGCGCGTGAAGAAATGTGCGGAGTGAGTGGTGCGTCAGCACGGTGAGCGGGCGTTTGAAAACTGTGTGCGAATGTGCGTGGGCGAAACGAAGTGTATTTGTAATCGAGTGGTTAATTGTTAATATACCCATCGTTCTTTTTAGCATTTTATTTGTGTGTCCAGTCTTTTCTTTCACATCTCATTTTGAGTTTGAAGAGCCCAGACCTCCGCTCTCAGCCGCTCGCTAACCGGCGCCATGTTGAGAGCGATAATTGGCCGGTCGTAAAGAACGCATCTTACCGAACGGCCCAGTGTGAACATTCGCGGTCGCAAGCTACGTAAACGGGAGTTCCAGCCGTTATGCGCACTGCGATAAATACGATACTTACGACGGATGCGCACGTAGTCTGAACGCGGCTTTAGGTTGAAAAGCAACACCCAGCCCAATTGGGGCTGCCCACGCAAAACCGCTGTAAGTCCCACATCGGCCGTAATAAGGCTAGAAGGCGTGCAATTGTGCAATCATTCTCTCCAACTTTTATGTGTATCAGACGTTGCCCTAAATTACTATTATAGATGATTTGTATAACAGTTGTTGCCTCTTTAAGTCGGCCAGGAATATTAAATGGATTTAGTTCTCGCGCTCGTGGATATTGCGCTAAATATACTTTAAAATACTGATCGCTAACTGTTGCTCCTTATGTGGTTGCCGTTGTAGCCTGCAACTCTCAGCAGACGATTTTATTCCTGTGTGTGTTCAAGATTACTTTGTTTTTAACGTGCACATTACACGAGTGTCTTCCGTTTCGCCTGAATCGGAAAGTGGCTGCCGCGGCCGGCACCAAACTACCGCCAGAATCGGAAAGTGGCCGCCGCTGCCGGCACCAAACTATCTGCAACTCTCAGCTCCTAATGGGGCTGGTACAGGTGGGTCACCGCCGCTTGCGGCGGGGGCTAGCCTGGCACCGAATGTTTATCTGTTGTAGGCCGTCATTGCACACGCCACCGCTGGTTTTGGACGACGGCTGTTGCGGCGCGCGTCCTCTTCTTTCTTCTCTATATTCTCTTCTATCAGCACGAAGAAAGAAGAGGAAAAGAGCACGAGCCCCGCCGGGGTGGCGCAGTGGTAAGACGACGACTACTGTGCCGGAGTTCCCGGGTTCGAACCCAACCATGGCGGCTGCGTTTCGATGAAGGTGAAACGAAGTGGCGTCCGTGTGCTGTGCGATGTCAGCGCACGTTAAAGATCCCCAGGTGGTCGAAATTACTCCGTAGTCCTCCGCTACGGCTCCCCTTTCTCTCTTTCCACTTTCACTCCCATTTTCCTCCCTTCCCTTACGGCGTGGTTGCGGTGTCCACAGAAAACAAGTGAGACAGTTACCACGACTTTCCCTTCGTATAAATCAATCTTCTGCTACTATCTCTCCAGCTGAGAGATAGTAGCAGGCCCATGCATTTTCTTTTCCTTCTTTCTACTACAGCCACAACAACAACAACAATGGTCTGACTCCCCTGATGGGGCTGCGACAGGTAGGTCACCGCCGCTTGCGGCGGGGGCTTGCCTGCTACCGACTTTTTATCTGTTGAAGGCCGTCACTGCACCCGCCACCGCTTTGGTGGTGGACGACTGCTGTTGTTTCGGCGCGCGGCTTTCTCTCCCTCTTCATTTTCTTTCTTCTCTATTTTCTCTTCTGTCTGCACGACGCAGCGGAGGTGCCCCGCCGGTGTGGCGCAGTGGTAAAACGCCCGACTACTATGCCGGAGTTCCCCGGTTCGAACCCGACCTCGGCGGCTGCGTTTCGGTGGATGCGAAACGAAGTGGCATCCGTGTGCTGTGCGGTGTCAGCGCACGTTAAAGATCCCTAGGTGGTCGAAATTACTCCGTAGCCCTCCACTACGGCTCCCCTTTTTCTCTTTCCACTTTCACTCCCACCTTTCTCCCTTCCCTTAAGATGTCCACAGAGAAAGTGTGACAGATACTGCGCCTTTCCATTCCTGTGAACCAGGCAGCGGAGGTGGTTCAGCTACACAGCCAGTAGCAGGCCCGTGCATTTTTATTGTGAAAGCAATACTACTTGCACTTTCAAGCCTTTGCCGTACCGTGGCGGTGCCACCATTGACCTTTCGCGTGACCTCCGTGTGACGTCACGCCGAAGAGCCGACCGTTTGCGAACCTATAAAGAAATAATCGAAAATTATAGATTAGGAAGACGTCTGATGCCGCCACTGGATCCTAGCTTAATAATAAAGAGGTGATAGCCTGGCGGCGATTACAAGCCGAAAATTTCCCGAACCATGTCTGGTTGTTTCACACCCAGGTAGATGAGAGAAATAGCGATAAATGTAAAGCCTGCGAAGCGAGGGGGACCCTCGACCATATACCTTGGAAATGCCCTAAGTCTCCGGGCGCTAGGGACAATTAAAGTAGAGAAGCCTGGGTAACCCTGCTGCGAAGCCACGTCCCCGCTGACCAACAGAAAGCCGTCCGCCTGGCGGCTGAGGCCACGAATAACCAATGTATATTTGCCAGTCCTTAGTCGCGGAGGTTCCAGCCCCCGTTCCTCAGGCTTGCGTGCCAGGAGCGGGGAGTAGGGGGCCTCCTAAATCGGTGGAAATTAAAGTTTTCATCAATCAATCCCGGGCCCTGCTGCAGAGCGAGGTCCCTGCTCCACAGCTACAAGCCATCCGCCTGGCGGAAGAAGCCGCGAAGAGCCAAGACCTCTTTGGTTGCTTCTGATCACGGAGGTCTCTGCTCCCGTCCCTTAGGCCTGCGTGCCGGGGGCGGGAATTGGGGGCCTCCTTATCTGGTGGAAAATAAAGTTATCATCATCTGGGCGACCATCTCGCGCCGTCTGCGAGTAGTGGCGGTGCCTCCACTGGCGGTTTAACATCTGCTTCGACGATGCCACCTACCGCTACGGAAGCTCGTCGCAGTGAGCGTAAGCGACAGCAGCGAGCTACAGAAACGGAGGAACAGCGCGAGAGAAGACTTTCTAAGTGGCCTGCTCAGTATGCAGCTTTGCGTGGACGTGCAACCTCTTCAGTGGAAACAGTGGAAGATGTGACGGATTTTACTGATTCGCTCAATGCCATGGATGCAGAAGCCAGGTGTAGTCTCAGCAGTGATGAACGTTGGAACTTGACGAAACGACTGCGACGTGCCCAGGAAACCCAGGAACAACGACCGGAGCGGCTTGAGAATGAACATCCTTCGCGGATTAAGGAAAATGAACGCCAAGGGAAAAGACGCGCTGAAGAGTGAATCATTGTATAACCACCACGGTCTAATCATAACAAGCATATTCACAAGCACCTCCACCAGCCGAACATTAGCTGAACTTGGGCGTAGCCATGGGTATTGCTTTCGCAATCTACCGGGATTAACCAAGCTAACCCTCTGCCAATCTTTTTTCCTTCTTCCTACAGCCACAACAACAACAATATTATTGTTCAGAACACGCATCTCCATAGTCTGAACAAGTTGTACATGAAGTCATAGGCTACATTATGTTATGAATTATTGTAAAATTTAATATTGTGGCTGTTTAGAAAGGGCATACATGTGTGAAATAATTACTTAAATATGTGCATAAATATTCATTGGATAAACTTGGATTGGGGATTTCCATCAATTATCTGCATTGGATCCCTAAGAGAATAATGGTGCAAGCCCAAGTGTGGCTTTCGCTATAAAACCCGCATCGGTCCTATGTCATTATTTGGAGGGCTGACTGACTAGGGCTTCCCATCAACTATCTGTGCCGGACCCCTATGAGAATCATGTGGGCAAGTCCAATTGACAACTTTCAAAATAAGTGGCGCCACCTACCGGAGAAAAACAGGACCCCGCCTACTGGTTGGAAAACACAGCCGCTCCGGCCATATCTGCACGCCGGATACTCGCATACGCATTCGCGAAAACAGGTGCAGTTTTTCAACCGAGCGTTCTTTGACGTCTAGTGAAATAATGATTGAAGAAGATGGCATTCCATTCCCTTATTTGGAAGAGGGATGGATTGCTGAAGTCTCTAAGTGCAGTATAAGAAGCGATAATGCTTGGCGTTATCTGCACGCTAACTCTTCGACCGTACGTCAAGCGCATCGCGGATGGGCCTTCAAAGAGGAAGGCTACATCAAGAAGATGATGCTGAACACGAGTACCGGTGATCCAGAGCTTGGACTTTTGAGGGCAGCCTGCCTACCCTCGATGAAAGCCGGCGCTTACGTCGTATCAGCGTGGTACGTCAAAGCTACGGGCGACATCGCTGGAGCAAGATGTGAATGTATTGCTGGGTGAGTTGTCTTTGATTTTGAACGCGAAGGGGCGTTTATTGTTGTTGCGAGTGAAGGATGAAAGAGCACGGGCCTGTCGACTGGCTCCGGCTGAACCACCACCAGCGGCGAGGACGACGACCGCTGTAGTAACAATGTCCCGTGCCACCGGCACATTGCAAACGGCGAAAGCCCCTAGATCCCAGCCCCGAACTGTATTGAATATGAAGTAGGCTGTGATAGCTTCGATAAAGGTAAAGTACTAGTACTCTACTGCCTTTTGGCGAGAGCGGAGCGCGCGCAGTGTATACGTTCGCGATGCGCACACAGTGCACGCGTGAGCTGCTGATGCACGCGGACGCCAGTAAGCCAAGTGTCCGCGCAAAAGCTCACATTAATGTCATACGCGTTTAGCACAGACGTTTCGCTGCTCTTCGAGTAGCGCACCATTGTTGATACTGTCTGCTGTCGTTAAATGACCAGTCTGTATTAAGCGTATCTTATACAGCTCGTCCAGTCGAAAATCCGCCGGCATGCACCGGGTGTCGGAAACGATCGGGGGCTGCGTTAAAAAAAAAAAAAAGTGTCACGTTTATTTGTGGTTTTAGTGTGATTGATGAATGATAGGCAATGACGATCCAGTCAATGAAATCATTGTAAATGATGAATTAAAGAAGTGAGAAAAAATCGAAAAATGGAGTTCAAAGATATTTCATAACGCTCATAATGAAAGACGCTTGATTATGCTATTAAAGGAAATTTAAAGCAGTGCTTAAGTGTCCCCCCAACTTTTCTTTTTTTCTGTCCATTGCTATGCAGATTAAGTGAAACGTGTCAGCATGTTGCTGCACTGCTGCTCACTGTCGCTGAAGCGACAGACAGCGGAGACACCGACAAGCCATCTTGCACGGACCTGCCATGTAAATGGATTGTCCCTCCTGAAGGTATGTATGAATTTGCAAGCATTTAGATTTCTATCGTTACCACAGTACTGTATGCATAGCTCAGTTTCAACCCTGGTCAGGTTAAAAAGTGTGCTGTGTATGAGCTTTTTTCACATAGCAGCGCTGCGCAATATCAAACGCTATCCTGTGTCATTCATACAGCGGTTTCTTGGAAGGGGCCTTGATTTGTAACCATTTGAATTGATCACATTGTTCAAAACCTCTTGCAATGTGTGTAAATCTGGCTGTAACAACCATGAGTACACACTCATCGCTAAGTGCAGTAGCAAAGACCAATGTTATGCGATAGACACAGCTAACATCCTCTCTTTTTATTGAATTTCAGCAAAGAAGCCAGCAAAAAGGGTGCCTCTACATGAAATTTCATTTAGAAAACACACAGTCAACAAGCCGGCTCACATAAAAAAAGAAGAGAGACTTCAACCCATGTGAAAGGGTTGCACCCTGTAAGGAAGAGGATATTATTGAACTGCGGAAAAGGCTTTCAGCTAGCAGCCCTACACTAAGAGTGCTGCGGTACCTGTGCCCACACAGCCAAGAGCAGTCAGAGACAAATGACAAACCCCAAATATTGATCAAAGATGATGCTGATCTCTGGAGCAAAGAAGTACGAAGTATTGTGCAAAGCTACATACAGTCGTTGAAGCCTCTCGAAGAAAGAGAGCGAGCACAAATATGCTCAAATACTCTGGGCCAAGCAGAGAACAAAACCTGGTACTCCGCAAGAACTGGTCGCCTGACAGCATCCCTTTTTAAAAGGATCTGCCGTTGTGTTAAGCCGGAAGGCCTGCTAAAGACACTTCTGTATCCCAACAATAGAGCAGTGTGCGAAGCAATAGCCTATGGCAGGGCTCA
Organism: Amblyomma maculatum; assembly: GCF_055883805.1. NCBI lineage: Eukaryota > Metazoa > Arthropoda > Arachnida > Ixodida > Ixodidae > Amblyomma > Amblyomma maculatum. The sequence goes on along the minus strand of NC_139347.1, from coordinate 205,020,234 downwards.
CGAGAGGGATGCTGTTGAGGCATATCAAGCTGTTATGATTTGCAAAGATTTGGCAGTTGTAGTGCAAGAAACTGGTTTGCACGTCCACAAAGACTATCCATTCTTAGCTGCCTCGCCAGACCGGATTGTGTTCATCGACGGTGAGGAAGGACTGCTTGAGGTGAAGTGCCCTATATCAAAAAAAGGGGTCACTGTCGAGGAAGCATGCCAAGACCCCAAGTTCTGTTGCACACTTCAAAATGGTGAAGCTGTCTTGAAGACTGAACATGCTTATTATTATCAGGTACAAGGCCAGATGGCTGTAACTGGACACAGTTGGTGTGACTTTGCAATATGGACTGAGGGAGGTGAGCCTATGGAGTCACATCATATACACGTGCAGCGTATTTATTTCAAGAGGAAGTTCTGGGAGGAAGAAATGCTTCCGGCCCTGCTACATTTCATGACACATGCATTTGCACCAGAGGTGCTGACAAAACGTGTTAAGCGCCTGCAGACACTTTACACTTGTGGGCAATATGTGTCGTACAAGATGCTGCAGAAAGGATTTTACGTCTGCCAATCTGGGGACAATGACCTTAAGCTGAAGATCACAAAGCTGAAGTGAGAATCTAGCTTGCCTCTGTTCACCCAAGGTTATGAGCATTGCAAATAAAGGATCCTTAAAAATTGCAAAGGTTTACCTAGCCTATCATGTGCAGAGAATGCGTAAGCATGCCAGATTATGCGTGTTGGTCACCTAAAATTTGGAAATCACCACTGAGTTGGCCATGTTCAAATTAGGTTGGACAACAACTTTGGGCATATTTGGACGAAGTCGAAATTTTTTTTTCTTTATAAAAGGGGGAGGGGGGTCAGAGGGCCAAATCTTTTGCAGCTGGACAGATACTTTCTGCAAGCGTGCTCTGTACATGCTTTTATATGGCATGAGCTATTGTCTACATATTAAAGTGAACTGCAAGTTTCGAAAATGTAAAGGCCATTTGTTTAGCTATTAGGTGTTTCATTTGCCCTATGAGAGGTGTTGAAGCAATAGCTCATCTATCTACTTGTGAATGCAGCAGTCTGCAATTTAATTCGGTCATAGTATCTCTGACTGAAATTGGAAACTTGTGTACTCAACCATTTGCATCTAGAGCTTTGTGTAGAGTTTGTGTGTTATGCAAGTGCTCCCTGATATGTACGAGTGGTGCTTAGGGCCCAGTCAGGCGGATTCATTTCCGCCTTTTTGCCCTCTGCACCAAGACATTCTGTTGTCTAAATGTCCCTGAATAAAAAAAAAGTATTAGAATACTCTCTGTGATTTAGTTCAAGTTACATGATCTCACAGCAAAACTTTGACAATTTGTCAAAGAGGAACCTCCAAAGCAGCAACAAAGACCTTCAGTAATGCAATAGCACTGGTTCATACTTCTAATAATGTACTGGCAAATGTGCAGCCAGGGTGGTGCTTGGGCAGGACAGGAAGGCACTGAACAAGGCTTTGAATATATGCACAATGAACAATAACAGTAACATTACCGCACATAGAGCAGTGTCAAATAGAAGAAATATGAACACAAAAGCAGTCGCTTACAAATAAGCATTGATTACTGAAAGCCAAATAATTCCAAATGCAATGGAAATGTCATCCAAATCAACACTTGTGACTTCCTCACGGATACTGCAAACATAAAAAGTATGCAAAAAGTACCGAGACAGTTCAGGCAAGAAGGAAAGAAATTTGATCTCCCCAGGTAATGCAAAACGTTGCCATAATGTTGCCTGAATAGCTGCCTGAAATGCATAGATTGAGGCCTGAACCTATGCATTTAGTCTGCATCCTTTATTAGTGGTTCCCTGAAGTTACTCATAAAACAGCAGACCTTAAAGACCTGCTCTGCTATGTCTATCATAGTGATTGGGAATGGCCTGTCAAGTATGTGAAAGCTTTTTACGCATGCGATTGCTCGTTCTACATGAACTCTAGCACGAGCAATGCGACGAGTTTGCTCCACAGCCTGAGCAGACATTTGTGGCTCATGTCGTTCACGGAATGGTGGCCTGTACACAGTAAGACCAGGAGGTAGATATGGGAATGTGAATCCTTTATCCACCATAATGGCATCTCCTGGATTTAGGCTGTCAAGAAGACCACTGCTCTCGAGCATAACCTTATCAGACACCGAGCCCCCCCAGAGACGTGAAACATAGGCAATGTAACCATCCGGAGTGCATCCAAGAAGAACCTTGTATGTATTGTAATGTTTATATGGTGAAAATGTCTGGCGCTGGGCGCTAAGTGACGATGGTCGTTGAATCCTCACTTCTGTTGCATCCAGTACCAAGCGTGTGTTTTCAAAACCAAGAAATGATTTTGGCAGATGCTGCTGAATAACTTCAAGTGAAGGAACGTTGGTTATACAAGCCAGTTCTTTCTGGACAAAGTTAACCTACGTGGCAAAGATGCGGCTCACATGGCTTTCTGATACACCAAAGTTTCGTGCTACTTCTTCTCCAAACATGCCAGTTCTCAGGCGTACAAGGAACATGAAAAATTCAGATGCAATATCTTTCTCTCTGGGCCGGCCACGGTTTTCTTGTTCTTTCCTATCCCAGCCCCAGTATGACATTTGACTGGCCCGATGTTTAAAATATTCAAACAAGCTTTCAAAAACACCAAAGTTAGGAAGGCCAGTGTAGAACATACACTTCTTGGGGCAATTCTTAATGGAATGTAATGTAAGCAGCTGTGACTCTGCTTTCCTAAGCTGTTTCTGAAGCTGGGCATTCCTCTTCTGCAGTCTCAGAAGTGCTTGCTGAAGGAGAACTTCTTTTGCTCTGGCGGTGTGCTGGGTTGCATCCATGCATTTGCAACTGTTCTGGCTGGGATCCTGCTCAGTAGCTGCAAAATGATCTGTGTAAGAAGCAAAAGTCATACAATTGCTCGAGCACAAAAACTGGACATATTAGAGAACCCTAAGTAAATATCCCAGAACATGAATACAAACAAGTGTGGGTCACATCAATACAAGTTGACACAAGAAAATTACAACTTTCATGAGGCAAGCATCACAGAAATTTAACAACCATCCCAAGGCTCTAAAGAGATAATAAAAGATAATATGAAAAAGGGAAAGATCTCGGCTCCAGAAGGAGCATATAAGATGAAAGATAAATGTGCTACAAGGTTCAACCAGTTTCCGTGAAATAATCGTTTAGCTCTATAGACCTTTTCCTTTTGCCTTTTCACAGTTGTAGCAATAGAAGTAGCAGCCATAGTTGCTACAAAATTCCAAATTACATGTATGGCATTTATATTACTGAACATACAAAACATGGTCTTCTAGTTGGCTGAGTGTGAGCTTAGCTTACTGGAAGCTTAGGGCCAGTAAGCCTAAGGTCTGGGTTATCTCATGCTTATCACTTGCTGAAAATTTCAATGCAGGGATATCATGGGTGGAGATACATATTGATGAGCTTTGTGCCTCTGCAAACTTAAGAAAAGGCCAGATGACGTCCCTAGACTCTCAATGAAGTCTCACTGATGTGTGTTCTTGCAAAGTAGAAAATTTAGGCACCTAAGTGTTTGCTGGAAATTATGTCGAGCTCAAATAATGTGCCACAAACTTAGTGCAATTTAAATTCTGGTAGGATGTATTGCATGCTTACCATTCAATGATGCTTTTAATGCTTGTCCATCCTGTGCAGATGCAGTGCTAGGGGATGAATTGGGTGCTGATGCTTCATGTCCATCTGCAGAGATAGCAGAAGCACAGTAAACAATCAGTAGAAATCTGTTTTGCTTTTATGAATCAAGACTATAACAGCAGCTAAACTCTCAATAGAGCAGTGCCAACAATGATTGATGTTTGGTTCTGCAAGTTTACATTACATACTTGCTGAACTGCTCCTCTCTTACCAGAGCCAAAATAATTATTCTGAAGGAAATTACAACCCATGTGAAATCTTAGTCTAAGCTGTGTTTGTGGCTACATTTCGTGCCATAACATACCATTTTTAGAATTTTCCATTCCTGGTGAGTCTTGGCCATGTGGTGCGGCACTGACATCTTCTGCTGATGCATCATGTTGTCCTGCAAACATTACATCCGCTACGATGAATCTAATATGTCGTTCCGGTATCGAACAGGCTGTACTCAAACCTAAATACGCAAAAGTAGCCATGATTGGAAAAGCTTCAGCAAAGTTCTAGAACTTTGGACATGACACAAATGTCAACCAAGCATATATGTTTTTTTTTTTTTCGGAAATGGCTTGCATGTAGGAGCGTGATACCTAAAGAGTAAGTTTCCAGATTTAGCATCTAGTCATATGCCTGTACTGTTGGTGTGGCTTATGCAGTGTCATAAGGCTGCGTGCTGGCGTCGTATGAAACCCAGATACAGTCTACACAAAACTTGGCAGAGACTTGTCGCACCTACTGTGCGAGAGCACGCGCAGCTGAAAGGCTGGCGAACGCTCGCGAGCTGAATGCATGCATTCCCATCGTGAATACGCGCGATCTCCCCTGCGCACGAACGCGCTCCCATTGTGCGTTCGAATGCGCGCGATATCCACTGCGCGCGAACGCGCTCCCATTGTGCGTGCTTGAAGCGATTATACAGCATTAGGAACAATACGGCGGACACAGTGCGCTGAAAAATCGGCTGATAGCATGCTCGGTCACTTACGCTGATTGACGTTCCTCTTCGTCCAACGGCTATGCCTCCTTACCGCAGCCTCGCCCGGAGATTTCGCGTAGGCGAACACCGAGGGCACAAAATCAGGGTGGTTGATGAAGTTGGACGGCCGGCCTGTAGTATATAGAGATAAATTAATGCTGCGCAGAACCATCTACAAACAACGAGACTCGGCGTACCTGTAATAAAATGCTCGCTGCAGATTCTCGAGTGTTCGGTTGGCTGCCACAATGAGCCATCTTCGTTCTTGCGCTTGACCGCTGCTGCCCACGCAGCTCTTCTCGCCGGATCCCTTTTTTCCGATGGGAACCGGAAAAAACTTACACCACCTTTACCATAATAATAGTTTGAACATCCAAACGCGACGCAGTTAGCAGGCATGACTGCAAAGTGCGAGCGCCTGCGCCGGCCAACACAGCCTGAAGGGAGACTTGTTTTCCAACCACATAGGTGGCGCCAGCGGCACGCTCCTTTCTCGCGCATGCGCAGCCGTTTTTTGAAAGTGGTGGATTGCGGCTTGCGCTATAGAACCCGCATTGGTCTTAAGTCATTATCTAAGGGGCTGAGCGAAATAAATAAATGTTCGCGCAGAACGGCTGCCCGAATCTGTCCATAGTAGGAGCATCGGGGGGAGTTGGCAGGATGGGAACTTTTGGCACTGCGGGAAAAATGTGAGCAGCCTCGCAAGTGCTGCCTGCATTGGTCGGAAGTGGGGACCGTCGGGGCTTTGTCGACAGCCTCCTTCAGGCCTACGTCGGCACCGCTTGCAGCACCCACAGCACCCAGCTCACCGGGGTTCTCTTGCGTTGCCTACACCAGACACCAGACCCACCGGGGCTCCCCTTTTATAGTCCACTTTGTGCTACCTGGGTAGTGCAAGATGGCCTGCGTGAGCTCAGCCGTAAAAGCAGTTACTCTGTCTGTGATGAGCACCTCAAGAGCGCCGCGTCCCAGGAGATTTCGTTCGACGAAAAACTCAGCAACCTCTGCTGCGGTACCATGCATGGGGCAGGGCTTTGGCTTCTGCGTAGCGGGTCATGTATCGGTTGCCACGATGATCCATTTGTTCCACGCTGATGAAGTTGGGAAGGGGCCGAGGAGGTTCATCCCAATGTTTTGAAAGGGCTTAATCGGGGGCAGTATCTCAGCAGGCTCACCAGACCAGCAGATCTTGTAGGAGGTGTCTTGCGTCGCTGGGATTCACGACATGTTCTCACATAATGAGCAATATCGGACGGCAACCGTGGCCACTAATATTTTTCTTGTATCCTGTGCAGCGTGCGCGCAAACCCAAGATGCCCTGCTGTCTTCTAATTGTGCACTGCCTGCAAAATCTCGTGTCTGAAGTTTTCGGGCGCAACAAGAAACTTCGTGTTTTTGTTAGCTGCGAGGTTCTTTACGACGACGTCATTGTGCAGGGCGAACGATCATAAATGACGCCGGAACACAGCAGGAGGGGAAGCGATCTTTCTTTCGAGGTAATCAGCCAGGTCGTTTAGCTCAGGGTCCGAGCGCTGCTGTTGTGCGAAGCTGCTGGCACTTGATGCTGATAATGATGACCTCAGACAAAATGGCACAATACATGGCGGGGGACTGCCCGGGGTGCATTGTAGATGGTAAATAAGTACTGGAATATTCAGATAAATTTGGGTGTTTAACTAAAATTTGGAAAAATAAGCAATAAAAGAAAAAGTAATGAAGTCTTACCTAGCATAGAAATCTGCCTGTTGAAATTATGTAATAATGAATAGCATCGCACACTTGTTTTAAGTCATAACACTTGGCGCTGGCGCTTACCGATCACAAGAAGTCGTCTTCGTCATCTTTCAGTGGCATATCAACGGGAGGAGCTCGTGACAAGCAGTCTGCATCCGAGCGCTTGCGGCCGGACTTGTACACTGCTATAACGTCGAATTCTCGGAGACGCAACTCCATCGCGCAAAGACGTCCGGAGGGATCTTTTAGGTTGGAGAGCCAGCACCATGGCGACCGCTCAAAATCCTGAATGGTCGTCCGTACAAATAGGGGTGAACTTTTTATGTGGCCCAAATGATGGCAAGACATTCTTTCTTCGTCGTCGAATAATTGGCTTCAGCTTTCTACAAGGAACGGCTAGAGTAGGCGACAACTTTCTCCTGTCCCGCACTCTTCTGAAAAAAAAAACACAGCGCCTAGGCCCAAATTGCTTGCGTCGGAGTGAATTTCGGTCTCGGTGTTATCATCAAATTGGCCCACGACAGCAGGGGACTGTAGGCGGCGCTTAAGTTCGGCGAAGGCTTCTTCTTGCTGGCTTCCCATTGAAAAGCTACATCACTCTTTGTAAGCTGCGTCAACGGCGCGGCAATGTGCGAACCGTCCCTGACAAATCATCGATAATAAGCGCACAGCCCAAGGAACCTGCGCACGGCTTTCTTGTCGGCGTGCGGCGGAAAGTGCGCGATCGCAGCGTTTTCTCGGGGTCAGGGCGAATACCATGCTGTCTTATGATATGGACCGGGAACCGCAGTTCCTCGCAGGCAAAGCGACATTTCTCTGCTTTCAAAGTTAGCCTGGAGGACTTGTTAGCTTCTAGCACTGTCTGAAGCCTTTTTAGGTGGTCTTCAAAGGCACAGAAGACAACCACATCATCCAAGTATACCAGACAAATTTGCTACTTCGAGCTCGTCAGCACAGTTTCCATTATTCGCTGAAACGTCGCTGGTGCGGAGAAGGGGTCAAAATGCATCCCCTTTAACTCGAAAAGGATATCCGGTACGAGGAATGTGGTCTGCTCGCGATCGTTTTCATCGACCTCCATTTACCAATAGCCGCTCTTCAGGTCCATCGATGAGAAGTAGCTTGCATTATAGAGCCGATCGAAGGTGTCGTCGATGCGAGGAAGAGGGTAAACATCCTTCTTCGTTATGCTGTTTAAGCGGCGGTAATTAACGCAGAAGCGAAGTCCTTCTTTATCAGGACGACTGGGGCCGCTTAGGGACTATATATGGCTGGATACGGCCGTCACGAAGCATTTCATCGACTTGTTCGCGGATGGCTTGGCGCTCTCGAGGCGATACGCGGTAGGGGTTTTGGAGCAGATGGCGGGCGTGTTCGTCCGTTATAATGCCGGACTTGGCCAGTGGTGTTTTTCGCACCTTCGATGACGACGAGAAGCACCCACTGTAGCTTCGAAGAAGACTGCGAATCTGGTCTTTTCTGCTGTGGGTTAATGCCGGGTTGTTCTCAAATGTAGGCTGATGACCACCTAGGGGTTGGTCGTGGAGGGCAAATACATCTCGTAAGGTCCGCTAATTCGTCGAGAAAAGTGATCGTCGTGTGCTTGTTGAGACTTCGGAGGTCTTCTGTGAAGTTTGTTACCAGCCCCTGAGTTTGTCCGCTACGAAAGTGTTCGATGTCTCTTGCGATGCCGAGACCTCGTTCTAAAAGCAGCTAAGTGCTTCCTTCGGTGACGCCTTCAGCAATGTCGATGTCTGCGCTACCCACGCAAACTATGGCGCTTGATCGGAGTGTGACGGTCAATTCTGCGTCGAAGACGTTCAGAGGGACGTGTTGCATCACATTAGTCGCAGCAGGTATGGCATTGTCAGCCTAGAGCTTTATGAGCTTGGATCAGAGATCTCCTTTGCTCTATGTTCATTTAGGAAATCCAAGCCCAAAATCACGTCACGCAAGCACTGCTGTAGAACCAGGAAGCTTGGGGGGTAAGTACGCTCACTTACGGTTACTCTTTCAGTGCATCGTTCCAATGAAGTGAAGAGGTTACCACCTGCGGTGTGTATCAGCGGGCCATCCCTATTGCAAAAACCAGTGCCACTGGGTCCCAGCACCCCAGCGCCATACCTGATTATGGGCCCAGTATGACGCTCGGAACGACCTATCGAAACATGGAAACTCTAGAAAAAAGATACTGCCTTTGTTGTCTTACAAATGCGCAATGACTTCGCAGCAAAAAACGCTTGCTTGAACCATATTTTTCATATGCGCCCCAATGGTCGATTGCGAGTAAGCTGTTGCCCTGTTGGTCCCTGAGAGATGCTACTCCGGCTGACGCCGCAGGCCGTACTGGGACCAGTGCGGCCCCAGCGCACATACAGCGCTTCTCCCGGTGCATCGCGGATGCCAGCGACACACCCAGCGTCAAATGGCTATTCCCAGCGTTTTTCTCCCATCGCACCAGGGCAGCCAGTGTCTTCCCGTTACTGCTCCAGTGAATATCGCAGACCTCCAGCGTGCCCAGCAGATCCAGTGCAAAACCAGCGCGAAAATCTTACTGGTTTCATACTGGAGACGCTGGTTTTTGCAATAGAGATTTGGTGAATGCCACCGGCGTGCAACCCGATCCTGACAAAGTCGCGCTGTCACTGCTTTTCCATCTCGCCGTTCACCCCGTGATGTCCGCAGCTTTATAAGACTGTGCTGTTATTTTCGCCGGTTCGTCCCAAACATTGCCGCTGTTGCTCGTCCTCTCACCAATCTGCTGAAGAAAGGCGTTCTTTTCTCATGGGGACCAGAGCAGGCTAACGAATTCTCCACCCTCATCGCTGTTCTCATTAATCCTCGTGTGTTGGCCCATTTCAACCCGTCTGCCCCGACGGAACTGCGCACCGACGCCAGTGGCCACGGTATTGGTGCCATTCTTGCACAGCGACAACGCGGCCAACACTGCGTGATTGCGTACGCCAGTCGTCTCCTGTCATCAGCGGAACAGAACTACTCTATTCTATTAAGGAACGGGAGTGCCTGGCTCTCGTTTGGGCCGTTGGAAAATTCAGACCCTATTTGTCTGGCCGACCCGACCGACCCCACGACGAAGCGACCTCACGACCACTAAAATGAAGACAGCACCACAGCCCAAGGTGTTCGGCGTGTCCATGAGCCTTGGCCTTCGGCAAACGGTGACGATTGGACCTGATGCTCGGGGCAAGCATTCATACAATCTTTGCATTCATTGTGTTGTCCAGCGTTTCATGTCTTAATCCTGTGTCTGTTCATCGTCTCTTCATGCAATGGATATCTAGCAATCGATCGAGACGACCGTTCGATGGCCCCGGGTAGTGCTACGAAGATGACGAAGCGGGCAGTGGCGCAGGGCGGAGCGCTCGCGCCAGGCCCGCTGGTCATTAAAGCATATTTCATCGTCATGTCATCTCGTCTTTCTGTTTCTGTGGTGTCGCCGTGTTCCATCGCTTGTCTTGCCACCACGTAACAATATTTCCGAGAATAAGACTGAAGCGCTCAGTCGGCCCGTTAGTTTGAGGGTGATAGGCTGTGGTGGTCCGATGTATGATGTGACATTCGGCCAGTAGAGCTTCAACGACATTGGAAAGGAAGGTTCGGCCTCTGTCACTGAGCAGCTCACGCGGCGCGCCGTGGCGAAGAACAAAATGATGAAGTAAGAACAGGGCAACCTCACGGGCAGTAGCGGCAGGTAGGGTAGCGGTCTCCGCCTATCTGGTGAGGTGGTCGGCCGACGATAATCCAGCGACCGTGCAGGGAAGTGGCCCGTAAAGATGAACGCCAATGCAATCAAAAGGACGGCTATGGCATGGAAGGGGTTGTGAGGGGCCAGAAGCACGAGGTGTAGATGGCTTGCGGCGCTGACAGGCGATGCAGGAGCGGACGTATCTGCGAATATAACCGTACATGCCGCACCAATAGTAGCGTTGAGAAATCATTTGAAACATCTCGATTGCCAGGATGGTCACACTGAGGGTCGGCATGGAAAGAGGCGAAAATTTCGTGTCGTAAATGGCGGGGAATGACGAGAAGCCGCCGTCGACCATCAGTCATATAATTGCGGCGGTAGAGAAGACCGTGTCATAGGGCAAAGTGCGGTGCCTGGCGGCGTAAAGTCCGAGAAGTCGCAGCGTTGGGGGAAGTGGACATGATGTCGATAAGAGATGCGAGCCACGGGTCTTTGCGCTGCTCCGCAGGCATATCAGCGATGGTTAGAGACGAGAGGACGGGATCAGCCGCCGTGGAGCAAGCAGGTTCGCTGGATAGGGGAGAACGAGACAGAGCGTTGGCGTCCATTTGTTTACGGCCAGAGCGATATACAACGCGGATTTCAAATTCCTGAAGGCGAGGCCCATCGTGAGAGGCGGCCGGACGGTGTCTTTAGGAGAGGACAGCCAAAATAATGCGTGGGGGTCCGTGACGACGTTAAACCGGCGACCGTACAAGTAGGGTCGGAATTTCGTTTGTGCCCACACAATTGCCAAACACTCTTCTTCCGTAACTGAGTAGTTGCATTCAGCTTTAGAGAGGACACGACGACGTATTCGCGAAAGCCGTTTTTCCGTTGAGCCAAGGCATCTCCGAGCCCAACGCCACTCGCATCAGTATTGACCTCGGTGGGTGCTGTCGGGTCGTAGTGGCGAAGGATTGGTGGCGATGTCAAAAGATGGCACAATGCGCTGAACGCTTCGTAACACTCGGCCGACCAGGTAATTAACTCACTGTTTCCCCCGAGTAGCTTCGTCAGAGGTGCAATAATAGAAGCAAAGTTCAGTACGAAGCATCGAAAATACGAGCACAGACCTATGAAGCTTCGAAGTTGCTTGAGTGAGGCCGGTTTAGGAAACTCTGCGACTGCGCGCAGCTTGGCCGGATCAGGGCGAACACCTTCCTTAGACATGATTTGACCCAAAATTGTCAACTGCTGGGCACCGAAGTGACACTTATTAAGATTCAGTTGTAGGCCAGCGTCAGTAATACAAACCAAAACTTGCCGCAAGCGCTCTAGGTGCGTAGCGAAGTCGGTGGAAAAGACAACAATGTCGTCCAAGTAGCAGAGGCTGCTGTGCCACTTGAACTTCCGCAAGATGTTATCCATCATCCTCTCGAATCTGGCTTGCGCACTGCCCAGACCGAAGGTCATCACATTAAATTCATAAAGACCATCCGGCGTCACAAATGCGGTCTTCTCTCTGTCACAGGCGGCCATTGGTACTTGCCAGTAACCAGAATGTAAATCAAGAGACGAAAAGTACTCAGCCCCTTGGAGGCAATCAAGAGCATAGTCTATACACGGAAGGGGGTAATTGTTCATTTGGGTAATTTTGTTGAGGCACCGGTAATCGATACAAAAGCGAAACGAACCATCTTTCTTTTTTACTAGCACCACTGGTGAAGACCAAAGGCTTTTAGATTACCAGATTACACCACGTTGAAGCATATCCTCAACTTGCTCATTGATCACGCGACGCTCTGCCGCTGACACACGATAGGGGCGCTGTCGAAAAGGCGAGTCCCGACTTGTCATGACTGAAGGCACAAGGAGCCGTGAAGGTACACGGTACCGTGAAGGTAAGACCCGAAAGTCAGGTTTACCTCTAGCTCCGATCAGAATGTCCAGCACCAGTGCGCCTCTCGAGCCAACAACCGCTTCGTCGTCGTAGGCATCAAGCACTGCGGCCGCGCGGCGCTAGGCACGTGGCATTATTATCCCCCGCGAAAAGGAAACATCGTCCCGATGTCAAGGTGAGAAGAGAAAAAATTTAGGGGTGAGGTGAACTGTACAATAAGTCAAAGTCTCACTTGCAGCGTCAAAGTTACAAAACGCGACGTTGACACCGCGCTCAATCACGTGAAAAGTACAGCTTTAAGCGCACCACGTGCACAATTTCAGGTCGCTGACACCGAACACTGATGGTCACACTTCCATCTGGAACAACTTCGTAGTTAACACTGTTTAGGCGGCGTTGGACTTTTAGGGTCCGAAATACCGGTGTAGCAGTTTTTCACAAAAGCCTTTGTGACGTACTGGGTCCGCACCCACACTTGGCCCCCTGGCTCGAAGTGGACTTCCCTCTGCCGAGGGTTATAGTATTGAGCGTCGGTGGCATGCTGCTCCTTTATGTGCAAGTGGACCAGCTGGCAGGCTTGCTCGGCCTGTTCCGCGAAATGGGCGGCATCGGGTTCGCCAGCTTCATCCCCGCATGGGAGCATCGCGTCCAACATCGTGCGGGCCTCCCTGCCATATACGAGAGGGAATGGTGTAAACTGCGGGGTTTCCGGCAGCGCCATATTGTAGGCGAAGATGGCATACGACAGGATATAGTCGCATATTTTATGTTCAACCTCAACGTACATTGAAATCATATCCGCCAACGTTTTGTGGAGTCGTTTCGTTAGGCCATTTGTTTTGGGGGGATAGGTTGTTGTCGTGCGATGATCGGTATGGCTGAGAATTAAGGTGTCGCGCAGTAGCCGAGCAATGAATGCCTTGACTCGGTATGTAATAATGGTTGACGGTGCACCGTGTCTAAGCCCAATTTCATTCCTAAAGAAGTGAGCAACTTCCCCGGCAGTACCTCGGCCAAGGGCCTTTGTTTCAGCGTAGCGTGTCAGGTAGTCTGTGGCGACTACGATCCACCTATTTCCGTTCGAGGATGAAGGAAATAGGCCTAAAAGGTCCATGCCCACTTGCTTGAATGGTGTGAGGGGTGGTTCAATCGATTGCAACATGCCGGATGGGTTGAGCGCGGGGTTTTCGCCACTGGCATTGTCGAGAGGTCTGGATGTAACGTTTAATGCTCGGAGTAAGATGTGGCCAGTAATAGTTCTGCCGGACTCGGTTTAGGGTACGTCTAAAGCCAAGGTGACCGGAAGTTGGTTCGTCGTGGCATGCCAGGAGGATTTCGTTCCTTAGATGAGCCGGTATGACTAGCAAGTATGTTTTTTCACTCGATGTAGAATTCTTATGAAGCAACCCGTTGCGGAGGCAGAACGATGACAGCCCCCGAGCAAGGTACCGAGGCATTGTAGGGCGCCCACCTTCGAGATGGTCGATAATCAATCGCAGCTCGGCGTAGGTACGCTGTCTGGAAACGAGGTCGGACGTACTGACTGCTCCGAAGAAGCTATCATCGGCGGTTGCGTCTGACGGAGGAGGGTCGACGGGAGCGCGGGACAGCCTATCAGCATTGGTGTGCTTTCGGCCGGATTCAAAAAATAACGTCAAAAGCGAACTCCTGCCCTACGGGCTGAGTGGCCGCAAGGGTCTTTTAAGGTTTTCAGCCAACACAACGAGTAATGGTCAGTGATCACTCGAAACGGTCGGCCATAAAAGTGCGGGTGGAACTTGGCAGCGGCCGATACTACGATACTACCGTCATTCTTTTTCGATGGCAGAATAGTTGGACTCAGCACGTGAAAGTGCACGGCTGGCGTAGGCAATTACGTTGTCGACCCCGTCTTGGTGCTGAACTCGAACGACATCAAGGCAGACGTTGCTTGCATCCGTGTGTAGCTCCGTGTCAGCGTCGTCGTAGAAATGTGCCAGGATCGGGGATGACTGGAGCCGGCATCATAACTCTTCGAAAGCCATCTGCTGCTCGGCGCCCCAGGAAAACGATGCGTCATCTCGAGTCAGTAGTGTCAGAGGACTGGCCATCTGTGCAAAGGTTTTAATGAAGCGGCGATTATAGCAGTACTGCTTTTTTGTGGGTGGGAACGGGAACGGCAGCAACGGCAGCAAGTTTCTCAGGGTCAGCTCGGATGCCGTCAGCACTGACGATGTGCCCAAGGAACTTAAATTCGGTGAACCCGAAGTGACACTTTTGAGGCTTGAGAGAAAGGTTGGCAGACCGAACAGCTTCGAGAGGAGTTCTCAGGCGGCATAGGTGTTCCGTGAACGACGGCGAAAATATTACCACGTCGTCGAGATAAATAAGGCATGTCTGCCACTTCAGACCTGTGAGCACAGTGTAGATCATCCGCTGGAATGTGGCAGGAGAGCAGCAGAGCCAGATTGTGAGGACGCGGAATTCATAGAGCCCATCTGGTGTCCCGAAGGTAGTTTTTTAACGGTCCCTCTCATCAACTTCGATTTGCCAATAACCACTCCTGAGATCAATCGAGGAGAAGTACTTGGCACGGCGAAGTCGGTCGAGAGAGTCGTCGATCCGTGGCAGCAGATAGACATCCTTCCTTGTCATGCTGTTAAGCTTCCGGTAGTCAAAGCAGAAACGCAGTGTTCCGTCTTTCTTCTTGACGAGGACGACTGGGGACGACCATGGGCTGATGGTTGAATGACACCTTCGGCAAGCATATCTTTGACTTGCTGTTGGGTAGCTTCTCTTCCCCGAGGAGGCATACGATAGAGCTGTTGATGAATAGGTCGAGTGCCTACACGCGTGATATCCGGTGTTTAATGACCGACGTTTGCTACACTTTAGACGAAAACGTGAAGCACGCACGAAACTCCAGCAATGGATCCTAGAATTGCCTCTTTTCAGGGCAAGAAAGACTAGAATTGATGTCGACAGCGTGTACGGCATCGTCCGGTTCGGTGCTGGGCGTAGCTTCATCGGAAGCAGAACAGCCGGCGACTCCTTGCAGATGGTCAACGTAAGCGATCCCAGTGCCACGGAACAGATGTGAATGTTCATTGGAGAAATTGGTGACGAGCCCCTCCGTCTCTCTGCCGCAAAAGAAACAAAGACCTCTTACCACAGGAACTTCCACGGCGAGTGAGAGGGACACATTAGGCTGAACAATCCGGAGGCCGTGATGTGGCTCGTCGCAGGTAACTCTGGCGAGGATACTGGCGCGTGGTGGCATTGTGAGGCTATCATCGACGACTAGCAACGTGGAGTAGGCCCCATGGTGCTCATGCTTTTCGGTGGCTAGTTTAAAGGAAAACGTCACCAAGCGATTCGGGAGATCTAAAGTGGCACCGTGCTTACAAAGGAACTCGATGCCAAGAATAACATCGCGAGAGCATTCGCGTAGAACAAGAAACGTTGCGACAAATGTTAGCTTCGCACCGTAACCCGAGCCGTACACATACCCTGTGGTGCAATCACATGCCCGCCTGCCGTACGTATGTGCGATCCGTTCCATGGCGACATCACTTTCCTCAGCGTCCTTGTAAGCCGCCCGCTAAGGATAGAATAATCAGCTCCCGTATCGGCTAAAGCACTGACCTCCTTCGTGTCGACGATAACAGGGATGTCCAGGAAGCGCGGCCCCGACCAGGGCCTGTCGACGTCGGTTCGGAGTGAAGCGAGCGGTGCGGCGGCGGAAGCTGGGCGGTAGTTGGGATGTCGGCGTAGTGGCGGTTCGATGTTGACGGTGGGTTGGAGGGAAGCGCGCGGTGCGGTGGCGGAAGCTGGGTGGCAGTTGTGTGGTCTGCGTCGGGGCGATTCAGTCGACACGGCGGTGACAACTGGCCAGCGGTGCGGATGACGTCGGGGCGATCTGGTCTGTGCGGCGAAAACTGGACGGAAATTCGGCGTTCGATGTCGGGGCGAATCGAGCGGTGTGGCTGTGTGTCACCGTTAATAATTATGGAGGGATTATTAACGATGCGCCTTTAACGGTGCGCACACTCCCAGACACCCTTAGAGTGAGTAGCAGTAGCTGTTCCGGTCGCAAAGGAGATGCCCTCGACCTGCGTGACAAGCTCAGCCGGAATTCAATTACTTTGTAGTGACAGAAGCGGGTGGCCGTTTGGTGCCCAGCTGTCGCCGGTTCAAACCAGAGTAAGGATCGGAGTCAGAAGTAACAAACAAAACAAATTTATGAACAGCAAGAGACGCTACAAAGGAATACACAAGATCACTTGAAATGCACAGATGAGAGGTTCATAACAATAACAATAACAAACGCTAAGCATGCAATTACAGAGGTATTCAATAACATAGATCCTTTACAACACATATGAAACACGAGGGAGTTACATAAACAAACACCAAATCGTTACCGGGCACTGTTGCAGTCCGACGCCTCAAGAGTCACGATGTGGCCGCCATGCAAGACGAGCGCCGCTCCTTTGCTGGTCCATGGGCTTGTCAGCAGCGGGTGATCCCCGGGAGTCCAGTCGAAGCACTGGCGAGCACGCCGCAACCACTAACTGACTGACTGACTGTGACTGACTACACAAGCGGCGTGGTCTCTTTAAATAGGGCGCGCCGCGTCTGTCTCCTAACACGCGCCAAAGCTAGCGCGCACACACGCTTAGCTTCGCTGGTAGAGCGCTCCCTTCTCCTCCCATCGAGCCGCGCGTCGTCATTGGTTAGGTCCCATAGAAAGTTCTCGAAAGGTCTGGCACATTCCAGGCCGATGAAAAGCCATCCTCCCCGGGCAATGGAAAAGAGGGTGACGGCAACGCGTACAAAGCTACGCGCTCTCCCGCGCGGGGAAGAAGGCTTTTCTCTCCATGCTTTCCACGCGACGCCGCGAGGGCCTCGCGCCGTACCGGCTTGATGAAAATGTGCGCCGATTTCGTGACACGGTGGAAGCTTCGCGCCGAATTGGTGTGCGGCGGCCTCACCCCTAAAGGTCGCCGGAGCTTGTTTTCCCGACGAGGGCTCGAGGAACCACGGTGTGCAGCGGTATAACGTGGCCCAGAGGGCGAAGAGCGGCGTGGCGAAGGCGATCGCAACTCACGACAAGGAGAATGTGGCGGACCACGCCGGCGGGTGACGTACTCGGCGATGTCCTGAGGCCGTTGACCAGGTCGTGGACGAGGGCTGTCGGGAGCAAATTCTTTCAGGCCCATCTGGCTATAAGGGCACTGCCTGTAGAGGTGACCAGCCTCGCCACAATGGTAGCATAGAGGGCGGTTATCTGGAGCGCGCCAGATGTCAGTCTTTCGGGGGCGCCTGGCGCCGATCTGCCCATAGCGGCAGCGGTTCCGCAGCGTGTACCGCGACCTCGGGTGGATTGTAAGGCGAAGGAGTAGGAAGCAGGGTTGGGTGGCGTGTGACATCAGCATATGTCATCGGCTGGGTGCGGCCCAAGTGCGACGGTTGAACGACTGCACTTATCGATGGCGTACGTGCGTTCTGGACCTTCTCATGGATGACTCTGGCCACAGAAGCCTGACCTGGGGCAAATGTCCCGTGAAGTTGCTGCAGCTTCTGGCTAACTACGGTGCGAATGAGGTCTGCGAATAGCGCTCAGGTCTGCCCCGGGTGTCACGAAATCGGCGCACATTTTTATCAAGCCGAACGGGCGCCGCATGGAAGCTTCCACAACATTCGAGAAAAGCCCCCTTCTTCACGCGAGAGAGCGCGTAACTTTGTACGCGTCGCCGTCACCGTCTTTCTCATTACCCGGCGATGACGGTGGTTCATCAGTCTGGAATATGCTAGAGCTATCCAGACTTTTCTACGGCTCGTAGCCAATGACGACGCGTGGGTCGACGGGAGAAAAAGGGAGCGCTCTAACCAGCGAAGCTAAGTGTGTGTGCGCGCTAGCCTTAGCGCGCCTTAACAGACAGACGTGGCGCGCCCTATTTATTGAGGCCGCGCTGCTTGTGTAGTCAGTCAGTCAGTGTCAGTCAGTCGGTCGGTCGGTCGGTCGGTCGGTCGGTCAGGTCAGTCCAGTCAGTCCGGTCAATCAGGCTGTCCAGTCAGTCAGGCAGTGCAGTCAGTCAGGCAGTCCAGTCAGTCAGTCAGTCAGTCAGTCAGTCCAGTCAATCCGGTCAGTCAGGCAGTCCAGTCCGTCAGGCAGTCCAGTTAGTCAGGCAGTCCAGTCAGTCAGGCGGTTCAGTCAGGCAGGCAGTCCAGTCAGTCCAGTCAGGCAGTCCAGTCAGCCAGTCAGTCAGGCAATGCAGTCAGTCAGTCAGTCAGTCAGTCAGTCTGGTCAGTCCAGTCAGTCAGGCAGTCCAGTTAGTCAGGCAGTCCAGTCAGTCAGGCAGTCCAGTCAGGCAGTCAGTCAGTCAGTGATTGCGGCATGTTCGCAAGTGCTTCGACTGGACTCCCGGGGGCGTAATTCCGTTCTCTCAACAGTAGGCTCTAAGGCTCCTCTATTTTTTAAAGGTAGCGACAGGTCTTGATCCAGCCGCCCCTCCCTCCGATAGGCCGGTTGCCTGCACGTGACCTCTTCGCCGCCAAGCTCCGCCCAAAGGGTCCAGCGGTACTCGCTGCGCCGCTGAAATGCACGGCGGTCTGCGCTTGCCAGCGTGATATTGGCCGATTAGTTAAGCAAAAAGTACTTCACATGCCTCTATTGCTTCTTTAGGAGTGTATATGCAGTACTTAACGTTTAAGCTGACGCAAGAATTACATCTCTGAACTCAAATCATGAAGCGTGTGCGTGACATGCGGCTGAGTCGGGCTGCCGTGCTTTCGGCTGCCGGAACAGCGCGGAAGACGCAAAAAAGTCATTTTCCATTCATCGCGGCGACGATAATAGCAACAGAAGGAGGCTATGACCTCATGATATTGGGCGTAAGATTTTTATGGCCAGAAAGCACCCGACTATGCGAAAGGATTTCTGTCTGCTTAAAAAGCCGTTCGCTTGCCCGGGATTGCCTTTGTTTGGGCATATGCTATTTCATGAGCAAAATATCAAGAACGTTATGATTATGTAGTCATTACTTGTACTGTGGATGTCTAGTGAAAAGTCACTGCCGTTTCGAGCCCCTTTACTTTCCCGAACAGATCAGGACTGCAATATTACGCGTGGAATCAATGCTGCCAAAATGCTCAGAATGAAAAGCCAATGCTTGATTATGCTTATTAGAAAAATTTAGTTCATACAATTGATCAGTTAATTGATATACATTCAAAATGAAACATTGGATGAAGAGGAGGGTACCAATGTGTCATAGCGATCGAAATGGAAAGTCAAAATTTGCTTGTGCTAAATATCGGTGTATAAAATTAAAAAATAAAAACTAAACTTTGTACCATAGAAAGTGAAAAAACAACCGTGTGTGTGAAACGCTATTGAGCCATTGTTTTAACGGAGGAGTCTTGCAGCGTTGCATCGAATGCAAACAAGTTCCGCTGAACGCGCACAGGGACTCGTCAAGTTTCAAGAGGCGGCATCCAAGTTTGCTGGTGATATTATTGCCCGGCAGGCTATAAGAAAGCCAATATAAAACAAATAAAGAATAGAAAAGTCAGAAAACATTATCCGTGAGCTTTGTATCACATCCGATTTTTTTTTTGTATTTGTTGGACGATATACATGCGTTGGCAATGCACAGCTGCAATGAAACTGACTTCTTCTTCAAAATAAAGCTATTGGAATACTGTAAACGAAATAAATTCGAGCCAAACAAAAAGTGTGTACAACGGAGTATACCCGAACAGTTACAAACGCAATGACGCCCTTATTTCATCAGAGGTCTGTGCGCAACGACGTTCCCAAAAGTTGCAGAAAACTCGCAGTCTACTTATTTTTTAATAAGGAAACGAGCCCAATAAGTTTACTGAAATATCGTTTCTACTTCAAGTTCGCTACTAATTTCAAAGCATAATTAATGAAAAGTTTCCTAGCCGCTGTACTGAGTCGAGAATGGTTCAGAAGAATGAGCTGGCTCGTTTAATGCACGCGTTTTTGTTTTTTGACGTTTATGCTGCGCACGCATATTTAAGTTATTATTCCTGTCTTTTGAAGTTTCCTGAGCAGCAGAGGACACAAATTTGTTGAATTCACCGGTTTATGTGTGCACCGAGCGCCGCTTCATGAGTACGCGGTATACCCAAGGTCAATGTACAACTGGTCGCGCAACTTGGAAGAAAACGCGTGCAGCTGCCTACTGCCAGCGGCATCAACTCGATGATGAGGGCTCCTGCGAACTGTGAAGCAAATTACTAGCACACAGAAAATAAGATCTGCCAGAACTCCAAAGAACTAGAAAGTAAACAGAATATTCGCGCTCAGGAATGAATTCAGTTTTTGTTTCTTGCGTAAGAAAAAACGTGTCACATTTTTAATAATATTTTAACTTGTTTCTAGCGGCCTCTCTCGGCCACTTATTATCCGCTGCGTAGTTGCCCAAAGCTCAGACTACTACTGTACTCAGACCAAAGCTTTTTTCATCCGCGGAATGAGTGCGTCGTCGGCCCCGGTTCAACGTTCATCGTTGCGTGCTGCGTACAGAGTGGGTTTTCTGTAACAAACAGTCAGTATTTCATTCTGCTGGTTGTGGTAGAGCTTTACAGCAAGGCGAAGACTGTGTGTGCTCGATGAGAAACTGATTGCCGCTGCATGTGCGCATTTCCGGACGATGGGACAATGCTGCGTCACAGCTCGGCGGCTCGGCTCGGCCTCCCAGGCACGTCGCGAAAGTGGTGGCTTTTTTTTGCGGATACACGTCTGCATGAGCGGCGTATCGCTGCATGTTTTAGTTGAGTGATGAAGGTGAGATTTTATTGCCCCCAAGACGCGTGTCGCATTGCTCAGAACCTTCCGTTCCGCTCCCTTTGCTGCGTGTTTTGCTTACTGCGTCGTATTACCGCACCAACGTTCGCTGAACGTGCTTTAGCTGTTATTACAGTGACGTTCCTATTGTCAATGGGATCTTTCTCATGAACATGTTAAATGCTTAAGTTGTAAATTTGTAACTTCATATTGACTCCTTTCAATAGCAAATAAAGCGCGAGTAAAATATGGGAATCGTGAACAGGGCGAGATTTATTGGAGCGAAGCTATATCGTAGATATTTTCACTTCTCAGACGCATTAACTTCTAAATACTAGCAATCCCAATTTGAATTGCTTACCTAAGCTCTTACAGGTTGGCGTTCTAGCGCTAGCGTTAGTTATTCCGTTCGTTTGTTTTTGTTGTTCTTTGACGCTGATATGTAAGTACTTTGTTTGTTAGCAAGATCTTTCACCCTTTTATAATCTCACCGCGTCTCGTTTGGAGACCTACGCTCAGGAAATTTTGTTATCACGAGGATTTCATGAAGACCATGACGAATGAGCGGTGGTCGCTCTCCTACACTTAAAAATTTCATTGTCGTGAAGCGTCTATGTAAGTAATCGTGAATTAATAAAGCCTGGCTTTCTATGCAGCACAGCTTCACTCATTTATGCCCTCAGTGAAATGCCTCAAGCCATGTGGTTCTATCCATGTGCTTGCCGAATTCACTTGAAGGCCCTTGTTCACAAACGTGCCCGAAGAAATAAGCCCCAGAATGCGTTAACATGACGCGCGACGGAAGACTAGGCTAACGACGACGGAGGCAGAACGATGCTATGATAAGGTGGTTAAAGATGCCGTAACATTTCAGTTAACGTAAAACTTGACAGTAGAAATCCATGTCAAGTAAAGTTGGCTGAACAGTTACGGTGTCCATTTTTCTGCCTTATCCGAGCATCGTTCTGCCTCCGTCGTTGTTGGCCTTGTTTTTCGTTCATAAGTAAAAAGACAATCAAATTCCCCGCCAAAAGTACGTTACTGTGACGTCACAAGCAACGTCACGTGTTTGTTGTGCCTCACAGTTCGCAGGGGGCACTGGGAAACTAAAGCTTCGCTCAGAGTCGACACGCAGGCTTCTATGGGAGTTACGCTACCATTTGTTCTTCTACCATGGTATACCCTCGAAAGAGTGCCACGCGTCGTCTGCTAGCGCTGCCCCTGGACCCCTCGAGAGGGCGCTCGTGTAGTTGTCGCTACCTTTAAAAAAATAGAGGAGCCTTAGTATGGATGGATGGATGGAATATAGGAGCGTCCCCTTTGAAACGGGGTGGTAGCAGTAGCTATCATGCTCATTTTTCTCCATGTATCTTAATTACTGATTTAGAATGGTTAACTAAACCATCATTCTATTTATTAATTTTTTGTTCCTACATTACTAACAATATGTAACTTCTCTGCTCTTAAGCTACCAATCTTCCAGTCGTTTTTTGCTAGTTTCCACCACCAGTTTATTCACCCGGCCACTGGTATCTCTAAACCCCAGAGCTTCAGGAGCAGTTACTGCGCCTGCATCAATTTCTGGATGGATACCATTACATCATCATCATCATCATCATCAGCCTGATTATACCCACTGCAGGGCGAAGGCCTCTCCCATATCTCTCCACTTAACCCGGTTCTGTGCTAGCTGCATCCACTTGACCCCTGCGAACTTCTTAATCTCATCCGCCCACCTAACTTTCTGCCGCCCCCTGCTACGCTTTCCTTCCCTTGGAATCCAGTTTGTTACCCTCAGCGACCATCGGTTATCCTCTCTTCGCACTACATGTCCTGCCCATGTCCATTTCTTCTTCTTAATTTCCACTAGAATGTCGTTAACTTGAGTTATTTCTCTGACCCACTCTGCACGCTTTCTATCTCTTAATGTTACCCCTACCATTTTTCGTTCCATAGCCCTCTGGGTTGTCCTCAACTTAAGTAGAACTCTCTTGGTTAGCCTCCACGTTTCAGCCCCATAGGTGAGTACAGGCAAGATGCAACTGTTGTATACTTTCCTCTTGAGCGATACCGGTAAGCTGCTAGTCATAATCTGCGAGTGCTTGCCAAATGCACTCCATCCCAATCTTATTCTTCTTGTTATTTCCTTTTCATGGTCCGGATCTGCGGTTACTACCTGTCCTAAGTAGATATATTCGCCTACTACTTCCAGTATTTCGCTACCTAATGTAAACTCCTGTTCCTTCCCGAGGCTGTTGAACATTACCTTAGTCTTCTGCATATTGATTTTCAAGCCTACCTTTCTACTTTTCCTGTCTAGGTCATCAATCATTATTTGCAGTTCATCTCCCGAGTTGCTTAGCAAGGCAATGTCATCAGCAAATCGCAGATTACTGAGGTATTCTCCATCTAGCCTTATCCCTAACTGCTCCCATTCCAAGTCTCTGAATACTTCCTCTAAACAAGCTGTGAATAGTACTGGGGAGATTGTGTCTCCTTGCCTAACACCTTTCTTTATGGGAATTTTGTTACTTTCTTTATGCAGAACTATGGTTGCTGTGCAGCCACTATATATATCTTCCAGCACTTTCACGTACGGCTCGTCTACCCCCTGATTTCGCAATGCCTGCATCACCGCCGAGGTTTCAACTGAGTCGAATGCTTTTTCGTAATCAATGAATGCTATGTATAAGGGCTGGTTATATTCCGCGCATTTTTCTATCACCTGATTGATGGTATGGATATGATCGATAGTAGAGTACCGTTTCCGAAACCCTGCTTGATCCTTTGCTTGATTGCAGTCTAAGGTTGTCCTGATTCTATTAGCGATTACCTTAGTAAATACCTTATACGTAACAGACAGTAAGCTGATTGGTCTGTAATTTTTAAGGTCCTTAGAGTCCCCTTTCTTGTGAATGAGGATAATGTTTGCATTCTTCCATGCTTCCGGTACCGTCGATGACACCAGGCACTGCGTATACAGGGTGGCCAGTTTTTCTAGCACGATATCCCCCCCGTCCTTCAGCAAATCTGTAGTTATCTGATCCTCTCCAGCTGATTTCCCCCTTTTCATAGTTTCTAGTGCTTTCTTGACCTCGTCCTTCGTCACTGGTGGAACGTCTGACTGTTTTTCCCTGACGCCAATCTCATTACGGTCCTGACTACTTTGGCTACTGTAGAGATCTGTATAGAACTCCTCGGCTACTTTGACTATCTTGTCCATATTAGTGATGACGTTGCCCGCCTTGTCCCTTATCGCATACATCTGGTTTTTGCCTATGCCCAATTTCTTCTTTACCGCTTTAAGGCTTCCCCCGTTCTTTACAGCATGCTCAATTTTCTCCATGTTATACTTCCTTATATCGGCCACCTTGCGCTTATTGATTAGCTTTGATATCTCGGCCAATTCGATCTGGTCTGTTGGATTGGAAGCTTTCATACTCTGCCGTTTCTTAATCAAATCTTTCGTCTCCTTAGACAGCTTACCGGTATCCTCTCTAACTATCCTACCGCCTACTTCTACCGCGCACTCAGTAATGATATCTCTGAAATTATTGTTCCTTGCCTCTAGGGTAATGCCGCCATCCTCAGTTAGAGCTGAATACCTATTCTGAATACCTATTCTGGATACCATTACATTCGAGTATAATATGGTCAATTGTTTCCCTTGAGTTTCCACATACAGCACATGTGTCATCTCCATTGTTAAATTTCTTTTTGTAGCTGCGTGTTTTAAGGTACCCTGATCTAGCTTCGAAAAGTAGGGCACTGCCTCTTGAGTTATCAAAGAAATCTTCCTTCCTGATCTGCATTTTCCACTTACGATATAATTCCACACTCTGTTTCTTTTCCATCGAATTTATCCAATTTTTACCTTCTGTGTTTTTCACCGGTTGCTTAATGCTCTTTATTTCTCCGTCCTTGTGACTAGCATACTTACTAGTTAGTTTCCTAGTTCTTTTCCTCCATTGTGAGTCCACGCTAAGTACAGGTATTTAAATAGTTTAGCTGCCCATCTGTTACTGTCCAATTTCCTCAGGCGTTCCTGATATAATATTTTGCTCTGAGCTTCCCGTACTTCGAAAGATGCCCAGCCCATATCTCCCTGTACCGCCTCATTTGTAGTTTTGCCGTGGGCACCTAGTGCTAATTGTCCAACGGATCTCTGATTTATTTCTAATGTCGACTGTACCTCTGATTTTAGGCACAAAACCGCGTTTCCGAAAGTAAGTCCGGGCACCATAATTCCTTTCCAAATACCCCTCAAAACCTTATACCTATTGTATATATATAGTAGGGTCCTCTAAGCAGCGTCACCTGGCGACAGATAGCAGAAATAATGTAAAAATGAAGAAGGGCGCATTTAAAGCATACCACACACGTTCCTTCAGTGGCGCAATGGATATGCGCTCCTTACCTGCCCACTGAGCGAATAAAACATCGGTTCGAATCCAGTAAGCGTAACTTTCTTCCATTCTCAAGTCGTGAAATTTTTTTCTGATTTATTTTTAAATCGTAACGTTAAATTAAGCTATTAATATCTCGCCTGGGGTTTGTTCTCCTTTAGGTCGCATTATGTTATCTTTTTATTTCTTAAAAGCCGCAAAACCAGCCGTGAACAGAGCCATGAAGTGAGAGCATGACAACGCTGACACTATTCAATTACCTTCACCGCAACCATTTTTTGCCTTCAGTGAGTGTGTTTCCTTTAGGTTACGTTCAGAGACACCTTTCAGTAACTATCGCCGTTTAACCCGCTGAGAAGCAACCAGTGAGGAGAAAGAAGTTGCGGGACCCTACCGTTGAGGAGACGGAATTACGCCTTCCGGGGATCACCCGCTGCTGGCAAGCCCACAGACCTGCGAGAGAGCGGCGCTCGTCTTGTATGGCGGCCACATCGTGACTCTCGAGGCGTCGGACTTCAACAGTGCCCGGTGAACAATTTGGTGTTTGTTTATGTGACTATCTCGTGTTTGAACTGTGCTGAAAGCCTCTGTGTTATTGCATACCTCTGTAGTTGCATGCTTAGTGTTTGTATTCTGTGAACCTCTCGTCTGTGCATTTCAAGTGTTCTTGTGAATTCCTTTGTATCGTCTCTTGCTGTGTATAAAGTTTGTGTTGTTTGTTACTTCTGACTCCGACCCTTACTCTGGCTTGAACCGGCGACAGCTGGGCACCAAACGGCAGCCCCCTTCTGTCACTACAAGGTAGTTGAATTCCGGCTGAGCTTACCCCGCAGGTCGAGGGCATCTCCTTAGCGAGCGGAACAGCTGCCCCCACTCACTCTAAGGGTGTCTGGGAGTGTGCGCACCGTTCAGGGCGCATCGTTAATAATTGCCCTAATTATTAACGGGTGACACCGGGATTGTAGTCGGTGCGATTAGTCGGCGGGGGTACGGAGAGGGAATTCAGTGGCCGAGCATACCGACTGCATCGCTGCTGTAGCAGTTTCTCCATGATCACAGCTTCAGACAGAAACGTCGCGACGGTGGTGGGCGGGTTCCGCACGAGGCCGGAAAAAAGCTGATATTTGACGCCGTGCATCAGGTGCCGCACCTTCTTCTCTTCCCTCATGGACGGGTCTGCGCGATGGCAAAGGCGCATGACGTCTTCAACGTACATTGCGACCCCTTCGTTCGGAAGCTGAACTCGAGAGGTCAGGGCACGTTCCGCATTCTCTTGGCGATCACTGTTGGCGTACGCACCGAGGAGCTGGCTTCGGAAGGCTGGTTACGTAGAAAATGTGGCCTCGCGGTTCTCGAACCACGTCCAAGCAGCGTATTCAAGGCTGAAGTAGACGTTTCGAATTTTTGCAGCGTCGTCCCAGCCGTTAAATGTCGCGACCCTTTCGTAGTGAGCTAGCCAGTCCTCGGCGTCTTCGAACTGCTCACCGTGAAATGGCTTAGGTGTAAGTGGGGTCTGAAGGATGAGACAAGACGAAGGGGTGGAAAAGACAGTCGTGGTAGGGGTGGTCGGTGTCGTTGCCATAGCTAGGGTGGAAGCTAGGGGCTCTTTGTCAAGAGGGAAGGTCTCGGGGCACCAAGCACGGCGGCCGCGCGGCGCTAGGCACGTGGCAATGTATATATATATATATATATATATATATATATATATATATATATATATATATATATATATATATATATATATATATATATATATATATATATATATATATATATATATATATATATGCCCAAGAAAGTAGCAGGTGGCTAGGAAGCTAGCAGAGTGGGCCAGAGAAATAACTTGTTACTGACATTCTAGTCGAAATCAAGAATAAGAAACGGGCATATGGCCAGGACTTGTAGTTCGGAGAGAGGATAACCAATGATTTCTAAGAGTAATAAATTGGATTCCAAGGCAAGGTAAGCGTAGCGGGGGGCGGCAGAAAATCAGCTGGGTGGATGAGATTAAGAAATTCGCAGGGGTCAAGTAGATGCAGCTAGCCCAGGACCGGGTTGATTGGAGGGGAGGCCTTAGCCCTGCAGTGGGTATAGTCCGGCTGATGATTATGATGATGATGATGGTTGCTGTGCAGCCGCTATGTGTAAAGAAATAAATACAATTTACAAAAATTAAGGTGGCGTCTCTCATAGCCTGAGTCGCTTTGGGACGTTAAACCCCACAAACCAACCAACCAACCAACCAAAAATTAAGGTGCGAGGTAAGGAGACGCGATCTCTGCATTACTATTCACAGCTTGCTTAAAGGATGTATTCAGAGATTTGGAATGAGAGCAGATAGGAATAAGGATTGTTGGAGAATGCCTCAGTAATCTGCGATTCGCTCATTACATTGCCTTGCTAAGTAACTCAGGGGACAAACTGCAAGAGATGATTGGTGACCTAGGCAGAAAAAGCAGAAAGATTTCTCCTAAAATTAATAACCACATATTGAAAAATCTGAGGTAATGTTCATTAGTATCGGAAAGAAACAGCTGTTTACAATAGGTAGCGAAGCACTGGAAGTGGTGGGCGAAAATGTCTACTTAGGACAGTATCAACTGCAAATCCAGACCACGAAAGTGAAATCACATGGAGAATGAGATTGGGATGGAGCGAATTTGGTAAGTACTCACAGATTTTAATTGGCAACCAACCCGGATCACTCAAGAAAAAAGTGTATAACAGCAGCTGCATCTTTCTGGTACTCACCTCATCTATGGGGCTGAAACATAGAGGCCAACGAAAAGAGTTATGGTTAAGCTGAGCACTAAGAAGAGGGCTAGATAGCGAAAAAATGGCGGTTGTAATGCTGGGATAGGAAGTATGCAAAGTGGATCAGAGAACTATCTCGAGTTGCATTCATTCTAGTCGAAATCAAGGAGAAAATGGCAAGGGCAGAACATGTAGTGCGAAGAGAGGATAAAATATGGTCGCTAGGAGTAACGAATTGGATTCCAAGGGAAGGAAAGTGCAGCAGGGGGCAGCAGAAAGCAAGGTGAGCGGATGAGGTTAAGAGGTTCGCAAGGGTAATGTAGATGTGGCTAGCACGGAAGCGGGTTATATGTTAAATGCCTCCGTCATGCAGTGGGTATTGTCCGGCTGATGATGAGCGTCTGGAACGCTGCACAAAGAAAGGTTGCGTCGAAGTTTTGATCCGATCATCTGACGACACGTGATGTTTTGCTATTGATGCCGTACAAGCAAATGGAAAGCCAGAGGCGAAAAGAGGGTGATTACTGCCACCGCAGTATCTCTTGGGTACGTTATTGCCCCACTCGCCGATTCGGTGGATAGAAAACAGTAGGCGTCTCAGCTCCTATGCATAGCAACGAGTGACGAATAAGCAAGACGTTTGCTCGGCTCTGTCGGTCGTATATGAGTGCTTTCGCATCAACATATCGTTTATTCTACCCAGCTAGCTGCAGTGACCATTTTTCACTTGGTTAAAGTTGCATGTTATCCTATATATTTCACAATATGTAGAGAAAATAAGCCGTTAAGTGTGCCTGCGATAGAGTTTAGCAGGCTTGACATGACGTGAACGTGGAAGAGCCTGCAACTTCCGCGATTTCTGGAAGGCCCCACGTATACTTTGTTCAGTCATGCACCGCTACGACGCCATGCGCAGTTGATATTGTGAATCAGGTGATGAGACAGTGAAGAATTTTGGGCTTGAAAAACCCCCGAGAAATGCGGTGTATAGCGCTCAATATACACGTTGCTGAAAAAGTATACCAATTTTTTTTTTCAGTATATTACTTTCAATGCATCTTGTCAAGAATATTGCTACGAATATTGTAACATGCGACCAGATGGCACAGACCTTTTGCTCGTCGTTCCCCAACACCTGCGTTCCCCCATCCTTGAGCAGTTCCATGATGCTCCCACAGCTAGCCACCTGGGTGTCTCTCGCGCATACGGCAGCCTGCGCCGACGTTTCTACTGGCCGGGGCTCTAGCACTCCGTTCAGCAGTACATTGCCGCATGTGAACTGTGTCAGCGTCGGAAGAAGCCCACAATTTTGCCTTCAGGTCATATGCAGCCGATACCCATACCGATTGACCCGTTTTCCCGTATAGGCGTTGTTCTCCTTAGCCCCTTTCCAGTTTCCGCCTCGGGGAACAAATGGATCGCCGTCGCCACCGATTACGCTACTCGGTACGCTATTACCCGAGCCATCCCGACCAGCTGCGCCACAGACGTCGCTGACTTCCTTCTAGAAAATGTGATTCTTCATCATAGTGCTCCTACTAACTGACCGTGGCCGCTGTTTCTTGTCGCGAGTGGTTGACGAAATTCTCCATTCGTGCTTCGTCCGCCACAAATTGAATTGAACATTGAATTGAAAAAAATTTTATTTCCAGTAATATACAGGAAATGGGCCTCGGGCCAAAAGCTACAGCGATAGCTTGAGAGATGCCCGAGGCCCAGTAATGGCAGAGCAACAGGACGTGTGACGTTAAGGCGAATATCTACATATATAACATGAAAATTTTGAAGCACGGAAAGAGCACATATATACAAATGAAACAGCAAGTTAAAAAACAGCACAGTAAATTAACGACCCTCAATAGTGTAACAGCATGCACGAAATATGGCAGAACGTAATGAAAATGAAGTGACTATTATTGTAATAATGTTTAAGGCAAGGAACGGAAAGTACAGAGAGACAGTGCGGAATTGATAAAATATAGCCTAAAGTCCTTAATTGACACGGTAAAGATGTTTGGGTTGTGTATGCTATAATGATTTAATATGCATGGTAAAGTAAAACGAAGGCTCTGGTTACCGTATAACGTCCTCGTATTACGGTAACCGGTAAATTCACGGTAATACGGTAAATTCACCACCGCCTGTCACCCCCAGACCAACGGCCGCACGGAACGTCTAAACCATATCCTCACAGACATGCTGGCCATGTATGTGTCTGACGACCATTGAGATTGGGGCGTTCATCTCCCTTTTGTAACATTTGCCTACAATTCATCTGGTCATTCTACCGCTGGATACTCCCCATTTTATTTATTATTTGGCCGACACCCGTTACTACCCTTCGACACCTCCCAGCCGCGGCAGACGCCACCAGTACTTACGCCAGTAATGCCGTCGCCTGCGCTCATGATGCCCGCCGGATAGCTCGTGCCAGGCTCTCTGCATCCCAAGACTCCCAAAAGTTCCGGTACGACAGCCGCCA
Organism: Amblyomma maculatum; assembly: GCF_055883805.1. NCBI lineage: Eukaryota > Metazoa > Arthropoda > Arachnida > Ixodida > Ixodidae > Amblyomma > Amblyomma maculatum. The sequence goes on along the minus strand of NC_139347.1, from coordinate 204,989,804 downwards.
CCGTGATGTCCACTACACTCCTGGATCTCTCGTTTTGCTGTGGCTCCCGTGACGTCGAGTGGGCTCGTGTGAAAAACTTTAGCCTCGTTACACTGGCCCTTACCGTGTTTTGCGCCCCGTGACCGGCGTCACACCTACGAAGTTGAATCTGTGTTTCCGAAGTCCCCGTCCACAGCTCCAACCTCCGAAATAGTCCATGTGCCCCGTCTGAAGCCCTATTATCAACGTTCTATTTCGCTAACATAGACCGCACCGGGACTGTGCTTTCCCCGCGGGGGGGGGGGGGGGGGTAGTGTTACTTAGCTGTATTCGCTGTTCGTGATGAGGATGAAGAAGTGCAACAGACTCCGAGAAGACGACGACGCTGAGTGTTGTGAAATCGGTGCCCTCATCAACGTTAGTTGTGCGGTCAGCTTTCAGACTGTAAGTCTTCCCCGTAACAATATTGTGGCGTACGGCTTAGAGGTCTGAACACTACACTTATCACCTTGCACTGTTAAACACCAAAAAGCCCCCTGCTACCTGCCGCAGTTCACAGACTGGAAAGTGGAGAGAGAGAACGTCCTACTCCTCACTTGTAGAAGAAGAGGTTAACGAAAAGAAAATTTAGCTAAAGGATACGGTAGATCATCTGCAAGGCAGTTCAGTAGTCTCATTCCAGCCATTGAGGTTAATTATATAACTAACAGCATATTCACTAACAAGAGTAATGCAATGAATGGTAAAAGGACTGTTCTCAAGAACACCCGTCTTTTAAAGGGAGGCTGAAGGGAACTAGGCCCACCAGTTGCTTAGAGTCGGCCGCATCATGCGGTACTTCTAAAGGGGGCGCCGAATCCCGAAAATCGGCTATGGGAATCATGACGGTGCACTTAAACTCCGGTTCGGAACAAGTGCTCATCAGAGTAAAGGCGCTAACTGGAAAAAGCCTCAGTCTCAAAAGACGATTTACCGACAGAGGACTTCGCTTGACGTAAAGTTACGCATGAGGTTGAAGCCAGATTTTCGGGCATCACTAAAACGTCATGAGGATCGCCACCTGTGACGGCGAAATGTTTTCTTTAATTTAAAACGAACCACTGAAGAACCGGCCTTGGTGGTCGAAGTCCTCGATCTCGAATGTCGATAACTTCTCTATCCCGGGGTCCTCGCGATCAGCTTTTGCTGATCGCCAACTCTAGAGCTATAAGGCAAAATATGTCGGATATTTAACCTTACTGGAACCTGATTACAGTGAGCGAAAGCACTCACCGCGGTCATTAGGACGCGCGGCTACTGACGACGAGAACTCCGGTTTGAACACAACCGATTCACATCCACTCCGATGGTGTTTTAGAGTGAACACACTACACGCGGACTACCCAAATCACCACCAGAGCGAATAAGTCCTAGTTTTACCTTGCGGTGGCTTGAACGTCATTCGCCGACTTTCGGCGAATGGGGAAGTAAGGGGAAGACGAGATGGGACCTCGTGAAGAGCTCACGGTCATTCGCCCGCACCCCTGTGAACTCGAGAGTTCCAGCCTGAAGAGAAGGGCTTTTGTTCTCAGCAAGGATATCACCGGCATTTCTCCCTACAGTCAGTGTCATATTCGTCGACACTAAATCAAAGTGACGCCGCCGAATTCAGAAGTTACGTTCAAAGTATGTAAGCTAGCTAGCTCTAAAATCTACTATTTTTGCCTAGCGATCGAAAACCCTGCAGTGTATTGGCGCATTGCCAGCAGCGAGGGAATAACAAATTACAATTGCGCGGCAAAGCTGAGTACAGCTTTTCCTTATAACGTACTTCACCTTCACTTCAATGATTGCTTTGTCGGATCTTGACGGAGCAATTCAAACAACAATGTCGCAGTTAGAGCTGTATTCTACAAATGCCCACTTAGACATCTGCAGACTTACATCCAAAGGGAAATTCCGTGTGCATATTCACGTGGCACGAGAACTCATTATATTCGTGTTTCTACTGAGTAGTGTTATATGCGGAACCCAATATTAAGGATGTGTCGGCCCTTCACGCAAGCAAATGGTGATGAGTTTATTAATTATATAGATGCTTCTTAGATAACGGAATACTTCGCAACAGCAACTAGTTCTAAACAAAGCTACAGTACTAACGGTACGGTTCTAACAATATATGGCAGGTCAGTTTACATCTCACGTAAGTATTAAGATCCGACTGATGATAGCTGAGCCGGCCAAACAGATTCCTTGCCCATTGTGTGTCAGGGATCAAAGATGGTACTGAAACCAAAACACATATGGGCCACGTTGAAGACGCCATCAGTCCAAAAATTCCTTCCTAAGGTACTCGCGCACGTATTCGTACACAACCATCGTGATAGCTCCACCAGTACCAAGTCTAAGAACCTTAGGTGCGAGGCCTTTGTAAAAAGCGAAGAAACCTTCCTCGATGAACACAGTGTGCATGCACTGCAGACACGTCCTGTACTTAATCGTTCCTGGTGGACCAGGCTGCAGGCCTTGGATTCGACTCTTGGCTACGTCGAACGGTGTGTTGATCAAGGACGCTCCTGTAGCCGCGACGAACGCCGTCCCAAGCTGCATGGCGAAAATGGATACTTCGTTCTCCACCTTCGGCAGCTTATCCTTGACTGCAAAGTAGAAGCCCAGATAGAACATGTTGAAAAGACCGTTGCGAATCATGGTCGAAGTCAGTCCCAAATTCAAGCCACGAAGTCCGAACCCGCCTTTCCGATAGATGGCTCTGGTTACGGCGAACGTGCTTGGCTGACTCGTGACTGTGTGCTTGTCCGTCTGTAGACGCACCTTGACAACTTCGAAGGGGTTAACGAATGCCCCTTCGATGAGACCAGCCAGTAATCCCGCCAAGGAAAGACTGGCGACCGTCTGAGGGCCGCCGAAGGTAAACACTGTTCTGCTTTTCTCGAAGGTGAAGAATTTGGCTGCTCGCGTAGGTGTTTCAGCCAGCATTGGTGGCCAGATGCCCTTGTAGATGGAGAGGAAGCCCTCGTTACGAATCATGCGCCGAAAGCAGTCGGCTATTGAAGTGTATGGCAGTTCACCAGGGCGAAACTTGTCCGTTTGCACCTGAAAGCGTGTCTTGACCACATCGAGGGGGTGCATGAGGCAAACTTCGATGAAGGCCGCTAAGCCACCCGATGATGTCTCAATGGCGGCTTCTCGCGACAGCTTGTAAATATCCAGGTGCTCCGACATGACTCTGGTGCCGTTGATCTAATGACCGCTTCTCTGCATGGTATACAAGAAAATAACACTTGTTTGGACTAGTTAATTCGTGAGCCACAAAAGAACACGGCGCGAAGGCCGAGGACAAAGGAGATACGCCTATGACCGGACAGTGGCGCTGGTCCTGTCGCCTATGTATCTCTTTTGTCCTTGTCCTTCGCGCCGTATGCTTTTGTGGACACAGAAAAATTGTACTACCGATGCGATAAGCATTTCGACTCATGCCAGATAATTATTTACTGGCCCGGTGAGGTTACGTACAGTGTTTTACGTTCTTGCACTCTTTAGTCAGTCGTCGAAAGCAGAACCAGGCTGCGTATTCCCCCATGTGAAATAGAGGAACTGCTGACACACAGCACTACACTGCCGTCTGTGAATTTAAAGTGGGAATGGGGTAGTTTGTACGCTAATAAAAGTGTTGGACTCCTAAGCAACGATCAGTTTGGGTAACGAAACCTCATTGGCCATGCTTAGCTGCATACACCTAGTTTCCGCGAAGAGTCCGGCCTTGCCTCAAACGCACGTTCGGACTCTTTGAAGAACAGCCGCACACTGACGCGACCGCGCCCGGAGTACCTCATCGATGCGGCGTAACCTCACAAGACACGCCCGCCAAATTCGTCAGGTAACATCAAATCCTGTTCGGTCACATGACTATAGGACATAGATATGACGTCACTTGCTGGTCACGTGAAACAGTAAGATTACACTTTTCCCCTTGCATTGATTACCCGTAATAACCATTGACTTTAAATCCACAGACAGTGTACAGCGTGTCTTAACCAAGCTAGTTATCAGGTATGTCGATCTTCAACCGTCAACATTTCTTTAGCCACATTTTACCGATCTCTGCGAGGCGTGCGGCACACAACAGCTTGATGTGCCGACGAGGTTCTTATGCTTTGACATGAGACTGAAACACAGGCAGCGTTAATGCATTTTTTGCAATGCGCTAGACTAGAAGCATACATTTCCTTCATTCACATTTCTTCAATTGCTGTGAAAATGAACAAGTTATAGCGGAAAAGGGATGCATGAATGAAGAAATAACTTCTTTAAGGCAGGCGTTTTGCGGTGGTAATCGCAAAAAATTCCTTCAATTTCGGGTCCCGTGCAATAAGCAATGCTTGACTATCACCACTGAAGAGGAAATAGACGTTTCCTCGCTGCAAACAGGCTTCAGTTCTATCCTTTAAAAAATCACTGGTTCTCTGAATGGGTATCATGGCACACCAATGTCTCAGTGGGTAACACAATGAAAGTGCAACAGTGCATCAGATCTTGTTGAGGGCGTCTTTTTCACCTGTGTGCTTGTCTACAAGGCGCAAGCAGAAGAAACTGAAACCTAGCGCTTGCTACACCTCGTACCAGCTGCAATACCAGCTGGCCCTCGAGCGAAAAGCCTGCTACCAACAAATAAAAAGTAACAAGTAGTGTTCTCTCCCTCGGTTCCGTTAGTCAGGACGAATTGCATTACAATCCCCACTGAAGCTAGCAACGTTTGCCATATTTATGTGACAGAACAATAAAAACTCTTCTAAATACGACTTGGAGTATTTAAACTAAGCCCTTGTATGTGAAAGAAAGAATGCCGTTTCCATAAATTTATGCTAAATCCGACCTGTGAGTGCATGCGGTAGCAGAGTTCTTTGTTTACTTGTCCATGCTTCATAGATTCCCCAACAGCGATTATCACGAGAAGTATTACAAAATTAAAGGCATGCAACTTAAAAAATAGAGCAAAGCGGTTTGAAGTGCCACCAGCCAGGTCATAAACGGATGCTTGAAATGCAACTCTGGGGGTTTTTAGATGCTAACGTGTGTTAGTGCAATAAATATCATAAGTTCTGTTCTAAAACAAGGTTGTCGGCGCTCACATCAGCTTAGTATTTCCGGCAAAAGTATCTTGGATATAGCTTTCCCTCCCTTTGTGATTCTCGCTCTCCTTAAGCTGTCAGGTTTTACGAACAGCGCTGAGCATGGCGATGCTATACAAGACGCAAGTTTGTCCAGAAGCACGCAGATGGCGTCCCGGCAGACAACAGCCCGCAGTTTTTTGTTAGCTGTGACTATACTGAAGCGTTTAGGGTGGCTGATATTGCGTTTTACTTTTGCTAGGGTGCGCATGAAACGACGGCTAAGGACTGCACGAAAATGCGGAATTAAAGACTTATAGCAAAAGAAGATGGCGACAGACAATTCACTCATTAAGAAGCGGCTGAGTCTATTCGTGGCCGCAAGTGCCGTTCCCGTCGCCGACTCAAGGAATCAGAAATGAAGTCTACTCTGAGTAAGTCAACCTTAGTTGACGTCAGCTCAGGTGACACAGCAACTTTAGCCTAATCCCAATAAGAAGAATCTGGTTGCAATGTCGCAGGCAATGAAAAGGCTTACTCATAAGGTGTTGTCTATATGCCTTTTCTGGTATTGAGTGGCCTGCTCTACCACCAAAGTTCATCGTTATGCCTTACCCCAGTTTGGTTACCGCACAGGTTGAAAATACCAAAAACCTCGACAACCAGCAGGTGAAAGAAATGCTAGACAACTTATGCGTTTAATGCGGCTGCTCTCTACGATCAACATGCAAACAGTAAAGTTTTCTGCTCAGGTTTTAGACGCATTTGAGCCGCTCTTGGCGGTATTGCAATAATTCAAAATGGCGCAACGAACTAACGCCACCTCATGCGCCGCAGTGCAGTGAAGCAGTGCAATGCCCGAGCCCTGCGTGGCCGTCTTAGTGACCTACGAAAGCGGAGACATAACTACCGCTTTCCTGTGATTGGGATCTCTGAACCCAATATGCCGTATGCCTTCCGCCATTCTGAATATGTTCTGCTGTGGTCTCGAGAAGCCGACGAAATATGCAAAGTGTTGGTGTGTATACGTCAAGACAGTGTTCGCTACAGCTCCACAGCATACGTCACTACATTTGTTTGACATTAACCCTAAAAAGATGTCTTTTCTTGAACTGGAGCTTATATTCTATCCAGAGATGGCTTGAAGCAGTCATATCTATTGTGAACGATCCAGAACTATACAGCTTCTCATACTATTGTGGATGACTTTAATGCTCACCACCCTCAGTGGGGCAGTGCCATAATGAGCAAGCGAGGAAGAGACCTGCAGATGTTATGTATACGCAAGATCTCGTCAATATAAACGACAACTCACCAACGTTTCTACGTGGAACAACCTACAGCAGCTGCTTGGATGTGGCGTTCGCTTCCAGAAGCCTCTACCCCTTTGTTCATTGGTGCAGTGATGTGGAAACGCATGGGAGTGCTCACATACCTACTTACCTATGCATCAAGTGGTTCGCAGCTACCACTTCGTCTCGCGTGCAATGCACAAACTTGCCCGCATTTAGGACATCTGTGGAGACTTACTGCGTTCCCCTCCAGTCACCATCGCAAATAGAGGGCCTGATTACGTCCTCTCTCAGCGAGAACACTCGTTGTGCTGTATGCCTGCGTCAGTGTCTAGAATCTACGTGTAATTAGAGAGGCTTCGCGCGATCCATCGGTGGGCTGAAAGGAAGTACAGAAGAACGAAATCCGCGTACGATCTCGCCCATTCTCGCCGAGCTCAACGGCATGTTTTACGCCACACTGAGAAGGTTAAGATGACAACGCTGGGGACAGTTCTACTCATCACTGGATCCCCATAAGCCACTGTCACGTATCTGACATGTTACGAGAAGCTTGCGCTCACCTCCGCAAGGAAGGCAGCCTTTCAGTGCCCTGGACCTTTATCAACACCGCAATGAAGTTGACGTAGCAGATTTCTCTAAAATGAATGCGGACACAACACCACAGGCACAGTCACCAGTTTCAGAGGTGTTTGCGCTAACGTCACCGAAAGAACAATACGACTTGCCCTTTTCAATATCTGAATTAGACGCCGCACTTGCCTCTTGTCGGCATTAGTCTGCGCCTAGTCATGACGGGATTTATTATTCAACTTTATTAAAGCTAGGCAAGGATGGTCGAACTGCGCTACTTGTTTACTTCAATGACATATGGGCTTCTAATACTGTTCCTGAACACTGGAAGATTAGCCGCCTGGTTTTTTTTTAAGTCTGGATAGCCCCCTTTCAAGCTTACTTCATACCGGCCAGTTTTCCCAGCAAGCTGTGTTGGAAACATTATGAAACGAATGGTGCTGGCTGGACGTGAGTGGTTTCTAGAAACTTATGATCTTTATCTGAATATGATGACTGGATTTCGTCGGGGACGCTCTTCCATTGACAGTGTCATCGACCTTGTGGCGACATTAGGACACGAAAAGCGTCACCATCGACTAGTAGCTGCTGTCTTTTTAGATATAAAGGGGTCTTACGACAACGTCTTCCATGATTTTGTTTTCGATGGACATGACGGTTTGGGAGGTGGTGGCTGGCTCTACCTGTGAATTGTGAGCTATCTCAAAGGCCACTCTATTTACATGACTACACCTGGTGGAGATTCCCTATTAGGTCAGTCGGGGAGTTCCGCAGGGAGGAGTCCCTAGCCCAACGAACCACCATGGGGGGTGATTAACCTTCGGAGCACCTACGTGTTCCCGGGATACTGAATAAAGCAATGGGGCCACTTAGTGGGCTCGAACAACTTACTCTGACGCACATCTGGTCAGAATATCATAATTATATTCACGTATACACTGACGGATCTGTGTAAGCACAGGCATCCGCTGCAGCTGTGGCCATACTGGCTTAGAAAATGACTCTCCGTTTCCTTTTGGGCCATACTTCTATGTCAACCTCTGCTGAACTTGTAGTCCTTTGGAAATCTATTCGTTACATATGTGGGGAACCACCTCAGAAATGGAGTATATTCACGGCCTCAAATGCATTGCCAATTTTTGAAATTTTCTTACGCCACATCGCTTACCGATCACTGGCACTCAACGTCTAGAGCCCTTACATTTTCCCGACTGCAGGTCCACAGGATAATGTTTCAATGGATCCCTGCCCACTGCAGGCTCCATGAAAATGAACAGGCCGATGCTGAAGCAAAAAGTGCCCTCAGTGCCCTCATCTAATCTTTACTTACCGTCTCTCGCACAACGTAGAAACTTTTTGCGCCTATGCTTTTTATCACAAAATTTATCATCGCAAGTTATTGCACTCTCGTTTTATCGCTACACCCCCTATCGCTATTCTCGTGTTGACCATTAACATGAGACTGGATCTATTTTTTTGCCGTACTAACACTTTTTTGTATTCTTTCATTCCTCGCACATCGAAAGAGTGGAACCACCTTCCCGCTGCCGTGGCTTGTATACGGGATTATGCTGCCTATCGTCAGGCTCTGATGACGACGTTTTTATCTGATGCGAATCATTAGTTTCTTTATGCTGTATAATTTTCTTCGTTTTTTTATTATTTTTTTGGTATGTTTGTTCAGCTTCTTGTGTTTTATTTGTTACAGTTGTTGTTTCTGGAATTTTTTTTCCGTATTTCCTTGACTGCTTCGAATACTGTATGTTGCGACATTTTAACTACGTTGTTGTGCCGCCTGTAACAAAAAAACAAAATCTTGCGATGTTTGCTTGCCCACTCCCATCTGTAATGCCTCGGTGCTTGAAGGTGTCGAAAATAAATAAATAAAGTAACGGTCTTTTGCAAGAGTGAATACCACGTGTGTTCTTACGAACTGTATGAAAAATACATACAGCAGCTTGTTGGGCTCAGTCAGAAGCCCGACACATCCGTCTAAGAAGACTCGATCGAACACTGACATTTTATGTTCCGCTTGAAATTCTTCGCCATCATGCATGCTTGCTACATAAACTTCGCTTAAAGGTGGCTTCCACACGCAGGTACTTGTACTTAATTGGACTGGCGGAATGCTAAAACACCCCGAGACCACATAATTATTGGTTTTCTCTGTGCATGCGCGTGAACAGAAAGTGCAGTTTCATTGAAGCGTTTGGACCTCTGTCAGAGGAGTGGCTGCTGGGCGCTTGGCAGGACAAGGGGATGTGAGTCCAGGCAGTGTGCGCTCTTCGCCGTGTTTTGTGTAATTAAGGTACTTAAGGTACTTTGTTGTTGTTAATTAAACCGGAATGTGTAAATTTCTTAAAGTAGCGAAGTAAATTAGCGTAAACAATACTCAAGTACCATTTTGAGCTTGTGCTCCGTATTTTTTGACGTAATCATCATTCAAATAACACCATATATTTTTTCAGGGCCGAGCGAGCGAAAGAACATGTCTTCACAGTATGAAAGAGCAATGAACAAGCGTAGAGGGGGAGCCTCAGTTCGCAAGCCGAGACAACGTTTCGGCAAGGGGACTTGTCTTCGTCTGGGCAACGCGATCAACACTGGCGGGGTTATAAACACGGTTTTACTTTCGAAGAAGAAAAGCCAAGGAGAAGGGTGGCGGAGAAACAAGTAGGGAAAGGCGCTAGGCTCCGTTGTAGTGCTATGACGTGTAGTGCTCGATCTTTGTAAAGGGCCCTACCCTCTTAATCACTATCCCCTTTATCCGTGCTTCTATTAGAAACACGCAGTTGTAATTTGCCACATCATGTGAATGACTACCCGGCACAGATATAAGGCCCGGCATAACATATTCGTCTGAGGGTATATCCGTGTCCTGAGGTTAAGGGCCCTACCCTCTTAATCACTATCCCCTTTATCCGTGCTTCTATTAGAAACACGCAGTTGTAATTTGCCACATCGTGTGAATGACCACCCGGCACAGATATAAGGCCCGGCATAACACATTCGTCTGAGGGTATATCCGTGTCCTGGGGTTGCATAGCAGTCCAGATCTCTGGATCCCCGGCTTCTGTTCGGATCTCAACTTCCTATGTGAAAGCTGCCAACTCGGGTAGCACTCTATACGACCACGAAGCCTGCAATCTATGTGGTCTACCAACTCCCACATGCCGGAGACACGCTCGTGGATGAGTTTGTGCTCACAGGGGCGATTATATACCAACGCTGTGTTTCCCGCTGAATGAGAAGCAGTCGCAGATACCTTCTCTTATTCGCCAAGAGCCACCTTCATCTTGCGCATCCTTAACCCAGCGGTCACCATAGCCCCCTCCTCGCGCTGTAGCCACACTTTGGCATCGTCTCATCCCTGCCCCATTCCGATTGCGCATGCTTTCGCTCTCAGCACGCAGCCCCCAAGAAGCTCCCCATTGCTTCTCTCTTGTTTCCCTAACTGCGGGCAGGGGATTTGAGCAAGTGACCACGGAGACGGTGAGACCTGCAACGCAGCAAAGTGTGGTAAGAATCTCTGGCTTCGAACAGGCCGCCATTAGAAACTGACCCTGGCAATTTTCAACGCTAGAACTCTAGCTAGTGAGCGTAGTTAAGCAGTGCTGTTAGAGGAACTAGAGGGCATGAAATAGGATGTGATAGGGCTTAGTGAGGCTAGGAGGTCATATACTATACTGAAGGGCGACATATATTGTGTTATTGAGGTTTACCGGAGAGGCGAGAACTAGGAGTAGGTTTCCTTGTCGATAAGGATATAGCTGGGAATATAGAGAAATTCTTAGCATTAAGGAGAGGGTGGCAGGCATGGTAATTAAGCTAATAAGCTGTATAAACTGTATGTTATGCAGGCATAAGAACCTACATGTAGTCATGATGACAGGGCAGTTGAAAGCTTCTACAAATATATAGAATCGGCAGTGTAGAACTGGGGAGTGTAAAGACGCAGTATACTTGACTAATGAGTGACTTCAATGGCAAGGCAGGGAAAAGGCAGTCAATGACTATTGCATTGGTTCTAGGAATACCAGGGGGAGTTACTAGTTGAGTTTGCAGAACGCAATAACTTCCGAATAATGAATACCTTCTTCAGCAAACGGAAGAACCGAAAGCGGACATGGAAAAGGCCTAACGGGGAGACTAAAATAAAACTGACTTCATACTGTGTTCTAACCACAGCATTATGCAGGATATATAGGAAATCGGGAAAGTGCGATGCAGTGACTACAGGATGGTAAGATCTCGAATTTGTCTAATTCTGAAAAGAGAACGAAACAGATTAGTAAAAATAAAGTCCATCAACGAATTAGCGGTGAGGGGGAGAGTAGAAGTGTTCAGGACCTCAATATAGAATTGATATTCAGCTTTAACCGACGATGAGTAGATTCGCATAGAAGCAATGACAATTGTTGCAGAGATATCACTACTGCGTGTGGGGTAGAAGTCGGCAGTAAGACAGAAAGGATACCGGTGAACTATCTAAGGAGACAAAAGATTTTATTAAGAAACGCCAAAGTCTGAAAGCGTTCAACCCAACAGGCAGCCGATAGAACTGGCAGAACTATCAAAGCTAATCAATAAGCGTAAAGTGGTCGACATAAGGAAGTATAAGATGGGAAAAATTAAGCATTGAGTAGAAAAGTATCCAATAGCTGCATCATACCGGTATTCACCCATGGTACGGAAATGTGGAGGCTAACCAAACGGGTTCTTTCTACTTAGATTAAGGACAACGCAGAGGCCTATGGAACGAAAAAAGTGGAAATCAAGATAAATAAATGGACATGGGCAGATCATGTAGTGCGTATAGAGGACAACCGATGTCCGCCTAGGGTAACAAATTGAATTTAAAGGGAAGGAAAGCATAGCATGGGGTGGCAGAAATTTAAATGGGTGGTGAGGTTAAGATGTTCGCAGGGATAAAGAGGGTGCATCTAGCACAGGACTGGATTAAGGAGAAGAATATGGGAGAGGCCTTCGCCCGGCAGTGGGTAATGTGGGCTATAAAGATGATGATTCTCGTACAAACATATGTGCACAACTTTGTGCACCGCCCCTAAATGAAGAACAACTATTAAGAATGCCGTGTTATGAATTGAGTTTTAAAAAATGCACAAATATGGACTTAGAATCTTAAATTTTAAGTGTTTTCAATACCTGGGGTTGGCAGACAACTCAACTATTGAAAACAGGTATTTGTAAATAGCAAAGTATAATCAAACAAGACACATAATACCACAAACCCCCTCCCCCCCCCCCCCCCCTACACACACATCTATCTGTACCGGCAGTATCAAACTGCTCAGTACGTTCTTACGCCTCATCGAGAATGCGCGGGAAACAAAGGAATAACAAACAAAGAACTTGCAATAATTGTTATTTAAAGTACGCGGCGGGGAAAGGCTACATGTTAGTACATGTTGCAGACAATCTACACTCCAGCGTCACCTCACGCTACGTTGGAGCGCGCAGCGAGAAGCGACCTCGCCGTGCGCTGGCGTGGGTTACGTCACAGCAGCGAATGACCGCTACGCAAATAAGAGACATACGTGCGTAATTAGGGTGGTCAGCTTTCCTAGCACGATATCCTCCCTCATCCCCCCCCCCCCTTGTCTTTAAACGAATTTGCAGTTATCTGATCCTCTCCAGCTGCTTTCCCCCTTTTCATAGTTTCTAACGCTTTCTTAACCTCGTCCTTCGTCACTGGCGTATAACGTCTGAGAAGCTCTCGGCGCCTGCGTGAACGCTGACGCCGACATCTAGCACGAAAAGATCTCCGCGCTTCTTTCGAGTTTCCTGGTATCTTGTACGGCGCGCATGCGCACACCGTCAATTCCAGTTCGTCGTCTACAGCTCGTGATTCTACGAAAGTGCTTAAGGATTTCCCCTCTATTCTTTTGACAAGCGATATACTTCACGGAAGCCACGAGTGACGCATCTGAGGCAGACGAGCAAATGCGCATCGGTATTTGTGTCTCGACGTGTACTGCGACTTTGGCGGAGCTGTGGATGAATGCGCTTTAGCAAATGACGAGAAAGTCCGCAGAAAATGAAGCGGCAAAAACCACACGCAGCTCGAATGCAGAGGGCATGCCTTGACGACGGCAGTATACCTATATTGCCTTCAAAACTGTATTTGTTGTTTTTTAACAGCCACCAGCATGCGGCCTTATCACTCTGATTCTGGATCTCGTAACAGTCCTGTATTCTTTGTTTGTTAATGCTCGATGTCGCGCGACACACCTTTATCAGTTTCGCGGCAATATATCACTAGAGGTCGATGAATCATCTGAGGAAGCACTGTGAGTGTTAACTTCCTTCTGTGACTCGTAAGGCAGTCCGAAAGTGCATATAGAACAACGGTGGCCATATTGTTATTCTTCGTGAGCTGTGGCGTTTTAAACGATTCAAGCGGGAAACAGATATCATTATAATGCAAGACAGGCAGAAAGGTTTCGCTTAGTGATCCCTCTCTAGTATGCCAATCGGGGTAAAGAAGAGAGACGCTTCTAATCACTTACACAGTGCATGTCCGGTCGATCTTCTTTTTCTCTTCTTCCATCATTTGCCCATATCGTGCATAAACCTCTATCTATTCCAATTCTCCTCTCCTTCGGGGCAAGCACCAAGGGGTACGCATTGAAACCAGTGAGCGCATCTGTTTACGAATCTATAATTACACCCAGTATAGTCCTCTTCTAGAATAAGAATTTGGTGCCTTTTATTTTTATTTTGTATTTTTAAATCAAATCCTAATTTAAGACCAAAATTCGGTGGTGTAATCAGTGGTTATGCCTATATTATTGCATTGCAGGAATGGACATGCGTCCCGGCCCATATTATGTTGGCCTAAATAACGTACAGATTGCGAGGAAACTTTGTTTAAATCGTGTGTCTTGCTGCGCTGTCGCGCAGGACGCTGGGTAGCAGCATGTGGTAACTGATGTAACACATATAGTTATGCTGGTTACATCGACTTGCCGTGCAAAGATATAATCAATACAAGTTACATTTTGGTAGTGGCTTGAGGTGGGTTATTGCAGCTGGGATCCAAAGTAGTTCGCGCATAAAAACTGGCAATCACTGCGATTTCTTAGCGTCCACATTAAAGTCGCGCAGATGATGAGGGGAACGCCCATTCAACCGTGCTTAGTGTTCTCGCCTGTAGCTTCCAAAGGTGGTCCCGTCCCCGTCGCAAGCTATCTCGGCAATGGGCAGCGGCAAGCGTAGAAGGTTCTGACGATGCCATTATATGAGCTCATAGCGTGTTATCAAAACAGGTGGCAGTTTACGAGTGGGATCATCATCATCATCATCTTCATCATCATCATCAGCCGGACTATATCCACTGCGGGGCAAAGGCCTCTCCCAACCCGATCCTGTACTAGCTGCATCCGCTAGACACCTGAGAATTTCTTAAAGGGTCACGACAGCTAACATTTGAGCATGAACTGTTGTTTGCTTTTCACTCCACATACGTTAAATTATATATCCTCGAAATTTGAACTCATTCGGTGCCGTAGATAGTTTTAAAATGAATTTGTATTACTAATATTGAAATCACTTTTCTGGTCTGGTAACCATTAGCAACTGACGTCACAGTGAGATCTCATCCCCATGTCATCTGCTACTCGAGGTGTCGGCTGCACTCTTGCATGCACGCCTTGGACGGGTGTCACTGAGAGCTTTTTTTGTATTCAGCTACACTATTTTATTCGCATATTCTTTTTTCCTTTACAAGCCTTTGCAATAATCTGCGACCTTAGTGACCCTCGGACTTGTTTTGGACTTCGTCTAGAGATTGTCGAGGAGGCCGTAATCGATGGCTTCATGCTGTATTTATTTCAGCATATAATTAGAAGCACATTATTCTTCCGTTATGAGAGTAGTTTGTTTAGCAACAAAACGCTCCCGCACATAAAAAGGCGCATATCCAACGTTTCCTGAAAGTGAAACGTTGAAAGTGAAAGCGGAGAGTGGTTAGCGTTGTGCTGCTGATTGCAGAGCTATTTCCCGACTCTCGTTCGGTTCAAAACAAAAAGGAAATTTCAAACAAGCATACTTTGACGCGAGAGAATACCTTGCGGCATTAGAGAAGCAGAAAAAGCTTTCAAACGACGAGCTACCCCTTGACTTGCTGTTGCATGCGCGTGTTAGTAAAACGTAATTATTCCCAGATGGTAAAGCTTTTTTTTTTTGCAAAAATATGTTCAGTCTGGCCGCTGCCAGCGCGCGAAAGCATGCGCCGCCACCGCTGCTTCAGCCCCGCCATCGCACAATCCATTGAGATTCGAATGCGCTTCACTGCGACCGACTCCCGGGCCAAATGGCGTCTCGTGAGTGCTTTAACATAAACACAGTAAACAGACACCGTTTATTATGTAGTGTGTGAAACCTAAACTCCTACAGGAATGCGCCGATTCGCGGATTACGACAGCTCCCCCAGTGTGTTTGCTCAATGCCTTCTCAAGAAAGATGCCTGCAGCATGCGCCGAAAACCCGCTGCTCTTACCTTTCCCTATTTCCTCCTTTCCACCTGTGGTGGTAGCTCGCGATCCTTACGGCGCCTGCCTGCAACAAGCATTTGCGCATGCACGTTCAGGACAGCCGCTGCCGCCTCGACACCACACCAACCCAACCCCATTTGCAGAGATAGGGGGCCATCTGGCGCCATCTCTCAACGACCGCATGCAGCTGAAGGCACAACGACTTCAATGGATAAGCGTGCTATGACACAGACATCTTTCTATACAAGGTATTCACTGACGCTCTGTGCGCGGTGCATTGTGGGTAACTGAGGCGCAGTCGGCCATTTTTGTGTCCACGGAACGAACAGAGCGAACGTACGTATCAAGTGCTGTCGTGTGGTTCTACAAGCAGTGGCATCCGCAGCTATATGTTGTTTATTGAGCTATCGTAGACTGTAATAGACGCGTGCACAGTGTAAACAACGAAAGCTGAAGAGCTGCACGAACCGCCTCAAAATTTAAAGTTTCGGAAGACACACGAACAACTCCACACGAACGAGACACGCCACCGAGATGCGACGTCACGTATGGCTGGCACGGCTCAATCGCACAAGTATCATGGAATATGAGAAATGTATGTCAAAATGGGATGGAGTGGAATCTTCTGTGCCCTAGCAGCCAGCTCTAGTCACTATCCGTGCACGACTGTTCTTCACACACTCGGCAGACACATTCCCGATAAAAGAGCAGCGCGGCAATGTATCGCTTCTATTCATGCGCATGCATGCAGCGCGTCGCCAACACCTCCTCGTCGTGTTTTGCTGCAATAAAATCCTTCAAAGAGGGCTCGCTAAACTTTGTATTTGCCGTATTTGTCTCATTCGATCTGAAGAAGTCGGATGTTCGCATCGTCTGTGTCGGTTGCTAATCAAAGCAGACCGCATGCAGATTCGGCGAAGGAACGTAGGTGGGCAGAGTTGTTTTGCAGAGCGTTTGAAGAACTTTATAAACTTATTTATCTCTAATAACAAATCAAGTTTAGCTTGGCCAAAACTGCGCTGTATTTCAAGAGTTTTGTTGCAAAAAGTTATTTCGAACCCGCAAGGCAACGAGGTGGCGCCACCGGTGTCATCGCTGTGGCCTGTGGCAGCGGTTTCTTTTGATTCCTTTCCGCCACAGACGATGCAAACATCCCACTTCATCTGGTCGATTGAGGCAAGTACACCAAACAAGTTTTGTATAAAAGATACTGACTGCCAAGCGACATTTCTATGCAGAATATCAGCTACAAAAACTCAGCGGTTTAGTTGGTATAAACGTTGGACAGCACGCACGTAATTGTACAAAGAGTGAGTTCGTCTGCTTCAACCGCGGCTCTTAACCCAGCCGCTTGTAATGTAGTTGCGTTCTTCGAGTGGTCCGTAGGCTTGCGATTGGTTTCTTGTGACGAAGCTCGTCCGTAGGACAAGGAAATCATTAATGTCTCACATATTTATGCGTGGACACAGGCCGACGCTTACCGTGCAGTTGCGCATATCGACTGCACACGGGTCGGTAGCAAAGTTTTGTTTCGTACAGGTCTATGTCCGCATCGCGCACACTTTGCCGATAAATCGAAATGACACTCATGATACCGATTGAGTTTTCATAACAACGGTGCTGTCATGAGGCAGAGTGACAGAGCAAACGGACGCGCACGAACAGCTAAGCTAACCGCCGCGCCATGCTAGTACTAGTCAGAACAGGACGCAAAGATGGCGTCGGCTGCATACAGACGTCACCTGTGACATCCCGTGAATACCCCCTATAGGAGGCGATGGTTTGCTTACCCACAAGCAGCGCCACAGCTGCCGGCTGCGCTCGCCAGAAAGGGTCACATCGACGCTTCCCGCCAAATGTGCACGCGCTTTTTGATGTAGGCAGTCGTCAATTTGGGGTCACTACTGACAGAACTACACTCGGCGGCCACATTCAACCGTTAAATCTCGTGAATGTGCGTTCCGTAATGGCCGAAACTCTATAGACCAACACCGATCTGTGACGTAAGCACGATGCGGTGGAGCTTCTATCGCCAGAGTGGTTCGACTGGGGGTGAAAAATAGGCTTAGCGCCCATATGAATACATGGAAGCGAAATATTCCAAAGCAGTTTTCTAGTTTCGCGGGTCATCTGTTATGTCGTTATTCGGTACACAGCAACAATGTACGCCGTGGAAAAGATCGTGGAAGTGTGAAATCTCATTACCGAGGCGAAGTATTTTTAAAACACCGCAAAACGCACCGTGGTGCGAGTTGAGAGGGCGGCCCATAGAAATACATGTAAACACAACTTACCACAACATTTTGCTCGGTTCAGCAGCGTTGAACCCTTGTCATTTTTTGGTGAACGTCTTGTACGATGCCCCGGCGTCATTGTGCATGACACACTACATTCTCTTGCAAGTAATGTCAGTCTGACGACTTGCGGGACCGCTCACAGCACGATAAACTGACCATGCACTGGCAGACGACCATGTACCACCCGCTGTCGCTAGCAGACGCTCCGGAGCTAGAGGTTGCCGCGGTGGAAATCGCCAGCTACGCTGTCGTCTGCTGCAATGCGCGAATCTCGTTCGGTTCATACTGTCGTATGGCGCTTGATAACGGCTTTTTAAATGTAATTCTGTCTAGCACGTATCACTGGAGCGACAGTATTATCAAGCGTATTTACCCTATGCGGCAGCATATCAAACTGTAAGCAAAACTGCGCAATTCGCTACACCCAGCTTGCCTTTTGGCGGTGTCATGATTCATAACACAGGTTATTCGAGGAGTTTTAAAAGTAGACTGCCTCCGTAATGACGCACCATACTTTATCACACACTTCTTTAAAACGCTGGTCAACGTTTAACGACCGGTCACCACTTCTGATGCTCTGCAAAATGAGAAAAATGTTCCGGTAAGTTGTGTTTACATGTATTTCTACGGGTCGCCCTCCCAACTCATACCCGAACATGTTTCGCGGCGTTTTAAAAGTACTTCGCCTCGGTAATGACATTTCATATTTTGAAGATGTTCATAGTTGCTTTCTACTGAATAACGACATCACAGTGGCCCCGCGAGATGAGCACACTGCTTAGAAATATTTCGGTTCCATGTATTCCTATGGGCGCTAAACCTATTATTTATCCACAGTCGGCTGCGACGCCGCGAGCGCCCCCTTTGTTTGTAAACACGGTGTTGGTCTATACCTGATCCCCCATGTACTCGCGCTAGGCCTACTCGTCACGGAACGGGCCGGTAGTTCGGCGCCGACAAATATCTCTGGTCAAGGTCATTGATGAAGAGAAGGGGAACATATAAAATGTTGCCGCTTGTTTTCTTTTTTATAACACAGTTAAGATACAGAAGAGCACAGCCGTTCAAGTTGTTCGCTCATTGAGTGTCAAGTTCTCGCTATGTCTCCGAACGCGATCCGACCAAAACAGATCGGGCGACCGTCCGCTGAGTAGTTCTGTCGGCGTCGCGGGGCTCAAAACTCCACAGTATATTGATAGGCGACCATTCGTCGTGGTGGCGCCGTTGAAGGTGTAATACGTCGGTAAGTAGGTAAGGAACCTAATCGCGCCCAGGCCACTGACTGTGACCGTGTCGTATGCTCAAAAAATAAAAATAAATAAAACGCTTTCGTGCGGTAACATCTTCATCAAGCACTCCCGCATGAGGGACGACTACTATTTCAATTGTTAAAAAAATAGGAAACGTATCCTTTGATATTGCAGCCTTTATTGCAGACGATGCTCCATCGCGTATCATCTGTGACGACACATGAGGACCTCAAAATGGCGGTCGCTCTTGGTAGGAAGAACGTCCTGATTCCGATTTCTATCGCATTCTTTTTTGTAATATGTGCCGCTTGCTAGGCACTAAAACTGTGCGTGTAGAATCGCACACATGTATATTATTCACAGAAGTAAAAAACAGCAATGCATCGACCGACCCTGTCATCGCCCCTTTAACCTCATCCGCCCACCTAACTTTCTGCCGCCCCCTGCTACGCTTTCCTTCCCTTGGAATCCAGTTTGTTACCCTAAGCAACCATCGGTTATCCTCTCTTCGCACTACATGTCCTGCCCATGCCCATTTCTTCTTCTTGATGTCCATTAGATTGTCAGTAACTTGAGTTATTTCTCTGACCCACTCCACACTCTTATTATATCTTAACGTTACCCCTACCCTTTTTCGTTCCATAGCCCTCTGTGTTGTTTTTAACTTAAGTAGAACCCTTTGCGTTATCATTCAAGTCTCAGCCCCATAGGCGAGTATAGGTATTATGCAGCTACTGTATACTTTCCTCTTGAGAGATGCCGGTGAGCTGATAGTTATAATCTGCGAGTACTTGACAAATGCACTCACTCTCTATCTTATTCTCCTAGTAATTTTCTTTCATGGGCCAGGTAAGCAGCCACTACCTGTTCTAAGTAGACATATTCGCCTACCACATCCAGTGCTTCGTTACCTATTTTAAGCTGTTGTTCCTTCCTCACGCTGTTAAATATTACTTTAGTCTTCTGCTTTAAAGACTTAAAGGCAGCGACCACTTCATCCTAAAACACATGATCACCCAAGACAGGAAATTGGGACAAAAAAGAGGAAACCCACAAAGACTCACGGACTGGGATAAATTTAGAGGAGAAACCAGAACACATCGTCTGGGAGAATGGAGGACAGAAAAATGGACTGAACAGATTCGCAAGCACGTAAGAAACAATAAAAACATTGTAGAAGAAGATGGCGCTCCTGCAATCATGGATCCGCACTTCCTGCACATGTGGGAGGCCAAAAGCAGCATAAAAAAAAATTTAGGGACAGAGGCGGATTAGAAACCTAAGAAGAAGAATCCACAGACTCAACAAAGGGATTGACAAATACGCCCTAAAAATATGCGAGAAAAATTGGCTTAAAAGTTTTGACAACATGAAGAAACAAATGAGTCTCCCCAAAACGTGGAACATCTTCCGCTACCTGTAATGCCCGAGCAGTCCAGTACCAACTCGAGCATAAATCAGCGGAAGACACGTCTTTGAGGGCATAAATAAGCACCGCGTGAATCAGCTCAAAGACATCTGCGTTGAAGGTGGCGTCAACCAAAATCTGCCGACATACCGGGGACTAGAGAACCTGGAACTAGACCGATTCATAACAGTATACCAGGTCAGAGCAGGGGTAGCCAGCCTCAAAAGGAAGTCCGTTTTTGGACCGGACGGTATAACCAACAATTTAATCAGCGAGTCTATTGTCAGCCTCACTAAATACACGCAGGAAATACGAGAGAAGGGGGAGCTCCCCATGTAATGGAAATCACAAACGTCATGTTTATACCCAAGCCAGAGAAATCACACAAGTTAAAAAATCTAAGACCCATTTCCCTCACATCGTGTTTGGGGAAGCTGATAGAGAAAGTGGTCTAAATAAGACTTGTCAACTATATGGATGCAGAAGGATTGCGGCCTTATGAAATGGTTGGCTTCCGGATGCTCTTCGACATGCAAGACGTCACGGTGGAGACTCAAACATGACATCATGGACAAGAGAAAAACCAGACAAAAAAGTCCTCCTCGGCCTAGACTAACTATGGCCTTGGATAATGTAAGGCACTACGATCTCATAGAGCTAAACATTGGTGCATGAACTTTCGCTTACGTAAGCAACTTTCTCTCAGAGAGAAGGCGCGAGTTGAAATTCCTAGAGACAGAATCCCCAATCATCAGGACAACAGGCAGGGGCACGCCACAAGGTTCGGTGCTCTCCCCATTGTTCTTCAACATGGCAATGATGAACCTCCGGTCCCTCCTCAAAACATTACCAGGTATCAAGTTTAGGCTCTACGCAGATGGTATCAACCCCTAGCTAAACACAGGCTCGGACAGAGAACTGCAAGACAAACTCCAGCGCGCGGCTAGAACGGACACACAGTACGCGGATAACATAGGCCTGAAGTGTTCACCAAAAAAATTGGAGCCGCTGATCTACGCGAACAAAAAGAAGAAGCCAAGCTTCAAAATCACAATGGCTTGTCAAAAAGGGCTCCAGGTTAATCAGACTAAGGTCTTTGGACTCATCATCTAGGCAAACTACAGAACTACGCTGTGCATGTAACGGGTCTCATCAGAAGGGTATCTCTCAAAAACGGGGGACTCAAAAAAAAAAAGAGCCTGCAAAGATTAGTGAAGACTTCTATCATCGGTAGGGTAGGATATGCGACACGCTATCTAAACCTAACATCGAGGGAAAGGGAACAAATCGACGTCGGAATAAGGAAGAGCATCAAAGGCACACTCAGCCTTCCCATCGGCACCTCCATGATATGACTGCTGGGAGGGGGGGTACACAACACATGGGAGGAATTATGGAAGCCACAAGAATAGCGCAAATGGAAAGGCTCAGTAAATCCGAGACGGGAAGGCAAATTCTAGAATTGGTAGGGCTCCATCACGACAGAGGGACGGACCCCAATATTAACCTTAGCCAAAACTGTAGAACCAACCTGTACATCCCATCCATACCAAGAAACACAAGGCCCATTCACAACAAAGAAAGAAGAGAAGATAAAACCAAAGCCATCAAAAAGGAGATGAGTATTGTGTTCTCAGAACACTTGAGATGAGCGAGCTAAATCTTAACTGCACGCTGCACACTTCCGCCCCCACAGGAAAATTGGGAGCTGCAGTAGCAGCACTGGTGGACTAAACCGGAGACCCTCTAATCACGGCATCGATAAAAAACAACGGCAGTCATCGCTGAAGAAGTAGCAATTGCGCCAGCCTGCGTCGGCACAACAGCTAAACTGATAATAAGTGACAGCTAAACAGCCATTTGAAACTTGACAAAAGGAAGAGTATTCCATTTCATTTCTTTTCCATACCTTACAAGGGAAGTGGCGAGGAAAAAGCTGCGCAGGGCAGCTTGAGGTACCCACCACCCTGGGTTACATATGGCAGCATTGGCAAACAGACGTACATTAAGTAGACAGAATCTCACCAGCAATAGAACGCATTTACAGAAAATATTCGTAAAAGGTTTTCTACTTCATACAGAAACAAACAAAAAGAACGTGAAAAGTTCACTGAACTACACAGAGGGTATTATACAATGAAATCAAGTAACAGTCACCTACAAGATGTTATACAATGGAATCAATGAAACAGCAGTTTGAAAACATCTCGGTGCACTACGTGCAGACGGAAGGTATTTCCTAGGAAATTATTTTTTTCTTGTGTTTCAATGGTAACCGGGATATTGCTATGCGTTGCGCCATTACCCGCGTGATCCCGACTAGCTGCGCTACAGACGTCGCTGATTTCCTCATTCACGACGTGATACTACAACACGGTGCCCCTTGTGAACTACTCACGGATCGTGGTCGCTGCTTCCTCTTCGGAGTGGTTGACGAGCTACTTCGTGTGTGCACCGTCCGCTACAAATTTACCACCGCCTATCATCATCAGACCAACGGCCTGACAGAACGCCTCAACCGTACGTTCACAGATATGTTATCAATGTATGTCTCCGGCTACCAACCGGATTGGGACATTAATCTACCCTTTATAACATTTGCCTATAACTCTACTTGTCATGATACCGCGGGCTACTCCCTTATATCTGCTCTTTGGCCGACACCCATTACTCCCCTTTGATACATCGCTACCCACTACTGACGCCACTACTAGTACGTACGCTCGTGATGCGATATCTCTTGCTTGGACCACATGAGGTCTGCAGTATAGTCCAAAAATAAAAAAATAAATATGCTCGCCACATTGCTCGCGACAGGCTCTTTGCTTCCCAAGGCTCCCAGAAATCCCGTTATAACAGTCGCTATCGCGATGTGCACTACATCCCAGGCTCTCTCGTTCTGCTCTGGCTTCCATCACACCGGGTGGACTTGTGCGAAAAACTTCTACCACGCTACACAGGCCCCTACCGTATCTTGCGCAGAGTCACCGACGTCACAGAAGGAATCGAACCTTTGAACCCGAAGTCTTCTGTACCACGAGCTTCCGAATTGTGCATGTGACACGACCCAAGCCGTATTATTCGCGCCCTGCTTTGTTTACCTAGAACGCACCGGGACTGTGCTTCTGCGGCGTGATTTCCACTGGTAACAATATGGCAACATCTTGTGCTTTATGGCTGTTCAAAAGGTGTGGTAATGTGATTGATATGATTTGCACACCAAAATTGGTTCTACTAGTCGAGACGTACCAGAGTTCAGGTTTGCGAAATCGGTAGACCTGCACGTTGCGCGTGAGATAGCAAGATTACTAAGGTTATCAAGACGTTTTAAGGTTTCTTTTACGTATCGCTCCATTAGTTTCACCTCACATTGTCGCGTAAACAAGGCCCCTCACAGTTGCGCTGGGGCAGGCTTGGAGTTCAGAAACAGCGTTATAGCTGTCTTGGAGCTAGCACACTTCTTCGTTCCCTCACCTTTCTGCGCGTCTTCGTCGTGAGCGCATGCTACATTAGCCCCCCCTCTCCCCCCGTTAGGCCGGACAGGCCGAACAGAGTCATGTTGGTCGTTTCTTGAACGGCAGTATTCGTGACAATATGCAAATGTTACGTAAGGTAATACTTCGTCCCATGTCTTGTGATGGACGTCCACATACATCGACAACATGTCGGCAATGGTCTTGTTCAGACGTTCCATCAGGCCGTTTGTTTGGGGATGGTATGCAGTTGTCCGACGATGGTTGGTGCCACTAAGAATAAGGATATGCTGGTTGAGCTCTGCAGAAACTGCTGCTCCTCTGCCTGTAATCAGGACCTCTGGTGCTCCATGTCTGAGGAGAATTTGAAGAACGGAGAATTTCGCAACTTCAAAGGCTGTAGCACGAGGAATAGCAGAGGTTTCCGCGTAGCGGGTTAGGTAGTCAGTTGCTACTATAGTGCACCTGTTCCCACACGTGGAAGTAGGGAACGGTCCAAGCAAGTCCATCCCTATTAGCTGGAATGGTCTAAACGGTGGGATAATGGGCTTTAAAAGACCGGCTGGCTTTAGAGGAGGAACCTTTCGGCACTGGCAGTCACGGCAAGTTCGAGCATAATGTGTGCCATCACTTGACAAACGAGGTCAATCGGCGTCCTCATGGGGCAGGCCGTGGAAACGTGGTGGATCTCGCTGCTGGTGGAGCAAGACCGGAGTCGTAGATACCGGCGGATTCATAGCGCTTACACCAATGTTCCTTGTTAGTTTGTGGTCAGAGAGAGGACCGCACTCGGGGGTAGACCTTGCAGTCGGCGACTGCTCTCATGTACTGGGGTCTCTACCTGAGGCGTGCGTCCTGGCCTTGGGTGCCGGCTTGTAGGGGGTGTCCGGTGCATGAAAGTCGTACCCAGAAGCTCCACCAAATGTCGCGTAAACGAGGACCCTCACAATTGTGCCAGGCAGGCTTAGAGTTCAGAAACAGCGTTAGAGCTGTCTTGGAGCTAGCACACTTCTTCGTTCTCTCACACCTCTGCGCGTCTACAATATAACTGAAATATTTGGACCATGTAAGATTTTTTGAACATGTAACCTGTGTGAGCCCTAAACTACAGGTTGTAAATTGACCGCAATGCCCATTTCTGCCGAGAAAAAATACTTTAATATTTGCCGGAGGTTGTTCCCCATACCAAAAAAGGCACAGTTTAAGTATGACATAAACAAAGATGTGTACAACAATGGTTTTATTTTAGTAGGGACTAGCTGAGGGACTAGCTCTGCCTGGACGACACTGTACAACTGAACAACAGCTGAACAACAGCGGTATTAGGGCACCGCTACGAGCAGAAGGCGTGAATCGGCTAAGTATTGGGCGGCTAGTCCTCTTTTTTCTGTTTTCCCCTGCGCATTCGCGCTTTTCTCCGTGTTGATAACTCTCGCAGACAGATTGTAAGTGTAAAGTGATGTCTACGCAGTCTCCCGGCCAGGGGCGCTCCCCCTGGTCGGCTTTCATTACTCCTCACGATCTACCTCTGGAAACGTTCCAACGATGTGGCGTTCCAAACATTCCTGTGGCGCTGGTGCCCAAGGATGGCGGATTTATTAAAATGAATAACCCTGGGACTGTTCGAGCTGCTCTCCAGGCAGCCTCTACCCTGTATGACTCGATCACAGAAGTGAGGCAGTTTGGGCGTGGCGGGATACTGTGCCGATCTCCAGACCTCAATTGCGTGAAGGATCTGCTTAAATGCAATTCATTTGGATCACTTCAGGTGAGCAGCTTTATCCCTACTCATCTTGCATGCACAAAGGGATTAGTCCGAGGAGTAGACTCTTCTTTAACTCCAGGTGAGACCCTCGACCTTCTTTCGGCGGCTGGTGTGGTAGCGGTGTACCGTTGCAGCCGGGAGGTTAATAATACGCGGGTACCAACAGAGTCGGTGATTGCCACATCTGCGGAAACTTCATGCCCGTCAGAGATAAAAGCATGGCCATTGATCTTCCGTGTGGATCCTCTTGATTCTAAGCCACTGCAGTGCACTAATTGCTGGCGATATGGTCACAGTGCTCGTGGTTGTAAGTCCTCCGTGCGGTGTTCCAAATGTGGCGATGGTCATCATTCGTCATCATGTTCACAACAACACGACAAATGCTGCCTTTGCGGTGGAGCCCACGCTGCAAACTCCTTGGAGTGTCCATCTCGAAAACAGGAGCTGCAAATTCTAGAGGTAATAGATAGAAAACGCTGTTCGCGTCGTGACGCTGTAATAGAAGTTAGGGACCGATTACACGGTTATGCAGGTGTGTCAGCCCGATCAGGTGTGCCTCTGGATGCATCAATCTCAAAGGCGATAATGACCGCAGTGGAAGCATCAATGAATAAAATGGTCGACCGAATAGTTGCTACTGTCACAGAGGGTTTTTCTAACGTTCTGGCAGTTCAGCTAACGCAAGCCCTGCAATCAGGAACAGCCCCTTTCATAGCAAATATGCCCTCTGAAAGCTCTCAACTGCTTGAAAGTACTACTGTTGCTTCGCCTAACAGGGCTGCTCTCCCAGATGACGATGAAAACATTGATGACGCAGAGATGGTAGAATCAGATGTGAGAATTCTAAAACGGTGTGGGTCTCCCATGTCCAATCATTCTTCTCCGCGGTCCCAACCAAAATCAAAGAAACATCAGCATACATTAAAGCCAAAGGATAATATTTTGGGGCAGGCAGTTGCGGCTGCCAAGATTTCACAATCATAGGGGCACTAAGAGTTATCCAGTGGAACTGTCTTTCAATTCTAACAGCTTCAACAGATTTAGTTTACATTTCTTCTCAATATAATCCACACATAATTATTTTGCAAGAAACTTGGCTAACAGCCGAAAAGCATTTCTATTTACAAAATTATCATTCATTCCGACAAGATCGCCAATCAAAAGGAGGAGGTTTAATTATATTTGTCTGTACAAAATTCTGTCACAGAGCTAAGATTTCTTTCCAGTTATCTTCTATAGATTGTGAGTTATTGGCCCTAGACTTTGAAATTCCAGGGCACTGTCCGTTTTCCTTAGTGAATGCTTATTTCCCTAGCGGTGTACAAGATACAAAACCTCTAGATCTGCTATTAGTTAATTGTCGAAACTCAGTTCTTCTGGCTGGTGATTTTAATTCGCATCATGTGTCATGGGGCTACAAGACAGATAGTTGTGGCAAGCGTCTTTGGGATTGGATAACAAATAATAACTTTTCCTGTAGAAATTCGGGTTCGGCCACATTTATAAGAAAACACAGTCAATCTGTGTTAGATTTAACTTTTACCTCTCCCAGTCTCTTCGTTAATAATTGGTCGACACTTGATTGTGGCACCTCTAGTGACCACATACCGATTGCGTTTGAGGTTAATCACCCTGTAGCTCCAGCGAATTCTCAGTTGAAGTCATTTATCAACTATAATAACTTTCAGTCAACGTTACGCTCTAATCTTGAGTCATTGACTAACACGGATGAAGAAGAAAAATCAAAACGCTTATGCTCGGTGATTGAGGATTGCCGTAAGAAGTCTGAGATCTTGGTACGGAGCTCAAAGGGGAATACTTCAGCTGTTTGGTGGAATTCTGATTGTTCCCGAGATTACAGACGTAGAAAGGCGGCATGGAAAAAACTTCTCCACAACCAGTGCCCGAAAAACTGGCAGGATTACAAGTTCATTGCAGCTACTTTTAAACGTACAGTTGCAAAAGCGAAGGACGAGTATGATGCTAAGCATTTTGATTTCCTCTCTAAATCTGGCAATCGAACTGCTCTTTTTGGTTTTTTACGCTCGCGGAAAAAGATTCCGCAAGCACAAAATCTACATTCCTTTATTTTGACTCCACATGAAGCAATAGACACAATTGAAACAATTGCCAAAGGACTGGAGAAGCGTTTCTCGTCTGCACTTCCTTCGGGCTCAATACCTGTAATGCCAATGGAACCAGTTAATTATGATCCCCAAATTTCCGTTTCTGAGCTTTCTCCTATAGTTATGAGATTACCAGCCGCTGCACCCGGTCCTGATAAAGTAACTTCAAAAATGTTAAAAATTCTTTTTGACGAGTCACCTCAGACGTTATTAGAGCTAGTAAATTATTCCATTAAACATGCTTGGATACACCCAGAATGGAAACTTGCCAAAATAATTCCTTTACTTAAGAATAAAGGCGGTGCCTTATCCATTGATAATATTAGACCAATTGCATTAACATCAAACATTGTAAAATTAATTGAAAGAGTCATACTTATACGTGTTTCGGAATTCATGAATAAAGAAAATATCCCCAGCCCTTGCCAAATTGGTTTCCGTCAAAAGTGTTCCATCTGGAATGCGCATGCTGATCTCGAGAGTCGAGTTCTTTTAGCGCGACGCCAAAAAATGTACGCTGCCTTGATAACGCTAGATATAGCCAAGGCCTATGATAGCGTTGAGCATAGCATTCTATTGCAAAAATTAAAATCTCTTCAGTTTCCACATTATTTAGTAGCCTGCATATCTGAATTTCTCCAAAACCGAGAGTTTTACTGTGCACTAAATGGCGTCCATTCTGGCAGATATAAGCAAGCCAGGGGAGTGCCGCAAGGAGCAGTCCTTTCACCAGTCCTTTTCAACATACTACTCAGCTCAATACCAGTTAATTATGACGTTCGCACTTACGTATATGCGGATGATATTGCGTTTTTTGCACCTGCATCGGATATTCAGTCCCTTTATCTTCACTTGCAAACGTACCTAAACTCTATTGAGAATTGGTTGTGTGGCTTGCGTCTCACATTAAATGTCAACAAAAGCGCAGTCCTCGTATTTAACATAAAAGATTCTGTAAGTCTGTCTGTAATGTATCAGCAGCAAATAATACCACAGGTTAAATCATTAAAGTATTTAGGGGTCACTTATGATGATAATCTTTCATGGCGGCCCCACACTAACCATATTGCTACGAAAGGGGCTCGGGCCGTGGGCATGTTGCGCCGAATTAGTCGTCCCAGGTCTGGAATGCGGAGAGATGTCCTTTTAATGATTTATATTATGTATGTGCGTCCAATTTTAGAGTTTGGTTCGGTCTTGTTTTCTGGATCAGCAACGTATAAAATTCGACCGCTTGTTCTGTTGGAGCGAGAAGCACTTAGGTTGTGTCTGGGACTTCCAAAATTTGTTGCCAACAATGTGCTCTACCTTGAAGCCCGGATTCCACCCTTGATATATAGATTACAAATTCTAACCGTTCAGACGTACTTAAGGATATATGAATCAGAGTTTCACCGATCTATGTCTATTTTTTGCTGTCAACCGACCTCCTTTTTCGGTGTCCATTGGTCTAAATTTCACACCCCGCAGGTTGTTATGGTCAAAAATTTACTGGACCCTTTAAATGTTTCCCTTCCTAGTATTCTACCCATACAAACCATCGGTTCATCTATTAAAATTGTCTTTGACGACATATTCCCGAATAATGCTAAAAACTTATCATCCGTTATTCTAAACGGATTATTAGAAGACCATTTAAGAAGTCTTTCTGCTAGTTTAGTTGTAGCTACTGACGCATCTCAAAGTAATGAAAAGGCGGGTGTGGGTATATATTGTCCACATTTAGACTGGTCTTTTTCTGTCCGGCTTCCGGACTTCACCCCAATTTTTGAGGCAGAGTTTCTGGCGGTGGTACTCGCTTTACGAAAATTAGACTCCTCTTTTTCTAAAGTGGCAGTAATTTCCGACTCTCTATCCTTGTGTTCATCTCTCTCTTCGTCGGTGGATTCTGCAATAGTAAAAACCTTTGTCTCCCTGATTCCTAGACATTTGAAAATTGTACATATGGTATGGGTTCCAGGCCACAGCAATGTGACTTTAAATGAATATGCTGACAATTTGGCAAAAGAGTCCCTTAATGGCCCCGTATTATCTATCCTTCCGGCGACCGCGTACATCACCGCAAGGAGGTTTCGACGAAACGTCCTATTAAATATGAAAAATGTACATCTTTTAAGATCTGATGACTACCTGCATCTAAATTATTCTTGGAATAGAAAATTATGTCATTCACGGCAACTTGAGATTTCACTAACAAGGCTGCGATGCCGTATCCCGCCTTTAAATTTCTATCTTTACAGGTCTGGTTTGGCACTGTCTCCCGTCTGCGCATTTTGCGGTGAACAAGAAACATTAGATCACTTTTTATTGTTTTGCCGCCGCTTTACTACGCTGAGAAAGCAGTTGATGGAAAGGCCATTGCAACAGCTTGGCCTTAGTTTAAGCAGCCCAACTTCACTAACAAGGCTGCGATGCCGTATCCCGCCTTTAAATTTCTATCTTTACAGGTCTGGTTTGGCACTGTCACCCGTCTGCGCATTTTGCGGTGAACAAGAAACATTAGATCACTTTTTATTGTTTTGCCGCCGCTTTACTACGCTGAGAAAGCAGTTGATGGAAAGGCCATTGCAACAGCTTGGCCTTAGTTTAAGCAGCCCGACATTGTTATCATTGGGCGCCACAATCCTTGGGCACAGTCACAGGTCTGTGATTACCGCCATGCAAAATTTTTTACTGGACTCAAATCGTTTGCCTTGCTAAATATTTAAACATCACTTGTTCTAAAATTGTAGTGTCAATCTCCCGTGAGTGTTACCACTTTTCATTTTATATTTCACTTATTTCCCGTTTTGTTTCCTTTGCTCTACCCCTCAAATCATTTTTTTTTATGCAAGTATATTAAAAAAAAAAGAATTCTTTGCTACCCAATTCTTGGCCGATCCCCCTCTGTGGGTATGTGCCATAAGTTATTTGGACAACAACAACAACAACAACTAGCTGAGTAACAATGTCGATTTATGATCCCTACGGCTCTACATAAACTGTTGATTATTTACATGGCTGTCCCAACTGAGGTAATACTAGAAGTGTACCCCTAATACCTTCATAGGTTGGACGATTTCTAATTTCTCGCTGCCGAGCTGAATGTGCGGTGCAAACCTACGTCTTTATTCCGTGCTCTAAATAAAACGGCTTTTGACTGCATTGTACTTATTTTTAAATGACAGACCATGACAGCAGAGCATTCAATGCAGCATCTGCTTGCTGTGCTAACTTTTCTGTAGAGTGACATGTGGCCAGTAGTGTTACATAATCAGCATATAGTATAAACTGGGCATAGTTGAATGAATCCAGAATGTCATTAACATACAAGGCTCAGAAAATTCTCGAATCCACGGAGATCTCACGAAGGATCACAATAAAAAGGACTTCAGGCCACGAATCGGTGTCTGGAAACGAAGCCGCTCACGCGCTTGCCCCACATATCTACCACCGGACGAACGTTGAGCGGGTTGACAACCCAGAACCCGAGGAGAGGTTAAACACCTACCATCAAATCTGTGATTATTACAAATTCAACTGAAAAACATACTCCACTACACATAAAGAGCTAGATAACGAATAGACCAAAAGTCTACGCAGACTACAGGCCGGATATTACCTCAACCCAGTGTGGCTGAACCACTTAAAATAGAGGACAGACAAGACAAAAACTGTAAACAATGCGGACAGAGAGGTACACTGGACCACATAATCTGGCAGTGTCCCTTTTCGCCTGGGGCAATGGCCAACATTCAAGACACGCAAGCTTTCTACAAGGCGAAAACCTTGAGACGCAAAAAAAGTCGTCCGTCTGGTGGCTTTGGCCGCGTAGAATCCGCGTAGATCAGTGTATTTTTACGTGCTTCTAGTCACGGGGTCCCAGAACCCTATTCGGGTCTGCGTACCTGAGTGGGGGAGTAAGGGAGCCTCCGATATTGGTAGCAATAAAGTTTCAATAAATAATCAATCAATCAATCAATCAATCTGTGTAAAAATCTTATACCTGCGCAATGCACTCTTGGATGTAGTAAATTAAAAAGAGTATTTACAGTTAGTACTTATTGACCTGAAATTTGGCACACACAAGCGTTTCTATAAAGTCTCTGATAGTAACCGGTCGGAATAGCGAAGTCGATCTGCATTAGTGGATGGAACCATGACGGAAAATGGGAACTTAAAATGTAGCCGTTGAAAGTATTCCTGCATTAAAATATCCAAATGCTCCACTTCTTGCCATTAATTGCTTTGAATTAGCAAAAGACAAGCCAAATCCCCTCTGTGGGTACTTGCCATTACGACTGTGAACATCATCCTCATCATCATGCAGCGGCAGATTGAACTATCTCGTAATTGTTGTTCTTATGCCCTTGGAAGTGAATGACAACTTTATTGTAGAAAGGAAAGGGGGGTAGGGAGGGTGGTCAGCACGTACCTCCAAGACTGTCAAGATTCCCGGGCGACAAATGTGTGGCATTATCGCTGTTGTGTGATAGTAGCTATCTTATACCGGTTTCCATTGGGCGAACAGGAGCACATTTAGCTACACTAATACCGGTTTCCATTGGGCGAACAGGAGCAAGAGCAACGAGCAGCCAGAGCAGCGTACGAAAGTACTGGGGACGCGCGTTCTCGTCTCCCCAATGGAACATTCACGCTGCTCTCCGAGCAGCGTACCGAGGCGGAGCGCGTGACGTCAGGCGTCATGTGATCAAACTTTTCCCGCGCTTGCGTTGCCCGTATCTGCCGGCTATAATATGGTGGTTAGAAGGGGGCAGTGTGACGGGCGACGTATCCGCGCCTTGCGAGAGGGAGGCGCGAACCGCGATGAAATTTCCCGGCGCCGCAAGGGGCGCTGCAGCGCTCTGGTGTGCATGGGGAACCAGCCGCTGCCGCGCGATTGAGCGCAGCAGCGCGGGAGCGGGCGAGGTCTGGGACGCGTGGACTGCGCTTGTTTGCACGTGGACCGCGAACGATCCGAAGCTGGTAGTTGCACATATGTACCACAGTGATCCTTTTGAGGTGCGAAGTGGGTGATTTTGTGCTGATCCTGTGTTATGCAGTAGATAACGCTGTGCGCACTCGTGGCGCAAAAGCGAGAACATGTTTTGCACCCGGGCGCAGTAGCGGGTACAAAGCGCGCAAAGCCGAAACCCCCTTTTCAGACCGCCTAAATATGTAGCTTAACGCGAACTGAGGTTGCGAAATATCAAACGTGCTGACAAGGAGCTGACGACTAATTGTGTCTCGTTTGCGAACGCATGGCATACTAAGTCGAGACAACTTTTTCGGTATAGAATACTCGAGACAAATCTTCACCTAAGACCTGCGAAGTTGCTCGTAACTGTCATCTGCCCTAGTTTCTATAACCTTGCCCGTCCACAGAAACAAAAGAATATTCAAGCCAAACTTAATTGTTACGCTATGCCTTTGCTGATCAACAGCTGAAAATAATATTTTAATACGCTGGACATGTTTATATTTCAGGACAAATGCGGGGGACAAATGCTTTTATTCAGCTGTGACTCATTTCAGGCCACAATAATGAGGGTGAAACAAGGGATAGCCAGCTTATCTTTTATATGGCAGGATGTGTGACACAGAAGTTTAGCAGCACAATTTCTTGCCAGAATTGTGATTCTGGCCTCAAAGGCAGCAGCTGAATGCAATTAAGATCGCTGTGCACGCAACAATTTGATAGAGGAGGCTTATTTTACAGCCAGGGACAAAAGTTTGAGGGATGCTGGCTCGTGGAATATTGTGTGTGTGCGTGCGTGCGTGCGTGGTCGGGCAATTATGAAGAAAGAAATTTGTGGAATCACAAGGGGACATGCACGCTCCATTCAGAGGAAAAAAATATCAGAAGACAAACTAGCGAGGCAACGAAGAAATCAAGTTTTCCCACAAATCCCTCCCCCAAACGTTTGTTCCTGGCTGTAGCATATAGAACTATGCTGGCCGGCGTTAGTAGGGGACGCATTCACATTTTTTGTTAAAAAAAAGAAAACGTTCTATGTTTTAGTGTGCATGATTTCGCGCAGTTTCTCAGCAGTCTAACAAACTCCACCAAGTGGGATGCGCGATGTTCATTGTAAAGAGGTTACTGCAAAATGTTTCCAGTTTATGGTGCTAACTATGGATTCATTTTTTTTACTCTTTGAATAATGGACAAGGCTCTTCAAAATGAGCGCCAGAAACATTTGAAGTTATAAACAGGGTGAATTTGAAGCAGAGCCATTATTTCATTGCTCGGTCGCTCTGACGTCGGCATTTGTATATTGCATTAATAAAATAAACATCATTTATGCTATTGTGGGCATTTTGTGCAAGTGGTTTCTTTGCCCTGATTGTAATGAAGTGTTTCCTTTGGTCTTGTGGATTTGTCCAGCAAAAGCAGTGATGGAAAGTATTTAGTGCATGATATGAGATGCGCCAGAACATCCACAAGTGCACCTATTATTTATGAGCTACAGTTTCCAAGTAACGTAGCCATAAACGTCATGTTGCTGGAGCATGCAGCCCGACGGAGTCGTCCTGCCTGTTTTACGTTTGTCTACTTGTTAGCGTGTCATAGCGCGCTGAGAACCAATTTGCTAGAACGTCCTTTTTTTTTCTGTGGCCCCTCATTTATTTGCCGTGGCTGCAGCCGAACTCAAAGCTCTCAGTCAGAGTTCTAAATTGTCCGTGTTCGTTGTCCATGTTCACTTGTGCTATCAAGCTTTTAGTGAAAACTAAACGCGTACAGAGTTAATATTCTGATATGCGTTCTATTAAAGCTTGCTTTTCCTAAATTTAGTCGCTAAACTCCATTTGCGCATACTGATGGAGAACACACTGCATCTTTTCATCTCTGATGTGCAAACATTTCGTTATGTTGGAATCGTAACAGAATAAAAATTCAAACGCGACGCAAAATTCACGCGACACGCGTGCCTGGTGCCCTGTGCCGCCCCCTTCAGCCGCCGCGACGGCTGCACACCAGCAGCAAGTAGCGCCATCTCTAGCTTTCATCGCTGCCCTGTGCGCCTCGCCGGCTCCCGCCCGTCACGCTGCCCCCTTCTAGTCTATAGGGCCGGACGCCACCGCTGCCGTCTTCCGCCATTTTTCTCGACCGTCCTGCCCGGGCTCCGGGCGGCGAATAACCAGAACGGCCGGTCCCGAGGGAGAGAGCGCGCGCTCTCCCTCGAGACCGACCGTGCCAGAAGTGACATCAAAAAGGTCACGTGACTTCCCCCGTTCTCCCTGTACTCCGCCGCTGACGACAGAGCACCGAGGACTGCTCTCGGCTGCTCCCGGGATCCCAAAAGCGCGCCTCCTCTGCCAATGGAACACGGTGCTACTGCTCCTGTTCGACCACTGGTAGGCGCTGAAACTCGTGAGAGCACTTTTAGTGCAGCTAAAGTGCTCCTGTTCGCCCAATAGAAACCGTTATAAAAGTGCTCTCGCGAATTTCAGCACCTACCAGTGGTCGAACAGGAGCAGTAGCGTTGTGTTTTGTTAGCAGAGGAGGCGCGCTTTTGGAATCCCGAGAGCAGCCGAGAACAGTCCTCTGTGCTCCGTCGTCAGCGGCGGATTACAGAGAGTACGGAGGATGTCACGTGACCTTTTCGATGTCACTTCTGGTTATTCGCCCGGAGACCGGGCAGGAAGGTGGCGCCTGACGTCACGCGCTCCCCTTCGCTACGCTGCTTCTCCGAGCAGCGTGAACGCGAACGCGGGAAAAGTTTGATCACATGATGCCTGACGTCACGTGTTCCCTCTCGCTACGCCGCTCTCCGAGCAGCGTGAATGTTCCGTCGGGGGAGACGAGAACGCGCGTCCCCAGTGCTTTCGTGCGCTGCTCTGGCTGCTCGTTGCTCTTGCTTTTGTTCGCCCAATGGAAACCGGTATTAGCAAGTGCATGTGTACGCTTCTAATGCTCAGTGCATGCGTGACATACTAAGCGGCTGTATATACTCGTGTCATGTTGCAATAAACGGGGATTGTTGTTCCCTGTGGCATGGTCCCGGGCGGCCTCGCTCAAACCCTCTTTGAAGTGTCATCCATCGAACACTACATGGTGTCAGAAGTGAATGTCCGGGTTGCACTGGACCCTCGGTAGATGTAAGGCTACCGCTTGTGGCAGGCCGCCAGCATCACCGTTACCAGCCGAATAACAGCTACGAAAAATGTCGCGGAAAAAGTTTCTCCCGACCTTTTCTGGGCCGCTGCCAGCGAGTTTCAACTTTGAAGAGACGCCCGAATGGCCTGAGTGGATACAGGAACTCAATGACTACCAATTCGCTTCGGGACTTAATGAGCGAACTCAAGATTCTCAGGTGCCTACGTCGCTGTACGCGACAGGCACGCAATATTTTCAAGACTTTAAGCTTGTCTGAGGAAGACTCGAAAAAATAAGACGTTGTGAGCGAACGGTTCGATACCCAGTTTGTTGCCACACGGAACCTAGTGTACGAAAGCGCGTGCTTCTATCGCTTCCATCGCCGCCACCAAGGACCAGGCGAGTCCGTAGATCAGTACGTTACGGAGGTGCATACGCTGGCCGTTAGATTCGACTACAGGGAGATGAAAGAGCGTATGATTCTCGACCGCTTTGTTGTTGGAATACGAGACGTGAAGTTGTCGGAAGCTCTTCAAATGGATGCGGCGCTGACTCTAGAAAGGGCTCTCACTAAGGCACGCTTGGAAGAAGCTGTGCGACGGCAACAGCAGGATCTTCGCAGCAGCGTGGACCGTGAAGAGCATGGTTCCCTGACGAGCGCTGAAGTCGACAATGTTCATAGGCGGACACCGAGCCAGAGACGACCGGAGCACCCGAAGTGTGCCGCTTGCGGTAGTGGTCCTCATTGCAGGTCGCCGTGCCCTGACAGAGGAGCACTGTACTACGGGTTTCAGCGCCGAGGACACTTCGCAGCTGTCTGCTCACGGACACACTAGATCACGGAACTCGAAGTATGGCATACGGAGGTAGGCATCCACAGTCCTCGGGGGAGCATCCAAACAGGAACTGTGGGGCGTTTTCCGTGGGATATTTGTCTGCGAGGTCAGCAAAGGCAAGCTTTGTTCAGATTGTTATAATGGAACAGTTGTTTCAGCCAAAGTTGGCACGGGAGCAGAGGTAAATGTGGTGCCAGGGTGTCACGAAATCGGCACACATTTTCATCAAGCCGGTACGGCGCGAGGCCCGCGCGGTGTCGCGTGCAAAAGCATGGAGAGAAAAGCCTCCTTCCCCGCGCGGAAGAGCGCGTAGCTTTGTACGCGTTGCCGTCACCCTCTTTCCCATTGCCCGGGGAGGACGGTGGTTCATCGGACTGGAATACGCCAGAAAATTCCAGAATCTTCTATGGGACCTAGCCAATGACGACGCGCGGCTCGACGGGAGGAGAAGAGAGAGCTATAACCAGCGAAGCTAAGTGTGTGTGCGCGCTAGCTTTGGCGCGTGCTAACAGACAGACGTGGCGCGCCCTATTTAAAGAGACCGCGCCGCTTGTGAGTCAGTCAGTCAGTCAGTCAGTTCGTCAGTGTTTTGCGACGTGCTCGCCTGTGCTTCGGCTGGACTCCCGGGGATCACCCGCTGCTGGCAAGCCCACGGACCTGCAAGGGAGCGGCGCTCGTCTAGTATGGAGGCCACATCGTGACTCTTGAGGCGTCGGACTGCAACAGTGCCCGGTGAACAATTTGGTGTTTGTTTATGTAACTCTCTCGTGTTTGATCTGTTGGAAAGCCTCTGTTTTATTGAATCATTCTGTAGTTGCATGCTTAGCGTTTGTATTCTGTGAACCTCTCGTCTGTGTATTTCAAGTGATCTTGTGTATTCCTTTGTATCGTCTCTTGCTGTGCATAAATTGTGTTTTGTTTGTTACTTCTGACTCCGATCCTTACTCTGGTTTGAACCGGCGACCGCTGGGCACCAAACGACCAACCCCTTCTGTCACTACAAGGTAGTTGAATTCCGGCTGAGCTTGCCACGCAAGTCGAGAGCATCTCCTTTCGACCGGAACAGCTACCCCCCCCTCACTCTAAGGGTGTCTGGGAGTGTGCGCACCGTAAAGGGCGCATCGTTAATAATACCCCCTAATTATTAACGGGTGACAATTATTCTGGCATCCGCGACAGGACGTTTGGTGCACTCAAGCTCAGAGGACGGAGAAAGAGTTGGAAGAGTTTGCGAAGAGGTCGTAAACAGTGTAGCAGCAGAGCGGTAGCGAGAGGTAGTGCCGTGCGGAAGCGTTTAGGCGAAGTTCGCTAAGCAGTGTTTAGGCTACACCCAGACGGCTCGCGCTTCAGAGATGAATCTGAAAGAGTTGATTGAGGCTGGCACCCAGCTGGGGTTGTCCGGTGCCGAACTCCGCACATGGGTGCGCCAGAGAGAAAAAGAAGAGAGAGAGAGAGAAGAAAAGGAACGAGAGAGGGCTCGAAAGGAAGCCGAGGAAGAAAGAGAGAGAGCAGAAAAAGAACGAGAGAGGGCTCGAAAGGAAGCCGAGGAGGAACGAGAGAGGGCTCGAAAGGAAGCCGAGAAAGAACGAGAGAGGGCTCAAAAGGAAGCCGAGGAAGAAAGAGAGAAGGCTCGAAAGGAGCGGGAAGAGGAATTTCAGCGAGAAAAGGAATTACTGACTATAAAACTTCAGCTCCAAAACTCAGGAAACAACAACGTTTTAGCTGAAGTGCATAGCTCCAGTGAAGGACATAGCAGCTTGCGGATAGACGCAAGTAAATTGATCCCGAAGTACGACGAGAGAAGAGACGATCTCGACGCGTTCCTGATGCGCTTCGAAAGGATCGCCATAAATGCCAAATGGACAGACAGTGAATAAGCTACCGTCTTGAGCACTTGCCTTAGTGGCGAAGCATTAAGCGTATTTGGAAGACTTCCTCCTGAGGATGCCGGCAGCTATAACAAGGTGAAAGCTGCATTACTTAAAAGGTTTAGATTTACGACGGATGGGTCTCGTGAGAAGTTCAGGACTGGAAAACCTATGGACGGTGAAACGGCAACACAGTATGTTGCGCGACTGAGTCATTATTTCGACCGCTGGACTGAACTCTCAAAAATTAAACTAGAGTATGGCACACTTCGCGAACTCCGAATTAAGGAGCAATTCCTGGGCAGCTGTCACCCTGGTCTGTCGCTTTATTTAAAAGAAAGAAAAGCGAATAACCTGAAAGAAATGATGAAACTTGCAGACCAGTATTTGGAAGCCCAGGGAGGCGAAAATTTGAACAAAATTGTAAATTCTGAAACCCCTCAAAAGCCCGAATTTCGGCACACAAAACCTAGCGTAAAGTCACCCCCAAGGTGCTATCTCTGCGGACAACTAGGCCATTATGCACCTAACTGCCGCAAACTGGCAACCAACAATCCATCCTCGTGTTGGAAATGCGGACAGAAGGGCCACAAAGCAATGTCGTGTCCCGACGCTGACAAGGCAGCACCGCAGGCGGCATGCGCGAGGACTCCGTCAGAGTCGGAATATCGCCTGGAGGAAGAAGATGCCGATGGCTTTGTTGAGCTTAAGAACGGCAGGAAAGTCCGCGTGGTGCACGACCTAGAGGAGGAAGAAGCAGAGAGAGTGGTTAATCGGAAGGACAAGAAAATCCGGGTGGTGAACGCCGTGGTACATGCACAACCTGGATCTGCGGTGAATCGGATGCCGGTTTCGAGGGGAAAGATACAATGAAAATCAGTTTCTGTGCTACGAGATACAGGTAGCAGTGCCGTAATTATTAAACGCAGTTTGATTCATGAGAATGATCTGACTGGCGAGAGATGCCCTGTGAGGCTGATTGACGGCTCAATTCAGCTGCTAGCTGAGGCAAAATTGGAAGTGCAGACGCCATATTATTCTGGAAAACTGACAGCCCTTTGCATGGAACGCCCTATCTATGATTTGGTATTGGGCAATATCAAGGGCGCAACATTTCCCGAGGATCCTCATCGAAGTTCCGCGCCTGAGCATTGCAGTGAACCTAAAAAGAAAAAAGCTAGGCGAGGAAAGCAAGGCCATGAGAAGCCGGAGGAAAAGCCCCGAGACAAGAATAAACAAAAGGAAGCACCTCAGGAGGAAGCCGAAAAGAAAGAGACAACACAGGAAATAAAGTCAGGAATGCCTAGGCCGTCCTTGATGCAGGTAGCCCCAGTGTTTCTCCTACTTATTGGGGCATTACTTGGAATATTTCACTTTCAGCGGAAGGAATACCGGTGTATAGGAAAGAGCACTACTACAGTGATTCTTTTTGTTGATCTGTGCTCATTGGCACAGAATCCCGTGTATCCATCGGCGCTACTGGTTGTAGGGGCAATTATCGGCACACATTGGTTGTGTGATTTGCAAGGGGACTATAAGTCATGCCTCAGGGAATTTTCAGTAGCCCGATCGGGGTACATAGAAGCGTCTCAAATGCGAGAGCCTAGAGCGAAGGCAGAATCCCTGGCGGACAGAAGCGTGTCACGCACCGATTGCGGGTTGTAATTACGCTCGGAAATTTAGGTTTGTGCGCTTCGCATTTGAAAAACGGTGTGTTGTTGATTCTTATGTGTATCTGACGACAGTGTGGTGCTATGTTTGTGAGCATCATGGCATTGATGTGTGAATTTTGTAATGTGTTATGGCAGTTGTGAAATTTGTGCAATGTGTGGACATTTGCCCCATATATTTGTGAGCGCATGCATGCGCGCGATGTTCGTGGTTGTTGTGAATATTGTGGGACAATATTCTTTAAGGGAGGGGCAGTGTCACGAAATCGGCGCACATTTTCATCAAGCCGGTACGGCGCGAGGCCCGCGCGGCGTCGCGTGCAAAAGCATGGAGAGAAAAGCCTCCTTCCCCGCGCGGGAGAGCGCGTAGCTTTGTACGCGTTGCCGTCACCCTCTTTCCCATTGCCCGGGGAGGACGGTGGTTCATCGGACTGGAATACGCCAGAAAATTCCAGAATCTTCTATGGGACCTAGCCAATGACGACGCGCGGCTCGACGGGAGGAGAAGAGAGAGCTATAACCTGCGAAGCTAAGTGTGTGTGCGCGCTAGCTTTGGCGCGTGTTAGGAGACAGACGTGGCGCGCCCTATTTAAAGAGACCGCGCCGCTTGTGAGTCAGTCAGTCAGTCAGTTCGTCAGTGTTTTGCGACGTGCTCGCCTGTGCTTCGGCTGGACTCCCGGGGATCACCCGCTGCTGGCAAGCCCACGGACCTGCAAGGGAGCGGCGCTCGTCTAGTATGGCGGCCACATCGTGACTCTTGAGGCGTCGGACTGCAACAGTGCCCGGCGAACAATTTGGTATTTGTTTATGTAACTCTCTCGTGTTTGATCTGTTGGAAAGCCTCTGTTTTAGTGAATCATTCTGTAGTTGCATGCTTAGCGTTTGTATTCTGTGAACCTCTCGTCTGTGTATTTCAAGTGATCTTGTGTATTCCTTTGTATCGTCTCTTGCTGTGCATAAATTGTGTTTTGTTTGTTACTTCTGACTCCGATCCTTACTCTGGTTTGAACCGGCGACCGCTGGGCACCAAACGACCAACCCCTTCTGTCACTACAAGGTAGTTGAATTCCGGCTGAGCTTGCCTCGCAAGTCGAGGGCATCTCCTTTGCGACCGGAACAGCTACC
Source organism: Amblyomma maculatum (assembly GCF_055883805.1). Taxonomy (NCBI): domain Eukaryota; kingdom Metazoa; phylum Arthropoda; class Arachnida; order Ixodida; family Ixodidae; genus Amblyomma; species Amblyomma maculatum. The sequence continues at coordinate 204,948,438 of NC_139347.1, read as the reverse complement.
CCCCCTCACTCTAAGGGTGTCTGGGAGTGTGCGCACCGTTAAGGGCGCATCGTTAATAATACCCCCAATTATTAACGGGTGACACAGGGTTATTTCCAGCACCAGCGAACGTACTAAAGTCTACTGATGTTATTTTGACGGGACCAGGCGGTGACCGGTTGGATTTGAAGGGAATGTTTACTGTCGACATTCTGTGGAAACATGCTTCGGTTAGGCAGAATGTTTTCATTGTCAAATCGCTGAGCAACGTGATTCTTGGCTTACCAGAAATAGAAGCGCTCGGAATAGTGAAGTTTGTGGACGAGGTATCAGTTCATCAGGTAGTGCAGACAAGAATTAGTTACTTGTTCCGTGGTCTGGGGACCGTGAAAGGCAAATAAAGTATTCGTATTAAGTCACACGCTTTGCCTTGTGTCATTCACACTGCTCTTCGCATACCCATCCCACAGCGAGAAGAGATAAAACAGGAGCTGGAAGAGATGGAAAAGAATAGGGTCATTCGCAAAGTTAAGGGCCTACTGAGGGGTGCGCTGGCATGGTGCCCGTATTGAAGCCGCCAGGATAAGTGCGTATATGCGCTGATCTGACTCAATTGAACAAATCGGTGCGACGTAAATGGTTTGTGCTCCCCACTTTGGATGAGAAACTCGCTTTGCTCAGTGATGCAGTTAGGTTTTCCAAAGTCGACTCAAACTCTGGTTTTCACCAAGTGAGGTTAGCAAAGGAATGTCAGCTGGTCACAAATTTCAATACTCCATTTGGCCGTTATTACTTTCAGCGGCTACCATTTCGAATAACTTCGGCACCGGAGTATTTTCAAAAACAAATGAGTGAGATTCTTGATGGAATTCCGGGGCTCGTAAATGTAATGGATGATCTTGTCTTTGTGTTTACTCAGAAGGAACACTACGAACACTTGTTTGAACCTTATAACGCTTGGCCGAAAACGGCGTGACCTTAAACAAAGAAAAGTGCCAGTTAAGTGCACAAAAGCTTTGTTTTCTGGGGTGCCGCGTGAGCCAAGATGGCAAACGCCTGAATCCAGCGAAGGCTCGCGCAATTTAGGTGTTGCTAATCATTGTTCACGATTCATTCCAAAATTGGCTGAACAAATGACGCCTTTACGTCAACTGCTGCAAAAGAAGACAGAGTGGATCTGGGCAGAGCCTCAGCAGATATCTTTTGATAGCGTGAAGAGTGCTATCTGCTCAGATAGGTGTATGGCTAAGTGTGATGTCAAACGTCCAACGATTATTTCTGCAGATGCTTCAACGTACGCCTTCATCATCATCATCAGCCTGACTATACCCACTCAGAGCGAAGGCCTCTCCCATATTTCTCCAATTTACCCGGTTCTCTGCTAGCTGCATCCACTTAATTCCTGCGAACTTCTTAACCTCATCCACCCACCTATCTTTCTGCAGCCCCCTGCTAAGCTTTCCTTCCCTTGGAGTCCAGTTTTTTACCCTAAGCGACCATCGGGTATCCTCTCTTCACACTACATGTCCTGCCCATGCCCATTTCTTCTTCTTAATTTCCACTAGAATGTCGGTAATTTCAGTTATTTCTCTGACCCACTCTGCACGCTTCCTATCTTAATGTTACCCCTACAATTTTTCGTTCCATAGCCCTTTGAGTTGTCCTCAACTTAAGTAGAACCCTCTTGGTTAGACGCCACGTTTCAGCCCCATAGGTAAATACGGTTTAGGAGCAGTTTTACTGCAAGTGCAACCAAATAAAGAAAGGCGGCCGATTGTTTTTGTCTCAAGATCATTGGCACAAACTGAGATGCGCTATGCGAAAATCGAAAAGGAGACTTTGGCTATAACATGGGCCGCAGATCACCTCGAAAGATTTGTGCGTGGACTGAACATTACTGTAGAAACAGAAAACAAATCGTTGGTTGATTTATAAGGAGAGACGCCACTTGATTTGGCTCCCCCTCGCATTCAAAGGTTTTAAGTGCAGCTAATGCGGTGCAGTTTTGAGGTGCAATATGTCCCGCGAACAAAACCTGAAAATACCTAATGCACTCTCTAGAGCGCCAAGACCAGGCCAAAAGACAAACTTACTTTCGGTCGATGAAATCAACTGTTACGTTGCTGGCATGTTATTGGAGTTGAGAGAGTCGGAGCACTCCGGCTTAGTAGCTGAAGAACAGGCTAAGGATGAGACTTGTATATTGTGTCGCTATGTCCGGGAGGGCTGGCCTAGTCTACCTTCCTTATCAGCTGTCGTCCCGCCCTATTGGAACGATCGTGCCGTTTTGAGGATATGCAAAGGTGTCCTACTGCACGGCACTCACCTGGTGGTGCCACACTGCCTTAGAAGCAGAATGTTAAAGCTGTTTTGTGAGTACCATCAGGATATGGTAAGGTGTAGAGCAAGGGCAAGAGAGTCCGGTTGGTGGTCAAGTTTAAGCGCTTAGCTTGCGGCATGCATTGGAAACTGCTGTACGTGCTCCCAATTTTACGTCCAGCCGTGCGAGCTAATTATTGCGACGGAGACGCCTTTAAGGCCTTGGCGAAGGGTATCTGTCATGTGAAAGGCTGTAACTACTTGCTCATTAGTTGACTACTTGTCTCGATTTCCGGAGTTATGTCTGCTGACCTCTCTTAGCAGCGCTGAAGTTATTAATCATATCTAGAAGGTGTTTTCGACGCACGGCATCCTTGAAAAGCTGGTAACCAATAACGGTGCTCAATTTGCCTGCGAGGCGCTCAACCAGTTTGCGAAAGATTATGGGTTCAAATGTGCGATGTGTAGCCATAGGTACCCGCAGTCAAACGGGGAGGTAGAAAGAATGGTAAAACCTCTGAGAGCTGTTTGCTGAAATCTGATGACATACATCTGGCTTTGCTAGCGTACAGGAACACGCCGGGAGCGCTAGACCGAACGCCAGCAGAGCTATACTCATGGAGCGGCGACTTCGAACTACCTTGCCTCTCCGTGCACTCAAAGAAGTTGGCACCAAGACACCCAGTCTCAAAGAAGCACAGACCAGGATGCAGCTTTCATAGAGGGTCAGCGGTAAAATTCTGATCACCGGCATGCTGCCCGTCACCTTTTCCGTTGCTGCCAGGTGATTCGGCTTTAGTCAAGGACTGAAGGCGGGGAGGTGTGGTTCTTCAACGTGCAAAGTGACCACGCTCGTATATGGTGGATTTGGATAGCGCGGATGCAACAGGTGAGCGCTAATCAAGGAAGCGCCCAAAAGAGGTTCGGACTTTGACTGGGCGTATACGAATTTCCGTCTAGCCTAGATGGTTTCGGGGAGAACGAAAATTCTGTTCCTAATGCACAAACTGTCCCAGATGGTCAGGGGAACGAAAGGGGTGTTTTAAATGCACAAGCGGTCCCAAGTGACCTGATGCAGACGCCGCCGAATACCTATTCGGCTGCGGTTGGGGATGAATACGTCACACGATTTGGTCAAAAAGTAAGAAAGCCGGAACGATACGGTATTTTTAAATGCCACTCGAGCCGTTTGCTTTAACGTTGTTGTATTTGTAGCGTATTTTAAGTTGTGTACTTTGTTTCGTAAATTGCTGCTTTCCCAAAAGGGAAAGGAATGATGTGGCATTATCGCTACCTGTGTGATAGTATCTGTAAAAAATGTCTGTCAAAATGACGGAAACTTCTTGGAAGCTCTATATCCAAGCATTATCCGTCAATTCAATTGATGGTGCTTTCAGTCATTTTGAAGTTTACCTGTCAACCTGAAATACATTTTAGCCGTCAATATGACAGTTGCATCATTTACAAATGATGATGCATTTGATCATTTTGATATAAAGTACTTAAGTTGTAAATATGACAGTTGATTATCTTTCTTATATGAGGGTTCATTTTATTATTTAGTATATTACACTTAGGCCATCAGTATGATGGCTGGCTGTCATTTTCACGTAATGGTGTTGTTAATCATTTTGACGTACGGTTTGTGAAGCAGGAATACAACGGTATCATTTATATGCCATTGTACAATGTGCCGTCATATTAATGGTTGTTGTGTCAGTTTGAAAAACATTTATAGCATCAATGTGAGAACTTGACGTGTTTTCACTTCGCGGTCCAATGGCATTACGCACTTTTTTGTACAGTACAGCATCAGTTAAACATTTTCATCATTCAACATAAAGCATATTTAGGCCATCAACATCACTTAAGCTATGCGAATGTGAAATACATTTATTTAGAATATGCTACAGCCTCGGTTGTAAGACACTGAGAGAAGCTGAATATAAGTTAAACTTTGTGCTGCTCTGAAATCGAGCCTCAAGAGTATGTTCATCTGCTTCTCTTTGTCATTTGGATCTGCTCTTTTTAATTTTAATCAAGGACTTCCACTGCAGCTGTAGCCACGCTGCAGTCTGACTCGCAGAATATCTTTAAAGAAGCCACAAAAAATACCACATTTAAAAAGGCATTTATTGTTATAAATGCTCTAAACTGTAATGAAAAAATACACTTTGAACTTTTATGAACTTTGAGTCCCTGTCTCTGCGAGAGGTAGGAATTTTGTGAAGCTAGCCTGACGTTAGTTTCCAAGTCCACTTTTCCCAGCTGTTGTCTCCCAAAGCCCTAAAAAATGAACAATTTGAACAGATATGAACCACAAAAGTTGAAATGACAGTCAAATTCTTTAGAGTATCGTAATTCAGCTAAAACCTTCACACTTTTGGAAGGAATGGCATCATTTCCTCACTTAATTACCATTTCATTTGGGAACGATTCAGATTGTGTCCATGCAGTTACCTTTATGTTTCCCATGTGAAGGTCAGTTATCATCTTTTGGTCAGTTTTCTTCTTTTGCCTTGTTCTTTTAATTAAAGAACACAAATGTTTAAATTCTTCTTTATATCGTAATATTAAGAATTCCTCAAGGTCATGTAATTTAGGCACAGTATTACCTGAGCGCGTAAGAACCATCTCACTCAACTGGACAGCTCCGAGAAATAAATTGTTCCTCCCGCAAGGCACATTGGCAACCACCGCTAGACGGACAACCTACTTTTCAGATTCACTCGGGCTGCAAGAAGGTTAGAAAACTGAAATTTTGTAGGAAAACGCTATTTTACATAGACTTCCAATTGCCATCATGGTGGAGGAAGAGATTTGAAGTTTTGTTTAAATTCTGATGCTTGACTGTCTAGGCACACTGTTTACATAGACGACAAGCAGTAATCGATGGTAATTGCTGTAGTGGTTCTGCATTCCTAAGGCAAACACGGGCTTAGACGAAGTTTAGACTCAAATTGAACCTGACACTGTGAATTCACTGAAGAGTAGAAGCTCGGGCTTGTTGGTTCAAGGTATAAAAGAAAAGACACGTAGCACAAAAAGGCATGGACACAGTGTTGAGACACGCAGTGCTAACTACTAAAAAATTTTATTTTATTAAAGAAAGGGTTTTATACCTTCATACAACAGTGCACCATCAGGCAGCAAAGCGTATCTGACAGACACGGCTTGAAAACAGTGCGACCAAAGGGCTGCTCGCATAAGTTTCTTTGAAAAGGGACAATCCACTGTGCTTCAAATATTTTACGTGTTAACCTGTTTTTATGCATATTTAAAACCCCACGTTTTCTGAGATGGGGAATGCATTCCCACACATGACAGTGGGTCGACAAACGTTTCCCGCACATGCTCTTAACGTCAAGCTTATGGTCCTGAAGCTTGTCATTCAAGCATCTGCCCATTTGTCCTACAGATTAATTGCCACAGGGGAGAGGAATTAGATAGGGAACATTGTCAGTCCAATACAAAAAGTTTCCCCAAGATTCTTTCTGCCGCTAACCACCTTATCTAGTACTGACAAAGTGTTTGGGCACAGACGATTCAACTTATTAGGAGCCAAAAAACCCGCTCTGCTGCTAGATCCCTGCGCTATTTTCTTTTGAGCTTATTAATTCAGCGGCAGAGCGCTTTTTATTGGCTCCTAATAAGTTGAGTCATCTGCGCACAAAAACTGTTTCAAAATTCAATGAAGCTTGGAGAAACATTCGCTTATTGCACTTAAAATGACGTCTATCAAATGTCTCTCTCCTGTGGCTAACAATATGTAGGACAAGTGGGCAGATGCTTGAGTGATAAGCTTTGGGACCATGGGCTGGGCGTTAAGAGTGTGTGTGGGAAAGGTTTGTCGACCCACTTCCATGTGTGTGAATGCGTTCCCCATCTCAGAAAGCATGTGGTTTTAAAAGTGCATAAAAGCTGGTTAACACGTGAATTGAAGCCCAGTGGATTGTCCCTTTTGAAAGAAAATTATGCAAGCAGCCCTTCGGTGGCACTGTTTTCAAGCGAACTTGTTTATCTGTCAAACACGCTTCGCTAGTGCATGCCTGATGGTGCACTGTGATATGAAGGTATAAACATCTTTCATTACTAAAATAAATATTTTTTCCACTGTGTGTCTCTCTCCTTCCTGTGTCGATGTCTGTTTGCACTACATATTTTTTCTTTCAGCTCACTGAACGGCCACATTTTTTTGTGACGCCTCCCTGCAGTCTTGCAGTTCATGTGGCAAATCACTTTCAAATTGAGGCAGTTATAGCTGAGAAAAGACACCACCGCTACTGCATTGTGCTGCGGAAGGGTGTCCGGAGGCACTCACAACTCTGGATCATTTCTTGAACATTTCCAAGTACATGTGCAAAAGCAGAACACTAGATGAAACGAAAAAAAAAATGGTCATTGGCGCATGTTTTTCAAGAATGTTCCGAGCGTTCATTACACAAAAGTACTGTGATGCTGTGTGTCCTTGGCAGCCTCTTAGGGTCATTCAAAAGTTCTAAACATTTACACGGTCTCTTTAATGACGAATTGATCAGTATTGTTGTGTTCGTGAAGAAAGCAAGCACATGTGAGCTCTGCGAACTTTGAGCAGTGCAAGCTTTTACAGTGGACGATATCACAGAACAGTAAGAGCTTGCAGCCCCTCGTACATTTACAAATACAAATAATTTTATTTAGCATCAACACTGATTATACAGTACTCGTGATGCTGCAGGGTGCTAGCAAAAAGCCTGCGATGGCTTGACAAAGGCTAGCACCCCGCTTACAGTGCAATACACGGAATACAGTGCACGGAATAAACCCATTGATGATATTAGATCTGCTTTTATTAGGCTCCTTTCTGAATTAAATGTTCCTTCTGATCACATTTTTGTCGACCTTGAATTCTGAATCAATGACTTTTTAACTGCGCATATTATATAGTGGTTTAACTTTTTGCAGTAGCACTGCGGCGAATATGAAAGGTTTGAAAAGCTGAGAACGTTAGTTCTATGAATACTGCTGTGGTTCCATGAAAATGTCCAGATAATTGAGAGTCGAAAAACTCACAGGTCAAAATGTTTACCTTTGACTGCTACAATGTTGGTGCTTTTGTATATTGCCTGCTTCAAGTCTCTACAGCTACAGATATTAAAATTTTTGGAGCTGCAAGAAATAATCATAGTAAAAGGTTTTTTGCTGTTTACTTTAACTGCCACAGCAAGTGCCAGCTGCTGATAAATATTTCCTTGCCTTATTTTGAGACAAATTAATAATACAAATGAATTCTTTCTTCATGCACTACGTAATTTGAAACAGCCTTTCATGCCTAATAATGCATCAATCAAGGCACACTGAACAACACTTTTTTTAAACAGCCTTTCATGTAGCAGTAAGGTTTCTTGAATTAATAGGAGTGAAGGAAGTCGTAATGCATTTTGTAGATGTACAATAACTCTAGCCACTGATATAAGCTATCATAGTAGCATAAGCCACATAACAGTCACTGTGATCAATGCAAATGTGAACTCACCAGTGTAAAAACACCTGAAGCAGGCTCAACAGCCTCGGTGAAATGCCGCTAGCTGGCCCTTTTTCTCGGCCCTGAAATGATTTATTTGTCCAATGTACCTCTAAATTATGAATAGTAAAATAAATTCGATCGATTTGGTGTGCGAAGCTGCTAACAATGGTGAATTAGAAAGCAGGGGGGTGGGGGAAGCAAGCAAGTAAAAATATGCATGACTTAGTTACACCATATACTCAATAATATGTCTAAAAATGGCAAGGCCAGTGATGAAAATGTTTGAGGCGACAGGCTATCCCAATCAAAACTGATGCATGGTGTAAATAAGTGAAAATATTTTTGTTGAGCAGCACGGTGTTAAAATTTGAAAACGTTGTAGATACAGGCTACTAAAACGACATTGGAAAGGTGAAAAACGATTATGGGAATTTGACTCAGTTTATAACAATATATGGAAGATGTGCCCCATGAGATAACTGCAAAATAATGGCAAGCTAGCTTTAACGCTTATTTCATTTTTTTAAACTAACGAAGCAAATGTGATTAGGGAGGAGGAGGCAAGGAAAATAATTTTCGACATACTCAAAATTTGTTTCCTTGTCATATACAGTGGCTCATATATTTTGGCATAGTTGTCTGAAATACCTCGAATGTTTATATTGCATAACCTTCTGTGAGGCTGAGTATGATCAAGTGGTGAAGAGAAACATGCTTACGATATCCTCAGGGCAGATATGTTCACACTGTTCTCGTGCTCACTATACACAATCGTTTCCTACTTTATATGCTTCAAGAGGAAAAGATGGGAATCTTCAATAGTAGCAGGTTACACTTAGTGCAAAAGACTAAACTTACATACAGATGCAGCTAAAGAAATCGAAGCAGCCTCTACATATGGCACTGGGTGACAACAATGAGACAACCTTTTCCCATTGCAAGCCATAAATATCAGCCCAAAACGCAGGATGCAAACTCAAAACCTCCAGGTAGTTACGTGGATTTGACCTGGATGGAATTCAGAAAAGGAGGCTATTGGATTTCATTAGCAAATTGGGTGCTTTCTATTCAAAAAAGTAAATAGAATGTACTCTCGCGCTCAGCATGAGTTGCAACGCATCCCTAGTGTATCAATTCAGGCATCCACGCAATAATAAATTAATGAGCATTTACAGCGAGCAAGCAACTTGTAAAAATAATAAGTGAACTCTGTTATCCGTTTCTTCAACTGAATGAATAAATTGTGAGCAAGGTTATCGTCAATGTGTGCCAACAACTTAGCTCCTACCACATCTTGTGCGTTGTAGGGTATATTGAGTGCGACAGTACAATTTCAGGAATGTTTATGCAAGTCAGAAATTTTTAAGCACATGATATAAACTACATTTCTCATGCGCATAATATTTATTTATTTATTTATTTATAATACCCTCAGGGTACAGTTGTACGTTACAGAGGGGAGGGGCGCATACGAGATATATATATATAAAACAGAAGGTTAACAAAAGCGTACAAATCTGAAAAAAAAACAAAGCAAATAAAAAAGAACAAGGTACATGTGCAATTTAGGAAATTTAGGAAAACGGCATAGGTGTTAAAAACAACAATATAAAAATATAATAAGCAACAGTATACAATGATGTTATGCAAATAACCATACAGTAAGTTTTAAAACTAGGCAAAAAAGATTGCAGCGCGGATTTAAATTTTTGTTCTTCAGTTATACTTGTTAGTGATGCAGAGAGGTTATTCCAATCATTACAGGTGCGGGGAAGAAAGGAGTTAAAATAGGCAACTGTGTTTGTGTGCGGAATGTTTACCTTTTGACTATGGTTACGGCGAAACGAAATGTAGGACGGTGGCTGAACCCATGAGGAGCGCAAGGTGGAGTTATGGTAGTATATTTTGTGAAAAAGTGAGAGGCGGGATAGTTTTCTTCGAGTAGATAACAGCGGGAGATGTAAGTATGCTTTCATATTAGTAACGCTGGCTGTCCTTTGATAGTTATTTAAGATGAACCGGGCTGAGCGATTTTGTACTGCCTCAACGGAGTGTATGAGTGTTGCTTGACCGAGGTCCCAAACAGATGAGGCGTATTCCAGTTGTGGACGAATGTATGTTGTATACATTAATAGCTTTAATGATGATGGTGCAAGGGAGAAATTATGACGAATGTATCCGAGAGTACGATTGGCTTTAGCGATGATGGAGTTGACATGCAATTTCCAGGTTAGATCACTAGTAACGATTACACCAAGGTAGCGGTATGACTTTACAGATTCTAATGGGACGTTATTAAGCATATACATAGGACTTGTTACATTAGTTCGAGATACCCTCATTGATTTGCATTTGTTAATGTTTAATTGCATGCACCATTTACTGCACCATTCGCTAATATTATTAAGGTCATTCTGGATTAGTAGGATATCGGAATTATCAGCAAGTTTACGGTATAAAACACAGTCATCAGCAAATAGGCAAATTTTCGAAGAAACACAGGAAGGCAAGTCATTTATGTAAATCAAGAATAAGCGCGGTCCCAGAACCGACCCTTGCGGAACGCCGGACCGGACTGGGACAGAAGGTGAGTACATTTCATTAGCATTTACAAATTGTACGCGGGATGTGAGGAAAGCGCGGATCCAATTAATTACAGCAGGGTCAATGTTTAGAAAGCTGAGTTTATGAAGGAGTAGTGCGTGGCTTACTTTGTCAAAAGCTTTAGAGAAATCAAGAAATATACAGTCAGTCGAAAAGCCAGAATCTAAATAGGCATGCAAATCATTAGTGAAGGAGACAAGCTGAGTTTCACAAGAGAATAGTTTACGGAATCCATGCTGTGCACTTGAAAAAAAGTTGTTATTTTCGAGAAAGTTAACAAGATGTGTGTAGATAATGTGCTCCATAATTTTACAAGGTACGGATGTTAGGGAAATAGGCCTGTAATTGAGGGGATCGTGTGCTGGACCTGATTTGTGGATGGGGATTACTTTAGCAGATTTCCAGTCATGGGGCAAAATGCCAAGATCATAAGATTGCGAAAAAATGCACTCCAGTATTATTGAACAGTATTCTACAGTGTTTTGCAAAAATTTAATATTTATCTCGTCAGTTCCACAAGATAATTTGGGTTTCAGTTTGTTTATTAAAGCTTTGATACCTGTTGATTCAAATATTATTGGGTCCATGAGCTGATAATTGGTAGCATTCACAACTGGAATATGACTGGTGGGTACAGGGGATGAAAATGACTGAATGAATGTGTCGTTAAGTACTTTTGAACAGAGGTGAGACGGCACTGAGTCCCCTGAATTAGTGAGCAATGATAAGGTGTTGTTATTAGTGTTATTAGTGTTCCCTCGTATGACATTCCAAAATCGCTTTGGATTAGCCTTTAGTAACTGTGGAAGAGTAGTGTTTAAAAAAGACAACTTAGCTGACCTTAAAGACGTGATGTAACATTTAGTCGCTTTTTTGTACGATAGCCAATGAGTTAGTTTTAAAGATTGTCTGGCTGCACGGAACAAACGCTTTTTCTTGTTTGATAATCTGTTCAGATGTGTATTATACCAAGGCGCTTTGCTGTTAGTGTAGGCGGTTCTAAGGGGGACGTATCGGATGGTTAATTCGGAAATTTTATTTTTGAACATGGACCAGTTAGTTTCTATGGACCGGTCGTGAAGTGATGGCAAAAGCAGATCTAGAAATGAGCAGAGTTCGCTGTTGATGGCGGTGTAGATAGCTTTGTTAAAATCACGAAATTTTCTTTTTTGTCTGCTTGTTTTTGTTTGAGTCACCGTTAGCGTAAAATATAGGATATCATGATCGTTCAGCCCGGGCAGGTGCGAAATGATCGATAAGTTGTCTGCTGATGTTGAAAGAATAAGGTCGAGAACTGACGATGTACTATGTGTTACACGTGTAGAACGATTAACAATCTGGGATAAGTTGAAGTCTGAGCAAATGGAGAGAAAGAGATTAGCTTCGGTGGACGGGGGATTTGAAAATGAGTTATCAAAGGACCAGACGATATTTGGAAAATTGAAATCGCCTAGAAGTAAAAGATCAGCACCAGGGAAACGAGTTACAATATGATTTAGAGAATCGTGTAGGTTATCGCAAAATGATGAGTCAGCCAAGGGTGGTCGATAACATACGCCTAATATTACTTTTTTAAAGTTCAGATTCAGGCAGCACCAGATTAGCTCTAAATTAGTTATAATAGGTACAACAAAACAATCGATGCATTCACTGATAGCAATTAGGACCCCACCACCAACTCTGCCCGTTCGGTCACTCCGGAAGACAACATATTTCTTTTCACAATGAAACAGTTCACTATTTCTTATTTTGCTATTTAGCCACGTTTCTGTTAACACAATAATATCAGCATTACAGTCTTCTATTATCGCGCATAATTCATCTTTTTTTTGGGTAAAGGCTACGGATGTTTGTGTATAACACTGAACATTCGAGACTATTCGAAGCGCCTCCCCTCATATGATCCTAGCTAGTAGACATCATGCAACCAGACCGGAGAGTTCTGCCATGAGTTTCACTCGCGATTTCTGCTGCATTTTCATAGGAATTGCTGATTTCATAAATGGCATCTTCACTTTCGTTGTAGCCGTAGCACTTTCGTCCTATAAAAATTTTCTTGTAACCAAGTTTGAAGGATACGCCACCTTTGGATTTGCCAAATTCGATTAATTTTTTTCTGACATTGCGCGTTGCTGGGCAGAAGTCTCCAGTAACTCCTTTACCGCTACTTTTCAAACACTCCCGTTTTTGAGAAGACCAGTTCCTTTGTTTTGTAGTTTTCGAATCTAGCTATTAGTGGTCTTGTTTTTCTACTGACAAAACGCCCAAGTCTGTGTGCACGGGAGATATCTGAACTACATATATCAATTTTCATAGTAGTCTTTATTATTTCGAGAATTTTTTGCTCCGATTCGGACGATGTCTCATCTGCATAGTCAGTTATGCCATAAAAAACCAAATTGTTCCGTCTAGACCGATCCTCCGCGTCATCAAGACGGGATCGAAGCGCAACATTGTCTTTTTCGAGGCGCTCTACTGTAGCATGCAGCTCTTTCATGTCCTGCTGCCAGTGCTCGAATACTGAAGTTTGGTTTTCTACTTTTTGCAATCTCTCATTTATTTCTATCATTGCCTGTGATACCGACTGTTGCTGTTGTTTCAGTTCTGACATGCTTTGCAGCATAGTGTTTTGCGCTAATTCCATTCTTTTGGAACGTTCGTTCATATCTTTCATGGTTTGCAGTATCTGTGCAAGATCTTCTGGGCCTGGATTGCTTTCGACGTCACCGCATGTGAGCAGCAACAATGAACAGAAAGGCGCAATCACTGCTTCTAGGCACGGAAGCACGATGATGAAGCGATCATCCGATTTCAAGCAGGTAAACGGTAATTTGGAGAAGTAACTAACCTGCAGAACGAAGAAACGGATGCGTAAGTCTTTCATGCTTTCCTTCATCGTGCCTCCGTGCCCACTGACAAGTGAACACTCGATGCCTGGCTTAATCCATTCCGAGTGTGATGACGTTGATGTTGCGGCTGCGCAGAGGTGAATCTCCAGGGGGCGTATGGCCACGAAGCCAGTCGACAGGAATGGCGGTTCCGGGGCAGACGCAGCCTCGCAGAATTCGGCCGCAGCTGAAGCATCCCCCTGCCGGTGGCCATCTGTCGTCATCCCAGCCGCAAGAACAGAGACGAACTGCAGAACGAAGAAACGGGTGCGTAAGTCTTTCATGCTTTCCTTCATCGTGCCTCCGTGCCCACTGACAAGTGAACACTCGATGCCTGGCTTTATCCATTCCGAGTGTGATGAGTGTGATTTACTAGTGTACATTATTTAAGACTGCCATCTTTCAATGCTAATTACTTGCAAAGTTATTTTCTTACGCACGATAGTCAGGTACAACTAAAGAATGAACCAGCAGTTGCTCTTCAAGTCCCTTCAGCAAATGTCATCAAACAGTTTCATGATGCCATGGTTAATTCAAGTACAGAATGTTTAGTCACCTTTCCTAATCCTCAACATAAAAGATTTCAGTTGTGCAAATCGTTCTACGGAACCCAATATAAGCAAAGCCACAGCTTAAAAATTAGAGATGAAATTCCATTTTTTTTCTAGCAGCCACTGTGCTTTATCTTTAGTAACGCTTGTGTCTTAAATAGGTAACCTGTACAGAAATTACGATCCCTAACGACGAGATTTTTTTCCGTCATTTGAAACTTATTTACCTCTGTGAAAACACCATAGTAAGAGGGCGCCAGGGGGACAGGAGATATTGAACACGAAGAACACTCGTAAGTAGTTGTGGCATTGCTTTCTTCATGCTTGCAGTGCTCATGCACTCTCCTCTATATACTGCCAGCACAACTCGATGGATGTCATCCATGTGTGAGCCTGCTTGCGAAATCCAAATTACTTAACATAAAACATCATTACGGACACGCAAAACAATTATGAGTTGCAACATACTCTGCATAAGTACACTGACAAATATGAAACGAATCTCGTGGAACATTATGCTACTTACTTTTATAGCTGTGCATTAATAACAAGCACGACTATTGTTTCTGTATTTATATAAACAGTCCAGTTCCCGAATGCTACCATACCATCATGGATTATACAGTGTAAGCTGTAAGGTGAGCAAAAGTTTCAGCATGGTGCAACCTGATTTTTTATTTCGAACAAGTTTTCTACAAGAGCACTGCTTCTCCTAAATCAGGCTATCTATTCACAGAAAATAATAATATATGCACAAAGCAAATAGTCTCGAGCTGGAAAATGATTACTGACAGAACATAAGGATTATAGCTACAACTTTACCAATCTTCATAAAGAAAGATAGAAATGTTCACAATATCTTAACATTCTATAAACAAAATTATTAAAAGCAACGGCCCTGCAAACTCATATACCATATTTAACTTCGCTTTGGCTCAAGAGGAGGGGCCCTCACGCCGAAGAAAGACGAAATCCTGTTATCGAACACCTTTCTCTGCACAGTGAAAGCGACCCTGGTGGTGGGGCGGCCACGCAGGTGGTACTCTCGTGTTCAAAAGGGCAAAATCCAGCAGCGGGCAGCTCTACTGTGGTGTTGACTGGAGTCGTGTAACGCTTCACACGCGGCTTTTTTCGCGCGTACATTCGTCTACTAATACACAGAGCAAAGCTGGCTGAGGCTTTTAGCGATAATATTCCCAGCAAAAGGCGCGGCACCTACGTTCAGCTTTATATTACCGCTTGGGGCATGCAGACACTCGAAGCCTCATAGAAGTCACTAAGAAAAAATGCCTGCGATTGCGCTACTTCCTAATGCAACATTTGAGCGCAGCTGATCAGCTATTTCACCTTTTCGATAGATTGGTCAAATATTTCGAGCAAGACACTTATGTACAATTACAGACAATGTTTTTAATTTTCACACGTAGTCCAAGAAACACTCCACTGACCGTTGTTGGCTGCCATGAAAGAAGCTTTGTGATCGGAGAAATGAAGATAGCAATTGAGTGATGGGGAGGTTGTGGAAGGCAGCACGTGGGCCCATTAGAACGTTGCGCGATGAACAGATAGCAGCGACTGATTGATGCCGCTGACGCCGCTAGCGAGTGAGAACGGGATGCACGCACCGTGATCCGCTGGTGGTCGTGACTATGATGAGGAGGGATGGGATACTGGTCGCGACGTACGCCAGCCTGTACGAGCGGCGGCACTCTTGGACGGGGGGGGGGGAGGACGCGTGAGCAAAGTCCGCTCGAGTCTGAGGGGCCGAAGCAAGAGGGCACTGTGACGAGGTCCACGAACACAGAGGACTATCTTAGGTGCCCGCGGATTACACACCACAAACGCAATCACCAATAGCCGCCTCACAGATAGTCTACTGAAGACAAAATCCAGCCAGATGACATTTTTTAATGAGCGACATCAAGGCGAGCAGTGCCATGGTAGCAAGGCCACTGATATTAGCCACTGCAGCACATATTGTTTTAAATAAACATTCAGCAGGACGACCTTCATTCACCTGCAGTCAGGTGCCTCTCGACTTCAAGAATCTTTTTGACATTTCACTTGTGTGGTGGTGCTCATCTGCTTCATTAGTGCACCAGCATAATTAGCAAAATGTGTTGTTTCATCAGGGACAGGTGGCTTTTGTATTGCATTGGCCAGGGTCTCGAGAGTCGTCTGCCTTTTACTAAAAATTGCATTTGATGCAGTATTTCCTCTACCCTTCCTCGGTCGTTTTGCTGGTGGAGTGGGTGCGCTATGTCCACTGTGCTGTGGTATAGCTGCATCTGTGCTGCTTGAACTTTGTTCTAACTGCAGAGGCTCCATGTCATTTTCTGCATCACGCTCGTCTGGCATGCGGCGGGGCTTGATGTTCCCAGAAGATACTCTTCAGGCTATAATAGAAGCACATAGCATCAAGGTTACTTGTCAAATAGCCGTGAATACAAAAAACAGATTATCTCTATGTAGGAAAACTTTGCGGCTTTCGGTTACTGGGTTACTGGGTTACTTGCAAAATGAAAAAGAAGCATTGCTCACTTATAAAAAAGTGCATTCATGCATGAGCAGAAGCTGTAAATCCTGAATACAAACCCAGTGAAAAAGGGTTGAGGGTAAGCCTCAGGGCTCAAGTTAAGAACAAAAAGCAGTTATTCTATAATAAAAAATGTAAAATTCTGAGCCTTTCAATGAATGAATAGCTGGTAGACTGCACAGAAACGTTTGAGAACTTTTCACGCGATTATAAAAGAAAATGTGCAGTAAATGTTGTTTGAACATGTGCAGAACATGTAAATTTCAGCAAGCGTTCTCGGCACAGTACTGTAGTCTCGGTGCTATAATATTAGGAAATGTACTTGCCATTTGTGCCTCTTCTGAAAATGCTTCAGTGGCATACCGGTGCCTCGGGCGTGGCACAGCATCAAGAAGTTTTAAACAGAGAAAGAATTTCCATTTCACTTTTCTTCTCATGAAGTTTATTCTTCTATTTACGGTATGTCCGCCCTCCTAGAGCACAAGAGAACCTGCGCAAGCAGTGTTCTCTTGTGCTCTAGGAGGGCAGTTGGAAAGATAAGCGGCTCAGAGCCCGTTCTTTGGACGTGCTGGTCTGTCACCGATCCGGGTTTTGGCCGCTGGCCATGAGAGACATCGGCATGGCATCAGCAAAGCCGCCATCCGGCCTGCGTTTGGTACTTTGGACTAAAACATTCTTGCTTACTTAAATCATGAAGTATTTCAAGAGGAGAAGCTGCGTACTCAGACCAGAAAGTAGACAGCAGCGTATACGTCGAGTCAATTTATAACAGCCGCTGTATAAAGAATGCTCGCTTATTACGAAGAAAGATCGGAGTACAATATCTATTAAGGCTGCGACACTGCGCCTCAGATAGAACTAAATACTCTACCGTCGCAACAATCGGTTATAACAAACACGAAGGCCTCGTAAGCTACCCTCCTCGTTCTAAGCTAGCCTTTCTAAGCCGAGAAACGTGCTTACAGCTGGCGCGGGGATTCAAGATCGTCTCCCAGCGAAAGTTATGCATTAAAGCAATTAGAACAAAAAAAAAATACAATTCTTCCTTGATTCAGCAGTTGATCATTGGTAAAGCATGAACCGAAAGGCTAGAAGGGAAACCGATGCGCGCGTGAATACCAGCTGAGAATAGTGTCTAGAGTACAAGAACTGTAGCAAGTGCAAAATAGGGTCAGCTATGAAAACGTAATTGCTACACGTCGCAGGTGATAGACCAATTATTGCTATCTGATAAGTTTTATTACCGATCACGAGGTACGCCTTGAATGCCTACACGGTAAGTGGCACCTTAAGTACAATCGGGTCCTTGCCTGCTGCGCTCCTGCGACAGTGCGCAGTGATGTTTAGGGGTCAGGTACGCAAAAATAATAAAGGTTGAAATCAGTCATTAGCTGACTGTTTCCGGGTAATTAGCTAGTTACCGCCTGTTGTTTAGCTCGACGCGGCTCGAAGCTCGCGTAAATGCTGCGTTATGATGGTAGCTTTAAGGTAGTAGTTGTTGCGCCAACGTGCTGCTGGAGTAGTTAACACGAAGTTGACTCCGACACAGTGGTCTGCGCGGACATGTACTCTAGTAGCTTCACCCCTGGATCTTCATACCTTAGTCGAGATTATAAGACGAGTTTCAGATTTTCCGCATGTGGCTATAAATGTTTCATATACATCTCCCGTGAACTGGCACGTCCGCAGGAAGACTCTCTGCCAGAAGAATGTGGTGGAGCTTGAGAGCTTAGTAACGGCTGCGCAACGTATCATGTGAACGAAAAATCTTGCACAATTTACTTTTCAAGTAGACGCCACCTTTGTGCGCCATTGCCGTTTTTACCGTACTGGGGTAAGTCCAGGTAGAACGAAATGAAGATGGTTTGCACGGTATAAAAAAGAACTGAACAGGGTAAATAGGGTACGCCTCAGGTCGCAGATGAGCCAACGTTTCGACAAGTGGACTTGTCTTCGTCTGGATGGAGACAAGTCCACTTGTCGAAACGTTGGCTCATCTGCGACCTGAGGCGTACCCTATTTACCCTGTTCAGTTCTTCTTTTTTATGGGGTAAGTCCACTTATACGAACTTCGGAAATAACGAATGCAGCCAGCGTGACCGTCAGGTCCATTTCAGAGGGCTCGACTGTAAATCACCAATCTTCCCAGTGCAATGAGAAAGACGTCGAAGTTGCCCGTTCATTGACTTCGGTAAACTGCCAATTAAATAGACCACCTCAAGCTATTAGGTATCAGTCTCCAATAAACGCTGTAGAGGCGCTGCTTGACACGAAGTTTCCTGGTATTGTTACCACCATCATCAATGAGGTGCAGTGATTTTAACTGAACAGATCCCTTATCACATCGTCTTTCGATATGCCTGGTTTCACTAATGGGTATAGGGTGCTTTTTTATTTTCAAGAAACATACAATACGCCCACTTACCTATATCAGTTCAGTTCAGTCGTTCAGTCGTGTCCGACTCTTCGTGACCCTATGGACCATGTCACGCCACGTTTTCCGGTCTCTCACTATCTTTCTAACATCACATAACTTCATCTGCAGTGCCTCGAGGATGCCATCTAACCATCGCGTTCGCTGCCTACCCCTTCTCCGGCGACCCTCAACCTTTCC
The DNA here is from genome assembly GCF_055883805.1 of Amblyomma maculatum. NCBI lineage: Eukaryota > Metazoa > Arthropoda > Arachnida > Ixodida > Ixodidae > Amblyomma > Amblyomma maculatum. The sequence goes on along the minus strand of NC_139347.1, from coordinate 204,929,441 downwards.
CAACATCAAATCTTTCTCCAGCGACTCCTCTCTTCTCATCAGATGACCAAAGTAGCTGAGCTTTAACTTTAGAATTTGACCCTCCAATGAGCAGTCAGGATTTATGGTCGATAATATCGACTGATTTTCTCTTCTGCCAGTCCAAGGAACTCTCAAGAGTCTTCGCCGGCACCACAATTCAAACGCGGCAATTCTTCGGCGGTCAGCCTTTTTCACAGTCCAACTCTCGCATCCATACATCACAACTGGAAAGACCATAGCACGAGTTATACGGATATTGGTTGGCAGATTAATGTCTCTGCTCTTTATTAGGCGGTCAAGGCTAACCATTGCTCTCTTTCCCAGAAGCAGGCGTCCCCTAATTTCATGGCTGCAGTCTCCTTCCGAGGTAATTTTGGAGCCCAAGAAGAGAAAATCTGTCACAGCTTCCACTTCTTGTCCATTGATGCTCCAGGACTTGATAGGGCAAGACGCCAAGATCTTTGTCTTCTTAATGTTCAGTTTGAGCCCAAACTTCTCACTCTCTTCTTGTGCGCACATTAGAAGTCTCTTGAGTTGCACTTCACTTTCTGCCATTAAAGTGGTATCATCCGCATATCTAAGGTTGTTGATACGTTTTCCAGCAATCTTCACTCCAGCTGAAGACTCGTCCAGACCGGCCTTTCTCATGATGCACTCTGCATATAGGTTAAATAGGCAGTGCGACAGTATGCAGCCTTGCCTCACTCCTTTCTGAATCGGAAACCAATCAGTAAGACCATGCCCAGCTCTGACTGTGGCCTCTTGTTCTTCATACGGGTTCCTCAGGAGACAGATGAGGTGAATTGGAACTCCCATCACTTGGAGAGCTTGCCACAATCTGCTGTGATCTACGCAGTCAAACGCTTTCACATAATCAATAAAGCAGAAGTAGATGGGTTTCTGGAACTATCTTGCTTTTTCCATGATCCAGCGAAGGTTGGCAATTTGGTCTCTAGTTCCTCTGCCCTTGCGAAACCCAGCTTGCACGTCCGGAAGCTCCCGATCCACATACTGCTGCAGCCTTCCTTGGAGGATTTCAAACATCACCTTGCTAGCATGCGAAATAAGCGCGATCGTGCGGTAGTTGGGACAATCTTTGGCACTGCCTTTCTTTGAAATGGGGATGTAAACTGACCTCCTCCAATCCTGTGGCCACTGCAGGGTTGTCCAAATCTTCTGACATAATGTATGCAGAATGTTAACAGCGTCATGGTTGAGGTTTTGAAGCAACTCAGCTGGAATGCCATCAATTCCGCTAGCTTTGTTCTTAGCAAGGCTGGCTAAGGCCCATTCAACTTCTCTTCAGGATGCCCGGCTCGAGATCAGTAATCACAATCGTCTTAAGTTGGGTTTGCACATTCGGGTCCTTCTTGTACAGTTCTTCTGTGTATTACTGCCACCTCTTCTTTATCTCTGAGGCTTCAGTGAGGTCCTTGCCTCGTTTGTCCTTTATCACGCCCAGCTTAGCACAGACGCTTCCTTTGATATCTTTGATTGTCTTATGCAGAGTTCTTGTGTTCCTTAATTGGCTGTTGTCCTGAACTGCTTTGCACTGTATGTTCAGGAAGGCATTCTTATCTCTCCTTACCTATATGCACTCCACCAAATGCAGCGGCTCTTCCAATTTAGTGGCGTGTATAACGATCAGTAGTACTTGCGAGCGGGCTAGTTGGCTATACGACTCCGAAGACCTCCGGCGCCGCATGGTTATACACAAATGCATCAATGAAAAGATAAGGGAGCATAGAAATTTGTGTGTCGCATTGTCTACTCTAGGAAACCTAGCGACCCATTGCTCCCGGTGTAAAACGGATGACAATCAACAGGACTTGAGGAGCACGGATTGTGTACCAAAGTTCACCGAAACAAAGGTGCTGGCAAGCGCAAATTACAGTTTTAAAAGAGATTATTGAAGCCTTCAAGATGATTTCGGGAGAAGGGGAATGCGTGAGTGTTCTGTCGGTGGCGCTCAACAGCAAGGAGGTATACTTCTCCGTTTGGACAATTTGACAAGACGTTTGGACAATGTGACAAAAAGTAAGACCTAATTTGTCATTATTTTTATTTTATTTTCGTTTATTTTTTCTGAATCTTTTGTTTACTTTTTCTTCATATAGCAACCCCACGTTTTGTGTGAAGCTTTCTTCTTCGTACCCCCCGAAAACTGGCATTTGGTAGCGAGCGCATCATCGGTGTTAACGTCCTGGTTCAATTCTCTTGTGTGTATATTGTTTTTTTTTGTGTATAACCATGCAGCGCCGGAGGTCTTCAGAGTGTAAGACGAAGACATTCTCGATGTGGTACAACCTAGTGAGGTTGAGGTGCTCGTGTCTGAGGTTTGCACAAACCAAACCATGGATAATAGTTACTGTGTGTCTTTCTTTTGGTGCAATAACGACACCAGGGCGCCGTTAGAGACTCCAAAACAGGTCGCAGAAGACGTGGATGTCGAGAGGTCTGCCGCTGTCAGCTCCGCCAAGGGCAGAAAACAGGCCTACTACATGATCACCGTGACGGCGTGAACACTAGAAAGAGAGTTAAGTCGGTTGAAGCGCCAAAACTCCTTGATTTGGAAAACGACACTATAGGGCAGCATGAAACACAATGCTTTAAGTCCGCTTCGCAAGCTGTTGTTTCCAGATATAGAGAAAGAGAGGCGGAGAATAAACTTTAATTGGTTCAGTGAATTGCGTGAGTATGATTTTCTTTCGTCCGGGATTCCAGTGGCTTGGGATGCCTCTCAGGACCGTATGAACTGCTTGCGTTTCTAAGAGACTAACGTAGGTCAGCTCAGCCTCCCCCTCCATTGGGCGGCTGATTGCTAAAGTTTTATATTTTTCTAATTGGTACTCGGAGTTTCATATTGCTGCAATGTTTATTTACTGGCGCCGCCATGTGAATGAGCTCGGGATATTTACACCTGTTCGTCTTCTCGCTGGAAGCTTGCTGAAGTGTCGCTGAACCCAGGCATGTCTTCTTTAGCCAGTGCTTGTGTTGGTGCCCAACAAATCAATTTACTAAGCTCTCCTTGCTTCTGCACACTTTTGGCTGAGCTTCCGAGGTACAACCACAAAACGAGGCGTTTCTGGATGCCACCAACGCCCAGCCACACAGTAGACACGACACTGTGCACAGGGCTAACCACCGCTTGAGAGGCTTAGCTCCCGTGTGTGGTCCCCTTGCCTCACCACCTCGAACCATAGGGGAAAACCAGACTGCTCAGTTTCCTGTTTGTGTCTAGCCACCCCTCTTCCATACGCCTCGTATGCCAACGCCATCTCACGGTCACAAATTTGAGGACGTTGAGGACTGTCTGACCAGCTAAGACCGGATCACTGCGTTTAATGGGTGGGAAGAAGAGCGCAAGCGGCGAAATGTTCATTTTCCTCTTATATGTCGCCGCCAAAACGTGGTTAAAAACCCCCAGGCTGCCATCATCACCATGCAAGATTTTCCGGGGGCAGCTGCTCGGAACCTTCGGTAACAATGAATCACAAAAGATGGCTGGACTGGCTACCGAGCGCAGCGTCCTAATGAGAGTGTGGTGAAGTTCGTGGATGACTCCGCTTTTCAATTGTGCAGCTCCGTTCGCGTCGAAGGCAAAAAGGGGCGCCACCTTATGCGGGGCATGACAGCTGTTCGTCAGCCGTGTACGTTACCCTCCGTGTACTATGGCTGATTTTACGAGGTAGGTGATAAGCACGGAGCATGCCCTCCAGCAACTATTTGTGCATTTTGATCATCCAGCTAACATAACTACTGTGGGCTTTCAATTGTCGATGTCTGGGGACAAAAGTTAAGCCCTTCGTGAACATCTCCGAAGAATCATGCGCGAAGCGCTAGAAACGCGGCTCTCTCTGTCTCTCTCTCTCTCTCTCTCGAACAATACCCGAATGTTGGAGGTATTTGCGATGTTTTGCATGAGGATATCCACCAAGCAGTGCCGACAGTTTCATCCCCTTCAGCCGCTGGTGGCCTAGGTGGTGATCTATCACGACGTGTTGGGCACCCCTGCGCCCTCATAACTGGTCTTCTGCAGCCCCTCTTTCGCGCACCCCCGAAAAATCTTATTTTTATTGGTGTGCCTGACACTCGCTCCCCAGTATCGTATGCGTGAGGGACAGCATGCGCAATGCGGCCTCAAATGTATAACTGATACGCAACAGTCGATACGCTGCTGTCTGTATAAGCCACCTGTATAAATACGTGTTGTTCAAATAAAGCTGCGATACTGCGCCTTTCCTTTCCTGTGAACCAATTATTATTATATTCTTCCCCCTTGCATTCGGTTTCTATGACTTCGATACATGTTGTCAGAAGGGGCTAACACCGACTTGTAAACCGAAAAAAATAAGCCACGAAATGGAATTCTTAAGGCCACCGGATGCAAGTTTCAGCTTTTTCTGACGGCGACAGAGTCAGCAAAGCCAGAGCCCACGAAAACCGCGCTACTGCTGACTACTGCAGGTGAAGAAGCAATAGGGGTATTTAACACCTTCACTCTTTCGGAAGACGAACGCAACGGTAACCAAAAATTCTGACGAGTATTGTGCAGTACAGAGCAATGAGGTATATGAGCGCTACTTGTTCAGGAGATCTGTGCAGGAACCTGGCGAGCCATTCGAGCACTTTTTGAGGAATTTTGACCCCTTGATTGAGTGGCCAGAGACCATATTGTTTTTGGTATAATTGGCGACAAGTTACGCGAGAAGTTATTGAAAGATAACAAGCTCACATTTGAGAAAGAAGAAAAGATATGCAAGGCAGCCGAAGCACCTGCGGCGTATCAATAAATATCGGAACGAGACCATCAATAGGTGTACCCGGTTAAGCAAACGTGCCCAACCCATCGTAAAAGGCAGCAGGCTTATATCTGCCAAAGCTGCGCAGAAATGCATGCACCGAAGAGCTATCCTGCTTTGGTCGTACCTGTTACAAATTCCAGCGAAAAGCCCACTTTGTGGTCTACTGTATAGCAAAGTATCAAATCAGTGAGCTTACTGGTGCCGAGGAAGAGTTCGGTGTACTCAACGTGGCTGTCAGAAGCACTTTCCGTGAACGTATTGGCTTGCTCAAGCACAAGTCGGCAACTTGTCGGTGTGCATGAAAGTCGACATTCACAAGCCAACATTCTTTCCCTCAGTTTCTTAAACAAGAGGCTGCCAAAGCCACACGGCTGAAGCCCAGTAGCGCGACATTGCAGTCCTTCTGTGGAAGCGAATTCAACACTTTGGCGCCATTACCACAGAAGTGAAGATTAATGGCAACAAGGCCGTTCTACAATTTTGCATCATGTGGAACGGGCAAGAAAAACTAAGCCTTCAAGCCTGCAAACGCCTTAGTCGCGGCAAGTGCACGCCGTTTCGCAAGATTCAACAGAAAGAGTGGTAGACGAATTCCTTCATTTGTTCAGCGGCAAAGGTTTCGTTGAGCGTCGCTACCATGTGGTGCTCTGCGATACTGCTGGCGATACTCCGCGGTGGTACAGCCAGCACAACGCGTGCCACTAGCCTTGCGGGAGCCACTACAGGAGGAGCTGCAGCGCACGCATGGAACAGGGCGGAATCACCTCCAAGGTATCGGAGCCCACTGAAAAGGTAAGCTTTCTTTTGATAGTACGCAAAAAGGATAGAAAACTTTGGGTATACATGGACCCTAGGAAGATTAATGAATGTATTAAAAGGGAACATTAACAGACGACAACGTGAGAAGACATAGATGCGAAACTGACCGGGGCAACAACTCCCGGTCCACTGCTTTTTCGTGCCTTGATGCAAACGCCGGGTCCCATCAGATATCCTTGGACGAGGAAACATCAAAATTGTGCACATTTTCAACACATTTCGGGCGGTACCGTTTTCTCAAGTTACATTTTGAAAATTTCCTCTGCTTCAGGAGTTTTCCAAAAGATTCTGGATAAAATATTCGATGGGCTTTATGGCGTGAAAGTATATGTCGACGACGTATTAATCTGGAGCAAATCGATGAAAGACCACATTGACCGGCTGAGACTAGCGCTAGAAGCTACAGAATGCGCTGGCTTGACTTTCAACGCAACCAAATGCACAATTGGCGTCAACAAAAATAGCGCAGGGACAGAACAAGGAACAAGCAAGGACACACACGAGCGCTACCTTCCAACAGTTTATTACAAAACCCAGGGCGGTAAATATACACGGCGTGGCAAGGCATTGCGCAGACGCAGTATGCAGACAGGAGGACCAACAATTTTCAATAGTTTCTCAAATAATTTAGTTCTTTTTGCGATAAACCTACAGACGGCTTTATAATGCACATGTCACCTAAGTTATCTATGGCTTCAGCTTCGATGATTTCACGGGTAAGTTTGCTAGGGCTTGTGGTTTCTACGTGGGCATAGGCCACCAACCACCACTAGTTCGAGCGTCACGCATGCCGAAGCCCCGATCAGCCGTCACCACGCGCACACTGAAACACCGCAGCGCGCACTCAACCTCCACCGGGAGGAGAGCACTTCGCTGCAAGGACACAAGCCTCCAAGTTCACAAAGGAGACGTTTATTGAAACGCCATCCTCCAGCGGCAAACACACACACACACACACACACACACACGCACATACACATATATACAAACGCATATATACACACATACTCAGTCACCGTGTTCCGGGAGCGCGCGAGGAGCAAGGCTCCCCTGCGCGCACTAAGTGACACGGAGTGCGCGCCGCAAGCACGCAAGGGCGTGCTGTGATCTCTCTCTCGCAGTGACCAGAAGATTCCTTTAAGAGAGAGTGTGCACCCACCGCAAGGTACGCCTGTCGCGGATCGTTGGATCACGATCGATAGGCTCGAGTTGCGCTCTCAGGTACGACCCGGAGCAGACTAACTCGAGTACACACTGGTCTGCGCGGACAAAGGCCGGCAGACAAGAACAGCTGCGTACGCACCTTGCGATGTCTCGGAGGGGTCACTCTCGGGCCCCGCTCGGAGGGTCGCGCGAGCGCGGCCGTTGAAGCGGTGCCATGTTCCCGCCAAAAGGCGCCAATGGGAACAGCCACTGGGACGCCAGGGCGGAGCCGTGGCCCGAAAGACAGTGACAAGTCACCCGGGCCTCTCTCCGCCGCCTCAGGCGGGAGAAAGGGAACGAGGAGAACAACCGGGAAGCGGGCGGCGGCCGCGCAAAGGGCAGACACGGCAAGCCCGAATATCACATCCTCCTCTCCTTAATTGCCCTCCCACCCATCAGCGAAAGCACGCGGCAGGTCCCCAGCAAGAAGAAAAGAATGCTATCCTCACGCAAGAAGTCAACTACGCTTCAGCTCCAGCCGAAAAGGTCTCGACAAGACAGACACTCAAGAAAGACAAACATTAGCAAGGCGCACAAAAAAAACAAGATGGCATGAAGAATAATGTACAAAGTTCCACAAGTTCCGAAGGCGAAGTAACAACAACTATGTACAGAACACAACTATGTACAGAAGTCCCAAAGTTCATCGGTGCAGCTCAGGGAGCCTGCGGTGACTCACCGCTCGTTGACTTCTGGGTGGCCAACGTTCATCCTCGGCTGCAAACGATCTCGGTCGGTGGTGGTACAGGTTAGGTGCAGGGACAGCGAACACGCCGAAGGGGCCCCGGGTGTGGAGAGTCCGTGACTACGTGGCGATCCAAGGCGCACATGGGAAGACCGCGCGGGGCTTCCTTTCCACCGCGCTCCGCACACGCCGGCAAACACACATGGCGCGACGTCGTTGCCTCCACGCCCAGGCACGCACACGCACAGCCACTCACACACCAAGCAAAGGGTGATGCCGACCTTCAGCGGCGAACCTGGCCCGAACAGCTTCGCAACCGCGGCGGCCTTGAGTGAAAGGGGCATCGTCCATGCTCCCCATCCCCAAATGGCCCCAACTTCCTTTCCACACACACCGGAAAAGCCATGCGTCGGGGCTGCCTAATGAGCAACCCTCGCAATTTCAAGAAAAAAGGAGAGAAGACGCGTTGTACAAACGAAGGCACTCACTGTACAATATTTACAAGATAAGAAGCAAGAACGGAAACAGAAGAAAACGTAACATGGAAAAAGAGACACAAAAACAAAATAAAACACAAAGGCTGGAACTGAGCGAGCTAGAAAAGGGGGAGACCAACCTTGCTTCCGGGTAGGGCTCTACGAGCAAGCTCGCTCGGTGAGGCGCTATGCCTTCGGTTGCGGAAAAGGCCCGCCGTCCGGCATCAATCACACAGGTGAACGTCGCCTCACCTAGTACCGGTGCGGGGCACGGCTGCGTTCCACTACATCGGGTGTGCCTCGGCGCTTGCCTGTGGTGACAATGGGCACCAGCGCAAGCTTGTCAGACCGTTACGCATTGCAGACCTGAAGGTCTGCAATGTAGGCACGGCTGGCATTTCCCGTAGGGGAATTCTCCAGCAATGAGCCCCTGCTTGTTACTAAGGAAATGCCTGATGAAATCGCAGGTGGCCATCTGCCACGGACGCACACTGTAAGTTGGTTTCGTCATGCCCGGTGGATTGCCACCCCTTGGCTTCTCCATTTGACAGACATGGCAGGAACGGCAAAAGCGGAAAATGTCGCGCTTCATGCCGGCTGCAGTCACCGATTGACTCAGTTTCTGGAAACCTTGGAGCCACTCAGATGACCAGCCAATGGTTTGTCGTGAGAGAAACGCAACAGAGCGCCGCTCAGACATGGGGGAATAGCCACTTCAAATGTTTCATGGACTCATCATCCGTGGCTATGCATTTCAGCGCGAGCCCGTTGTGGCCCAGCAAATATGGATCCCCGGGGCACGGCGCGACACACGCTGGCTCGTGCCCCCCCCCCCCCACCTGCGCCCGCTCAATACAAGTAGCGTAACTGCGCTGCGCCCGCTGCAATACAAGCAGCGTAACGGCGCTTCGTCTCCTAGAGACCGTCGCTGACATCGCGACAAAGCGGGTCATTTTGCTGGACCGTCGTAGCTCTTCATGACTGAAAACAATCCCAGTCATCCCAAAGGAGAGCCTGGGTTCGTCCCCCCGGAGGTTCGCAGCAAAACTTCCGCAGGCATCGGCGTCTCAGATGTGCTCACAAAGAGCTTTCACCCTCGCTTGCTTTGCGAAGCGCTGCTTACCCGGATAGCGGAATGGGGAACCCGTCTGCAGGCGTCCCCTCCGTGCCGATCTGCGGCTCATCCGCTGTTTCGTCCCCTTTGCCTGCCGGCGTAAAGACGCCACTGCGGGCGAGTGGGGCACGGCATAGCGCGTCAGCTACCACGTTCGTTCTCCCCTGTAGATACCGCACCGCAACGTCGAAATGCTGTACCAGGAGAGAATGGCGCGCCAGCCGGCTCGCAAGTTCACGGAGCCGCATCAGCCAACTGATCGCTCTGTCGGCGCGGTTTCCAGAGGGAGCCCCGGCCGACGCCTCCCCGTTCCCCGAACAGAAGTGACTGCTATCGGGGTACGGGTGCTGTTGTGCGGAGATGCCGTCAGCGGCGGCGTCGCGCACATTGCTTCCGCAACGGCGTAAAGTTGAAACAGCGGAGGCATATGGTCAACGTTCGTACCGCAGGGTGGTCCGAAGAGCCATGTAGCGTGTTCCAGTGCCTTTGCCGAGTGCCGCGCAGGGGGCGGCAGGCATGGCGCATAAGCTTGATCGTCAAGGCGACCGGCTCGGCCGATGTGCTGTCCAACGACTCATGGAGCCAAGGACAATTCTCGTTGGGCGCCAGGTGTGGTTTTCTACGTGGGCATAGGCCACCAACCACCGCGGGTTCGAGCGTCGCGCGAGCCGAAGCCCCGATCAGCCGTCACCACGCGCACAATGAAACACCGCAGCGCGCACTCAACTCCACCGAGAGGAGAGCACTGCGCTGCAAGGACACAAACCTCCAAGTTCACAAAGGAGACGTTTATTGAAACGCCATCCTCCAGCGGCACACGCAAACACATACACATATATACAAGACGCACATACACACACATGCTCAGTCACCGTGTCAAGGGAGCGCGCGAGAAGCAAGGCTCCCCTGCGCACAAGTGACACGGAGTGCACGCCGCAAGCACGCAAGGGCGTGCTGTGATCTCTCTCTCGCAGTGACCAAAGGGTTCCTTCGAGACAGAGTGGGCAACCACCGCAAGGTACGCCTGTCGCGGATCGTTGGATCACGATCGACAGGCTCGAGTTGCGCTCTCCGGTACGACCCGGAGCAGACGAATTCGAGTACACACTGGTCTGCGCGGACAAAGGCCGGCAGACAAGAAGAATTGCGTACGCACCTTGCATGTCTCGGAGGGTCTCTCCTGGGCCCCACTCGGAGGGTCGCGCGAGCGCGGCCGTCGAAGCGGTGCCATGTTCCCGCCAAAAGGCGCCAATGGGAACAGCCACTGGGACGCCAGGGCGGAGCCGTGGCCCGAACGACAGTGACAAGTCGTCCGGGCCTCTCTCCGCCGCCTCCGGCGGGAGAAAGGGAACGAGGAGAACAACTGGGAAGCGGGCGGCGGCTGCGCAAAGGGCAGACACGGCAAGCCCGAATCCCACAGTCTTTTGGTGATGACATTGCATGCCTCAAAGACAGGTACACAATCTTCACAGTGTCTGCAGTGCATATCAAGAAAACCACCTCTGTTTTCTTTAATATTGTAGCGATGTTCGCGCGTTCATTCAGGCACCCTCCAGTCTGACCAATGTATTTCTTTTCGCATGTCAATTGATACCTGACATTCAAGGAACTTTGTCACATGCTTTGTAGTACAACCATCTTTTTTCGTAAAGCCAGGTCCTGTCACCTTGGAGAGTTTCTGCAGTATCAGGAGCTGGAAAAACAACTTTTACATTGGCCATTTGTCCAATCTTTTTCAGGCGATGGGACCAGCCGTGATTGCATGGAATAACAGCAACGTTTTGCTTATTTGCGGAACGAGGAGCTGGAACATCTAGAGGTGAACAGACCTGCCTTAAAAGTATTTCGGAAATACTTTTAAGAACATGCATGGGAAACCCGGAATCGGTTAGTCTCTATACTTGTTAAGCAAATTTTGCTGCCATTGGAGAGACACTGGCATTGGAGAGACATAACTTTGCATTTCCCTGGCGTCCGTGTGCTGTGCGATGTCAGCGCACGTTAAAGATCCCCAGGTGGTCGATATTACTCCGTAGCCCTCCACTACGGCTCCCCTTTCTCTCTTTCCACTTTCACTCCCACCTTCCTCCCTTCCCTTACGGCGCGGTTCAGGTGTCCACAGAGCAAGTGTGACAGATACTGCGCCTTTCCCTTCCTGTGAACTAGCCAACCTTAACCTCTTGACAAGTTTGGAGGGCGCAGAATCATACGGGAGCAGTGGCTTATTGGCGCGTGGCTGATATTTCCAGTAAAGCTGGTCATCCTGAAATAAAAGGTTGATGTCAAGAAACCGGATACTGCCCTCTGATGGCAACTCATGCGTAATAATTAAAGGCGAGAAGCCTGAGCGTACGAAATTTACTGTGTTAGTGGCCAGTGATTCGAAGGAACGAGAGTCACAGTCAATGAAGATTAAATAGTCGTCAACGTATCTAAAAACGTTTGCTACTGTTAAATCGGTAAGGTGGCTGCAAAGCGCTCGGTGAATTTCGGCCATGTATAGAGCGCCAAGCGCGGGAGCAATGCAAGACCCTATGTATACCCAATTTTTCTGGTGACCCATCAAAATGAATAAAAGTGGGTCTGAGATAAAGACTAAAAAGTTCCGAAAAGCCACTGCCAGACGTACCAGAAGCATTCTGGCAAGGAATGACTCTAAACTTGTCAACGTAGGTTTGAACACAAGAAAGCAAATTAGCCTGCGACAATGAATAAAACAAATTCCTAATATCTATAAAGAAAGCTCTTAAGCACAGCAGACACTTTGAAGATTGTGTACTTGTCTTTGAGGCATGCAAGGTCATCACCAAAAACCCTAGCAAACTTACCCGTGAAATCATCGAAGCTGAAGCCATAGATAGCTTAGGTGACATGTGCATTTCAAAACCGTCTGTAGGTTTATCGCAAAACGAACCTAATTATCTGAGAAAGTATTGAAAATTGTTGGTCCTCCTATCTGCGTACTGCGTCTGCGCAATGCATTGCCACGCCGTGTATATTCACTGCCCTCGGTTTCGTAATAAACTTTTGGAAGTTAGCGCTCGTGTGTCTCTTTGCTTGCTCCTTGTTCGGTTCCTGCGCTATTCTTGCTGACATGTGTTAGCAACAAGCCCAAACTACCACCTTAATACAATTGGCGTTAAACAAATAAAAATTCCTAGGCGACCTAATAAACATTAAGGGAGTAAGACCTAGCCCCTCATTGATACAATGCATGCTGCAAATGTCTGAGCCGAAGGACAAATAAGCAGTGCAAAGATGCTCGGCGTTAATAACTACCTTAGCAAATTTCTGTCATCGTTGGAGCGTAGGACTGCACTACTACGAGGTTTGCTAAAGCAGGGAGCTGTGTTTGAATGGAGCGTGAGCAAACAACCACTGCTATCGCTTTTCGACCCTGCAAAATAAACTAAAATTTCATGCGATGCATCGCTTAATGTCTTAGGTGCTGCATTGTTACAGCGTCACGATAACGAGTGGAAGCCATTCGCACACGCGCATAAAGCTTGACGGAAATCCAGCAGCAATACTCGCACACAGAAAAAGAACCCATGGCGATTGTGTATGGCTGTGGAAGATGCAATCATTTCACCTATGGTCGTAATATTATCGCGGAAACCGACCATCGAACTTTGATTATGATATTTCAAGGAGCGATTGGTGACATGCCGCCAACGCGGCAACGCTTCTTTCTGCGACTACTTAGTTATGATATCAAGATTGTTTTTGTTCCAGGAAAGTACCTCTTCATGGCCGATGTGATGTCCTGGGCTTCAATCAACAGTGTCAAGGCCGACATCGACAGTCAAGATGTAGAAGTACACGACGTGAGTGTACTTTCGTCTCGAGTGAGCCATAGGACTTTTATGCGACTAGTCGCCGAAACAAGCTAAGATGAATATCTATGCAGTGTGCTCAAAATCCGGGATAAGGTGCACCGGTTGAAGGCCAGCTGAAACCATTTACTGACGAGCTCTCGCAAGTTCAGGGTGTTTTGTTAAAGGGTTGCAAAGTGGTGATTCCTACCATCATGAAGCACGAAGGTGTGGAAACAATTCACCAGGAGCACTTGGGTATAACCAAATGCAAATCCACAGCTCGGGAAGCGATATTGTGGTCGGGAATGAATAGTGACATTGAAGACTTTATTCAGAAATGTGAAGTCTTCCGAAAACATGGATACAGTCAACCTCGTGATCCGCTACAGATGCACTCTGTGCCCACGCAAGCGTGGTACCGAGTTGGAATCGACATTTTATACTATGACGGTAAACTTTATTATTGCGTTTACGATGCGCTCTCAAGCTTTCCGGAGGTGAAATTACTTCAGGATACATCGGTCAGGACTGTCATTCAAGCAACAAGCGCTATCTTCGCTAGATACGGCATACCAATGAAGGCATGTTGAGACAACGTACCCCATTTTTCAAGCTACCAGTTCGCTGCATTTGCAAGAGAGTATGATTTTAAGCACATTACTTCTAGCCCTAGATATCCACAGTCGAATTGCCGGGCAGAAAAAGGGGTATAGGTGGGGAAGCGAATATTATTGCAAACTGCTGACGCCAACCAAGATTTCTGGCTTAGTTTGTCGCTTACAGGACAACTCCACTGAAAGGTGCTGCGGCACCGGCAGAGATTTTGCAGGCCAGGAAGCTACGCACGACGCTGCCAAACACTCAAGAAGGTCACAGCTTGCATATTGTCAAGCATCGCCAGACTAAGAGCGACCGGCAACCACTACCTAACCCCCTGAGACAAGGTGACGTTGTGCGCGTGAAGGAGATTGTCTGGAACAAAAAGGGAAGGTCGTGCAGCGCTGTGCTGAACCAATGTCCTACAAAGTTCTAACAGAAGACGGCAGACTTCTGCATCGCAATCGAGGACTCCATTGAGAACAGCACGCCGCAGCAGCCGCAGCAGCAGCCGCGACCAGTGACAGCTGATGGTACTGCAGTGTCAAGCGCTCCTGAGTTAAGAAGATCGCAGATACAACGTGCACCCCCGCGACGCGTGGGATAAGAGAGAGACTTTGAGCAAATGTCTTAAGGTATTCTTTTGTGCATTGAGCCTATGTTGGGCTTACAACTTCGCTTTGTTGTTGTTTTTAGTCTTTTTTTTTTTTCAAAAGAAGGAAGATGTATCGTATGCGTGAGGGACGGCATGCGCAATGCGGCCTCAAATGGATAACTGATACTCAACAGCCGATGCGCTGCTGTCTGTATAAGCCACCTGTATAAATACGCGTTTCTCAAATAAAGCAGCGTTCTTTTCCCCCTGGCATTCAGTGTACTATGACTTCGATACACACCCGTTATGAAAGCACACGCGTGGCGGACGTCGAACAACCTACCCTCATACTCCCACTGTGGTGAAGTCAGTCACAAACAGTGGCACTGCTTGTACCGTCAGACGGGCTTGAGCGGAGTTTCACCCTTGACTGTACTTTGGTGAAAGACCCGCCACGTCGACCAAACCTTCAGGTACAACGTTCCACCTGCGTACACTACAGAAGCACCAGTCCAGATCACCGTTCCCATGACAGTTCTCTTCCTCCAGCCGCCAATCTTCCGTCAGGTAGTCCTTGAGTCGACGCCGGGGAAACGTAGGACGGCGACCCTCGAGGGTAAGGCCGCTATCGATCAGCATTACGACCGAAAACCTCCACTCACCGATTAGATCAGAGTCCGACCTTCGGCCGTCCGCTCCGACTAGCTGTCTGAAAAACGTCCGACGATCACAGAACCTTTCTTTCGACTGCCCCAATTGGCGTACCAAACCCACCAGTCTGATGACCTTCCGGCAATCACAGAAGCTTTCTTTCGACGCCGCGATTCGACGCACCCGCCAGAGTGACGACCCATGGTACCTCGCACTTAGGAGACAATGAGCTCCTTTCCACTGAGGCACTAATTGTCGTTACAACCACCAGGCAACTACACTTGTTGGTACCGGCGCTGATTTTTGTGTTATGAGCCGTGGCCTAGCTGCCATTTTACGCAAAGTTCCGACTCCTTAGAATAGAGCGCTGATAGAGATAACCATGTGGTGACGCCACGCGGACTGTGCGCCGCTCAAGTAGACATCAGCCGCGTAAATTTTACTGGTTGCTTCGCTGTACTGCAGACTGCTTCAATGACCCGATCCTCGGCTTTGATTTTTTCCGGTAAAATAATGGCACAATCATCGACTTCCGGACCGCATGATGACTTTTTCCACCCAACGCGCAATTCCTGACGACTACGCACCATGCAGGCCGCTTTTCTCTGTGACCGATGATGGCATCACTCTACCTCCACGCACTAGCATTTGCTACAGTGCAATGCGACAACCCTCCCGCTCTTCAAGGAATCGCAAAAACGAACGTAGATATTGTCGAGACTACACGTCTACTTCGCTCGAAGGGTCTGAATTCGTCATGAATTTTAGCGCCGACTACCACCACTTACCAAGGTATCAAGGTCGCTTATTTCCATGAGCGAGACTTCCCCCCACTGTACGATTTGCTGGTCACCAAGAACCCTCCTGAAACAGCTGGTCCTACACTTAAAGCTGATTTGAATCCTGACTTGCCTATTGACTTGCCTATCAAGCTATTCTTGACTTTTACCAAGGGTGTTTTGATCTCATTGCTAAGATTAAAAAGAGCTCAGTAGCAAAGCGTCGCATTATAGTTGATACCAACGGATGCTTTATCCGCCAAGACCCCTACTGAGTGTCGACGAAGAAAAGTGAGGCTATTCGGATGCAAGTTGATTAAATGCTTTGAGATTACCTAATACAGCCATCCACAAGCCATGGGCCTCATAAGTTGTGCTGATCGCCAGAAAGGACGGAACACTCAGATTCTTCGTCGACTAAAGGATGTTCAACCAAAATTATGAAAAAAGATATATACACGCTGCCTCGAATCAATGACTCGTTGTACCGACTCCCCCACGCCCGATACTTTTCATCGTTTCATCTACCCACTGGGTACTAGCAGGTTGAAGTAGATGAAAATGATAGCGAAAAGACCTCGTTCATTTAGGGTACTTCCCTTCGGCTTGTTGTCCGCTCCCATAATCGTTCAAGGAATATCCTAGCGTGCCTCGTATGGCAGTCGTGTCTCGTCTGCGTTGACGACGTTTGTCATTTACTTTGCGACCTACGAGAAGCATCTGAAGCGCTTGACGGCTGTGCTAGATGCCATCCGTGTGGCCGGCCTCTAGCTGAAACCAGAAAAGTGCAGCTTTTCACATCCCTACAGATCAAGTTTCTGGGCCAAGTCGTGAGCGTTGAGGGTGTTGGCCCTGATCCAGAGAAATCTGCTGCCACAGCTGCTTTCACTGCCACCTCTGTAAGAGTTCTGTGTGCCGGGTTTTGGACATCTGCACAAATATTATACGTTCTTGCACGACTTCTCTCAGAGTAAGGGTAGTAACTGGAAAAAGCCTCAACCTTAAGAGCCGACTTATCGAGAGAGCACTTCACTCGACGTAAAATAAACGCATAAGGTTCAGGCCCGATTTTCTGGCCTCACTCAAACAACTTCACCTGTAGTCGACCTCAACTTAATTTCAAGTTCACTTCTTGGGATTGAAGTCGACCTCGTGGGGTCGGAACGTCAAGAGGATGCCAACTTGTGACGGGGAAATGTTTTACTTAATTTAACCGATGTACTGGGCTTGGGGAGCGAATCCTAAGTCCAGAACATCGATAGGCTCTCTACCCCGCGGGTCATCACAATCAGTCTTCGCTGATCCCGAATCTTGGAGAAAGTTATACAAGCAATGGCAGAGATTTCACCTCACTTAAACCTAATTGCAGTGAGAAAAAGCACCCACCGCGGTCGTTAAGACGTGCAGCTCGTTAAGACCCCGATGATTTCACACCCGCTCCGTATTCTTGCGGAGCCTTGACCGTCATTCGACGAGTGTCGGCTAATAGGGGGCTAAGGGAAGACGAGGTGGAGCCTGGTGAAAAGCTTAACGGCAGATCAAAGCTGAGTTAACTTAAAAGTTAGTTTAGGCATTCAGGTGTTCCAGCTCGGAGAGCAGAAATTTTGTTCTAAAAAGGAAATCACTGGCATTTCTCTTTACAGCCAGTGTCACATTCATTAACAGTTTTTCAAGCGAAGGAACAATAAATTATAATTGAGCGGTAACGTTCAGTACAGAGTTTCCTTCTAATGTCCTTCACTTCCACTTGATTAATTGCTTTCTCAGGTATGACCTTGACTTAGCGATTCTAAAACCAGTGTCACAGTTAGGTTTGTATTCTGCAAATATATACTCAGGCATTGCAGACTTCCATCTAAAGTGCCGTTCAGTATGCCTACTCACGGGGACGATTACACATTATATATCCTCTTTCTTTTGAGTAGTGGTAAATGCGTACCGCAACATTAAGAATGTGTTTATCCTGCACGCAAGGAACTGCTCACGAGTTTATTCATTATATAGATGCTGCTTAGATAACGGAATAACCTGAGAACTGTAACTAATTACAAACAAGTTATGGTACTATAACAATGTATGACACGGTAGTATAAATTTCACGTATGTAATCTCCGAATTATGAGGGCTGAGAAGGCCAAACATATTCCTTCCCAATGTGCGTCAGGGTACAGACGCTATAGGCTGCGATAAAGACATCATCAATCCGAAAATTCCTTCCTAAGGCACTCGCGCACGTATTCGTACACAACCATCGTGATAGCTCCGCCAGGACCAAGTCTAAGAACCTTAGGTGCGAGGCCTTTGTAAAAAGCAAACAAACCTTCCTCGATGAACACAGTGTACATGCACTGCAGACACGTCCTGTACTTAATCGTTCCTGGTGGACCAGGCTGCAGGCCTTGGATTCGACTCTTGGCCACGTCGAACGGTGTGTTGATCAAGGACGCTCCTGTACCCGCGACGAACGCCGTCCCAAGCTGCATGGCGAAACTGGATACTTCGTTCTCCACCTTCGGTAGCTTATCCTTGACTGCAAAGTAGAAGCCCAGATAGAACATGTTGAAAAGACCGTTGCGAATCATGGTCGAAGTCAGTCCCAAATTCAAGCCACGAAGTCCGAACCCGCCTTCCCGATAGATGGCTCTGGTTACGGCGAACGTGCTTGGCTGACTCGTGACTGTGTGCTTGTCCGTCTGTAGACGGACCTTGACAACTTCGAAGGGGTTAACGAATGCCCCTTCGATGAGACCAGCCAACAATCCCGCCAAGGAAAGACTGGTGACCGTTGGAGGGCCGCCGAAGGTAAACAGCGTTCTGCTTTTCTCGAAGGTGAAGAACAAGGCTGCTCGCGTTGGTGTTTCAGCCAGCATGGGTGGCCAGATGCCTTTGTAGATGGATAGGAAGCCTTCGTTACGAATCATGCGTCGCAAGCAGTCCACGATTGAGGTGTATGGCGGCTCACCAGTGCCAGCGAGTAACTTGTCGGGTTGCACCTGGAAGCGGGTCTTGACCACGTCGAGTGGGTGCATGATGCAAATCTCGACGAAGCCAGCTGTGCCACCCGATGCTGTCTCGATGGCGGCTTCTCGCGACAGCTGGCGAATATCCAGGCGCTCTGACATGGTTGTAGTGCCGTTCGTCTAATGACCGCTATTCTGCATGGTTTACAAGAAGTCTTCATTGAGCTGTTTAGTTCATGGTTCACAAAAGAATACCGCGCTAAGGACGACGACAAAATAGACAAATCAACGACAGGACAATGGCGCTGATCCTATCGCGCGCCGATCTCTTTTGTCTTCGTCCTTCACGCAGTAATATTTTCTTGAAAGAAAAAAAAATGGTACGACAGATTCGAGAAGCGTTTCTTCTGCCAGCGAAATATTTACTAGCTCGGCCAAGATACGTTCTTACGCTCATGTGGCAGTCGTCATAGCGGAACTAAGGTTCTGTATTCCCCCCGTGAAGTAATGAGGAACTGCTGACGACCAACTCTAGACTGCCGTCTATGAATTAAATGTGCGAAGGTGGCAGTTTGTGCAGTAATAAAAAAAGGGTGGACACCTAAGCAATGATCAGCCTGTGCAACGCAACTTTGTCGGCCATGCCTCGCTTCATGCGCCTATATTTCCCGCACCCCGCTTTGCTTCAAACGACCGTTCGAACGCTCTGAAAGACATCCACACACTGACGCGACCATGCGCCGCGGTCTCTCTTCCAAGCGACGAGACGTCACAAGACACTTCCGCCAACCGGAGCGTTCGGCTGACCTCTGCGTGGAGCGCTACGTGCCTTGTAACGTGATCAAGAGACAATACATCCGGTTCCGTCACGTGACTATTGGATATAGATATGACGTCACTTGCTGGTCACATGAAGCACTAAAATTACAGTTTTGGCGCATTATTGATTACCCGTAATAACGATACTTTAAAGGCACATACACAACGCACAGCGTATCTTTACCTAGCTGGATACCCTGCATGTGTATTTCGAACCATCGATATTTGTTCAGACATATTTTCTCTGTTTTTGCGAGGCGTGCGGCACGCGACAGCTTGACGTGCTGATAAGGTGCTTATGCTTTGCCATGGAACAGAAAGCACTGCCTGTGTTTTAAATTTTTTTAAATGTGCTAGACAAGAGCAGTCTCCTCTTTCATTCACAGTGCTCCAAATGCAGTGGGTTCTCTCTCTCGCTTGCGGTAGTCGGGACGAACTACATTTTATCGCCACTGACACAGGTAATGTTTGCTATATTCATGAGATAAAATAATGAAATCTCTTCTGAATACTACTTAGGGTATTTAAGCTAAGGCCTTTTAAGTGAAAGAAGAATGCCGTTTCCTAAAATTGATGCTAAATTCAACCTGTCAGCGGATGTTGCGGCAGATTTCTTTGTTTATGTATCCATGTCTCATAAATTTCCCAACAGTGATGCTCAGGAGAAGCATTAGAACATTTATTTAAAGCCTAAATAGAGCAAGAGGGTTTTAAATGCCATCAGCCTATTTGCACATGCTTAAAATGGAACTCCGGTAGTTTTTAGATTTTTTTTTTAAACAGGGATGCAAAGGCTCACATCAACTTAGTTTTTCCGGCAAAATTATCTTGAAGGTAGCTTTCCCTCCTGATTCCCGCTTTCAAGCTGTCACTTTTTACGAACAGCGCTGAGCATGATGATGTTATACCTGGCACAGTGTGTCAAGAAGCACGCAGATGGCGTTACGGCCGAGAACCGACAGCAGTTGTTTGTTAGCTGTGGCCCTTGAAGCGTATGGGATGGCTGATGTCGTGTTTTCTGGTCGGATGAACCTGGCATTGGGACGAGACTATGGGAGTGTCTCTGTAAGCATTTAATCTACTACGAGCTTTGCTAAAGACGATTTCGTGCTGTCCTGTGACACAGCTTATTCCGAGATGCAAGCAATGCACTGAGAGTACTGTTACAGATGTTCGGTGAAACTGAATGCCAGGAGGGTGCTGAGGTCAGACGTTGTGCCAGCGCTATTCCGGCACATGACACCTACTATAAGCTCTCCAATATTCGTAAGGCAGGTAAAAAGAGTAATTAAGGTATTTTATTGTTGGTAATTTACCCAGAATCTGTAAACTACCTCCCGTAGCGATATAAAGTACGTAGCTAAGTAAATTAGCGTAAATTACTTCAAGCAGCCGTTTGAGTTTGTGCTTCGTATTGTTTCCCATAATCACCGTTCAAATAGCACTATATACATCTATAGGGTTTAACGAGAGAAAGAACATGGCTACAATGTATGAAAGAACACTAAACAAGGGTTAAGGTGGAACCTTAGTTCGCGAGCCGAATCAGTGCTTTGACAAGGTACTCGTTTTCGTCTGGGCAGGGCGATCATCGCTGGAGGAGGTTTAATTGGGCTTTTATATTATATGCACAACTTCGTGCTCTACCGCTTAATGATTAAGAACTATTCAGAATGCCTTGTTACGAATTGCGTTTTGAAACAAGCAGCAATATCATTGAAACAAGAGGTCTTTTGGAATTTGAAATACAGGTTATTTTAATATGGGGCATGCCGACAAGAAAACTAAACACGTATTTACAAACAAATCCAATGGAAATGGCAAAATAATCTAACACGTAAGACCGCACACGCCTCTCTACCGGCAGTATCAAACTGTTCGAGACGTCTTTACGTCCTGTCAGAAATGTGCAAAAAAAAAATAACAATAAAGGGACTTTAAACCACCATTATTTGCAGTGCACTGGCTAGTTAGCAATATTTGGAGAAAATATCAACTCCAGCGAGAAGCGACCTCGCCGGCTCTTAATGCCTGCGTGACTCTGACACCGACATCTAACTTAAAAAGATCTCAGCACTTTTCTTGAGTTTCCTGGCAACTTGTACGGCGTGCATACGCAAACCGTCAATTCCAGCTCGTCGTTTACAGCTCGTGATTCTACAGAAAGGTTTGAGGATTTTTATTTCGTCTTTTATCAGCGGTTATACGTCACGAAAACCAACCTGTGACGCATCAGGCAAATAAATGTGCAGCGGCCTCACTAATCTCTCGACGTGTACTGCAATTTTCGCATGTTGTGGCTAAACGCGCGTTAGTCAATGGCGAGAAAGTCCGCACAAAATAAATCGGCCTCTATCATAGCAAACATGCATTGACGACGGCAATATATGATCCTACAGGTCGAGGAAGCGTCCTACAAATCACGGATAATGTTAACTGCCTTCTGCGAGTCGTAAAGCAGTTCGAAAGTGCATATAGAACAACGATGGTTATGTTATTCTTCGCTAGCTGTGAGAGTTTAGACGAGCCAAGCGGAAGGCATAATACAAGGGAGTCAGAATGGTTTCGCTTAGTTATCCCTCTCTAGTCTGCCAACGCAAAAAATAAGGCGAGATACGCTTCTAATCACTTACGCAGTGCACGTCCGTCCAATCTTCTTGTCTTCTTCTATCGTTTGTACATATGGCGCATACCCGTCTACCTATTCCAGTTCTCCTCTACTTCGGTAAAGTGCCAAAGGATGCGCACTGAAATTAGTGTGTGCTTCTGTTCAGGACTCTAATTACACCAGGCAGCATCCTGTCCTAGAATAAGAATTCGTGTTCATTATTTTGTTGTTTTTTTATTCTAGTTTATGAAAAAATATTCAATTACTCCATTCATTGTTCAAGAGTGTTTTGTACCACCAATGCATTGACCAATTTTTTGCAGTGGGTATTGTCTCCTCGATCGCTGCTGGAAAGAGATCAGAACAAGGTTGCGCTACAGATGTTATCAGACCGAAAATCTGTTGTTTAGGAATTCATTCATGTAATCATACACTACCATCGTGACAGCAGCACCTGGACAAAGTCTAACAATCCCGGAAGCGAGGCCTTTGAGAATGCGAAGAAAACCTTCCTCGACGAAACCGGTGTGCACTCTTTGTGAACACGTCCTGTCATTGGTGTGTACGTGTTGTCTAGGTTGCGGAATTTCGATTCGACTCTTGGCCTTGCCAAATGGCGTGTTTAGCACGGACGCTTTTGCGCCCACCACGAACACCGTTGGCAGCTGCCTGGTGAAACTGGATGCTTTGGTCTCAGCTCCAGCAGCTCCTCCTTGGCAGAAAAAGGGAAGCCCATGTAGAAGAAGTGTTAATGAAATTCAGGAAGTTGCTGAGGTCGATCGCTGTGGCAGCATTTGTTGCAACGCCTGTTAGGCTCTCTAAAACAACTATGGAGCGGTACCGAGCAGAGGCAAGTTTAGGTGTTGAGAAACCTGTCTTATTTCAATTAATAAACCTTGACTGCGCAAATTATTTCCAGTGGGGAACAGCAGCAAAAATACTCACTTCTACATTTCAGGATGTTTACTCACGCTGAAGCGGTTGCGTACCGGGGACCCCGCGCGTTGTGAGGAGAACCGATTTGACGTATTTAAAAATTATTTATGTATTGAATTTGTGTTCACATGAAATTCGATCGCCATTGTAATCGCTACAATGTTGTCAAAAATGTTGACCTTATGCGTGATGACCTTGCAACCAGCAGCGACCACGATTGCACGCACTTACATTGTGCCCTTCACACAGCTTGGACAACTAGCCTTAGCCTCGTCTTGGTTCACTGTGAACCCTCATCTCATCGCTTGGTGATCATTGTTTTCAACGATGCCCATTTATATTCCCCCATAACTACAGCAACGGAAGTGCCGGGTGCATTACTAAAAATTGGCAGTGGCTTACCTCGGGTATGCTAGAATATACGTATCATTAGCTAATGTTCCATTAGCTCCGGCGCGCCAGCTGCGTGCCGTGTGACGTTACTGCTCATCGCGCTTGCGCAGCATGGATCTCCAGGAGCCACGCGAAACTTCTCAACCTCGGCCAGTGTAGCTACAAAAATAAATAACAACAAAAACCAAGTCAATAAATCCATGTTGTTTTTTTTAGTATACAACGCAGTACATAAACTTAAATGCATAAGCAATGAAATAGTTGAAATGAAGGGAGCGGAAGTGCTTCGGCAATTACTCCTGAATAACATGACGTGGTCGGAACCAGGTGTGCGCTGGATTGCGGAACGTTTGCAATTAGTGATAATTGCAATGCACCTTCTTCCTGTCCGAAGTCTTCAATTTTTTGAATAGGTGTGGAGCTGACAGTAGCATCAGACATAGCCTTGATCGTGGCTTCAGGTCGTCGAGGACGATGCGTTGGAAACGAAGGTCGTCGTAGCTTTAGCACATCGTGACGACATCACTTACAGTGCGGGGCTCTTTGGCCATAAGAATGTTGAATAGGCCTTCGTGGATGCCCATCATGATGAGGAGAATCTTCTCGGCTTCAGTCATCGACGCATTTACACGATGGCACAAATTAAAAACGTCTTCGATGTAGCTATAGTGAAGGTTTCTCCTATCTGCTTTTATCTGCCTCACCACAGAATATGTCTGCTGCATCCGCTCGTGAAAACGGTGTTCGGCGCGAAGCTCGCGGACCGCAAGGCGACCGAAGACATCCGTGAAGCGAGATTTGAATGAGGGCCAAGTTGAAATGTCAGCCTCTTGATTTGCGAACACCTTTGCTACTTGTGTAAGGCAGAAGATCACGTTGTTAAGCTTCAGGGTGTCATCAACTTATTGTGGGTGCTTACGCTTTCATATGACGGAAGCCATTCCTTCACGTCCTGATCGTCGGTACCGCTGACGATCAGGACGTGGAGGAATGGCTTTACAACTCAATTTTTCTTTACAGCTCAATTCTACAACTCTTCTTTACAACTCAATAAAATTCCTTGCAGAAATTCGCTGATCCTACCAGTAGTGTCCGCCGCGTCATGTTTAGTATATTATCAAAATGAATACGAGCGCATTTAAAAGCCCGCAATTATCGTCGCGTCTGTGGCATTCGGAATTAGATTTGTACCAATTGAACATGCTGATAGGCTACCGCTGGGGCGTATTGCCATTCCCCGAAAACTGCCGCAACGGAAGTGCCGGGAGGCGTCACTAAAAAATAAAACAGAACAAAAAATAAGTCAATAAAGCTATAACGCCTGGGGCGTATTGCCATTCCCCGAAAACGGCAGCAACGGAAGTGCCGGGAGGCGTCACTAAAAAAAAATTGGCTGTGGCTTAGCTTGGTTAAGCCTGGTAATTGCGAAGCAATACGTGGTACTACTATTGTACCGCTTGTGGTGATGCTTGGCTTTGCTATATTCACCATGGTGATGCTCCGGTTATGTTTGCTGTTATGGCTATGGTGACGCTTGCCTGTACTATGCTTAGCTATGGTTGTACATAGTTAAACACACACAGACAGAATGACAATGCACACTTGTTTCTCGTTTCATCTTTTATTGCGAAAGCAATACTACTTGCACTTTCAAGCCTTTGCCGTACCGTGGCGGTGCCACCATTGACCTTTCACGTGACCTCTGTGTGACGTCTCACCGAAGAGCTGGACGACCATCTCACGCCGTCTGCGAGTAGTGGCAGTGCCACCACCGGCACGGCCGGTCTCGAGGGAGAGCGCGTTTCTCTCTTCTCTTACGGCCTTTCCAATGGGGTCTGTTTCCACCGCCCGCCGCGCCTCGGTGGGGTCGCCACCGCCCCACTGCTGCTCCTCCGCTACAGCCGTTCACGAGCAAGGGAAACGCGCGTTCGCTCTTCGCTCCGCCCGCATCGGTTGCAACCGGCAGGTCCTGATATTTCACCCCGTACGGCTTATAGGAAGAAGCCGTAATCAGCGTCTGATTTATCGTGTATGAGCAATAAAATAGTCAATAATGCGCGTGCGCGCGAGGGCGCGCGCGCCTTCGTCAGTGCTGTCGCGCACGGTCGAATGAAGTTTCGGGTGCACTTACATCAATACTTTTTGCCCCTAAATTTTTCACAAAACTATATGTTCTCTTTTATGCAGTGTGCCTTTGAAAGCTGTAAGCAGGTATAGCGCGACCTGACACTAGCATGGCAAGCTGTTCGGTGGATATTCTGTCAACCGCTGCCGTTTTCGTTTAGAGCAAAAGAGGCACTGACGAAAATTCATAGCACGTCTCAGATTCAGAGTAAGGAACAAAAATTTACGCATACAGTTAAAATTTCAGTTGTCTAGTGAAGTGGGCTAGCTGTTCTAGCTTCGTTTAAAACAAAACAAAAGCAGATGTATACGTAGTCTCGCGACTGACGCACACGTAGACAGTCGTAGTCAGTTTAATACAGTGATACAAAAACATTTAATCAAGGAAATGGGCATAAACAGATACGCATAATTGAAAACAGCGGCAAGCAATATAAAAAAAATGTCCTTCAAAGTTAACACATTGCACTCAAAACGGTACATGCGGCTAGAAAATTAGTCTCAAAATCTTTCTGGACGGTTTGTGCACATAAGGAGCTGGCCTTTCTTCCTGTCTGTCCCTTTGTTAGCATAACTGACAAAATTATTTTCATCTTCGGTGTTACCTCGATGGTTTCTCATCTAGCGCTGAAAGACGGTTTTGCGATTGTTGCTGTTATATTTGCCTGCTCATTCACTGCTCATTCAATTTTTTTATTCATCTTCTTGTACAGGCTTGGGAAAAAATTCAGAATAAAATGAACAAAAGTAGATACCATGCCGCAATACATGTCATATGCTTGTCAAACGTTTGCTGAGCGACAGTGTTTTTTAATATAAAGACTCCATTCACGTGTGTAGCACGTTGACAGGTTGCCGCTGCAGCATCTACCTTCTGTAATCTTTCATTTAGGGGCTGCACTCACCACGGAACCCGCGGGCGACAGCGCGAAACCAGGCAAAAGCCACCCGCCGCCACTGAAGCAGATGCGAAGCGAACAGTGAGCAGGTCGCGCCCCTTGCGGCGGCGGAGAGCGTGACTCAAGGAGAAAAATTCCTATTGTTCACGCGGCGATTGAGAAGGCCGTAAGAAAGAGCGCGCGCTCTCTCCCTCGAGACCGGCCGTGCCACCGGCGGCCTAACTCCCGCGCGGTCCGCCAGGAGGGCAACAGGTGTTGTGACGTCACGCCGAATAGCAGGGCGACCGTCTCGCGCCGTCTGCGAGTAGTGGCGATGCCACCACCGGCGGCCTAACTCCCGTGCTGTCCGCCAGGAGCGCAACGGGTGTGACGTCACGCCGAAGAGCTGGGCGACCATCTCGGACAATGGTTCATCAGAAAGAGAAACCGAAACGTAGCCGTCAACAACGCCCAAGCCGACCACGTTGGAACGCTGAGCCTACCCACGCCCAAGCCCCCTCAAGGGAGGAAACTGGCAGAAAAATCGATTCAGCGACAGCAGGAGCGAATTCCCAGCACCGCTAACAAGATCATCATTCGCCCCAGAGGCGGAATTAACAGTATTATCAACATTGTAGGAAGATTGAACTTGTCTCGAGTTATCATCCAAGCCGCCGGCCTGGATCTGACGACTACGAAGGGTGACATTATCTCCCCAAACTCTACTCAGCAATTAGAAGGCTGGGAGCGGGATCCAAAACCATTCTGATACTTTTCGAAGACTGGTTTGTGCCGAAATGGCTCAATTTCCAGGGAATCAACATGAGGTGCTACTTGTATAAGAAGTACGAAGCCTGCACAACATGCGGCAGGCTGGGACACAGAGCCGATGTATGCCCAAACTCGACCAACGTGAAGTGTCGCGGCTGTGGCTTGGAACATCCAGGCGCTGGACACACATGTGAACCTAAGAGTCAACTCTGCGGTAAAGACCATGTCCTAGGAGACAACAAATGCCGCGAAATATACAGGATGCCCTACCTCTCAAAGAAGAAAATGTGGGAGAAAAGGCTAGAAAAACAACAACTGCAATCAACTACAGGAAGCCAGGGACCCATCCTCTACTCTTCGGAACAAGAGCACCGGGGACGAGAACCCTGAGGAAGGAACCGGGCAAACACGGCCCACGGTCGGGGACCCGATCGAGATCAAGATCAAGCTCGAGAATCAGAGAGACCTCGAAATCCCGGGACACGAGCCAGGGACGAGGACCTGGCCTGCCTCCCAGAGATCCGAAGAATCCATGGGGCCAACTCAAGTCAGCAGACAACAAGACGGTAAGCTTCGTTAGCAAAACCTCCCAGGCTGAAAATAGAGAGATGGAAAAACTCAGAAAGGAAAACGAAGAACTTAGAGAGATGATCAAACAAATGAGTCGCGAAATTCAGGAACCTAAATCTAAATTCACCGAAAAGCCCACGGCTAAGAGCCCGCCGGCAAATCAATCAAATTAGGTACCAAAGACCACAAATTCAATTACTACTAATTCTACTTCAGAGGAATCAAACGGTATGAACTTGGAATTCGCCCGGCCACCCCAGAAGCGTAAAGGGGGAGAGACCGATCCGTTTATAACCCTTAATAGAAAATTTGAACATTATAATGACAAATTTGATAAGTAACTCGACAATATTAACACGCTAATCCAGCAACTTCTAGGGGCTCAGGGATAGATGAAAGTGCAGATTCAAAATCTCACTAAACAAATGCAGGAAGCATCACTGGCCTTCTCTGAATCCATTAACAGAATCGCAAAACTAGAAGAAACAATTTGTAACAATCATGGACAAAAGCCGTAATCAGAAAGACAACTCCACGATCTGGCATTGGAACTGCCGAGGGTACCAGAGAAAGCGAGCGCTATTGCAACAATACATAGAACAAACTGCCGACAAACCCATAGCTATCATAATACAGGAGACTGGGAAAAACCCAACCAAATTGTTTGGATATCGAAGCCACAGCAGCGATAGGGGGGAAAAATCCAAAGTCACGACTTTTATCCAGAGAAACATAGCCGCTACTAATCACGAGATCACATTTCGGGATATAGAAGCAGTTTTAACCGAAATCATCACTAGAAGAAAAGACCGAAAGAGTATCTTTCTCTTGAATATATACAGCACTCCGAAGCAAAGGAAAGTTAGGTCTCAAGTCCTATTCCGAAAAACCCTAAAGATCGAACCCGCTTATCATAGCCGGTGACTTTAATGCAGCCCATCAGGAATGGGGGTACGATCGGCAGGATCCTAAGGGCAGACAATTATGGGAAGGCATGCAAACACTAGGACTCACCCTGCACACTGATCCAAACGCACCCACACGCACGTGTAATAGCGTCAGCAGGAACACCACCCCGACCTGACATTAAGCAAGAATGTAAGTACAGCCGACTGGGAAAACACCGAGCAAATCCTAGGTAGTGACCACTTCATTATTGCACTCACATTGGGAAAAGGAATCAAAAATAGAAAACCCAAACAACCCAAAATCACGGAATGGGAAAGATTTAGGCAAATACG
Organism: Amblyomma maculatum; assembly: GCF_055883805.1. Lineage (NCBI taxonomy): Eukaryota > Metazoa > Arthropoda > Arachnida > Ixodida > Ixodidae > Amblyomma > Amblyomma maculatum. Next base: position 204,900,578 of record NC_139347.1, on the reverse strand, counting down.
AGAGACCGAGGGAATTGAGAAAATCGACGATGTCGACAAGTGGGCACAAACGCTAAAGAAACACGTGGAGGAAGCAACAGTCACTCTAGAAGACGACGATGCACCGCCGAGTATCGATAGCAAACTCCTAAACATGTGGAACAAGAAACAGGACCTAGAGAAAAGCTTAAAAACACAAAGATGAAACCGTAATATTAGAAGAGCACTAGCTCGACATAATAAAGAGATGGAGACATACGCCATCACACTAAATGAACAAAACTGGTGTAGCAGATGTGATGAAATGGAACAAAACATGAGCCTCTCCAAAACATGGAACATTCTACGGCACATACTCGATCCAGAAAAATCTAAAGCACAAGCCAACGTAAATCAAACTAAGGCTCGGAAGATCAATTGAGTAAATTAATCGAAATCTACATTGGACAAACGGAAACCGAAACGTTACCAGCAGATGAGGGGAAACCTAACCTAGACTTAGACGCCCCCATTACTAGGGCTGAAGTCCGAGCTGAGATTATTGGATTAACAACAAGATCAGCCACAGGACCTGACGGTATCACGAACACTATTATCAGAAATCTAGACGACGAGTCAATCACAGCCCTGACAATACATGAATAAGTTATGGGAGACTGGACAACTACCGCAGGCATGGAAAAATGTCAGTATAGTCCTCATACCCAAACCGGGGAAGCCGCCAAAACTAGAAAACCTAAGACCCATATCACTGACCTCGTGCGTGGGAAAGCTAATGGAACGCGTTATTCAGAGGAGACTTACCAAATACATGGAGCAAGAGAATCTCTGGCCACACGAAATGGTGGGCTTCAGGCCGGGGCTAAGCACACAGGACGTGATGCTCAGACTTAGATACGATATCATAACACATGAATATTCAGACACAAAGACTATTCTCGGACTTGACCTAACCAAAGCCTTCGACAATGTCAAGCATAAGGCAGTGCTCGAAGGTCTCCAAGAAGTTGGGTTGGAATCAGAACCTATAACTATATCAAAGATTTTCTCACTAACAGAGAAGTCACCATGAGCTTTCAAAGCGCCAAATCACACACAATCACCTTTGGTAGCAAGGAAACGCCACAAGGCTCTGTCTTGTCTTCCTTTCTATTTAACATTGCTATGAGGGGGCTACCAGCACAGCTAAAGCAAATACCGGACTTAAAATTTAGCATGTACGCAGATGACATAAATCTCTGGATAAATAAAGGTAGCGGCGCAGAGTTAGAGAAAAAACTCCAGGCAGCCGCAAATAAGGTGGTTGAGTACGCTGCGGAACGCGGTCTATCCTGCTCACCGCAAAAGTATCGACAGCCCCAAATATAAGAAAAATAAAGCAGGCATAAAAATAGATATTGAAAACTACCCGGTTCCACAAGTAGAGGAAATTAGAATCTAAAGGAATGATCCTCCAAGCAAGAGGGCAGAACACAAACACCATCAAGAAATTAGAGAACTACGCAGCCCAAGTTACGGGCATATTCAGAAAAGTAGCGCTTAGAGGACACGGTCTCAAGGAACGTAGTCTACTCAAAATGACACAGGCCCACATCATCAGTCGCATATGTTATGCCACACCTTTTCTCAATCTCAAAAAGACAGAACGTGAAAACATCGACGTCGTAATTCGAAAATGCGTCAAACGCGCACTAGGCCTCCCTGTCTCCACATCAACAGAGAAGCTGGAGAAAATGGGGATTCATAACACATGGCAGAGCTCACTGAAGCTGTCGGAATCTCTCAACTGGAAAGACTAAGTCAGACGGAGACAGGCAGAGCCATCCTAGACTGGGTCGGACTCCAATCAGACAGAGGCCCACAGACGAAAACATCTACACCACCCAACATAAGGGAATACATACTGGTACCACCCTTACCTCGAAACATGCACCCAGACTACAACAAAGAACGCAGAGAACACAGAGCCAAAGCCATCACTAAAATAATGAAACGCAAAGCACTCGATGAAGTTGCTTATGTAGACGCGTCATGCGGACGACACGGAGCAGCTGTCTCTGCAGTAGCAAGTGGAGAAGGTGCACCTAAATTGCGACCTCAACACTCACCCGTCACGTTAGTACAGCTGAAGAGGTGGCAATAGCGCTCGCATGCACTGGTACACAGGCTAAAACTATAATCAGCGACAGCAGAACGGCTGTCTGGAATTTTGCAAAAGGACGGATCTAAGAGGAGGCCAAAAAGATTCTTCTCACAAATCCCATTACAAGAACCATATCCATCATATTGTCACCAACACACGTAGCAAACAGAACAACCGAGCTGCCCTTTTTTAATCAAGCGAAGCTCGAGACAGACGAGGACGACGCTAAGCCACGCGCCAAGACGTTCGGCCACTTGGTGGCGCTAGAAGATGGGCAGCGGTGTGGCATTGCCCCCCTTCCAGGAGGCATCGACCCGATGCCGCAAACGTAAGGGAACAATAGAAAAGCGGGGCAAGTTATACGGGAGTCTCTGGCTCTGATTTGGACCCTAAAATTGTTTAACGACTGTAATAAGGCTTCATTCTGGCGACGTGAACTATTTCAGACTTCGGATGCCGAGAGGAGCGGACAGTGCCTTGTGGTAACACCTCGTAGTTCACCGCGCTGAGGCGACGGAGCACCTCGTAGGGTCCAAAGTAACGGCGCAGAAGCTTTTCAGAGCGCCCTCGCAACCGTATTGGGCTCCAAACCAAGACTTGATCGCCGGGTGTGTAAGTCACCTCTCGGTGTCGCAGGTTGTATCGCTGGGCGTCGTGTACTTGTTGGTGCCGAATTCGCTGTCGGGCAAGTTGGCGTGCGGCTTCTGAGTCACGAATAAATTGGTCAGCCCCCACGACAGTGGAGGGAACAGAATCCGGAAGAAGCATGGCATCCAGCATAGTGAAAGGTTCGCGTCCATGGACCAAATGAAATGGAGTGAAGCGTGTGGTTTCCTGAAGCGCAGTGTTGTATGCGAACGTGATGTATGGCAGAATTCGGTCCCAGTTTCCATGATCCTCGTCTACATACATAGAAATCATGTCGGCAATTGTCTTGTTAAGCCGCTCAGTTAGTCCATTAGTTTGAGGATGATAGGCAGTTGTTTTTCGGTGGGTGGTGCCACTGAGTCGAAGGACCTCGCTCGTGAGTGCCGACGTAAACGAGGTTCCCCTGTCAGTTAAGACGATTGTTGGGGCGCCGTGACGGAGTACAATGTTATGAATGAAGAAATGCGCAACTTCCTCTGCGGTACCACGGGGAATGGCCTTGGTCTCACAGTAGCGGCTGAGATAGTCAGTGGCAACCGCTATATACCTGTTACCCATTGAGGACTTTGGGAATGGGCCCAGTAAGTCCATGCCTACCTGTTGAAATGGGAATTTTGGGGGATCGATAGGCTGCAGGAGGCCAGCTGGTTTAATGGGCGGTGTCTTCCGCCGCTGGCACTCACGGCAGGTACGGACGTAGCGGTGCACAATGGCAGCTAGCTTGGGCCAGTAGTACTTTCGGCGTATCCGTGCCAATGTGCGAGAAAAACCGAGATGGCCGGAAGAAAGGTCGTCGTGGCACGCACGAAGAACTTCGTCATGAAGCGTGGTGGGTACTACTAGCAGATAAACAGTTTCTGTTGGACCGTAGTTCTTCTTGTAGAGCACACCATCGCGCAAGCAAAATGACGACAGTCCGCGCCTGAAGAGCTGAGGAGGAGATGACCCGGTTCCTTCGAGGTATTCGATGAGGGGCAAAAGTTCAGAATCGGCCCGCTGCTTTCGGGCTAACGAGGACGACGTGATAACACCGAGGAAAGCGGTATCGTCGTCGCAGCCGTCCGTGTGGCAGGGAGTAGGGGCGCGGGACAGACAGTCAGCATCACTGTGTTTCTTGCCGGACTTGTGCACGATAGTAATGTCAAATTCTTGCAACCGAAGGCTCCATCGAGCAAGCCGACCCGATGGATCTTTCAAGTTTGCCAGCCAACACAGTGAGTGATGGTCGCTCACGACACGAAACGGACGACCGTACAAGTACGGACGAAATTTCATGACTGCCCACACGACAGCGAGGCACTCCTTTTCCGTAGTTGAATAGTTAACTTCAGAACGGGACAAAGTGCGACTGGCGTAAGCAATGACGCGTTCTGCACCGTCCTGCCACTGAACAAGGACCGCACCGAGGCCAATGTTACAGGCATCCATGTGCAGTTCCGTGTCAGCCTCTTCGTCGAAGTGGCCAAGTATAGGTGTACATTGGAGACGGGACTTGAGTTCCGCGAAGGCTTGTTCCTGGTCGGGGCCCCAAACGAACGGTTCAGCGTCTTTTGTCAGGCGGGTCAGAGGCTCAGCGATCTTGGAGAAATTGTGAACAAAGCGACGATAGTACGCGCAGAGGCCGAGAAATCGACGCAAGCTTCGTTTATCTTCTGGTTTGGGGAATGAAGCGACAGCGGCCGTTTTTTCTGGGTCTGGGCTAACACCTCGAGCGCTGACAATGTGGCCGAGAAATTTCAGCTCATTAAAAGCGAAGTGGCATTTTTCGGGCTTCAGAGAGAGACCAGCAGATCGGATGGCCTCGAAAACAGCGCGCAAACGTTTCAGGTGCTCTTCGAACGTGTCCTAGAAAATTACAACGTCGTCGAGATATACGAGGCATGACTGCCACTTCAGGCCAGAGAGTACGGTGTCCATCATTCGTTGAAATGTGGCAGGGGCCGAGCACAGGCCAAACGGAAGCACTTTAAACTCATACAAACCGTCCGGCGTAATAAAAGCGGTCTTCTCGCGGTCTCGCTCGTCAACCTCTATTTGCCAATATCCGCTGCGGAGGTCAAGTGACGAAAAGTAAGTGGCATGGCGAAGGCGATCGAGGGAGTCGTCTATGCGCGGCAGGGGGTACACATCCTTTTTCGTGACGTTGTTGAGGCGTCTATAATCAACACAAAACCTCAAGGTTCCATCCTTCTTCGCGACAAGGACAACAGGCGAAGCCCACGGGCTCGTCGACGGCTGGATAACGTCGTCCTGGAGCATTTCTGTTACTTGGCGGCGGATGGCGTCACGTTCTTTTGAAGACACCCGGTAAGGACGCTGGCATAGTGGACGTTGGTCGTCGGCAACTATAATTCGGTGCTTCGTTAGGGGCGTCTGTCGGACCTTGGAGGTTGATGCAAAACAATCGCGGAACGAATTGATAAGATTCTCTATGCAGCTTTTCTGACTGGGCAAGAGGCGTGGGTTCAAATCGGTCTGAATGGCTGTAGACGTTGCATTGTCGAGGTCTGACGTGTTGGATAAAGCGTACTGGCCTGTCCATTCTCCAAGTTCTTCAAAATAAGCGACCGTCGTGTTCGCCGTCAAATGTTGGGGTTCACACGTGAAGTTTGTCACTAACACTTCGGCTTGCCCACGGACAAGTTCGACAAGGCCCCGAGCTACACGAACTTGTCGAGTGAGAAGCAGTGACATGTTAGCTTCGGCAATGCCACGCGTGTCGGTGCTGTGATCACATTTGACTGTGACGAACTTGCTCGTCCTCGGAGGGATTGTTATGTGGTCGTCAGAGACGCGCAACATTGTTTTCCGGAAGTCCGTGTTGCTGTCAACGGCTCGCTTGGTTGAAAACGATACTGTGAGCTGCTCCCGAAGGTCTATAACAGCACCATACTCTTGCAGAAAATCCATGCCTAGAATCAGATCTTTACAGCAGTCTTTTAATACGGCAAAGGTGCCAGTGAAAGTAAGACCGCAGATCTCTATGCGGCAAGTGCACATGCCAATCGGCGTCATGACATGGCCACCGGCAGTGCGCATCATTGGCCCAGACCAAGGCGTCAGAACCTTACGGAGTGTCGTTGCTAGCTGGCTGCTCATGACGGAAAAATCGGCGCCGGTATCCACAAGTGCGGTCACATCCCAACTGTCGGCGGTTACGAAAATTTCCCCGGAAACAATGCGTTCGCAGCACGTCGGTAAGTTCGTCGGATCGGGTTGTCGCCGCTCGGGCCGTCGCGTCAAATCGTCGGGTGGAGGCTGTTTATTCTGAGCCGTAGCGGCGGCCTCACCCCCGGAGGTCGCCGTGTTTAGTTTTCCCGGTGAGGGGACGTACCTCTGAATTGCCCAGAGGAGGAGTTTCGACTTGGTGACCCAAAACGCCTCGGGGATGATGATCGCGGCTGCCGTTGCGGTGACGTCGGGTGCATCTCGTTAGCAGCGAGGTATTCCTCAATCTCCTGTGGTCTTTCTCCATAGCGAGGTCGAGGCGCGTTCGGTGGAAATCCTCTTAAGCCCATTCTCCGGTATGGGCAATTGCGTAGAATGTGGCCAGGCTCGCCGCAGTGATAACAGAGCGGCCGTCTGTTGGGTGTGCGCCACAAGTGCGCCTTGCTGATGGCGGGACGCTGGTCTTGCTGCGGCTCGACGGGGCGCAGATCTTGTTGCTGCTCGACGGGACGCAGGTAGCGAGGCGGTGGTCCGGCAACGGGGCGGAATGAATGTGGCTCGGGGGCAGGTCGACGTAGGACATCACTATACGTCATAATGCATGGCTCTGGTTGTGGTGCTGGTGGTGGCTGCACCGCTCGCCGGATTTCATCACGAATGACGTCTCCGGTAGAATAATTCACTGCAGGTGGTGCATTCAAGTGGAGGTTCTGCAGTTCTTCGCGAACGATGCTCCTCACAAGCTCCCGCAATGCCTCGTCCCTAGCTGCTGGCACAGACGCGCAGTAGGGTGTGGCCGCTACGCTTGCCTGACGGCCGTATTGGGTGCAGCGTTCCTGCAGTGCACGTTCCATGCTCGTAGCTTCTCTCGCGAAATCTGCGACAGTTCTTGGAGGGTCACGAATGAGGCCAGCGAACAACTGTTCCTTCACCCCGCGCATGAGGTGCCGTACTTTCATTGCCTTGGGCATGGTAGTGTCGGCCCGATTGAAAAGTCGCGTCATGTCCTCTACAAACATGGCCACGCTCTCATTTGACTGCTGAGACCTCGAACGGATTGCTATCTCTGCGTTTTCTTTGCGCGTACTCGAGCTGAACGTTGTGAGCAACTCACGGCGAAAGACGGCCCAGTTGACGAAGGACGTCTCGTGGTTCTCAAACCACGTCTTGGCCGAGTCTTGCAGCGCAAAGTACACATTCATTAACTTCCGCTCGTCGTCCCATTGGTTGAATGCGGCCACACGGTCAAAAGTGGCCAACCAGTCTTCGACATCCTCGAACCGGTCACCGTGGAATGATGGCGGTGATCGAGGTGCGAGAAGGACGTACGGTGGGGTGTTGCTGGAATGCTGACTTGTCTGGCTGCCCGTCGTAGATGTCATGGTTCGCAGCGGTGTGGTCAGTGGTTCGAATTCGGGTTGTAGGCCTCGGAGGCGACGGCTCGCTTTATGGACGGGAGTGGCGTCGGAGCGAAGATGGGCAGCGTCACTGACGTCTTCGGGGGCAACGTACATGGGATCTTACCCCGCACCTCCACCAAATGTCACCAACACACGTAGCAAACAGAACAACCGAGCTGCCCTTTTTTAATCAAGCGAAGCTCGAGACAGACGAGGACGACGCTAAGCCACGCGCCAAGACGTTCGGCCACTTGGTGGCGCTAGAAGATGGGCAGCGGTGTGGCAATATGGATACCAGCACACGAGTCTGTCCCTGGCAACGAAGCTGCGCACCTGCTGGCCAGAGATCTGTACCACCGGGCAGCGGTAGAACAGCCCGAATGCAAGGGAATTAAAGATTGCGCTATCACATACAATGAGATCACAGAATCTTACAAATTAGATCTAAAAGTATACCCTCCCCCAGATCGGTCTCTCACTAACAATGAAGCACGCATCTGGAGGCGATTACAAGCCGATAACTACATCTGCGCTGTCTGGGTTTTCTTAACACGGACCGGGGAAGAAGATTATAAATGTAGAAATTGCGGCCAAAAAAGCACGCTAGATCATATAATATGGCAATGCGCCGATTCCCCAGGCACCAGCATTAACATTGATAGTAGAGAAGCCTGGGAGGTTTGGCTGCGGAGCGGAGATCCCACCGTTCAGCGACACGTGACCCGCCTTGCGGCTGAGGCCGTGAATAGTGTTTGTAACCTCACCTGTCTCAGCCTGCGGGGCCCTCCTGACCCGCTCCCCGGCATGCGTGCCGGGGGCGGGAGATGAAGGGCTCCTTTTCGGTGGAAATAAAGATTTCATTCACTCATTCATTCATTCATTCATTCGCGCCGTCTGCGAGTAGTGGCGGTGCCTCCGCCGGCGGTTTACCATCTGCTTCGACGATGCCACCTACCGCTAGGGAAGCTCTATGCAATGAGCGTAAGAGACAGCAGCGAGCTACAGAGACGGAGGTCAGAAAATAAAGAGCCGGAGCTACAGAGACGGTCATGTACAGAAACGCGGATCGCTATGCAATAAGAGAAGTGCAAACAAAGAGCCACTTCTTTACAGACCACCAAAGCGTCTTTATTGGCTTAAATAAAATTGAAACTTAAACTGACACCATACCGTATCCAGAGTGAATCATTGTATAACCACCACAGTCTAACCATAACAAGTATATCGATAAGCACCACCACCAGCCGAACATTAGCTGAACCTGGGCGTAGCCATGGGTATTGCTTTCGCAATCTACCGGGCTTAACCAAGTTAGGCCACTGCTGATTTTATTCAAACCTATAAATACACTCTGGTGGTCCGTAAAGAAATGGCGTTTTGTCTGTACATCACTAATTACGTATTTATCCGAAGGTCTACACATGATTAAGTCCAAACTACTTCCCCACTGGGTTGTCGATGCTAGTTGCAGTTACGTCGTTGTCGTCTGCTAGCGTTCCATAGCTCCGAACTGGTAGTGCTGCTAGTAGATGCACGTTCCACACTATTGGACAAATTCGTACCTTCCTCTCCTGCTTCTGTCGTCGATTCTGCTACCGAAGACATTGACCGCCTTTTCCGCCTAGCTGCTTCTTGCGCTCGTCGCTTGGAAAGCCGTTCTTCTCGCTCTTCTTCTGCCTCTGTGGCTGGCTTTTGCTTCCTCTTTGCAGCCTGCCTAAGCGCTTTGACTGTAGGCGGCATCTCATGGCTGGACGAGAGAAGCAGTCAAGCCGTAACTGCCACCGCGCAAGGCGACGGTGAGCCCTCGCTCTTACACAGATGGTATGACGTCACGCAGCGTGCAGCGCCACTGGTGAGAGGAGCAGAAGTCAGGCGGTAACTGCCACCGCGCAAGGCGACGGCGCGAGTTGAGCCCCGCTCTTACACAGATGGTATGACGGATGGATGGATGGATGGATGGAATATAGGAGCGTCCCCTTTGGAACGGGGTGGTAGCAGTAGCTATCATGCTCATTTTTCTCACTATATCTTAATTATTGATTTAGAATGGTTAACTAAACCATCATTCTATTTATTAAATTTTGTTCCTACATTACGAACATTATGTCACTTCTCTGCTTTTAAGCCACCAATCTTCCAGTCGTTTTTTGCTAGTTTCCACCGACGGTTTATTCACCCGGCCACTGTTATATCTAAACCCCAGAGCTTCAGGACAGTGATTGCGCCTGCACCAACTTCCGGATGGATACCATTACATTCGAGTATAATATGGTCAATTGTTTCACTGGAGTTTCCACATAAAGCACATGCGTCATCTCCATTGTTAAATTTCTTTTTGTAGCTACGTGTTCTAAGGCACCCTGATCTAGCTTCAAAAAGTAGGGCACTGCCTCTTGAGTTATCAAAGAAATCTTCCTTCCTGATCTGCATTTTCCACTTTCTGTATAATTCCACACTCTGTTTCTTTTCCATCGAATTTATCCAATTTCTACCTTCTGTGTTTTTCACCTGTTGCTTAATGCTCTTTATTTCTCCGTCCTTGTTACTAGCATACTTACTAGTTAGTTTCCTAGTTCTTTTCCTCCATTGTGAGTCAACGCTTTTTAGGTACAGGTATTTAAATACTTTAGCTGCCCAACTGTTACTGTCCAATTTCCTCAGGCGTTCCTCATATAATATTTTACTCTGAGCTTCCCGTACTTCGAAAGATGCCCAACCCATATCTCCCTGTACCGTTTCATTTGTAGTTTTGCCGTGGGCACCTAGTGCTAATCGTCCAACGGATCTCTGATTTGTTTCTAATGCCGACTCTACCTCTGATCTTAGGCACAAAACCGCATTTCCGAAAGTAAGTCCGGGCACCATAATTCCTTTCCAAATACCCCTCAAAACCTCATACCTATTGTATCCCCACAATGCTTTATGCTTCATTATCTCGGCATTCCTTCGCCCTTTGGCCTTAAGTGATTGCTCATGCTTTCCAATGTATGCCAATCCTTCGTTTACCCATACCCCCAGATATTTATATTCTGATACTCTAGGTATTTCAAGGCCTTGTATTTTAAGACCCTGATCAATTGAGCCGTTGAAAATCATCAGACCCGACTTAACTGCGCTGAAACTAAAGCCTAGAGCGTCCCCTTCGTCTCCGCAATACTTTACTAGAGTTTGCAATTCTTCCAGACTCTCAGCTAGCAGCACAATATCGTCTGCATACATCAAACCGGGGAGGCGCTGCTCTACCGCCTTTCCACCTAATCTATATGACAGGTTAAAACCTAGGTTACTGTCTTGTATCCTCCGTTCCAGGTTTATCATATAAAGCATGAACAGCACCGGTGATAGAGGACAGCCTTGTCTTAATCCTTTGCATACTTTGACATCCTCCGTACTTCTTATCACTTCCCACGTAATTTCTACTTTGTTATCCCGGTAGATTTCCTGTAGGAACTCTATTATCTCATAACCGATACCTTCTTCCTTTAATATGTTCCACAGGCGTTCGCTGCTTACCTTGTCGTACGCCCCGTTTATGTCTAGGAAGGCCAAATACAAAGGTCTATTTTCCACTCTAGATATTTCGATGCATTGGGTAAGCACGAACAGGCTATCATCTAAGCGCCTACCATTTCTAAAGCCGTTCTGAAGTTCTCCGAGTATCTTGTTACTTTCAACCCATGCTTGCACCTTTAATTTCGCCGCCTGCATGGCTGACCTGTACATAACAGATCAAGTCAAGTCAAGTCATCTTTATTTCAACATCACAAGGATGCTAGGGGCGCAGCCAAAAAGCCTATTAACGGCTTGACGAGGGGCTGCGCCCCTTACAAAAACTTGGTAACTTCGGCGTATGAGTTGACTATACAATGAAATATAATTTTAACAGAAACAACAGGGCGAAATGGCACTTTCATATAATTTTTAACTAAATACTGTAGAAAAGGTGACATACGATTGCGGCAAGGAAGAAAAAACATACACGCAGTGTGGAAAACATATTTACAGAAATGCACACTTTCAGTGAGGTAATAAAAATAATAGCGTTATCTGCACACTGTAACTATTGAATTGTGTTTAGAAGAAGAGGCAAGGTGTAACTAATGCTCTGCCGTCCGTAATTTGTTCGGGTTTCTGGAATGACGAAATGATTTTTTGTACGAGTGCTGTAATTGTGAGACTTGCGTTCAAGTCTGTAGAGTTCCTTGAAGAAGATAGCTGTGTTTATGGCTGTAGTCCTGTAGCGCCTTAATAAAGTTTGTTCATATTGCTGCGGGATAGGAATTATATTCAATTTACAAAAAATCGCTTCTGTTGGTGCATCTCGAGAAACGTTGACGATGATTCTAAGGGCTCATTTTTGTAATCTATGAAGCTTGCTAACATTCGAATAGGTGGTGGTCCCCCAAACCAAAAAGCAGTATCCTATAACAGAAGAAAATAGGGACTGAAAGATAATTTTTTTTACAGATTGCGGTAAGCAATACCGAAGCCTGGAAAGAATACCCACTACCTTAGCTATTTTGATAATCGTTGTATCTACATGTTTATTCCATGATAAATGTTCATTAAAATACACTCCAAGGCTTTTAAATTCCGGGACGAGCTCAATTTTTACGGAACCTAGCCACAGCGATAGAAATCAATGACCCTATTTTTGGGATGGAAAATCATTGCTTTGGTTTTTTTGGTATTAATTTCCAAGGAGTTAATGGCTGTCCATGGAGGGAAAGCAAACACTGATTCGCCTGCCCAAAGAGATCATATACATTAGTTGATTTAAAAAATAGGCTGGTGTCATCAGCATACATTAAAAATGTGCATTTGTTATCTAGACTAGTAACATCATTTATGTAAAGATTAAATAGCAGTGGACCCAATATGCTGCCTTGAGGAACACCAGCTCGTAGAGCCTGTATATCGGAAAGCTGATTGTCAATCTTGACCTGCTGACAACGGAAGGTTAGGTAAGATCGGATTAACTGAAGAAAGACGCCCCGAAAACCGTATATGTCTAGCTTGGCTATTAAAGTCTCATAGTTGATCCGGTCGAACGCTTTTGAAAAATCAACGAATATGCCCAGAACAAGCTCCCTCTTTTCAAATGATCCCAGTATTAATTCTTTCTGCACAAGAAGGGCGCTCTCTGTTGACCTGCCTTCTCTGAAACCATGCTGACATGTAGTTATTACGTTGTGTTTTTTTACTAAAGCTAGCAATACGTTTAAACATCACCTTTTCTAGACATTTTGAGAAGACGGGAAGTATCGATATTGGACGATAGTTAGAGAGGTCGTTTCTGTCACCGCTTTTATAGATAACAGAAACCCTAGCCATTTGCATCCGCTTTGGGAATACTCCGTTTTCTAGGCAGATATTGAATATGTACTCTAAAACTTGGCTGAAAATATCAATGACATATTTAAAGGGTTGCACCTGGAAGCCATCTATATCACGAGACCTGCTATTACGGAGGGTTGCGAAGTGACTTTGAATCTCATGCTTATCTGTCGGTGACAGAAACGCAGTTTCAGTGGTACGAAATTTTAGATATTCTGCAGAGCGTTGATCATGAGCACTCCTCACAACTGAAATAAAGTGATCGTTGAAGCGATTGGCCAGCTGCCTTCCGGATAACGCGCAGTCGCCTATTTTGATCGATGTACAAGTTTGGGGGTCTCTTTGCGGGTTTAAGATATTGTTAATTTCCATCCAAGCAAGATCGCTTCGTCTTACTGTATTGGAGTTGAATAGCTTATTCATGTAATCTTTCTTTGCTTGGCGAAGAAATGATGTTACCTGGTTTCTGAAATTTTTAAAAGCTTTAAGGTCATCGGGAGCTCTTGAAGAAAGGAAACGGCTGTAGAGTTTGTTTTTCTTTGTTATCATTTCGAGGCAGTCTCTGTTGATCCACGGTTTACGAGCTTTCCTTGACTTTTTGCAAGTTCTTTCAGGAAAGCACTCTAAATATATGCTTGTAATTATCTTTATGAAAGTATCATACGCTAGATCTGGATCATTAATTTCGTGCACGCACTTCCAGGACACTTCCCTAAGTTTGGCTCTGAATAGTTCTAAGGTGTCTGGGTTTATCGTTTGGTATGTTTGAACCATTTGCTTCTTTCGTTGACGCTTGTTTGCACGATCAGCAAAGAGAAAAATTGGTAAGTGATCACTCAGTTGAGCACAGATTACACCAGATTGTGTGAATATACACTGAACATTGGTGATAATAACATCGATAGATGAGCCTGTATGCATTCTTGTTGGCTCCAAGATGACGTTTCGAAAACCGTTACAATCCAAAACCACATTTAATTCACGCTGTTCATGAGATGAAGTTAAAGAATCTATATTGATGTGCCACCTAATATCAGGTTCAGCCCATTGTCAGTTATCCACGACAAAAAATCGTCAAGAAACAAAAGAAAAGAAGACACATTTCCACCGGGAGGACGATAAACCACTGAAAACACATCTGAGCCACAGCGATACGAAAGTATTTCATAGTCGTGGACTACCATGGAGAAACGAGGAATAACACAGCCATTAAAAGATTTAACATTACCATCACACCACCTCCTTTCTTATTAACTCGATGCTGGGAAAGTGTATTGTGATCTTCGAGGGTTAGAACTTCTTCATCGTCTCGATACCAAGTTTCTGTTATCATAATTACATCAAATGAGAATTTTAGCGATTTGAGAAAAGTAAAGACCTCATCTTCTTCGTTGCGTAATGACTGAGAATTCAAATAAAAGAAAGAAGTGACATTTTTGTTTTTCGAATGTAAATTAGAAACATCAGCGGGCAAGAAGAGCTGCTTGGCCATGGTGAAGTGGAACAAAATCAACGGGAAACGAGCTCTCCTTAAACTATTTTATCTAGGTCACCTACACAGGCAATGCGGATCGCATCGGACGATTCATCCTTTCTCGCGAAAATGCGTCCATTTCTCGTCCAGACGAATTTCCATTTTTTCTCCTTTTTTCGAGTGATAGTCATTCCCAGCAGTTTTTTCAATGTGGGGCAAAGGTGCTCGTTAACATAAATAGCTGCACGAGTCCGGGACGGGCTGCCGTTTGAATCAACCTTCGGAGTTAGAATTGCCATCGGCAGCGCTTGCCTGTGCAACTGTTTCAAGGTGAAGACTGTCAGTGGTAATCTTTGATTGTCGGGCTTTATCAAGTACAGCATCACGCTTTGACCGATTTCGGAATTGTACGATAATGTTTGGGCATGGGTTATTCTTTGTCGGGACTCGATGACAAATTTCTATATCCTGCATTGTTATCGGCTCCTTGATAGCTTCGCCAACTTTCAGAAGTATCTCTGGCAGATGTTCGTTCTGATCAAAAGGAAGACCCTTGATTTCCACATTTTTTCGCCTTGAATATTGTTCAAGCTCAGTTAGGCGCTGCTCATAGCTAGTTAGCAGTTTTTTCAAAGAAACCTGCTCAGTGGACAGTGCTGCATTCTCAGCTTTCAACGCCTTGTTTTCCTCTTTTAGAGCAGAGTATTCAGCCTTCAGATCATCAAACTGGGAGCTACAATATTCGACGCTTGTAGTCAGTTCTCGATGGTCTTTGCGGAAATCTCTTCCGATTGCGCTTCGCAATGCAGCAATGCCCTTCTGAAATTCATCTCTCAGTTCATCCCGCAGCTTTTCAAGTTCCCGCGGCATATTATCAAACACACTTGACTCAAATGCACTTGGCAGCGGCAACAGCAACAAGCAAGATTATTGGGGCTAATAAAAAGCAATAAATCAGACCTGTGAATAGCAGAAGATGCGTATGAGCCAACAGCCTCTGTCGCCGCCGCCGCCACCAAGTGCTGGCTGGGGCTTGTTGCGGGGCTTTTATATCTTTTCTGGGGCCTGGCGGTGCAGCTTGGAAGCGTCAGTCTTGCGCATGGCAGTTTCTTCAGCGATGCCAAAGCAGTCGGTCGGTCGGTGGGACAGGTGATAAGGCGCACAGCATGCAGTGATCGACGATTCCTGTGAATAGCAGAAGATGCGTATGAGCCAACAGCCTCTGTCGGCGCCGCCGCCACCAAGATGTTATGGTAATCGGCCTGTAGGATTTTATGTGCATCCTGTCTCCTTTCCCTTTATAAATCAAATTCATTTTACTCTGCCGCCAGCTGTCCGGACTTTGCTAATTCGTTATGACTGTTTCCAGAGCTTTTAACAACGTTTCCTTACTTTTTGGACCGAGTTCATTAATCAGCTTGATCGGAATTCCATCTATTCGTGTAGATGTGTTTTTAGAAATTTTTTTTTTCTGCCTTTTTCCAAAGCAGCGCGCAGCGCCACTAGTGAGAGGAACGGAGTCAGGCCGTAACTGCCACCGCGCAAGGCGATGGCGCGAGTTGAGCCCCCACTTTTACACAGACGGTATGACGTCACACAGCCAGGTCACGCTAAAGGTCAAGCGTGGCTGCCACCGCCGCGCCTTTTGACGGGCTGAGGTTGTTGCTAAAGTAGTATTGCTTCGCAATAAAAGGTCTTTGGGCTAGAAGTATATAAGTCGTGCAAATGAACTCAATGGCTCCATAATATAAAAAAGGCAGCAGCGACTACACTACATTTTATCAAATGAATAGAGGAGGAGAGGTACTTCAACCTAGGATAGTGTAGCAAGCTTAGTTCCATAGACTGACGAAACGACAGGAGGCGGAGCTAGAGACAATAAATAAAGATTCAATGCACACCATCACGGGTTTGTCAAAATTTACAATATCATTATACTTCACGAATACGCACAGCTGAAATATTTGATGGAAATTATTCAACAGAGAGAAGAAACAAGAAATTTAAAAGAGAAAGTACATTGAGCCTGTAGCAGCTGTATACATGGAGGTGACAGCACAGACAACAAAAGATAGACCCCCTTCCTTGGCCCTACACAACAATGACGACTAACAAGACTACTAAGCTTCATCGTAAAGCACAGCCGACAACACGTCCAGTCGCTGACATAGGTCCCGGAATATGTATAGCTTACACAAGCGCATCAGTAATTCAAAGTGGTGGAAGAATAGCAACCTATAGCCCCCCACATGCAGAGATTTGCGCATAGGGAGTACGTAACGAACCCCACGGACTCACTTCTAATGGAGCTGTATGCTATCCGCGATGCGAAGGAGAAGAGCTCGGATTTACACCGATTCTAAAGCAGCTATTAAATAACTCAAGAGAGTTAGAAAAACATTAAGCGTTACCCAGGAGATACAGGACTCTAAATAAGAAAATAACAAACGCGTTCAGGTACATTAAATAAAAGAAGACGCTAATAACATTGATCATAAAAAAAAACAGATACTCTTATACACCAAGTTCCTAACACGAGTGCCTCAACCACAAGCCTCCCTTTTAATAATAATGATAATAATAATATTAATTTGTTCACATGAAGGAAAAGGCGCAGTATCTGTCACACTTGCTCTATAAACACCTGAATCACGCTGTAAGGGAAGGGAGGAAGGTGGGAGTGAAAGTGGAAAGAGAAAAGGGAGCCGTAGTGGAGGGCTACGGAGTAATTTCGACCACTAGCCTTCCTTCGATCCTCGCTTCGCTTTCCCACCCTTGGCATTTCTTATAAGGAAAAGTGTACGTGCCTTTATTCTCCCGTGCACGTACCCTCTCCCTCATATTCTAACGAGAATGGAGGAGGCGTCCTTTACAAGAAGTGGGACTGGGGCGCCCCTTACCCCGCCGGTGACGTGCCTATGGGGCTCTGAGGAAGATGCAGTGCAGAGCACATGCCCTAAGTGTCCATGGCCAGCCGCCGAGGTAGATCTTCGCCACCTTCTATGGACATGCCCAGGAATGTAGCCCTCAAGAATAAGACCACTACAAGAAGTTAGACTGTTGGTTACAAAGGAGGAAGAACTACACTTGGGGCTAATGGACAATATTACGAGCCGCAGCTAGCTCCGGTTTCTTGAAGGAAATAGACTGCAGGACCTACTTTAAATTAAAAACAGCCTCGTTCTATGCCACATGGCAAGTCTTCAAATTAAAAAAAAAAAAAAAAACACCAGCAACAGAAGTGCCGGGTACGTAACTAAAAAATAAAACGCAACAAAAAGCAAGTCAACAAAGCTAACGCTTTGTTCGAGCATACAGCGGAGTACTGACACGTACTATTAATGAAACAGTTACTAACAGTAGAGAGCTTAATACATCGGTTGCGTCCGCCGCGCTATCTTTGCTACGTTGAATAAGTTAACTTGAATGTCTGCGCGGCCTAATTCTGATTTCTCAACGGTAGGGTCCCGCAACTTATTAATACGAAGACTTAGCAACACAACGACTGGAAGGGCGCTCCTGACAAGGTTAGGTCGAGAAATAGAAAAGCCACAAAACAGCAGGGTCGCAATACCAGACTCGCTAAGAAAGACAATATGCATGCAACCTATCCCCCGAAACATGGATCGAAACCTCCATGCTGACAGGAGACAGGCTAGGGCAGAACATTATGAGAGGACCATGGGACATCGGGACAATACAGTCTACACTGATGCCTCCCTATACCCCCAAACACACAAAAATAGCGCACTAGCTGTAGTCGTAAACCATCACAGAGAACACATCACAAGCCTCACAGCCGAAGTATCTAACATAACGGAGGCAGAGGAGATTGCTGTCGCTCTTGCAGCGAAAGAAGGATACAGGACAGGGAGATCCGTTAACATCCTGACGGATTCACAAGAGGCGTGCCGGAACTATATTAGAGGCAGAATTAACAGTACGGCACTCAAGATCCTCAATGGAGGTCCGCTCCCTGAGGAGCGACTAATACACAACATAATCTGGATGCCGAGTCACGCAGGGATCGGGGACAACGAAGGGGCAGACAACCTAGCTCGAGGAATGACTAGCCGAGCAGGAACGTCACTAACCCTGGAGGAACCCCAGATTAACTGCGGGGACAGCTATTCGGAATTACTAAACCTATTTAAGGGGCTAAGATTCCAGTACCCCCCACCACATAAACATTTATCTAAGGAAGAAGCCACAGGATGGCGAACACTGCAAACAGGCTCCTCAAATTTATACATATTAAATAAGATGTTCCCAACACAGTACAGCGCCAACTGTCTATGGTGCGGAGCAAAACCAACACTATATCATGTCACATGGGAGTGCGGAAGGAAACAAACATTTCACAAACACAAAATACAAGTGCGGAGCAATGGGAGAGCCGGCTCACCAGCTGCGAGCTAGAGGCCCAAAGGGCACTCAGCACATGCAAGCGAGGTGGTCCGACTCAGTGGAGCCCTGGACAAAGGGCCCACCCACGGCCAAGGAGGACAAAGACTTCAAGCCAAAGACTCCGTCCTCTACCGCTACTACTTCTTAAAGAACCAAAAAAGTTTTCATTCATTCATTCTCCTCACTGATTGTCTCTCAGCGAGGTAAACGGCGATTGTTGCTGAGAGGTCTTTCTGAACGCAGCCTAAAGGTAACATACACGCATTGAAAGCATGCATTTAATACGATGAAGCAAACTGCATAGTGTAACCGTTCTCATACAGTCACTTCCTGGCTGGGTTCACGGTTGGCTTTGAGCTATCTAGAATCAAAAACAACCCATTATGCAACCTAAAGGGAAGGCACCCCTGGAAAGATGTTAGTAAATGATTTGAATGTTTTGAATTAAAAAAAAATTGAAAAATTGCACTCACAGGCTTCGAACACATGTTATAGTACTGAGTTAAGTGGCGTTAAACACGGCGCCATAGACGCTTTTTCTTCTTTATTGTCAACCTCAAAGCCTGATCATATACACACAGAATATCACGCGACAAATACAGAACACAGGTAAAAACTATACCGGCTCCGAATGTCTCATCCGTTAAAATTCGCGCATGTGTACCAGCACTTTCATTTTCGGAAGACACTCTGCAGGCACTTGGTCTTGTGATTCGCAAATATTAATAACGCTAGCAACAGATTCTCGAAAGTACTGCGGTATCTTCCTCGGCCCGATACCATGATCAGGCTCAGCGGTGCGTATTGCCGTTCCCTGAAAATTGGAGCAACGGAAGTGTCTTGTGCGTCACTTAAAAATAAAACGCAACCTTACGTGTTTTTCAAGCATGAAGCGCAGTACGGAAATTGAAATGTCATATTAATAGAATAGTTTTATGGATTGAAAGCACTTACTGTAAATAGTGTAATACGTCGGTGGCGTCCGTCGCGCCATCTTTGCTACGTTTTATAAGTTAACGTGGATGTCGGCCATGGCGTAAATCCGTAAAAAAAATGGTTGGCTAGTTTGTGGGGTTTAACATCCCAAAGCAACTCAGGCTATGAGAGACGCCGTAGTGGAGGACTCCGGAAATTTAGACCACCAGGGGTTCTTTAACGTGCACTGACATCAGACAGTACACGGGCGCCTTGCTTTTCGCCTCCATCGAAAAGCAAAAAATATATAGTTTAAAGCATGTTAAAAGGCGATTGTTGCTGAGAGCTGTCGCTGAACGCAACCTAAAGGTAAAATACACTCACTGAAGACCGGTATTCATTATGGTGAAGGTGATTGTATAGTGTAACCATTGTCATACAGTCACATCCTGGCTGCGTTTGCGGCTGCTTTTGCTGCTATTAGAACAAAAAGCATCGTATTATGCTATCTAAAGGGGAACATACGCCTCGAAATATGGTCGTAATATATTTGAGTGTTGTGAATTTAAAAAGGAAATAAAAATTGGTACGTACCTACAACATTCGAACACATGTCTTATAATCAGGCAGGTACGTGGCGTTTATCCATAGCGCCACAGAAGCGACGGGCTGTGGGGTCTTTTATGCAATGTATGCTCAAAAAAACATATAGCTTTAATTTATTGATTTACTTTTTGTTGTTTTATTTTTTAGTGACGCCTCCCGGCACTTCGTTGCTGCAGTTTTCGGGGAATGGCAATACGCCCCAGGCGTTATAGCTTTATTGACTTACTTTTTGTTGTGTTTTATTATTGCGAAGCAATTCTACTTTAGCTGCCACCTCAGCCCGTCAAAAGGCGCGGCGGTGGCAGCCACGCTTGACCTTTAGCGTGACCTGGCTGTGTGACGTCATACCGTCTGTGTAAGAGTGGGGGCTCAACTCGCGCCGTCGCCTTGCGCGGTGGCAGTTACGGCCTGACTCAGTTCCTCTCACTAGTGGCGCTGCGCGCTGCGTGACGTCATACCATCTGTGTAAGATCGGGGCTCAACTCGCGCCGTCGCCTTGCGCGGTGGCAGTTACGGCCTGACTCAGTTCCTCTCACTAGTGGCGCTGCGCGCTGCGTGACGTCATACTATCTGTGTAAGAGAGGGGCTCAACTCGCGCCGTCGCCTTGCGCAGTGGCAGTTACGGCCTGACTCAGTTCCTCTCACTAGTGGCGCTGCGCGCTGCGTGACGTCATACCATCTGTGTAAGAGCGGGGCTCAACTCGCGCCGTCGCCTTGCGCGGTGGCAGTTACCGCCTGACTTCTGCTCCTCTCACCAGTGGCGCTGCGTAACGTCATGCCATCTGTGTAACAGCGGGGGCTCACCGTTGCCTTGCTCGGTGGCAGTTACGGCCGGACTCCGCTCCTCTCGTCAAGCCATGAGATGCCGCCTACAGTCAAAGTGCTTAGGCAGGCTGCAAAGAGGAAGCAAAAGCCAGCCACAGAGGCAGAAGAAGAGCAAGAAGAACGGTTTTCCAAGCGACGAGCGCAAGAAGCAGCTAGGCGGAAAAGGCGGTCAATGTCTTCGGTAGCAGAATCGACGACAGAAGCAGGAGAGGAAGGTACGAATTTGTCCGATAGTTTGGAACGTGCATCTACTAGCAGTACTACCAGTTCGGAGCAATGGAACGCTAGCTGACGACAACGACGTAACTGCAACCAGCATCAACAACCCAAAGAGGAAGTAGGTTGGGCTTAATTATGTGTAGACCTTCGGATGAATACGTAATTAGTGATGTACAGACAAAAATCCATTTCTTTACGGACCACCGGAGTGTATTTATAGGTTTGAATAAAAGATGAAACGACAAACATGTCTGCATTGACATTCTGTCTATGTGTGTTTAGCTATGTAAAACCATAGCTAAGCATAGTACAGGCAAGCGTCACCATAGCCATAACAGCAAACATAACCGGAGCATCACCATGGTGAATATAGCACAGCCAAGCATCACCACAAGCGGTACAATAGTAGTACCACGTATTGCTTCGCAATCAGCAGGCTTAGCCAAGCTAAGCAACAGCCAAATTTTATATAGTCCAGTTCCTGTAATGTGTGGTTACCAGTCTTCAAAAGAAAGCTATTCTCTTGCACTTTCTTTTTTAAGTTCATTTTCCCACACGAATGTAATTATATTTTCGAGGTTACATTTCCAGTCTTGTTTCTCGTACGTACCCATTCAAGCGTTTAAAGCTTCTTGTAACTTAAGGTTCTGCGTCTGTAGATGTTTGTTAGTAGTCCATATTGTGACGTCATTATCATAAATCAGGAACTCTATATTTGGTATTCCACCCAGTTTCCAAGCCAATGGTATGAAAGATATATTAAACAGTAAACAGGCTAGGGCTGAATCTTGTGGCACTCCAGTGTTTGATGTGTAATTAGCAACTTGTTCTCCACTGAGCCTAATAGAGAATGTCTGGTCGTAAATCAGGTTATATACAACTTTTTTAGCCTGTAAGGAATTCCCATATCTTCCATGTTCTTAATTATCTTAGAGTGCGACACGTTGTCATCGACACGTTTTTCACCTCTGTAGCCACCACCGAGCGCAGAAGATGGCTGTAAGGTGACACCTCTAGAATCTCTTCATCCAGTCTTGCCAGTTCTGTTCCTGTACCAAGGCTTGATCTAAATCCAATTTGACGTGGGTGAAACTTCTTTTCTTTTGAAGCCACTACGATACGCGCATGACAACCATCTTTTCATATATTTTACAAATTATTTGCGGTAAGGATATAGACGGACGCAATGACGGTATGCTGGTTGGATGTTTTCCGGCGTTTGGAATCAGGGCGCCGACTGAATGTTTTCTTTCTTTTGGAATTTTTCCGATTCCCCATACATCGTTGATCACAGCCAAAACTGGAACAAGAGCTTCTCCTTCTAAGTTATCAAACCCTCGTATGGGATGCCGTCCAGTCTCGTCTGTTTTTTTTTTTTTTTTTCTCGAATTTTCTGTAGCAGACATCGGCTGTAATGTAGTAAACGGAGATGTTAATCCTGAATTACCTCTCGCGTCCTTTGTCGGCGTAGAGCGGCAGGCTGCGCACGATTTGGAAACAGGAGGGTTACCGCTCGATCGGCAAACACCTTCTTAGTTATCTGTAGGGCAGGTCGGATACTTTCGCCATGATATTTATTCTGCCTTCCTTTTTTCATTGTTCTGAAAGTCCTCCAGAGCGCTTTGTTGTCCTTTTTTGTGGCCAAATTATTGCACCACTCAGTCCATCTTTGGTGGGCGAGTTGCTTTTATGGCGTCGCGCCTGAGCTCTCAATTTATTGAAAGCTATTTTCTTTGAATATCCTTACTGTGCCGACTAGCATCGATCTCCGCTCGTTTTCTACGTGCCCATAATTGGAGAAGATGAAGATCAGGAGTTCGCAGATTCTATTTTACAGTTGCAGTGATGGTGTATTCCTTGAAAATAGCTTGTAATACCGATACCAACGTACCTGGGGTGAAAGTGTTGATTCGATCATACTGTTGATCACCATCCCGGTGCGTTAAGGATACATTTCTTCGGATTTTTGTATTGTTGCCGGGTTAAAAGATGTGTTTTATCGGCATGCGCCAACTGCCCCATGCATCTAATTCGGCCTCCCATTCCGGTGTACTCTGGAGAGTGTTGCTGGCAGCATTGCGGGTGAACTACATTTCTATCAACACAGTGGGAATTTTATCCCCTCGTTTTGAATCATGGTCGTATTCAAACTCCGTGTGTAGAGCGTTGAAATCCCCACCCATTAGTACGGGTGTCCATGGGTACGTTAAACGAATATGTTTTAGCCATTCGAAATTGATTAGTTTCCTGGTCGTGCGTATGCTGAAACTTGTATTATTCTTGTTTTATTTGGGCGCGGGAGTAGAGCTACCACTTCCTGCTGACTATTGCACCACTTGGATAGGTCAATCGGCGTTTGGCGAACATTGGTCTTTACATATATAGCAGCTTTTGCTGGGGCTGCGTCTCTTCTTACTCGTTTATCAGGTAGTAAAGACATTGGCAGCCAATATATCTGGTGATGGTACACAACCGGTTATGTTCTTGTAGCAGGAACACCCATAAATGCAAGTTGCCCATAAAACTTTGTTCTTATATTTCCCCTTCTTTATTCGCGCGCCCTCGACAGTTCCGTTGTGTTCTATCCTGTTGTTGTTTCCAGCCGTATTTAGCCATTGTGAATGCTGCTTTGAATAGGTTGGGTTAGTTTAGCAAGTGTTTCTAGTACCGCCTACCAGAGTGTAGTATTAGCAGCAGGTTTTTCATTTGCTATATTCTCCAACCTTACTGGTGGGCTGCATGTAGATATTTTTATCTGGCTAACTGCGCTCTGCGTCCGCGTTTTTCTTTGGCGCAGTTTTTCAATTTGTGCTGCCAGCATTGCAATGTTTTTGTCTGTGTCATCTTGTATGCATGTGCTGTCCTTGAGCTGGGGGAATTCATCAGTTGAGAAAACCAAGATGCATCTTTTATTTCTTCCAGTTTTTAGCTTTGTAGCATAAGCCGAACTGAGTTGCACGTACTTGGATGATGGCATACTTCTTCATTCGTCTCATCAGATAGTTTGGGTTACAGCACAGCGAATCTGTTCCGAACTACCAACAGCGTCGATCGATTCCGTCTCCCATCCCGTACTGACCCTTTCGTTGCTTTGTCGAACACTCTGAAGTGATGTCGTGATATTCTGGTTTGTATAGTCCGAATCTGTATTTCGGCTCCCCACATTTCATAATGCACTCCGGCATTGGTCCATTGGGACAGAATGATTGGAGATATTCCTCCCTATAGTATCTGCAGCAAAAACGTGGTCTGTGCTTATATTGCTTTGATTTACTATGCACCCATTGCTGTTAAATCTCTCTGGCAGCGTATCTATTCTCTGCAAAGTGATGGTAAAAGTACCATTGTTTCCTATGTGACGTGTGTCCAACACATTATGTGTTGCTGATATCAGGTCTGTAACCACCACCTCCGGGGAATCTTTCAGGTCCAAGTCGTATACGACACACTGCTGGGTGATGGGACCTGACGTAAAGCATGTTTGCACTGGTGCATGGTCCTCATGCGAAATAAGAATCTGCGTTAAAGAACAATTTTCTAGCGTCCTCAAGAGCGGCTAAGTCTACAGTGACGCTGTTTGATATTATTTATTTATTTTACAAGTACTGCCAGCCTTGTTATCAGGCCTTTGGCAGGAGTGGGCAGTTCAGGTGAACAAAATCAAGAACAGCAAACAAGATCATGATCATCAGCCTGACTATACACACTGCATGGCGAAGGCCTCTCCCATATTTCTCCACTTAACCCGGTTCTGTGGTAGTTGCATCCACTTGACCCCTGCGAACTTCTTAATCTCATCCGCCCACCTAACTTTCTGCCGCCCCCTGCTACGCTTTCCTTCCCTTGGAATCCAGTTTGTCACCCTAAGCGACCATCGGATATCCTCTCTTTGCACTACATGTATTGCCCATGTCCATTTCTTCTTCTTAATTTCCACTAGAATGTCGGTAACTTGAGTTATTTCTCTAGCCCACTGTGCACGCTTCCTATCTCTTAATGTTAACCCTACCATTTTTCGTTCCATAGCCCTCTGGCTTGTCCTCAACTTGTCCTCAACTCTCTTGGTTAGCCTCCACATTTCAGCCCCATAGGTGAGTACAGGCAAGATGCAACTGTTGTATACTTTCCTCTTGAGCGATACCGGTAAGTTGCTAGTCATAATCTGCGAGTGCTTGCCAAATGCGCTCCATCCCAATCTTATTCTTTTTGTTATTTCCTTCTCATGGTCCGGATCTGCGGTTACTACCTGTCCTAAGTAGACATATTCACCTACTACTTCCAGTCCTTCGCTACATAATGTAAACTGCTGTTCCTTCCCGAGGCTGTAGAGCATTATCTTAGTCTTCTGCATATTGATTTTCAAGCCTACCTTTCTACTTTTCCTGTCTAGCTCATCAATCATTATTTGCAGTTCATCCCCCGAACTGCTTAGCAAGGCAATGTCATCAGCAAATCGCACATTACTGAAGTATTCTCCATCTATCCTTATCCCTAACTCTCCCATTCCAAGTGTCTAAGTATACTTCCTCTAAGCAAGCTGTGAATAGTACTGGGGGGATCGTGTCTCCTTGCCTAACACCTTTCCTTATGGGAATTTTGCAACTTTCTTTATGCAGAACTATGGTTGCTGTGCAGCCACTATATATATCTTTCAGCACTTTCACGTACTGCTCGTCTACCCCCTGATTTGGCAATGCCTGCATCACCGCCGAGGTTTCAGCTGAGTCAAATGCTTTTTCCGAATCAATGAATGCTATGCGTAATGGCTGGTTATATTCCGAGCATTTTTCTGTCACCTGATTGATGGTATGGATATGATCGATAGAAGAGTACCGTTTCTGAAACCCTTCTTGATCCTTTGCTTGATTACAGTCTAAGGTTGTCCTGAATCTATTAGCGATTACCTTAGTAAATACCTTATACGTAACAGACAGTAAGCTTATTGGTCTGTATTTTTAAGGTCCTTAGAGTCCCCTTTCTTATGAATGAGGATAATGTTTGCAATCTTCCATGGTTCCGGTACAGTCGCTGACCCTAGGTACTGCGTATACAGGGTGGCTAGTTTTTCTAGCACGATATATCCCCCGTCCTCCAGCATATCTGTAGTTATCTCATCCTCTCCAGCTGATTTTCCCCTTTTCATAGCTTCTAGTGCTTTCTTGACCTCGTCCTTCATCACTGATGGAACGTCTAACTGTTTTTCCCTACCGCCAATCTCATTACCGTCCTGACTACTTTGGCTACTGTAGAGATCTGTATAGAACTCCTCGGCTACTTTGACTATCTTGTCCATATTCGTGATGACGTTGCCCGCCTTGTCCCTTATCGTATACATCTGGTTTTTGCCTATGCCCAATTTCTTCTTTACCGCTTTGAGGCTTCCCCCGATCTTTACAGCATGCTCAATTTTCTCCATGTTATACTTCCTTATATCGGCCACCTAGCGCTTATTGATTAGCCTTTATATCTCGGCCAATTTTACCTGGTCTGTAGGAGTGCAATCTTTCATACTCTGGCGTTTCTTAATCAAATCTTTCGTCTCCTTAGACAGATTACCGGTATCCTCTTTAACTAACCTACCGCCTACTTCTACCGCGCACTCAGTAATGATATCTCTGACATTATTGTTCCTTGCTTCTAGGGTGATGTCGCCATCCTGGGTTAGAGCTGAATACCAATTCTGTAACGAGATCCTCAACTCTTCTGCCCTCTCCCTCACCGCTAATTCGTTGATGGGTTTCTTTCTTACCAATCTGTTGCGTTCCTTCTTCAGATTTAGGCTAATTCGGGACCTCACCATCCTGTGATCACTGCATCGCACTTTCCCGATTACCTCTACATCTTGCATATTTATTTATTTACTTATTTATTAGAGATACTATCAGTCCGGTCAGGACCAAGATAGGAGCGATACAGGGTACAGATTACAAAGGCGGAACACGACAAACAAAACACCAGCACCATCCAGTCGGTACCAAGTTTTAACATATCAAAAATAGAACTGACCTCTAAGCTTCAAATAAAAATGCGCAATAATATCGCTGCAACGAAACAGAAAACAATGTGAAAACACCATGCCCAACACAAATGCAAGGCGCATTATATCAGGCACTACCAACAATCACGAACTCCGGCAGAGAACACATCCACACCCGATGCGAGCCCCACATTCTCTGGCAGTCTGTTGCATTCTCTCGCTGTGGACAGGAAGAAGGAATGCTTGTAGCAGTGCTTAGAAAACTTTTGTTCTTTTACGTGTCTGCAATGTTTACCCCGAGTGATACGTGAAGTAGTTTCGCTTATGTATTGCTGCTTATCGATATGTACCATGTTGTTCATAATCTTATAGAAAAGAATGAGTCTTTTTTTTTCCGGCGACTTTGAAGAGGGCGCAAGTTCGCTAAAGTGTAAAGTGGGGTTACCTGATCTTGTCTTCGGAAGCGAGAATAGATAAAGCGAAGTGCACGTCGCTGCACTCGCTCCAGTTCAGCTGCAAGTTTTTGAGTGTAGGGATCCCACACCTCACACGCCTATTCCATTATCGGGCGTACGAGCATCTTATAAGCCGTAAGTTTAGCATCCTGTGTAGCATGCTTAATTGACCGCCTAATGAATCCTAATTTTTTATTTGCTTTAGCAACAATGTTATGTACGTGTTCCAACGCAGGTCTAAAGTAATTGTCACTTCCAGATATGTATATTCTGTCACTCGATTAAGTTTGTTTTCTTGTAATGAGTAGTCAAATTCGAGTGGCTGATGTTTGTGTGTGATTGTCATACATACTGTTTTACTGGGTTTAAAGACATTTGCCACTTTCTACACCATTCGCTAATGTTGAGCAGGTAACCATTAAGCTTAACTTGATCTTCAACTGAATTAACATTAGTATAAATAATGCAATCGTCTGCAAATAATCTGGCCTTGATTTCTGAATCTTCAATGAGGTCGTTTATGTAAACAAGAAACAATAACGGTCCGAGTACCGAGCCCTGTGGCACTCCCGATGTCACGTCACACGCTTGGGATGCGCTGCCGTCAATACTTACAAATTGCCTGCGGCCCACAAGAAAACTTTCCAGCCAACGAACTATATTTGAGTTTTTGAGTACTGATTGAAATTTGCTTAAAAGTTTTCTATGTGCTGCAGATAACAATGCTGCAGACTCTACTCCGTCCGAACTTCTTCTGGGATACCGTTTGCGTACAAAATTAGATATGTGTTTTCCTCCCAGGAACTACGAAATGCCCAAGCATTCAGAGACTGATTCCGCCAGTTGGTACTTCACCCCGGGAGACGCAGTCTACGTGCGCAACTACGGCGTAGGAGAAAAGTGGACACCAGGCAAAGTGAAATCGACGAGTGGTGCCCGTCTAGTCACTGTGGCTACTGAGGACGGAGTCGTTCGACGTCATGTCGACCAGATCCGAAAACGCTCATCAGACACCGACGGAAGCAGAGAATTATCAAGTCCTGCAGAATCGCCTCCTGCGACCTTAGGGGCCCCAACAGGCGAGGCTCACGACCTTCCCGAAGGGCCTGTTCCTGAGCTACGCCGGTCCACAAGAACTAGAAAGCCAGTGGAGCGCTATGGCTATTAGGGGAAGGAAATGCTGCCGATAACAATGCTGCAGATAACCAGCGCATGCGTAGATAGTCCCTCTTTCCTTCTTCCCCTCCTTTCTTTTCTTCTCTATATATTTCCGAGCCCGAAATAAAGCATCGTCTTTTCGCTCTGCGAATCTGCCTGGTTTTCATCGCGTAGCTGCCGGCCTTTGGCCGGTAGATCGCAACACTATGATTTACGTGATCGAAGGCATTCCTAAAGTCTAGGAATATTATGTCAATTTGCCCTTTCTGGTCAATGATTTCGCTAATATCATGCAAAGTTTCTATTATTGTGTAACCGTTGACATGCCCTGTCGAAAACCATGCTGACACCTATTCAAGAATTCAATATCTGTTAAGTATTGTCTAATGTGCTTTGAGACAATGTGCTCTAGAAGCTTACAACAGGTTGACGTTAGTGCGATGGGACGATAATTATTGACCGTTTTTGAATCTCCAGTCTTGAGAATAGGAACTATTTTGCTAGTTTTCCAATAATCGGGAACCGTGCTTGTTGATAGTGACTTCCTAAACACTAGTACGAGGTATCTAGCAGACCATTCTGCGTATCGCTTCAAAAACAGATTAGGAATATCATCAGGGCCCATTGATTTTGATGTTTTTAGGCTCAACAATGAATTCAGTACGCCTTCTATCGATAAGCTTATGTCGTCAATTGCGCGTGTTTCAGTAGCGAACCTAGTATCCGCTGGCTTGTTATCGTCTTCACTGAAAACACTTGCGAAGTATCTATTGAAAAGATCGCACATTTCAGTCTTCACTTATAGGTCCGCTCTCTGAGCTTATCTCCGCGACTTTTTTCTTTGGTACTGCAAAGTGTCTCCAAAACTTTTGAGGTGATTCTCGTAGAAATTTTTCTAATGTAACGTTACAAAGCTTAAATTTAGATTCCTTTATGTGTGACCTCATATTACTACTTAGAGCTAGCATGTCACTCAACGCAGCCGGATCGAGTGTGCGTCGGTACTTTTTCCTACGCGTGCCGATTTTTCTTTTTAGTTGAATAATGTTCCTTGTTATCCACGGACTGCACGCACGTTTTTTTTTTTTTTTTTGTGACGAGTGGCACATAACGAGTTATGCACCTATGGACTAAAGATTTGAATTCTAACCATAGTTCATTAACAGTCACTGATTCGTTACAGCTTAGTTCTTCAAACGGGCCAAAGCAGTAATCTAGCTCGTCAAGTACGGCGGTGTCGTCTGCCCTGTTAAAATCTCTGTAAGATGACACTTCAATCGTTTTCTTTCGAAAAGAGGCAAAGGACAATTTCATACTAACTAAACAATGATCGGAAAGACCAGGCAACACTTCCACCTCCACCGGCTGTGACAAAAGACCTTGAGTTAGAAAAAGAAGGTCTAAAACTGATTTGCTGTTACCCTGTACTCTCGTGTACTCTCATACTACCTGCTGAAGCCCATGAGAAAAGCACAAATCTAGAAGACCGAGCGCTGCCTCTCGTTCACGTTGCCCCGGCGTCATTTCATCCCATTTCACATCCGCAACGTTAAAATCCCCCGCGATTATCGCGTTTTTGTTTTGAATTCGCAAATGGTGTAGAAAGTCGTTCAATGCATCAATGACGTCTGAAGTTGCGCCCGGAGGACGATACACAGCGCCAATTAAAATTTCATGTGTTCCGCGATAGACTCGGCAAAAAGCGGATTCGATGTTATGAGGGCCTGAAATAACCGTGTGCTGTATCGTATTGTCAATGAAAATAGCTACGCCTCCCCCTCGGCTGCTGCGGTCAAATCTGATAACGCCATACCCAGGGGGGCATATCTCCGTATCCAAAATATCAGGGTGAAGCAGAAGTTTCCGTGACAACTGCGACATCAGGTTGGTGTTCTACTAAAACGTGCTCCAGCTCCTCTACCTTATTAACAAGACTGCGTGCATTTATGTTTAGTATATGAAATTCATTTCCGCTTGTCTCTCAGTCTTGAACAGATGGGGAAGCACTCCCCCGGGTAGGCGTAGAGGCACTCTCTCGGGCAGACGTGGAAGCATTTGATAGCGGCTGACGAACCTGATAACGTTCGCTTGTAACGTCATTCCAAGCATACATGACACCATCTATTTTCAGCTTGTCAAAAATTAAAGCCACTTTTTGTCCGTTCTTTCGGTTATCTGCAGCTCTCTTCCAAAGGTTTTGCCTTCTGTTCCTGACGATACTTGAGAAATCTTCGTGAACGGAAAAATTAGTATCCTTCAACTTCTTGGTATTTTTTAGTACTTCTACCTTTTCATTGTAGTTGCCAAAACGCACAATTACAGGCCTGGGACGCTCTGTGCTTGGTCGTCCTATCCTATGAATATGTTCGGTGCTCGCCCCGGAAACGCCCAGTTTTTCATGAAAAACACCGCTTACTACACTGGTTTTTAGCTGTTCGTACGTTTCATCTGGAACCTCACGAATACCGTGAGTGACAACATTGTTTCGACGAGAACGATTCTCGATGTCGTCGATCTTTCCTAACATGTTATCCATGCTTGCACGCAAACTAGATAGTTCTTTCTCAGACTCCTCAAACCTTTTAGCCAATTCGGTCACATGAGATACCACCGTTCCCATGTTAGACAGCTTATGCTTCATTTCTGATATATCCGCCTGGATTTCGTTTTGAACATCAAGAATAGTTTGTAACAAAGCCGCCGTGTCGGGCCCCGGGTTCGTTTTAATAGCGCCACAACACAGCAGAATGCAAGAAATGACATCGCAACACTCAACAGCAATAGACAAGAGGGCATGTGGGCTCGGCAGCACTAGCAAACCAGGACAGTCGTCCCTAATACTGCTGTAATAACGTTTTTCACTAACCTGGAGAAGGGTGAGAAGCGAATTGTTCATTCTGTTCGCGCCGGTGCGGCCAAGCCCACTGCCGAAATCAGGGACAGGCAGGTTCAAGGAAAACGCCTCCGCCGATAATGTCGATGCTCCTGATGCTGTGCCGACGCAGCGGTTGCCGGTCCATTGCCATTCGTCAAAGCTTGTTGCAGCCGCTCCTGTTTCTTGTGCTGCGCAAAGGAAAGCCGTGGTCCACGATACGTTGACGAGGCCATGTTCCGGTAGAACTTGTGCAGAATAGGCCACCACCTGGAGAAGGGTGAGAAGTGAATTGTTCATTCTGTTCGCGCCGGTGCCGCCAAGCCCATAATGGCGGGTGTAAGGCCGCAGTGAAAAGCGACTCGCACGTGGAGTCGAGCTGGCGGTCGAACCCCTCACACGCCGAGGCCAAGGAGCGAGCGCTGTTGTTTTTTTTTTCTCCTTTTCTCCCCTTTTCTTGGGCGCGGGCGCGCGGGAGGCCTGGTTTGTTTCGTCCTTTCGCCCCGAGGCGTCGCCAAGAAGCGAACGACAGACGCATCCAATTATCAACCGGGGACAACAGTGGCACGCTTCTGCGAACCACTTTAGGGCCAGCTCGTCCAGCAATCTCAGCGATCTCCCGCCGTAGCGCCAAGCATGGGTGCAAGGAGACGCTGTTAATGAAGCTTTTTGCACTGCCACAAGCGCTCACTAAATGTCCTGCAGAAGGCGACAATGGGCGCGACCCTCGGCCCTCCCAAGTAGGCAATCAGCCCAGCGGCCTCCCACTGTGTCTCGAGACATTGGGTCCGAGCGACGGCGACGGTACACTGCTCTGGGACAGTGCCCCCCCCCCCTTTTCCCCGAACGGGACGGCTGGATGTCCTGGTCTCCGGATCCCCCGCGGCGTTTCTTTCACAAAGGCGGCAGCTGCAAGGTCGCGTCGCAAACACGCCGGAGAGAGGAAGGAAAGACAGGCGCCGTGTGAGAGGGTTTGGGGACCAGCGAGTAGAAAGAGTGCGTGTTTTGAATGTTGTATTTTTATTTGACGTAATTAAGGACCTGGGTCCGAGATTATTCCCAACACACGGGGGTTGTGGCATGTTTTTAAATAATTTGATTGGCTGCTTCATTTTCGGGGCGGATCACCTAAGGTGACCGCCCTTGGGTCTGGATTGATGTCTGGTATCAAAAAGCGGTCCTCGGACCATGATGATCATCAGATCTTCGTCTCCTACTTTCTCAACTACTGCTCCTTATACCTACCACGAAGACAGCTATTCATTACTGGCGCAGTACGACAGGATTCGGCACCCTACCACAAAGAAGCAAGCAACAAGGCCTCGGGCAGCAGCAGCGGCAGCCAAAGGACGACTGCTAGCTACCTGCCGACGACGACCAGCCAAGGTCAAGGCGTGACTCCCGGGCTTGGTGCTACTACCCGCAGCGACGCTCGCGTTCTGGTCGAGGTTGGCTTGGCTTGTGCTAGGGAAAGTGAGGTACTAGGCAGTGAGGACGCCAGATATGATTGAAAGCAAAGCTTACGCATACCCCCTGACGGAGGAGGAGCGTCTGGTAATTCGGCAACTTGAATTGGATTTTGAGCGAAAAAAACGGGAAATTCTGAGAGAAGAAGAGAAATTGATCAGAGCGCTGATGCGTGAGCATGCCGGCGGCGGAAAGGCGAAAACTGCGTCCGAAGCAACGGAGCAGCGTCAGTTAGACCTTGGCCCCGTGGAAGAAAGCACTAGTGCATTTGAGGGCTGCCCCTCCCGGTACTCGACGAATACAGATAGCCTGGACGAGCGAAGTGTTGCTAGCTCAGGGCAGGGAGCGGCGGAAGCTGCTAGTGCAGCCCCACAGGCACAGCTAGAGGAGCTAGCGTTAGGGGGCGAGACGAACTGCCCGAGCAGTGTCGTGGCGCGATTGGAAATGCGCGAAAAAACGGACGAGCCGTTAGCAGGATTGGAGCCCGACAGCAGCGGCGCGGATCCCGCGCACAGAAATTTCGCTTCCGAAATGCGAGCTGATCAGCCGACGGAGACGGAGTGCGCCCCGTGTGGGGATCTACGCGCAACAGGTGTCGAGGCTGAGCTTACAGCGAGGGCGCCTGCTCCATTTGATACAGAGGGCGCAGTAACGGATTCTGGCCAGTTTGATATCTCTGGTCAAGAGAGCGAACACGCTAAACTACAGCACAGTAGTAGCAAGGAGTACGCAGGTGGGCCTCTCAAAATTCGTGTAGGCACGACAGCAGTACGCGGCCTCAGAAAGTCGAGGCCGCCGAAGGTAAGGCGCGACGATGTTTCTGTTTTGGGAAGCAGTCTCCCATCGACGGTCAGTGCAAGGATCCCTAGTGCTGGCGCCGCGAGAGGCGGCAACGATGTGCCGCAGGCGCTAAAGGCCACTGCTACACGACAACGCGATCGCCGAGGTGCGCACGAGATCTATAGTGTTCCGGCGTATAGCAGCAGGCGCGTGCCAAACTCACTTCGCCAGCGCAGGAAACTGCATGGGCTAGCCTCGTCATTGGAGCCCCCGTACAATCTGGCGCAAAGTACAGGGACGAAGAAAGCCTCACTGTCCAATTTTGTATCTGGTTGTTTGGCATAGCCATGCTGGCCTCACCAGGCGTGAGGGTTCCTGCTTACCCAACGGGTGGCGTGCACGGAACTGCTTGGCGGCACCAAAAAGTGGTGTAAAGACAGTTGCATGACGGAGCGGGGACTGTGCAGTGGCATGAGTGTTCCCGCCATCCGCCCTGTTTTGTGATGTGAACGGTGACGCGTGCTACAACTGTGCGCCGCGGGTGGGTGATTTGTGCTGAAACTCGGACTATGGCGAACTCTGCGTAGCCAACACGCCCTCTTGTAGTGCAATTTTTTTTTCGTGTGTCTTTACATGTGCCTCATGTATAGCAAATATAGGGCGCACTGCTGTGCGCAATGCAGGATGTGACGGGCTGTCATGAAGAACTTTCGTGTCTTCAGTGCCGTTGTTTGTATTGGTTTTATTTCCCGACTTCGAGTGTATGGTTTCCTCAGTGGGGACGGATTTAGGTGCGCTGTAGCCTGGCGAAATGGTCGCCTGAGGGGGAATGTTGCGGCCTGTGTTTTTGTTTTGTGTAAATGAGCGGACTCCACGCTCATTTACCCTCTTAGGAGGGACGTGTAAGGCCGCAGTGAAAAGCGACTCGCACGTGGAGTCGAACCCCCCACACGCCGAGGCCAAGGAGCGAGCGCTGTGGGTTTTTTTCTCCTTTTCTACCCTTTTCCTGGGCGCGGGCGCGCGGGAGGCCTGGTTTGTTTCGTCCTTTCGCCCCGAGATGTCGCCAAGAAGCGAACGACAGACGCATCCAATTATCAGCCGGGGACAACACTGGCACGCTTCTGCGAACCACTTTACGGCCAGCTCGTCCAGCAATCTCAGCGATCTCCCGCCGTGGCGCCAAGCATGGGTGCAAGGAGACGCCGTTAATGAAGCTTTTTGCACTGCCACAAGCGCTCACTAAATGTCCTGCAGAAGGCGACAATGGGCGCGACCCTCGGCCCTCCCAAGTAGGCAATCAGCCCAGCGGCCTCCCGCTGTGTCGCGAGACATTGGGTCCGAGCGACAGCGACTGTACACTGCTCTGGGACAGTGCCCTCCCCCCCTTTTTCCCCGAACGGGACGGCTGGATGTCCTGGTCTCCGGATCTCCCGCGGCGTTTCTTTCACAAAGGTGGCAGCTGCAAGGTCGCGTCGCAAACACGCCGGAGAGAGGAAGGAAAGACAGGCGCCGTGTGAGAGGGTTTGGGGACCAGCGAGTGGAAAGAGTGTGTGTTTTGAATGTTGTATTTTTATTTGATGTAATTAAGGACCTGGGTCCGAGATTATACCCAACCCACGGGGATTGTGGCATGTTTTTAAATAATTTGATTGGCTGCTTCATTTTCGGGGCTGATCACCTAAGGGGACCGCCCTTGGGTCTTTATTGATGTCTGGTATCAAAAAGCGGTCCTCGGACCATGTTCGACAGTCAAGATTGAGGCTCCGTGCTTAGCACGTATTTACAGTCCCTAGGCTTTAACCGAAATGCTCGGTAGAAAAGTAAGGGCTTGTAGAGTGACTTCTCTGTGTGAGAGTCTATTTTGTTTTAAGTTGCAGTTGTCTGTGTGACTCTTGTTACTGTAACTTACAGTTTGCCAATGTAAACTATTTTGCTTCTGTAAATATATATCTCCTCCTAACCATCATCAGATTATCTGTTTCCTCACTGCCTGCCGAAGACAGCTATTCATTACTGCGGGGTTTGGTTTGTGGGGTTAACGTCCCAAAGCAACTCTGGCTATGAGAGACGCCGTAGGGGAGGACTCCGGTAATTTCGACCACCTGGGGTTCTTTAACGTGCACTGATATCGCACAGCACACGGGCGCGATGTCAGTGCACGTTAAAGAACCCCAGGTGGTGGTTGGACACATTATGAAGTCGATTTCATTTTTAGTCTCCCCGTTAGGACTTTTTCATGTTCATTTCCGGTTCTTCCGTTTGCTGAAGAAGGTATTCATGATTCGTAAGTTATTGCGCTCTGCAAACTCAACTAGGAACTCCCCCCTGCTATTCCTAGACCCAATGCCATAGTCACCTACTGCCTTGTATCCTGCCTGCTTTTTCCCTATCTTGGCATTGATGTCGCCCATTAGTACAGTATACTGCGTCTTTACTTTTCGCATTGTCGATTCTACATCTTCGTAGAAGATTTCAATTATCTGGTCATCATAACTACTTGTAGGTGCATAGGCCTGTACAACCTTCAGTTTATACCGCCTATTAAGCCTAATTACAATACTAGACATACTAGACACTGAAGAATAAATCATAACAAAAACACAGGAGAATATTTACATGATGAGGCCATTTGACGAGGAGATACACGTGGATTGGGCGCAACTATGGATTGGGCACAAGTGCGCAGAGGAATGAAGAAATGGCTGGGGAATCAACAGTGTCGGCGGGTACGCATTCCAATCACAAATAGTACGCGGAAAAAGGGAATTTTGAAATGCGTTTGTTCTGGACGAATAATCTATAACTTTTTTGGTATGATATGAACGTGTGTAGCGGTGATTAGCTGGTAGAATATATAAACCTTTATATATTCCCAGCTGATTATTATAGAGTAAATAGAAAAATTTCACATTATCCCGGTAACGTCGGAATGCAAGACTTTCAAGTCCTGCAGCTTCTAGAAGGAGTGATGGGGATGTGCGCCAGCTGTATGAGTTAAAAATGAACCTAGCTGATTTTCTTTGCACTTTCTCAGGTTTGGTGATACTAGTTTGTGTATGTGGATCCCAGACAATCGCGGCGTACTCTAGAATGGGTGGGATAAATATTTTGTAGGCCAGAATTTTAGTTTCAGGTGAAGTGTTTCCTAACGTACGCCTTAAATAGCAAAGTGTCTTTATTGCATTATTGCAAATGTGTGTTATATGTTCATTCCACCTAAGGTCTAATGTAATTACTACTCCCAAGTACTTATAGCTGGAAACGACAGATAAACATTGGTTGCTTATGTTATAATCAAATGTTAAGGGGTTCTTTTTGCGTGTTATCGTCATTGCAACGGTCTTTTTAAGGTTAATGGTCATCTGCCATTACGAGCACCAAGTTTGTATTTTAGATAGAGAGGTGTTTAAAATTGCCTGGTCGTTTGAATTGCGTATTTCATGATACAGGATGCAATCGTCTGCGAAAAGCTTGATTTTGACGCGTATGTCACTGACGATATCATTGATCAATATCAGAAAGAGCGGACCTAATACTGAGCCTTGTGGGATGCCTGAATTTACGTCTGCAGAGGTAGAAGCTGCATCACTGACTTGAACACACTGTTTCCGCAAAGACAGGCATGCATGAATCCAGTTAATTAAAGTGTTGTTCTTTAGAATAGACCTTAGTTTCAGCAATAATTTGGAGTAACAGGCACGGTCGAATGCTTTTTCGAAATCGAGGAATATTACATCAACTTGGCTTTGCCTATCCAAAACAGCTGCTAAATCATGAATTGTTTCTATGAGCTGAGTTACGGTGGAAAAATCTTTTCTTAACCCATGTTGTCTTGCATCAATCAATGCGTTGTCATTCAGAAAGACAGATATGTATTTGAGTATTATGTGTTCGAGCAATTTAGCGCATGTGCAGAGTATAGAAATGGGCCTGTATGACGTTAGGAGGGACAGATTTTCTGTTTTTGGTATGGGAACGACCTTTGCGTACTTCCATTTGGCAGGGAGATCCGTGCTTGACAGTACTTTCTTGAATATTATAGTTAAATATCTTGAACACCACCCAGCGTACCGGAAAAAAATGCGTTCGGTGTTCCATCAGCTCCAGGTGATGTTTTGGTGTCTAGATTAAGCAAACGTGCTAACACACCTTCTTGAGTAATCGTGACATTATCAATTGGCAGAATGTGTTCATAGCCTGAAAAGTGTGGGCTGATACCGGCATCATGTGTAAAAACCGAGCAGAAGTACTGGTTGAGCGCATCTGCGATATCTGCATTCTCAGTGATAAAACTATCATCAATACAGAGTTAAGGTGCAACTTTCGTGTTCGGTGACCAGTGCTGCCAGAACTTCCCCGGGGAAGAGATAAAGTTTTTTAGCGTTATTTTCAGAAAGTAATCTTTTGCTTTTTTATTTTTTCAGCTAGTAATACACGTAAGGCAATTAACCTGTTACTCGTGGAAAAAGTTGGGCGTTGCTGGTGTTGTTTTCTTGCCTTTTTTACCTTCCGTTCTAATCACACTATTTCTTTTGTTACCCGAGGATTGCGTTTCAACAGCACTTTTCGCTTCACAGGTACAAACTTTTGCACACATTCTAAAACAAGACGTTTGAAAAAGCGCCACAGGTCATCGACAGTCATCGACATTTGATTCACACATGACATGAAATGTAGAAACCGAACTATCTAGTGCATCCAATATATCAGTATCACTGGCACGTAAGAAATTCGGGACAGTCCTTTCCAGTTTTTCAGTTTGTAAATACATGTCCACTTCCAAAGTTAGGGAGACAATTTTGTGGTCTGATATGCCTTCGAAAACCTGAACTTGCGGGTTTTTGCGGGAATAGCGGTATTTCCAAGAAAAAGGTCCAGAATTGATAGCGTATTGTTTTGAACACAGAAGGTTATTTGACAAGTTGTGTAAGGTTGTGTAAAACTACTATATCAACGAAAGGCTCAGAAGCACTTGAAAGGGGCTCAGGAAAATCATTCCAATTCACGGAGGGAACATTAAATTCTCCCGCACGAGCATACTACAGCGCCTGTTCCTACAAGCGCACAAGAACTCATTGAGGCTTTAGAAGAAGATGTTGTCGCTGCCTGGTGGCCGATAAAATCCTCCTGTGATTAAATTACATTCATTAAGAAAAAGTTTCACAACTACACATTCAATTCCTGCAATATCAGGCAGCCTAGCAGTCTTCAACGCCTCTTCGAAAAGTATGTGGACGCCACCGCCACGGGAGTCTCTCTCATGGCTGTAAATTTTGTAACCGTAGGGTGGTATTTCAGAGTCCGCGACAGCTATGTAGCCAGGTTTCAGTTATTACTATAACGTGAGGTTTGTGTGCGGTTACAATACTTTCTAATTCGGCGGTTTTATTTAGTATACTGCGGGCGTTAATGTTTAGACACCGAAGTTGCGTTTTTTTCTTTAACACCGGGGGGACGCTTGTACCCGTTTTTACCGGTGGCTGTCCGGCGGTGGGTTTCGAACTCTCTTTAGGGCTCTTAGGATGCGGAGTTACTGGTACTCTTGCCATCCGAGTGCTGTCCCACTGATATATTTGCTTGTCAACCTTAATTTTGTCATACTGAAGCTTTACTTTTATGCCCGCTTTCCTTTATTCGGCCGTGCAGTCCCAAAAGTTCTTCCTAATCTGCCGAGTCGCTGGTGAAAGATCTTCTGAAACTGAAATACTTTGCCCCTTGAGCTTGTGACAGATACGCAGCACGTTAGTTTTTTCTCGGTGATCTATCAACTTCAGAATGATAGGCGGGTGATTTTTTGCCTGCTTACGTCTCATTCTATGCAGTCTTTCAAAGGAAGATACTCGGACACCAAGGTATTTAAAAATATTTCGTCGCTTAGAACAGTCAATAGCGAGTCAGGTGTTTCGTCCGCATGTTCTTCAACGCCAAAAACTAAGGTTGTTTCGTCTACTTCTGTCCTCGAAATCTACTAGCTTTTTTCAAGACTTTGTATCGTTCATTCCATGTTCTCGCAGTGCGCTGCTAGATCTGAATATTTGGCTGCTATGGCTTCCACGGTCTCAAGCTTAGACTCTATGGCATTTAATCGCTTCTCTATGTTTTTTTTTTTTTTGCAGTCAAGAAGTTCCCTCAGCAACTGTTCAGTATTGGGGCCGGTATTGGTTTCAACATCTCCGCTAAGCAGTAGTAAAGAAAGCACGAACTTTTTTACGCACACGCAGAAAGCACAAACGCTGCGAGGGCACGCCAGCTGGACAAAACAGCGGTCAGAGGCTTTGACAGAGGAATATTTGTTACTAGCCTGCGTGAACAGCATGAACGGGTTGGTCATAGCTCTGACGTACGATCAGCTGACGTGCCCACTGAAAGCATTCCGGGTCAGGAGGCTGCTTAAGTAGTCGGGCGGCACGGAAGTTGAATGCGGTGGTTTCCGGTGCAGTTTTGTCCAAAGGTTGAAGCGCAGATGAGGCCAGCTTGCGGAGTCTCCGCACGGATGGAAAGGGGGAATGCCAGGGCGACGATGTCGGTCGTATCTTGATAGGCGCTGGCCATCGTTGTCGTAGCTGACAGAAGAATCATGCGTGAACAATATGAACGGGTTGGTTATATCTCTGACGGACGACCAGCTGACGTGCCCACTGAAAGCATTCCGGGTCAGGAGGCTGCTTAAGTAGTCGGGCGGCACGGAAGTTGAATGCGGTGGTTTCCGGTGCAGTTTTGTCCAAAGGTTGAAGCGCAGATGAGGCCAGCTTGCGGAGTCTCCGCACGGATGGAAAGGGGGAATGCCAGGGCGACGATGTCGGTCGTATCTTGATAGGCGCTGGCCATCGTTGTCGTAGCTGACAGAAGAATCATGCGTGAACAATATGAACGGGTTGGTTATATCTCTGACGGACGACCAGCTGACGTGCCCACTGAAAGCATTCCGGGTCAGGAGGCTGCTTAAGTAGTCGGGCGGCACGGAAGTTGAATGCGGTGGTTTCCGGTGCAGTTTTGTCCAAAGGTTGAAGCGCAGATGAGGCCAGCTTGCGGAGTCTCCGCACGGATGGAAAGGGGGAATGCCAGGGCGACGATGTCGGTCGTATCTTGATAGGCGCTGGCCATCGTTGTCGTAGCTGACAGAAGAATCATGCGTGAACAATATGAACGGGTTGGTTATATCTCTGACGGACGACCAGCTGACGTGCCCACTGAAAGCATTCCGGGTCAGGAGGCTGCTTAAGTAGTCGGGCGGCACGGAAGTTGAATGCGGTGGTTTCCGGTGCAGGTTTGTCCAAAGGTGGAAGTGCGGATGAGGCCAGCTTGCGCCGTCTCTGCACGAGTAGAAAGAGGGGAGTACCAGGGCGACGATGTCGGTCGTATCTTGATAAGAGCTGGGCACCGTTGTCGTAGCTGACACAAGAATCTGCGTGAACAATATGAACTGGTTGGTCATAGCTCTGACGGACGACCAACTGACGTGCCCACTGTGACCTGTGACTTGTGAATCCGTGGTATTCCTCAGTGCCAAATATGGCGTCAATGACTTTTCTAATGGTTTTTTTAAGGAGGTTGTTAGTATCAAATCGCATAGTTGGTCTGATGTGCACTCGGAAGGATTGCTTAAGAGTAGTTGGATAAAGAGTAACTGACATATCTGAGAAGGCCCTTACGTTATTTGCTAGCATGGCGTCGACTGGTGGTTCTGGTACTTTGACGGGCCTTGGTAGCCTTTGGGAGGAACCTGCCGAAACGTGCTTCACATCCATCGCCTGTGGCGCATCAGTTTTCACGTAGACCGGCCGTGCACTGGTGCTGGAGCTCATGTCGCTCTGTGATCATGTTGTGGGTCCAGGGGCTCGTTCGTGACCACCTACAGCACTTATCATCGGTGAGCATGCTCTGGCACTCTCCGTCGGAGTTGCCAAAAATGTAGCCATGGCTCAGAGGTCCATTATCTTCTATAAGCTTAATGTTTCACCAAAAACAACTCTCAGAGCGGCAGGGTTGACATTCGTGCACGTCGATTTCATGTCACTCGTACTCGGTGGGTTAAGTTCTTAGTTGTCTTCTTGCTGGAGGTTTCTGGTAAAGGTAATTCGCCTCGAGATCCATCTAGAGTTGGCGCCTCTGCCGCTCCAATAGTGTGGATCTGCAGTCGGCGGCGCTCGCAGAAACGCACGTAGCGTAGGTCTGCTTCCAAGTTTACGACGCATTTGTTGTTGAGGAAAACAGGCCGAAGAAAACAGGCCAGTGATTTACTGTTTAGTGTTCAAATATTGCAGAAAAATCCGTGGATTTTGCCAGTGCGACGGAAAAAAGCGCGGATTTCAGAAAACAAGGCACATAATCACCATTATTTGCGATTCGTGGCCTCGCTTTGCACGCTTTTTGCGTTGTGCTGCGCTCATGGCTTGATATTTTTGTTGTCTACCACTTGCACAATGACAGCTTTGGTTTGCTTGCCGCCTTTTCAACGGTGCACGCGTGTCTCATACAAGGGTCAGACCGGCAAATTTAGTGTCAAGCCTACGCAGACGCGAGGTTCGTGCTCTGAGTTGCTGTACTTTAGAATGGATCGAGACACAACCTGGTTCATAATATCATACTTGACTTGAGGATTAAACAGATTAAATGTCGCACTGAAAGCGTAATGCTGGCGGGTTGCCGTAGACTGAGTGCGCATCAGCTCTGCCTAGACCCAAGTACCACAGTTAACTGGCCCGATATTGGAAATGTGCTGGCAAAACACGGCCCAAATGCGGCACATTGTTGCCAGTATGTTTCTGATATTGGTCCTGCCATTCTAAAAGCTAGTTACAACGGGCCAGGTATGCCATTGCTTGCTGACGTTGGTACTGTCTGGAAACAAGTGATAAACAGTATCCTGCTATACGTGTGGCTCGCCAATATTTTACATATGCTGGTGTGAGCTTGGCAACATCGTCAAAGATCGATCAGTCTTCGAACATTTCATATACGTTCGTGTGCGTTGGAAAATATTGGTCGC
This sequence comes from Amblyomma maculatum, assembly GCF_055883805.1. Classification (NCBI taxonomy): domain Eukaryota; kingdom Metazoa; phylum Arthropoda; class Arachnida; order Ixodida; family Ixodidae; genus Amblyomma; species Amblyomma maculatum. The sequence goes on along the minus strand of NC_139347.1, from coordinate 204,857,759 downwards.
TCGTTTAGATTGGAATGCGAACATTTGACATACGTTCGTGTACGTTTGCAAATATTGTTCGCTCATGTAGGTATTACAGCCAACATCTGATATACGTTTATGTATGCTGGCAAATATTGTTCGCTCATTAAGATCACGTGGCCAACATGAGGTACGTCTTGCCAAATATTGATCAACGTTACCTGGTTATTTAGCCAGACTGCTAGCGTGCGTTGGTCAATATTTTTCCCTTAGGCTGTCAACATCTCACGTATTTGGGCATGCACTTATTGACAACGCTGTTCTGTTGGGTTAAGATATGACTTTTAAGAATGAGACCTTCCTCTACGATCCTGGTTGTCTCAAATTAGTCTTTACAGCTTTTAGGTAATCAATAAGCAGCACATTGAATTTTTTCGTGTGTAAAGGTTATGAAACGAGGTGTACACAGATTGCAGAAATAATTATTGTCTGCCTTATCTGATAGCGGTTCATGAACATTCAGGCATGATTATATTACCCAGCATTGTTATAATATAAAACTAGAGGCAGTCACATCCCTAGGCTGCTCCATTTGATTGCATTCTCTGTGTATATCGGTTTTCGAGGCATATACGCCGCGAACTTTACCATTATATTCATGTGAATACGCACGCTAGACAGAGACAGTCCATGAAAAACATCCTCATGGCCACTTTGTCACATTTCACGCAAGCACTGAGGGCGTATGCAACGTCACACATTATTCTTCACCCACCTGCGCCAGTTCTCCCTCCCTGGAAATTTATACAGTTAGGAGACAACAAGCCAACTGACATCCGCAGACCGACGTCTGCCAACTCTGCATCGTTGCTACGCCAGAGATTTGAAGAGCAAGATACTAACCTGCCTCAAGATTCCATAGTAGTGTACGTAGATGGAAGCCTGCAAGGCTGTGAAGCCAAAACGGCAATCTACTGTCCACGGAGACCTAGCCTGAATCAGACAACTACGTTTCAGCTTTCGGAACCACTTACATCTTTCTGCGCTGAGCTTGTGGCAGTTCAGGAGGCACTCTGCTCCGTGACTTCTATAACCATGCTCCCTACAGCCCACGTTGTCATCCGCACTGACGCACTTCAAGCAGTACGTCTGCTCCGACGTGTCAGCCGCTGCCCTAAAATTTGCCAGGACATCCACCAGCTTGCGGCGCGCATCCCACAATCAATACGCATTGAGTGGGTCCCACGGGATCTGCTGCCTTCCCAAAGTCAAGCTGATTTTGCAACCCGCCTCGTGAACCAAGGCGCATCAATCCCACGGCTTCTCAAAGTCGACGACGCTACCCTTCTTTTGTCAAGAAAGGAGCACCTCCGGCGCCGCACACGTGCACTTATCCCTCCGTGTGCGATATCCCTTCCCCGTGGTCTCACCCGGGCAGAGGAGGTTGCGCTTAGGAGGATCCGGGTCGGTGTTGCCCTTACACCTGCTGTAACTAGGACGTGGTCATACTTCCAACACTTATATCCTCGCCCAGGATGCCCGATCTGTAACAACGAAGATGTCGAGGCCGACACCCACCACTTGCTGTGGGACTTGCTGTGGGCATGCCCAGCACTCAAGCCAACACGAATCCGGCACCTGAGCATAGCTGGCCTTTCAGCAACCAATCCTGCCTCATACGTCACTTGGACGCAGGGACCTCATCATCGCTCACTTCTGGACTTCATAAAATCAGCCAACCTTTTTCCATTCATTTAATCATTTATTCATCTTTCATCTCATAACCTACTGATACCCTGAGGCAATAAATATCGACTAAAAAAAAAAAACATCCTTGACGTGGGTAGCTTTTGATCCGAACGTCTTTTCCAGTTTGGCCTCCAAAAGCGAAAGGTAGAGACCTGCCTAGTATGCCAATGGCACATGGACTGTCGTAAAACACCTCGCCGCAGCTAAAGCCGTTCACTCGGCCATCGTGACGTTTACGCATGAATACGAGAACTGAAATTGAATATATATATATATATATATATATATATATATATATATATATATATATATATATATATATATTTATTTATTTATTTATTTATTATTTATTTATAAAGCTGAATCTCTGGTAACACACGCGCTCTAGAAATGTTCTACAAATTGGAGCTATCTAGAAATGTGACCGTCTCCAAGTTGACAAACTAAAAATATAAGAGGCTAAATATTGTATTGCTGCATCGTATTCAAATAGAGGTCTTAACCAGCAATTTATTTTCTGTCCTCCTGTTCGCATAGCGTACTTGCGAAACAGCTTTGATGTACCTACTTACGATTATTTATTGTTAAAAATCTGCAAATTGTGTAGATGATCCACGCTAACTGTTTTACTGATTGATTTATATATTTTTCATGCCGACAAACCACAGCAGCCCACAGTTGACGACGCACTTTACAAGAATGGACTACACTCAGAAAAATAACACACTGGACATAGTTTAAAACAGAAGGAAGGACGACAATGGGAAATCAGCAGTAATAAAAACTGAGACAAGCATCAGTGCACACAAAATAAAATTTGTGACAACAAATCAGGTAGAAAATATCCTCATCTGCGTGCTTTATGTAGAAAGAGATGGCGTGATTAGCGCGGCCAGTTCACATCGAACAAGCTCACACGTGACGTCACTCCGATGACATTTACCAGTGTGGCATTCGTGCTGCATCTGGCTGTGAGCTATCCCGTTTTTCTTTTTTTTCCTTAACTTGCAAGAAATGCAGATTACAAATATTGCTAGCTATATCCATATACCTGGGCTGGACACCTTATCAAAATACAGCAAATGTGTTTCTATTCATGGGCATCTTTTTTCTTTCTTTTTTTTTTACTGCTTCAGCCAAAAGCGCAGATAACGATAAGCCTATTCACGAACATTATGTCTGGGAATTTTATTCTCGTTACTCGCTAGCAGATAGATGTGATAGATGTATGTATAATGAAAAGACAGAGTACATTAAGCAGTTCCCTAGCCCGAATTCTTTTATATTTGTGTCTCATACGTTCGTTGAAGTTATATCTGAGCGGAAATGTTTTTTCCCCATTACTTTATATTTAAGCCTCACTAGTTCGTGGAAGTTATTTGTGAGCGCAATTTTTTCTAATACCGCTGTCACACGGGCATTTCGAAGGCCCTCGAAGTGACTGCCTATCGACTCGAAGGCTTTCGAAAGCTGCCACACGGGCGTTTTAAATGACCATTGAGTCGATAGTCTATCGAGTCAGTGGAGCAGCCCAGAACTCTATCGAGATCTCGAAGGCCTTCGAACGTCCGCAAGGTTGCTAGCGCTGACCCGAGGAGCGTCACGCACACACGTGCACAGCGCGTTTACGATACAAAAACGTGAACAAGCGTTACTTTATATCTTTAATTTACGCCGTAAAATATTATTATTCGTAATAATTTCAAAAAGTATCGCTCTTTTTAAAGCAAATAATTTATGCACTCTCTACCCCTGTAACATGCGCCACCGAGAAATGCAAACACACTGAAAAGCACAGGCGTATAAACGCTAGCGAGTTAAAAAAAAAAGCAAAAAAAATCAAAGTTGTCTGCATAACAACTAAACACCTGCAGTTACTAAAAAAAAGGTAACAGTTACATTTTATTTTGCATTTATAGAGAGTTTTGAGTTCTTTAAGCAAAACCGAAAGCAACGATAGTGGCGCCACAAACGTTTGTCGCCAACACCATAACTATTTCAATAGACTTCGAGTTTTGCCGTGTAGCAGCGGCACAACTCCTTCGAGTTCGATCGCGATTGAAAATCCCGAAGGCTATCAACTCAATCGCCTTTGAAAATGACCGTGTGACTAGGGTATAAGTTATCTGAATGCGCTCTACAGCTCTAACATAACAATTGTTTTTAAATTGCAAGTACAATTGAACCAGAAAGCTTGCCCGGCTCTGTGCCGGTCATCTCCAGCAGAAGCTATCCGCCAAGACGCATGCACTTGAAAGCGACAGGAATATCTTGTCGGAATTCTTAAAAAGGACTGGGTGCAAACAATGCACTCGTCTTGAACGCGCGATGGATACCTCTTTCATTTCTCCCCCGCCCCCCTCCCTCCCTCATCTATACTTTGTCTCACAAGCTTTCTGCAGCGCTGTGAAAGGCAGAGGAGCCCTTGCACGCACCTCTCGCTCCCCAAATCAGCGGGGGTGACAGTAGGAGCACAATTCTCTATTATAGTGCCGAGGGGCGAGAGGCACTTAGGGGCACAATTGCCTATTGTAGTGTGCGATTGGACTGGTGCCTCTTCCTTTCTCAGTGCTGCAAGCATCTTGTGGGACAAAGTATGACCTCAAGCTGTTGTATTTTGAGGCAATGAAGACACCTGACAGCAGTACTGGTTCCCCGAAACCCCCCTGCTTTGTCCATGTTACAGCTCACGGAACGCGCTTGCCTAGTACGACGGTTTATTGACCGTTGCTGCATTCTTTGCTCCTTTCACCCCTCTCATCTTCTGCAAACGATCCTCACGCTGCCCGCTCCCTCTGTGCCCCGCGCCAGCACTCGTGCACGCCGCGGCGGACTGAAAAAAGTGACGGTGGAACATGGATGTGCCTTTTCGGCTCAAGACTGTGATCTCTGAGCGCAACCAACTTTTTACATTCTATCAATACTCTTATCAGCACTAGCTGCCAAATTAGTGAGTATATTTTTTGGTTCTATTTTAAAAGTTATATTGACACATACCATTCATAGACGACGTTACAATATTTTGTACGCACATTCATGGCCTGAAGTTTTGCGACCTGCAGAAAGCAAAACAAAAACAATAATTTATCGCTGCTTAGCCTCCAAGGGTACCCAAAAGTTCGCGCATTATTTCAAAAGATGAAGGTCTCATTTCTAGTTATTTAGTTCTGCTTTTCATCAAGCTCTTGACGTGATTGGAACAGGCTTTTTTTTTTTTGAGATCCTGAGCTTATCTCGTTTTTCTTTTTTTTTTTATATCTCTACGCGTCGATATGCTCTTAAGCTGAAACAGCTGAAATTTTCCCAGGAAAGACGGTCATATATATTTGCTTCTACTAAATTTTCATGCTCCACGCTCTTGTATACCTTGCCTGAGGGGTCGCATACATAAGTTAACGATACATAAGTTAACATGGAGCATTTTGTTTTTTACACCAGTGCCGTACAGGTCAACGCTAACGATGGTCGACAGAGTTGCTTCGCGCTTAGCCTCCACCTACTTAAGTTCGGAGCATTTCTCAAACTTAGGGCTCAATTCGCTGTACACAATAGTATTGTTTGTTGTATTATTTATTTGTTTTAAAAATGCGCAGATGTTATTGAGCGAACATTATGGTTTCCTGGAATGAAATGCCGTAGTGTGGCGGGAATTTCCCATCCTCCAGGCTATTCTGTACGACCTTTTTTTCACGTCTGCTTTGCAAAAGAATGTTACTCTTACTATTCTAATGAGACGCGGAGGGTACAAATACGCCGTGATGTGTTACTACTTAGCACTCTTGATCACTCAAAATTTGTTGTGCGCATGAAATGCTATTAGCTCCCAAATATTTTATGACCAGAAATATTTAGACTGATCCGTTTCCGCATGAAGGTTTCATTTTTTTTTTTTTTTTTTTGCTGGCAATGCCCATCTGACCTAAACTTCTGCTTTCAGGGTCAGTCCCATTTTGAGTTATGCTGTTCATCCCTCCGGCGACTGCAATTGTTTGTTGATGTCACAATAAAGCATGGAGAAGAAAAAAAACAAGCATTTAGGCACTTGGAAGCTGTGTGGAGCGGTTGCAGGTGATTCTTTATATAAGCTAGTCATACTTCATTTCAGCTTATAACAGTCCTGCCTTTTTAATTGGCCAGCGCTTAGTACTTTCCATTATTCCTTTTTCTCTTCTTTAACGGATAACAGGTGTCCAATGCCTCTTAGCACTCGAGCTGTCTCAATGTATGCCTTTTCCATGAAACTACGCAATAATTATTCCTCCTTGGACCTCTTCACCTGTTCTCTGGCCGTAAATTTCATTGCTGTACACGAACTTTGCCATGCGCCTAAAAGAAATTGCGTCAAAGTGCCCTGAATTTTGTTCCCGCTAAGGGCTGGTCTCGAGCCGGAAAGGGCTCCGTTTTTTGCATTAGCGGAAATAAAGCAAGAATGTAACCTGCCACATGTTCACTAAATGTGCTTGCGCGTGACTTTAATATGCAGTACAAGAGGCCATTTTGTTTATAGGGAAACAGCTTTCCATGATGCTTACTGTACTACGAGCTTCCCATGTCTCGATCATTGTTTCTATGCAGTGCTGGCTTATAACGCCACCCACCACAAAAAAAAAGAAAAATAAATCCCCTGGTAGTATGACTGTAAACGTAGAAAAACATGATTAAGCATATATTGCCCGTCCTTCAAGGTTGTGACAGGTTGCTGCTGAGATCTTCCTGACGGACCTACTACACACGATAACTGCGCGTGGGGTACCGCGCTAACATTATTTATTTTGATTTTCTCTGTTTCCGCAGATGCCATATCTATTACAAGGACGACATAGACATTGCTGAAATACGGGTGTTCATCATGAGATGGATTCCCAGAGCAATCGACCGTGGGAGAGGCTGAAGGAGACACCTGGTTGAGTTTTCTTAGACGGCTCTGGAACTGTCCACCATTTATCCCTGACCCTGCACTTGGTCAATGCCAGCGCCGCCTTTCGGAGACTCCCCACTCTCCAGCCAACTAAATACAGATGCTGCCACTGGGCCTTGGCACCGGTCAGAACTTCCGCACACGATCTTACTCAAAAAACCTCTGGGAAACATGCGCGCTCTTTTATTACTAAATAAAGAAATCTCATTCACAATACATATTTCTGCTTTTGCTTGAATGCATTTTTCCAATGAGTTGCACACACATCTCTATGCATGTGAATGTCTGCAAGCAACGGATTGGCAAAAAAAAACATGAAACGAATGTGTAAATCCCGATACTAACATTATGCATGCCAGTATGTAGGCTTGGCTTACAAATATTACAGTGCCAATGCATTTGAGAGGATGAAAATACTTAGAAGCCGGTGAAGAACATCCGATGGCAAATATTACGATAGCAGACCATTACGGTTGGGTTGCCAATATAGAGCAGCCATTCAATAAGAATATTGTGAGGCAGAAGAACGCACCAGCAAATTCACCTTTTTACTTCAGGTAGGCCGAAGCAGCAGCTACCGACTAGCCACAGCTTAGCAACACTTCGTCTTCTTCGCACGACCCGATGACCGATGATGATTACGCTGAGATGAAGATGAAGGTCACTCACAGTGCTTACAACATTCCCCCTCCCGAACGAAAGCGACCATCCTGGTCGCAAATTAAATCTTAAGGTCGGCGGTTAAAGGGTTTCAAGCGCGACACGTGCACAATCTTGGTGCCGCGACACCGACGATCGCGAACAGGCGATGCAGGTGTGATGAGATAGTTTACAGGGGAAGTTTGTTCCAGAACCGTGTACGGGCCAATAAAACGGCTCAGAAACTTTTCACACAGGCCGGGGATGCGAGTAGGTGTCCAGAGTAGCACTTCGTCTCCAGGGCGGAAAGACACTGAGCGATGAGTCGCATCATACGTGCTTTTCCTGGAAGCTTGAGTGGCTTCAGTTTGAAGGCGGGCACGATCACGGCAGTGGGCGATACGAGACACGAACTGTTCGTGGGAAGGCGCGGCAGAAGGAGTAGAAGCTGTGAAGAAAGATGCTTCGAGGGAGAAGGTAGGATGGCGGGCATAAACAAGAAAAAACGGAGAGTAGGTGGTGGTTCGTTGAACGGCAGTGTTGTAGGCGAAGGTTACAAAGGGGAGTAAAGAGTCCCAGTTGTTGTGCTGAGGGTGAATGTAGGTGGATAGCATATCAGAAAGGGTGCGATGAAAGCGTTCTGTGAGGCCATTGGTCTGAGGGTGGTAAGGAGATGTAGTTTTATGCACCGTGCCTGAAGCATTAAGCACTGCGGCGAGGACGGTGGAGAGGAACGACTTGCCACGATCGCTAAGGAGGAGGCGAGGGGCGCCGTGGCGAAGAAGTATGGTGTGGAGGAAGAAGTTGGCGATTTCGGAAGCGGAGCCGGAAGGAAGTGCTGCGGTTTCAGCGTATCGGGTGAGGTGGTCAACGGCAGTAACGACCCAGCGGTTGCCAGCTGGAGTCAAGGGCAGGGGTCCATACAAGTCGATTCCGACGACTTCGAAAGGTGTGGAAGGACATGGGAGAGGTTGCAAGAGACCGGCAGGAGGCGACGTAGACCGCTTGCGTCGTTGACAAGGGATGCAAGACGCTACGTATTTTAATACTGAGGTTGAAAGGCCAGGCCAGAAGAAACGACGTTTGATGCGGTCGTAGGTTTTGTGGTACCCAAGGTGACCTGCGGTGGGGTCGTCGTGAAAGGCTTGTAGAACTTGAGGACGCAGGGAAGAAGGAATTACGGGAACCCATGTGTGGCCCAGTGGGCTGTAGTTGTGCCAAAATAATGTGCCATCCTGTAACTTGAAATTTTTGAGCCGACGACGGAGACGGGCATTTGGAGGTCTAATAACACCGCTGAGACTATCAATCAGCTTTTGACAGTAAGGGTCAGCACTCTGGTGGTGAGCAAGATTGCAGTGTATATCTGGCATGGGAGCAATAGAGGCGGCGCTCAAAGACTGCATAACTGTAGGGTTTAAATGGCTTGACTCCGTTGGGACAGGAGAGGAATGCGAGGACATGGGTTGCGACGGCAAAGCAATAGGGCAACGAGAGAGAGCGTCGGCGTCCTTGTGCTTCTTGCCCGATTTGTAAGTGACAGTAAAGTCGTACTCTTGAAGGCGGAGGATCCACCGCCCGAGACGACCGGACAGATTTTTCAAAGTGGATAACCAGCATAGGGCGTGGTGGTCAGTGACGACTGTGAAGTGACGGCCGTACAGGTAAGGACGAAACTTCTGAACAGCCCAGACGACGGCGAGACATTCTTGTTCGGTAATAGTGTAGTTTTGTTCCGCAGAAGTCAGAGTTCGGCTCGCATAGGCAACAACATTTTCTGTAGAGGTGTTTTGGCGTTGCAGAAGGACAGCGCCAATGCCATGGCTACTGGCGTCGGTGTGCAAAATTGTCGGTGCTTTATCATCAAAATGGCAGAGGACGGGACCCGAAGTCAGAGCACGCTTGAGAGTTTCAAATGCTTCTTCGCAAGCAGGAGACCAGATGAAAGGCGTGTCGTTGTGAAGAAGCGCATGTAAAGGTGAGGCAATAGAGGCGAAATTGCGGATGAATCTGCGGAAGTATGATGCCAAGCCGAGGAAACTGCGGAGATCTTTGACCCGAGTTGGACGGGGAAAGTGCAGCGCAGCAGCGATTTTTTCAGGGTCAGGCTTAATTCCTTCGCTGCTTACGAGATGGCCAAGAACTTTAATGGATTTTGATGCAAAACGGCATTTCTTCGTGTTTAGCTGTAGGCCAGCGCTGGAAAGTGCTGTCAAAACTTCATCGAGACGAGTAAGGTGATCAGGAAATGACGAAGAAAAAATGACGATGTCATCTAAGTAACAGAGACATGTTTTCCATTTGAGGCCGCGGAGAACTGTGTCAATCATACGCTCGAATGTAGCAGGAGCGTTGCAGAGTCCAAAAGGCATTACATTGAATTCGTATAAACCGTCCGGTGTTGCAAAGGCGGTCTTCTCTTTATCATCTTCATTCATGGGGATCTGCCAGTAGCCTGATCTTAAGTCAAGGCTGGAGAAAAATTGGGCACCTTGCAAACAATCGAGGGCGTCGTCAATTCGAGGGAGGGGATACACATCCTTACGAGTTATTCTGTTTAGAGCACGGTAATCTACACAAAAACGAACCGAACCGTCTTTTTTTTGCACTAGCACAACAGGCGATGACCAGGAACTAGACGATGGGCGTATGATGTTGCGTGCAAGCATGTCAGCAACATTTTCCTGAATAACTTTGCGCTCGGTTGGAGAAACACGATAAGGCCGGCGTCTAACTATGCTTGATCCGTCGGTGAGTATGCGATGCGTTGCTGCAGCGGTTTGACCCAGTGTGCCGGAATTGACGTCGAACGAGTCTGCGTGCTTGTTCAATACAGCGAGCAATGCGTCTGTCTGGTCTGTTGTCAGGTCGGTGCTGATCGTGTGGCGAAGTGCTGCACTGAGCGAGGCAGGGGATGAATCAGAGCGATCGGCGGTGGAAATGGGAAGAAGTGTGACAGGCTGGGCGGAAGCAATTGATGCAACAGTAGAGTCGCGTCGCAGAAGAATGGGCTCTGATGTGGTGTTGAATGCGGCGAGAAGAGAAGAACCGCTGGAGAAGCGAAGAAGGGACACGATGATGATAATACCTCTTGACAGGAGACGAGGGCTGGGTGTAATCAGGACGTCGCCATCGGTGACGGCGTCAGAAGTCACAGATAGAATATCTTCGTTGCCCGGATAGAGGACGTGATCGGCAAGCATAACTATACGGGAAGAAAGTGGTTCTCTATCGGCAAGAATGTTGCATTCAGTGACTTCAATAGTGGGAGGGGAACACGTAATGACTGCTGAGGCGTTTTGGAGGAAATCCCAGCCGAAGATGAGTTGATGGACGCAGGAGGATAGGACAGCAAACTCAATGAAGTGCAAGATGCCATCAATGGTGACTCGGGCTGTACACGCTCCACAAGGGTTAATATTCTGTCCATTTGCAGCACGTAAAGGAGGACCGGTATAAGGTGTGCGCACTTTTCGCAGTTTTAAACACAAGTCAAGTTTCATAATAGAAATAGCGGCGCCGGTATCAATTAAAGCTTCCAGTTCATGTCCCTCAAGGAATACAGTCAACATGTTTGATGGGAGCAGAGGAGGAATTGGAGCGACGACAGGCGGTGCAGTTTTACCTCCGGAAACTGCACAGGTTAGTTTTCCGTTTGGCGGGCAGAAGCTGAAGATGGAGGGCGAAGGGGCGACGAAGTCCGGCGAAAGGGTGACGGGGAGCGACGACGCGATGGCCGTGCTGTCCTAGACCGGTCAGGAGAAGTCGACGGGGAGGAAGAGGGACGGAGGTCATTATCGGTGTAGTACTGGCGAGGAGGAAGCTGGTAGGCGTCGTCACGTCGAACGTACCCATAGCTCGCACGCTCATCTCGCAGTCGTCGGCGACAAACGCGTGTTACATGGCCGCGGATTCCGCAGTAGAAACATACTGGACGAGGTGGGAGAGGCCGCCAATTACCATACACCGGTGGTCGCGGGGACAGGGCGGCGAGGCTGGGTGGGACAGGCGCGTGATGGACAGGAGGACAAGGAGGAGGAGCCGCAGTGACTTCAGCATACGTCGGAACGTAGGGAGGGGCTGGTGGTTCTGTAGCCATGGGACGATTGAGTGAAGTAAGCTCCTCCTTGATAATGCCACGCAACCCAGTAGGTTGAGCAGGTGGGCGTGAGAAGGCAGGAACCGACGAAATATCATTGTGGAGCTCTTCCCGTATTATAGATCGTATGATGGTGCGCAGATCAGTTTCGGGAATTTGGCTCGGATCCCAGGTGTTGTTGAGGCGGCGCGACTGTAGATAGTCAAGTCGCTGGCAAGTGGCACGAATGTCTGCCACCGTGACGGGATTTTGGGCAGCTAGAGCTGCGTAGGCAAAAGAGCCAATTCCTTTTAAAATATGTCCGACACGTTCAGCCTCGACCATGCCATTGTTAACTCGCCGGCAAAGGGCGAGTACGTCCTCAATGTAGGATGTGTATGTCTCTCCTGGAAGCTGCACACGGGTCTCTAGCTTCTTTTGAAAAGAGGCCGGACCAGCACCAACAGTTCCAAATATCTGGCGGATCTGTGTCGTGAATTGAGGCCAGTCAGGAATGGCGTCCTCATGGTTGAGGAACCACGTCTTAGCCACGTCACTCAGGTAGAATGAGACGTTGAGTAGCTTCATAGAAGCGTCCCAACCGTTAAAAGCGCTCACTCGATCGTACTGTTGTAGCCAGTCTTCGACGTCGTCACCGCGGAGACCGGCGAAAACCGGAGGGTCGCGCTGACGTGAGGTAACTGACCAAGTTGGGTGGGTCAAATGGTGCTGAGCAAGTGCACCTTGGGACGTCAGTGGTGCAGAGGTGGCATGGGCAGCCGTGGGATGCCCATCGGTAGCTACAGGCGCCGGAACGGTGAGAGCAGTGGGATGTGACTGCGCCATGGCGGTTGATGTGCCGCCAAGAACACGACCGGAACGGAGCTCCAGGGGGTGCCGCGTTGAGGACGCTGGGATCAGGAGGCACCTCCACCACTTGTGAGGCAGAAGAACGCACCAGCAAATTCACCTTTTTACTTCAGGTAGGCCGAAGCAGCAGCTACCGACTAGCCACAGCTTAGCAACACTTCGTCTTCTTCGCACGACCCGATGACCGATGATGATTACGCTGAGATGAAGATGAAGGTCACTCACAGTGCTTACAATATATATAAATATTGGTTTGAAATTGGAAAACCAGCATCGTAAGTATGCCGGCTTTTTGGGTGGGTAAATATAGGTCCTACATCTGTTTTTAGCCCGGTTATATATTGGCTTGGGTTGCATTTGGGTCGAATGCCAATAAAGGCACGACATTTGTGCCATTATTTTCCAATGCTGGGTCGGTGTTGGTCCGATGCTGCTGTGCTACTTGAGGATAGCCAGGTGCAAGTATTCGTCGAAACGAGATTACACCGACACTGCAGGAAATCGCGCCGTACAGGGAAGTTGATTGTTCACGTAAGAGCGCTGTGAGTATTGAGTTTACCGAGCTCAGAATGATTCGAATGCTTGTTGCAGCCAATGTCAGAGAATGTGATAGTGTAGACCTGCGCCAATATGACTCTGCAAGATTTTCTGAAACCGAGAAAAGTATAACAATTAACTTTCTGATGTGTGTGATGTTGATACATAATAAATGAGTAGTGCAATAATTTTTACAACTTCAATGAATTTTACAGTGTGAGAGAAGTTTGACACACTTGCAAAACTTTAGGACTATCAGCGAATAATTATCAATAACGTTAAAGTGCAAAAGCTATGAGTAAGTCGCAGCGAAGACAGTGTAAAAACTGCACATGGGCGCTGTGATGTTCTGACAAGGAATATCGAGATGCTGAAGATTTCTTTATCACTGTAATCGACCATTTGCGGAAAAGCGAGCGCCACCTGCCGGGAAAGCCGGAAAGCTTCGCCGGCAGTTTTGGTTGGAAAGCGCGTCTCAAACCAACACCTGCAAGACTGTGTTCAGCAGTTCGCATGCGCGTGTTTCATTGTTTTAGTGTTGTTTCTTGGCCGGAAACGTGGGCGTGCTGACGTAAGACGATGATCGAGGAGGACAACATTCAATTTCCTTTCTTGGAAACAGGGTGGAGCGAGGATTTTTCGCGTTGTAGTATAAACAACGACTGTTCGTGGCGATACTTGCACTCCACTACACCTACTGTTCGCCAAGCTCATCGCGGCTGGTCTTTCAAGGAGGAAGGCCATGTAAAGAACTTGAAGATAAATCTTGAAACTGCCGACAAAGAACTGGGTTTGGTGAGAGCGGCGTGCGCACCGTCTATGAAGTCAGGTGTCTATGTGACAACGGCATGGTTTATCGTTGCCACGGGCCGCATCGTTGGAGCACACTGTGAATGTGTTGCTGGGTGAGACTTTTTAAGATATTTGTGTGTGTGTGTGTGTGTGTGTGTGTGTGTGTGTGTGTGTGTGTGTGTGTGTGTGTGTGTGTGTGTGTGTGTGTGTGTGTGTGTGTGTGTGTGTGTGTGTGTGTGTGTGTGTGTGTGTGTGTGTGTGTGTGTGTGTGTGTGTGTGTGTGTGTGTGTGTGTGTGTGTGTGTGTGTGTGTGTGTGTGTGTGTGTGTGTGTGTGTGTGTGTGTGTGTGTGTGTGTGTGTGTGTGTGTGTGTGTGTGTGTGTGTGTGTGTGTGTGTGTGTGTGTGTGTGTGTGTGTGTGTGTGTGTGTGTGTGTGTGTGTGTGTGTGTGTGTGTGTGTGTGTGTGTGTGTGTGTGTGTGTGTGTGTGTGTGTGTGTGTGTGTGTGTGTGTGTGTGTGTGTGTGTGTGTGTGTGTGTGTGTGTGTGTGTGTGTGTGTGTGTGTGTGTGTGTGTGTGTGTGTGTGTGTGTGTGTGTGTGTGTGTGTGTGTGTGTGTGTGTGTGTGTGTGTGTGTGTGTGTGTGTGTGTGTGTGTGTGTGTGTGTGTGTGTGTGTGTGTGTGTGTGTGTGTGTGTGTGTGTGTGTGTGTGTGTGTGTGTGTGTGTGTGTGTGTGTGTGTGTGTGTGTGTGTGTGTGTGTGTGTGTGTGTGTGTGTGTGTGTGTGTGTGTGTGTGTGTGTGTGTGTGTGTGTGTGTGTGTGTGTGTGTGTGTGTGTGTGTGTGTGTGTGTGTGTGTGTGTGTGTGTGTGTGTGTGTGTGTGTGTGTGTGTGTGTGTGTGTGTGTGTGTGTGTGTGTGTGTGTGTGTGTGTGTGTGTGTGTGTGTGTGTGTGTGTGTGTGTGTGTGTGTGTGTGTGTGTGTGTGTGTGTGTGTGTGTGTGTGTGTGTGTGTGTGTGTGTGTGTGTGTGTGTGTGTGTGTGTGTGTGTGTGTGTGTGTGTGTGTGTGTGTGTGTGTGTGTGTGTGTGTGTGTGTGTGTGTGTGTGTGTGTGTGTGTGTGTGTGTGTGTGTGTGTGTGTGTGTGTGTGTGTGTGTGTGTGTGTGTGTGTGTGTGTGTGTGTGTGTGTGTGTGTGTGTGTGTGTGTGTGTGTGTGTGTGTGTGTGTGTGTGTGTGTGTGTGTGTGTGTGTGTGTGTGTGTGTGTGTGTGTGTGTGGTGAAAAACACCAAATGAATGAATGAAATGAATGTTTTAGTGGATGTGGGCCTATGCGCGGGCAATGGAACAGTAATAAATCAGACGTTCATATTTATACTTCGATAGGACTGTACTTTCCTCTGTCTACGCTCAACGCCTTGGGGCACAGTGCATACTTTACTGATAAGTAAATGACGCGCTGTACTATTTCAGCCACGGTTCGCCTAGGTACGGGAGAGCGTATCACGTACTAACGGGCCGTTTTCCTTGTGGCTTATTAGAATGCGCGGATACATGGGAAGCTGCACTCTACCGTGCTCCCGCTGCTGAGATAGCGCATGGCTGTGTGCGCACGTACGTGCGGTTTTCACTGAATATGTACGTGCTTAGTCGGCAGAACATTTTAGGACCCAACGGCGCCGTTCTGATGGCTGGACGCGTATTACTGGCTTCATCAACGGGATCACATATTTCGCGTTATGCCATCGCGGCCCGTAGTTCGTAAAAATCTCGCAGTTGCTAGACGCGTGCTTAGCTTGGCTAGAAAACACAAATATTTCAAACATAGTAGTGCAGTAATGGAAACTTTTTTTTTTGCTCTTTCTTTCAGACTCAGCGAAACCTGCCAGCATGTAGCTGGCCTGCTTTTCAGTGCTGCTGCGAAGGCAGAGGATGCACCATCTTGCACGGATATACTCTGCAAGTGGATAGTCCCTCCTGAAGGTATATCACCCACTTTAACTCACCTTGCTGCACACTAAAAGCCAGGTGTTTCAACAAGGTGCATACTTATAAAATACATAATGCATTCATGTTATGGTGTAGGTATATTTTACTGGCAGATGGGCAGCCAGACCAAAGAGTAGCTCAGCAGAATGTGTGCTTGTTGGCATAATGTGGGGTTGAAGACCGGTGTACGTTTCTTACCCTAGACAGAAAGGGGGGGGGGGGCTCATGCCCATTCAAAAATCAATGGGTGACAGTATTGGATATCGAATCCCGGGCCATGTGTAAAAATGTGAATGCTCAAATCAATAGACCATTGCTACGGTACACACTGTTTCGCATGTTCATATGTTGTTCTGTGTCCTTCACAAAATGTACAGCCAAAAAGAGCCCTACACAGTTGGTCACATATCGCTTACCCAGTCATGCCATTCATTTATTTATTCCACATTTACACACTACAGCTGATAATAGTACACACAAAATACACTCAGTTTCTCATATGTTGAACAGCCATGCTTGTGCGAGTTAATTCGATTCCACAACTGATGTAGCCTATTCTTCGTTTACTTGCAGCAAAAAAGCAAGTCCAAAGGAAGCCTTTGGATGAAGTGAAATTCCAGAAATACTGCTACAATAAGCCTACCCGTGAGAAGCGGAGACGCGATTACAATCCCTGCTCCAGTACACCACTTCCTGGTGCCGAGGAGATTGAGTCACTCACAGAAAAACTTGGTCCAGACCTGCAAGCACTTCGATATGTGTGCCGCACAAATCAAGGCAACAAAAAGGCACCATGCAAGAAAAAGCCTGTAGAAGACAGCGACGACCTCTGGAGTGAGCCTGCAACAACTGAGGTGCAGCAGTACATGCAGAAACTTAATCCGCTAAGCCAAAAAGAGAGGGATCAGATTTGCAGTGAAACAGTCGGCCAAGCAGCCAACAAGAAGTGGCATGTAGCACGGGTTGGTCGGTTAACGGCATCACTCTTTAAAAGGATTTGCCGTTGTACCAAGCCCGACAGCTTGCTAAAAACAATACTGTATACCCTTGTAACAGGGCCATGTCTGAAGCAATAGTATATGGTAGACAGCACGAAGCAGATGCCGTAGAGGCTTATGTAAAGCTGCTGCGTGCTGCAGATTTGAGTGTAGCAGTCCAAGAAACTGGCCTTTATGTTCACAGCCAGTACCCTTTCCTAGCTGCTTCACCTGACAGGATAGTCGTATTGGAGAAGGCCTACTCGAGGTTAAGTGCCCCTTCTCCAAAAGAGGGATGACGTGTGAGGACGCCTGCCAAGACAGAACCTTTTGCTGCAGGCTGACTGAAGAAGGTGCGGTGTTGAAGCAGAACCATGCTTATTTTTACCAAATTCAAGGCCAGATGGCAATCACAGGCCATAAATGGTGTGACTTGGTCATTTGGACTGAGGGAAATGCACCAGCAGATCTTCCACACCTCCATGTAGAGAGGATAAATTTCAACAAAGAATTCTGGACAGAGGAAATGCTGCCGGGACTCCTGCACTTCTTCAAGCACGCACTTATACCAGAGATCCTGACAAGGAGAGTTAGAAGGCTTGGGAAGCTTTACACGACCAGCACATATGTCTCGCACAGCAAGTTCAAAGAGGGGTTTTATGTGTGCACGTCCCTTGAAGGACTGCGTATGAAAATAAAAAAGCTGGTGTAAGATGCCGTATCATCACCTGCAGTCAATTTCATCCAGGGCAGAAGAATCTACCAGAAACTTATCAGTTTTGTCAGTCCTCCACTCTGAAAAATTGTAGCGATGCCTGTATTCTTTGCTATTTTATGTTTTTTATTTTCACTACTGAATTGATGCTTTCATTTTTCGTGGTGTCCGCAATCGTGAAAGATATCTCATACTGGCGTGATTGCTGGTATGAATGATGCTCATGTGTTGTTTCCCAACTGCCAGTTCATGTTATCTATTGCTAATCTGTGAACATATAGTTGCACAGTATTTATTTTGTTTCACTTTATATCAATCTGCTTGTGATGGATCATACTTTCCACATATTATGGTATCAAAGGAGATTTTCTCTATTGTAAATGAACCGGTCATTTGTATTCTGCTGAAAAGAGTGAAATAGCTTGTAAGTTTTTAAGGCCTTCTTGGCTCATGAGGGCCACGACCAGGATATGCCACTGTACAGTGTGCACCGAACTGATTATAGAATTAAAAAAAATGGCAATCTAACTCGAGCCACTGGCTTGCAAGACAGACACACTTCCATTGCAATACAACACTTTGACATTTACAGCTGTGTAAAGGTTGCACAGTTGTACTGAAAACACATGATAGAATTGATTCAAAGTTGGGGCGAAGGCCCATTCACAAATGCAAGCAGCCATAGGGCACTAAACAACGAAACCTAGGCATAAATGCTTTAATATAATCGCATGTAAGGATGCAAAATTTGCTTCAAAACACAAGAATTGTAGAAAGAAAATAAAAAAGATTCTAAACTGCTCTCTTTTTAGCAAACAGACTACAAATCCCGCACATGTCACTCGACATCTTTAATCAGAGGCAACCGAAAGTTGCTCAAGAGGCAGCAAACGTCAAAAACTTGCTCAGCAATATCTATCACTGAGATTGGAAATGGCCTGTCCAATATATGAAAGCTTTTGACTCTTGAGATGGCTCTTTCCACATGCACCCTTGCAGAAGCAATGCGCCTCGTTTCGTCAACTGCTTTTGCTGTCATCTGATTTTGGTGCGGCTCACGAAATGGAGGCCGATAAACTGTAATGCCTGGTGGCAAGTAAGGGAAAGTGAAGCCTTTATCCACCATTATGGCATCACCTGTCTCCAGCTGGTCGAGAAGACCACTGTTTTCTAGTACGAATTTGTCCGAGCTTGAACCACCCCAGAGGCGAGACACATGTGTGATGTATCCATCCGGTGTGCAGTCAATCAGCACCTTGTAGGTGTTATAGTGCTTGTATGGAGAGAAAGTTTGGCGTTGCGCATTCATTGCTAAAGGCCACTGAATTCTGACCTCTGTGGCATCAAGAATGACACGAGTGTCAGGAAAATCATAGAAGGACTTAGGTAGGTGTGGCCTTATGTCATCTAGAGTTGGGAAAGTTGTTAAGTGCCGCAGCTCTTGCTTCAAAAAGTTTATCCATGTAGCAAAAGTGCGGCTGATCACACTTTCAGACATGAAGAAATTGCGGGCCAATTCGCGGCCTTGCATGCCTGTTCTCAGCCGAACCAGCACCACAAAAAACTCATTAGCAAGATCGCTTTGCTTTTGATTCCCACGGGGATCATAATTCTGTTTCTTATCTGAGCCCTAGTAGCACGCGGTGCACGCGGTGCAAAATACTCCAAGTTGTTGAACACGCCAGCATTGGGCAACCCAGTGTAGTACATACATTCTTTTGGCGTGTCAAGGGCACTCAAAGTTTGGAGCCTTGACATAGCTGCGTCAAGTCGAATCTCAAGCTTTGCATTTTGTTTCTCCAGCCGAAGAATGATCTTCTGGGAATTTCCTAGAGCTTGTTCGAACTCTGTGACCCTTCTCAGGGCGCAGGCTTGACAACAGCAGTCTGGCCAGGTGTGCTGCTTAATACCTGCAAGTAACACAGAAAAAAAAAGTGGATGTTGACCACTTTAGGACTACCTCTGCAAGTATACTTTGACAACTAATGATTAGAAACAGAGCATTTATAATAAATACCTAGCTAAGGATAGGTTTTTCACTTCAGGAACAGACCAACTGCAACCAGTAGGCATAGCGTTCACATTATAGTATGGGAAAGAGCTAGAACAGCATTGCATTCTGCAAAGCGCTAAGCTGAGGATGAGTTTCTCACTTCAGAAGCACCCTGGTTGCAGCAAGCAGCTGAAACGTTCACATTATATCATGGGAAAAAGCTAGAAGTGCATTACGCTCTGCAAAGCGGGCACGAACTTACCATTTTCAGGCTGGTGCAGCTCCAAGTCCTCTTGATGTGTTGTGTCATTCTTCGCAGCACTTGTGCCCATGTCAGGATTCTCTGCAAGCAACATGATAGCTGTCTGAGGTAGAAAAACTGCTTATGCTACGCTCTCAGTGAGGGAACAGTATGACATCTGATTGCCCTGTCCGAGTTTGATGCTGCAGGAGCCAGATGCAACAAGCTATCAAAGCATTCACATCATGGTTTCGGCAAAGAGCATTAAGTCTGGAAATCAAATGCATACTCACCATTTTCAGGCTGCTGCAGCCCCACTGAGTCCTCCTGATGTGATGTGTCCTCTTGTGCAGTACCAGTGTCCATGTCATAATTCTCTGCAAGCGACATAACAGCTGACACACAGGATTTCAAAAGAATTAGTGAGGGCACTGCATGACATCTAACTGCCCTATGTGACTATGCTGCTGTAGAAGAAGCCAGGTGCAACATGGAATCACAAACTTCACGTCATGGTATAGGTGAAAGATTATAAGAGCATTACAATCTGAAAAGTGCGTCTCACCATTGACAGGGTGCTGCAACTCCGGCATGTCATTAGGAGCAGCTGAACACCTTTGTGCTGCATGTGCTGTCGTTTTAGGTTCCCCTGTAACCATGCCAAAGTGGTTATGCCATGAACCTACTGCTCAATGCAAGCAAGCAGGATGGGATATGTACAGCAGCCATATATTTCATGTCTCAAAAATACAGTGAAATCTAATATTTTCATTGAGGGCATTGCATTCAGCATTCGCAAATCTGAGTGACGGCTTTGCAAAGCATTTTGTAAACGCGGGAAGCATAGCTATTATCGACTGGGCAATAAATCTACACGGAGAAGTTACTCGTGCCCATACACTCAAGGCGCGGCTTTCTCCGCGCAGGCTCCTCAAACCATGCAACCATTGCCAGCCGCCCTACGATAGCCACTGCAAATCACGACATGCGTTTGTTTCTCGGCTGATCTCACTAACGATAAAAGCGAACACTGAATATCAAACGTGATAAAAAAAAAATCCCAGAGGTGCGATGCAGTGGACTCAGACGACGCACCGACGAGCACACTTGCGTCATTTGCGAAGGGCACGGTACTTGAAAAAAAAATGACGTTATTGCACACACACATTCCCATTCATCATGTTTGAGTCCACCTGTCTTTAAAAGCTACATTGCGCCCGTCGAGCAGAAGCGACTGCTATAAATGCTCAAGGAAACGTGCGTTCGAGCGCCCTAGGAAGGTGCGACCGACTGTATACATACGTGCGCTCAATTTTGCATCAGCACTTTTCATACCTTAAAGAAATCAATAAAAAAGAAACTCTTACCTTTCTGTCGTTTCAACCATCTGCTATGTCGACGCACAGCAGCATTGCCGGGACTCCTCAAGTACCCGAACACACTAGGCACAAAGTCTGGATGGCTCTCGAATTTCGAAGGCCGTCCTGCATTAAACGTGCTTTCTGATCGTACAAATCGCGACATAAGCGTTTAAAAGTGACGTGCCTGTTATAAAGTGGGCGCTGCAGATCCTAGAATGTTCGTTCGGTACCCACGATGAGCCGTCTTCATTCTTTCTTCGTACAGCCGCTATCCACGCAGCTCTCTTTTCGGCACGCAACCTCGCGGACGGGAACCTGAAGAAGTTCGTGTTTCCTCTGCCAGTAAAATAATTTGTGCAGCCGTAAGCTACGCAGTGGGCTGGCATTATAGTGCACACGGAAAAGCACACCAAAGAACTCGCCTCACCATCCACTCAATAGCTCGCGACGCGCGGACGGCTCGTGTTTTCCAACCGAAACCAAACCGCCTATAGAGGGCGCTGGCTGTACCTTTGCTGCGCACGCGCAGAAGTTTTTCCGCAAATGGTCCATTACTGAGCAGTGACTCAGTCTCATGCAAAGCAAAATATTAGAATTACTTGCGAATCTGGTGCCGGGTATAAAACTGTCCCGGAAGAAATGGAGTTCATCTCATCAAGAAGCGGCAACGTACTTCAGTCGTGCCCACTGGCGAACGCAACGCGTATGTTCGAAGAGGCGGCACGGATGGTCGCCCAGTTGTAAAACAGCTGCAAACTCCATAAAGTCACAACAAATCAAAACACCATTGACTCAAATGACAGACTCATCAGGCGACCAAGGCGATCTACCCGAGCGAGTCGGCCCTACGTACTCCGACATTCTTAACTACTATAAGGGGGTACGGATCCGCTATCCGCCGCCTCATCGGGATCTAAAACAACAAGAGGCCGTGTACTGGCGAAGACTGCAGACAGGAACATTCCCTAACCTGCATACCCTGAGCAAAATTTACCCGTCACAATATCGAGACACCTGCCCATGGTGTGGTAGCAAACCTTCGCTATACCACATCACGTGGCAATGTAAAAATAACGACAGCTTTCGTAAAGACCCGAGTGCGGAACAGTGGGAGAGCCGGCTCTCCAGCGGCGATTTGGATTGCCAACTAGGTTTAATCCAGCACGCCCAGCGAGCAGCGAAGCTCAGCGGAGCCCTGGAATAGGGACACCGACCCTGTGAGAAGACGGAAGATGGAACTCTTCCGCTACTAGCACAAGACCCTCGTAGAGAAACTAACGTATTTCCTATCCTATCCTATCGGCGTATGCGCAAATGCTGAGCATCATAAGGCAAGATCGACGCAACGACACACAGCTTCTAGAAAAGAGCCTGCAGGACGACTTTCAAACGATAACGAACGCGATACAGACTAAATGTGAAGCAAGTTTTACAGAGTTGCACAAAAGTATCCAACAGCAAAACGGTGAGACCAGAAGACGTATGCCCGCAGAAGCGCAATAAGAATGAGATCAATATGCCTACAATGGAACTGCAGAAGTTTTCCGCAGATTGGACCTACTCTAAGGGAACAATTCGGATAACTGAAACCTCTGATCGGCCTCTTGCAAAAAACAGGAGGACCTTTCACTACTCGTGTTTACCATACATTTTAGCAGCCTACCATACTGCATCAGAAAAGAGGAAACCAACATTCAAAGGGTCAAGCTGCTCTCCTTGTCGGAATCGAATGTACAGCAACCGAATTACAAATTACTGACCTATATAGGTCAGGAATTTGTAATTCGGTTATATAACTAATGAGTTTAGAGAAGTAGTAGCAGTTAAGCTATGTCCTCCTCTGCAGCGGCCCATGGTGGCAGTCTCCATGTGTCAGAAACCTCACACTGGTAGTAATAATATCAACTCACACCAGTGGCTCGCCAAGGCCCTGGCCCTGGCAGGAAGCCCCCCCCCCCCCCCCCCCCCATCCTGGTGATAGGATAGTTCAATGCTAAGCACTCGAACTGGGGCTACGTCTCTACCGCACACATGGATAGGAACCTTGCCAACTTGTGGCGAAAGGTAAACATCCTCACTCAGCAATACAGATACAAAGGAAAGCGCCACCGGAATTTCATGAGCCTTAAGCGCCAGTATCGACTCATCAAGGAGTCCCAACAACAGTTCGAAACAAGTACATGGCACAGCACTTGTGCGACGCTCGGCCGCGAAACCGGCCTTGAAAAGCTGTGGGAAATTCTACGAAGCCTGCCGGGGAAAACGAAAAGCGCACCACAGCTACAGAGCTGTTCCTGCGTAAGAACCCTGCGGCACCCGAGGAAAATGTGATCCACACGCTCTTTCCGCATGCTTCCGAATAACCATTGCCGATGATCACGATTGACAACTCGAAAAACCACTTCCATTTGGCAAGCTACTGGCAGCCCACGGAAAACCGACACGACGGAGTAACATGGCAGGAGCTCGAAAAACCTTAGTGACGAAAGCCAACATCAGTTCTTAACTAATATACAATTCATTGGTACCCGGAATGGTGCCACATGCACTCAAACTATCGTTGATCTTCCCTATACCAAAATCAGGCAAACACCACACGCAACCAGAAAACCTATGGCCAATAGCTATCACGTCAACAATCTGCAAACTGACTGAGCGAATGATGGACATAAAAATGCAGCATTACATACAATACGTATAGCCTGGGTTGCATCAGGCTCAGGCACGATTCCGGCCGAATATGGGCACGCGTGACTGTTTTGGCTGATCAGCAGGGTAATCAACCGCAGGTTCGCAGACAGCAGATTATATCCTAGCGCTTGATATGCGCAAAGCATTCTACAGTGTAAAAACCAGGTAACCCTGCAAGAATAAGCAGCGAGATACCCAGCCAAAAAGCATACAATTGGATATGCAGCTTTCCTTAAAAACAGACCTGTTAGGCTTCGTGAAAAAGCTTCGGAATAAACTCTCAGAACCTCTTACTTGGGTAGGAGGGCGCCGCAAGGCTCTATCTTCGGTCCTTTGCTATTTAGCTTGGCCGTGACCCTTGTAGTAAAAGCGCCCTAGAGAGACACTTCGGCCCGCTTCACCATCTACGCAGACGATGTCGCCACATGGACGGACGCAGTGGATTACCCAAATGAAGAGAGCATGCAGACCGAGCTGCAAGCAGCAATATTCAGCCTTACTCACAGCTTAGAAGCATTGGAAATACAGCTATCGCCTAAAAAGACACAATTCCTAAGCATAGATGCCAACAATGCCACGAACGCCCCCCCCCCGTCCCCCCCCCCCCAAAAAAAAAAAACACACAGATTACGCGACGTACTGAAGAACCCAACATCACGTCTGCAAACGAGCAGACATGGGGGCACAGATTTCTACTTGCAACAGTCCTCGTAAACGGATTCATACATTGCAGCATAACTGGACTCCAATGTTGGATATGATTCGCCGGATTTCAAACAAGTATGATGGAGCCGGGTAAAAGTCGTGCCAAACACTGCCTAGAGTGATTGCTGTCGGCAGGAGTCTGTACGGGGCAGCCATGTACTAGTTTTTTTATCGTGACCTCAAAGACATCGAAAAGCTGCACAGGATCACTCTTCGCACCGTTATTGGGGTCCCTAAGCACACGAGGAGCGAAGAGCTGCTTAAGCGGGTCAGCATACCACGGATACGATACATTATCAAAGGAGAAAAAATACAAATGCAACCCCGACTAGAAAATCCGACGCAACGGAAGCAGACCATGGTATGGGACAACGGAATCAACCCTGCTCCGAGGCCCATGGGGACAGACATTCGCCCCGCCCCTCCCCGTGTGGGAGGCCCCGTTGCGACATCATTACGACAGCTGCAACCATAAGAGATAATTTCGCGCGATATTGCATTTTAACCGACTCAAACGCAGCGATTGCAGGGCTGACGGCACCATCTACAGAAGACTTGACTCAGTGGCCAACATCAGGCAGAGGCTGAAAGGAATGCGGGAAGTTGAAAAATAAATTCAAATTATATGGACACCGGGACATACTGTCACGGAGGGTGGAAACGCAGCCGCGCAAGCGGGTAAGCTTGCTGGCAGGTAAAAAGCCCCCACACTCCAACTCCATGCCTAGCCCGACAGACTCAAATCCCTACCAAATAATGCTCACCAAAGACAGAGCGATGATGCACTATATACGCACCAAAACAAACCATGACAGTAGGTTTAGGCTATATGAAACACCCCCAGAGCTGGTGTTTGACAGTACGAAAGGATTCACTCGACAACAAGAAATATTACTCAACAGACTAATAATAAACGCAACCCACACATCCCACATACTTGGCAAGTAGCTTCCCGGCACACACGAAACGCTCAGACGCAACACGTGCACCCACTGCTGGAACAGCGTGCAGCAGACCTAAAACATCTTACGTGGCAATGCGCATCTTTTTTACGAGAGAGAAAACAAAATTGCGCATATTCCACACGACAGCATGCCAACCCTAGGACGTCAGGTACTGTCAAGCACCGCTATACAACATGTCATTGTTACCTATGGCAGTGAGAGCGGCCTGCTTCGAGATTTGTGAGAGAGGTCAAAATACAACGTACGGAATGGCAACATGGCAAGCAACGAGACATAGCTCGAAGAACTATGAAAAAGCGAGAAGCTACACTCCCATCCCTCCAAATTTCCTAATTGGCCAAATAGCGGCCGAGAGCCATAACTTCAATAAAATAAAGGCTTGATTAATTCATTCTTATCAAGCGACTATAAAGATGTATTTATTTCCGAACTAAACACAGATAGTTAGGCCCGTACGAAGCTATTTTACTTCCTTTTTAAAGAAACAACAAGTTTGTTCTGGAGATAGGAGCAGCACTTAGACGAAAGGCGATTTTAATGGGCTACCAGTGAAGTACAATGAACTAGGCGTACTATTGAGTATATGGTGTAACAATTAAAATATCTTTCTCAAACGTTCGAGCATTTCTCTAAAGCACATTTTGCTCACTGTTCCTGTTACGAATGCACAGAAGCCTTCAACATAGCAGAAAAAACGAATTTAACGCGCAAAAGTGAAATGGGCTATGACGGATGATGTAGTGCTGGGCTTCGGTCTCATTAATCAACTCGAGTTGCTTAATGTGCAGTGTTATATGCGAAGGTGACATAGAGAAGTATTGCGTCCCAGTTGCGATGGTCCTCGTCGACATACATTGAAATCATACCGGCGATTGTCGGACTAAGCCGTTCGATAAGTTCATTTGCTTGCGGGTGATAAGCGGTTGTTCTCTGGTGACTTGTGCCACTGAGTCGCATAACCTCCTCTGTAAGCGCCGAGGTGAAAGCCGTTCCCCTGTCAGTTATAACGACTGCGGGTGCACCGTGGCGAAGTACAATTCTCTGCATAAAAAAGGTCGCAATTTCACCGGCGGTTCCACGGGGAAGAGCTTTCGTTTCACAGTATGAGCTGAGATAGTCAGTGGCGACTACAATGTACCGATTGCCGAGCGAGGACTCCGGAAACGGGCCGAGTAAATCCATGCCGACTTGTTGGAACGGGACTTTTGGCGGATCAATAGGTTGTAGTAGTCCGGACGGCTTAGTCGGCAGAGTCTTTCGACGTTGGTGCTCCCGGCAAGTTTTGACGTAGGGCTTGACCTCTGCAGTGAGCTTAGGCGAATAATACTTTTGGCGTACGCGTGCCAGAGTTAGAGAAAAACCCAGGTGACCAGAAGAAGGGTCGTCGCGGGATGCCTGCAGGACTTCGTCGCTAAAAGCCTTAGGTACGACGAGAAGATAAACGGCTTCCGTCGGCCCGTAGTTCTTGTACAGGATGCCGTCTCGTAAACAGAATGATAACAATCCGCGCGAGAAGATTCGGGGCGGAGTCGAATTATTTCCTTCTAGATACTCAATGAGAGGCTGTAGTTCAAGGTCGTCTCTGTTGTTCAAACAAATTATCCGTGGAGATAGTGCCAAGAAAAAGAACATCGTCTTAGAACTCAGTGCTGTTATGCTCAAGAGGCGCGCGGGACAAACTGTCTGCATCGCTGTGCTTCTTGCCCGATTTATAGACGATGGCCACATCAAATTAGTGAAGTCGAAGACTCCAGCGTGCTAGCCGCCCTGACGGATCTTTGAGGCTCGCCAACCAACAGAGTGAGTGGTGGTCGCTCACTACTCGGAAATGCCGACCATACAAGTAGGGGCGAAACTTTGTCACTGCCCACACAATAGCTAGAAACTCCTTTTCAGTAGTGGAGTAGTTCACTTCCGACCGGGATAAGGTGCGGTTTGCATATGCGATTACACATTCAACACCATCCTGCCATTGTACAAGGACCGCTCCAAGGCCGGCGTTACTTGCGTCCGTGTGCAGTTCTGTCGGCTTGCTCGTCGGAATGACCAAGTATAGGTGCACTTTGTAGAAGAGTTCCTAACTTCTCAAAGGACCGTTGTTGCTCTTGGCGCCAGCAGAACGGTTCGTTCTCTTTTGTGAAGCGAGTTAGAGGCTCAGCTATCCGCGAGAAGGTCTTCACAAAACGCTGATAGCAGGCACAAAGACCCAGAAAACAACTTACGCTTCGCTTGTCGGTTGGAATGGGGAAAGCAGCTATGGCGGCTGTCTTGTCGGGGTTTGGGCTAACGCCCTTGTCACTCACAATGTGGCCTAGAAAGATCAGCTCTTGAAAAGCGAAATGGCACTTTTCTGGCTTAAGGGACAAACTGGCTGAACGAATGGCTTCGAAAACGGCACGCAGGCGCCTCAGGTGTTCGTCAAAAGTATCGGATAAAATCACAACGTCATCGAGGCACACCAGGCAAGACAGCCATTTCAGGTCAGAAAGCACATTATTCATCATACGCTGGAAGGTCGCAGGAGTCGAGCATAGGCCGAAAGAGAGCACCCTGAATTCGTACAAACGGTCCGGGGTAATAAAGGCGGTCTTCTCCCGGTCGCGTTTGTCCACCTTTATCTGCCAATAACCACTGCGTAAATCGAGCGATGAGAAGTATTTGGCGTAACGCAGACGGTCTATGGAGTCATCAATGCGTGGCAGAGGATAAACGCCTTATTGGTAACTTTCTCTAAACGCCAATAATCAACACAGAAGCGTGGGGCCCCCTCTTTCCTCACCACTAGGAGAACAGGCGACGTCCATGGGCTCGTCGACGGTTGGATCACGTCGTCCTGGAGCATTTCCTGAACTTGCCGGCGAATTGCATCC
This sequence comes from Amblyomma maculatum, assembly GCF_055883805.1. NCBI lineage: Eukaryota > Metazoa > Arthropoda > Arachnida > Ixodida > Ixodidae > Amblyomma > Amblyomma maculatum. The sequence goes on along the minus strand of NC_139347.1, from coordinate 204,829,719 downwards.
CGCTCCTTTGGAGAGACCCGATAAGGCGACTGGCACAATGGTCTCTGGTTTTCGTCGACTATAATTCGGTGCTTTGGTGTCTGTCTAACCCTGGATGTCCTTGCGAAACAGTCCCGGAAAGAGTCGAGAATGGTCTCTAAGCAGCGTTTTTGATTAGGCAGAAAGTCCGGCTTGAAGTAGGGTTTTAAGTGGAGTAGTCGACTTTTCAAATGAATTCGCGATTTCGGACAACGAATACTGTCCTGCGCATTCCTGGAGCTCTTTAAAATATGCAATCCTTGTTTTTCTCGCCAAACATTGCGGTTCACGACCGAAGTTCGTCACCAAAAGTTCGGTGCGCCTGCCCTTCAGTTCAATAAGTCCTCGGGCTACACAGGCTTGTCGACCCAGGAGCAGCGATATGTTGGCTTCGGCGATGCCACGAGCTTCGTGGTTGCTATCGCTCTCTACAGTAACAAACATGCTGGATCTTTGAGGTATAACAACGTAGTCGTCACAGACTAGCGACTTCGGCATGTGTTGCTGGGGTTCGGCATCAAGATTGCGGTGGGCGGCAAATGACACGATTAGGTCCTTAAAATCGATCACAGCGCTATACTCCCGGAGGAAATCCAAACCGAGTATCAGGTCCTTGGAGCACTCGGGAAGCACTGCGAAGCAGCACATCGCTGTCATTATGTAGGGCTCTAGTTGTGGCGTTACCGGAGCTGGCTGCACCACTCGCCGGATTTCATCCCGGACCACTCTCACGAAATCGGCGCACATTTTTATTAAGCCGGCACGGCGCGAGGCACGCACGGCGTCGCTTGGAAAGCTCGAGAAAAGCCTCCTTCCCCGCGCGAGAGAGCGCATAGCTTTGTACGCGTCGCCGCCGTCCTCTTTCCCATCACCCGGCGATCACGCGGACTCAAGCTGGAATCGAGAACCTTCTATGGGACCTAGCCAATGACGACGCGCGGCTCGACGGGACGAGAAGGGAGGGCTCTAACCAGCGAAGCTAAGTGTGTGTGCACGCTAACGTTGGCACGTGTTAACAGACAGACACGGCGCGCTTTATTTAAAGAGACCGCGCCGCTTGTGAAGTCAGTCAGTCAGTCAGTAGTTGCGGCGTGTTCGCCAATGCTGCGACTGGACTCCCGGGGATCACCCGCTGCTTGCAAGCCCACGGACCTGCAAAGGAGCGGCGCTCGTCTTGTATGGCGGCCACATAGTGATTCTTGAGGCGTCGGACTGCAACAGTGCCCGGTGAACAATTTGGTGTTTGTTTATGCAACTCTCGTGTTTCATCTGTGTTGTAAAGACTCTATGTTATTAAATACCTCTGTAATTGCATGCTTAGCGTTCGTTATTCTGTGAACCTCTCGTCTGTGCATTTCAAGTGTTCTTGTGTATTCCTTTGTATCGTCTATTGCTGTGCATACATTGTGTTTTGTTTGTTACTTCTGACTCCGAACCTTGCTCTGGCTTGAACCGGCGACCGCTGGGCACTAAACGGCCACCCCTTCTGTCACTACAAGGTAGTTGAATTCCGGCTGAGCTTGTCACGCAGGTCGAGGGCATCTTCTTTGCGACCGGGACAGCTACCCCCCTCAAACTAAGGGTGTCTGGGAGTGTGCGCACCGCTAAGGGTGCATTGTTAATAATACTTCTCTAGTTATTAACGGGTGACAACTACATCCGCTACTGCAGCGATGCTTGCCTGTAGAGCTTCAAAGCGTAGTTTCTGTAGCTCTTCGCGCACAAGGTTTCTCACAAACTCTCGAAGTTCCTCAGCGGGCAGAGACGTAGGCGGGCAGGGATGGGCGGTTGCTACAGAAGCAAGTCGGCCGTACTGTGCGCTCCGCTCTTGCAAGGAGCGCTCCATACTTGTTGCCTCTTTTGTAAATTCCGCCACAGTTGTCGGAGGGCTGCGTACAAGACAGGCAAACAACTGCTCCTTTATGCCCCGCATTAGATGGCGCACCTTCTTGGCCTCGGGCATAGCTGGATCAGCCCGATTGAAGAGTCGCGTCATGTCTTCAATGAACATGGCAACACTTTCATTTTGAGGCTGCGATCTTGAGTTCAGGGCGAGCCGGTTTTCTCTTTCCTCTCGTCGGTACAAATGTCGCCAACAACTCTCGGCGAAAAGCTTCCCAGGTGGTAAAAGAAGCTTCGTGATTCTCGTACGACGTTTCAGCCGAATCCAGCAATGCGAAGTAGACGTTTTGTAGCTTGCGCTCACCGTCCCACTGGTTGAAGCCCGCTACACGATCGAAACTGGCCAACCAATCTTCAACGTCCTCGAACCTATCACCATGGAACGAAGGTGGTGACCGAGGTGTGTGCAGGACAAACGGCGGCACCGCTCCAGTCTGCTGAGGTGAATGGCTGCCCGAGGTAGATGTCATGGTACTTGGAGGTGTTCTCACGCCGCTGAACCCAGGCTGTAGGCCTCGTAGACGACGACTCGCCTTGTGGACAGGTGTACCCACGCACTCGGAACTGGCTTTAAAAGTGCCTTCGAAGTCGGCGTACATGGGACGATACTCCGCACGGCTCCACCAAATGTCACCGTGAAACAGCCAGAGCAACCAACGTAGGTTAGAAAAGTAGGTTTAATAACAGTGACGCGGCACTGGGACGCGGCAAGGCTGGCAAGAGCTCGAGCGAGGAAGACGAAGAACACCGGGCTCCCTAGCATGGCTAAGGCTAGCTAAAACGTCGGTAATCCAGTCCGGCCGCATGACGGCGCCACAAGAGTGATTAAGAATGCGACAATATACACCCATATGGATGTCTTTCTGACAGTTCGTTCTGCCCGCTGTCAGGGCGACGCAACCCTGCGCTTAAAGGCCCACTGTCCACCCTCTGGTGGAAAATATTTTCTTCCCCGGTGGCTGTGAGACTTCGCCCTTAGAACGCAAGGCAACAAAATGTTTTTGAAAAGAGTAACTAATAACGCAGTTACAGCCACCGCAATCACTCGATTCTGTCACGCTTCTCTCCTTCCGTTCCCACGCAAAAGTTTTTAACTCTCCTGCCCGAGGTCGTCTAGCCTCCGCAAAACAAATTCCGCTTCCTCCTCCGCGTTTGGCGGAAGGTGGGGCGTGGCACTCCGCGAGCGCGAAAAGAAAACAAAACGGCCGAGGGATCGCGCGCCGCTGGAATCAGTCTGGCCGTGGCGAGGGAAAAGCGCGCAGCGAGCGGTAGACACCCATCCTTCTCCCGTCAGTCAGCGAGACGGACCAATGGACGTCGTTCGCGGGACGTACGTCATTAATGTGGCCCGTCGGGCCAGCGCAGGAAACGGGGAAGCTGTCTTCCCAAAGGCGAGCATGAGAGAGCTTTGAATTGTATTTTCGATGCTTTGCGGCGCCCGTGTCACTGTAGCATTTTGCACAGAGTATCTCCGGTACCTGATCGAAACACTGGGCTCCTTTGCTTAACACTGTCCTGAAGCCATAGGTAGCGTAAGAGGGTTCCAGCACAGTTTCGCCCTCGCTCTTGATCACGTTCTACGTGACGCCGGCGGTAACAAACGACGTTCCACGTCCGCCGCTACGGCTGAGGGTGGCGCTGGTGAACACTCTCAAGGTTCGTATACAGACAACATAAATACCCAAGAAAGTAGCAGGGGGGACAGCGGCCGATTTAGCTCAGTTGGAAGAGCACCGGACGCGTTATTCGAAGGTCGTGGGTTCGGCTCCCACCATCGGCACATTGTTTTTTCTTCTACTTTGTGTTTAATTATCTTTCCCCTGAACAGATTAGATTACTAATTTTTTTGATTCTCCGTGATTATCCAAGTAAACATTAAAAAAAGACATAAAGTACCATCCCCAACGCTTTCCTTGGCCTCGCCGACTGTTGGCTTCTTTCCTTCGTGTATTATAACGAGCACCCACATTTTCCCCTTAATTGATCTGCTTGTAGCTTACGGGGGTCTCGGCTTTGGCAGTCTTGAAGCCATAGGCAGCGTTAGAGGGTTCTAGCACAGTTTCGCCCTCGCTCTTGATCATGTTCTACGTGACGCTGGCGGTAACAAAGGACGTTCCACGTCCGCCGTTATGGCTGAGGGTGGCGCTGGTGAACACTCTCAAGGTTCGTATACAGACAACATAAATACCCAAGAAAGTAGCAAGGGGGACAGCGGCCGATGTAGCTCAGTTGGAAGAGCACCGGACGCGTTATTCGGAGGTCGTGGGTTCGGTTCCCACCATCAGCACGTTGTTTTTTCTTCTACTTTCTGTTTAATTATCTTTCCCCTAAACAGATTACATTACTAATTTCTGAGATTATCCGTGATTATCCAAGTAAACATTAAAAAAAAGACAAAGTACCATCCCCAACGCTTTCCTTGGCCTCGCCGGCTGTTGGCTTCTTTCCTTCATGTATTATAACGAGCACCCTCATTTTCCCCTTAATTGATCTGCTTGTAGCTTACGGGGGTCTCGGCTCTGGCAGTCTTGAAGCCATAGGTAGCGTAAGAAGGTTCTAGCACAGTTTCGCCCTCGCTCTTGATCACGTTCTACGTGACTCTGGCGGTAACAAAGGACGTTCCACGTCCGCCGCTATGGCTGAGGGTGGCGCTGGTGAACACTCTCAAGGTTCGTATACAGACAACATAAATACCCAAGAAAGTAGCAGGGAGGACTGCAGCCGATGTAGCTCAGTTGGAAGAGCACCGGACGCGTTATTCAGAGGTCGTGGGGTCGGTTCCCACCATCGGCACGTTGTTATTTCTTCTACTTTGTGTTTAATTATCTTTCCTCTAAACAGATTAGATTACTAATTTCTGTGATTATCGGTGATTATCCAAGTAAACATTAAAAAAAGACAAAGTACCATCTCCAACGCTTTCCTTCGCCTCGCCGACTGTTGGCTTCTTTCCTTCATGTATTATAACCAGCACCCTCATTTTCTCCTTAATTGATCTGCTTGTAGCTTACGGGGGTCTCGGCTCTGGCAGTCTTGAAGCCATAGGAAGCGTAAGAGGGTTCTAGCACAGTTTCGCCCTCGCTCTTGATCACGTTCTACGTGGCGCTGGCAGTAACAAAGGACGTTCCACGTCCGCCGCTATGGCTGAGGATGGCGCTGGAGAACACTCTCAAGGTTCGTATACAGACAACATAAATACCCAAGAAAGTAGCAGGGGGGACAGCGGCCAATGTAGCTCAGTCGGAAGAGCACCGGACGCGTTATTCGGAGGTCGTGGGTTCGGTTCCCACCATCGGCACGTTGATTTTTCTTCTACTTTGCGTTTAATTATCTTTCCCCTAAACAGATTAGATTACTCATTTCTGTGATTATCCGTGATTATCCAAGTAAACATTAAAAAAAAAGACATAAAGTACCATCCCCAACGCTTTCCTTGGCCTCGCCGACTCTTGGCTTCTTTCCTTCATAAACAGTCCCATGTATGTTTTGAAGGCAGTCGAGTGCCGTGGCCACAGACTAGGAATTTTATCCGCCGTTAAAGGGCGAAAATCGAGGTGTTCTACCGCACAACGCCACTCATGTATTTTACTCCCAAATGTAGGGCCTTTCCATAGGAGATGTTCGATTGTATCTTCACATCCGCAATTATTACACGCAGGGCTTTCGGCCGTTACAATTTCGAAAGCGTTCTTGTAGTGAACGCAACGTCGAGCCATAAACGGCACAGCCACGTCACTTCTCGGCGTGGTACCTTACGGGGAAGTTGGAGGCGTAGTTCCGAATCTGGTGCCCTGAGGCGGCGGTCGCAAAACTCCTTCGTGTTCAACGCTGAACCTGTGATCTCTAGGGCCAAACAGCGAGCGCACATGCTGGATCAACAATTGATATTGGGATTTTCACTGGAACACCATCGCTCTGGGCAGAATGGGTATCTTCGCCCGCCTGGTGGTTGATGCTGAAGTGTCCTGGCAGCCACTGAAAAATAATATTGTGACCTTTCAACACTGCGTCGTGGTAAAGCTGGCGGATCTCTCCAACGAGTTGTGCATGTGACAAGCGGTGTAGTGCTGCTTGCAGGCCTTAAAGGGCTTCTTTAAAATCTGTGAACACCCGTTATACTTAGTGCCACGGGCAAAGGCTTATTATTATTTTATTATTTTTGGGCTGCTTCACCATAATACATGTCCTGTAAGTGCACGTTCTTTGCAGATGAGTTCAACTGCCGCTCGTAGGACAGCTAGTTCAGCACCAGTTGAAGAAGTCAGACTTGACTATTAGGATTGACTTGGCCAGTATCACCACAAACCCTGCGGAACTCCTTAGATTAACTGAGCCATCTATGAAGACATGTATGCAGTTTTGATGTTTTAAAGGCAGATAATCAAATGTCTATTGTTTGAAAGCAGCTGAGGACATTCCGGATTTTTTCGTAATTCTTTGAATATACATTTGTACCATTGGATCATGTAGAGTCCCCATTAGGGGGCATGGTCTTACAGCAGTAGAGAGCTGCGAAGGAATTAAAACTTACGCTGCTTAATCAAATATTGAGCGAAACCATGAGCTGCGGGTGACCGAGCGTTCTTCTTTTCTTTCTCTTCCTCTTCAGCTCACATATAAATCCCCACTTTAACCAAGCCGTATGGATGTACTTTAGCGGTCTATAGGGGTAACGTGAATGCCAGGGTCCTAGCAGGCTGATTCTGACATAACCGTCCCATGTGAAACGAGAGACCCAAGTTGGCAGCTCCTGCCAACTGAGCCGCGTTTCCGACCGCGCCACGCCGATCGCTTGAGTTGGGAGCCCATCTCTCGCTTTTGTGTCACGTGGGGTATAACGTCACAGCGCCACGTGGGTAAGACGTAGCTACTGCCGCGCTATGCTGAAGGCTCGAAACCTAGAGCAGTATTGCTTTCGAAATAACATTTCTGTCAATTACTACTCCAAGAAATTGCTCGCTTCTCTCGTAGGGAATGGATTTGCGTTTGGTGCATATTGGGTAACGTGCCATTGTTTTACGCGTGAATGCCACAAAAGAATACGTCTCTTTCGAAATATCTAGGCCTTGCAGACGAAGGTATGACGTGAGTATCGTTGGCGCCTTTTGCAACCTCGCACGAGCTTGGGGAAGAGTCACTATGGATGCCCAAATACATATATCTGCATAGATGGGGATTTCAGTAGATTGAGGTAGTACGAGGCTGGCAAGAGCAAATTTGAAAAGAGTTGGGCTTAGCACTCCAACCTGCGGATCCCCGCGCGAACTTCTATGTGGAGACTGGTCCGCCTTCAGTCTTAACGTAAAGAGACCTCTCTGACAGGTAGCTGCGTATCCACATGAACATGCGGCCTATGATCTCAGCAGCTACTAGAGAGTCCAAAAGGGCCTGATGTGTTAGGTTGTCGTAGGTGCCCGCGATGTCTAAAAAACAATGCTGCTGTCAATCTTTTCAAAGCCATTTGGAGCCGCACAAACGTTAGGTCAACGACGTTATCGATAAAGGAGCGGCCATGGCGAAACCCGGCCATAAAAATTGGATACATTTGGTATCGCTCCAGGTACCATTAGGTCCGTGCTAGGAAGATTCTTTCCATGACTTTGCCGACGCAGGTAGCCAGTGCAATTGGACCGTATGACGCAAGGTCAAGTGACGATTTTCCCGGCTTCAGAAGTCTGATCTTCCATTCTTTAGGAACTGTGCTATCACGCTATAACTTATTGTAATTACTCAAAAGATACCGTCGAGCCTCCTGACCAAGGCTGGATAGTGCGGAGTATGTCACATGCGAAGGCCACCAGATGCCCCTCGGCTGCGCTATGGGGAATAACCCCGGCACATCGATCAGTACATCAGCGACAACGTCCCACCTGCTTCCCTACCACGACGCCAGTCCAGACCACCATCCCCACTATGGCTCTGTTCTTCAAGCCACCAATCTTTCTTCAGCTTGACCCTAAATCCGCACCTGGAAAACTGAAGATGGCGACCCTCGTGGATAGGGCCGCTGTCGATCAGCATTACGACAGAAAACTTCCGCATGCCGATTCAATCACAAAGTCCTACCTTCGACCCTCCACTCCGAGCAGCAGACTTACCACCTTCTAGCGATCACAGAAGCTTTCCTTCGACTCCGCAATTCGACGCAACTAACGGCCCACCACTAATGGCGAACTTTGTAGACGCTGTGCTCCTTTTTGATGAGATACAGGTCTTCGTTGGGAACCACCACACGACTGCTCGTGTAGATACCAGCGCTAGTTTCTGTGTTATGATGCGTGGCTTTGTTACCATTCTACGCAAAGGTCTGACTACTTGGTACGGAAGGCCGCTACGCGTAGCCAGATGGCATGTGGTGACGAAGCTCGGAGTGAGCGCCGCTCGAGTGGAGATTCTCCGCATAACTTTCACTGATCGGTTCGCTGTGCTGGTAGAGTGCTTTGAGAGCCTGATCCTCGGCCTTGAATTTCACCGGGAAAATGGCGCACTCATCGACCTCAAGGTAACTTATTTCACCAAGCACGCAATTGCCAGCGTCTGTGCATCAAACAGGCCAGTTTTCTGAGTGTGCCATGACCACGCCACACTAACTCCATGCACTACCTTGTTACAGTGCAGTGCGACAAACCTCCCGCTCTTCAAAGCATCGCAAAAACGAACGTAAAATTATTGTTAAGCATGCAAATCTGCGCCGCTTTGGGGGTCTGAACTCTCAATGAACTTTAGCGCCAAGTACCTCCATTAACTATATAGCTCTGTCCCTTATTTCGATGAACAAGAAGCCTCCCGAGGGCACTCGTCATACAGTTAAAACTAACGTGAACGCTGACTTACCTCTTGATCAGACATACAGTTAAAACTAACGTGAACGCTGACTTACCTCTTGATCAGAAACGCTGCCTTCAAGTTATTCTTGACTCTTACCATGAGTGTTTTGCCATCTTTTTAAAGTTAAACAGATTTCAGTAGCAAATCATCGCATTATAGTTGATTCCACCAAATTCCCTATCCACCACAACCCTATCGAGTGTCGCCAGAAACGTGAGGCTATTCGGGTGCAGTTTCATGAAATGCTCCAAGATGACGTAATACAGCCATCAACAAGCCCATGGGTGCCGCCAGTTGTGCTGATCATCCAAAAGGACGCAACGCTCAGATTTTGCGTCGTCTAAAACAGGCTGAACAAAATTAAGGAAAAAAGAAAAATACCCGTTGCCTCGAAACAATGACTCGTTCGATCGACTTCGCCACGCCCGCCGCTTGATCTACGCACTGGGTATTGGCAGATTTATGTCGATGAAAATGATCGCTAGAAGGTCAATTTCATTACTCCGCTCTCACCACTTTTCAAGGAATATCCTAGCGGGCCTTATTTGGCAGTCGTGCCTCGTCTACCTTGACGACGTTTGTCCTTTACTCTGCGGCCTACGAGAAGCATCTGAAGCGCTTGACTGCCGTCCTTTTATCTGGCCTCTCGCTAAAACCAGAAAAATGCAACTTTTAGCATTCCTATAACTCGAGATTCGGGGTCAAATCGAGAGCGTTAAGGCGTTGGCCCTGATCTAGAGAGGGCTGTTGCCGCAGCTTCTTTCACTCTCACCACTGAAAGGAGACTTCTGAGTCGGTTTGTGGGGCACTACGCATATGGCCGATGTTTTGTGCACGACTCCTCTCGGACAACCGAACCACTAACCCGTTTACCTATGGACGAACCACTTTTTGTCTGGGCCAACAAGCAGAAAAGGGCTTTCGAGAAGCTTCCGAAACCCCTCCAAACAAAGCCCATGGTTAACCACTTTGACGAGGAAGCGAACGCGGAATTGCATACCGACGCCAGTAATGCCGGCTTCGGTGCAGATCTCGTTCAGTGACAAGATGCTGATGAATGGTTTGGTTTGGTTTGTGGGGTTTAACGTCCCAAAGCGACTCAGGCTATGAGAGACGCCGTAGTGGAGGACTCCGGGAATTTCGACCACCTGGGGTTCTTTAACGTGCACTGACATCGCACAGCACACGGGCGCCTTGCATTTCGCCTCCATCGAAAAGCTGCTGCCGACGCCGGGATTCGATCCCGCGTCCTTGGGAACAATAGTCGAGCGCCGTAACCACTGCGCCACCCTTTACTCACGCCTGCGGCACCCTGTCTTGTTCCGAAAAGAATTAATTTACTACAAAAAAGAGCACTTTGAAATTTTCTGGGCGGTAACAAATTTCGGCCGTATTTGTATGGCCGGCCATTTAATGTTGTAAGTGACCACCATTCACTCTGCTGGCCAGCAGACCTTAAAGGAAAGCTGAAAAGCTTTTCGCAAAAAAAAAAAAGAAAGAGTTATGTGCGGAATTTTATAGTTTTTTTTTTGTCTCCTGAACAAGGCTATCATACTTAAAAAAGCAGAAAGGAGCGCAAGCGGCAGTTTTTACAAGAAAACGAGCACCAGCGGGACCGCCCTCGAAGCAAACGCCGTTGTTGTCCGGGCCCGTCATAGCGTGAAGTTCGGATATGCCAGGCCGTCGCTGGCGGTGTTGCCGCGTGCGCGTCGCTTCAGGAAACTTGAGAGCTCGATTTAAAATGTTATTGATTATTCGTACAATGTAAAACACCTCGTACACTTACCGTAAACGTTGGAGCAACCAGTAGTTCAGAAAAAAAAACACAGTGCTACGAAAGACGCTGTCGAGCACATCGACAGCGAAAGCAAAGTCAGCACATTTGCGTGAGTCGAATTTACCAACTGCCCCTTACACACTAAAGCTCGCTTCAGCAGCAACAAAAGGAATAGGCATGGCATATGATGCAATCCTAGTCGACAACGCGTTTTTATAACCTTCGAGTATCGCCCAACGGCGCAATGATAAACGCACACGTACCGCAGCTGCTGCCCGTCCTAGCTTTACAGCTAGTTTGCGAGATGCGCTGTTCAACGCAACGCCGAAAATGGTCCGGCGTCAGCTTCATCATGAAATCAGACATGTGCGCAGCGCCTGAAGCGTCGGATGAAGCGAGCTTACCAGAACGATGCCGGCTGCGAGCACGGCGAACGAGCTCTGGACCAAGACCGACTGAAATACAGACCTGCACAGACAGCACTGCTCCAGCGCGCACCTTATAGTTCATAGCCTTCGCCGCTAGGGAACGAACACTACGGGTAACCTGGCGATACTGTAAACCTGTTAATAAGAAGGGTCTATTAGTTCTGTCATTTTTCTTCGTCGTTATAGTTTATTTATCTGTCCACGCTGTAATGCACAAGCACCTGTTCTGCGCATGTGCAGCGAGTAACTGCAGTGCCGTCGCACAAAGCGGAATCGCGGTATGTCTTCTGGCGACAGAAAAACATTATAAAAATAAACACTGTCCGCTAAAATACAAAAAGGCAAAATTTTAGAAGTATAACTTGGGCAAAGATCTTTTTTTTTTTTTAATTTGGGTACAGTTTGTTTATATTAATTTGTGATTTGATGATGATGAAAATGACAGACGAACAGGTCAACCGAGCGCCCTCAACGACGAGAAAGGTAACGAAAGTTGGCGCACGAGGTCCCATAGGACCCTGTTTTTTGTGCAGGTCTGTATTTCAGTCGGTCTTGCTCTGGACGAGCGCACTCCCTGGTCGTCGTAGGCCTATATTTTGTTTCGCATCGGCGCCACAGCAGACGACGCTTGGAAATTGAGCTGTAGTAAACAGGCTACTCGTAGAACTGCCTATACTGTAAATCACTTTGTCTCACAAAGAAATAAAGATATCATTTATCACGGCGCCGCCTTAGAAGATGAGCTAATGTATACATACAAGCAGATCGGATGAGCCCTGGACGAGCGCACTCCCTGGTCGTCATAGGCCTATATTTTGTTTCGCATCGGCGCCACAGCAGACGACGCTTGGAAATTGAGCAGCGCTGTAGTAAACAGGCTACTCATAGAACTGCCTATAATGTAAATCACTTTGTCTCACAATGAAATGAAGATATCATTTATCACGGCCCCGAATTAGAACATGAGCTGATGTATACATACAAGAAGATCGGATGAGCCGCGAGAGCACCGGCGTCTGCCGCTACACAGCTGTGAAGAGAAACTTGATTGTATCGCAGTTATCTTACAAGCATCTCGGTACGGGTCATCGAGCCTCAGTAAGGGTTCATTTTTGACAATCCGTTACCCCTATGCTTATTACTTAAACAGCAATAAATTTGAGCACCAGCGCAAGGGATCCACGGACAGCTTGCGGAAGACGCGGCCGGCGCGGCATGTGTAGGCAGTGCTGCGTTCGGACGATGCTTGAGCGCGCTGTAGCCGCGCGAGCAGCACGGCACTCCGGACACTGCGTTATAAATGACTATTGCAAATGCAGCTTCATTTTATCGATCATATGCATTTCTTGTTTGCTGTACCTAATTAGTAATTGTTGACGTAGCCGAGAACGGCGGTGAGCTGTGTATCAACAGTGAGCCGCGAATCGCGTTTTAAGTTCGGTATTCTCGGTTAAGCGTAACGATTGTGACACCAGCCGTGAAGCAGCGGTATTAGCCTAATGAGGTGCGGAAACAATGACAGAACGGCCGAGGAATTAAGTTGTGCTGATTTATTTGATATCCCAAATGGCTGCAATCGCTGCCAAAATTCGATTATCGTTCATCGGCATGCGAATCATCTGTGCAAAAAAATACAGCTGACTCCAAAGGCAAGATCTTTTTTTTCTTTTCATGACTTCATCCTCTGGGAGACTATAAAGCACCATGTCACCTGGACCACCGATGCTCGTACAATGGAAAGCCGGGCTGATAGCCACCAGTTGCTTCACGCACTATCAAGAAGGCTTGTTTTCTAATGACAAAAGAAAACATCTTTCGAACATTGAACGACGTTTATTTTACAACTGAGCAAAAGAGGCTCACTAGTTGGAGGACGTCGAACAGCGCGCAGCGTCACTGCGCAACAGCTGCGTATCTGCTGGTTGACCTCATGAGATCTTTGAACATGCGGAACCTTCAGCACAGAATGATAGAACTGTAGAAAACAAACGCTAGCAGCAGAAGATTGCGCTGATCCGTAGATCCCCAAAGCGCGGGACGGAGCGAAAAACGCGCGGCCGGCCCAGCCGGCCGACCGGCATTCCGAAATTGACGTCACAGACGCCTCTTCCCCATTTTCGATTCCCCGCCTCCGCCGCACCCAGCAGCGACGAGGGTGTGACCGCGACATGTGTTTAAAAAGCGATTTGTGTTTTTCATATCAACAAAATTGAAAACAAATTGACACACATATTAAAAAACCACTTCTTTCCAACCACCGAATTTCATGCAATTTGAAAACCGTTTCTACTTCCCTTTAGAGACCCTTCGGGGTGGTTAGCTCTCTGGAGTCTCCGCTTATAGGGGTTAGACGTCCCTATTGTGTACAGTTCGGCTCGGCAGGAATCGCAGTAACGCTGACTGCCTGACTCCATCCCGTGCTCTTCTCTTGGCATAGATGAGTTCGTTTGAATGCGAAAGCATTGCTAGGCTATGTAGAAAGGTAATGTGTACAAAACGTGTATGCAGTCTTGTGTCGTCTCGTAAGAGGTAGGATCGAACGAGTGATTGTAATCTAAAGAGGAGGGTGTGAATATGCTAAGAAAAAATTGTCAATCAGATGATTAGTTAATTACAGCCAAAATGTAAAAGTAAAATCAATCTGTCGCAGAAATAGCTACACGACTGACATCGACGCCCAAGGGATATGCTGTCGCGCCAACCGGAAGTTTTTGTGATTTAATGAGCCAGATAAATGCATGATAGTGAGTTATTCAAATAAAATATGATTAGGACGTAAAAGAGCAAAAAAGACCAAACAAATGCGCAAAATGGATACGCATATGTAGTGACGTCCCAACGATGTGGTTTCCACGGAGACCGCCGCCGGTTACTTATTGGCGCAGCTTAGCACGCGTGACGGCATCAATGCCCGGCGACACCCTTCTCTATGCCAAGAAGGAGGTCGTTAACTGCCCCCATGACGTCACGTCGCATCCTCGTAACGCGTGACGTTATCACGTCCGGTGGCTCCCCTCTCGCCAGTCACTCTCTCTCGCAGCCGGCTCTGGATGACGTGGTGCTTAATTGTGTGCTTCGTGGACGTCTCCGAAAACCTCTGACGCTGCATGGTTATACACAAACACAAAACACACACAAAAGAATAAAGCAAGACGTTTACACCGATGATGCGCTCTTTAACGTCTTGCTTTAATCTCTTGTGTGTGTGCGTTGTGTTTGTGTATAACTATGCAGCGCCAGAGGTCTCCGGAGTCGTCTAACCAAATAGCCCACCCGCAAGTTCTTCTGTGCGTGGACGTGTTGGGTTGTAACGGTTCGGAGAACGTAACGCAGAACGCCGGACAAAGGGTGAGATATAGCATCAAGGAAGAGAAGGAGAACGAAAAATAGATTCGAAGGGAGGCATAGAAGGATGAAGAGACGCAAAATAAAAAGACACGGAGCACAACAATTCGTGAGCACAAAAACAATTTAGAGCGGAAAAAGGGACGGAAATCTTGTTGACCGTTGCCAGGACTGCAAGCTTAAAATTTGCTTCCAAAAAATGAAAGTAATAGGCCGAAACCGAAGACAAACAGCAAGAGAAATTATTGAGGCAGTGAACATAGCAGATTGTAAAGAAACATGCGTAAGCTGAACTTCCCTAATACTTTATGCGAAGGAAAGGGCTTTTCTGGAAGAGAGAATGGGACTTTTTATGTCACGCGACGGAACTGATTATCCACTTTCTATCAGTCTCTGTGTATAAAAAAACTTGCTTCGTGAATAAAGTTTCCATTGCCAGTTAAGCGCAATGTGTGTTTTTCTTTCTATCTTTCCGTGTTTCTAGCGCTGTTTTAACATAATGTCCAATTAACTCGCCCAACAAGCCACTTTGTTTTTTCCCCACAGAGCGGTTCTGCTTGTCCTCACCTCTACAGACGCCATCGAGACGATGCCGTTTCCACTGGAAAGGGCAATGCTGCAATGTTAAGTTCTTATTGGCCATCCATGTTGTTGTTGCTTACAAAATAAGCATATCGCATATATTCATACAGGGTGATCGGCCAAGAATTGGGCAGCAGAGAAAGAGAGAGAAAGCAGATAAGAAGAGCTGGAAGGAGGGTTGAAATCTGTGTCAGTTGGTACATAGTCTTAGAGAACAATAACATAGTCTCTAAGACTATGTACCAAGAGACTATGTTATTGTTCTCTAAGACTATGTACGAACTGACCCAGATTTCAACCCTCCTTCCAGCTCTTCTTATCTGCTTTCTCTCTCTTTCTCTGCTGCCCAATTCTTGGCCGATCACCCTGTATGAATATATGCGATATGCTTATTTTGTAAGCAACAACAACATGGATGGCCAATGGCCAATAGCCAACTGACCCAGACCCGGTTGGTTATTCTCTAAGAATAGCTCGACCAGTATCGAGAGGCTGGCACATGTTCGCCTTCTTCTTTCTACAGCTCGCTCGCAAGTATAGGCCAGGCAAGACATGTCTTCTTTCGCCAGTGTTTGTGTCTGTGTGTGCGTGCCCAGTAAATCTGCTACTTAACTGCACCGCCTTCTGCGACAAGATGATGTCACAAATTTCTCCGCAAGCGGCAGATCTGTTTTTGAATTTTTCAGGCCAGACTATTTGATAGGTTGTTAGATTTGGGAAGTTCCAAGCCTGTATGTTCCTCCAGGCTACTGCCTCCTCTGTCTGTCGAGGTCTTTGTGCGGTTGTGCGTATCGTTTCCTTCCTGATTTCAAGTATAGCATTAGTTCTCCGCATGTGTAAGGTGATGAGGCTCTGAGAAACCTGGTGCACGTTCGCGGAAAGTATGCCTTCGGGCCAGGACCAAGCAAGAGGGACAAAGGGTTGTTTGCAAGGAAGCCTCCTCCCCTCAATTTTTCAGTAAAGTTTCTTTTTTTTTTTTTTCAGGCAGGAAGTTTATGCTGAGTGATGACTCTCTTGTCTGCTGTATTTCAAAACGGTAGGTGGGGATGAGAAATAAGGAAGAGATGTGCTTTTAATGCCTTTCACAAAATAGTTTCTATGATTTTAGAAGGTGGTGTCAGAAGACGGATCTGGGTTGTTTTATGGTTAGTAGGCGTTCATACTTCGTAATGTTCTTTTGAAGCGGGAAGCGCTTCGGGTGTGTTTTGGGCTCCCCAAACATGTGGCTAGTAACATGCTGTCCCTTGAAGTATAGTATGCATTCCTCCTGCTTCTATCTAGCAGTGAAGGCGAGTCCCTGGATTTATCATGCGCGCTTGCGCACCTCACAGTCCACTTTGTTCTTAACCGTGTTCCCTTTTTGATCTGCGCCATCCCCGTTTTTGTAGCCCGTTGAGTGTTTGCACAAACCCTATTTGATCATTTGAAGTGAAAATTTATGCAATCATTCCAACGCTAAACAGTGTATCCTCGGTTAAAATTCATTTGACGTTGCATGTCCTTAGATTACAAGACACCACGCGTATTCTAAATTTATTATGGTATTGTCGAATTAGCTTTCTCAGGTCTTCCTGAGGGAGCGGAGGGGCCTCTACGTCGACGGTAATGCAGTTATCCTGAACTTAGCTTTCTCGCTAACAACGCGCCACCTCGGTGGCTCAGTGTTTAGGGCGCTCTAATGCCGAACTGAATAAAACGCGTTGGACCTTGGCCGCGTTTCGATGGCGGAGAAGCTCAAGTCGCCCATGTACTGCGGCGGGATATCAGAGCACATTCAAGAACCCGATGTGTTCGAAATCATCCGGCCTCCACAAAGCTGGTCTTAATAGTCCCCGTCTCTTTGCTCCCTTAAACACCAGAAACCAAACTAAATAAAACCTTTCCTACTGATTTTATGAAAGCACCAGACGCCTCATATTGTGACGAGCATTCTGTCCGTCGCTAGTGATCTTTCTTTTCTCGTCTTTTTAATAGCGTTCTAATTTTCAAATCTATTTTCCAAGCTGAATTTCTGGCTAAATTTTGCTGCAGTGATAGTCATTGTTTCTTTCAGTATTGCATGGTAAAGTACATTATATTCATTGTTTCCGTCCCTCTGTGCTTGGTCTGTGGAACGGGATTGAAAGCATTGGTGTCGTTCCCACTTGTCTAGCGCCATGAGGGACGTGTGCAGAAGATCTCGCTACCGGAATCATCCTGTGTGAGGTTAAGAGGTTAATGGGAGTATGGGGGCTTTTGTTAATCATGATTTCGGAAAATATTTAGCGTCCATATAACTGGTATTTCATAATCAGGTCCCCAAAAGCCCGATAGACTAGACGCACTTGCACCATAGCTTACTACGAATTGAGTAAATGATAGCTGACTTTCGTGACAGGTGCTCGGAAAAAAGGCTTTAAGCGAAAAGTCGCCAATATTCTTATTGTGACCCAAATTTACGTCCGGTGCGATTGTGGTCTGTTTTATAAGTCTCGTAAAAAAAGGGTTTACGGGGAATAAAGCAGCGGAAAAGACGCGTTCACAAGTAGAAGTTGTACAAGGGACTAAAATTCTGATTGAGAATCCTAGAAAATTCTGGCAGATCACTCTTACTAAAGAATCTGGAGAAGAAGCCAATGACAGTGAGTGTGCTGAAATTTTTAATCACTAATGAGACCTACCCGCTGACTGCTACTGCGTCTGTCACTAGCACACAGGCTATTATGCCTTCCGTCACGTTCTCGGAAGGCGGCATTTCGTCGCTCATAGAAAAATTGAAAATTTCATCATCAGCTAGCATAGACGAAATTACCTCTAAAATATTGCGCAATACTAACGACATTTGCGCAGTGTACTTGTGTTTATTGTTCTAGCAGTCGCTTTCTACAGGATGCATACCGGACGACTGGAAGGTGGGAAAAGTCGTTCTGGCATATAAATCAGGTAAACAAGATCATCAAATTATCGTCCTATCTAATTAACCACCTTGCCATGCAAAATCATGGAACATGTAATCTACTCTCAAATCATGAAGTTTCTTGACAAACAGCTTTCTTCATCCTTCACAGCACGGGTTCCGCAAAGGTTTGTCAAGCAAAACGCAATTAGCTATCTTCCTTCATGACTTGCATACTAATCTCGACCTAAATTCACAGACTGACGCTACCTTTCTAGACTTTGCAAAAGCATTTGACAAGGTACCCCACAAGCGTTTACTGCTGAAACTATCATCTTTAATCTGCATCCTGTCTCATCATGGACCGAAGAATTCCTGACTAATCGCTGCCAATTCGTCCTCGTTAATGACCATAGTTCTCCTCCTCTCCCGGTTATTTCAGGTGTCCTCCAGGGCTGTGTACTAGCTCCCCTTTTGTTATTAATCTATATAAACGACTTACCATCGACAGTGGCTTGTTATATTGGACTGTTTGCTGACGACTACATCACCTATCGCACAATTACTAACACTTCTGACAAAGCGCTGCTCCAAAATGTCTTAACAGCATGCATGCAAGGTGTGATGACTGGTTAATGTCCCTTAATCCCGGTAAATGCAAACTCTTGTCTTTGCCTCGCCGTCGTAATCCCCACCAGTTCACGTACTCAGTTGCTAACTGTCCCCTAGAATCTGTACATTCATACAAGTACTTCGGCGTCACACTGTTCCAGGATCTCTCCTGGCGCACACACATAACAAACATCGTCACATCCGCAAACCGATCATTGGGATTTTTGAAGCGTTATCTACGACATGCACCTCAGAACGTTAAGCTTCTCGCGTATAAATCCCTTATCAGACCAAAGCTAGAATATTCATCTGCTATCTGGAGTCCGCATCAAGCACATCTCATCACCACACTTGAATCAGTTCAAAATCGCGCCACGAGGTTCATCCATTCCGCTTATTCATACGACATCAGTGTAAAAGCACTTAAAGGACAATCAGGTCTAACAACTCTTGATCATCGTCGTCATATTGCCTCTGTCTGTTTCGCGTTCGCTTTGTCATTGCCCCTCCCCCCCTCCCCCCCTCCCCCACCGGCGGCATATCTTATCGCACCGGCCATTCGCTCCAAGTATTTCGTGAGCGGGTCCGCACCGTCACCTTTCTCGCATCCTATTTTCTGCGCACTGCAACGTACTGGATCGGCCTTTCCCACAAAGTAGCTGCCTCACCTGCCCATCAAGTTTTCTAAACAATTTATGTAACCATTTTAATAATATCACGTGATCACTAAACCAAATTTGTTTTCCCACCCCTTATGTATTACCCCCACCTTTAAGGTAATGAAGTGAAGTGATGCTGGACCCAGCTTCGTCCTGCGTACTTCTACTTGCGAATGCGTTTTTTTCTGCTGGTTTATTCCCCGTAACGTGCACCAACTGGCCCAAAGGGCTACGCTTCTTCAAAAAGGCTTTACAACGAAAGTGACGGCTCTTTCTACTTACCTTATACCTTAAAGCACTGCCTATATTGCAGAGAATGACATGACATAAATGGGGCACTCATTCTTGTTCTTCGCCCGAGGCATGTGATGATCAAAAATATTTGTTGTTGATTACGAGACCCAGACAAGCAGTAGTGATTTCACTTTCTCACAAGTTTCCCATGCATGCATATTTAGGCACGGCGCCACTTATGACACGAACTACGGCAAGACGGGAAATTTAGCCCCCGTTGATTGAAACTTTCGTACCACACCAGCCAACCATCAATTTCTATCTATCAATTTCCCCTCTTGTTCGCGCAGTGTTATTCAGCCTAGAAGGCCAATTTGACTGTTAAATTTATCAATTTTTTTTTTAATCTGTGGTCATAAGATGCCGCTGCGAATAAAAAAAAAACGTTTGAACAATAGGTATTACTTGTCTTCAATTTAAGGTTCTGAAAAACTTGCAGACAATAGGGTTCTAAAGTGGGAAGAGTGCAGATTACAGCTGTGAAATTTTCTTCACTGAGCAAGAGTTTGCAGCACATGTCAAACATAAACGGGAAGTACGAATTTGATCCAGCCAACTCACACATACATCCCTCCATTGAAAACATGCGTAAAACGAGAGACATCTTTCTGCCGCACTAAAATGTTTTCTGGCTTTCTGGTCTAATTTTTGCAGCTTTTTCTTTCTGCCAGCAGCAGCAAGCAGCCGTTAGCCATGCCCCTGACTTCAATTGGTTTTCTTCGCGTTGTATGAAGCACGTGCATCAGGACAAGTTAAGCAAAATGCAGGCCAAAGTTGCCGCATTGCTGTGATTATTCCTTTCTTACTGTACACACAGGACAACATGAGACGGGCCAGTGAGGGACCGTATGCTTGGCCGGATAATCGGCGACATGAAGGGTCACTCATTGTGAACTCGTAGCGCAATGACTGTCTTCAGTTGCAGTCCCCACGCTTGCAGTCGTACAGAAGAAGCGTGCTGCGCACGTCTTCAGCAACACGTCTCCTGCACTGCACGTGCAAACTTATTTGCAAGCGTGTGTAGCCACACACCCCGAGACAGAAGAGCCGCACCACAGCCGGCCGTGTGTCCCTCCCAGAGTACGCAAAGTCGTTTAAAAACTGCCGAGTCAGCCCCGATGACACCGACGGGGAGGGACAGAACGAAGAGAGACGTCGTCACTTGTGCCGCTTGTCTGTGTGCTCGGATGAAATGATCTCGCACCGCCTCCACTTCTCTGTCTGGAAGCGCACCTCGCGACTGTCCCTCCGAGGTATGGACCGCGATGGAGCCACGGGTGCCGCCTGCGAGTCGGCCGAGTCGCGTCTTGAGTCCGACGATCCGCTGAAGAAACTCAGTATAGAAGACGCCGACTTGCTCTTATTGATCTTAAAGGCCTTCTCCTCCTTCTCCTTACTGGTTAGGAACCGCCGAGAGGAGCCCTTGGACTTGCGACCCGGCGCCTCGATGGTGATTGTTACTTCCTCCTGTTGTGCTGCTGCAGCTGCCGACGACTGTGCGGCGGAAGACGGAGGCGGAGATGCGTCTCTCGTCATCTTTCTCAGAGGCCTGGCCGAGGACCTGTCCGCTTCGGCGGAGTCTGCTACGTCACCCAAGTACCCCGGTACGTCGGGAGCTGAGGGCATCTTGAGAGTGAAGGACACTTCGACGTCGTTGTCACCGCCTTCCGTGCTCCTGGGTGATGCGGAGGGCCGCCGCTCTGAGCGCCCATCGGGTGTGATGAGTATGAAAGGCACCGACTCGTCTTGCTGCTGAGTGGTAACGCGCCGCTCCCGGCCCCGGTGTGTCGTCGTCATCGGACGCATCACCACCGTCCGGAGCTCTTCTTCGGGTTCGTCCTCGTCCTCCGCGTTCGCGGCATCGAAGACTTGGTCACTGCCGTCGTCTTCTTGAGATCTGCGAGGACGCCGAACACAACTGAGATTCGAAAGCGACACGAGCAATCAATAACTTGTTCCATGAGCAAACCAACTTGAATGCTAGAAAAGGTTAGATTTCGCTCCCTATAAACGCCGATGTGTGCCTTTACAACCGCAGTGATTGTTATCTTCCAGCAAATGAAGCCTCTGCACCCAGACTTCATAAACGTCTTGGAAACTCGTTGTGCCAGCATAGCAGTTTTATCTTTGCGGATCAAAGCAATATAGGGGGCAGCTGTCCCAGTCGTGGCTGAGGCGTTGCGAGATGGTCTCATAAATACCTGAGCTTACCCTTTCGTTTGTTACTCATAACTATGCATAATCGGGTACATTCTCAAAGAAGCACCGGGTGCACCTTTAGATGCGATGCTCTGATTCTCTGGATGCATGCGTACAGTCATTGACATGGATTTTCGGGATACAGATCGGAGCGAAAAAACTTTTTTATATTCCTTCGTTAGTCGGTCAGCTTACATTTTTCCTTTGAACGAAGAAGGTATTCACCTTCGTACTACAGTTTTCATTGACTTCTTTCGATTAACCACATAAATATGAAATATTTTCGGCTAACATGTATCCCGAAAACATTGCACATTACTCTACATAGCACCTACATGCCTGCCCGTACTAAAAGATGCCCGCGAAACAAGGTGCTTCAAATCTGCATTCTACGGTCTGACAATGTAAACGACCCTTCTTTGCTTTCAGGTTCAAGACAGCGCACTCTACTGCGAAATGAATTCAGGACAACACCTATGGACACAGAAAAAGAGAATGAAGAAAGTTACCCGGGTGCGCTGTAGTACCGCCTCCTGAGGAGAATTTCGAGGTCCTCAGGGCTCTCAATGAGCAGCCTTTTGTAAAGACTGTCCAAGTCCTCGGCCGAGACCTACGCCAGACAACATGCAGATAAATAGAACAGGGATAGTACAGCTTTCACGGAGGCTCGCGCTTACAAAGACAAACTCTTTCTATGCCTTCTCAAATTCAAATTCGGGGCTCACCTTGAAAAGTTCTTCGTAGTTTTCTATCAGTTGCCGCACGACCAAGATAACGTCGCAGCGCTCCTCCACCCTCTCCAGGTTTTCCACAATAAACTTGTCCTTCTCGGAAGTCTTGCTGAAGCGTAATATGTTCGGTCCCAGCATGGTAGCCAGGTTGTGAGCATCCATCTTGTTTCCCGGGAGCTGCGACGGCATGCGGATCGCGAGTTAATAAGAATCCCAACTAAGAATGTTACTAAGAATTGCGTGTTACTAAGATCGCGTGTTACTAAGATAGCCCTACGGTTCAACCACTGGTTGTGTTGACCAAATAATGCGAAGCACACGTCTCTCGAATCCTCACAAAGGGTCAAAATGAAAGAGGATGTTCCCAAAAATTGACAGCTTGAAGCAAGCAGAAAATTTGACGGAAAAAAAACACCATTAAGTGTTATTCCGAACCATGTGCGAGAGACGCCATGCTTTAATACCATGCGCTTAAACTTGTTTCTTTGTTGTCGACGCTGATAAATCAGTACCTCATCTTGTTCAAAGCCTAATAAAAGTCATGGATGAAATCGTGTTTTTAAAGGTCGCAGAAGCCATAAAGAGCGAAGAACTAGCTCCGTGAAATCTCGTGCAGTGCCCAGATGTTCACGTTTCGAAGCCCGGATAACGGAAAATTGAAGCTTGGATGTTCGTTCTCGGTGCCGGCTCGACGTCACATGAAGGTCGCCGAACGAGAGCGAGGAACATTGCGTGCTTGATATTTTCCGTGTAATAGCGGTGTTGCTACAGTGCCGATGGCCAATTCGGTGTGCTCTCAGAGGCGAAGACAGACCAGGGATTCACGGGGGAGGTAGATATTGTGCTGTGCCAGCGTACTCTATCTTAGTGAGCCTCCTCGTGAACTGTTCTTTGATCTTGTTATGAGAGTGGAAGCTAGGCATGTGAGCATATGCGCTGTTCATGAGTGATATATTTATACATTTGTTAAGTTTGGGCTGATGTAAAATGAAGTGCCCTGCCCGCACCGTCTTGCGACACAACGATAGTGAGAATCGAGAACACCCCTCGGTGTATAACCCTATGGAGCGCCTATACCGTCTCGACTCGCATATGGCTGCCGTGCGGTAACTCGTACCCCGCTCCAAATGTCGAGTCCTCGCTAACGACAAGGACAGTGTTTCCCTTCACTTCTATTTTACAACTACCTCGCAGCTAATTCAAATCTCCGAGGCAAGGGTGCAGCAGCAACGGCGATGGCCAAAACGGTACGCTTTTTGAGGCGACAGAACTAGGCAAATTAGCTATCCTTATGCCTAGATGCAGATGCTATGCACATTTCTTTTATGTTTATTCTCAAGACTACTGTATTGCTGCCAGAACAAGGGCTTTGACCGTGTCAAGCTGTCAAACAGAAGCTTTTACTTCGAGCTAAAGCCAGCATTGTACCATCAAGGCAAAATAAAATTAATTGAATTGAATGGGACAAACCGGAAACATCCAGCGAGAATCTCATAGGTTAAGGGCGCGTGCACTTCTGGCGAGGAGCCAGATCTTTACTTCAGCAGATCCGAGCAACGAGACAACAGGCACATGCATTTATCTTTGCGCGACGCTTGCCACCATCGCGTACATGTTCACGGGAGTTTTCGCATACGTGGAGGTCAGCTTTGACTGTTCGGAGGCGAGAACTGCATGGGTCCCTCACTGACCAGTTCTGTATTGCGAATGAAGCATCACTTCCGTAGTTTTTGAAATAAAACCGCTTGCCCGGCCGCACATTTCGTATTGGTATAAATTGGGAAGCGAAGTAAGCAAAGCTTCTAACCAAAATGATTACTCCCATTAGCAAGTTTAATGAGTATTCATTCCAGCTAATACGCGTAAAGTGCAAACCTCTTCAGCGTAGGACAACACTCGTGAGGAACCAAAGCGCATACTGGACGTTTCCGAGCGGCATATAAATGAATGTATCTGTACTGATATGTAAAACACTTAACACATCCTCAGACACCATAATAGATGCTCATATGCCTTGCAAGCAAACATTATGAGGCAACTAAAGATTTCTTAAGAATTATACGGTCTGCATTTCCTTTTAGCGTTTGCGTGAGTTCCGTCAAGGAACTCATCAGCACACCACCCGACCCTCGTCTGTGGTTTGACTTATGAAGGTGGTACTTGCTTCTTATTGGAGACGTGACCTCTATGACGTCAACGTGGTCATAAATGCGTCAGTGTTTCGTCTCTGCCTGCGACGGGGTTTATGTGTGACGGGAACTCATTAATATTAGTAGGCAGCGAATGTCACGCTTTATTGTATTCAATTCCAGGGGCGCCCACATAAAACGGGGGTTGGAAGTTAGAGAATTCCTTCGGATTCGCCTGTCTGCCTTCCCACAGTTTCAATTGTATGGTGCTGGCATTCATTGAATTGGTAGTAATTACATCGACTGCCTTTATTTCCGGGTTGAATGCACTTGGATGAGGCATTAAGAGGTGCCAATATACTTTGTGCCTGCAGCGTCTACGAGTCGAGGGTACTACATTGTACCGTTCCGTAGCGCTCCTCTTCAGCGCGAAGCGGCAGCGCACTCACGGGCTGCCCGGTGGACGACTTCTTGTCCACCGCGTGGTCAGCCACGGTGTTGAGGAACTTGAGGAGCGCCCACAGGGTGTCCCTGCTGTGCGTGGGAAGAAGCCGCACCAGCTGTCGCAGAATGTCCAGCTGCTTGCTACGCTCTGCCACGCCTGCGGGAAAGAGGCGCCGGTCGAGCGATAACCATCAGCCGCATCAGCCCGGCTACGTCTATTACTACACACAGCGTGAAGTAGTGCCATCTTTTCATCTATCTTCTACCTTTACCTTCTGAATGTTGATGTTGGCGCATTGATCGCACGCGTCCCACTTACCGCAGCTGAATGAAACCGTAGAACTCTCCACTTTCTGCTTATTCTACGGTTCAGCTGCGTGGCCTCCTTTTATGTCGAAGTGATGTTCGCCCTTGATCCGCGTTCATAGGATTTCGTTCAGCGGTTCTGGTTTGATTTATGAGTTTTAACGTTCCAAAGGACTCGGGCTATGAGAGATGTCGTAAAGGAGGGATCAGAAAATTTCTACCAGCTGGGGTTCTTTAACGTGCACCGAAATCGTACAGCCCACGGTAGCCTAGATTTTCGCCTCCATTGAAAAACTGCCGCCGTGGCCGGGATTATGCCGCCTCCTTGGGCATAGCAGTCGAGTGCCCTAACCACTGCACCACGTGTTCTGCTGTTGTAACTCTACAGTAGGGACACGCTATAGAGGCAACACCGCTTCCTCCGCACTGTGAGAACTCAGTGCGCAACTGATATTTTGCTCATCAAGCCCCAAGTGAGGTTTTCACTTCACTGCGAAAATAAGGCAATATTATTCGATCGAAAGGTAATATTGTCTTGTGTTTAGCTCAGGTAATTCTTATTAGATATGAGTCTGCTGAAGAACCAAATGCTTGCAAATTACAGTGCGTCTGCAGCGACCCCTTAAACCGGCCATATTTTCATGGCCAAAATCGCGAAAAACGCAAAAAAAGACTGCAGACTTGTCATCGGTTGAAAAACATGTTATGTATGTATGTATGTATGTATGTATGTATGTATGTATGTATGTATGTATGTATGTATGTATGTATGTATGTATGTATGTATGTATGTATGTATGTATGTATGTATGTATGTATGTATGTATGTATGTATGTATGTATGTATGTATGTATGTATGTATGTATGTATGTATGTATGTATGTATGTACGTACGTACGTACGTACGTACGTACGTACGTACGTATGTATGTATGTATGTATGTATGTATGTATGTATGTATGTATGTATGTATGTATGTATGTATGTATGTATGTATGTATGTATGTATGTATGTATGTATGTATGTATGTATGTATGTATGTATGTATGTATGTATACTCTCAGGGCTTATAGGAAGCATTACACAGGTGAAGCGCTTTTGTACAAGATTATATATAAAGAAATACAAACAAGGCGAAGAACATAAATAATTTGGGAAAAGACAAATCAGCAAAAAAGTGCAGGCACATCAGCAGTAACAAAGCAAAATAGATAAAATTTCAGCATATGAAAGAAAGAGAAATAAATGAGGAAAAAAACCAACGGCACTAAATGGGAACGCGGCAGTCAGAAAACTTTTATATCGGAATAAATGCGCTTTGTAATGTGTTTGTAGCTTGCAATAACTTCTATCTTTGAAGATTTCTCCGATATAATTCGAAAACGAAAACTGAATCTCTGGAACAGCATTTTATAGGAAAGAAAACATGCGGTCAAAACGAGGTCTTGATTTTCGACAAACTCAGAATAGGTGGCGTCTTGTACGCTTGGAACGGTACCACTAACAAACGATATCCTATGCTAAAAGATGCCCGTGAGAGAACAGCCTCTGCTACCATGACTAAACAGGACTGACATCCAAGTAATAAAAAGTTTCACTTGCTTAATATTAACGCACGTAGCCGAGTGAATAAGATTTCGGACTTCGAACACATCTTGATTGAGCACCACCTCGACATAGTGGTAGTTACAGAAACTTGGCTAAACCCGGACATTTTAGAAAATAAAATTTATCCGCCTGGCTACAATGTTCTAAGAACAGATCATGCTAGCAGGGGTGGTGGCATCGTTATTTATATTAATGTTCGTATAAACTACTGTGCCATTACTAATCCACCTAGAATAGAATCAGTGTGGTGCAAAGTATTTTAAGGCTGTAAAGAACTATTTATTGGAGCCGTCTTCTTTCCGTCTGGTACCAAAGATACAGTTTTAGAAAAAGGGAATGACTTTCTGCAAGCATTACGTGCACAAGACCAGCATGTTGTTATAGCAGGTGACTTTAAATGATTACGAGTCTGCTAAACTATTATGCTTTCACTACGGGCTGCGCCAAATAGTGATCATACGCGTATTCAAGACAGTTGCAGTGAAATTCTAAATCTTCTCTTCCTTACTAATGGTGTGCGTTTGGAAGAGGCTCTGCTAACCCTGCTGTGCTCCTTCGGGGGCTTAAAGTTTCGAACAATAATGGCCTGCAAAGGCCAGCTCACAATGAACTGTATCCACACAAAAAAAAGGGGGGCCACAGAATGGGCTTTTGCCGCGCGAGGCGGACTTATTGTTGTCCGATGGCGGAACGGATCACTGCCACATCGGAGCAACTAATTGGGACCTATGACCCCTTTCCCAAACATTTCACCCCAAAGAGCCGAGCACCAGGCCGGGAGAAAGCTTGTACCGATTGAAAAACCGGCGGGTACCCGGCGGCACCAGGGATCGAACCTGTTACCTCCCGAACACGAGGCGGATGCTGTACCACAAGGCCCAATTCGGTGATGCCCACGACTGAAATCAGCTACCTGCCGACGTGGTATCCGCAGTATCTCGCGATATATTTTCATATCTGTTTTGTATAGTTTGTGTAGCATCTAGCAATCATATTTTGGTTATGGGATTGTTGTAGCTGCTACTCTTGATATTTCCTCACTAGGCATGTACTGTCATCACTCCTACCTTGGTCCTGGAAAGCACTTGTAGTATGTAATAAATAAAATAAATAAATCCGCGACCAGTGTATTTAATAGCAACGAATGACGCAGGTAGATGTTTCCACTCGTGACAGGTTCTTGGTAAGAATAATGTAAGCAGATGACTGTGCGCTGTAAAAGTACATCAGCTTAGAAACAATGATCAACATGCAGAGTGATTCTTAATATTTAAAAGCGCGAAAAACACGGAAAAACCAGTGACGATAGTATGACGTTGTTTGTCCGGTGTTTGTACCGTGTGTTTCGGGCTTTTAAATATTAGGAATGCACTGTAACCAACTCGCCAAGAAAGTTCTTTAAAATTCGGGGAGCCAAAGTGCTGGTGTAATATACCGAGCCTTCAGTATGTGGTTATTATAGTTGGTTTTGTGAAATAGGGAAAGACATGTGAGCTTTCTTCGGAAAGAAATAAGGGAAGGTCAAGTGCAGTTTTCATATTAGTGACGTAGCAGTACGATTATAATTGTTAAGAATGAAACAGACAGAACAATTTTGTACGCTTCAAGGATTTCTATTAGTGACATGACTTGGGTGCTATATTGAGCATGCATATCCGAGGATAGGACTGGCATTAGTGACTAGAGTTTTTCTTTTCTTCTTTTTTCTAGAGGTGCTAGAGCGAAGCAAATGTTGTCATTGAGATACTCAAGAATGAGTTTAGTGTTCGATGCAATGTATTCAATGCATTGATTCTACGAGAGATATGTACCTCTAAATATTTGTATGAAACAACGTGGTCAAGTGGAGTATTATAAGTAAGTAGGGCAAGCTGAGTGATTACCACAGATTCTCATTGTTTTTGATTTGGAAGTGTTTAGTTCCATCAGCAAAACCGTGCACAAGGCTGCAATGTTATTGAGATCATCATGGGGTATTGATACATCGTTACTATTTTCGATCTTGCTGTATGTGGCACAATGGTCAGCAAATATACAGATGTAACCTGATTTAGGAAGGTCATTTATGTAAATTAGGAAAATCAACGGAGCATCGAGGTACTCCCGAACCGACTAATACTTCAGAAGAGTCACTATCTTTAGTGGTAAAATATTGCATACGGTTAGAAAAAAACTCTCGAATCCAGTTTAAAACCAAAAGACCAATGTTAGCCTGCCGAGTTTAACTAGGAGTAGGTAAAATATAAAAACAACAATGGTCTTTAGTAAAGCTAGTATTCAGAAATGCGCGATCATAAGCGAATGTAAACAGTTGCGTTTCGAAATAAAATGACTTTCGGAACCCGTGTTGACTGCCATGAAAAAAAAGAACTAAAAAGAAATTGATTTTGAGAAGTCAGCGAGATGTAAGAAATTATGTGTTCAAGTATTTTACGCACTACAATTATCTATGCAGCTGGAATGGACCATTTGCGGAAAAGCTCCTGCGCATGCGCGACAAAGGCGCAACTAGCGCCCTCTGTGGGCGATTTGGTTTTGGTTGGAAAACATGACGCGCCAGCGCTGCCTAGCTGTGCATTCTCGCGCTGTACAGCGGTGGATGATTTGAGTTGCTTGTCTCGCTTTCGCCGTATGTGTGTGCCCGCGGCTCGGGAAAACTTATCACGCATTTAAAAAAAAGTCGGACACGTGAAAAAAGGCTGTCTCGATATTTCATGACTGGTCCCTGAGCGAGCGTCGTCTGCTAACGAAGCAGTGTGCTCGGTGTCCTCTTCCGCTGCTTCCTTGCGGAGCCGCTTTTGTTCTCCCCCGTTTTTTTTTTTTTTATGTCGGTGCCATAATCTATTGTTATGAGTTTTGTTTCCTGCTACAGCCACACCATTTACGGAAAAGGGGCCATCTCTGCCTTGAGAAAAGGTAGTGTAGAGCTTTGCTGGAGTGAGTTCTATACCTTACCAAGAACTATCGACTTGCAGAGTACGCCCGTGCAAGAAGAAGCATCCTAGTGCCCTCACAGAAACACTCAACAGCAGCCCTTCTACATGCTGACAGGTTTCGCTGAGCCTTGAATAAGGAGTAAAGATACGCAGCATTGTTCACTATTGCATGCAGTCTAAATAGTCATTTGACTGGAATGCCTTCTATCTAAGCTAAGCATGTGCCATGCAACAGCGACACTGGTACGTATATATAACGAGGACCACGACGACATACAAGGCGCGAAAGACGAAGCCGTGGGGTCGGTTGGGCACAACCGACCCGTTCAGTAGTAGCTGGGCGTTCTTGCTGTATTTGGTGCTTGCTGCCAAATGAACACATATTGGTTTTATAAGAGTTCTTGCATCGACAGATTCGGTGGGAAATGAATTTTATATACTTGTATAAACATCCACCGTAAATCCAAAAATACAATAGCAAGGTGCGCTATATCTGAACAGCGGGAGCACGGCAGAGTGCAGCCTACGCAGGAAGCGGTCCGTCAGTAAGCGAAGCTCTCGCGTATGAGCGCGAGCGTAGTTGAAAAAATATGAGTCGTTTACAAATCAGTAAAGCCTGGCCTACATCAGAAGCTGCAGGGACGAAGTCAGCAGGAACTCTTGCCCTACGTCAGAAAACCTAGACAAACTTTTGCGCGTGTTACAAAACAGTGCATCCCAAGTCACTGTAACACTCGTCGGCCCATTAGTGCCCATGCAATACACGTTAATTTTGTGTATCAGCATTCTGCACAAGAGAGATACACATCTTTATAAGCAAAATATCTCACCCCACAAGCAATCGCAGTGAGTTCAAACGATGTGACCCGAATCAACAGCGAACCATGGCATTGTCGCATAAACACTGCGGTCTTCATGGATTGTGCTCACTCTCATCAAAACTGATTAGTGGTATGAAGATTCAAGTTCCTGACATGGCCTTCCTCCTTTAAGCATCGGCCACAATGCGCCTGGCGAACAGTTTAGGACGCAAACTGCACTGGTCATTATTCTGGCTAAAACCCAGAACGTCGGCGCTCTACATCGTTCTCCTTCTGTGTCATCCTCTTTATTCAGCATATGCACGTTTTCAGCAAAAGAGCAACGCTAAAACAACGATTTAAGCGCACGCGAAACGCCGAACGCTGCCTTGCGCATGCCAGTTCGAGAAGCTCTTTCCAACCAAAAGTTCCGGCGAAGCTTCCCATTTTGGACGAAAGGTGGCGCTCGCTTTTCCGCAAATGGTCGATTGAGAATAGCAATGAAGCGACGAGGTGAGCCCTTACGCTGGGTGTAGAGGAAGGGAAGGTAGAGGTCCCTGGTGAGCAGCGGCTGCGGCAGGTCGCGCAGGTACTCTTTGAGCAGCTGCGCCACGTCGTGCGGCTGGGGGCGCTCCTGGTCCAGATGCACCTCGCGGCCACTGTCGAACTCTTCTCGGAGCTGCACGTGTCGCGCATGTGCTCGTTAAGTCATCTATCCATGCAGACTCGTTAACCATGGTCATTCACTTTTTACGGAGTTAAATGGTGACTATGTTCGGGCAAGCCTGAAAAAGAACTCTGAGCACAGCGTAGAGTACTATGAATTACGCACATTACAGTTATAAAAACATTTAGCGGCAACTTGTAAATGGGTGATTCGTTATTTATTTTACTCGCTCACCTGCTTTTGCAGCAAAGGAAGATAAAGCCTTTTGAGACCGTAACAAGCGACGATTCACAACTAAGACTGAAATGGAAACAGATCAATCAAGGTTACACATCAGCGCTTTGTGACTGTATAATTTAAAAAAACATAACCATTGTCCCCACCTTGACGAGCTTCAGGACCTAACTCAACGGTTATAGCGTCAACGTCACAAACGTCGCGTTGTTTAAAAATGAAATTCGAACCCCCAAGTTCGTAAATACTGCATGAAATTTTGTGTAATGGGTTTGCGAGAACACTGCTTATGCGTGCTCTTCGGCAGCATTGAGAACCGATTCACTGCAGTTTAGTGTACACACACTTGCATAAAATGTTTCAGTCCACACTTGCCGCGCTGGGCAGAATATACGGCAAGAGCGCCCTTAACGTCGTAATCGACCCTACTATTTTGGCGTTGGCCCACTACGCTAATGTAACGAACACGTCAATTCAACTATATTCAATTCATTTGGATTCAGTGATCTGAATGCAACACTAAGCATTGATTATAGTAAATTCATGTTCAGTTCATACGCAAAAAAATATGGTGCGAGATCTAGTGGACATAATAAATAAAGGAAGCGTCAGTGAATCTGTCTTTTACCTGTCGCCGTGATGAGATCGTTAAGAAACACGAGTATTGATTAGTTAAACAAGGCAGAGAGCAGCGAAGCGCTGTACTGCCTATCTACCCTTCCATTTCCCCCTCTTCCTCTGATGTGCGAAAACTATTTCGCCCATAGTGTTGAGAATACGTGTCACGTGGTCTTACCTGGCGAACTCTCCGCTTGGAGCCGCTGACCCTGAATATGCCCACGGTGTTGAGACCTGCGAGGCCAGCACAAATCAGTTGACATGTACTCTCTTCAGTCGGTTAAAAGACAGGTTTGGACCAACCGTAGTTCTCGAGGTAACGGAGGCAGCAGTTTACGACGCGAGGTATCTGTGGGCCGTGTACGGCGAGTACGTCGTCGTCCCCGGGGTCCGTGGTCGAACTGCGGTGGCGCAGCGACTCCACAGAGTCCTGCACGTAAGTACGCTAAGTCACCTCAAGTCCTTCAGGTGACGCCCGTTCTTCACTCGCAAGCGTTCTTAGTCATGCACTTTGCTGAATGAAAGGCCACTCGTGCAGCGCGACTCAAGTACCCACAAATCATAACAAATAGGAGTAAAGTATAAGCGGTTAAAGGCTTCAGACTTCAGGTCATTAATGATAGGTAGCCTTTCACTTTGTTTCAGCCTGTTCACTGCAGAAAAAGGGAAAAACATTATTGCAGTGATGCACGTGTCCAAGCTGCTAATGCTGTGACGAGGATAGGCCTATATACAAGGAACACTTGTGGACCTTTGTGACAAGAATATTGAAACGACGGCAGACACTCAACTCAAAGACAGAGTAGCGCCGTTGCGTGCCACAGATGTAGATGCAGGCATTTTCTAAGTCTGTGCACATACATTAAGGTCAATAAAATTTCGTTTGAGGTTACTTGGTTCAGTATGACCTTCCTAAGGTAACTGATGAGTACAAACACTAGGCGATCCACTGCTGTCACTGTCTCTTTTCTGCGGATCATCTAGTGTTTGATGTCATCAGCTACCTTAGGAAAGTAATGCATTATGAATTCATATATACGGTAATAACACGTGCTAAGTATCTTTATCTTCCCGTACAGATAGCTCCGCACAGTAACACCTGCGATAAATCTGAACCGTGGATCATAACATACGTTCTCGCATTGTCGGCACAGACATGCGATAAGCGAGTCAAAAGGTGATTATCCTGCGGTAGGAACGCGCTCAGAATTTTTATGCAGCCGTAATCGGGCCTGTGACGAAAGAATACCGAAGTGTGTGCATGTCGGCACTCGCTGATCTAAATAAGGAAGTAATTGGCTGCTGTCATCAAGAGCCTTACTGCGTCCTCGTCTTTCGCCGGAGTGCCGTTGCCGCACTGACTCCGGCGGGCTACATCCCGAGAATATCGAAGCGCACTTCTCATCTACTTTGTTCTTTTCTGACATTACTTTCTGTTGGGACAAGAGATCTTACAAGATATGTGTCAAACATAGCAACATAGTTCAACATACTTCCGCAACGAATGGTGCAAAAGTTACCGAAGAAGGCGCAAAAGAAAACGCTCCTGTGCCGCTGCAAAACTATTTTCGTAAGAAAACAAACAACCAGGAACGCTAAGAGAAAGTGAAAACCTAGACATTATCAGGCGAGGTCATCTCACGGCCTTAATTTGTCCCTTGAGGCTTTAGGGAACCACAAAGTCGCAAAAGCTGAAAATATAACTCATGAGATTTATTCACACCAACGGAGCTGGCTTCGCGAGGCGGTAGAAAAAAAGAGAGAAAACTCTCTCAAACACGCCGTGTTTTTAGGCATGGTTCCAACACAGCATCGAACGGGCGCTACGAGAGGAGCAGAAGAATAAAAAATAACGAAAGGACTGAAAGGAAAGTTGGTCACCACTGTGGAGTAAAATAAAACAAAAATATGCAGATGAGCCACTTCAATGGCTCCGGCACAGGACATGTTATATCATGTCGTGGGCCGTCGGGGTCTTCTGTCACGTGTTGTGCGCACGACAACGGGAAGGAAAAAGGGCGGCGTGTGCGGGAATAAATACGTCTTGTCTGGACGGTCGGAACCTCCGTCGCTTTTCGCGACGGACCCTCAACACTGTCGTTGAGTAGAGAAACAGACTCCTAAGGTCTTCGGTGAAAGGATCCCACTGCGCATGCGTCAGCACTCCTTCCCAAGCTGGTGCGATACGCGACACCGTGTGCATCGTACGCATACTTTGTGATGAAGTTGTAAGCTGGCCAATTTCCGCGAGCACGGCTAAGGCCGCGTTGCAATGGGGCCGATTGTCTCGCTCGTACGGGTACGCTTTGCAATCCGCATGAGGGCGTGCGCCAGCATATTGAATTAAAATATGGGCCGTACCACTTAGGCAACGAACAGCTGTCCTTCGCGAGACAGTTTGCATCGTACGTTCACGTACTCAGAACGGGCTGAAAAATGCGCGCCAGGAGCGCTGTCAATCTCGTAACTTTCTTTCTTCACGCTGAGCTTACATTCAGCGCCAGGAACCTTATAAGTATAACAATCTAACACATTGCACAGTGCCTTAGTTTTGGTCATAAGCTAATAATGGTTGATAAATTAGTTGAACTCTTAACAGCTCGTTACCGCAAATACCTGCTCCCGAATGTTGACAACAGTGAGGAGGGAAAACTCCCAGCACCAAAGAATAACAGAAATTAGAAGAGTTCAACGCTGCTCAACCGAATATTAGGCGAAAGCCTCGCTTTAACCGAGCCGTATGAATGCGCCTTAGTGGCCTGGAGGGCTAACAAAATGCCAAGGTCCTGGCAGGCTGATTCTAACAGAACCGTTCCATGTGAAACAAGAGACCCAAGTTGACAGCTCCTGCCAGCCCACATATAAAGCCCCTCTTTAACCAAGCCGTATATGAACGTGCCTTATTGGGCTCTAGGAGTAACGTGAATACCAGGGTCCTGGCAGGCTGATTCTGACATAACCGTCCCAAGTGAAACGACAGACCCAAGTTGGCAGCTCCTGCCAGCTTGGGGTCGTCTACAGGGGTCGTCTAAAGGTCAAAGGTCAATGGTGGTCACCTCCGAGCCACGCTGACGGCTCACTGTAAGCAGTATTGCTTTCTCAATAAAAAATGGCAAGGTTTGGTTTCGCGCCCCATGTGCGCAAGCTTAGTAGGCCGAACCATGGAACGAAGAATAGTAAGCGCACCGACCTTTCGGGAGTCCTCGGTGGAGAGGTCGGCGAGCGAAGAGAGCGAGCTCTCGCTGGCGTTGTCCGAGCGTCGCGAGAGCGAGTCCGCCGCGCCCACATCCGGACACAGATCTCCCGAGGACCATGGGCCCGGTTCGGCCAGCGTCGAGTCCGGGAAGCGATGCCGGTCGCTCTGCACCACCTGCTGCAGTCCCACGCCGAACACCTGGCCACAAGGAATGTCTGCTGCGATAGAATACCAGCAGAGAGAAAAGGTACGCGTGGCTCGCTGAGTAAGCGTTTTGCGGCGACCGATGGGCGCTGGAGATTCAAATACAAAAACGGAGTGAGCATTAAATCGTTGTTGTACGTCAATGTTGTTTTTACCATGTTCAATGAAACACTGCTGCCGGAAACTCATGTCCAATGATGACGGAGGTCGTATTTTTACAAATAGCAGCTATGTCTTCAACTCTCTGCTCGGCGTAATGTTTTGTAAGCTCTACACAAAGAAATTACGTTAACGAAGTGCCAAGCTTATTTAGGATAGAATTAGGAAACACCATATTTGGCACGTTCGCCAGGACATTATGTCGCCCTGACGACATCAGTCCCACGTCCAAAGCTGTCGCATATGTACCAGTACACCAAAGCTATTCTTCGCTTCACAGCTGCGGCTACGCCAAAGCTGGTGGACCGCTGGCAATAGCGCGGGACTGACGTTACTTCAGAGCAGTAAAAATCGATGAAAAGATAATACTACGTAATTATAAGAGCAGTAAGTAAGAAGAAGTTGGCGTGCGCCGTGACTCTCTGGCCGCTTCCATCTACAAGAGAACGGCGCTATGCCCACACTGCTTCGATCCGTATGAATCTTGATTCGGCCGCTTTTGTCCACATCCAGCGACTGTAAGCGATTCAATAATAACAGAGCCCATCAGCATCCACCCAAGTTCAGCCATGCGGCTGCAGAAGAAAGCTATCCAGATTTCTCGAAAACGTTGCAGTTCCCGTGGAGCTGAATTTCTCTAGATGCTTTATGTTGCAGAGTCTGAATGGCAGCATCTGACTTCGTCATATGCGTGATCCGTTCGCCGCGATGCGCCAAGAAATCACGGCAAAACTTTCGTAATACGCGCACAATCCCGGGAATCAGCACGTAAACGTATTGTAGGTCAGCATCGGAAATTCGCGACGGTTTCTGGGGGCCTGAGAGGACTCCATTATTACTTATCATCACGTAAAAGGAGGAGCTACTTGTAAGCGATGTGAAACTATTCTGCAATAGCGCAAGCGTCGCACTGCGCCGTGAAGCGAGCGCTTGGTGCCACACACAAGGCTCCTGCCACATCGAATGTTGCAGGAGCCTTTTTGCCAACCTGTCAAGGTTTGTAAACGCGGAAAAGCCACCAGCGACCTGACACGGTTATAGCATGAATTGCCGGACACTCTTCTCTCTCATTGTAGGGGAAACAAGGAAGATACCAAAAGTGGGTGCCAAGTGGTTTCTACTCAATTTAAAAAGCATGTAATGATGCATAGTACGTGCAGTCGTGCATTGTGCGTCACTTAAGGAATAGTTTGTGTGGTATGTCTATAGCAGCTCACAACTGTGTTCTATTACATAAAATGGTCAGAAGTAGTGGTAAGGTGTCCTTGAAGCTTTCCTGCCTTCACGGTAGCCCCGACCACAAGGTTGTAGCCTGGAGTACCCGAAGTATTTTCAGTGGACTGAAAGTTCGAAAGAAAGACGACATCTTATCACTGAGATATATTTGTCGCTTAATGTCCATTACTCGCTGACATATTCCTAGAGCGGAGTCCAAATGGCGTTACCTTGAGCTCAGATCGTTTTGATGTGAAGAACGTTTGACAGCATCGAAAATTCTCGATAGGGAAGATCGCGTCACCTAGAACGCATTGGGAACAGCAATGCGGGCTCTTCGAGACAGCTCTTGGCGCTTCTAACCACTCAAAAAAAGTGCTAAATCCATGTTCCGTAGGCGTTAAACAAAGAGGAGAAGAAAAGGTTCGAGACGAAGCCAACGTTCTGCGGTAACAGTGTAAAAGCTAAGATGTTGCGCCGCTCAGTGACCATATGTAGCCCGGTTGTAAAATCAGCATTCAGTAGCGTTATAAATTTCTTGCACCTTACTACGAGCTAGTTTGTTAGTTTGTAATGAAACAATAATGATAAAAATAGCCATCGGGCTGGCTTGAAACGTAGATGAATCATAGAATTTGTCTTAACTAGGGGAGAGAGGGGAAAAGGGGAGTTACAAGCTTCAAAACAACATGGGTTACTGGCTAGGGAGGGCACTGTTTAGATGACGGCTCACGGTCAGACCTGTAACGCAGCAGGGGGTGCTAACAAAGCCTGGCTCCGCTGGACAGGCCGCCATTGGAAACTAACCCTGGCAACGTTTAACGCTAGAACCTTAGCTAATGAAGCTAGTTTAGCAGTGCTGTTAGAGGAACTAGAGGGTATGAAATGGGATGTCATAGGGCTTAGTGAGGTTAGGAGGCCGAATGAGGCATATACTGTACTGAAGGATGGGCATGTACTGTGTTATCGAGGCTTACCAGAGAGGCGAGAACTAGGAATAGGTTTCCTTGTCAATAAGTATATAGCGGGTAATATGGATGAATTCTATAGTATTATTGAGAGGGTTGCAGGCATCGTAATTAGGCTTAATAAGCGGTATAAACTGAAGGTTGTACAGGCCTATGCACCTACATGTAGTTATGATGACCAGGCAGTTGAAAGCTTCTATGAAGATGTAGAATCGGCACTGCGAAAAGTAAAGACGCAGTACACTCCACTAATGGGCGACTTCAAGCCAAGGTAGGGAAAAAACAGGCAGGAGACAAGGCAGTAGGTGACTATGGCATTGGTTCTAGGGATAGCAGGGGGGAGTTACTAGTTGAGTTTGCAGAGCGCATTAACTTACGAATCATAAATACCTTCTTCAGCAAACAGAAGAACCGGAAATTGACATGGAAAGGTCCTAACGGAGAGACTAAAAATGAAATCGACTTCATAATGTGTTCAACCCCTGCCATTGTGCAGGATGTAGAGGTAATCGGGAAAGTGCGATGCAGTGACCGCAGGATGGGGAGGTCCCGAATTGGCCTAAATCTGAAGAAGGAACGCAACAGATTAGTAAGAAAAAAACCCATCAACGAATTAGCGGTGAGGGGGAGGGCAGAAGAGTTCAGGATCTCGCTACAGAAAAGGTATTCAGTTCTAACTCAGGATGGCGACATTACCCTAGAGGCAAGGAACAATAATTTCAGAGATATCATTACTGAGTGCGCGGTAGAAGTAGGCGGTAGGATAGTTAGAGAGGATACCGGGAAGCTGTCTAAGGAGACGAAAGATTTGATTAAGAAACGGCAGAGTATGAAAGCTTCCAATCCAACAGACCAGATCGAATTGGCCGAGATATCAAAGCTAATCAATAAGCGCAAGGTGGCCGATATAAGGAAGTATAACATGGAGAAAATTGAGCATGCTGAAAACAACGGGGGAAGCCTAAAAGTTGTAAAGAAGAAATTGGGCATAGGCAAAAACCAGATGTATGCGATAAGGGACAAGGCGGGCAACGTCATCACTAATGTGGACAAGATAGTCAAAGTAGCCGAGGAGTTCTATACAGATCTCTACAGTAGCCAAAGTAGTCAGGACCGTAATAAGATTGGCGGTAGGGAAAAACAGTCAGACGTTCCACCAGTGACGAAGGACGAGGTCAAGAAAGCACTAGAAACTATGAAAAGGGGAAAATCAGCTGGAGAGGATCAGATAAGTAAAGATTTTCTGAAGGACGGGGGGGGGGGGGGGGATATCGTGCTAGAGAAACTGACCGCCCTGTATACGCAGTGCCTGGAGTCATCGACGATACCCGAACCATGGAAGAATGCAAACATTATCCTCATTCACAAGAAAGGGGACTCTAAGGACCTTAAAAATTACAGACCAATAAGCTTACTGTCTGTTACGTATAAGGTATTTACTAAGGTAATCGCTAATAGAATCACGACAACCTTAGACTGCAATCAAGCAAAGGATCAAGCAGGGTTTCGGAAACGGTACTCTACTATCGATCATATCCATACCATCAATCAGGTGATAGAAAAATGCTCGGAATATAACCAGCCCTTATACATAGCATTCATTGATTACGAAAAAGCATTCGACTCAGTTGAAACCTCGGCGGTGATGCAGGCATAGCGAAATCAGGGGGTAGACGAGCCGTACGTGAAAGTGCTGGAAGATATATATATAGTGGCTGCACAGCAACAATAGTTCTGCATAAAGAAAGTAACAAAATTCTCATAAAGAAAGAAGTTAGGCAAGGAGACACAATGTCCCCAGTACTAATCACAGCTTGCTTAGAGGAAGTATTCAGAGACTTGGAATGGGAGCAGTTAGGCATAAGGGTAGATGGAGAATACCTCAGTAATCTGCGATTTGCTGATGACGTTGCCTTGCTAAGCAACTCGGGGGATGAACTGCAAATAATGATTGATGACCTAGACAGAAAAAGTAGAAAGGTAGGCTTGAAAATCAATATGCAGAAGACTAAGGTAATGTTCAACAGCCTCGGGAAGGAACAGCAGTTTACATTAGGTAGCGAAATACTGGAAGTAGTAGGCGAATATGTCTACTTAGGACAGGTAGTAACCGCAGACCCGGATTATGAAAAAGAAATAACAAGAAGAATAAGATTGGGATGCAGCGCAATTGGCAAGCACTCCAGATTATGACTAGCAGCTTACCGGTATCGCTCAAGAGGAAAGTATACAACAGCTGCATCTTGCCTATACTCACCTATGGGGCTGAAACGTGGAGGCTAACCAAGAGGAGTTCTACTTAAGTTGAGGACAACCCAGAGGGCTATGGAACGAAAAACGGTAGGGGTAACATTAAGAGATAGAAAGCGTGCAGAGTGGGTCAGAGAAAAAACTCAAGTTACCGACATTCTAGTAGAAATTAAGAAGAAGAAATGGACATGGCCAGGACATGTAGTGCG
The DNA here is from genome assembly GCF_055883805.1 of Amblyomma maculatum. Classification (NCBI taxonomy): domain Eukaryota; kingdom Metazoa; phylum Arthropoda; class Arachnida; order Ixodida; family Ixodidae; genus Amblyomma; species Amblyomma maculatum. The sequence continues at coordinate 204,789,523 of NC_139347.1, read as the reverse complement.
AAGAGAGGATAACCGATGGTCGCTGAGGGTAACAAACTGGATGCCAAGGGAAGGAAAGCGTAGCAGGGTGCGGCAGAAAGTTAGGTGGGCGGATGAGATTAAGAAGTTCGCAGGGGTCAAGTGGATGAAGCTAGCACAGAACCGGGTCAAGTGGAGAAATATGGGAGAGGCCTTCGCCCTGCAGTGGGTATAATCAGGCTGATGATGATGATGGTGATGATGGGTTCTTTACGTACCCCGACGGTTTCCTCGCTTTCTCGAGTTCAGCAGGCTTATGCACCTAAACGCTAGCCCTTGCAGAGGCATCAGGTCGTAACGAATATGTTTTACAATGCGCTGTAGATCTCAAGCGCTCTGCATGGTGTCATAATTGTGTTCAGACTAGATGCCAACAAAGGAAAAGTTTAGTCCGGCCACCATACAGCGGGTGTACCCCAGTACACAGAGCCCCAAAAATTACGGAACGAATTTCTTGCATTCTCTTATTTCTATTCCCATTTAATGACAGAGACGTGGGCGCTAAATAAGATCTGAGTCGCAGACGTAATTCGGCGGTGGTAAAGAAGCGAGGCCGCGCTCTTATGGTTCCGGGCATTATTGCTCTGCGCAAAAACCTTAGCAACGCTGACTTTACCTAACCGGTAGTGACAAGAGACAAAAACTAGAGTGTATTTTAGTGTCGCTACCATCAGCGTCATCGTGGTTACAATCAGCCACAAAAATGACCGCCTTCTCAGCAATCGCGCTTGAATAAAAATATGGCCTCGTCCGCTGCTCCATGCAAGGACGAACATTTCGTCCGTGTAAAGACTGTGGGAAGCGAAGCAGAAAGTTTAAAAGTTGGCAGAAGGAATTTATACAACTAGAAGATGGGATGATGACAGCGCGATAGAGCTACTCAAAACTGTAAATACTCTACCAGCCTCGTAAAAAAAGACCAAAACAAAGAAAAGGTTGCCCATGGACTCTAGAATCATAAACTTCTGTCGCTATACCCGTAAGTGGCGTAGATATGATTTGCACTCAATGTGCGTTCGCTAAAATTGCAAAATGTGGAAAGCTTCATACGTGCTTATATTCGCAAAATAATGACCGAACATGACACAGTCGCTGCGTATTTCCTTTATCGCGATGCCCTCCCTGATTGCACAAAATAAATAAACAGGTGTACTTCAAGAATGCTATTCCAGAAGGGGAAGCAGCGAGCCCAAGGGTCGCCAAACTTTCGCCTTATAGTGGCCTGTCCGTCAACCTCTCCGAGAATGACGTCACTGGTTGACGAAGTCACGCACCCGTCGTGCAGGAAATCACACGCAGAGCAAAGCATTCAGAGTGGTTTTCGTTGGCACGTATATAGTGACGCCTTCTCACTACGACGCTGCCGGGAAAAGACTCAACGTGAAGTGTTTATAAATACGGAAAGGTCCTCTGACTCGAGAAGCCCTATACAGGCTCCATCTCTTTGGAGCAGTGAAGATGGTTCTGCGCGAACTGAATGACTTGCTCAGATGTAATGGGTTGCATAAAGTACCGAGCCTCACCATCAAAAAAGATCAAAGTGAGAAGACCAGGTCTTACCACTTTCTTTGCGACTCTCGAAGAAGCTCGTGGTAATGGCCTTTTTGCGCAGCAGGGCAGGTCTTCTGCGAAGTTTCGCCGATGCCTCCGAAGCGTCATCTGTTGCACATACCCCACAGAAAAAATTCCGTGAGAGAGTACATGGAGCGCTTTGTAAGTAGAAAGTTTCAAGGCTCCAAGTGAATATGGCTCTATATCATTGCCAGTGGAATTTAGGTGCATGACATCATATGTGCATGGCTACCTACTGACGAATGCACAGTGAACTGATGATGGTTAGATATTATATGTTCGAATTTATGCAGTGACACCATCATTTCAGTAGCCCGTCACATAAAATTGCACCATAATTGCATGGCAACCTTCACTGACGATACCACTAAGAATATACTGGTCAAACAGAACAGGTTTAAATTTGCACGCTAGGAGCACGACGCGGCAACTGCGTTAAAATATTAAAGCTGAGTAAACTAAGATTAGCTTGAATTGTTTTGAATAACATGGAACATTGGCGAAAATGGCATTATTAGATACAAAAAGAATAAATCCACATGCTCAAACTACATGAAGGTATACTTAAAAATCACCCTATACTCGTGCAACTGCGTCTTGCCACACTAAATAAATCGCTCTGCAACATGCGACTTCTAAAAAAACTGAAGTTACGCTTAAACTGTGTAGTTAACAAAATTTTCAAGAGCAGTCATGTTCAAAAACAGTTTGGCTACATGGCTTGCTTTTGTGGCAAACACCAAAATCCTTCCAGGCAATTTCTGTCCCTCCACCTTAAGAACCTGATGACCAAGGCTGAAAATGGCCATAGGAACAGAATATTGCGTTTGAGCTGTTAGGTCTCATAGAACACCACTATGTCTGCATGCCCGCCTCGTGCATTTATTCTTCGCAAGAACCGCAGCTATACGTAGCTTGCTAACCTCTAGGGATGTCCACCTTGCAGCCCAAGCCGATGCTCTGCAGCCTATTTACAGCGAGCGGGCGGAAGCCCGATGCCTCCATCTCGGTGAGCGCCACAAGCGTCGTGGGCCGTAGCGTCAGACGGCCTCCTGTCCGGGAACGCCACCGGCAGCAGCCCTGAAACCACAGGACGACGCATATGGACATTGCATCACACTTCATCAGCAGCTGAACCACGAACAAATACTGTTACGGGGTAGGATCACAGGAGACAGGCGCAGTCACTCGCACACCCACCGGCTCCATCGTTCTTCTTCTTCTCTCCCTTCCGCGCGCTTGCCCCGCGCTTCCTCTTCTTCGCGCCGTAACATTGGTAACATCTAACAGACCGCGTCAACCATGTTCCTTATTAAAGCCTCTGCACTTGGTGTCGGCAGGTGAGCGGAAGCACTTCCTGGGGGTATTAAAATTAATTGCTTCAAATCATGCACAGGACGCAGAGGACCATTTACCGCTCTTGCCTGCCGAAAGCAATGCGATCTTACTATCACGTTGTGGCCATTGTGCACGCGCGACTGGATGAACCAAATGAATCCTGCTGAGCCACGGCCGCTCGATGGAAGCGCAGGTGCGGCCTGCTGCATCGCGCCGCCGTCAATGGGCGAGCGTGTCCTTGGGGAGTTTACAGTTGCGCCCGCTGTTTCTGCTGAGGGCGCCACTGTTCAGGGACACGTCACCGTCGGGATGCGGGCTCGGGGCGCGCGGTTTTGTTGGTCTCTGGACGCGTTCGCCTCAGATCGGCGTAATCAGCTCAAGTTTTATTGTGTGCGCGTGTGTGAGCTCGTTTACGTCTAGACGGGACGCGTTTGCGCTGTGTGCTGGGCTCGCTTCGTGCTTTTTGCTGTGCGCACGTGCGGTGGTCCGTCTCACGCGTGCGGCGCAATGCCGCGAAACTGCTGTGTGCCGCTCTGCGACACAAACGCGAGAAAAGACCCTACCATGAGGTATCATGAGTTCCCATGCGACCTCCAGCGTAGGGAAGCGTGGCTCAAGAATATCTCCCGCCAAAGACAAGCGGGAAAAAGTAGCAAGTGGGCGCCTAGCTACAGGTCTCTGGTATGTTCCTTACATCTCACAGAGAATGACAGAGAGCTCTTCGAAATTCAGTCAGAACTACTGGTTAAGCCAGTCAGGTTCCTTACTCGTGCACACGTTGAACCAAACAACCTGGAGAAAATGAAAGTTTGCAGGGCCACTCAAATCTTTTCTCCGGCAGTAATAGCAACGCTACAATTTCTTCAAGAGAACCCGGAATGTCATCCTAAAGCATGCCACTTCAAAGACAGCTCGGCTACAATATATTTCATGCGAATGGTTGCGAAATGGTGTGCCCTACATGATATCGGTGCAGTGAAGGCAAGCGGGACGCATGAGAAAGCATTCTTTTTAACAGATGATGAACGACTCTCCTGGCTGGAGCTAGATTTCATCTGTTACTTGGAAGACCTCCAAATGAATGCTGGGCGGTCGAGGCGAATCACAAAAGAGACCTACGAAGCCACACTCCTGACAACATGGTCAACAGTGGCACTGATTGAATATCTCCTTGACCACCTAAAGTAGGTTCTTTTTTTCTCGGCTCAGTTTTACGTTGTTTGCAACAGGTTACTCAAATGAATTTCATAATTGCAGCTTCCACTATGTCTTAACACGCGGGCTAAACAGTGACCCTGTGGAATCGCTATTTAGCTGTCTTCGGCAGTTCAACGGCGGCAACGACCGGGTGGATGCCAGGGCTGCACTTTTGACAGCGGAGAAACTGCTAAAGGTACTGCTTAAAAATATTCCAAAGTGTGCTCATCAAGGTCACGTTAACATGGTGATCACTTGGGCCAGTTCTTCTGTCCCCGTGTCTTTCGCTGGTACAATATGCAAGGTCACATTCCTCTCTTTTTTTTTTTTTTCAGGTTGGCATCCTTCAAGCAGCGAGAAGTGGCAATGCACCCACTTCTTCTGAAATGAAAGCAGCGCTGAGGGTAACAAGTCCAGATGCTGAAACATATGCCCTGCCAACTGCCATTGAATTTGCTACCAGGGAGCTGACCAGTGAACTCGGATCTTTAACGCTGTGTTATGAAGCAGAGGAACACTTTGAGGTAACACCAGTAGCGTTTCTCGCTGGTTATGTTGCGAGAACATGTCAGGAAAAGGTACGAACTGTTTTTTTTTACATAAACATACACATTGTTTTAAATTTTCCTCTTGTCTGAACGGCCTTGGAAGCAAATAAACCTGTGCATACAATATTTGTTTATACTCTTGAGATTGTCTGAGTAGGAGCCAATACGATAGCGTTAAAAGCCCCGTTCCGCAGAAACAATGGTGACCGCCTTGTCGGCAAAACGCCGTGGGAATGTCCGTGGCAGGAGGTTTTTTACAGGTGATATGGCCGGACCCTGATTGTTCGGCGGGATGTGTGGTGCAACGAGACCACATGACATGATAAAGTTGGCAGGAGCTGCGAACTCTGCAGCTTCGTTAAGATGAGAGGGTGAGATGGGAATGAAAACCGGGATCCTTGGATCATGAGTCAGGCACGCTACACCGAGACTACACAGGGACGTTCGTATGACTTGGTTAAAGCGGGGCTTTATATCTGTGTCGGGTGGTATATTTAACATAATGTGGTTGCCTCCGACTGTATGCTAAAGAGTATGCATGAGAGGGATAGAGGCGGTAATTAAGGGATGTGTTTAATAAGCGGGTAGCAAGTGCATGTATGCTAATGAGGATCCGTAAGGGGAGAAAGCTCCAAATTTGTCTACCACTATACCAAGTTGTTGGTTTATGTGATATTTTCTGATGGTTTTCAGGTGACGTGCGAGTCGTGCAAGACCCTGTTGCAGGAACCAGAGCCAACCGACCCTGTTTACGGGCTAATGAAAAACATGGACAACGGAGGCATGGTATACCCCAAAATGGAAGCAATCAAGCTTTGTCAGCTTACGTGCGTCTTCATTAACCGGATGATGAAATCTCAAGAGGTCCGGCGAAGCAGCAAGCTGTGTGAACTGTTCATTTCAGTTTTGCTTCCGCACTTTACACAGCACCCGCAGCTAATCTGCGAAAAAAATAACCGTGCCCACACTGAGGAGCTTTGCAAGATATTCCTAAGTAAGCTGCTGCGCCCACTGATAGCGAACTCGGCCGGGAATCTCAACGAAACAGTGGAGCGACTTTTAAGGCTATGCCGTAAACCTCTCTCCAGGAAGGTTCTCCGTTTGTGAACGTCTTCTTCCTCTTTTTGTGTAACTGTGCAATAAATGTATCTAGTCTTGCTGAAGTAGTTTGTGGTTTCCTCGGCTCCAGTTGCGTTTAGAAAAATTCACAACTTCACTATACTAAATGCATTTGTTTTTCTAAATTAAAACAGTTTACAACCTTGATGTTCCACGGAAATGTGCTGAATATTAGCGAAGCATTAAGCAATTTTTCTGATCGCGGGTAAGCTAGTTTCAAACTGGAAGACTTGATGCGCAATCTTGAGACTAGAAATTGTTGAATGCTAGCTGTAAGTTGCAAAGTAGAGTACAGTCGCCCAGTCACAGTAGGATCACATTTTGTTATTGGATTGCGCTGGCAGCATAGAAGAGGTTAACATCAATCTTTTGTATACGCGTTTTATGCAAGAATGAGTAAACGGTATGAAAATGACACGCAATGAATGCGCGGCATTGTGATGTAAAGGATAATACATTGTGCTACCTTGGCCGCTGTACGGCTTCCAATTGCTGACAGACGAGTGAAATTTTCATCTGACAACCAATTTGACCCGAATGCACATCACGGTAAAGCGCGAACTATCGAGCGGCTTTGAACTACCGTCACAATAAGTTTTTGGTGTACACGCCAGTATATACATCCTTGCGAAGAAAACGCGGTAGTGCTGACATGTTCACACTAGACATGACAGTATATAGGAATTCATGTTTCAAAATTGTGTGAAACGGAGCTCTTAAATCCTTAAAACAGTAAGCTCCGACCGTACTGACGCCTCGCTCAAAGCGCAGCCAGGCGCAGCTCTCCGCGCGCGGCTGTCCCCGAACGGTGGCGCCGCGGCGATGGCGACTAAAGTCGCTTTAGTGGCGACGGGAAGTAGGCGCCTCCCGCGGGTTTCGGGCGATGTAGCAGGCCGCACCTAGTGCGCGCTTCCATCGAGCGGCCGTGGCTGAGCTAATGCAGCGGGTGAAGAAAGCGGCACCAGAGCGGAGAAATAGCTTTGAAGGGATTCTCTAGAATTATACCTGCGTTGGCATCATCCCTACAAAGTGAAGGAAATATTAGCCTCGAGATCGAACAAGGTCGCCATCTTGCGACGCGGCGGCGAACCCTGCTCAGTGTCGATGCGCACTCGCGTCGTCTGCTAGCCGACAGTGTTTACGCGCGGCGTGCCTATGCCTTAGTGTCTGATGTTTGTTGCGCGATTGCAGTCCGCTCTTATTCACCTATCTGCTTCTAACGAAATGATGATGAGCAGGTTTCGCAAACTAGCCGGCAATATTTGTCTTTATCCAGTATTTCATGCCGCATAAAAACATCGTCTGTTGGTCTTCAGCGCTTGAGGTTCTTTTCCGCGTGGAATCTCGAACACAGCAGGGATGTCGCTATGCACCGAGTAAAATCAAAGGAACTGGTTGCCGTCGTCCGTAAACCCTGATGTAACCACCCAGAAAGTATATACTTTCAATTGTGTTTGGAATCCTACAGCTACTGATGCAGGAGCCGACCGGAATACTGCTGCCGCGAAGAATGCAGATTGAAAGGTCATTCTGTGCCCTCTTTACGTATGACGGTTGTTCGACTGCTTTCTTCTCGTCATGTTAACCATTCTGAAAAAATTTAAGCGGAGCTGCTATCTTCCGTTAAAAGCCATTGTTTCTTATAAAAGAAATAGAACAGCATCATATTTCATACGGGGGCTTACGTATCTGGCTTCCCTTCTATCTTGACCGCGTTTGCATCTATGCCCCAATAATTATATTTGCTAGGCGCAATAATACGAATAGAGGCAGTTTTCTTCGAAACTTTCACTTCGACCCTTTTCTTGATATTCCCAAAATTTGCTTTGCATTAGTTATTCGGAGCTATTCCGGGGCCTACCACTACGACATTATTACTTTCTCATTCCCACCTTCCCTTACGGCTCTATGCGAGAGAACACCTTTTCTTTCATATAAACTTATATAATATATATATATATATATATATATATATATATATATATATATATATATATATATATATATATATATATATATACTACATTGGTGCTGCAGCACTACTACCCGCATTCTCGCAAAACCCCGATGATTGATTTCGTCCGATTTGAACTGTGACTTTTCTGAGACGTCAGGTGTCTACAGAGACAAGTGTGATAGATACTGCTCCTTTGCTTTCCTGTAAAACAATCATAGAACGCCGGTGAACTTTGATAATGCCACATCCCTCCGAAGAGAGCTGGGACCAACTTCTTACCCGCTCAGACAAGACGATGGTGGTGGTGGTGAAAACATTTAGTGTTATATGTACGGATAGATATAGACACTAGGTGGGATGCCTAGACAGGCACTCCATTGGCGTTTGCCGCAGCCGGGGAGCGCTTCGTTAAAACCTTTTGGACCTCGAGGCTGCAGCAGCCGGGCAGGGTCGCCACCCAGTTCTCTCGAGTGAGGTTGGGGGTAAGGAGCAAAGAGGGGTTTTTCTGGCAGGCCCACACCATGTGGTGGGTGTCCGACACCTCCCCACAGTGCAAGTACAGTCCGTCAAAATCTGGTTCAAAATGTTTTCGAGTAGCCGGGCACAACATTGTATTGGTGAGCAGGCGCAGGAACACCCACTCGTTAGCCTTCTCCAGCCCTTTGAACGGGAAGGGAAGACGTAGGTGCGTGGATCTGTAATATTCACATATTTCTTTAAATTTGTACGCTGGGCTGAAATCACAATCCATGTCCGCGACGGGTCCCGTGGTAAATGCCCGGAGAGAGAGCGCGAGAGCGGCGACGTCGGATGCCTCATTCCCTTGAAGACCTGGTGACAAGGAGTCAACTAGAGATTCGTATGCGGGATCCGAATCGCGACTACAATTTTGGTAGATGCGGTAAGCTAGGGGTGCAGTCCACCCTTGCTGTACGTTCCGACAAGCCCCTCGCCAGTCGGTTATTGTGTATTTGGAGGAGCTGCGAGGGCGATGGCAACCTTTTTTGCGTGGGTTGGTGACTGGGCCTTGAACGTAAGACCGTCTACTGTTTTGCCCTTGTGGATGACCGCGGCTGTGTACCAACCTCTAGGATTCGGGCCAAGCACGTCCACGTAGAAAACTGGTTTGCCTATATCACGACCTACTGCAGTAGGTCGTGGCCTCCATTATGGCTGTCCAACGCTTCCGCCCGCGCCATTATGGTCCTCATTGGAGATGTTGGCGGGGAGAAGCCGCACATGGAGGCTGCGTCGTCATTTTTCGGGAATGCGATATCTCTTTGTGAGTTGGGTGTGTTGGATGCCAAGTCGGGAAAAAAGACGGCGACCCGACTCTGTATTTGTCAGACGCATGTATTGATGGGTCAGGTGGGCCTCCCAAAGCTCCTTGAAAGTATTCACCACACACAGCGCAGCTGGCGCTTGTCTCGTGGGCCCAGAGCGTCGCCCCCAACCTGGAGACCACGCCAGGCCGACATGCCTTAATGATTACACTCTTTTGGCAATAAAGGTTATTTCTCTCTCCCTCTTTTGATTTTAGAGCGCAGCTCTTTGGCATCAGTTCCTGGGTTTCGCGTCAGCGTCGGCGTCGGCCTCGTAACCAGCTCCGCCCCCCTTTCATCCCCCCAGCGCTAGCAGCGACCGACTGACACTGCTGGATGCCGCTGACGCCGCTAGAGAGTCAAGATAACGTGACTGCATAGAACACCGTCGCCGCCATGCGGAAAGAGGAGGGGAGGGTCCCCCCCCCCTGTTCCTGTGTGGCAGATAGGGGGCTCTTCAGTTGCCGACGCGCCGGTTATTTCACGTAGGCCCCGGCACGTCGACGAATACGTGACCACCTTCCCACTGCTAGTCCTGGTTCTTGGCGCTGCCGAAGCGAGGGTATCATATTTTTTGCGTCGGCATCGGCGGCGTTGTCCCTGAAACCAACTCCGCAGCTGAGGTTGACTCACTATCGGCGTCAGCAGCATCAGTCAGTCGCTACTATCCCTTCCCTCCTCCCTTTATCGCGTTGTCCGCTTGCTGCGCGCACTTCTGCCCCCATCGTTTGCCGCTGGGTGTACACGCCGCCCCCCTCCCCCCTCTTCCTGCGAGTCTCCGGTTGTCAAAGCGCCGGCTCGAACTTAATTCCTTTCTTCGCTCCTCCTCCAATGCAACCCCTGTGCGGTGGCAATCAGGGAGCCAGATCGGTGGCGGCGGATCTGTGTATGTGCACCGCCCGAGCCGAAATTGCCGCTGCCGTTCGCCACTGCGAAATTATCTGCTAGTTCTTTCTGAGCCATGAGCGAGACGAATGTTGACATAAAGACAAACAGGAATTTCTTCACACTTATGCGGGAGAACATCCCGTTCCTCTCGCTCGTAACGCGTCCCACGGCTGTGACAACCTCGCGAGGCACTTGTATAGATCTCGTCTTTGAGAATCAAGCATTGGTGTACCAAGTCGAACATATATCAGTCTATTTCTCCGACCACAAAGCTTCCTTCATGACTGTCAAGAACTGTTAGTGGAGTCTTTGTTAAAGGAATACGTGTGCAAAATTAAAAAAATTCTGTGATAGCGCATACATGTGTTGCTCGATTTCTTTGCCTCAATCTATCGAAAAGGTGAAACAGCTTATTTGCTGCGCTCAAATTTAGCATTAGGAAGTAACGTAATCGTAAGTAATTTTTTTTTATGTGTTCAACGAAATGCTCGGTCTGTTCAACAAGGGGCGCGCGATGCACAGCAGCGTTGTCTTTCGTATGATTAAGTGTGATTCGTATTCAACGCCATCTGTGATAAAAGCATTACTTTAAGAAGATCGTATCTGTGAAGCACATGCAATGTGTGATCGGAAACGTGGCCGCCTGATTAGCACAGCTATATAACATTTAATAATTGAGACACAGCTAACGCAATCCTGTCAAACCGCCCTGCAGCTGTACGATATTCCGCGATTAGCTGAATTATACCATCTATTGGTTTTTAGCAAGCGAGCAAAATGTAATTAGACATTAAAGGAGAGGGCCCTGCCGTGGTGATGCAGCGGTAAGGCGCCCGACTACTATGACAGAGTTCTGGGGTTCGATCCCGACCACGGCAGCTGCGTTTCGCTGGAGGCGAAACGAAGCTGCGTTCGTATGCTGTACAATGTCAGCGCAAGTTAAAGATCCCCAGGTGGTCGAAATTACTCCGCAGCCCTCCACTACAGCTCCTCTTTCTCTCTTTCCACTTTCACTCCCACCTTCCTCTCTTCCTTTATGGCGCGGTTAAGGTGTCCACAGAAAATAAGTGAGGCAGTTACCGCGCCTTTTCCTTCCTATAGATCAATCAATCAATCAGGTGGCTCAACTACTGAGCCAGTAGCAGGCCCGTGCATTTTCTTTTCCTTCTTCCTACCGCCACAACAACGATCCTGCAGGTGTTCCTCTCTGCTGCCATTCTTCATCCAGGTATTACCATCGGCCCCGCAGGGGTGGTGCAGTGGTAAGTCGTCCAACGACTGTGCCGGAGTACCCGGGTTCGAACCCGACCTCGGGGTCTGCGTTTCGATGGAGGAGAAACGAGTAGGCGTCCGTGTGCTGTGCGATATCAGCGCACATTAAAGATCCCCAGATGGTCGAAATTACTCCGTAGCCCTTCACTACGACTCCTCTTTCTCTCTTTCCACTTACACTCCCACCTTCCCCCTTCCCTTACGGCGCGGTTGAGGCGTCCACAGAAAACAATTAAGGAAGGTACCGTGCCTTTCCCTTCCTATAAATCAATCAGTCAGGTATTAACATAGTGTGCTTACCACGCTGAATTTTAGATCTTTTATGGCCCTAAGAGCGGCGGAGTGATTGATTTATAGGAAGAAAAAGGCCCGGTAACTGTCTCACATGTTTTCTGTGGACACCTCAACCACGCCGTAAGAGAAAGGAGGAAGGTAGGAGTGAAAGCAGAAAGAGAAAAAAAGGAGCCGTAGTGGAGGGCTACGGAGTAATTTGCCAGGGATCTTTAACGTGCGCTGACATCGCACAGCACACGGACGTCTCTTCGTTTCGCCTCCATCGAAACGCTGCCGCCGAGGTCGGATGCGAACCTGAGAACTCCGGCACAGTAGTCGGGTGTCACTAATAGCGGCGGGAAAGCCTCTAGTCACCACGTTAGAGAGGAAGGGAGAGAGCACTGAGCCTTGCGTCATGAAGGTCTTCCTTGATGGGGCTGGGGCAGGTAGGTCACCGTCGCTTGCGGCAGGGGCTAGCCTGCCACTTAATTTTTATCTGTTGTTGGCCGTCATCGCACCCGCCACCGCTTTGGCGGTGGACGACGGCTGTTGTTGCGGCGCGCGTCTTTTTCTCCGTCTTCCTTTTCTTTCTTCTCTATTTTCTCTTCTGTCTGCACGAGGCAGTGGAGGTGACTCAGCTACAGAGCAGTAGCAGGCCCGTGCATTTTCTTTTCCTTCTTCCTACAGCCACAACAACAACAACGCCCTTACTTCCCAAGAAGGCACTAGAGGATTCTGGATTCTGAAATTTTAGTTTCAGCATCCGTTTTGTCAGGAAATCAAGTAATTATATGTCGTCTCGCCGACTCCGAATTCCGGGAGTTCAGCGAGAATTGCATCGTGCTGTACGTTGTCAAAGGCTTTTGATAAGTCTAGAGCTTCGCGTGTCTGGATTTTGGGTATGATCAACCGTTCCCTTCTCTCTGCCAGCGGAAAATACCGCCCCACCTCCTCACCACGTCGTTTACATTCCCTAGTTTGCCCGCAGCAGTGTGTTCCAAAACGGCAGCAGGGCCGCAACCAAGTGAATTATTTCCCAAGCATAGACATTCCTCTCCCTTCTGCGCCACTGTGGTATAATAGCGTGAATCCAAAAATAAAGCACTCATAATGCTAGGCAATGCATCTCAGAACGAACCGCATACGGACTGCTTGTCAAAGCAGCACGTTTCTAAGACGCAGTTTCGAGGCATCGGATTGCTGCTTCCAGACATTCGAATAACCGAGTTCGACATCCTATTGGGATTTTACCGATGGCGGTTGAAGTAGGCGGACACGCGTCACTTCGACTCGGCAAATTTTGACCGATTTCACTGTACCAACGCTTTTTCGCCACTAGATTTCATTCGGAACTGAAAGTCATCAAGTGCTGGATCCCCTGGATGTCATATTTAATGCAGTAGGACCGTTTGTTTGGATGTTTACCGGACTTGAAAGTTCCAAAGCGGGCGCCAGACCGCTAACCCTGACGGGACGCCCAGCATGACATCGGGAGAGCATGGGACGCTAGACTTATTGACGACAGCGGCGCCGAGCACCGACGCTTCTTCAAAGAGAGACCATATGGCAGGGCCAAGTCAAGCCCCAAGTGCGTCGCCACAACCACCAAATGCCCTCCTTGACGAATTCCAAGGGATGGATGAAGACTACTTTGGAGACGCCGAGTCAGGAAGCGTAGACGGTATCCCGTCAGATTCTTTATCGGAGCGCGTCGGGTACAACAACGATGCCAATTGGGAGCTTGTTCAATCCAAGCGCCAGGAAAAAAAAAAAACTTCAGAGTCAAGGACAACGGAAAGGCACGGGAATCGGCCCGGACGCCCCAGCTCACGATGGAAAATCACTGGGTAATGCGACCGGCTTCAACAAGGCTGGACAGGGGGAGCAGAGGAGGCCTAGGCGAAGACTGCCGCCACTCCCCAAAAATGACATCAAAATAATTTTTCCTCAAAGCGAGCGACAGAATTAAAAACCACAAAAAAAAGACCAGACACAAAATTATGTGGGTATCGGGACACATGGGGGTGGCAGGGAGATACGAGGCTGACAGGATAGCTCGAGCATACACTACTTTCCGAGCATCCGACGGGTCCGCGGAACTTTTGCCAGCACCCAAGGCATACTCGGCCATACTAGAAAACTATACAGGAACAAGAATGCGATATCCCCCACCGCACAGTTCTCTCACCAGAGAGAAAGCTGTCAAATGGAGACAATTAGACGGCTTCATACCCAAACCTACACATACTAAACAAAATGCACCCTACCATATACGCTGACAGATGTCCGTGGTGCGATGAAAAACCAACACTATATCACATCACATGGGTATGTCAAAACATAGATGTGGTCCCCAAAATTCGAAACCCGAGTGCGGAACAATGGGAGACTCTGCTGTCCAGTGACCGCTGCGAAGACCAGCAAGGTCTAGTAGAGCGAGCCCAACGGGCGGCAGCAGCCAGCGGAGCCCTGGACTGAGGGCTACCGACCATTGTGAAAAAGTGGACGAAGTCGACGGAGAAGACTCTTGTGGATACAACAAGCAGACATCTCTGAAGACGTCCAAAAACCGCCAAATAATATAGGGCTAAATAAAGTTTTTCCTCCTCCTCCTCGACCCAAGAAAGGTATCATGGTGAAATCACTCACCACACACCAAGTAGCGCGCGCCGTTATCATGGCGTGCGGCCAACAATGCAAGGACGAGGACATACTTGTAAGGCTTCTTACAGGATCCAACATCATTATCGTTAGCACCCCACATGAAGAAACGGCTCACCTGGTGCGGCGCATTACCCACTTTAAATTCGCTGGAAAGTCGTACGAGGTAAACGCTTACGTGGAAGCTCCAGAGGACGTCTTTTGCGGCGTAATACACGGTGCTGACCCAGGTACGTCTCCTGAAGAGCTCAAAGCACACCTACGAGTCTGAACTCAAGGAGTAACCATTCTCCAGGCAAGGATGCTTGGAAAATCCAAGACCGCAGTGACCACGTTCGACGGCCCGATCTTGCCGAAATTCGTAATATACTACGGGAGTGAACTACCGTGCTACCAGTACCGCCCCACGAGGCAAGTGTGCTACGTCTGTTTCCAGCAAGGACACCGCTCCGATGTGTGCCCCACACCGGACATTATTGTGTGCGTACTGTGCGGAGATCAAAATCCGACGAAAGACCATGTGTGCGAGCTCAAGTGCCTATTATGCGGTGAGGCACATCGCACCGGATCCAAAGAGTGCCCAAAGAGACAGAAAAACGCAAGACCAAAGCTCAGCGGGGAAAGAGGACGCAGTAACCAACGTGGGCGACCACGCAAGCGATGGTTCAGCTCAGAAGGAGAGACCTCGAGGAGCCGATCAAGGTCCAATCCCTTCTCACCTCTGTCGCCGGCCGGCTCACAGGAGGGGTACAAACAAGAAAAGCAGAAAAAGAAGCTTTCCCAGAAAGGCGGCAGCAAGGTAAGCTGAGCATCTACTATTGATCCGCACTCGGTACAAAAACGTAGTAACACCAACAATACAAACAACAAAAATATTCCTGTCAAAGAAGCTACAGACGCGAGCAGTGATGCACTCAGACGCGAGCTTGAGCTCGCTCGACTCAAACAAATGAGCTCGAACGCAAGGTCGAGGAACTACCAAAAACACTAAAGGCACAACAGCGGGAGCTTGAAATCACTAGAGCCCTTCCAAAACAGCCACAAGCATCCAACAATGGAGAACTTGAAACACGAATGCAACAGATGATGCAGCAGATGATGCAGGATATGATGCGGCATATCTAATCTCAAATGCAACAGATGCAAGCACAATTTCAGGGGCAGATCTCAGAAATCAAAAGTGCTTTTCGAAAACAGACATAACGAAAACATTAGGGAAAGAGCGTACAACCGTCCAGCGTTAACGGCGTTCGCTGTCGAACTAGGCAACAGCACGAACACGTAAACATGACCAAGACGCGTCAGCAAGACCAAGAAAACTTAGAACTTTGGCAATGGAACTGCAGAGGCTACTGTAAAACGCAGGCCCTACTAAAACAATACACAAACACACAGCTTACACCCCCCGATGTGATTGCGCTCCAAGAGACTGGAGGAACCAGGCCCTCTTTACTGGGGTACGATGTTTACGAGAGCCAAAACGGAGGTAAAGCAGCCGTTCTAGTCATCAAAGCCATCACCGCGATCAGGCACGATACCATCGCCGACACGGACATGGAGCACGCGCTTGTCTAAATCATTCCGAAAAAGCGAAAGGGAAGGAGCACATTTGTACTGAACGTGTACAGCGCGCGAAGACAAAGAAAAGTCAAATTCTTCGAACTCTTCCACGGAGCGCACAAGCTGGCCAAAGAAAATGCACTCATTATCGTAGAAGATTTCAACGCCATGGACACGAGTTGGGGATACCGGAAACAAGATATCAAGGGAAGAACATTAGCGGACGTAGCCGCATATTTTGACTGCAGGCTAATCACAGATCCCGCGACCCCCACGAAAATCGGTAATAGTGTGAGCACGGACACTTGCCCGGACCTCACGTTCGTAAGGAAGAGCAAGGAGTCACAGTGGGAAAACATGATGGAAAACCTAGGCAGCGATCACTTTATCCTCCGGACGCAAATAGCATCGGAAAGGGTAAGATGCCGGATCGGACAAGCAAAACTCACGGACTGGAACGCGTTCCGCGGGGCTTGCAAAACATCTGAAGGCGGCATCCAAACACTAGAAGAATGGAGTGGCATCTTGACAGAAACGCGAGACAAATGCACAAAAAGTGTAAGACGAACAACAACAACGCCCGAAGTAGACGGGCACCTTCTGCGACTATGGGAAGCCAGACGCAGTCTCACCAAAAGATGGCGGAAGCAAAACCACAACAGGAAACTAAAACTGAAGATAGCAGAAGTTACGGCAAAAGCTGAAGGATACGCAGCGCAACTCGCGAGACAAAATTGGGAACAATTCAGCGACTCGCTTAAGGGAACCTTAGGTACGGCCAGAACCTGTAATCTCCTAAGAGCACTAATCGATCCGACCAAACAAAATCAGAAAACACTAAAAGCATCCACAGATTCATCCACTCCTTCGAGGGTTCTGACACCAACCTTTTAGAGAAGGCACGAAAAAAATGTTTCGGTGATCACAACCCCTCACGATACCAAGGAATCTATCGCGGAGCCGAAAACGAGAGACTTGACCGCCCAATAACTGTGGAAGAAGTTTATGCGGCCATAAGGAACCAGAAACACGGCAGCAGGAGCCGACAGAATCGACAACGTCCTGATCCGAAACCTGAGTGACGACCTCATACAAGAGCTTGTAAGCTTTCTAAACAAACACTGGGAGGCGGAGACGGTTCCCGAAGACTGGAAACACGCCGAAGTAATTACGATTCCTAAACCTGGCTAACAGCTCCAAATTGAAAATCTCAATCCCATCTCGCTCACGTCGTGCCTCAGCAAGCTTTATGAGTGGGTGGTAATGCTCAGACTGCAAAATTTCATGGAAGATAATGACCATGTACCCCATACCATGTTGGGCTTCAGAGCAAAACTCTCGACGCAGGACGTGCTGCTTCAAATACAAGAAGATGTGCTCTGCAACGTACCCAGAACGGGTGAAAATGTCATAATGGCCCTTGACATCAAGGGAGCATTTGATAACGTCAGTCACGAAGCGATCCTTAGAGGCCTAGACGACCAGGACTGCGGAAGCAGAATCCACGGGTACGTCAAAGCCTTTCTGTCAGATAGAACTGCCACCATCGGCATGGGAGACCTTCGATCGAACAAAATTCACGCGCCAAACAAAGGAACACCCCAAGGATCAGTCATCTCACCTATCCTCTTCCTATAGACAGGTCTAGCACGAAAACTAGAGAAGATCGAAGGCATCAGGCACGCCATGTATGCAGACGACATAACAGCCTGGACGAACACAGGTTCCCTCGGGGAGAAGGAAGAAAAACTACAGGGAGCGGCTTCCTGTGTACAGAAATATCTCGGAGGAGGACTCGCATGCTCGACCGAGACATCGGAACTGCTTCGAGTGTGGAGAGGCAAACAAAACCGGACCGTCCCAACCAGTGAGAACCTGAAACTCAACATCTGCCTGGAAGGAATGTCCATCCCGGAAAAGACAACAATAAGAATATTAGGTATGTGGGTTCAATCGAACCAACGCAGTAGTCACACTTTTACCATGCTCAAAACAACAACGATACAAGTGACACGCATGATCACCCGCATCACCAACAGGCGGCATGGCATGCGCGAAGAGGACACACTAAAACTAGTTAGAAACCTGGTAGTGAGCCGAACTATGTACAGCCTGCCCTACCAGTGCCTCATCAAGACTGAAATACAAGTGGATGCCCTGCTACGCAAAGCGTATAGGACGGCGCACCGATTACCACGCAACACGTCTACAGAAAAGCTCATGGCGCTTGGATTGCAAAACACATTCGAAGAACTGCGCGAGGCGCAGCTTGAGTCGCAAAAGCTCAGGCTGCTGCAGACAACGACTGGAAGAGCGCTCTTACAGAGACTCGGATACCGTGAGTAGATGCGAGAAATAGCGAGGACGGTAACGATCCCCGACGAACTTCCCAAGTCCCTCAAGATAGCTCCAATCCCGAGAAACATGCACCCTAACCTCCACCAAGGTAGAAGAGAAGCAAGGGCCGATTTTATTCAAAAAACATACGCTCCTCAAGACACGACCGTGTATGCAGACGCGTCCTCGAGAGGAGGACACAACAAAATTGCAGTGGCCACGGTGGTCGATTCGTCTCTACGCGAAGTGGACAGCGCCTCTATCCGACACTGCACAGTAGCAGAAGTCGAAGAAGTAGTCGTTGCTCTAGCGGTGGCGGAGGGCTATAGAGCTGGGCCGTCGCTAGCGATACTCACGGACTCTCAAACAGCCTGTCGAAATTTCATGAATGGTAGGATTGGTCGTCACGCGCTCCGTATACTCCTCGAAGCGAGCGACAGAATTAAAAACCACGAAGAAAACACGACCAGACACAAAATTATGTGGGTACCGGGGCACATGGGGGTGGCAGGGAACCAAGAGGCTCACAGGATAGCTCGAGCATACACTACTTTCCGAGCATCCGACGAGTCCGCGGAACTTTTGCCTTGGGTGGAACTTTTGCCAGCGCCCAAGGCATACTCGGCCATACTAGAAAACTATACAGGAACAAGAATGCGATATCCTCCACCGCACAGTTCTCTCACCAGAGAGAAAGCTGTCATATGGAGACAATTACAGACGGGTTCATACTCAAATCTACATCTACTAAACAAAATGCACCCTACCATATACGCTGACAGATGTCCGTGGTGCGATGAAAAACCAACACTATATCACATCACATGGGCCTATCAAAACATAGATGTGGTCCCCAAAATTCGAAACCCGAGTGCGGAGCAATGGGAGTCTCTGCTGTCCAGCGACAGCTGCGAAGACCAACAAGGTCTGGTACAGCGAGCCCAACGGGCGGCAATAGCCAGCGGAGCCCTAGACTGAGGGCAACCGACCACTGTGCAAAAGTGGGCGAAGTCGACGGAGAAGACTTGTGGATTCAACAAGCAGACATCTCTGAAGACGTCCCAAAAACCGCCAAGAAATATAGAGCTAAATAAGGTTTTTCCTCCTTCTCCTCGACATCCTATTATAACCAGCACAATGTTCTCACTGTTAGCAGCTATGTTCAGGAAAAGGCCGCTACTCACCTCGGGGGACCAGCTGCAGACGCTGAGCGTGGACACCCTGGACTGGGACTTGGCTCGCGACCTCCACAGCTTGCGTGGCACGTTGGACAGCCGACCGGAAGGCCGACCGGCGTGCTGCTGCGGCTGTTGCTGCTGCTGATGCATTCCTGCACAAAGAGAGGCCGAAATAACAACGCCGCCAATCCCACGGCTGTCATAACGCGTGGCTCTAGGACGGGTAAAGAGAAGATTGTAGTTAAATGTGCAGAAAAATTTTCAGCCTGTAAACTTGCTTCCCAGAACATGACAGTGCCCATGCGCAGTTTATAACGGTGTTTTCGCAGCGAGTAATTCGTAGCTTGCACTTCAACGTTACTGAAAATTAATCGCTGATTATTGTAAATTCTGTCAAGTGTGTAAAAGTTCTCTCACAGGGTGAAATTTATTCGCATTGCAAAACAAAATAATTACACTACTAATTTACCGTTATATATTAACATCACACACATCAGAAATCCCTTATACTTTTCTCAGTTTCAGGAAATCATTTACAGTTAGTGGCGCATGCAGTAATACACTATCACATTCTATGACAGTGGCCGCAAAAAGCATCTCGGCAAATTCAATCCACTCAGCGCTGTACACGTGAACAATCAGCTTTCCTGTGCGGCGAGGTTTCCTGTATAGTGTCGGCGTGATCTCATTTTTGGGGAATACTTGTGCGTGATTGTCTGGGCCAGAGTTGATGTGCACTCAGTCTAAAGCAACTCGTCATGCAGTGCGCTGCCAGTGCTACATTTACCTTGCTTAATCCTTGAGTCAAGTACGATATAATGAACCAGGCTTTCTCGATTCAATCTAAAGTACTGCAGGTATCTGCGTTGGATTGACACTAAATTCGCCGGTCTCACTCGCATGAGACACGCGCAAACTGTTTAAAAGTCGATAAGAAAAACAAAGCTGTCATTAGGCAGGCCCAAACATTAGGCGCGTGAGCGCGGTACAGCGCAAGAAACGTGCAAAGTAAATCTAGAAGTCTGGTGGTTGCGTGCTTTGTTTTCCTAAAATCCGCTCTTCTTCTGCTGCATTGGCGAAATCCATTGATTTTTCTCTGCAATATTGCAGAAATACTGCAGAAGACACCTTTTCATCGCCAACAAACCGACCGTAAACTCGGAAGCAGTCCTACGCAGCGTGCGTTTCTGCAAGCGCCGCCAGCCGCCGATCCACACTACCGGAGTGACGGTGGCGCCAGCTCTAGGTCGATCTCGCGGCGACCGAGATGATAGATCGGCTGGGTGGGTCTTGCGTGGCCAAGCCATCTATCGCTCTTACTCGTAAGGAGCTGATATATGTCCGGCAAGATATGAATGTTTCGCCTACTGTGCATGTGTGATGTTGGCTTTTTTTTCGTATAAATACGGCTCCGAGGCTCGGCATAAACTGTTGCAACTAAGCGCTGGTGTGTCCCACGAGTCTTCATTTTGTCCTTGTCATTTGCGCTATACTTTTTCATCAGATATGCCCACGGCGGGGGATTGGCCGGTTAACATAGCAGATACTAAATATATACGGTCATAGAGTGGAGTATTTAGATAGATATGGGTGATTCACTAGAATTTTGAAACATAAAAAGGGAAAGGAAAAGCAATGTAATCTCGCCTAGCAATGGAATCGATGGAATCTGCCTGAGGAAGTATTGTAATCATGAACAGAATTGCACACTGGTTTCAAGGCACATCCCGCGGCGCTTGCCCCAAAGGAGATAACTGGAACAGTTAGACGCCCTAATCTAGAAAGCGGAATCGCTAAGTAAATTTTGCGTAGTGATGCGAACCGCCGACAGAAGAGGAAAAAATGGTCTATGGATTCAATTTCTTCACAGGACTCACACAGGTTAGTAACGAATAGCTCCGAACAACATAATTACCAATTTAGTTGCGCCATTCTCCGGCGCAAAAGAATCATACGCCCGTCACATTGCCTTGAACCACACATGCGCCCACACCAAGGCCATTTCAGGTGTTGGTAACCCGTTGCTAAAAGGAGGGGCTCGTGACTCAGGTAATGGAGACGTTGGAAATTTTGAAATCATGCTAACGTTAAGTAGACGGTTTTAGGTATGTATAGAACAAGAGGTCCACTAAGGCCAGACTTCGCTGAACAATCTGCCCTCTCATTATATGTAGTGCCACAGAGGCCAGGGACCCCGTGAAAACGCAAATCTGCAATGTGAGGAGAATAAAAAAATAAAGGGAACGTCAAAGCAGAGTATCCCTCGAATTGTCGAAGGCTACCAACACGAATAGACTGTCACAAAGCACAATCACCTTAGATATATTGCTAGGCCCTTTTATTAAGGCCAACGCAGTGGTCACAAACTAAACAGAAAAAAAAATAGGTCTATAGTCAGGAATACGGAATGAATAGCTCCAGTCAAGAGTCCGGCAGTATATGCCAACAGCTGCGTTTTCGTTCTGCTGGGAGGAATCTGTAAAAATGGCAGTATTGCTCGGAAAATTGTCTTGATAGTCCTCTATAAGGTCATTTAAATTGGCCGGCAACTACTTAGTATTCGCAGGGAGGGTGTCATCAAATGAGATTAAAGTATTAGGCCACCGGTGATTAACTAGTACTAAAAAATATATTGATACGGAAAGTTTCGACAGCAAGGAATTAGTAAACACAGCCTGAGCGAGGTTATACCAAGGCCAAATATTATGGAAGTATGATGGGTTCGAAATAAATATAGCATTAAGCAATCTAGAGATAGACCTCAAAGACCTTAAGAGCGTTCGCACAGTGAGAAGTTGAAACCGCGAATTTAGATTAGTTATCCGAGCTTCCAAGTAGAGCACATCATTGTA
This sequence comes from Amblyomma maculatum, assembly GCF_055883805.1. NCBI lineage: Eukaryota > Metazoa > Arthropoda > Arachnida > Ixodida > Ixodidae > Amblyomma > Amblyomma maculatum. The sequence continues at coordinate 204,767,431 of NC_139347.1, read as the reverse complement.
GCCACTGATATGGACAAACCTAAGCAAAAGGACAGAGCTTATCGTTTCAAAACAAACAGGGATTCAAGCTTGTACCTTGGGCACCCAGAAAAGCGAACAGCCGAGTTCAAGTATTGGCCGTATGTAGGTCCTATAAAGCAAGAGTAGAATGTCCCGACGCATACCATATTTTTTGTTGCTGATTCTCCCCAACTGGTCAAGGGCACGTTCACATTTAAGCACAAGACTTCTAATTTGGGACCTCCAGTCTAATACCCAATAATAACACCTAAACATTTACCAGAACCAACCCGCTGAATTAGGATAGAATGATATGATAAATAAATGTTAATAGGTGTTGCTAGTAGGAATAGCAGGAAAACACATTTATTCATATTTAAAGCTAACCTTAGGTTGTGCAGCCAGGATTCCAGACCATTTAGATACACCTGCAACAAACTATACAGGTTGTGAGTATTTGTGGCAGAAGCGGAAAAAGCAATATCGTCTGTATACTCAAACTTTGACGACCGGGTGAAGAGGAATATCACGCATTAGTAAATTGAACAATAACGGCGAGAGAACTGAGCCTAGTGGTACACCTCTTGACTGGGGGTAAGAGCTGGCATCAAACGTGCCCTTAGTGCAGAGCAATGATCTATCACTTAAGAATTTCCTTATTCATGCAAAGATGTACAGATGAGGTTGTAGCCCAGCTAGTTTATGAAGCAAAATGTTGTATTCTACGCTGTCGTACGCCTTGGTAATATCCAAAGTAACTAGAGCTGAAACCTCTTTTTGACTCAAGTCAACCCTAATACGGATCTACAAGTCTACTTGTGCGCTCCAAAATTGAGCGTTCCCGTTGGAATCCAATTTGAGCCTTGCTAAACCCATGAAAGGATAGAACATAATCCGTGAGACAGCAATACATTAACTGTTATATTAGCTTAACTAAATTTCAAGTGGTAGCGATCGGCCGAATATTGTACAGATCAAAACCCTTCCCCCGAACTTTCAGTAATAAAATCATTTTCACTCTTTTCCAAAGACTAATTACCAATATGCAATAGGCCCAAAGCGAAGTCTTTCAATACTATTTTAAGCATGGCAGCCGACTGCAGGCAATTAAATACAGACACTAATTTAGACACAGATACCTTAATGAAGTTTGTACAAAACTGAAATAGTGTTGACAAAACGTATTACGAGCTTGAAAACGTGCCGCAAGGTCTTTGGCTATGAATTCCAATTGATCTAATTCTTCTCGTGGGGACAAAACCGAGGACTGGGTGGTATAAAAGCAGGGTAACAGTTTTGTACATTCCGTGTATATATAAAGAGATTTCCGGTTACTGAGTTCGACAAATGTGGGTTCAGATTTGCATTATATTTAATCTTAGCCTTAGACACTGTTCTTTTAAACGAAGCTGCAAAGCATTTGTTATTACCTCAGTTTTTTGGGCACTGGTTATGGGCTTGACGCTTCCATGATGCTTTCCTCTGCCGATAGGCTTTTTCGCAATCTTCATTCCACCAGCTATAAGGCGTCATGTTTTTAACGATAAATCCAATAATAAACTCAGATCGACGAGTTCCGTCTAACACTGAAGACAATATATACTCCAGGGCCGCCATTCAATTTATCAGAGGGGGCAGGGGACCTGAAGGCATCTCCTAAAATTTTTTTGAACAGTGTAGTGTTGGCAAATTTTCTTGATGGACCAGTTGGCCTAAGCGTACTGTATGTAATGATGAAAGTGATTGGGTAGTGGTCACTTAACGTACCGCAGTCTATTGTAGACCGCGATGATACTCCCATACCGTTTGCTAAAGTTAAATCTATAACTGAATGAACATCTGCTCGGATATATGTAATGGCGTGACTATTTTAACAATGCACATCATTTCTTGACACCCAGCAACAAAGTAACTACCCATCATAGTCTGTTCTAAAACACCGTTTGACATGAATCTGAAGTCCCCAGGCAAAACTACATTTGAATTATTACGCAGTAAAGCGTCTAAAATGTCTGTCCTATGAACACCTGTGGGAAAGCAGATATTTTCAATTCTGACATGGAAACACTGAGGGAAAATCCATTGTACGGCAAGTACCTCACAATCAGGGCCAAAACATTCATGAAAAACGTTTTCGCTATGAACCAAATTCATTAAAACCAATGTTACCAAGCCTCCACCCCTGCCGTGTAAGTGATCAGCTCTAAAACATGGTAATTTTTTAGCGTAAAGCTACACTACGCGGGTCAGAGCAGAGTTTCGCTTGAGCGGGCGCCACCCGTTATGCGCATGCGCGAGTCGACAAATTTGAAGCGACCAATCAGAAGTCTCATGCCCAATCACCATTGAATCAATACTTCGAAAATAAATTAAGAAACTTTGTCTTCCAGCGGGGAATCGAACCTCCAGCCCTTCCAGCCCAGCGCTTTACCACTGCTCCACGCCCTGGATTTTGTTTTCTTTATTGCCGGTCAACAAAGTGCATACATGCATAAAATTCACTAGCCTACCTTTGGCTTCAGCGATAAACGTTCTAATTTTGACCAATCCGTCAATCACATCCATGCAGTGAGATTGCTCAGGCTGACTGCGGAGAATATCTTCGAGAAGTGTGACACTTTCGATGAAGTTGTACCTGACCGATCGTACATTTTCTTCGGCGTGCCATCCGCGTTTTCCAAATGCCGTGGAAGCCCTGCACCATAATCATTTTGTCCGCATAGAAACCGCATGCCATAAGGATTACTGGGTAGTTCATTTTTTTTTTAATTTTTTGTAATATATCCCAGTGAAAAACGGGATCCCAGCAGCTTATAAAAACGCGATTGATGGTCCCTGTTTTTTTACAGATTGTGCAATTGAGGGTCCAAAGTACAAATATACATTTATCATTAAGCCACGTTTTCTGGAAAGGATACGAGAGTGAAGCTTGAAGAAAAACGACTTGACGATCGGTTTAACCGTCATCTTCCTAACTCTATTTAGGATATCTCGTCCTGGGCCTCCAAAATATATGGATCGGTATAGGGGTGCGGGTACAAACAAGTCGATCAAGTCCTTATAAAATGTTTTACTGGATACAGTACTAAAATACTCAACACAAAAATTGGCACGAAAACTTCGCAAGGCACGGAACGTGAAATGCCCTTCATAATTCCCCTTGTCAACAGTGAGAATGAAAGCGGGATTACGCGAGTGACAGATACTGCGCCTTTCCCTTCCTGTAGGTGAATTATAGAATGCCTGTGAACTTTAATGCGTTCAGTGAAATGCTGACTGTGTTCGACAAGGGGTACGCGATGTACCGTCACGACAAGAAGCTTTCCCAGCGCGGCCGCGAGAGAGGTCCGGAACAATGAATCTTCCGAGAACGAGAAGAACGTCTAGCGAAAACTCGTCGCCAGGAAGCTCAACGACGTGCTATGGCCGCCGCTAAGCAACGGCAACAGTAGCCGGAGGATAGTGAGGAAGAGGATGAGGAGGATGAGGAAAGCGATTCCAAGACTCGTTGGTGCACTGAACGCACGATAAAATTCAGTGAAAGTGCAAACTCAGCACCAAGCATTACCTTAACTTTGCGCTACGTATATCCAGGCAAAGCAGAGCTAAGCCACTGCCAATTTTGTTCATTATAAAAGGACGATTAGGAGAGAGCAGTTTCTTGTAGTAAGATAATATCAGGGGTAAGTTTAAGAATACGCTGCTGTATGTTGTTGAAAGTTAGGACAAAACGACACTTGCAGGTTAGTACAGAGATTCCCACTATGATTATTGCTTTAAAAATGAGGCAGCAACAGCGTCTTTAACACATCTGATTTTTTTGTGGTTCCAAGTGAAGCTTTCTTAGGTTTGACATGCGGATGATCCGATTTCTTGTGCGACGAGGAAGCACGACGCTTCTTAGATGGGCAGGCCATCTCAACGTATGACTGACATACGTTAGAAGACGAGATTGGCTCAGTAGTGTTTAAATCCACACGCGTGTGCGAAGAAGAGGTGTCAGGTTGAATATCAACTATTGTTGTATGGGAAGTAGTGCAGATAGACGGGACTAGAGTACTTATAGTCGATAAAGCAGCCTGTGTGGAATGATTCGTTGCAAAGCATCGCTGGGTATATTAATCAAGTGATCAGGTAACCCAGCAACTGCCGTCTCTACTGAAACAACAACCGACTTTGTTATACTTCCCTCAGCATAGGGAGTTGAGGTGCGGACAATATTTGTGTATGCACTGTCTTTTCGGTTCTAGGGCATAAGCGTCTGCTCGCGAGCACCTGTCGCGTTTAATGATGTCTAAGACAGTCTGCTCATCGGCCCCGTTTGGACAAGTGGGATCATCAGCTGTGTGACTACATTGGCAAAGGCATCAGTTAATATTCTTAGACGTGCAGGGATCCGATGCATGATCACCGCTTCAAACGCAAAAGCGCGTTGCCGACTTGCAAGCTTTGCCGCTGTGGCCAAGACGCTAACAATTTTTACGTTGTAATGGACGAGGATGCAGAGTGTCAACACGGTAATTATTGCCTAAATTTTAATTTCACACGGGCAAGACGACCTTTCAAACGTTGCAATGACTGACTGTGCTGGAATGCGTGAGCCCTCCTCCTCTCTGCTGCAGCGGTAAAGTGAAAGGATTCAAACACCAGCCTCATGAAGATCCTCAAGACTTTCTGCTGGTGTAGCGGAAAATCAACCCCGCGGACTATTCCTTTTACGCATGCAAGCTGCTCTAGAATAAATTCCTTCACAGCAAATGAGGCAAATGAAGTGCAATTCAATAACTCAGCAACGCAACCGAAGCCACCAGATTTGCATAATACTCCTCTTATGCCAAATGCTCGCACCTCCGAAATATGCAGGTATCGACTGGTTGAAGCTTTTAGTTGATCGTTGATTAGACGAGGACTTTTTGTTTTAATTGTGCCATCTTCTACAGGAATCAGTGCCACAGGGATATGCTTGACACCATTATCAGAAAACCATTTTAGCCGTATCTTTTCAGCCGGCAAACTGGCGAACCAGTTTACCGGGCCTGTGCTCGGGGAAGACATTGCCATGGTCGTAACCCTAGCTAGACAAGAATCCCAAAGCAAAAGGGGGAAATCTGGCCAAATCCCATACGGCCTCACCAGTTGTCAAACCAGAACGGGCAGTGGACCAAGCCGCAGTGGGTCAGCAGAGAGAACCACCAGACGACCAACGAGGAGAATTATCTTTCTTCTTCTTCGTTATAATGACACATACCCACAGTGGGGGATTGGCCAGAATTCGTTGTAGGTGACATAATATAATAGATAATGTCGATTTGACTCTATGGTATTGCTGAAATAATTTGAAATTTTGAGGCGATAGCTATAGAAAACAATGCAAAAAGGATTAAAATTGTAAAATAATAAAAATAATGATAAAAGAAAAAAGAGTACAATTGAGACAGATCAGCGCTAGCACACAAATCTTCCAGTAGCTATAATATAATTATGAAGTAACTCACACGCCGGTTTTAGGGCATACCCTTTGACGGTTGCACCAAAGAAGAGGAGGACAGGAACTGTAAATGGCAATCCTAGGCGAGCAAGAAGTATTTCTAAATAATTTCTTCTCTGAGTAGCATACCTGCGGCAGGAGAGGATGTAATGTTCAATTGTTTCCACGTCATCACATGACGCACAAAGATTTGACGGCGTGAATCCAGAGCGACATAAACAAAGATTAAGGGAAGGAATTCTGCAACGCATGAGCGTCATGGAGACCTCACATTGCCTCGAGGTACAACATCGGACATTCCAAGGAAAATTTAAATGGTTAAAATCCGTAGTCGCAAGGAGTGGCTCATGGCTCAAGGAGTTTAACGTTTTAAACTGTTCAAAACGGGATATATTTAGCAAAATAATATTGGGTACAACATCGGCAACAGACCCCCTGAGAGCTGAATTTGCTAAATAATCCGTCATTGTATTAGAAGCGATGCCACAGTGTCCGCGAACCCACTGAAAATGTACTTCCTGTGAATGTAACGGAAGGAAAAACATCCGGGTTTGTTTCAAAAGACGCATTTTGGGGCTTTCTAATGCTGCTAAGACTGACAGGCAGTCAGAGAGTATGATTACGTGAGAAACGTTACCGGGAACTTTTTGAAGAGCCAAACCAATTGCAAGCAATTCAGCAGTAAATATTGGTGTGTAATCAGAGATCCGTACCGAAAACCTCCAATCAAGTGGTTGGGAATTGCTGCTTTTTAATTCCGTTGTGAGGCATCTGTGAAAATAGCTACGTGTCGTGGATACTGTAATAGAAAATCTTCAAGGTGCCCATTTATTAAAGTGGTAGTCAAGTGTTTTGCATTAGATGGCAAAGACTGGTCAAAGAACAATGCGGAAGTAGCTTGAACATTGCCAACACGTCTTACTGACATAAGCGAAGCTGCAATTTTGGACAGCAAAGACTGAGTAAATACAAATTTTGGTTGCTTATATTGCGGCCAATGATAATCTAGAAACTGAGCTTGGTGTGCAATAAAAGTGGTAGAAGCCACTCCAGACAGAAAATCCAGTGCTCGTAAAAAGTTTCGCACAGTGAGGAGCTCAAATCGAGAAAATCCAGTGCTCGTAAAAGGGTTCGCACAGTGAGGAGCTCAAATCGAGAGTTCAAGTCACGTACCCGGGCCTCTAAATAGAGAACTGTATTTGAAACTGATTTTGGCAACCCGAAACATAGTCGTAATGCGCGCCTCCCCAGTAGCAAAAAAGGTCGTAGTTTATATTTAGGAGTGCCCGAGAAAAGAGCAAAGCCAAACTTCATAATTAGTCTCAAATAAGTTTTATAGAGAAACAAAAGAGTATCTCTAAGCATACCAAATTTCTTATGGCTGATTCGAATCAGGCGACCAAGGGCTCGCTCACCTTTCAGGCAATAATTTTGATACGAGGCCGCCAGTCTAATTAGGGTTGGTATAATACACCCACGTACTTTAAGTATTCAACCTGTCGGATATGTGAACCGCAATACGCAAGGGAGATATAAAGAGGGTGTGCCAGTGGGAAAACGAGTACTGAGGATTTCTTCACGTTAAGAATTAATTTTGCTTTACCCAGCCAAACTTGGGGCATTCAAGTAGGCTTGCAATAACTGATATAAAGAATGAACATCTCGTGCAGAAGAGAAAAAGGAAATATCATCCGCATACACATACACTTTTATATTTGGATGAACAGGAATATCCCTCATTAATATAACAAATGGCAATGGAGATAGCACCGATCCCTGAGGCACGCCTCTAGTTTGGTAATAAGTTTCAGACGTTATAGAACCTCTAGTGCAGAAATATTTCCTGTCGCTTAAGAATTCTTTTAGCCATGCAAAAAATGTAAAAAGGTGGCCAAATTTCGTTTAACTTATTCAACAGTATAGAGTGTTCTACACTGTCATATGCTTTGGCGATATCCAAAGTGACCAATGCCAACAATCCTCACAAGGAAGCACCACAGTGTTCTTCTTCTTCTTCTTCTTCGGTTCTGTGCCTTTTTCCAGGTCCAGCCCGAGCGTTCTCCACCCGCAAGCAATCACTTCATCGTATAAACTGAAGCGGTATAAACTGAAGGTCCTACAGGCCTATACGCATACTCGTAGTCATGACTACGCCGTCGAAAGTTTCTATGAAAATGTACAATAAAACAACGGGGAATGTAAAAATGCTGTACACTCAAAATATGCTGAAGACCAGGCTGTGGGCGAGCACGGCGTTGTCTTTCGGAAAAGCAGGGCAGTTATTGTGTTCTCGGAAGCTTTTGAATCATGAATACCTTCTTTATGAAACGGAAGAACCGATAGTGGACACGAAAAAGCCTTAGGGCAGACTAAAATGAAATTGTGGTCATACTGTCATCCCGGAATCGTGCAAAATATAGAGGTGATCGGAAAGCTGCGATGTAACTACAACAGGATGGTAAGGTCTCAAATTTGTCTAATATTTTAGAGGGAACGGAACAGACCAGTAAGAAAGAAGTCTATCAATGAATTAGCTGTGAGAGGGAATACATAATTCACGGTCTCGCTACAAAGAACAGATGCTCGCTGAGAAAGACGACCTTAGTTAAGAAGCAATTTGAATGGTAATCTCAGAAATATTATCAATAAGTGTACGACAGTCGCAGGTGGTAGAATAGCTGGAAAAGATATAAGTAAATTGTCTAAGCACACAAAAGGTTTCGTTAAGAAATGCCAAAGCATTGAAGCCTACAACGCAACAGACAAGATAAACGTGGCCAAGATATCAAATCTAATCAATAAGCTAAAATTGTCCATCATGAGGAAGCCTCCCTGTTTGAAAAATAAGATATAGGATATCCTTCTTCACAGCATACCATATGTATTTGTATATATATAATGATGTGAGCCACCGCTCGAACTCCTTTATTCCAGCCACAATCTGGAGAACGCTGCGCGTGATCTTGCGAACACCGGTGAATGATTACGATGATGCGTATGTACAGGTGAAAAAGGTAAAAGTTCTGGCACCACATGTTCTGCACGTCCATGAACTTTAGCACGATTTCAAAATTTCCAACGTCTCCATCTCCTCAGTAACGAGCCTCTCCTTTCTGCACCAGATTACCAACATCGCAGGTGGCCTTGGCGTGGCCGCATGTGTGTTTCAAGGATATGTGAAGTGTCTATGACTCTCTTGCGCTGCAGATTACCGAAACTAAATCTGTATTTATGTCGCTCGGGCCTATCCGCTACTAACCTCTGTGAGTCTTGCAAAGAAATTGAATCCATCGATCATTTTTTTCTCTTCTGCCGGAGGTTCGCATCTCTCCGCAAAATTTACTTAGCAACTCCCCTTTCGAGATTAGGTCTTCCATTAACCATTCCAGTTCTCCTCTCCTTCGGAGCAAGCGTCAAGAAATATGCCTTGAAACCAGTTCCCGATTGCATTCATGATTACATAATTTTAACAGGTAGATTCCTATGCTAGGTACGATTTCAATTTTCTTTTCCTTTTTATTTTTTCCAAATTCTAGTTAAAGATCCATATTTATCTGAATACTACAGTCCTTGAACATAATTATTTACAAACTACAATGCACCCTGGCCAATCCCCCGCCGTGGGTATGTGCCATTTTGTCTCAGGTCATCATCATCATCATCATCAAATCCCCCCGGCAAAGAAGCGGCAACCCTGGTCGCTGTTCAGATGGAAGCGGATCGGCGGGTGTACGGCTTCTTGCGCTAAACATGAACAACTTCTACTGAGCGCCGACACCGATCGACGACGGTATGCGATGGGACAATGCGGTAGTTCACGGGAAATGTTTGCTGGAGAACTGTGTAAGGACCGATGTAGCGATAGAGGAACTTCTCGCGCAATCCAGGCGTGCGGAGCGGCGTCCAGAGTAGCACTTCATTCACCGGTTGTGAAGAAGTAGTCATGAGCAGTATCGAAGATACATGTATCTTCGATACTATCTTTAGATACATTTTGTGTATCGGTATTAAGTATCGTGTGCTGAAAATGAAAGTATTGGAGTATCGGTATCGACAATACGTTTTTAAAGTATTGCGTATTTAGAAGATACTCGATACTAAAGAAAACTTCAAATATTGAAACTGCTGTGAGATTGGGCTGACGGCGCTCGCTCAGACACTAGTGCAGGCTCTGAGACAGCTCGGCTTGTAGTACCGTCTGAGTTGCCTACAAATGCCCCGGCCCCTCAGCGTCAACCACATTTCCAGATTCAATTTCTTTAAAACTGGAGGAGGAAATGGTAAGTAGGTGCTCACTAGATGCTTTACTTTTGAGCACCGAGTGCGCAGCATGAAGCTGCTAAGCCTTTAATAAGCCTTTAATGACCACACAGAGAGATATGACAAAAGCGGGAACGCAAGGCAAACACGCATTAAGGATCACGCATACTGCTGTATCCCTAGCCGCTCTTCCCACCCTTTTCCATCCGCCAATCACTGTCTATACGGCGTTTGCTTCTCGTCAAGCAGTGCCCTCAGTGTGCTGTAGGACACAGTAACTTGTGCACAACCCTTCCCAAAATCCCTGGGCTCCGCGTGCTGGCTCTGCTAGGCAGCACGGATACAAGCTTCTAAGGCCTCAGACCACCGTGATGCAGTCGGCTAACCACGTTCTTGTAGCTACGGCGTTTGACGGAAAACAAATACATTCTTTGTAACGGCACAGGGAACAGGCTTATACTGGCCTTTTTCCTGGAAAAAATATTACGTCTTTAGATTTCATGAAATGCACGACATGAAAGCTATGAATGCAATTTTCCAGCACAGTTCAAACAACAAATTATGCGTTGTCAAGCGATTGTATTGCGAAAAACATTTAAGCGAACCTTTACTAAAACTTGTAAAGATATCTCTATCCTAAAAAAATTTATTTTTCAAATATGCGAATTGATTGATACCCTATTAGCCACTGTCTGTTAAGAAAGATATTTCTTTTGTCTACAACCAGCCATACTTCTTCAGCGACGCTCCAGCGAGCGCTCTGTCCTATCGCCTTCTCTTTTTTTCCTTATGTGTATGCTGCCGATACAAATGGGCGCAGGTTGCACCTTTGTATCAGTATGTACAGCCAAGTGCTCACTGGTCGGTTCGCATAGAGAGCATTAGTTTAAAGAATTCGCCAGGCTGCTTGTGGAAGCAATCGCTTAACTTTAATCATGGCTTCAAATCAATGTGAAGTTATGACAAAGACAGCTGCCCAAACAATAACTCCATGTTGGCGTATTCGTGGAAGCCATTTCAGAAAAACTAGGCTTTATGAATGCTCTAAAGATTCTGGAAAGCATGGTAAAATTTTCGAATGCCGTTAATGTTATTAACACCTTTATTATGTCAGGATTTCAGTGAAGTATCGAAGTATCGGCGATACAGTGCCGAGTGTCTGTATCAAAAATCGATTTCAATCCTGTATCTTGTATCGGCATCTGAAATAATTTTTCAGGGTATCGAGTATCGGTATCGAAGATACTTTTTCGAAGTATCTTGCCCAGCCCTGTGAAGGAGGTAGCGCGGTGGTGATGGTCATAGCGGTGCTTCCGTTCTAGCTGAGCGGCTTCAGTGTTGCGGCGAGCAATTTGCCGTTAATGGGCCGTACATGTACAAAACTGGTCGCCCAATGATGCAGACGGGGAGGCAGGAGCAGAGAAGCTGGTGTCGAATAGGGTTTTTGGTTGACGGCCATAAACTAAGAAAAATGGGCTGTAGCTAGTGGTGCGTTGAACGGCGTAGTTATAGGCATAGGTAACGAAAGGCAAATGGTGTCCCAGTTCTTATGGTCAGGACTGACATACATGGATATCATGTCAGATAAGGTGCGGTGAAAGCGTTCGATGATGCCATTGGTCTGAGGATGATAACTAGAAAATGTCTTGTGGATGACGTTGGCAGCGTGGAGTACTTCCGCCAGGACTTGGGAAAGAAATGTTTTCCCACGGTCGCTAATAAAGATACGGGGAGCACCATGACGCAAGACCATCGCTCGCAAGAAAATCTCGGCAACTTCAGAAGCGGCACCGGAGCAAAGAGGGGCTGTTTCACCGTAGCGCGTCAGGTGGTCAATGGCGGTTACAACCCATCGATGACCGGCGGCCGGGAGAGGTAGAAGGCCGATTAAGTCAATGGCGACCGAATCTAAAGGCACGGATGGGCAAGGAAGAGGTTGCAGGGGGCCGGCAGGAAGAGATGTTGACCACTTGCGATGTTGGCAAGGCGCACACGATATCTATTTGGCGACGCTGATAGGAAGCCCGGGCCAAAGGTAGCGGCTTTTTATACGGTCGTACGTCTTGTGTTGTCCTAAATGACCAGCAGTGGCATCTTCATGGTAAGCCTCCAACACTCGATGATGGAGAGAGCGAGGAACTACGGGAACCTACCGGTGACCAGTCGTGTGGTGTACAGAGCTGTAAAGTGTTCCGTTTTGAATCCGGAAAAGGCAAAGCTGACGACGGAGGCGACTGTTTGGTGCCGGTGATTGACCGCGGAGGCGAGCGATAATTGTGCTGCAGTAAGGATCAGCCTGCTGCAATGCCGGAAAGTTACTGCTTAGGTCCAGCGGAGAGGCCTCGATGGGTGCAACATCTAGACGATTACCGGAAGGCTGACGTGAGGGGCAGAGTGTACTTTCCGCATGGGAGTTGGTTGGAGTAGAAGACAGTGGGTAATAAGAGAGGGCGTCAGCATCGAGAATTCGTACATAATGGTGAAGGTATACCCTTGTAAACGTAGCACCCAGCGGCCGAGCCGACCTGATATGTTCTTTAGCGACGACAACCAACAGAGCGCATGATGGTCGGGGATGATTGTGAAGTGGCGGCCATACAAATAGGGTCGAAACTTTTGTACAGACCGAAAAACGGCAAGGCATTCTGTTCCGCAATGCTATAGTTACGCTCAGCTGCTGCGAGAGAACGGCTAGCGTATGCCACAACCTGCTCTTCGGAAGCAACGTTGCGTTGCAAAAGAATGGCACCGATGCCTTGTCTATTGACGTCACTATGAAGAATGGTGGGAGCTGTCTCATCAAAATATCAAGTGGAGGGGTTATGAACCAGCAAAGCGTTGAAAGCGACGATTCCGATGCCCTTAACAATATGGCGAACGCGTTCAGCTTCCGTCATAGCAGCATCAACTCGGCGGCAAAGGGCTAAAACGTCCTCGATATATGATGTGTACGACTCACCAGGCTGCTGAAGACGGGCTTCTAGCTTCCTCTTATCCAGCTCAGAACAGCTGCTGGGTGAATGTTGACCAACCAGGAATGTGGTCCTCGTGATTGTGAAACCACCTTCTTGCGACGTCAGTCCAGTAGAAGACAACATTCAGTAGCTTGTGGGAGTCATCCCAGTGGTTGAAGGAACTCACTCTGGTGTATTTATCAAGCCAGTCTTCGACATCGTCGCCACGAAGGCCGGCAAAGAACTGGGGATTGCGCTGGCGGCTGGTGATGGTACGAGGAGCCACAACAGCAGGGGCAGATGCCGGGCGCGGGCGGGTTCCGCTGCCCCCGTTCATACTGAAGGGGTATGAGGGCAAGCGAAGGCCGGAACGGAGCTCCAGGGGGAACAGTAGACAGGTCGAAAGCAAGAGGCTTGGGATACTAAGCGCACCTGCACTACTTGTGAACCACCGCTCGAACAAGCGCCTTTATTCCAGCCACAATCTGGAACGTTGCGCGTGATCTTGCGAACACCGGTGAATGATGACGATGTTGCGTATGTACAGGTGAAAGGTAAAAGTTCTGGCACAGCGCTCATAATATGGATGAAATAATATGGACCGAAGGATGGATGAAATATAGCAGCATCCCCTTTGAAACCGGGTAGTAGCAGTAGCTATTATGCTGATTTTTCTCCCTATATCCTATTTATTGTTTTAAATTGGTTAACTATACCATCATTCTATTTATTAAACTTTTGTTTCAACATTACTAACATTATGTCACTTCTCTGCTTTTAAGCCACCAACCTTCCAGTCGTTTTTTGCTAGTTTCCACCACCGGTTTATTCACCCGGCCACTGGTATCTCTAAACCCCCAAAGCTTCAGGAACAGTGATTGCGCCTGCATCAACTTCCGGATAGATACCATTACATTCGAGTATATTTTGGTTGTTTGTTTCACTGGAGTTACCACATACAGCACGTGTGTCATCTCCATTATTAAATTGCTTTTTGTAGCTGCGTGTTCTAAGGCACCCTGAGCTAGCTTCAAAAAGTAGGGCACTGCCTCTTGAGTTATCAAAGAAATCTTCCTTCCTGACGCATTTTCCACTTTCGGTATTATTCCGCACTCTGTTTTTTTTTCCATCGAATTTATCCAATTTTTACCTTCTGTGTTTTTCACCTGATGCTTAATGCTCTTTATTTCTCCGTCCTTGTGACTAGCATACTTAGTGGTTAGTTTCCTGGTTCTTTTCCTCCATTGTGAGTCAACGCTGTTTAGGTACAGCTATTTAAATACTTTAGCTGCCCATCTGTTCCTGTCCGATTTCCTCAGGCGTTCCTCATATAATATTTTACGCTGAGCTTCCCGTACTTCGAAAGATGTCCAGCTCATATATCCCTGTACCGCCTCATCTGTGGTTTTGCCGTGGCCACCTAGTGCTAATCGCCCAACGGCTCTCTAATTTATTTTTAATCCCGAATGTACCTGTGATTTAGGCACAAAACCGCATTTCCGAAAGTAAGTCCGGACACCATAATTCCTTTCCAAATACCCCTCAAAACCTCATACCTGTTGTATCCCTACAATGCCCTATGCTTCATTATCCCGGAATTTCTTCGCCCTTTGGCCTTAAGCGATTGCTCATGCTTTCCAATGTATGCCAATTCTTCGTTTACCCATACCCCGAGGTATTTATATTCTGCCACTGTAGGCATTTCATGGCCTTGTATTTAAGTCCCTGACCAGTTGAGCCGTTGAAAATCATCAGACCCGATTTAACTGGGCTAAAACTGAAGCCTAGAGCGTCCTCTTCGTCTCCGCAATATTTAACTAGAGTTTGCAATTCTTCCAGACTCTCAGCTAACAGCACGATATCGTCTGCATACATCAAACCGGGGAGGCGCTGCTCTACCGCCTTTCTACCTAAACTATACGACAGGTTAAAACCTAAGTTACTCTCTTGTATCCTCCCTTCAAGGTTTATCATATAAAGCATGAACAGCACCGGTGATAGAGGACAGCCTTGTCTTAATCCTTTGCATACCTTGACAGCTTCCGTACTTCCTATCCCTTCCCATGTAATTTCTACTTTGTTATCCCGGTATATTTCCTGTAGGAACTCTATTATCTCATAACCGATACCTTCTTTTAATATCTTCCACAGGAGTTCCCTGCTTACGTTGTCGTACGCCCCGTTTATGTCCAGGAAGGCCAAATACAAAGGTCTATTTTCTACTATAGATATTTCGATGCATTGGGTAAGCACGAACAGGCTATATCTAAGCGCCTACCATTTCTAAAGCCGTTCTGAAGTTCTCAGAGTATCTTGTTACTTTCTACCCATGCTTGCACCTGCCTGGCCAACCTATACATAACACATATTATGGTAATCGGCCTGAAAGATTTTATGTGCATCCTTTCTTCTTTCCCTTCATAAATCATATTCATTTTACTCTGCCGCCAGTTGTCCGGAATTTGCTTATTCGTTATGACTGTTTCCAGAGCTTTTAACAACGTTTCCTTACTTTTTGGACCGAGTTCATTAATCAGCTTGATCGGAATTCCATCTATTCCTGTAGATGTGATTTTAGGAATATTTTGTTCCGCATTTTTTTTGTTTAGATTGGTCAGTTCTAATCTGCTTTATATTCTGCTATCTTGTGCTGCTTCCAGATTTGCAGAGATTACCCTATTGTAGCTCTTAAATCACTCGGCTATAATTGATGTCATGCAGTTCACTGCGTTGCTCCCTCTAAACGATTTCCCTCGCCGTCTTGAATCCGGTTTGGCTTTCTTTGGTTCTCTTTACCTAGCCACCTTATATGGTTCCCGAATTTTCTTGTTCCGCCTCTAGAGGCATCGTGTATGTCAGCCATCCAGCGATCGGTGGACTGCTCTATTTTACTTTGGACGAGGGCCTGTACATAAAGTTTCTGTTGTCGATATGATTCCCATTTTTGGCGATTTCCTCCTGAGATACCTGTGCTTTCTTTGCGACTCAGTGTTCCCTTGAAGCAGTCCGTCGTTGACTCAATGGCTTCCCTGATTCTACCAGCTTCGTGGCTTCCTCTTTCCATTCCAGCGGTTTGCTACTTTAACCTCCTTAATTTTCCACCTTACGAATAGTTCTATATCTGTTCATAATCCCAGTCTTCCATGGGGCTTTTCTCTATTTCCTCTTCTATGTCTGCTGCTATCTGGGCTATCTGATCGTCATTTAATTTTGCGTTTCCGTTTTGTCGAAGTTTCATTTCTCTTTTCATCACGGGCCCCATCTGAAGACTAATATGTTTATGGTCACTTCCCAGGCTACGCTCCCCTTCTTCGTCTATTTCCATTTTTTTGACCTTGCTATAAAATCCTTGCGACATTAGACAGTAGTCAATGGTCGTCTGCCTGTTTCGGAATTCCCACGTGATTAGTCCTTCGCATTTTGTTTTCTTATTTACTATAACTAGGTCATGTCGCTCGCAGAAATCTAGCATTAGCTTCCCGTTAGAATCCGTGTAACCATCCGGGTCGTCGACGTGGCCGTTCATGTTCCCCAGCAGAATTATATCGGCCCCGTCTCCAAACTGACTTACATCGTCACTGAGACATTCAACAAGATCATTGTTTTCTTGCCTGCACTGATGTTCTGTTCCTAAATAAACTACCCCTAGCCATGTCCTTATGCCAGCAATCCTTTCTTCTGATGTCAAACTGCTGACGTACAGGTACGATGACGCCGAAAATCGCTTGCGCCGCTCGAACTTATTATTATTTGGAATTACAGACGAACTCGGTCAAACCTGGGCGCAATCTGAGGAACGCGTCATTTCTTTTTGCTCGGACATGCTTGACGTTGGAATTGAAAATAAAGAAATCGAACGTGCACATCGCTTGGGTCGATTCGAAGTAGGCAAAAACCGCCCAATCATTGTGAAGCTAGCGCATTTCAAAGACAAATCAGGGATATTGCTTGCTGGTTCGAAGCTGAAGGAGACATCGTTTTCTATCCGCGAAGATTATTCAGCCAAGGTTCGCGAAGCTAGAAAGAAAATTTTCACTTATGGTCAACAGAACAATGCCTCTTTCAAGATTCGTTTTCACAAGCTGCTCATAGGAAAAAAGGTTTTCACTTATAATGCAGATACGGATTCTGTTGTCGAACTAAAGCCATAGCGATTACTGAAATCACCGAGGTCCCCACAATCGCCTCATTCCAATCTTTCACAGCGCTCTCGCTCAATCGACGCCTGCAATAATATTTCTTTTTTGCTGACAAATATCCGAAGTTACCTGCCGAAAAAAGAATCTGTTGAGGCGCTTCTTGACGACCACGGCACTGACATGGCAGTATTCACCGAATCCTGGTTAACATCCGATATAGATGATATCGAACTTTTGCATGACATTCAGTCATTTCACTCCTACCGGCGAGACAGAATAGGTCGTCGGGGAGGCGGCATTCTTGTTCTGATGAAAACTAGCCTTTCTTCCACTCGAGTTGATATTAATTGCAACAGCGAAATATTGTGTATTAAATTTTGTTTCCCCTCTTGCACCAACTTTCTAATTACATGCTATCGAGCCCCCGACACGGATGCTTCTTTCTTTAATGACCTTCACTCTGTTCTAGAGGACTTGCAGTCTCGTTTCTCTCATGCCAACTTCATACTCTGCGGCGACTTCAATTTTCCCGACATTGATTGGGATAACTTGACTGCACCATCTCGTCCATCAAAATACTTCTTAGAACTGGTCCTTACCTTTAATCTTACTCAAACAGTGTGTGGCCCAACTCGAGGCTCAAACACGCTAGACCTCGTCCTTGTCTCCAATCCAGAATTAGTCCAATCGCTTTCGTGTACTAGTGGTCTAAGTGATCACTGTATCATAACTTTCAACGTGTCAATTGAAATTCCTATAGGCCAACCGTCTGTTATATACATCCGTAATTATTCCAAGGTTGATTTCACAAGCATTAACTCCCACCTTGAAGAATATTTTCATAATTTTCGAAATTCTATACATGCCAGATCCGTGAATGACAACTGGTGTCTGTTTAAAGAGACAATTCTATCGCTAATAGAAGGTCACGTCCCGCTTATCTGCGTTCGAGGGGATGCCAATAAACCTTGGTACTCAAATGCACTGAGGAAGCTGTCGCGAAAGAAAAAACGCCTATTTCGTAATGCCAAGAAGTCAGGATGCGCTGCGAAGTGGGACAAATACATTGCAAGCCTGCACGAATGCACGCAGTAATTACGCTCTTCAAAACGAAAATTTTACTGTCACGATCTCATAGAGACAATGGGGGTAAACCCTAAGAAATTTTGGAACTTACTCACGCCCAATAAAAACAGTTCAAAAATATTTCCCTGAAAACACAAGACGGCTCCGACGTTCCAATATCCGAGCGCTCCGATGTAATGAACTCCTATTTCACCTCCGTGTTTACCCACGAAGCAACAGTAAGCACTTTTTCAGTGCCAAGTCTAAATTATGCACCTATACCACCTATCACAATCTCAACAGAGGGAATTTCAAACCTCATTGACAATCTAAAGACATCCACTTCCCCTGGACCAGACAACATCCCTGCTAAGATTTTCAAAGCCACTAAATATTTCACGAGCCAAATCTTGCAACTCATCTTCACCCAGTCTCTTAATACTAGTCAGATGCCAGACGACTGGAAATTAAGCAAGATTACACCAGTTTTCAAAGCTGCAGATCGCTCCGACCTCTGAAATTATCGACCAATTTCACTGACCTGTATCTCTTGTAAACTTTTCGAACATATAATATACTCGCATATCGCATCTCACCTTGACTACAATTGTTTTTTCTTTCCCAATCAGCATGGTTTCAGGACAGGTTTTTCTTGCGAAACTCAACTATTCGAACTCACAACTGATCTTCACTTAAATCTAGACGCTTCTTTCCAAACCGATATCATTTACTTAGACTTCGCCAAGGCATTCGATCGCGTTCCTCACCAGCGTCTCTTCTCCAAACTCTCAGGCCTGTCACTTAACCCTCTTGTCTTATCCTGGATCCACTGTTTCTTAACTAACCGTTTGCAATTCACCGTCATCTCCGATCACGCATCCGAAACTACTAGAGTAATCTCCGGGGTCCCTCAAGGATCGGTCCTTGTTCCGTTACTCTTCCTAATTTTCATTAACGATTTGCCATCTGGTATTTTATCATCCGTCCGTCTCTTTGCGGACGACTGCGTCATTTATCTTCGCATCATCAATAGCAGAGATCAGGAAATATTACAGGATGATCTAACCCGAATTCAGAAGTGGTGTTCCGACTGGCTAATGCAGCTCAATGTCTCGAAATGTAAATTCATGCACATTTCACGCAAACGTTCCATTCTTCATTTCTCGTACTCCCTGAGCCCCATAGCGCTCTCTCAAACAAATTCATACAGGTACCTCGGCATCGATATAACAACCAATTTAACTTGGGCTGACCCCATCACCAAACTATGTGCTAGTGCTTCCAAATCACTCGGATTCATCACAAGATCACTTTCCATGTCCACCGCAGCCACCAGACAACTAGCATATGAAACGTACATTCGGACTAAACTAGAATACGCCTTAACAATATGGAATCCTCACCAGACCTACTTGATAGATTCATTCGAAGCCATTCAGAATCGGGCAGCACGCTTCATCACCTCACAGTACAAATCGCAGGTCAGCATCACAGTCTTGCAATCACCTCTCGGTCGCAAATCATTAGCTTTCCGCAGGAAAATTTCTATTCTTTGTCTTTTTCACAAACTGTATTTTAACTTTCCAGCACTTCGAGAAAATCTTCTACGAGCTCCGGTACGATCATCTCGCCGTTTATTTAACTCTTTAAGCTTACAGCGTTTGCACGGCTCCACCAATTCCTTCAATAAATCCTTCCTCCGCAGTGCGATAGAAAGCTGGAATAACCTCCCCGAATACATTGTCATTGAGGCTAATCCTTCTAGATTCAGACAGCTCCTAATCGACTATCTCAATGAAAAAAAATAATCTTCCTGTACCTTATGTCAGCTACCAAGCCCTGCAAACTGACCAGCCGGTTTTACTTCTATAGCTGTTATTTGAATTTGTTTTATATTTTTGCCACTCTGCCATGACTTATCTGAATTTGTTACTCTTGTCTTTTTTCACCTTTTTTTACCTGCTGTTTCTATTTTGTGTCTTTATGTTATCTTGTTATTTGTTTTATATATATATATATATATATATATATATATATATATATATATATATATATATATATATAGAAATCTCTCTCTATATATATATATATAGAGAGAGAGAGAGATTTCTATACTTCTATATTACTTTTATATTTATGATCATGTATGACTGTTGAACAACCCTGTACTACCCCGCCCCCCCTTATGTAATGTCCGACCTTTAAGGGTTAATAAATGATGAATAAATGATGAATTGTTCCCGATACCCAGATATACTCTTTAGAAGTTGATTTTATTCTTTACCAATTTGTTCCCTGGTCTATCAACATACCTTCCCCTCCACTCTCTTTATTGCGAAAGCAATACTACTTGCACTTTCAGCATTTGCCGTGGCGCGGCGGGGCTACCATTGACATTAGTTGACCTCTGTGTGACGTCATGTGTGGCATCACGCTGAAGAGAAGGGCGACCGACTCGCGCCGTCGCAAACCGCGGCGGTGCCACCACCGACGCCTAACACCTGCGCTCTCCGCTAGAAGCGCGATTATGGTGTTACGCTGAAGAGATGAGGCTCGACTCACGTCGCTAGAAGCAGGCTGCGGCTGCACTAAATGGTGTAATCGTACATTCAACATTCAAGATCGTAATGACGCCGTCACGAGAAGATAAGGGACTCTCTGCATCTGACCTGAACACGTTCCCTACACTGTTCAGGGGAGTGCGCTGCATAATAATAGATGAGGTCAGCATGTTATCTTCGGACTTACTACGTCAAGTAGACCGCCGACTTAGGGAGATAAGGCCGGATAAGATGATGGAGCCCTATGGGGGATTCCATGTCATTCTCTGTGGTGACATGCGGCAACTGCCTCCTGTTAGGGCAGCCGAGGTGTGCAAGAGGGAAAAGACGGCGGGGGGAGTGTATAATACGGGCGTTATACCTTGGCACCATCTCGAATACTTCCCTTTGTGTCTCTTGTGGGACTAGTGTGTACCTTGGATTTACCAGGACACTTACCATGAGTGCCAAGCATGCCGTTGTAGCCAGTGCAGGAACAAAGTATATCCTCACAGCCGCAGCGATTATAGTTTCACTACTAGTTGTACATAGAATAGCCAAGTGATCACCATAGCAGCACAGGGTATACAACAAGTTTCACACAAGCACCACAACAGCACGACTATCACGTGAGCGAGGGCGTAGCCGTGGGTATTGCTTTCGCAATTTCCCGGCTTAACCAAGTTGAGCCACAGCCATTTTTTCCGCTCTCGTTCTGTTGCACCCTTCCCAGACGTAGCCTTCTGTAAACGGCGAATATTCTCGATCCCTGAGATGAGTCTTGCACCTATTGTGTCATCCTTCAACTGCTGTTCTATCTCTAGCCATTTCGCTCTTTTTTTACCTCCTTGCATGTTTATGTAGCTGATCCTAGTGTTAAATCTCTTTTTTGTACTTTTCTTTCTCTACCTCCTCCTTGCCATTTTTGGGAGCTCAGCCTAGGTTATTACGCTGTATTCTGCTTCGCTTCTAACTACGTGTCTTCTAACGCTGTCCATCTTCTGGCGCCACTAAATGGCCGAATGTCTTGGTGCGAGGCTGAGCGTCGTCCTCGTCTGTCTCGAGCTTCGCTTGATTAAAAAGGCCAGCTCGGTTGTTTTGCTGCTTGCTACGTGTGTTGGTGACATTTTGGTGGATTGTGCAGGATAAGAGCCCATGTACGTCGCCCCTGAAGACGTCAGTGACTCTGCTCATCGACGCGCGGACGCCACTCCCATCCATAAAGCGAGCCGTCGCCTCCGAGGACTGCAACCTGAGTTCGAACCACTGACCACACCGCTGTGAGCCATGGCATCTACAACGGGCAGCCAGACAACTAAGCATTCTAGCAACGCCCCACCGTGCGTACTTCTCGCACCTCGATCAGCGCCATCATTCCACAGTGACCGGTTCGAGGATGTCGAAGACTGCTTTGCCAGTTTTGACCATGTGCCGCATTCAATCAAAGGCACGACGAGCGGAAACTAATGAATGTGTACTTCGCGCTGCAAGACTCGCCAAGACACGGTTTGAGAACCACGAGGCATCCTTTGTCAACGGGACAGTCTTTCACCGTGAGTTGCTTACAATATTTAGCTCGAGTGTGCAAAAAGAAAACGCAGAGATCGAATTTGTTGGGGGTCTCAGCAGTCAAATGAGAGCGTGGCCATGTTTGCCGAGGAAAGGGCGCGACTTTTCAATCCGGCCGACCCTACTGTGCCCGAGGCAACGAAAGTACGGCACCTCATGCGCGGGATGAAGGAACAGTTGTTCGCTGACCTCATTCACGACCCTCCAAGAACTGTCGCAGATTTCGCGAGAGAAGCTAGTTCACAGCATGAACGTTGTACCTAATACGGCCGCCAGGCAAGCGTAGCGGCCCCACCCTACTGCGCGTCCGTCCAAGCAGCCAGGGATGAGGCATTGCGGGAACTTGTGAGGAGCATTGTCCGCGAAGAGCTGCAGAATCTCCACTTAGATGCACCACCTGCAGTGAATTATTCTACCGGGGACGTCATTCGTGATGAAATCCGGCGAGCGGTGCAGCCACTACCAGCACCACAACCAGAGCCATGCATTTTGACTTATAGTGATTCGTACATCGACCTGCCCCCGAGCCACATTCATTCCGCCTCGCTGCCGAACCACCGCCTCGCTGCATGCGCCCCGTCGAGCAGCAACAAGATCAGCGCCCCGTCGAGCCGCAGCAAGACCAGAGTCCCGCTATCAGCAAGGCGAACTTGTGGCACACGCCCAAATGACGGCCGCTCTGTTATCACTGCGGCGAGCCTGGCCACATTTTTCGCATTTGCCCATACCGGAGAATAGGTTTAAGAGGATTTCCACCAAATGCGCCTCGATGCCGCTTAGGCGAGAGACCACAAGAGACTGAGGAATACCTGGCTGCTAACGAGATGAACCTGACGTCACAGCAACAACAGTCGCGATCGTCATCTCCGAGGCGTTTTGCGCCACCCAGTCGATACTCCTCCTCTGGGCAGTTCAGAGGCACGTCCCCTCGTCGGGAAAACTTAACACGGCAACCTCCGGGGGAGGGAGGAGGGGGTGGCCACCGCTAGGTCTCAGATTAAGCAGCATCCACCCGACGATTTGAAGCGACGTCCCGAGCAGCGATGACCCGATCCGACGAACTTACCAATGTGCTGCGAACGCATTGTTTACGAGGAAATCTTTGAAACCGCCGACAGTTGGGATGTGACCGCACTTGTGGATACTGGCGCCAATGTTTCCGTCTTGAGCAGCCAGCCAGCCACGGCACTCCGTAAGGTTCTGCTGCCTTGGTCTGGGCCAATAATGCGCACTGCCGGTGGCCATGTGATGACGCCGATGGACATGTGCACGTGCCGCATAGAGATTTGCGGTTTTACTTTCACTGGTACCTTTGCCGTATTACAAGAGTGCTGCAAAGATCTAATTCTAGGCATGGATTTTCTTCAAGAGTATGAGGCTGTTATAGACCTTCGGGAGCTGCTCATGGTATCGTTTTCAACCAGGCGAGCCGTTGATAGCAACACGGATTTCCGGAAACGATGTTCCGCGTCTGTGACGACCACATAACGATCCCTCCGCGGACGAGCAAGTTCGTCACAGTCGAATGTGATCACAGCACTGGCACGCGTGGCATTGCTGAAGCTAACAAGTCACTGCTTCTAACTCGACAAGTTTGTGTAGCTCGGGGCCTCGTTGAACTTTTCCGTGGGTAAGCCGAAGTGCTAGTGACAACCTTCACGTGTGATCTCCAACATTTGACGGCGAACACGACGGTCGCTTATTTTGAATAACTTAGAGAGTGTACAGAACAGTGCGCTTTATCCAATACGTCAGACCTCGACAATGCGACATCTACAGCCATTCGGATCAATGTGAAACCGCTCCTCTTGCCTTGTCAGAAATGCTGCATAGAGAATCTTGCCAATTCATTCTGCGATTGCTTTGCATCAACCTCCAAGGTCCGACAGACGCCACTAACGAAGCACCGAATTAGAATTGCCGACGAGCAACGTCCACTATGTCAGCGTCCTTACCAGGACTCTTCAAAACAACGTGACGCCATCCGCTGCCAAGTAACGCAAATGCTCCAGGACGACGTTATCCAACCGTCGACGAGCCCCTGGGCTTCGCCTATTGTTCTCGTCGCGAAGAAGGGTGGAACCTTGAGGTTCTGAGTTGATTATAGGTGCCTCAACAAGGTCACAAAAAGGATGTGTGCCCTCTGCCACGAATAGACGACTCCCTCGATCGCCTTCGCCATGCCACTTACTTTTCGTCACTTGACCTCCGCAGTGGATACTGGCAATTAGAGGTTGACGAGCGAGACCACGAGCAGACCGCTTTTATTACACCGAACGGTTTGTATGAGTTTAAAGTGTTACCGTTTGGCCTGTGCTCGCCCCCTGCCACTTTTCAACGAATGATGAACACCGTACTCTCTCGCCTGAAGTGGCAGTCATGCCTCGTATATCTCGACGTGATTTTCTCGGACACGTTCGACGAGCACCTGAAACGTTTGCGCGCTGTTTCGAGGCCATCCGATCTGCCGGTCTCTCTCTAAAACCCGAAAAATTCCACTTTGCTTTTAATCAGCTCAAATATCTCGGCCACATTGTCAGCGCTCGAGGTGTTAGCCCAGACCCAGAAAAGACGACCACGGTGGCTTCATTCCTCAAACCTGCAGATAAACGTAGCTTGCGTCGATTTCTCGGCCTCTGCGCGTACTATCGTCGCTTTGTTCACAATTTCTCCAAGACCACTGAGCCTCTGACCCACCTGACAAAAGACGCCGAACCGTTCGTTTGGCGCCCCGACCAGGAAAAAGCCTTCATGGAACTCGATTCGCGTCTCCAATGTACGCCTATACTTGGCCACTTCGACGAAGAGGCCGACACGGAACTGCACACGGATGCCAGTAGCGTTGGCCTCTGTGTGGTCCTTGTTCAATGGCAGGACGGTGCAGAGCGCGTCATTGCTTACGCCAGTGGCACTTTGTCCCGTTCCGAAGTTAATTATTCAACTACGGAAAAGGAGTGTCTTGCTGTTTGGGCAGTCATGAAATTTCGTCCGTACTTCTACGTTCTTCCGTTTTGTGTCGTGAGCGACCATCATTCGCTGTGTTGGCTGGCAAACCTGACAGATCCATCGGGTCGGCTTGCTCGATGGAGCCTTCGGTTGCAAGAATTTGTCGTTACTATCGTGCACAAGTCCGGCAAGAATGCGCAGCGTGCCCTGACCACTCGAGTTCAGCGTCCGAACGAAGGGGTCGCATTGTACGTTGAAGACGTCAAGCGCCTTTGCCATCGCGCCGACCCGTCCATGAGTGAAGAGGAGAAGGTGCGGCACCTGATCCACGGCTTCAAAGATCAGCTTTTTTCCTGCCTCGAGCGGAACCCGCCCACCACCGTCGCGGCGTTTCTGGCTGAAGCTGTGATTATGAAGAAACTGCTACCGCAGCGATGCTAGTACGCTCGGCCACTGAATTCCACCTCCGCACTACCGCGACTGACCGCGCCGACTAAAATCCCGGGACAGGTCTGAGCTCCCTTCGCGAACTCATTCGCACCGTGGTTCGCGAGGAGCTCCAGCAACTTCATGGGACATTTCCTCCTGGCACGGCTTCTCTAGTCAGCGTCATCCGTGAAGAGGTCCAGAACGCACTCACGCAACCGATAAGTGCAGTCGTCCCACCGCCACCCCCGGGCCTCACCCAGCCGATGAATTATGCTGATGTCACACACCGCACTGCTCTGCTTCCTACCCCTTCGCCTTACACGCCACGTCAGGTCGCTGTGCACGCTGCGGAACCGCTGCCCCTCTGGGCAGCTCGAGACTGATCTCTGGCGCGCTCCAGATAACCGCCCTCTCTGCTACCACTGTGGCGAGGCAGGTCGCCTCTACCGGCGGTGCCCTTATCGCCAGATGGGCATTAGAGGATTTTCTCCCGACAGCCCTCGTCCACGGCCCGGTCAGTGGCCTCAGGACATCGCCGAGTACGTCATCCGCCAGCGTAGTCTGCCGCATTCTCCTCGTCGTGAGTCACGTTCGCCTTCGCCCTCTGGGCAACGTTATACCGCTGCACACCGTGGTTCCTCGAGCCCTCGTTGGGAAAACTAGCTCCGGCGAACTTTGGGGGCAAGGCCGCCGCACAACGATTCGCTGCAAAGCTTCCACCGCCACACCGCTCGATTCACCCCGACGTCGAACGCCGAATTCCTGTCCAGTTGTCGCCGCACATACCAGATTGCCCCAACGTCGTCCGCATCGCCGACCAGTTATCACCGCCGTGTCGCTTAAATCGCCCCGATGCAGATCACACAACTGCCGCTCAGCTTCCACCGCCGCACCGCTCACTTCACTCCGACCTGGCGTCGACATTGAATCGCCCCGACGCCGACTATTCAACTGCCGTCGAGTTTCCGCCACCACACCGCTCGCCTCACTCCGAGATGACGTCGACAGGCCCTGGTCTTGGCCGGATTTCCCTGGACATCCCTGTTATTGTCGACACGAAGGAGCTCAGCGCTTTAGTTGATACAGGAGCCGATTATTCTATCCTTAGCGGGCGGCTTACAAGGACGCTGAAAAAAGTGATGACGCCATGGAATGGACCAGACATGGTATGGCAGGCGGACATGTGGCTGCACCACTGGGTATGTGTACGGCCCGGGTTACGGTGCGAGGCTGCACATTTGTCGCAACGTTTCTTGTTCTACGCGAATGCTGTCGCGATGTTATTCTTAGCATCGACTTCCTTCGTGAGTACGGTGCCACTGTAGATCTCCCGAACCGCTTGGTGACGTTTTCCGCCAAACTGCCCAACCAAACGCATGAGTACCGTGGGCCCCACTCCATACTGCGAGTCGCCGATGATAGCCTCACTGTGCCACCACGCGCCAACAACCTCACCAAAGTTACCTTTGGTCTTTGTTTCTTTCGTGGCAGATAAACGGATGTGCTTGTCACCAATTTCTCCAATGACCATCGACATCTGTTCCGTGGCACTGTCATTGCTTACGTCGACCATTTGCAGGAAGTCGCCGAATGTTTTGCTTCCGAGGAAGCTACGCCTAGCACCGAACCGGATGATGCCGTACACGCTGTCGACGTCAATTCTAGCCTTTTCTCCGCCGAAAAGAGGCCGCTCCAGGATATATTGCTGGAGTTTCCTGCGTGCTTCACGTCTTTGTCTAAAGTGTAGCAAACGTCGGT
Organism: Amblyomma maculatum; assembly: GCF_055883805.1. NCBI lineage: Eukaryota > Metazoa > Arthropoda > Arachnida > Ixodida > Ixodidae > Amblyomma > Amblyomma maculatum. Next base: position 204,740,283 of record NC_139347.1, on the reverse strand, counting down.
CATTAAACACTGGATTATCACGCATGAAGGCAATTGACCCATACATCAGAAGCCGTATCGAGTGCCCTTGGGAGAGAGACGCTATCCAACAACAAGTCGAGCAGATGCTTGCCGATGTCCTCATTCAACATTCAAGCAGCCCATGGTCGTCTCCTGTAGTCCTCGTTAAAAAGAAAGACGGAACACTTCGTTTCTGCATTGACTACCGTAAGCTTAACAGTATGACAAAGTAGGATGTGTATCCGCTGCCACGGATCGGCCACTGTCTCGACCGACTTCGCCGAGCCAAGTACTTCTCCTCCATTGACCTCAGGAGTGGTTATTGGCAAATCGAAGTTGATGAGAGGGACCGTGCGAAAACTGCCTTCATGACACCAGATGGGCTCTAGGAATTCCGCGTCCTCTCATTCGAGCTCTTCTGTGCTCCTGCCACCTTCCAGCGGATGATGGATACAGGTCTGAAGTGGCAGACATGCCTTATTTGTCTAGACGATGTGATAATCTTTTTGCCGACGTTCACGGAACACCTGCGCTACCTGAGAACTGTTCTCGAAGCCGACCGGTCTGCCAACCTTTCTCTCAAGCCTCAAAAGTGCCACTTCGAGTTCACCGAATTGAAGTTTCTTGGGCACATCTTGAGTGCTGATGGCATCCGAGCTGACCCTGAGAAACTTGCTCCCGTTGCTGCCTTTCCCGCCCCCGCCCGCAAAAAATGCAGTCCGACGGTTTTTCCTATGATGGTTTCTATTATCGCCGCTTTATCAAAACCTTTGCACAGATGGCCAGCCCTCTGACACTCCTAACTCGAGATGACGCATCATTTTCCTGGGGCGCCGAGCAGCAGATGGCTTTCGACGAGTTACGACGCCGGCTCCAGTCACCCCCGATCCTGACACATTTCGATGATGATGCCGACACAGCTACACACGGATGCGAGCAACCTGGGCCTTGGTGCCGTTCTTGTTCAGCACCAAGACGGGGTCGAGAAAGTAATTGCTTACGCCAGCCACGCACTTTACCCATGCTGAGTGCAACTATTCCACCACTGAAAAAGAATGTTTGGCGGTGGTATGGGCCGCTGCCAAGTTCCGCCCGTAGCTATATGGGCGACCGTTTCGTGCCATCACTGACTATCACTCGTTGTGTTGGCTGAAAAACTTAAAGGATTCTTGTGGGCACTTAGCACGTTGAGCATTGCGCCTGCAGGAGTTCGATTTCGACGTTATTTATAAGTCCGGCCGAAAGCACACCGATGCTGATAGCCTGTCCCGCACCCCTGTCGACCCTCCTTCGTCAGATGCCACCGACGACGATAGCTTCCTTTGAGCAGTCACTACCTTACGTAGTGACTGCTCGAAGGAAAGTGAATTGCACTAACCTAATTTATTTATTAGCGCAACAAGAAATATTTATCAAGAATATATTATTGTCAACAACACTAATGTCGAATGCTAATGAATGCAGCAACCAGAACTTGACTTCATCATCATCATCATTAGTCTGGCTATACCCACTGCAGGGCGAAGGCCTCTTCCATATTTCTCTAATTAACCCGGTTTTGTGCTAGGTGCACCCACTTGACCAATGCGAACTTCTTAACCTCATCCGCCCACCTAACTTTCCGCCGCCCCCTTCTGCACTTTCCTTCCCTTGTAATCCAGTTTGTTACCCTAAGCGACCATCGGTTATCCTCTCTTCGCACTACATGTCCTGCCCATGTCCATTTCTTCTTCTTAATTTCTACTAGAATGTCGGTAACTTGAGTTATTTCTCTGACCCACTCTGCACGCTTTCTATCTCTTAATGTTACCCCTACCATTTTTCGTTCCATAGCCCTCTGGGTTGTCCTCAACTTAAGTAGAACTCTCTTGGTTAGCCTCCACGTTTCAGCCCCATAGGTGAGAACAGGTAAGATGCAACTGTTGTATACTTTCCTCTTGAGCGATACCGGTAAGCTGTTAGTCATATGATGCGAGTGCTTGCCAAATGCGCTCCGTTCCAGTCTTATTCTTTTGGTTATTTCATTTACATGGTCCGGATCTGCCGTTACTACCTGTCTTAAGTAGACACATTCGCCTACTATTTCCAGTACTTCGCTACCTAATGTAAACTGCTGTTCTTTCCCGAGGCTGTTGAACATTACCTTAGTCTTCTGCATATTGATTTTAAAGCCTACCTTTCTACTTTTCCTGTCTAGGTCGTCAATCACTATTTGCAGTTCATTCCCCGAGTGCTTTGCAAGGCAATGTCTCCAGCAAATCGCAGATTACTGAGGTATTCTCCATCTACCCTTATCCCTAACTGCTCCCATTCCAAGTCTCTGAATACTTCCTCTAAGCAAGCTGTGATTAGTACTGGGGACATTGTGTCTCCTTGCCTAACTTCTTTCTTTATGAGAATTTTGTTACTTTCTTTATGCAGAACTATTGTTGCTGTGCAGCCACTATATATATATCTTCCAGCACTTTCACGTACGGCTCGTCTACTCCCTGATTTCGCAATGCCTGCATTACCGCTGAGGTTTCTACTGAGTCGAATGCATTTACTAAATCAATGAATGCAATGTATAAGGGCTGGTTATATTCCGAGCATTTTTCTATCACCTGGTTTATGGCATGGATATCATTGATAGTAGAGTACCGTTTCCGAAGACCTGCTTGATCCTTTGCTTGATTGCAGTCTAAGGTTGTCCTGATTCTATTAGCTATTACCTTAGTAAATACCTTATACGTAACAGACAGCAAGCTGATTAGTCTGTAATTTTTAAGGTCCTTAGAGTCCCCTTTCTTATGAATGAGGATAATGTTTGGATTCTTCCATGGTTCCGGTATCGTCGATGACACCAGGCACTGCATATATAGGGTGGCCAGTTTTTCTAGCACGATATCCCCCCCGTCCTTCAACAAATCTGTAGTTATCTGATCCTCTCTAGCTGATTTCCCCATTTTCATAGTTTCTAATGATTTCTTGACCTCGTCCTTCGTCACTGGTGGAACGTCTGACTGTTTTTCCCTACCGCCAATCTCATTACGGTCCTGACTACTTTGGCTACACTCCTAATCTGGTTCCACATAAGTTCCACTTAGTATGTGGAACCAGATTAAGAGTGTACTGTAGAGGTCTGTATAGAACTCCTCGGATACTTTGACCATCTTGTCCATATTCGTGATGACGTTGCCCGCCTTGTCCCTTAGCGCATACATCTGCTTTTTTCCTATGCCCAATTTCTTCTTCACCGCCTTAAGGCTTCCCCCGTTCTTTGCAGCATGCTCAATTTTCTCCATGTTATACTTCCTTAGGCCACCTAGCGCTTACTAATTAGCTTTGATATCTCAGCCAATTTTAGCTGGTCTGTTAGAGTGCAAGCTTTCATACTCGTGCGTTTCTTAAACTAATATTTCGTCTCCTTAGACAGCTTGCCGGTATCCTCTCTAACTATCCTACCGCCTACTTCTAAGACGCACTCAGTAATGATATTGCTGGTATAGCGACAAACTCAAAATGATCCAAATCAAAATCCGTTTGTGCAGCTCAGCTTTCCTATTCGCGATATATACACTGACTTCAACATAGACAAACATTGCAAGGTTACAAGCAATTGAGTGGAGAACATTATACGTCTTCTTGGAAATATTTGAGTAGGCAGCATAATCCTTTTTTGTGTGTGTCTATAAATGAGCGTTAGCGTTCTAACTTCCTCTGACCATCTTTCTTTTTTTTCGCATCTGATTTTGTATGGCTTCAACAGCAAAAAGCACATTTTCAGCGAATTCACTTCAATGCATGCTTAAGGAGCTGATATGCTTGGTAGGTAGCATATCTTGAGTTTATTCAGAACTTAATATTTTTCGCTTGCCCGCCTCACAAGAATCCAGTTATGAAGCCGTTCGACATATCATACATCAGTGCGGGCTTGATGTACCATTGCAAGTCTGGAAGGCCTAGCTTGTAGATGCCGATCTAGATCCTGTTCTGAGCTTTTTAGATGCTTATCGTTTAATAACGAGAAACAGCTTGAAAACCCATGACGAAGCGATAAGCTAGACTCCCATCCCTCCTAACCAAACAGCGGAAGAGAGTCATCCCTTTATTCAAATAAAGGCTTTATTCATTCATTATCTTTTTTTTTTTCTTTTTCTTGTCAGCTGCCACAGCTCGCTGCGTTGTCTACGCTGCATGCTCAGTTATTTTAAAGATATTGAAATGTGTATTTAATAGTTGATTGGAACGTCTAGCGCTGGCAGTAATTCGGGCATAGCAGTATCGAAATACCAGCCGCAGGGCACAGCTTCAGCGCGAGAGAGAAGAGCGCCGGAGACCAGCGATGATGATGACGATGCCGCAGCGTTGTTTCTTCTTTGTCTTCTTTACATTTTCCCTGCGTGAAGAAGTCGCCAGGAGCAGAGACAACCAGAGGGTTGTAATACTGCTTGAGGCGGCTAACATGGACAACCTCACGGCCGCGGCGGCGGCGGTCGGAAGAAGGGGTGACTGGCTCGATGATGTAGTTAACAGGGGATGTGCGTTCCAAGACGCGATAAGGTCCGTGGTATTTCGTTTCTAGTTTGCTGGTGGCAGGAACGCATAGCCAAACGAAGCTGTCGGCCGAGAACGTCGGAACAGGGGTATTGCTATCATGCTGATCTTTGCGATAGCCTTGAGTGTTGGAGGTAAACGCGCGAGCTAACTGACGGCATTCCTCAGCCTTCTGTACAATATCGAACAAAGCACTGTACTCAGAGGCATCTGGATGGTATGGCAAAATTGTGTCCAGAGTATAAGATGGTTCACGGCCGTATAAAAGAAAAAAGGGCGAAAAACCAGTTGTTGCCTTGGTGGCAGTGTTGCACGCGAATGTTATGAATGTCAGTACCCGGTCCCTGTTGGAGCTCCCAGATTCAGATGTAACATACATTGCAAGCATGTCCCCAAGCGTACGGTTGAAACGCTCCGTGAGGCCGTTGGTTTGCGGGTGGTACGCGGTTGTAGCCCGATGTATCGATTTGCAAGACGACAGCAGCTCTTGGACTACTTCGGAAAGACAGACACGACCTCTATCACTGAGTAGCTCGCGAGGGGCGCCGTGTCGAAGAATGAAGTGGTGCAGAAGAAAATGGGCTACCTCTCGGGTTGTCGCCGCGGGAAGTGCAGCAGTCTCCGCATAACGGGTCAGGTGGTCGACGGCGGCGATGACCTATCGATTACCGGCGGCACTGCATGGTAGCGGACCATAAAGGTCGATTCCCACGCGATCAGACGGGCGAGCTGGACACGGTAAAGGCTGGAGAGGGCCAGCGGGGTGGCGAGAAATCTTGCGTTGTTGACAGGCGGTACAAGAGCGAATGTAACGACGTACGAAATTGTACATTCCCCGCCAGTAATACCTCTGACGAATTCGATCATAGGTTTTCAGGACGCCGGTATGAGCGCTTTGCGGGTCAGTGTGATGGTGGGCACAAATCTCGGAGCGGAGGTGGCGCGGAATGACAAGAAGCCATTTTCTGCCGTTTGAATTGTAGTTCTTTCGGTAGAGGCGGCCGTCCCGAATGGTAAAATGGGAGGCCTGTCGGCGGAGTGCCCGAGGATGCATAGCCGCGAGAGTAATGCCAAGGACTTCTAGCAGGTTAGAAACCCAAGGATCTTGTCGTTGCTGGAAAGGCATATCCTCAAAGGTGAGTGCTGACAAGGAGGCTTGAGGAGGGATGATGAGTTAGGTGAACGCACCGGTGACCGAGAAAGAGCATCGGCGTCAGAGTGCTTGCGGCCAGAGCGGTACACTACACGGATGTCGTATTCCTGAAGCCTGAGAGCCCAGCGCCCGAGACGGCCAGACGGATCCTTGAGAGACGCGAGCCAGCAGAGAGCGTGATGATCTGTAACTTCCTCGAAGGAGTGGCCATGTAAGTAAGGGCGGAACTTCGTTATAGCCCACACGATTGCTAAGCATTCCTTTTCGGTAACGCAGTAGTTGGACTCGGCTTTGGGAAGAGCACAGCTTGCGTAGGCGACAACGTATTCGGAGAAGCGAGGCTTGCACTGGGCGAAGACGGCGTCGAGGCCGACACCACTGGCATCGGTGTGGAGTTCTGTAGGTGCAGTAGGGTCGTAATGGCGAAGAATTGGCGGTGACGTCAGAACATTGCGCAGCGTCGCGAATGCATCATCGCAGGCTGGCGACCAAGAGGGGAGGTTAGGGGCGCCTTTTGAAGAGCTGTTTAAGGGGGGTTATGATGGTTGCGATATTGCGAACAAAATGACGAAAGTACGCAGTTGTTTCAAAGTGGTCGGTTTCGGAAAGTCAGCAACGGCGCGGAGCTTCTCAGAATCAGGGAGAACTCCATCTTTGCACACAATGTCCGAGTATTGTGAGCTGGCGGCACCGAAACGGCACTTTTTGAGGTTCAGTTGAAGACCGGCGCGGGATTAGGCAGGTGAAGACCTGGCGAAGTCGAGTCAGGTGGGTCGGGAAGTCGGTTGAAAAGACGACAATATCATCGAGGTAGCATAAACAGATGTTCCATTTCAGGCCACGCAGTACAGTGTCCATCACTCTTTCAAATGTGGCTGGGGCGGTACAGAGTCCGAACGGCATAACATTAAATTCGTATAGTCCATCTGGAGTAATAAAGGCGGTCTTAGCGCGATGTTCCTCTGCCATGGGCACCTGCCGATATCCAGAGCGCAAATCGAGTGAGGAAAAGAATTCTGCGCCTTGCAAGCAGTCTAGGGCATCGTCGATTCGTGGGAGGGGATACACATCACGACGAGTAATTTTGTTGAGGCGGCGATAATCAACATAAAATCGTATGGAGCCATCCTTCTTCTCAACTAGGACCACAGGAGAGGACCATGGACTACAGGATTCTCTAATTACTCCGCGTTGCAGCATGTCATCGACTTGTTGGGCAATAACACGGCGCTCAGTCGGGGACACCAGATACGGCCGCTGATGGAGAGGTGGGTGAGCGCCAGTGTCAATGAGGTGAGAAACGGTCGTCGTGCGGCCCAAGAAAGATTGCGGGATGTCGAAGGAGGAGCGGAATTGGTGTAGAAGGTCAAGAAGTTGCTCGCGGTGGCGCGGCTCTAGAGTGCTGTCCACAGAATGGTCAAAAAGGTCCCGCTGTAGCGGATCTGAAACCACACAAGTTGGAGTCAAGGCGTCAACTTGGCAAACAGGGAATGACACATCATCAAAGGCGACCAGAAGGTGCACAGGCTCGATGCGGCCAAGGCACTCTCCTTCGATCAACACAGCGGGAGACGCAAGAGGATTGGCTACCAGAAGTGTGCTAGCGCCGTTGTTCATGTCAAGGACGGCAAACGGCAGCGGTAAGTGGCGGCGGCGGCAGACAACGTTAGAGGGCACAAAGAGGACTGTCGCGACGGTGGTAAAAGGGGCTGTGAGGAGAACCAGAACAGCGCCAGCGGGTGGGATAGTTGTGTCGTGAGCTACGAGGAGTTTGGCCGCAAAACGAGGACACGACTCGTGGAGCAGGGCATCAGACGGTGCATCACTTGGTTCAATGAGCTGTACTTGAGGATTGGCGCAGTCAATGATAGCATGATGCTGGGACAGGAAATCCCAGCCGAGAATGACGCCATGAGAACATGTGGGGAGAACGACGAATTCGATGATGTACAAGGCTGCAGCAATGACGACGCGAGCAGTGCAGACAGCTGTCGGCTGTATACTGTGAGCGGATGCTGTAGGAAGCGATCGTCCCTCGAGAGGCATAGTCACCTTTCGGAGGGAGCGTCAGAGTTTTTGGCTGATACTCGCGGGATTAAGACGAGGACTTTTAAATTCTGTCGAATACGCAGTTTGTGCCTCGCGAACTGCGGCGGTTAGTTTTCCGGCTGAGTAGCGGGTCGCCGGCGCATTGGCGAAATGGAGCGGCGACGTGGTGATGGCGAACGACGAGGCAGGAAGTCCGGAGGATCGGGAGGTGCTGTTGGAGGACCCGATGGGACGGTGAACTGGGGGTCCAAATAAAGTGGCGCAGGCTATGCAGCAAAGGCCATATTTATTCGACGCCGGCAGTAGCGTGTAGTGTGTCCAGGGATGCCGCAGTGGTAGCAAATAGGCCTGTTGTCTGAAGTGCGCCATGGAGATGGTGTCTGGCGCAAAGAGGGAGCAAAAGTTGTTGGTGCCGAACGCATAGGGAGCAAAGCACAAGCATATGCTGGCTCAGGAGGTAGACTTGAAGTAACTTCGGCATACGTGCGACGCAATGCCTGAGGTGGAGCCGGCACAAATCCTGGAGCGTTGCTCAGTGGCGCAACGCCGGGCGATGAAATTGTGGGCGTGGGGAACGGCATTGAGGGTGCGAGTGGAGCTGATTGAGGAGCAGGATTAGGGACGACTTCAGATACATGTTGCTGGATTGCACGACGAATCTCCGGAACAAGGCCAGTTGGTGTCGACTCCTTAATATTGTCACCAACACACGTAGCAAGCAGCACAACAACCGAGCTGGCCCTTTTTAATCAAGCGAAAAACTCGAGAGAGACGAGGATGACGCTTAGCCACGTGCCAAGCCATTCGGCCACTTGGTGGCGCCAGAAGATGGTCAGCAGTGTGGCATTGCCCCCCTTCCAAGGGGCATCGACCCGATGCCGCAAACGTAGGGGAATAGTCTAAAAGCGGGGCAAGTAATACGGGAAAGTCTCTGGCTCTGGTTTGGATCCTGAATTGGTTTACCGATTGTAATAGGGCTTCATTCTGGCAATGTGAACTATTTCAGATTTCGGCTGCCGAGAGGAGCGTACAGTGCCTTGTGGTAGCACCTCGTAGTTCACCGCGCTGAGGCGGCGGAGCACCTCGTAAGGTCCAAAGTATCGCCGCAGAAGCTTTTCAGAGCGCCCTCGCAACCGTATTGGGCTCCATACCCAGACTTGGTCGCCGGGCGTGTAAGTCACCTCTCGGTGTCGCAGGTTGTAGCGCTGGGCGTCGTGTACTTGTTGGTGCCGAATTCGCTGTCGGGCAAGCTGGCGTGCAGCTTCTGCGTCACGAATAAATTGGTCAGCCCCCACGACAGTGGAGGGGGCAGAATCTGGAAGAAGCATGGCATCCAGCATAGTCGAGGGTTCGCGTCCATGAACCAAATGAAATGGAGTGAAGCGTGTTGTTTCCTGGAGTGCAGTGTTGTATGCGAACGTGATGTACGGCAGAATCCGGTCCCAGTTCCCATGATCATCGTCTACATACATAGAAATCATATCGGCAATTGTCTTGTTAAGCCGCTCAGTCAGTCCATTAGTTTGAGGATGATAGGCTGTTGTCTTGCGGTGGGTGGTGCCACTGAGTCGAAGTACCTCACTCGTGAGTGCCGACGTAAACGAGGTTCCTCTGTCAGTTAAGACGACTGTTGGCGCACCATGACGGAGTACAATGCTGTGAATGAAGAAATGCGCAACCTCATCTGCGGTACCACGTGGAATGGCCTTGGTCTCACAGTAGCGGCTAAGGTAGTCAGTGGCAACCGCTATATACCTGTTACCCATGGAGGACTTCGGAAATGGGCCCAGTAAGTCCATGCCGACCTGTTGAAATGGGAATTTCGGGGGATCGATAGGCTGTAAGAGCCCAGCTGGTTTAATGGGTGGTGTTTTCCGCCGCTGGCACTCACGGCAGGTACGGACGTAGCGGTGCACAATGGCAGCTAGCCTGGGCCAGTAGTACTTTCGGCGTATCCGTGCCAATGTGCGAGAAAACCCGAGATGGCCGGAAGTAAGGTCATCGTGGCACGCACGAAGAACTTCGTCATGTAGCGTTGTGGGTACTACAAGCAGATAAGCAGTTTCTGTTGGATCGTAGTTCTTCTTGTAGAGCACACCATCACGCAGGCAAAATGACGACAGTCCGCGCCTGAAGAGCTGAGGAGGAGATGACACGGTTCCTTCGAGGTATTCAATGAGGGGTAAAAGTTCAGAGTCAGCCCGCTGCTTTCGGGATAAGGTGGACGTCGCGATAACACCAAGGAAAACGGAATCGTCGTCGGAGCCGTCCGCGTGGCAGGGAGTAGGGGCGCGGGACAGACAGTCAGCATCACTGTGTTTCTTGCCGGACTTGTGCACGATTGTAACGTCAAATTCTTGCAACCGAAGGCTCCATCGAGCAAGCCGACCCGATGGATCTTTCAGGTTTGCCAGCCAACACAGAGAGTGATGGTCGCTCACGACACGAAACGGACGACCGTACAAATACGGACGAAATTTCATGACTGCCCACACAACAGCGAGGCACTCCTTTTCGGTAGTTGAATAATTAACTTCGGAACGGGACAAAGTGCGACTGGCGTAAGCAATGACACGTTCTGCACCGTCCTGCCACTGAACAAGGACCGCACCGAGGCCAACGTTACTGGCATCCGTGTGCAGTTTCGTGTCGGCCTCTTCGTCGAAGTGGCCAAGTATTGGCGTACATTGGAGACGGGACTTGAGTTCCGTGAAAGCGTTTTCCTGGTCGGGGCCCCAAAAGAACGGCTCGGCGTCTTTTGTCAGGCGGGTCAGAGGCTCAGCGATCTTGGAGAAATTGTTAACAAAGCGACGATAGTACGCGCAGAGGCCGAGAAATCGACGCAAGCTTCGTTTATCCGCTGGTTTGGGGAATGAAGAGACAGCGGCCGTCTTCTCTGGGTCTGGGCTAACACCTCGAGTGCTGACAATGTGGCCGAGAAATTTCAGCTCGTTAAAAGCAAAGTGGCATTTTTCGGGTTTTAGAGAGAGACCGGCAGATCGGATGGCCTCGAAGACAGCGCGCAAACGTTTCAGGTGCTCGTCGAACGTGTCCGAGAAAATCACAACGTCGTCGAGATATACGAGGCATGACTTCCACTTCAGACCGGAGAGTACAGTGTCCATCATTCGCTGAAATGTGGCAGGGGCCGAACACAGGCAAAACGGGAGCACTTTAAATTCATAAAAACCGTCTGGCGTAATAAAAGCGGTCTTCTCACGGTCTCGCTCGTCAACCTCTATTTGCCAATATCCACTGCGGAGGTCAAGGGACGAAAAGTAAGTGGCATGGCGAAGGCGATCGAGGGAATCGTCTATGCGTGGCAGGGGGTACACATCCTTTTTCGTGACGTTGTTGAGGCGTCTGTAATCCACGCAAAACCTCAAGGTTCCATCCTTCTTTGCGACGAGGACAACAGGCGAAGACCAGGGGCTCGTCGACGGTTGGATAACGTCGTCCTGGAGCATTTCTGTTACTTGGCGGCGGATGGCATCACGCTCTTTTGAAGACACCCGGTAAGGACGCTGACATAGTGGACGTTGGTCATCGGCAACTATAATTCGGTGCTTCGTTAGTGGCGTCTGTCGGACCTTGGAGGTTGATGCAAAACAATCTCGGAACGAATTGACAAGATTCTCTATGCAGCGTTTCTCACTGGGCGAGAGGTGCGGGTTCACATCAGTCTGAATGGCTGTAGGCGTCGCATTGTCGGGGTCTGACGTGTTGGTTAAAGCGTACTGGCCTGTACATTCTCCAAGTTCTTCAAAATAAGCGACCGCCGTGTTCGCCGTCAAATGTTGGGGTTCACATGTGAAGTTTGTCACTAGCACGTTGGCTTGGCCACGGACAAGTTCGACAAGGCCCCGAGCTACACAAACTTGTCGAGTTAGAAGCAGTGACATGTTAGCTTCAGCAATGCCACTCGTGCCGGTGCTATGATCACATTCGACTGTGACGAACTTGCTCGCACGCGGAGGGATCGTTATGTGGTCGTCACAGACACGCAACATCGTTTTCCGGAAGTCCGTGTTGCTATCAACGGCTCGCTTCGTTGAAAACGATACCATGAGCTGCTCCCGAAGGTCTATAACCGCACCATACTCTTGAAGAAAATCCATGCCGAGAATCAGATCTTTGCAGCACTCTTGTAATACGGCAAATGTGCCAGTGAAAGTAAAACCGCAGATCTCTATGCGGCAAGTGCACATGCCAATCGGCGTCATTACATGACCACCGGCGGTACGCATCATTGGCCCAGACCAAGGCCTCTCGTTAGCAGCCAGGTACTCCTCAATCTCCTGTGGTCTTTCGCCATAGCGGGGTCGAGGCGCGTTTGGTGGTGGTGGTGGCTGCACCGCTCGCCGAATTTCATCACGGATGACGTCCACGGTAGAATAATTATTTGCAGAGGGAGCATTCAAGTGGAGGTTTTTTAGCTCTTCGCGGACAATGCTCCTCACAAGCTCCCGCAATGCCTCGTCGCTGGCTGCTGGCACGGACGCGCAGCAGGGTGTGGCCGCTACGCTTGCCTGGCGGCCGTATTGGGTACTCCGTTCCTGCAGGGAACGTTCCATGCTGGTAGCTTCTCTCGCGAAATCTGCGACAGTTCTTGGGGGGTCGCGAATGAGGCCAGCGAACAACTGCTCCTTCACCCCGCGCATGAGGTGCCGTACCTTCGTTGCCTCAGGCATGGTAGGGTCGGCCCGATTGAAAAGTCGCATCATGTCCTCGACAAACATGGCCACACTCTCATTTGACTGTTGAGACCTTGAACGAATTGCAATCTCTGCATTTTCTTTGCGTGCACTCGAGCTGAATGTTGTAAGTAACTCACGGCGAAAGGCTGCCCAGTTGACGAAGGATGCCTCGTGGTTCTCGAACCACGTCTTGGCCGAGTCTTGCAGCGCGAAGTACACATTCATTAGCTTCCGCTCGTCGTCCCATTGGTTAAATGCAGCCACACGGTCAAAACTGGCCAACCAGTCTTCCACATCCTCTAACCGGTCACCATGAAATGATGGCGGTGATCGCGGGGCGAGAAGGACGAACGGTGGGGCGTTGCTGGAAGGCTGGCTTGTCTGGCTGCTCGTCGTGGATGTCATGGTTCGTAGCGGGGTGGACAGCGGTTCAAACTCAGGTTGTAGGCCTCGCAGGCGACGGCTGGCTTTATGGACAGGAGTCGCGTCCACGCGTTGCTGAGCAGCGTCACTGACGTCTTCGGGGGCAACGTACATGGGATCTTACCCCGCACCTCCACCAAATGTCACCAACACACGTAGCAAGCAGCACAACAACCGAGCTGGCCCTTTTTAATCAAGCGAAAAACTCGATAGAGACGAGGATGACGCTTAGCCACGTGCCAAGCCATTCGGCCACTTGGTGGCGCCAGAAGATGGTCAGCAGTGTGGCAATATATGGCTGCAGGGACAGTTGTCGCTAGATGACTCCCTCTCCGCGGCTAGTCCAGCGAGTGATGCATGAGGCTGACGAATCAAAACACGCTCCTTGCGGAGCTTGTCGTAGCTTTGACCGAGGTCGTAGATTTGCTTGATCGTAGTGGGGCCTTTGACGATGACCATGTTGAAAGCGCCGTCATCAATTCCTGTGAGGACATGATGTATCTTAACGGCCTCGGTCGTGGTCGGGTCAACGCGGCGACACAAATCAAGCGGGCAGCTGTAGTCGCGATCGAAGACGCTGTTCCGCGCGGAGTTTTCGGACGGCGGGGTGGCCGAAGACATCAGAAAATTTGGTCTTGAAATTCGCCCAGGTGGTAAAGTCCGACTCGTGGTTTCGAAACCACAGATTAGCGACGGCACTCAAGTAAAAGATGACATTATTGAGCTTATGATTGTCGTCCCAGTTATTGTGACGGCTGACCGGTTTGTAAGCAGACAGCCAATCGTCGACGTCGTCATCGCTGCTTCCACTGAAGGTAGCGGGGTCCTGTTGACAAAGGGCACCTGTGCAGGTGACTGGCGGAGGTAAGTGCAATGAAGTAGGCAATGAAGTAGTACCCAGTACCTCCACCAAGTGAAATGTGAATTTAATAGTTGATTGGAAAGTCTAGCGCTAGCAGCATTCGGGCACAGCAGGATCGGAATACCAGGCGCAGGGCACAGCTTCAGCGCGAGAGAGATTGGCGCCGGAGACCAGCGATGGTGATGGCGATGCTCCAGCGTTGTTTCTTCTTCGTCTTCTTTACAATATATTAATTATTTGTGATCATCCTGCATGTCGAATTTCTTATGATGTCTCTTCTCTTCACATTAGCTCTGAGTTGGAAGCCCCGTGCACAATTTCCCTTCAATGAAATGCTTCAGAAGAGCTATAATTAACGCTCAATTGAAATATGATAACTTCATGCGCAACTTATCATTGCCATGGCAATTAACCGCTCAATGACGAAATTCTTTTCAGGAAGCAAAATTTATCGTCCTCATGGCTCGTCTATTTCCTCGTCGTAAAAATACACAAATTTCCTTCAAATGGAACTCAAAATGATCCAAATCAAAATCTGTTCGCGCAGCTCAGCTTTCCGAGTTGCGCTATATACACTGATAGGCTCTTGGAATCTTGCGCAAGTTCTTTATTTGCATTGCTTTCGAAACACAGGTGGGGGCAGCGCGATTATTAGGGTGCTATCTTTTCGGTATATAATGCCTTTCGCGTTCGAAATATGTGCCAGCAAGAAAATAAAGAGCCTTGCTACATGAACTACATCTCGAGAGTACTTGAATATAGTTCCTTTTCTAAATGCAGATCAGAAATTATAATTTTTTTTCTAAATGGAGATGAGAGCTTGTGCCCACCTTTTAATTTCGAGGAAGTCTATCAGTGACACGAACAAAGGGCGGACTTCCAAGTAATCTTTTCAATAGGCTTCGTGGCGCCCGGTGCAAAGCATGCAGGCCAGCATGAAGAGGCCTAATGTTAACAAAATATATAGCAGAAAGCTTCGTCTTAAGAGAGGACGCGACAGCGCCTTTAACGCCGTCTCTTCATTCCGCCAATTTTTAACATCGAGAGGCTGGCACGTAGTTGGCAAAGCGTACGTGTATTTGTTTTTAAGTTTAGCGTAAACACGCAGCATCTTCTTGGCGAAAACGACAAAGTGTTGAGGTCCTGACTGATGAATGTTGGGGCGTTCAACTGTATGTAATTTGTTCATTGTTGCAAAAGCCTGGTATGTATTGCAAGTGTTATTCACGTCAACGGTTAGCGTGCAAAAATGTTACAGATTGATAGCGGTTTTCGTCTATGCTTCAGTTTGGGAAAGAAAAAGTGAAAATTTGCTTCGCCCGGTGAAAAATGAAAGGACTTGGTTTGGCCCATTGATGTTTACGACAAATATTGTCCAGGTTTATGTTCTTACGTAACAAATCGGACCCTTGACTGCGTACGGTTTTCCAAGTTAGACTGTGCCAAGACTTCCCCGAATTTTCGGTGCCTTCTAGCAACATCAAACGCAGAAGACTGAGTGTTTTTCACACGAGGTTGTGACAGGGATGGAACTGGTAGGTCCCCGCCGTTCTAGGTGGGGCCTAGCCTGCCACCGGTGGTTGTGCCTGTTGTCGGATGTCTTTGCACCCTCCACAGCTTCGGTGGTGGACGACGGTAGTTCTGACGTGCGTCTTTCTCTCTCTCCCTCTTTTTTTCTCTTTTTCTTTCTTTTCTCTTTTCTGAGGTCTGCACGAGGCAGCGCAGGTGTCTCAGCTACAGAGCCAGTAGCAGGCCCGTGCAGTTTCTTTTCCTTCTTCCTACAGTCGAAACAACATTTTAAAAGTGAGATAATCATTGGAATAATTAAGTGTTGTAAGGCAAAAGCATCTGTATAAGGCCTTGCTTGATGTGATGATGCCAGTGCCCTTGTATCGATCATTACACTTTGGAGGGGAAGGTAAGGATGTCTTAAAAATAGTTAAAAAGATGCCAGTACGGTCGTCAGCAAAACGTTTTTCCTTCATTTTACAAAATGGTTCATTACCTGTTAAACCGTGGTTGAGAGAAAAAGGCTTCTTTGTAATGTTGTCGGGGGATTGCTTGATTGGCCATAAACCGGGAACCATAGACCTTTTTTTTTTCTTTTTTACTGCTGCGGTGCAGTCTTTCAGTGGAATATCGTGTACAGGATTTAGAAAAGAACTTGCCAATTACACCATATGGTATACGGCTCCTGTCTGTCCATAATCAAGGCGGTTTCATACGACTTATTCATGTTGATTTGCCTCCACAGTGTATGGAAAACGAGAATGAATGTGAGACTGTGGATGCTCGCTGTGCGAGGGAGTACATCATTGAAAGCGTAAGCTACCTGAACACCATCATATGTCCAAAGTGAGAAACCTGAATAGATGCCAGTTTTGACCAAGCTAGCTAACCTAAAGCGTTCTTAAAACTCTGCGAGGTCTTAATTTATGCTAGCGCTCTTCGTGGTATTGTAATTAGAGACTTTTACCCCGCTGTACTTTTCATGTTAACAAGAAATAAAGAAAAAGAAAAGAAATCCTGAGCGTGGCCCAGTTGGTTAAAGCGCTCGGCTAGGGATCCGAACAATGGAGGTTCGATTCCCGGTGGAGACAGGACTGACCAGTGGAATTCCACAGCATTCCGCGGAATCTCGCGAAGAAGGGCATTTGTCGTGGAAGCATGGGCGGACACGCTGGCGAGTCATGAGCCATAAAGGCTTTCATCTTAAAATCAAGGTACGCATGATCCATTTATGAAAACGACCGGATGCCTTTCTGCCACGCACTCATTTCTGGTGCGAACTCTGGCGTTTCTTTGCAGAGAAAAAAAAAGGCGTCCTGCAACGCACGCGCAATATGCGAAGGGATTGCCTCACTATGTTTTGTTTCCTTTTTTTCTCTTTCCTAGGGTACGTTGCACCAGACGAAGCTCCACACCTTTCGTAGTGCATTGCGTGCAACAGCTGACGCACTCATCTCTTTAACGGGCGGGGCAGCGGGAAAAGTGCTCCAGTTTCACTTATTGCGGCGGCTCAACTCAAGCGCATTGAGAGCAGCCTATTGCCGTCGGGTGCGATGACGTCGCGGCACACCCCGCGGTTCGGACCGCATGGTTGCGACTCCCGGCAGTCGGTCATAGCCGCTGAACGCACAGCCGCCCTCGTGGCAACCCCGTCGGGCAGCCCCTGGGGTCTACGCTATGACGTCAGCGAGCGCGCCAACAAAATAAACGACGGCACGTCGCCGCGGCTCGCGCTCGCCTTGTTCTCGCTGCCCGTGCCTCCGCGATGCTGCTTTTGAGGAGGCAATATTTTGCTTGCTCGCTTTCGGAAACAGTCTGTTTAATGAAAAAGCTTGAAAAGCGCAGGTTGCACTGACGTATTTCGAGGGCCGAAACAAAAAGAGTAGGGAGAGACAGACAAAGCAAGAGAGAGAGGCTAGGGTGTTCCCCAAAACGCGGCTGCCCAACGCGGGTCCCGAGACATAGACCTCGTCGGCTGATGAACGTCAATGCGGTTGCCGCGGCGGCGGACGCCGGCGATGAGCAGCCTTTAGAGAAGGCAGGACGGGGTGAGAAGAGAAACACGGCGCTGTGCTGTTCTCAGCACGTGGGCAAGCTCGCGTCGCCCGAAGAGTCCGGAGCGCGATTTTTTTACTAAAAGGAGTTACGGGAGGCTTCCGTGTACTGTATAGTTGGCACGCATCCACTGTGACTCTTTGCTGCGCAAGAGACTTTAGCTACATCCTACATTTTACTCCTACGCTCACGGTGACTTATAAAAAACTAAGGTAAGGCATCGCAAAACGAAGCTCTTCTCGTTTAATAATAACAGTTCTCTTGCTATGCATACCCAAATATTAGTCAAAAGAAGGAAAGAGAAATGGTTAAGCATCTTGCTTATGTATGTATGTATGTATGTATGTATGTATGTATGTATGTATGTATGTATGTATGTATGTATGTATGTATGTATGTATGTATGTATGTATGTATGTATGTATGTATGTATGTATGTATGTATGTATGTATGTATGTATGTATGTATGTATGTATGTATGCATAACTTTATTAGGGAGCCGGCAAAGAACGGGTTAAAGCGCCGTGACGCTGACCAAGCGTCGACCCGGGGTTATGCCCTACTCTGCACTACTTCACTTGGCAAGTTTTGTGGTGGGTTGTGAGGCTTGTGCTTTTAGAGCGCACCCCTGGCCTGCTGATGAATGGCCCATAGTTGAATGTCCTTGTCTGTATTTTGAACACCACTTTGAAGTTCCGGCGGGTATGTCTTGGATGCAGCTTCGGTCGGGAACCTGGCGCAGTCCCACATGATGTGCCATTGGTCCGCCGGACCCAGTTGACATACACTGCACATATCACTCGTGTAGATGTCTGGGTGGAGGATGTGTAGCACTGCCGGGGCTAGGAGTGACTCGGTTTGCATTTGCCCTGGAATGACCGCCTCCTCCCTAATAAGTGTCTGGTGAGGCGGCAGCATTGCCCGTCGAGCTAGGCGGTAAAATTTAGTCACTTCCTCGTAACTGGTCATTCGGTCTTTTGTTTCGAACCAGCACTCAGAACGGTCGCTCTCGGGGGCGCGGAAGGTAAGCGCTCGCGCCGCCGAATGGGCCGTCTCGTTGCGATTCGGTGGGGATGCACAATCTCCCGCGTGCGCCGGTAACCACTTGATGCGGATAGTGTCGCCGCGGTCTTGGAGCTGGAGCTTACTGATGATGGTGGCCGCCGGCGCTCACACTCGCCCCTTGGCAAAGTAGCGCACAGCGTTCCTCGAGTCGCTGGGCATGGTGCGACACTCAGCCTCCCAGATCGCCAGAGTGATGGCAACCTCCTAGGCGTCTGTAGCGTCCGTGCACCACACGCTCGCTGCCGTTATCTTGATGCCGGTAGCCGCCGCAACGGCCACTGCCACGAATCCTTCTCGCTTGTATTCCGCTGCGTTCGCTAACCGGGCGTGTGGTTCCTGGGCATGTTGCTCGACGACGTCTTTGGCCCGCGCCTGCCGCCATTCTTGGTTATACTCGGGGTCCATGTTTTTCGGGATGGGGTCCACGTGGATGTGGGCCCACGCCTCATCGCTTATCTCGCACGATTGCCGACTGGGAGCTCGGGGATTGTAACCCAGGGACTTTGTATACTGCGGCCTATCTTGGTGGTAGAGAGTTGCTCAATTTGCGCAGTGAGCTGCGCCTGGGCTATTTCTTCTAAGGTGTTATAGACGCCGATCTGCAGGCGCCGAGCCATACTCGTGGTCCCCATTAATTCCAGCGCCGTCTTCTAAGCCCGTCTGGTCAGCGTGTTTATCTTTATCCTTTCAGTGACCTACCAGTTGAGGTAGGCCGCCACGTAGGCGATGTGACTGATCACGAACGACTAGACGAGGCACAGAAGGCTGTCTTTACGCATGCCTGCCCGTCTATCGAGACTCGGTGTATGAGCCGGATAGCGTCCACTACCTTGGTGGTAATCTTGTTGATGGTCTCGTCGTTGCGGCCGCTCTTGTTTAGTAGCAAGCCCAGGACTCTCGGCGATGCGCTGCCCCGGTGCAGTCATGATCTTTATGTGATCGCCCTCCCGAGGGGGAGCGCGTATCCTTCCTGGTTATAATGGTGTGAGGACGAACAACTCGGATTTGGCGGGCGAGCACACTAGGCCTATGCCGTCATAGTGTAGCTCGATGGCAGTAACAGCCTCTTGGAGCTGCTGCTCAATGCTGGCGTCGGTGCCGCCTGCCGCCCACAGGGTAATGTCGTCGACGTAGATCGTATGCCGCATGCCGGTTCCTTCTACTGCCCTCGCTACCCCGACCATCACAAGGTTGAAGAGCAACGGCGAGATGACTGAACCATGCGGGGTACCCGTGCTGCCGAGCTTGTGTTCGAGGGATGTCCCGGCGTGCAGTTCCCCCGTGTGGTTAGTCAAGAAGTGTCTGATCTAATTGTAGCTCCCTACCCCCATGGCGGAGACTCTTGAGAGTTCCTTGGACAGCCAGAAGATCAAATCAGTCGATATTGACGACCATAAATCCTGATTGCTTATTGGAGGGTCAAATTCTAAAGCTAAAGCTAAGCTACTTTCGTCCTCTGATAAGAAGAGAGGAGTCGCTGGAGAAAGATTTGATGCTGGGGAAAGGTTGAGGGTCACCGGAGAAGGGGTAGGCAGTGAACGCGATGGTTAGATGGCATCCTCGAGGCGCTGCAGATGAAGTTATGTGATGTTAGGAAGATAGTGAGAGACCGGAAAGCGTGGCGTGATATGGTCCATAGGGTCACGAAAAGTCGGACACGACTGAACGACTGAACTGAACTGAACTGAATCCCCATGTTGAGTCTCGATACTTGTGCTAATATGGCTGAGTGTTTGACTTTGTGGAATGCGCTTTGTAAATAAAGTCCCAGAATTACTTTGCTGACTTGTGTCTTGTTGTCGATTATTTCTTGTTTGAGTTGTAGCATGGCGTCTTGTGTGGTGAGTCTGCGCCTGAAGACGATCATCGTATCCGGATATAGGTCGTCCTTTTCCAGGTACTCCTGCCACCGGTTGGTAACCACATGCTTTAGCACCTTGCCCACGCAAGACGTGAGCAAGATGGGACGCAAGTTGCCGATGTCCGATAGCTTGCCCGGTTTCGGGATTAGGATTGTTGTTGCCGTTTTCCACTGTCGGGGGAGCTTGCCCGAACGCCAGCATTGGTTGTCGTAGCGGGTTAGGACCTCGATCGTGCATAGTCGAGGTAGCGTAGCATCTTGTTGGTAATAAGATCGGGGCTGGCTGCTGAGCGGGTGTTGAGCTCGTGCAGCGCTACCCGTACCTCTGACATGGTAATGACTCGGTCGAGCCACACGTTGGGTAGCCCCCCGTATGGCGGGTGGGTTTCCGTTGGCGTGTGTGGCAGATACTTGGCTTCCAGGGCCTTGATAACGACGTCTTTTCCTTGTTGTTGTGTGGCGGTGTGTATGAGGCAGGCCAGGCGATCGCGCTGGTGTAACTTGGTCTTAGTTTCGTTTAGGAGGTGCCGAAATAGATTCCATGAGCAACCACGATGTAGTTGCCCGTCAGCTCGGTTGCAGACTTCGTTCCACTGCTGAAGGCGCAGGGCGTTGCAGTGATGTTGAATAGCCCTGTTTAGGTCGGCCACCTTCTTTCTCAATTTGCGATTCAGCCGTTGTCGCTTCCAGCGCGCCTTATCGAACGTTTGGCCTCGATCAGATGGGCCAGACGACTGTCCATAGCTATGATGTCCTCATCCGTTTCAATGGTCTTGGTGGCCGAGTGCCCTGCATCGTAGAGCTCTGCCGACCAGGTTTCGATGTCTGTGATGTCTTGCACTGTGGTTGGTCGTCCGTTACGGAAACTGTCCCAGTCCGTCCACTTGTGTACAATTGTGCTGCCCCGGAATTGATTGGGAATCGTATTTTCGAGAATGTAGTGGTCACTGCCCAGGTCAACGCCTGTGTTGCGCCATGTTACTTTGCCGGTGTGGTCGTTCTTGATGAATGTAAGATCTGGTGTGGTGTCTCGTGCTACGGAATTGCCGATTCGGGTAGGATGATTGGGAGCCGTGATCAGGGTATAGTCGTGTTCCAGGGTATCCTGTAGTAGGCCCCGTCGCTTTGCCGTGTCTTTCACGTAACCCCAGGCTCGATTGGAGGCGTTGAACTCTACTCCAATCAGCAAAGTGTTGCCTTTGGCTTGGGGGCTGGCTGTGTGCAGTACGATCTTGAATTTCTTTGTGTGGTGCTTGGGGTCACTGTAGATGTTAGCGATGAATAGGCTATCTTTCCGTTGTTTGCTTGGGATGATTTCGGTGAAGGTGTATTCCACCCTGATGCAGCCGTGTCTGAGCTGATGTTCAATGAACGTGAACCCTTTGCTGACGAATGTGCAGACGCCTCGTCCCTCCGCTGGGCTAACGTGAGCGCGATACCCAGCGAGGGTTGGGTTCGCCGTCACGGTTTTTGCAGTAGAATGATGTCAGGATTCTTGGTTACCGTGGCGATGTGTTGTTGCAGCACTGCTTTCTTGTTATAACAGTGGCAGTTCCACTACCAGACCGTAAGGCCCGGTAGCGATCCTATTGTGGCTTGGGGCTGGGGCATGGTTGTGATGGAGTTGGGGCTGGCGTTTTTTTTTTTTTTTGAGATGTGGGTGGTTTGCGAATTGCGCAGAAAAGATGACTATGGGCTTGAGGGTTTGTTCAATGAAGTCGAAGCGCTCCTGTATGGTTCTGTAGAACGTGGTGATTAGTTCCTCCAGCCGCGCCAGGCATTGGTCAGTGACGGCAGCCGTGTTGGCATATGTGTTGGTGAGCGCTTCAGTTTTGGTTTCGAGCTGAGTTCTCACATGAGTTAGGTCCTTATGATGTCGTGATGAGGTGCGTGCTCGTTTCTCGAGGGTTGGGTCAGCTGTTTTCTCCTCTTCGATCTCGTCTTGTGATATGTCCATTGATTGTGTGTCTTGATGTAATGGCGTGTCGGTGTTCTCGGGAATAACGGCGGGTGTAAGTGTCTCGGGTGACTGAGTTGGGCCGGTGGTTGGCTGAGATCGCTGTGCTTGTAGTTCTTTCTTGATGTCGGCTAGTTCTTGGGTAAGCCGGCGCGTGGTTTCCAACAGCGTCGCGTTGGTGGCACGGAGTTCTAGTTCCTCGTAGTAGGGGCTAGTAGTCCATTCCTGCCAGCTGCTCTGTGTGCTTCGGCCACTAGTGGCGCTGTTAGAGCGTGCGTTGCTGCTTTTAACTTCGCCCTTTGCTGCGTCCGCCCAACTGATTCTGTCACGGGAGCGTGAACGCTTAGCGTCGCGTCTGTTCCTGTAAGATGAGTCACGGCCACGAGAAGCGCTGCGCGACGCTCTGCGTGATCCGGTACGGGAAGCACTGCGAGAGTGAGAGCGTCCAAGGCGTGGAAACGAGCTTGAGTCGAGTGCTTGCTCGTGATATTCTTCGGTTTTACGGCGTTGGACGGCGTTCCCATCGCCGTCGCCGCACGACGTATGGAACTTTATATTTGGCTTTGCAGACGCGGTCCCCGTTGGGGTGTTCCTCACCGCAGAGCTTGCATTTGGGTACACATCTGTGGCCCTCTCTTGGATTAGAAGCACCGCATGCAAGGCACACACGTGCATTTGGTGTAGGACACACGTCGCGCCTGCGGCCAACCTTGCCGTATACTTTGCAAACTTCTATTTGCTTGTTGTAGAGACTGCACGGGTAGAACGTGGATCCGTATCGCACATACTTAGAAACCTTGATACCGTTGAACACTACGATGACTGTCGTCGTATTCCCGATACGCTTCGCACCCGCGGCGAGGGGGTTCTACTTGGTTACGACCTGCTGCATTATTTCAGCTTCGCTGTCTGAGCGATATGCCCCTGATCACGCCCTTGACTGTGCCGTGGGCGGCTGTTCCGTAAGCACTCACTTGGTACGTGTTGCCTTGGACATTATTAGCTTGAATTCGCGCATACTTTTCCGCTCGCTCCTCGCTCCGAGTGCTAAACGGACACGGTAAATACATGTCCGGATGTATATTGAATATTTCGCACCAATCAGCCGTAAGTATCAGTTACGGTATCATCAGTAGTAGCTGCAATCATCTAATGACAATGTTTGTAAAATAGGTGCTCCTTCTTATTGTATACAAGCATATGTTCTGATTCATTGCCCCAAAAGCGTACGGAATAAGCTCACGGTTGCGCTTCAAATCCTTTCGAATATTTGCATTTCCTCGAAGTGAAGCTCCATTCTTTCCATTATTTCTCAGCTCACAAACATTATTTGCTATTTACTTGAATAAGTGAACCTGTTGCTTTCCCACCGCATTCCGCTAGGTTGTTGCTCAGCATTAGGACGTAATCGACTGTCTTGGTCGAAAGCCTAGGGTGGAGACGTGTCGTATTTCGTTGTAGGTTGGCAACGACGACAAAACATATAGGTATCATTTTTGTTTCACAACCGTTCTTCTCGTTTACTAATCTCTGGCTACGGTTTCAACTCCCTCAGGATTTGTAAGACTACACTGTTTTATCAAACACTGATGTTAATCTCAGTTCTTTGCAAAGGTTAGCTGAGGCAAAGGCTGATGTGAATTTGGTTTTTATTATATTTTGTCATCTAATCTCAGGAAGAAGGAAAAGAAAATGCACGGGCCTGCTACTGGCTCTCTAGCTGAGCCACCTCCGCTGCCTCGTTCGGACAGAAGGGAAACAGAGAAGAAAGGAAAAAGAAGAAGGATAGAAAGATGCGCGCCGCAACAACAGCCGTCATCCAACATCGAAGCAGTGGCGGGTGCAATGACGGCCTACAACAGATAAAAAACGGTGGCTGGCTAGCCCCCGCCGCAAGCGGCGTTGACCTACCGTCCCAGCCCCAACAGGGCCATGAACAGCCACCATTCACCACCTCGCCTCTCTTCTGTCTGCACGAGGCAGCGGATGCGGCTCAGCTACAGAGCCAGTAGCAGGCCTATGCATTTTTTTTCGTTCTCCCTACAGCCACAACAGCAACACTGATATCGCACAGCACAAGGATTCATTTCCTTTTCACCTCCAGCGATACGCAGCCGCCGGCAGTATGGTTAAAGCTAAAGTGCGCTGTGGTCGAAACTATTTAGTGGCCCTCCGCTACAGCACTTTGCTTACACTCCAACCGTACTATCTTCTCTAATGGTGCGGTTCAGGTGCACACTCAGAAACCAGTCAGATACTGCTTACCAAGATACTTTTTGGGCGAGTTGGTAAACATCCATTATTATAATTAAACAGCGCAAACCAAAAGACAGAGTGCGAGATAAAAGGAAACCACAGGACAAGCACAGTACAAGCGCTGATTCAGAACTACGTATAAGCCTTTACTCCAAGGCCCAGATAAAAACAAATATGACGAAAACGAAACAATCACGTTACACAACCCCTGGGTTCACCTGCTGCACAAAACGTCACTCAAAAAAGACATCTCTTGCTTGAAAGAGCAAGAGAAGTCTTGCTGACATACTTATTGTCCGTTGAAATAAAATATGATTCAAATATCTCTCTCGTCATCTTTTCTTTGTGGTGATACAAAATCCGAGCCTGGTCAAACATAGGAGTACACTTGTTCCCCTTCATTGTTTCACATGAATGGTAATGTGAGACCAGAAATATTTTCTCCTTGCCACTTGCCACTTTCCAAGTTGTTCCGGTGTTTCTGTAGTCTCTTGTTAATATAACAGGCTCCACAAGAGAGTGGAAGCCTGTAAACAACACCAGTCTTCCATCCAACAAATTGGTCTCTATGTTTCACCCCACATTCTTGCTTCTTCGATTCTCTTTCCCTTTGAATAGCCGAGCAAATCCTCTTCATCTTGAGCGGGGCGGTCAATGCCACGTCAACAACATACCCCTTGCCTACATTTTTGAGGCCATGTGAAATTATGCGCACATACGGTACCACCGCAACCTTCCTTTTCTCACCCTTGCTGGGCAGGGATTTCTGTCTGAGCGTTCCTTTAGGGCTCTTCAGTACCCGGCAACTGGCCTCAAAAATAGCCGACTCCCGATAACCGGCCTTTTCAATTCTTGTCATTTGTCTTTCAAAACTCTTGCCCATGCCGTGGAAGCGAGATTTCTTCACCGCATATAACAAACATGCTTTGGTCATCCCATTCTTCATTAGTTTGGAATGCCCCAAAATGGAGCTTAGCAAGGACTTCACCAATCTCGGGTTGTATTCCCAACAAACATGATCTTCACCGAACTGAATAAATAAATCTAAAAACTGTAACCGATTGTCAACTGGTTCTTCAAAAGTAAATTCCAGCTCAGACCCACACTCTGTAAAAACATCAATAATGTCCCTCATTCGTTGATTGAATCCTTCACGGTCTGTGAATACTACAAAGTCGTCCACATGACTGAAGGCGGAATGATGTAGGCCCTTCTTCAAGTTATCCTTCAGCTGTCTGTCCACGTACATTAAGAAGATGCAACTCAAGACCGGTACAACAGTCGACCCAATGCATACTCCGGCCTTCTGCGTATACAGCTTGTCCTTCCAGCCTATGAAGGTGGACTCCAGGTAGAACCTCAAAAGTTCGATAAACCTTGCAACACTTACACTCTGAAGCCCTTGTTGAATTCCTCAAAAAACACGACCCAAAAAAATGTGTTGACTTCAGAATGGATGTCAAAAATTTATATTATAGCCTCTCCCATGACTGCCTCCTTAAGCGTTTTGAAATGTGCATTACTGAAGACAATAATGAGTGTGACTTCATTGACGCCTAGGTGACGCCTAAGGTTTTTCTCTTTCCGCTTTCACTCCCACTTTACATCCCTTCCTACGGCGCGGTTCAATGCCCATGGAGAAAGTGTGACTGATCCACCATTAATTAAGGTATCGGGCCGGCGACGGCTACCATCCCCGCCCTGCAACTGCACATACAGCTGCACCTGTCATTCCTGGGTTTTTCCACCACGGCGGAGCTGCTGGGCCTACGCCTAGGCCTGGATCTACTGCTTGAACGGACTCCGCCGCCACCCAGGTGTGCCGTGCTATGCGACTCCTGCGCTGCCCTCAGCCGCCTTCGAACCACCGGCCGGGGAACTCAGAGGCTGCGCCAGATTCGCGCGCGCCTCGAGCGCTTGGCGAAGTGCGGCTGCGCTATAGACCAACACCGATCTGGAACCATGGCCTCCGAGATCACTTCCGCACGCGTTTCTCGGATCCCTAGCCGAGAAACGTGCGCGCGGAGGTGATCTCGGAAGCCATGCTGGAACGTAAGCACGATGCGGTGGCGCTTTTGTCGCCAGGCTGGGCCAACTGGGGGTGAAAAGCAGGGTTAGCGCCCATAGGAACACATTCAACAGAAAGATTTCAAAGCTGTTTTCTCATTTCACAGGGCACTTATGATATCGTTATACGACATAGAGCAACCCAGAACATCCCAGAGCAGATCGTGAAAATATGAAATCTAATTACTGAGGCGAAATATTTTTCAAACGCCGCGAAACGTATGGGGGGGTGCGAGTTGAGAGAGCGACCAATAGAAACACATGTAAACACAACTTACCGCAACATTTTTCTCGTTTCGGAGAGCATCAGAAGTGATGGCCGATAATTAAACGTTGGCCAATGCTTTAAAGAAGTGTGTGACGAAGTATGCTGCGTCATTTCGCATGCAATCTACTTTTGAAACTCCTCGTTGTGTAAAATCTGAGTTAGAAATGCATTGCGTTAACGCGGCCCAAACTACATAGATGTAAAGGACGGTTCGCAAAAAAGCTGACTTTGCGCCTATAAAGCAGTCGTTTATTAAGAGCTGGTGCATTACTTTAAGACCATGAATATATCTATGCAACAATATTTAGCGCCTGACATCTATATAAAGCATATTTATCAACAAATGTGTGCGGCGCGTTTTCAGACGATCCTACACGTCTAGGAGGCGAGTCACCCAAGCGTTTTTTTTTTTATTTTTGGTGAACGTCTTATGCCACGCTCCAACATCATGTTGCATGGCGGAAGTAAAAAGAAACAAAACAAACAACATGCCAAGTGCTGGTGACGGGCTGAGCCGCATAAGACAGTGTAATGATGTCGTCGGGACAGGGCTCATTTTGTAAATTGAGGAGAATAAAACGCAAAATAACGAGCACGACGTCATTCCTTCCTGAAAACATCCATCATGGTTATAATTACACACGTATTCGTTTTAATACTTACCGCCTCGGTAAGTATTAAAACGAATACGTGTGTAGTTGCGTCGCGATACATGCATGTGATGGGTAAGTCGTAAGCAAACACTTTGAGAGGCTTTATATTCTGGCGTCCGTGCACACGCTGCATGGTCTGTGCCGTACGAAAGAAAAAAAAAGACTAGGAAACCGCACAGAAAGCGCAGGATGATATATGAGAACCATAACGATACAACGGGGAAAAAAGAAAATAAAAAAGAAAAATAGGTAACTAGCATATATGCCGTTGACGACCTTGCACGCACCAACCTGATTCAAAATAATCGTATGCCTCCAGGGATTTGTATCACTGGACGGTCTGTGCAGTGAGCGACGCGGAGAAACAATTAAATACGCTAAATTTTTTTTGCCTTTCCCCCTGGTGGCATAGCGTTCGCGTCAGTACGGAGGACTTCACAATGTGTTTCAGGCATAGCAAATGGGTCCTGGTGCACAACGCCGTCAATGTACAGCTTTTCATTGTAGCGCTGTTTATCCGATTCCGAGTAGCTTTTCACGTAGTCCGGCATTGCTGCAGTGTACACTACATTCCCTTGCATATACTGCAAGTCCGACGACTTACGCGACTGTTCACAACACGATAAACTGGCCAGGCACAGTTGCAGACGACTATGCATCACCGGCGCCGTCGCTATTAGACGCCCCGGAGCTGGAGGCTGCCGGTGTGGGCATCGCCAACTGCGCTGTCGTCTGCTGCAATGCGCAACTCGCGTTCGGTCCATATTGCTGTATGGCGTTAGACAACTGCTTTTAAATATGATTCTGTCTAGGATTTATCACTTGAGAGACAGTATTATGAAGCTAATTTAGCTCATAAGGCAGCAATCCGCCCTCGCCAGATAGTGCGCGCTGTGATCGAACGCTCCACGTGTGCTCTTCCTGGCGATAATGGCCGATCGCCCAACGTCGGCTGTCAAATGTTTTGTGAAGTGTGCCGCGTGCGTGCATCGTAGTGACATGGACACAGCACCCGGGCGGATCGTACCTCAGGGCTTGAACCTTTGTGCTTTTGCATTGGGAGCTATTGCGGAGGCCTGCCCGATGTGCCGAGTGCTCAGTGACATATGACATTTGTGAACGGGCCTCAAGCAAAGTGCATTATATTGTGCCATAGTGCATATATTTCTTTTATTTTTACCTACCCTGTCCTTTCTCCCTATCAATCACCTCTTTCTCTGCTGCTTCCTTGCTGTCCCTTTATTTCCGCCGCCCAAGTTCGAGCGCCGTGTTCGAGAAAGGACCAGGGCCAGATAACATTCCTAACATATTTTCTATCAGGAAATTAACTCCATTGATGATCATTTAACTTTCAACAACGCCATAACAGCAGTATATCAGTGATGCCAGGACTGGCAAATGAATATCAATTTAAAAAAGTCTGTTCTTTTATCTATAACAAGAAAAAAGCATTCATCAGCATTTCAGTACACCCTTAACAACATTCCCCTTGGATCTGTTCATGAGCACAAGTATCTTGGTGTGACACTAACTTCTGACTTCCAGTGGAACGCTCACGTTAACAACATCGCGTCGACCGCCCTAAAACAGCTATTCTTTATTAACAAGCGTCTTAAACTAGCACCACCTGAAACAAAGTTACTTGCATATAAAACACTTGTCAGACCGGCACTAGAGTACGCTAATACCGTTTGGTTCCCGTTTACTAAACAGCTCATTAAAAAACTGTAGGCAGTACAAAGAAAGGCGCTAAAATTTATATACAATAAACACTCCATTACAGACTCACCAACAGAATTACTTATACGTGCAGAACTACTAACCTTAGAAAACAGAGCCTATCTTGCAAGACCTAAAATCATATACCAGGTTATAAACAATCAACTAAAACTGCCTATTACAGAGTACATGCCGACTTCCTCGAACAGATTAACCCGTTATAACCTTACGCATTCATTAGGCGAATTCTCATTTCATACTGATATTTTCAAATACTCATTTTTTCCAAGGGCAACACGAGAATGGAACAATCTACACACGCGCATTACTAACACCACGTCCTTAGCTGAGTTCTGTTCCCTTGTTGCAGATGAATTATACCCACTGCAGTAACAATTGTATTCCTTATTTTTATGCTTCCTTGTTCTCATGGTAGTTTTACTTGCCTGTTGTGCCTGATTCAAGTTGTGAGTTCATTGTAGTCTATTTTCTCCTGTTTTAGTATTTTGAACCTTGATTGTGCCTTGACTGTCAATTACAACTTATACTGATCCCCTCGCTGTATCATCAGTAATCACGTAATTAATATAAGTGATATTATCTGTGTTATTCGATTGTTGTAAGCTGCAGGTAGCACTATACACCATGTATTATTGTGTATGCTTTTATGCTTTAGTATAATATGCTCACAGCCCTTCCTGTTACAATCCCTGATGGGATTCACAGTATCAAGTAAAAAAAATATATAAAACGCAGTGGTTGCTGTAGCAAAACGGACCTTCCGTGAGACTGCATTTTTCCACTCTTGAAACCTTATTCGTCCTTTAGTACCGAAAACAGCAGAAACAGCTCTTCTTTAGACGACTAGTCTGTCATGCATGGCAGAACAAAGTACTTTCATCTCACTGTCGAAGCATCGAAGCAACGGCGACAGCTCCATACACCCCACAAACTCCGTTCATGTTTCAGTTAAGGAACACCAATACAGACCGAATCGGAAGTCCGTGCCGAACAAAACATAGTTGAATAGTGCGTTCACTGCGAGCAGGCGACGAAGACGTCCGCCGGTTTTCTGCGACCCATCTCTCGGCAAGTAGCGGACCCGCGAAACTTGTCTGACAAAAATGCTTGTAACGTTCGGAGCGCAAGACACAAGCGGCGCTGTTGGTTCACCTTTCTCTTTTTACACTGGGCTCCACATGAACTAAATTTTGCCCACATGCACATTTTCTCACCCCATTACCTCATACAACCGTTCTTTTACTCATCAACCAAATCATTTTCCCCTAATTACGGTGACACCCTCAGCAGACGCACAAATCCTGTCCACAGGCATTCGCCTTAACAAACCTTTCTCTCCAGACAACCAGCGCAGGAAGCCGTTTGTCTTGAGCGATGCATGATGCCAAGCTAGCAGGTCATTTAGGTCTCACGGCATGCGCTTTTTGGAGCCAACTCACCCATCACGATTGCGCGAGGTCTCAGTGAACACTCGATCTACTGCACTCTTCGCGAGTTCCATGAAGAGACGAAAAAAAACGCCCTAGCTACTGGAGCTATGCACGCCGATTCAAAGCGAAACCAGAACCTACTTGCGGCCGCGTGGGTGCAAACGGTCAGTCACGTGAGCCAACTAAAGATAAAAGGGAGGATGGTTGTAAAAGATTGGGAAGGTGAAGAAAACGAAGGGGGAGAGATCGACGGCTTGCGCCAGCAGAGCTCGGCGTCGCCGGTGGTGACACATTCGCTCGGGCTCGTTCGCTCTTCGCCATTTGTCTGTCTCTCCACACACCCGACGGGGGACGGATTCGTTCAGTCAGCGGTGGCACGAGTCGCATACCTCTGTGGTAGCCAGGAGAAGAAGGAACCGTACCAGCGTCGCAATGGTTCACCCCCGCGGCATCGGAAGGAGAGCCTCTGCCGCGGTCGCCTTTCAAGCCACAAAACTTCAGCGTGACACTTTGAAACGAGTCGAATATTTATTTTTTTCTTACTATAGGCTGTTTTACTTGTGGCCTTCTTTGTATCTTCCCTTCCCCACCGATGACTTACGCTCGCAACCATGCGAGGTCAAAAGTGGAATGATCTCACCCAAGGCTGCAACTGTGCAGCACCTCGCACCCCCAACTCCTGGCTGTGCGAGGTGCAACAGCGTCACATGTTGATATACGACTTGGCTGGTTAGACAGGCCCCGGCAGCAGCAATCACACCACGGCGTCGACGCCACCATCGGTCCGTCCCTGAAAGTCTGCGTTTCACAACGATCCCTAAGAGAGCGGCAACGCGGTTCTCGGGATTACCCACTACAGAAGCAAGTGCCTGAGTCTGCATTCGAAACTGAGGCTCGCCTCGGTGATGGGAGCTTGTCGACATTGCGCTGAACGCCGTTATTTACGACTATTTTCGCGCGGACTGCGAGCAGTAAATTCCGAAAACTTGAAAACTCTGTACCATGTCGTTTGAACGCCTCAATATTGGACATGTTCCACTTTCACGAAGGAAAAAAGGAAAATGTGTTTTTGTAGAGAACTTTCTCGCAGAGGCGCTAATCACATTTGATTAAAGAGCGACATACATTCTCAAACATTCCCGGCCGAGGAGCACCAGAGCATGTTAGCCATCCAAACCGGTCCGGTACTCTACGTGGTCAGAGAAAGGGATTACAGAGGGGTTCCATACTCGCGGGAAAGTTTTTGTGGCTATGAAGCCAAGGCTACGGGGGCGAATCTTTCGTCATGGTGTTACTACACCATGTAGTTCTGGCACATCTGGCCTCAAGTTTAATTTCGGTTTCAGTTCCGTCTTTACTTGAAATAATGGCTTCGAAGAGTCCAGTGACGTAGAAATGTATTTCTTTACACTACTTAAAGCCTACGTGAACGTATATTCGCGGTTAATGAGTATAACACGTACATTGCCGAAACAAGCGCAATGCAAATGCGCACAGAAACCGACGGATAGACGCAGCAGCAACAGCTGCCGATGTACGTTTTCGGAGATTCCCGACAGATGGTGCAGCTATTCCGTTTGCACGGTGTCGTGTACCGATTTTAAAATGCACTACACTAACGTTGTACTGGCCTATATTACAGTACAATATTGATGTGATAACAAAATAGTCACTTTTGTAATGATATAGTAATTCAGGGCCCGATTCACGTAATTTATCAAAGGCGTATATTCTGCTGCGCAGTCAGCTGATGCGTTTTAATTATGTCCCTTTGGCTGCATAGCCGCAAAAGCACAGCAAAGCATCTAATGCACTTCGGTTCCATCGAAACAACGGCGCCGCATGAAAGTAAAAGTAGAGAAATGAAAGAAAAAAATAGCTGTAGTTTAGCTTGTGGTTAAACCTGGAGTTACGCGAGAGCAATGTTCATGGCTACGCTGAGATTCGGTTTGAAAGTAAAGACAAAAAGCTTGACGATCCTAACAGAAAAGTTTAGACTGTGTAATTGACCAATAAATAATTGAAATTATTTAAAACGTTATTCAATTATTTATGGATCAATTACACAGTCTAAACAATTGAAATTATTGAAAATGTAAGGAGGGAAGGTGGATGCTCCTGGCCCTGTGGAGCTGGGTGGCGGCAAGCTCCCGCTGCAAATAACGAGGGCTCACCTGTCACTAGCGGTTGTACCTGTTGTAAGCCGTCATTGCTACCGCCACCGCTGCGGTGGCGGGCAAATACTGTTGTGACGCGCTCTTTCTCTTTGCTTATTCTTTTCTTTCTTCTCTATTTTTTCCTCGGTGCGCAGGCAGCAGAAGTGGCTCGACAACATAGCAAACCCGTGCATTTACTCCGAAGAAACGAAGTGGAGAGAGTTGACGCCGTCATTAAAATGGCTTATAAAATAACCATGGACCTGGTTCGCACGACTCCCAACGAAGAGCTACTATAACTTGGGGTCTGAAATTCCTACACGGAACTCAAAGAAGCCCAAATAAGAAGCCAAATAAACTGCCCAAATAAGTCGCCTGTCTAGCACGCCCGTCGGTAGGAGAATACTTGAGCGACCAGGTATTGAGGACGAACCCCTACAAGACTTCCCTCAAACTATTCCACGGGATATCCGAAATAGGATCGCCATCAAACCTATTCTTCAGAATATGAACCCCCACTCAAATCAAGGCCGAAGAGAAGCACGAGCTAAGAGCCTGCACAAGAGCCTGAGCCGGCTACATGATGTCATCTACATTGACGCCGCAGAAGACGCGAAAGACCGTAATAAATATTCTATATGTGGACTCACGCCCCCCTAAGTCTAGTTAGTGCTCGGCCAGCTGCCTGTTACCGCCTCCCACGATTTCTTCTTTCTTCGCTCTTCGGACAGGCACGGACAGGCACCAGACAGTCACTGCG
This sequence comes from Amblyomma maculatum, assembly GCF_055883805.1. Taxonomy (NCBI): domain Eukaryota; kingdom Metazoa; phylum Arthropoda; class Arachnida; order Ixodida; family Ixodidae; genus Amblyomma; species Amblyomma maculatum. The sequence continues at coordinate 204,706,785 of NC_139347.1, read as the reverse complement.
AAATGGCTAGACTGAGGCCGATGTAGCTCTCACTACAAAAATAATAATTTGCAGAGTAAAACTTGAAAATAGTAAAAATAAAAGTGATAAAAACAATACAAAAGTGAAAAACATCGTCTTCGTGTGTGAAACGCTATCGCGTCAAAAGCAATGTGAGATAACTGATGCCCGATGGAAATATTGAAAATTCCGCCCGTTACCTCTATCCATGGCCATGAGCCTCCCTATTCAATAAAGGACTTTCAACTTAACTGAAGAGAGGAGGTTTTCTGTCCCCCAAATTTTTCTTTCTTTTACTCCTTCCCCTCCCCCCCCTGCTCCTTACCCATTTGGCAGGAGTCAGTTGTCTACCGAGAAGTGACACTACATGTGCCATACATCTCCATCCACCGCCGTGGTTAAGACGCGTTCCAGACGCGCAGGTGAACAGATGACTCGTTTCCCCAGATCTCTCCATCCTTGCTTCACGAAACGTGACCAACGCATCGGTGAAGATCCGTTGTCTGCTTGGAAGCCCATTGCCGTTCGTTTTCGCCTTCTTGGACTACTTTTGGTGCCCTGCCACGCACCCAGTGTGCTAAGCCTAGCGCTGGGCTCTCGATTCCGAGCGCCTGTGCAGCGGCCAGCTGTGTTCTGCTCCCCACCTGCCTCAGCCCCTGCGTCTCCGCTGCCTTTGAAATCCTGCACGGCGCCGATATGGAATACCAGGTAGAAGGCGTCTCTATCACCCCAGCCGAACTTGAAGCCAGCCCACACTGGTGCGTGCCGTGAAGGCACACCGTGCAGCTGTGGCCCACCAGCTCAGCGTCTCACAGCCGCCTGCCTCACCCCCATCCAAGACCCATACTAAAGCGTCAACCACTGCCACCCCTACTGCCACTCTGCTATCCCGCTCCCCTCTCTCGCCTCCCTGTGGAAGTCTTCAAAATCGTCTTCAGACCGGAAGGTGGGCTTGACTTCCGGAAAAGAACTAACGAAGTGTTTGATTCTCTGCACCCTTGCCAACATCGCTTATGACATCGCCCATGCCGCCGACCGAGTACGGATAAATCCGTACAACTCCCGTACTACTTCCTAGTCGCGCGCTGGTCTCTATATCCGGATCTTGGAACTCCGAACTGGGCACTGCTATTACATCCTGCGTTCCTAAATCGCCGCACCCGACAACACCTTCCGCGGCATTGTCTTCAACACTATAGACTCCCAAATGCAGGCCGAGATCCTCCACGGCCTGCAGCCCATGAATATCAACACCCCCTACGTCGTCACCGACACGCGTCAGATGGGGCGCACTAAATCAATTCTTATCGCCTTCCTCGGCACCACTACCCTCCCCAGCACCATCTTCAACTGTGGTATCACCACTGCCACCCGTTCTCACCCAATGCCTGCACCAACTGTTGGACTCCTGGCCACCGAGCGGACGTCTGCACGAGACCTAAGTCTGGCCTCTGCAACCGCTGCGGCCAGGCCCACAAGGCAATCGAGTCCCCAGCTTGCGTCCTCTGCTGCATCCTTTGCAAGGAGGCCCACATCATTCGTTCCCACCCATGCAGGCTGCGGTTCTGCTGTAACGTCCCATGTCAACCTCGGCTTCCTCCTAGAAGCAGCCTCGTCACGAGCAGCTTAACCTGAGCCATCCTCAAGACCTCTCGAATTTCCCGCCTCCGAAGCCGCTCTGCTTCCTGCAGTGAACGGTCTGCCAGCCGTCATCGCTCTATCTCCTTCCCGTCTCTGCCCAGGTATGAGACTTCCCCTGCCCCCGCCACCATCCCCAGCATCACCAAGAACACACCGGCAAGCTAGAAATCGCAGCCACACACGCCAGACTCCAAACTCAAGGCCCTCGAGACCACTGTCACTACCCAGAAGCTCCAAATTAGGATCTATCGCATCGGCTGCAGGCCGCGCTAGCGCTGCTGTCTTCCACGTTCCTCCTCCTCCTTCCCCAGCTCTCAAGCCTCCACAGCCACCACCGGCGCCAGCTGAGGAACCGATGAACACAGCACCCTCAGCCGCGTCATCGCGGGCCTCCTGTCCGACCTGTTGCCCTTTGCACAAACGCTGATCCCCTTCAACCGACGCTGCCGTTGTTGGCTAGGCTCCTTAGAGGCGTTTGAGCAACGCATTATGACGTGCTTCGCGCAACTTAAAGAGCGCGTTACCAGTATCGACACTCGCGTGGCCGCTATCAAATCCCCCTTACCGTTCTAGATACCAGGGTCGTGGCACTAGAGGCCCACCGGAGAGCTGCTGAAGCCACCCTCGGTGATCTCACACTTCCTGCCCCACCCATCCCGGGACCTCTCCCAAACCCTTCCGAGGACGTTGACATCCATCATGGCCAGACAACTCCCGCAACTTAATCTCTGGCAATAGAACTGTCGGTGGTGCCGTGCGAACGCAGCACTCTGCAGCTCCACCTCCATAACGTCTCTCCCGAGACTCTCTTCTCCGTCCAAGCACTCCAGAATTCCCTAACTCCTGTGAAGATGCGTGACTACGCCTCCATTCATCCTTGTTCCGAAACGCACACAAACGTTGCCACCCTTGTGTACTGCAACCTTCCTGCCGTGCTGCACCAACTAGACGTTTCGGATTATTCCCTCCTCCTCCTCGAAATCATTCTCCGTCGTCGCAGTCAGGCAAGCTTATTTGTTCTCATTGTGGACTGCCCTCCAAAAGCCTCCTGAGCCCCTCTCCTCATCGTGCTTCGTAAAGCGCTCTCTTCCGCTGGCCGCAACGCCTTAGTCCTTTTAGGCAACTTCAGTGCCCCCCACACTAGCTTGTGTTACTCCCAAAACATTCGCAAGGGCACCTGACTCTTGACTTTACTTCCAGAACGAGTGTATTTCCGTAGTTAATGATTTTGCTCGCCCCACCAGAATCGGATTTAGTGTCCAAAGAAACACCAATTCAGGCCCTTTTCTCGCCAAAAACATTTCCAATCCCACCTGGACAAGAATCACCCCTGATGGCGATTACTATATTATATGTACCATGTTCCCACTCCCATCCCTTGCCCGCAACTTTATTCGTCCGACACAGGTAGTTGATTGGGACCGCTTTCGCTTCACTCGCCTTCTTGACTACTTTCGCCTTCTGCTACATCCACACTCCCTGCATCGCCACACTCCACTACTGCAGATAGCCATCTGCTGCACCTTTTGCAGGCCTATCAAGCTGTCCGCCGCCTCTGGCAGGCCCAGAAACACAGTCGCCGCCGGCATCTCCGTTTGGCCCAGATGGCATCGAATATGGAGGAGCACGGCTCTTTCCTTCTTCGTCAATAGTGGGGCCAGACCTGCGGCTGCATGGCAGGCAACCTGGGCCTTCGCGACACGTGGTCACTTCTCAGGGTGCTGCTAGACCGTACACACACCAAAACGTCCCAGCGCAAGGATATCTCCCATCTCCTGCGCTCTGGCGTGAGTATGAACAACGAGCCGTTGCTTATGTGCATGCCGCCACGTACCGGAGCTACCCAGCCGACGCCCTTGAAGTGGCTGATACCTATTCAAACTGCATCAGCAGTTACTGCCCACACTATTACTCAAACTTCTGCCGAATACATTTCCTCTGCTCCTATCACCGACCTCTCTGCCTGGAGCGAGACCATTCTAGCGGACGTCCGTACTGCTACATCCACACTCCCTGCATCGCCACACTCCACTACTGCAGATAGCCATCTGCTGCACCTTTTGCAGGCCTATCACGCTGTCCGCCGCCTCTGGCAGGCCCAGAAACACAGTCGCCGCCGGCATCTCCGTTTGGCCCAGATGGCATCGAATATGGAGGAGCACGGCTCTTTCTTCTTCGTCAATAGTGGGGCCAGACCTGCGGCTGCATGGCAGGCAACCTGGGCCTTCGCGACACGTGGTCACTTCTCAGGGTGCTGCTAGACCGTACACACACCAAAACGTCCCAGCGCAAGGATATCTCCCATCTCCTGCGCTCGTCCCTACTCACCGACATATAAATTCTGGAGGCCCTCCGGGACCGCTATCTCTGAGACTACCCCTCTACACCTTATTCAAGATTCCCCAATCCCAACCTTGATGCGAACATCTCCCTGGGTGAGGTACGCGTGGCGCTATTGCCTTTGTTCTAAGCCGCGTCATATATTCTCTTCCTCATCTTTTTCTCGTACCAAGGAGGACAAAGTCAATATCTTCATTCGTCAGGCTTATAAGCCTCCCCTGTCCCTTCCCATATCAACATTGACTAGTCGGCTGCTCTCTATGGGCGTCCATAACTTGCTTTCAGAGCTTACAGAAGCCCATCGCACGGCTCAGCTCCTCCGTCTCTCCCGCATCTGTCCGGGTCACACACTTCTCCCCGCCCTTAAGCTTCTCTCCATCCTTCCCATCTCACTGCCCATCCCTTTCCACGTCTCCTGCCCCCTAAAAGTGAACCCCCTGCCTAATATGCATTCCGAACACCACTCCTCCCGCAAAGAAGCGTGAGCCTCCGCGCTCTGGCGTGAGTATGAACAACGAGCCGTTGCTTATGTGCATGCCGCCACGTACCGGAGCTACCCAGCCGACGCCCTTGAAGTGGCTGATACCTATTCAAACTGCATCAGCAGTTACTGCCCACACTATTACTCAAACTTCTGCCGAATACATTTTCAGTGACCCCAAGCCTGCGTTTTACAACTACATGGTTGAACCGGCGGCACCCACGGCCATCGGCATCTGTTCCAGCATCATGCTCTCTCGCCCTATCCAAATCATATTGATGCCTGCTCACGCGGCTCATCTTGGCAACGAGGCGACTAATTCCATCGCTTGCAATTAGACTGACCGAGCAAGCTCGCCCAGCCGGGAATGGATACGTGCCACTCGCTCCTCACGTACCACGATATAACTTTGCACTACCGCCTTTCTCGTTTTACCCTATCTCTTTCCCAGCACCACCAACACTTGTGGCGCCACCTTCAGGCCTACACCTTTTTAACTCCGGTTCGTCTTGCTTCCTCCCCACCGGGTCGTACTTACCGGCCTGTCATTTATACGACAGCTGCCGCACCAATTAGCTCATATCATCTACTCTTGTCCGACACACTTTCCTCCTGCCTTTTGGCACCTTACGAGTACGCACCAGTGGGAGGATGCTTTGTCCAGCACCGAGCCGGTCATACAACTTCGTCTGGTGATATGGGCGGAGGAGGTCGCAGTCACGACTAGGCCCGCCTTGGACGTCACAACCGGCAGCCCGAAGGCCGCACGCAACGCTGCGTTATAATTTCGTTTTTTTTTTTGGCCTTCGTAATAAAAGTTTTATTGCGAAAGCAATACTACTCACACTTTCAAGGCTTCGCGTGTCCCGGCCGCAGTTACGTCTTACCCGCGTGACGCTGTGACGTCACACCCCACGTGACACACGCGCTGGCAGAAGCTGCCAACTTCGGTCTCTCGTTTCACATGAGGCGGGTTATGTTAGAATCAGCCTGCTAGGACCCTGGCATTCACGTTACCCCTATAGGCCACTAAGGCACGTTCATAGCGGTTGATTAAAGCGGGGCTTTATATGTGGGCTGAGGAAGAAGAAAAAGAGAAGAAGAACGCTCGATCACCCGGAGCTAATGCTTTCGGTCAATATTTGGTTCAGCAGCGTTGAACCCTCGTAATTTCTTAACAACCACCTCGGCTCTTCGTTCGGAGTACGCTGTCAGCTTGAGCTTGTCACAAGGCGTCGAGCAGGACAGCGCAGCCTCCCAGTGCTCCAGTGTTGGTGTGGTGTTTATTATAAACACAGATTATTATTACACATATTTACTATAAAACATCAGTGCACTTCTGCGTCTAGAAAGAAAATTCATATGTTGCATAAACAATGTACCATTTTTGCATCCTTCAGCCGAACTATTTCGTCAGCATCATATAATCAATATTCCTTCTCTTTATAGTTACCATCTTCTCCACCACCTACATATTGCTAATGAAAAGTATAAAGAATTTCTAATTACGCTCTCGGGTACAACATTACGCTTCAATCTTTCTAAAACACGTGCCCCTGAAAAAAAATGGACCATTCCGCAATACCTAACAAATTACCTTCTGCAGTAATTAAGCTATACAGTGCAAACATTACTAAATAAGTTCATTTTATCCACTTATAGTAACGCTGTATTAACATGCAAAGTTTTACGTTAAATGTTTATAGAGTGACCTGAGTTTGCTGTTTCCAGTGTAAAATGGTACCGCGTGTAATAAACAGTAATTTGAGTTTTGTGCCCGTCATGTTGCAATTATCGGTTTTGTTATAATATTGTGTGCATTTAAACGCGTCTTTGTATAACACCTTGATATCACTTATATTTTCACTTCATTCGTTTCTTTTGTAAGTTTGTGATAAAATATCACTGTTCTTTTTCCTCAAATAGTAACAGATATTTTGTATTGACATTTTTGTACTGCTGTCACCGTTGCCTGCCGCCGGCTTCCAGGCCCCGTCAAGCTGTCCCTACAGCATTTTGCATGGGCGACCGTCAACATTGTAAAATGTTGAAATTAAAGTGAATTGAATTGAGATTGGTTTAGAGGAAATGAAAAGCGCAGTATCTGGCACTCGTTTCTCTGGACAACTGAACCGCACCGTAAGGAACGGTTGAAAGGCTGGAGCGAAAGTGGTAAGAGAGAAAGAGGTGTTGGGGGGGGGGGGGGCAGGGGAAGTGGAGGGCTGCGTAGTATTTTGACCCAGTGGGGATCTTTAATGTACATTGACACCGCACAGCACACGGATGCCTCTCCATTCCGCCTCCATCGAAACGCTGCCGCCGGGGATCGGGTTCGAAACCAGGCACTCCGGCACAGTAGTCGGGCACTTTAACCACTGCGCTATTGCGACGGGGCGTGTTTATTGGCGCTACATGTGCCCGTGTAACATGGCAAAGCGTAGGATGCCCCCTGCGTAGCGGGCATTTGCTGATCTGACTGAAATTGCGGTCTGTCTTAGTATGCAATATACCTAGGCAACCTACTGCTCTCTGTTAAGATATTCGTGGGGAGGGGAATAGGTCCTTCTCGGAGCTCTATTTTGTTCAAGGATGGCTCCATAGTGCCTAGTGACTGCGGCCAGTTCCCCGTGGGCACGCGCCGCTCGGTTGGCGTGTGCTCTGGCGTCGGCAAATTGGTTCCCTTTGACAGTATAATGACCTGGTATTATCAATCTTGCCGTAGCATTTACCCTCGCCCGAGTAAAGGTCTAAGACGGAGGAGCGGCTTCGATTCCGTCTCTATACCAACAATCTGCTGTGCCCGGCAGCACTCAAACATTTTAATTCTTCCTTCACGGGCAGTTGTCCACACTCTGCGGAGAAGTCCTCGGACATCTATCACATGGTGTGGGCTTGCCCATCGAACCCCGCTATTCCTTTTCGCCCCAACCCCACTCGGGAGGACTGGGAGGCGACCCTGCTCAGTTGCTATGACCTGATGGCCCAAAAGGCCTTGGTCTAGCGCGCCCCAGCAGTGGCCTACGCCACTGGGGTTCCGAATTAGGAACCCCATCTATTATTTGTAAGGACCGGATCTTCAAACATCCAGCTCATGCATACTTCCACCCATTTTGAATCATTAAACGTTTTTCACCACCTCCACCACCTGGTGTCGGTGTTATGAAACAGCTTGAGAAGGTTGTTTTTCTCGCCTGGGAGTGCGGTTGGCCACAGTAAATATAGAATTTCTTTAGCCAAAATAATTTTACTCTTCGTAGTGCCTGGGCTTGAACCTCATCACAGCGGCTATGCTTCAATGGAGGTGAAACGCAAATGCATCTGTGTGCAGTGCGATGTAAGCACACGTTAAAGATCCCCAGATGGCCGAACTCTTTTCCGTAGCCCTCCACAATGGCACGTATCTGTCTTTTTGAAGCGAAAGCCTTAATAGGCTAATTTTGTGAGGCCAAAAACGAGAATGCTAAAAGTGAACGTAAAAAGTGAAGCCACGAGGCTTAGCGGGTGTAGTAGCATGACTTGCCCTTACGGCGCAGTTCAGATGTCCACAGCGGAAGTGTTACAGATACTGCACATCCCCTTCCTGTAAATCAAGCAAGCTGTGTAAAAAAATAATTATAGTTATGATGGAAATTAACAAAAATAACGATAACTAATAGTAGTGGTAAAAGTAAAATAATATAAAATACAACAAACACAATTCAACGTAAAAATTAACATTGAAAAATTTCACTACAGCGCTAATAGTTTCGCACTCTCTCAGTGCAGTTTCTATGGTGACCTCATGCTCACCTTCCGCCCTTCCGTTACAAAGCGGTTAAGTGTCCACGAACATGTGTGACAGATACTGAGGCTTTCCTCTCCTAAGAACCATTTTTTAATTTTACCTTGGATTTCCAGAATGATAGGTAGTAAAACTTTAATATCCAACGGATATGGCGGCCTGGAGTTCTTGAACCTGGGCGGTGTGTTCGGTCAGTTGGAATAAACATGCCTGAACTCAGGGTGTGAGCATAACAGTAGAGTCTCCTAAAGTTCTTCTGTTTTGTCTGTTGAGCTATATTTTCGATTTCTGGGCGTATTCATGCCACCTGTACCAGATACATTCTATCCCGGCATAGTTTACATCTATCTCTGAACTGTTCAGTGTAACACTGGCTAAGGTTAGCCGGATTCAGATAAGTTCTTGTTTGTAAACGTCTCCAGACGCTTTCTTGGCTCTTAGTGTCTTATCTAACGGCGTGTATTATACCCTGTTTAGCCGATAGTGTTCAGCAATTTCTTTATAGCTCACTAGCCTGTCCCTGCTCAGAGTGTACTAATGGGGGTCCGAGCCTACCCGGAAGGTGAGACCACGGCGAGCTTATGAGCCCTCTAATTTCCCTGAAGCTGGGAGTAGGCTATTGTCGATATTATACGAATTATTCTGTAGCCCTGACATGGGGGGGGGGGGGGGGTTCAACTATCCTTATGTCCTGTGGGGAGACCCTTCCCCTGAGAAAATTAGCTATTGCTTCTCTAACGTGATACCGTTAAGGCCTCGTGTCACAGAAAAGCCGGTGGTTTTGACATTGTGAATGTAATACGATAATCAGAAGAAAGTAAAGAAACGTTTTGCGGAAACCCGCGGAGTCGAACACGGAAAATGAACTTTCAACTTCAACTTCTACTTCAATTTCAACTTTAGTAGTGCGAGGAGAGCACGCAAACGTCGCCACAAAACCGCATTGCTTCTCTGCGAATAATTGTGGACCTTATGTATCCATTGCCTTATAACTGACCGCTATAGTTTAGGTGCCTCATTAGAAAGAAACCAAATACGGAAGTAATAGTTAATCGAGTAGCAAAGAACATTTCCGCTTTGCTTACCTGCGTTGCAGCGCTCAGTGGAAAAATCGTTCGATCCTACGGCGCTGCCGCAAGAGGTGACGCGAGCCGCCGCCAGATTCAAGGCCTTCTACATCAATCCATTGTCTTCAAAGCGTTATGGTTTAGAGACAGCGGGAAGAAGCGGGAAGAAAAAACCAAGCTGGGATTATCTGATTGGTGGCTAAAATCAAGGCCGGAATGAAATTTCACCCTGCATTAAATACAAATAATGGAGCGGTGTGTCATGACTTGTGTATTTCTCATCACATGATATCATGTATTTCTACATGATATCTACTTTTCTGTTTGTTATGCTTGGATCTCTACAATGATCTGCAGTGTGAAATAAATAATAAATAATGATAAGTATGTTGTTGTGAGGCTGAAGGGCACGAGAAGGCGATGCGAACAAGGCCCAATAACACTATCACGATGAACTCTTAAAGGCGAGCCTTAAGCGTTCTCCATTTTTTTTTTAATCATGATTGTAGTAGCCATTGTCCCTGCTATCGTAGCGGCAATTAGAATTTTTTGTCCTTTACCTTTCAGACAAATCGGGGTCCCTGGTGGATAACTGAGAGAGTGCCATTTTTCCCCTTGGCAAAGAAGAGGAAGATGAGAAGAAGAGGAAGTTGAGACGTGCCTGAGTGTAGAAGAGGAAGTGTTTTCCGGTTCTTCTTATAGTTGGTAGTGTGCGCGTGTGTTGTGTATCTTCTCCTGTGTTTGTGTTTGTTTGCGCCACATATCTGAACACGATGATGCACCAACTCGCCCCTCAAGCCGTTATTTTGGGGAAAACGTTTGCTGAAAAACAATAGCACATGTTGACACACTGGCGCCATGGCTGCACCATGGCCCTGAAGGGGTGGCCGTCTGGATTGCTACTATGCACGGAGGGAGATGATAAGTAAAGAGAGAAGAAACGACGAAACGACTTAGATGGCGGGGTATACACGGTGATCAAAGTTTAGCTCCAAAGATTTCATATATTAAGCACTATGTGGAATACACTTTTGCGCATAAATTAAGCTGCCCGAGAGGCACATAATCAGGTGATAATAAACTGAAATGGATTAAGGGACTTTTCATAACTGAAGTTAGCGGCGCCCGCTTATACTGGACACGTAGAGGCATTCTTATTCCAGCCCAATTTTGTTACAAAAACATACTATACAAATGGCTTAGAGAATAAAAGACGCACACACATACAGCGTCGACTAACAACTGAAGGTTCTCGAAGATAGTCCACTGGCAAACCTTTTCTGATTATCAAAATTAAATTCCATCACACCAAATTATAGGCTCAATAATGTTGATGCGTTTTTGCTGGTTTGTTATGGTCAAATTTGAAAATGTGATTTATATTTTGCTTTTCAACACAGTAATTCACGCACCCCATACCACTGCATATATTAGCAACTGCTGTAGTTTGAGTTATACCTTACTGTAGCTAAGCATCTAACTCGGCCAGCCGTCTTTATGACGCTTAGTATATAGTACGTTCCGACAGGGGAGAGATTGCGGCTGTACAGTAATCAAGTGCTATTCTTTAATTAGTGCAATCAGTAGACAGGGAGAGAACAGAAAAAATAGCACTCGATGTTCTTCCCAGGTAGAAATCAGGCCTCTGTAGTTGTATAAATGGTAATGGGCGTATATGTCACGCCAAGCCTTAACCAGACAGCTGTGTTTTCCAAGTACACCGAGGCTGGCAACCGACGTCGGATGTGTAAAATGATGAGTAGCTTAGATAATGCAAGAGTAAAATAATTTCGGCTTATATATTTTCTTCATTATTTCCCCGGACTGCCAACGACTGGAAAGGCCTACCCCTACAACTTGCGCCTATCAAATGTCCATCTTCTTTTCTGGAAAGAATCACGTGCGTACTTGCTCAGTGAAGATCCTATATTTGTATAACTTACTTCAACTTATCTGTTACTTATTCTGTTTTTCACTTCTCTGTGCCCCACTCCTTATGTAACACAGGGTATGTAAGTGAAGTTAAGATATCCGGATTGTAGCATTAGTATTAATGGTATTGCTTGAAAAAAACCTGTTTTCAGACGTGTGGTAACACGGCTGCTTCGGTTGTGCTTCGATGGAGGCAAAAACGTAAAAAAGTCGTGCCAGTCCCTTTGTGCGCGTTATACACAATTCATCCTCACATACGGTCACCCATTATCCATACTTGAATGTGGTCAGAAGTAAATTACAAATACCGTCCTTCCCTTCCTAGGCCATGTACAACGAGGAGTTCGTGGAGAGGAAAGAAGCACTAATTTTTTTTTTCAATTCAAGCAATAACAACTTTTGTTGAAAGCTTTTTAAGCGCAATGCAGACACGGATTTCAGGGGTATAAGGGAATAGCAAACGTGCAACTGAATTTTACTATACATGAAGGCAGAGAGGAGGTACTTTGCACCGCTTCTTGCACTTTGAAGGAAAGGCGCCACGTGAACTCGTGGCTCATCCCGTGCACACGCAAAACCTCTTCTTGGAGAGCGCTCCACACGAAGGTGGATTGCGCATGTTGGGAAGCTGAAGCACCACCGCTGTTTCGCGCATATCTCCGCAAGAAACCTAACCCAAGAGCAGTGGAGACCGATCAGTCAAGCCCAAGCCTGGATGATCAGCGTATCTCGCCGACCCGACTCGGGCGATTGCTCGGGTCCACGGCTTCCTGGACGGCGGAGTTTGCCCATATGAGGCGAATATTTCACGCCTGCTCTACATAAACGTTTATCTCTCTCGTCGCGCTCGAAAATGAAACGTTTACATAAACAGTATCACGGTCAAAACATTTCAGTTCGCTTTTACTATAAAATGATCTACAATTGCCTCAATCACTGACACTTTCCTACAGAAAGGAAGAACAAAAAATTCCGCTATTTTTCTTTAGTAATTAATTACCTTTCACAACAAACAATATACTTTAGAATAGGCAACGGCACTGTCATTCCTCTTCAGGCAGCTTCACTGGGCTAGGCAACTGCTACTTCTTTTAAAGGTTGCATTGAGCCGGCATGTTCTTCTGGATTTCAGCTGCAAGTTAGTTACGCGTCCAGTCCCCCTCAGGTTCAAATTACTTCTTTTTCTCCCTCAAAATGCCTTTTTTTATATGAGCATTCAGTTAGCTTAAGCAACAATCTCGTTAAAGAACAACTTGCATTCTTTACAGTTTAACTGCGTTCCAGCAAACGTCCCTCATTTATAGCCAGACAGATCAGAGTTTAGGGCAGCTGATGTGATGTGATAATTTTAATTTTCCACCAGATGAGGAGGCCCCCCATACCCGCCCCGGCACTCAGGCCTAAGGGACGGGAACCGAGACCTCCACGATCAGAAGCAGGCAAAGAGGTCTTGGCTCTTCGCGGACTCCGCCAAGCGGATGGCTTGTTGCTTTGGGGCAGGGACCTCGCTCCGCAGCAGGACTGCCCAGGCTTCTCTACAATTTATATTTGTTTTAGCCCCTGGGGAGCTAGCACATTCCCAGATTATATGGTAGAGGGTCCCTTCCTCCCCGCAGTGCTTGCATTTATCGTTTTGTCTATCGTCCATCTGGACATAATATGCCCAGACCGGGTTAACAAAGTTCCCAGCATGTGGGCGCCGCCAATCGACTGCCTCCCTATTGTTTAGACTTTTATCCGGTGGTGGCACTAGTCTCCTGCTTAACCTGTAATTTTGAAGAACCTCCGTATAATTTTGCAGACGCTCGTCCATGTTCCGGCAATCGGGCGGCTCCACAGTTACCTGGAAGTAGAGATCTCGGGCTAACTCGTGAGCCGCTTCGTTGCCAGGAACGGACGCGTGTGCAGGGGTCCAAATTAGGCGAATTTTCCTGTTTAGTCGTCTACTGGTCAGAATCCTTGCCGCTTCCGGCGAGACCCTACCCTTTCCAAAATTCCAAATAGCCGTCTTACTATCGCTGATTATGCAATTGGCTTGCGTTCCGACGCAAGCGAGCGCTATTTCAACTTCTTCAGCCGTTCCGGCGTTACGGCTTCTAATGGTGGCGGCTGATACCGGGGCGCCTCAGCCGTCGACCACCGAGGCGACCGCCGCCCCCGTTTTGCCACTTGCCGCATCCACGTACGCAACCAACTTGCTGTCCATCGAATCGAAGCGTCTGATTAGTGCTTCTGCTCTCTTCTCCTTCCTCTGTGTGTTGAATATGGGATGCATGCTACGAGGGAGGGGGGAATGATTATATTTTCTCGGCAGTCCTGTGGAATAGTTGATTTTTCTCGTAGTCCCGTATCCGTCTGCAGGCCTCCCATTTCGAGTATAGTTCTGCCCGTGGTCGTTCGACTTAATCTTTCCAGCTGCGAAACTCTGACAGCCTCCGCTATTTTGTCCCATCTATTGTGCACTACCATAGAAAGGAGCTTCTCTGTGGATGTGGTAATTGGTAAGCCCAGGGCCCTCTTTATGCACCGTTGAATGAGCGAGTTTAATCTCTTCTTCTCCTCCGACCTGATATTTAGGAACGGCGTGGTATAGCTCACGCGACTTATTACGTAAGCTTGGGTTAGTTTAAGCAAGCTTCTTTCCTTCAGGCCTCGTCCTTTGAACGCGATCCTTCTAAATATTCCAATGGCTTGCGTGGCAAATCCCTCTAGCTTGTTGATAGTTCCATCATTATATCCATTCTCCTGAATGAACAGTCCTAAGATTCTGATTTCATCTACCTTTGGAACTGGTTTCCCTTCTACTTTAATGTCAAATTTCCAGCTGCTCTTGCATCGGAGTGACTTTAGGTTAGGTTAGGTTATAGATGAATAATTCCGATTTTTGCGGCGAGCATGAAAGACCCCTATGGCAACGTAGTCTACGACAGTGTCCGCCGCAGTCTGCAGGCGCTCCTGAATGTTCGAATCACTACTCTGGTTAATCCAGAGATTGATGGCATCGGCATAAATACTGAAATTTTGCCCCTTTATGCTCCTCAGAGCATCTGGAAGGCCCCTCATCGCCACGTTGAAAAGGAACGGGGAGAGAACCGAGCCCTGCGGCGTGCCCCTGCTCCATAACTTCACTGGAGGGGACTGAATGTCTTGAAACTTCATTCAGGCAGTTCTGTTTGACAAAAAAGTCCTTGATGTACTCGTAAGTTCGTGCACCTACTCCGATTTCTTGGAGACCATGGAGAATCGCTTCGTGTTCAACTTTATCAAAAGCCTTTGTCAAGTCCAGGCCGAGAATTACTTTGGCGTCTCTAGAACGCGAGTCGACTTTGTCGTATTTGAGTCGGAGCATCACGTCCTGCGTGCTCAAACCCGGTCGGAAGCCGACAGTCTCGTACGGCCACAGGTGCCATAAAGCGCGTCAGTCGTGTCTGGACTGCATGCTCCATCAATTTCCCCATGCATGAGGTTAGAGAAATAGGTCTTAGATTTTCTAGTTTTGGGGTTTTACCTGGCTTTGAGATTAGAATTACGTTTGCCCGACTTCCACTGCCGAGGCAGGTGGCCTTCAATCCAAATTTCTGGCATATACTCAGTTGAAGTTGAAGTTAAAAGTTTATTTTTGAATCAAAAAACAACTTACAACAATATACAGCGAGAGGTCCCATGGTACAAGACCGCAGGTGGAACCCTCCCATGGTAATAGATTTCGATAGGCAACATAAAGAATAATAATCTTGTAAGAACATTTATGAAGCAACACTAAAAATAAATAACAAAATACATAGTAAAGTGTGCATTGCCGACAGATTTAGAAACAAAAACAGAATACAGAAAAAAGTAAAAAAATACTTATGAATTCCGCGACACAAAAGAAAGAAATCACAAATTAAGAAGAAATATTTTTAATTAAGAAGAAATATTTAAGTGCAGCGGTGGCGTAGCGGTAGAACATCCGCCCCGCATGCAAGAGGACCGGGGTTCAAATCCCGGTGCCGTGCAATTCTCCACCGGATGACAAAAAAAAAATCCGCGTGCCGATGGAATTGCATATACAGGTTTGGGGTGCGACCTGATGCCGGTGAACCCCTCCGGCAACGCACTCCCTCACCAGAACAGGAGTTGGCCACCCTGGTGCAGTAATTGGCCACAACCTCCTATGATAAGCTCCATAAAACCCCGGCCTTCAGTCACCAGCGGCTGCGGAACAACTGACCACGGCGGCGGTCAGACCTGTGACGCAGCAGGGGGTGCTAAGAAAGCCTGGCTCCGCTGGACAGGCCGCAATTGGAAACTGACCCTGGCAACGTTTAATGCTAGAACTCTAGCTAGTGAAGCTAGTTTAGCAGTGCTGTTAAAGGAACTAGAGGGCATGAAATGGGATGTCATAGGGCTTAGTGAGGTTAGGAGGCCGAATGAGGCATATACTGTACTGAAGGATGGGCATGTACTGTGTTATCGAGGTTTACCAGAGAGGCGACAACTAGGAGTAGGTTTCCTTGTCAATAAGTATATAGCGGGTAATATAGATGAATTCTATAGTATTAATGAGAGGGTTGCAGGCATCGCAATTAGGCTTAATAAGCGGTATAAACTGAAGGTTGTACAGCCCTATGCACCTACATGTAGTTATGATGACCAGGCAGTTGAAAGCTTCTATGAAGATGTAGAATCGGCAATGCGAAAAGTAAAGACGCAGTATACTGTACTAATGGGCGACTTCAATGCCAAGGTAGGGAAAAAACAGGCAGGAGACAAGGCAGTAGGTGACTATGGCATTGGTTCTAGGAATAGCAGGGGGGAGTTACTAGTTGAGTTTGCAGAGCGCAATAACTTACGAATCATGAGTACCTTCTTCAGCAAACGGAAGAACCGGAAATGGACATGGAAAAGTCCTAACGGAGAGACTAAAAATGAAATCGACTTCATAATGTGTTCAACCCCCGCCATTGTGCAGGATGTAGAGGTAATCGGGAAAGTTCGATGTAGTGACCACAGGATGGTGAGGTCCCGAATTAGCCTAAATCTGAAGAAGGAACGCAATAGATTAGTAAGAAAGAAACCCATCAACGAATTAGCGGTGAGGGGGAGGGCAGAAGAGTTTAGGATCTCGCTACAGAATAGGTATTCAGCTCTAACTGAGGATAGCGACATTACCTTTGAGGCAAGGAACAATGATTTCAGAGATATCATTACTGAGTGCGCGGTAGAAGTAGGCGGTAGGATAGTTAGAGAGGATACCGGTAAGCTGTCTAAGGAGACGAAAGATTTGATTAAGAAACGGCAGAGTATGAAAGCTTCCAATCCAACAGACCAGATCGAATTGGCCGAGATATCAAAGCTAATCAATAAGCGCAAGGTGGCCGATATAAAGAAGTATAACATGGATAAAATTGAGCATGCTGTAAAGAACGGGGGAAGCCTTAAAGCGGTAAAGAAGAAATTGGGCATAGGCAAAAACCAGATGTATGCGATAAGGGACAAGGCGGGCAACGTCATCACTAATCTGGACAAGATAGTCAAAGTAGCCGAGGAGTTCTATACAGATCTCTACAGTAGCCAAATTAGTCAGGACCGTAATGAGATTGGCGGTAGGGAAAAACAGTCAGACGTTCCACCAGTGACGAAGGACGAGGTCAAGAAAGCACTAGAAACTACGAAAAAGGGGAAATCAGCTGGAGAGGATCAGATAACTACAGATTTGCTGAAGGACGGGGGGGGGGGGGGGGGGATATCGTGCTAGAAAAACTGACCGCCCTGTATACGCAGTGCCTGGAGTCATCGACGATACCCGAACCATGGAAGAATGCAAACATTATCCTCATTCACAAGAAAGGGGACTCTAAGGACCTTAAAAATTACAGACCAATCAGCTTACTGTCTGTTACGTATAAGGTATTTACTAAGGTAATCGCTAATAGAATTAGGACAACCTTAGACTGCAATCAAGCAAAGGATCAAGCAGGGTTTCGGAAACGGTACTCTACTATCGATCATATCCATACCATCAATCAGGTGATAGAAAAATGCTCGGAATATAACCAGCCCTTATACATAGCATTCATTGATTACGAAAAAGCATTTGACTCAGTTGAAACCTCGGCGGTGATGCAGGCATTGCGAAATCAGGGGGTGGACGAGCCGTACGTGAAAGTGCTGGAAGATATATATAGTGGCTGCACAGCAACCATAGTTCTACATAAAGAAAGCAACAAAATTCCCATAAAGAAAGGTGTTAGGCAAGGAGACACAATCTCCACAGTACTATTTCAGCTTGTTTAGAGGAAGTATTCAGAGACTTGGAATGGGAGCAGTTAGGGATAAGGGTAGATGGAGAATACATCAGTAATCTGCGAAAATCAATATGCAGAAGACTAAGGTAATGTTCAACAGCCTCGGGAAGGAACAGCAGTTTACATTAAGTAGCGAAATACTGGAAGTAGTAGGCGAATATGTCTACTTAGGACAAGTAGTAACCGCAGATCCGGACCATGAGAAGGAAATAACAAGAAGAATAAGATTGGGATGGAGCGCATTTGGCAAGCACTCGCAGATTATGACTAGCAGCTTACCGGTATCGCTCAAGAGGAAAGTGTACAACAGTTGCATCTTGCCTGTACTCACCTACGGGGCTGAAACGTGGAGGCTAACCAAGATAGTTCTACTTAAGTTGAGGACAACCCAGAGGGCTATGGAACGAAAATGGTAGGGGTAACATTAAGAGATAGACAGCGTGCAGAGTGGGTCAGAGAAATAACTCAAGTTAACGACATTCTAGTGGAAATTAAGAAGAAGAAATGGACATGGGCAGGACATGTAGTGCGAAGACAGGATAACCGATGGTCGCTTAGGGTAACAAACTGGATTCCAAGGGAAGGAAAGCGTAGCAGGGGGCGGCAGAAAGTTAGGTGGGCGGATGAGATTAAGAAGTTCGCAGGGGTCAAGTGGATGCAGCTAGCACAGAACCGGGTTAAGTGGAGAAATATGGGAGAAGCCTTCGCCCTGCAGTGGGTATAATCAGGCTGCTGCTGCTGATGATGATTTTTAATCTCAACCTGAACAAAGAAAGTGTATTAGTTTCCTTAATGTCGAAATTCAAAGAATTCCAGAATGATATGGACGAAAATTGAAGGCCTTGTTTCCCGTAGTTAGTACTGACCTTAGGTAGCAGAAAATTATTACGTAGAGCGAACCGTAGAGCGCTGATGAAGTTATCATGTAGGTTTCTTAAAATTTTATTAGTTATCCCGTCAGGGCCCGGGACCGCTGTGACGTAGGTAAAGGTGGTTCAGCTAGCACCCCCCTTCCCCCAGTGCTTAAGCAGTCATAAATGTTCAT
Source organism: Amblyomma maculatum (assembly GCF_055883805.1). Taxonomy (NCBI): domain Eukaryota; kingdom Metazoa; phylum Arthropoda; class Arachnida; order Ixodida; family Ixodidae; genus Amblyomma; species Amblyomma maculatum. Next base: position 204,688,208 of record NC_139347.1, on the reverse strand, counting down.
GCCTGAAAGTCATGCGTACACAACGTATGACTTTCAGGCCCAGAAATCTCGACGATGGCATTTTTCAAGGGAAGTTGCTCAGCGCAACTTTCTTAATATTCTACAATTCCTCTATAAATATCAATACATCTGCAGATCGTCTCCTCAGCATACCTGTAGATATTTGCTGTCGTCAAAAATGATCCTCGAAGGGAGCGAAGAACGCTCCTTGAAAAGAAGCTTTTGTTTTGCACCGCAACATTGGAACATTTATCGAGCGTTTCCGTAGCATTATTTTGCAAGATGCCACAGTTGCCTGAAAATTTAAATTAAAGTTAAAAATACCTAAGGTTAATTTTATTTCTTATTTATGGCGGAAACGGTAAAATATATGCTTCTGTATTCCTTCGTGCTTCTTTATAGTGGAGCCGAAACAACTCGCTCATCTTTCCTACTTTCTCGCTAAAACAAACATTCTGCTTGAAGCAGTTCACCACCCCAAACGCCACACAAAGCCACTAGGTGGGCTATATGGGACCCACCACGCTTGAATAGAAAGCACTTCGAAATAACTCGAAAAATGTAACGCTAATATCGTTTGCAGCTAAAATCTTCAGTAATGCCGGACGGATGTGCGCACACATTTCCTGGTTCACCGCGGACCAAAACGAAATAATATTTTTAATACTAGACCAGTGGTACTTAGCGTGCAGAATTGATCAGGGGCGCTGACAGTAAAACTTTCTATCACCGCCACCCAACAACAAGCGCATGCTCCGGAACTAACTTGAATGGGCTAAGAGTTTTTTTTTTTTTTTTTTTACCTTGTTATGTAATGCACAGCTTTGCACACTCTCAGTCTGCTTGTCAGACGTAGATGCGACGCAACGTGCGGCCTCGAGTTCGGCGACCTAATACCCTGCGTTACTGACTCGCCTCCAAGCGTTTGTGTTCGCGCTGACATTGTTTAGCAGCCGGCCCCCGCACGCGCGGTGCAATAAGAACAACGCATTCAAGCACCCGTTGTCGGTCCAAGAGGGAATAAGTAGGCAAGGAGTCAGGAGCGAGAGGAACCTAAAAAAACATGACCCATGCTATTTTGATCTCGAGACGTGCTAGCTGTAGCAATAAAAACCGAATACTGTTCCACGGGAACCAATACAATGGCAGAGTCAACCTTCCGTCATGGTTCTTAAGCAATGCCGAGCTAAATGTTAGGAAAATTTATTTTCGTGAAAAAAAAATCAACTTTATTCATTATCTCCTTAAATCTAGATAAAACGAGGAAAAGAAAGGAACCTGATAGTTGATTCGATTCCCGCAATATAAAATTGCACTGAAGGTTGCGGCAAGGAATCTCAAACCTAACTGAAAGGGCGCAAGAAGACTAAAAACGGTGCATAAACAAAGCGATAATCCTGTTATACTTTTTCGCCAATGCTATACGATTATTGTTCCGTTAATTCATCTGTGGTGGCACGAAATACCAGTGAGCGCATTCTTTGCCATTCTGTACTGGCAACACCGGAAGTGCGTGAGAATGCTTGCGCTGCAGCGTAACCTTTTATAACGTACGAGACCAATACTCCATTGTGCTTGCTCGTACGCTGCTTCCTGCGTCCTCTCAGGTTTTGCATAGCTTAGATGCTTCACAAGCCTGGAAATCGCATGCACGGGGAGACCTCGTATTTAGTGCGTAATTAATCGTACATCGCTAACATCATGACAGACTTCCGCGCTTCAGGCGGTCTGACACGCGCCTACTCTTTCACAGGTCACCACGACCACCGTAATTGATGCGGAAGCTCAGCCCCAATCTAAGAAAGAAAGCAGCTCGATAATTTAGGCGTATACCGCAAAGGAGTGGTACCGACAGGCCCGGTTTGCAAATCGAACTACGAAGTTCACTGCAGACGTATGTGCTAGAACGCCTGCACTCACCTTCGTCGAAAGCGTCTTCCTCGCTAGTCGCTCCCATGCATGCACTGGGACGTCGATTGTGGCAGCGGAGCAGCACTGCCGGCCAATCCTGGGCGCCGCAGTCGTCGGGTGTTCGGCATATCAGAAGCGCACGAGGAGCAGGAGGAGCTCGGACACCTCACTCACCACAGCACTCAAGCCACACCGAAGAAGAAACTGCAGCAAAAAGCATGGAGGCCCACCGGGCAGGTCAAGACAGTCGACGAGGTGATCTTGCCTCAAGCCACGGACCCATATCCGATATCGCCCCAGGTAGCCGCTTACAGAAGGCAACGTCGGCGACTCTGCAGCGTTCTGGTCTTCTTGCACGTCGCGATGTGGCCCGGAGCAGCGTGCACTTGCAGCAGAAGAATTGGACGCAGGCGCAGCGATCGCATGCAACAGCGCGGGCGTGGACGTTGCACGGTGGCGGCGCAGCTGTGGTCGCGGATAGTGTGGGGTGGGGTGCTCCACGAGCGTCGGGCGCACCAGCAGCGGCAGCAGCCCAGGAGGCAGCGGTGAGGCAGCGGCGTGCTCGCAATGCGACGAGATTCAAATTTGCACGGCCGGTCGCAAGCCCGGTGACATGGCGGAGAGACCGCGCGCTCGGCTAGATCCCGGAGGACCTCCGTTCCAGAATAGCCGGGCTCCGCCGACGTAACTGGTTAAAAATAAACGCCGGCGCGGCCCGCCGGTGTGTGCTTACTCCGCGCTCTTCCTTTCGGCACCGCCGGGAGCGATCGCTTTCTTCTTCTTGTCTTGTTGGTGGTGGTGCGCCGTCGGGTCCAAGCTCGGCGCCCCTTGCATGTACGAGGCACCCAACGACGGTGAGATCGCGGACGCACACCGGCTCGATCAGACGGTGGCCTGAGCGGCGACTGCCTCCACCGACCGTTTCGAAGGCGACGACACGCCCGTAATCAGCGAGATGGTTTATTTACGTTTATTGTAACACCTAAAGCGACGCGAGATGCCGGGAAACATACAGTGTGTCATGTGGTGGTGCACGTTCTTACGTTAGGTGTTGAAACGCCGATCGTGGTTGCGTGCGAGTTCTTTTTTAATTTGATTTAATATACGCTTAACTTCAAAGGCGGATTAAGTTTTCATGCTTGGGAACCTAATGGAACACGTGCTTTCTAACACACGCTCACGGAAGTAAGCACAGACCCTTGCATGTATGCTTTCATCTGCTCCTCTTTTCTAATAAATTTCGGGAAGCAGGAATATAAATATATCAGCACTTTCGCATTTTCTTTTGTTGCATCTCTAATGCGGCCGGCTATTGTCAGCGTTCAGTTTCCTTCGCAGTCTTGTTACACAATATAGTCCTGCACTCCAGAATGTGGCGTGCGCAGGGCTGTGTGCGGTGATCAGGATCTGTCGTCTCTCAGAAACTTTGAAAGGCAAATTTTATGATCATGACATTACAGACAGAAAAAAAGCCTGCAGGAGTCGAGTTTCATTCCTCCTGTCCAGGCTGACACCTCAAAGACATATTGCTGTCTAGTTAGTACAAGAGTGGAATTAGCTAGACCAGTTGATTCCTCTTGACATATGATTTAAACAGTACAAAACACAGGACACAGACAAAAACTATAGACACCGTGTCTGTGTCTCTTTCTTGGTCTTGCGTCTTGTGCTGTTAAAAATGTAAGGCTAGTTAGTGTCGGCATGGTCAGGTGATTTTGTACTGCTTCTCGCACAAAGCAACAGCTACATACATATTCATAAAGAGGTATTTGTTATAAACCTGAAAGGAACAGGTGAACCCTATGACGGCAGGCTTAAGGCGCATAGCTTGACACGTCACTTAGCATGACGTCAAGAGAGGTCTTCGGTGGGATCAGTGGCTGATGTGCCATGGATATATACGCAGTCATATAGATGTGTTACAAAGGCATCATCTACGTCTAATAGAAGCCTCACTGTAAACTTTGCAACACGCCGGGTGTTTGCACGGAAAATCTATATTAAAAAAACTGCACGACTCTATCTTGTGGTTCACTAACTCGTACATCACAGAGTCGACACAGGGCTGAAGCAAGGCGGCCGGCATTTGTATTTATTTATTTATTTATTTATTTATTTATTTATTTATTTATTTATTTATTTATTTATTTATTTATTTATTTATTTATTTATTTATTTGTTTATTTATTTATTTATTTATTTCCAAATACTATTGGCCATTGGCAGTTACAGTGCTAGGACGTAACATGAGTTTAATTCGAAACATCTATAAAGAATACAAATTTCACTCTAAATTTTAGGTAAATTGTATGCATTGTAATGATTTAAACAATGTTTGTAATTATTTTTTCTTTATGAATTTCAACGCAAGTGCAGATAAATCACACAAACAAGAGAACAAAAAGGGAGAGCACATTTCCGGCGTACATTTGCAAGGGCATACCGTCACCAGCGCAATGCTTAACAATACATTTTTGAGTGTAAAGTAGAAAAAGTTTTTTTTTTTTAAAAGTTGGTAAAGTAGTGGCCTGCAACAGAGATGCTGGCCAATTATTCCATTCTGCTATCGTCCTCGGGAAGTAAGATTCGGCATATACATTAATGCTCGGAATCAGGGCTTAGTGGCGATATTCATGACCTGCTCTTAGGTGCTTAACTTGCTTGCAGGTAAAGGGAACTGTTGATAACGAAGGAGTTTCTTGAAAGCTGAAACCGGAATTTCAATCTGGCCAACCACCGACGCTCGTTTAGAGGTGGCATTTTAAGAAGGCTCAGCATCTCTATGACAAGGTCGGTTCGTGCATATTTGGACATTAAAATTGAGCTGCTCTTCGTTGTAGATTTTCAAAAAAAAAATTTCTGATTCCACGGGATCCCATAAAAAGCTTGTATGTTGGCTGCACATAGCTTAAATAGACAGAGCTCACGATTCCAGCATTAATCTTCGACGCTAAAACCATTCAGCAGCTGAACTAATTTTCAGAGCTTAATTTTTCCCGTCGAAATCTTGAGAAATGAGGACTCCCAGATATTTAATTATGTCACCTGATTAAAGTATGATAACTATAGTCATCGACATATTGAGCCTGTTCGTTACTCACAGAACAACTATTTTTCCTCATTTACTTTAATTTTCCATATTTAACACCACTTTTCAACTGTTGTGGCAGCATCATTAAGCATTCTCTGGTTATCTTGAAGGTGCCGGCGTGTTTTGACCATAATACATACGCTGAATAAGCGCATGTTTGAGTGGCAATGCATGGCCTGGCTAATGATATGCAGAAATGAAAGTGTTGGAGCTCAGTAGCACCATTTCCAGGACACAATAAACCTACACGCGGTGTGCTGTCTGCGCTGTCCGTCGATGAAGAAAGGGACTGAGAGGTTCAATGTAAGTTATTTATCGCATGTTATAAATAGAAGTTCAAACTACTCCGAGCCCCCCCCCTCCCCCCCCCCCCCCCCCCCGCCTCCCATTCTTACCTCTGCCCGGGGCCGAAGATCGGTGTGGATACGGGGTTAGTGCGTGTGGTAGTGTAGTTTGGACTTCTTCCGGAGAGCCAATGGCGGTAAACAGGGTAAGGTCGTTCGAAGAGGAACTGAAGGTCGGGAATATCGGCTACGGTATGGGCGGGTCGGGTGTCACCCAGGTTAAAAAGGACTGGCAGAAAGAACAGTACCTTGTGCAGTGCCGCCGGTGAGTGGCAAGAGTAGAGACAGTTCGTTCGGAGCTATCAGATGGGAATAACATCACGGAATTGGGCAGGCCTTATGCATTGTGTCTCAGCTGGCATGGTGCGAATGTGACCATGTTGCATGCAGTCGAAAGCATGTAGTATGTTGACTGCTACCATGACTTTGACCTGTACAGAATCTGCCGCGAAGCTCGTTGGCGAAGAGTTCTCGCGAAAGCTGGGGAGAGTAGAGTGGAGGAAGCCGCAGATTTTGTTGAGACGGGAAAACATTTTGTGCTCCACGAACTTGCCCACACAGTAACTGAGGGAAATGGAACGGAATTTATTATTCCTGGGGCGGGGTGCGTAGGGTTTGGGTAAGAACGGTACTAGAGGCGATGTCCAATCTTCTGACAGCATGGCATATGGGCCCATGCATCGTCGATGACAAGGCAGGATATTATTTCAATGAATCCCCGCACACTGTGGGCTCGATGGAAATGTGCAGACAAGTGCTTAAATAAAACATACTCTCTGCAGTGGCCTCCAAACATTATCATCATCAGCCTGACTATACCGACTGCAGGGCGAAGCGCTCTCCCATTTCCCTCCAATTAGCCCAGTCCTGTGCTAGCTGCATTCGCTTGCCCACTGCGAATTTTTTAATGTCATCCATCCACCAAATTTTCTGTCGCCGCCTGCTACGCATACCTTCCATGGCATCTAATTGGTTACTCTTAGAGACCATCGGTTATTCTCTCTTCGCGCGAAATGTCCAGTCCATGCCCATTTCTTCTTCTTGATTTCCACTAGAATGTCGATAACTTGAATCATTTCTCTAACCCCCTGGGCACGTTTCTTATCCCTACAATTTTTCGCTCCATAACCCCCTGCGCTGTCCTAAGTGGAACCCTTTACGTTAGCTTCCATGTTTCAGCCCCATAGGTCAGTACCTCCAGGATTCAACTGGTATGCAGTTTCCTCTTGAGTGATACCGGTAACCTGCCAGTCATAATGCTTGAGTGGCTTCCAAATGCGCTGCATTTCAATCTCATTCTAATAATAATTTTCTTTTCGCAGTCTGGGTCTGTGGTCAATACCTGTCTTAAGTAGACATATTTGCCTACCACTTCCAAAGCTTCGCTACCTGTTTTAAATTGCTGTTCCTCTCCCAGGCTGTTCACCATTACCTTAGTCTTCTCCATATTTATCTCTAGGCCTACCGTTTTTCTTCTCCAGTATAGATCATTTATGATTAGTTATGATTTATGATTAGCGATTCTCAGATTACTCAGGTATTCTCCGTTGACCCTGATGCCAAACTGAACACTTGGTCGACTGCGTTTGCCAGCATGATATCAGCGTCGTGTTGGCGATCCTGTCACACCGCTCCAACATGCATTACTCGGAAATGTCGTTGGATCCCGTCAACAGCTATCGCCAGCTTGCTCTCCGGCATTTGGGCAACATTGTATCACATCGTGGAAACGGGTCGCTCGTTGCGGCGTGGTAGTCGAGTGTAGCTCGCTTTGCTATAATTTCACCCAAATTCTTAAGCTATTTAAGAGGATGAGAAGAATGCGATAGTGAAGAGGCTTTCGTTTAGTCTAAAATTGCTTTAACTACGGAGGAGGGCGCCTAAATGATCGCGAGTTGTTTGCATAGCTTTCGTGCACCGATTTAAGCGCCACTTGCGTGTATGCTAATCGGGTGATTGTAAAAAAAAAAAAGAATCAGAAACTTTAGCGAATGAAAATGGTGATTGAATATAATTTTAGTTTCAGTGAATTGAAATGGACTATTGCTTACATCGCAGGACGTGCTCACAATCCCCAAGAAGCGCCGGAGTCCGCCGAGAAATGCTTCAAGTGGCCGGCAACAGTCGTCGACAATGCTTGTGCAAATTAGGCCAATTAAGGACGGTCGCAGGCCTTATAGAGCTTGTGAGATGAAATCCATAGTAAAGCGGTGACGAACCTTCCAGCGTTGAACCGTTCCGAAACCGACTAAAGCTAGTGAAGGGCTCGACTAGCGCATTTCGTCGCCTGGCGCACCCACGGGAGGAGCCATTGTCTGCAGTTGTGCAAGCATGCTGCTGATGTACGAGCTCGTATAGCAGGCAGTCTTATGATAGCATTTGTATTTTCTGGTACGAACGTGAAGTACCAAGCCAGCAGCTAGCGCTATACTGCTCCGCCGTACGACCACTCCGGTCTCGGCTGCGGAGACCGACAACAATGCCGTCTGCCGAGCCGGCCGACCATCGGCGGCAGTCTTTACAAGTTTCTCAATGAAAACGTCCATCAAGCACAGTTTGGATACAGTGCCGTTCGCGTGTTAGAACGCTGTAACTCTGATATGCACGAGCGCAATGGAAGAGCCGTATTGAACAGACAAGCTGCTGCAGGCTGCTTTGCTCAGGGTGATGGAAACTTATCTCAAAACACCGTCTCTCGCGTCAGGAAACTATGCAATAACGTCACAAATACCTTGTTAAGTTTTTTCACTAAATTTACATCACAGTCAATGCGCTAGCGATGGATCCAGAATGCAAAATCGACCATTTCCACATATTTTAAAATGGGAATAAAATATTTTCTACTCCTTTCCTGAGTTTAATACTTCAATGTGATGGTCTCCGCATGCAAAGGAAGCGCATGACAAGTTTTATTTATTTTTTAGCTTTACACATCCTGGTATTTTGTGTTTCTACCCCTTTAATTCAAAAGCTGTATTTAGTGTGCTATATATTCAGCCCGAATATTTTTTAACATATTCCATTATGCCCTGAGGCAATAAACAACGTTATAAAGAAAAGAGAAACTATGTTGTACAGTTCACCTTGTCTATAGAAACGCGAAATGCAAAGGCGTCCGCGTGCTGCGCGATATATAGTCACACATATGGTATATACATCGCTGGTCTTGTGGTGTGTGCATAGTTTGACCTTGATCTGATTTCAACGTCCTTTAGTGGGATCAGGACGACAGATTGTTTTACATGTTTACAACACCAGCTTTGGCTGACTGAACGGGCCAGTAGGGCAGCAAAGGCCGCGGGAGTCCTGGACTGAGGACCCAACCACGGGAGCTCTAGATTATTTTTCTTTACTTTCATTATATAACGTTTTCTCTCTCTCTCTTTACATGTTGTAGTAGAGGCCTCGCTCTAAAATGAAATGAATGTAATATTTTGTCTACCTGAAAAGCGCAGCAGGAAACGTTTATTTTTTAGCATTCCTTTTAGTTCGTTATCTACCAATGAAAATCATCATTATTTTCCCCATACTGCTCTAATCGTTGGTCACTAATTGAAACATTTTGCTGAGGTCTGCACAAACAAGTGGAGCCCGTCACACCTGAAGATAAAAACACTAGAGAGACTAGTGTATGAATTTTCAGCTCTTTTTACAAACTTGAACAGGAAAGGAAGCAGTATGTTTTTATTATTGTGCCCTAAAGGCCCTTTACGGAAATTGCATAGGGTTCTAAAAAAACGATAAATTCACTGTAGTACATAATAGTGAAATATAAAAGCTGAAAACCATAAACAAACATACGCTACGAGAAACAAAGAACATGACTGTACAAAAACATACTTGACGCACATACACACGCGGACCACAATGCTGGGTGCAAAGTATAAAAGAATACAATTCTGACAACAATCTATTACGAATGAGCATGCAGTAAGTACTTCAATTCGGTAACAAAGGTGCCATAATTTTTTCGGGAACAATTTCTGCTGGTCGTTTATTCCGATGGTAAATGGCCATCAACATAGGGGAATGACATATAAGTTTGGTGTGAGCAATCCTGGGTTGCACTTTAAAGCAGCATTCTAAACGGGGAAAATGAAAATGAGATGTGCAGGCTTGATATGAGATTCTGTGAACGATGATAGATTGTGATGAAGCCTGTGAAAGGGACATAGCAGGTTGACAAGTCTTCGCTTTTCAACTGAGCTTACAATTAGTTATGATCAAATATCTGTGATGCTTAAGTATGGAGCTTAGTCTGTTGTAGTAAACGCAGCTGCCTTACTTTGAAATGATTTTAGTTTATTTGCAAGATAGGCTTGATGGGGATAGCAGATGAAACCGGCATATATCCAACTGTGATCTTACTAATGTGTTGTATGCAAACTGTTTGGTGCCTGATTGCAAAGTACAAGTGACGCCTAATGAAACCCACCGTTTTGGATACTTTCGTGGTTATGTAATCAATATGCTTATGCTATGTCAAATCTGAAGAAATGTGGACACCTAGGTATTTGATCGCAGGAACTCGTTGAATGGCCATGTTACCCATAGAATAAGAGATGGGCTCAGTAGTTCTAGTGGTCGTAAATGTTGCAGCTTTCGTGTTTGAAAAATTGATTTCCAGATGAGATCGTTTGCACCACTCCCCGATTTTGTCAAGATACGATTGCAAAGCATTAGTACCATTAGGGTCAGTAATCATTCTGTAAATTACATAATGGCGAAAAACACCTAACTTGAGAAGTGAGGTTGCTGCTTACCTTGAGCCATACCAGACTTTACATGGCTTAGTGCGGAGCAAAATCTATTGGTAGACTCAAAGTGCTGTCGAATAGGTTTGCAAATTTAAATATAAGACGACTGTGAGCAACTTTGTCGAACGATTTCGCAAAGTCGATGAAAATGAAATCAATTCTCTTTAATTGGTGTACCAAGTCGTGCAGATCGGCTACGTGCAGATCGGCAGAACACAGGAATGGCCACGCAAGAATTCGTGTTGGTTTTGGAAAAACGTGCTGGTTAAGGTACTTCATTATAGCTTGTTACGTTTCTCCATCGAGAAGTGAGACAGCTGACGCGGCCACCGCATAGCAACAGGCAGAACCGCGAGCGGATCGGCCATTTCGACGCCGTTCATCGGCCGCGCAACGCTTCCTCCCGCGGGCAAGACTCGACGTGTTCCTGCCACGCGCCAAATGTGTGTGCGTGCGTGTGTGTGGGCAAACGCCGGCCAAGCCTGGAGCTCGTGAGAGAGGGAGCCGTCCTCGCCCGTCTGCAGGAGGTGGAGGAGATGAGGTCGGACCATCTGCGATTGAGTCATTCGTCGTGAACCAACATGTTTGGCTCTCCCTTTCTTGTGAGGGTTTACCCTTTCCCTGTGAACGGGAAAACCTATAAAAAGCAGCGGCCGACTCCGCTGGGAGAGAGACTACTTTGACGCGCCGTTGGCACGACGCTAGACACCAGCTGTGTGAGAGTGTCTGTAATCTCTCCGGGTCAGCTTCACTGCCCGTTTCTTCCTGATGTTACAGTAAAGGTTGTTTCGTTAAAAGACGCCTCGTCTTTGCTGGTACCTTTGATGCCGTCCGCTGTCCACGGAGCCGCCAGGCCAACGCTACCGAGGGGCCGCGCGCCGCAGCGGTACGCTACCCCGGCGCTCGCGCGCCAAACGTAACAAGCTCTTGATATCATGTGTTCTAAAATTTTGCACGGTACACTCGTTAATAAGATGGGCCTGTAATTTGAAAGGCAAGAAGGATCTCCCAATTTAAATATAGGTATAATGCCAACGATTTGGCAAGCGCCCGGCACAATTCCTGTGTATTAATAGACTGCTGAAAGATTGAAGTGAACATGATAGCTATCTAAGGCTAAAAACAGAGCTAACAGAGACGAAGCAGAGAGAGGGACGCGACGCTAAGAACCTTGTTTTATAGCACGGTCGTCTGTTAAATACCTCTCGTTCGTGCAAAAAAGAAGGAAAGAAAAAGAGGGAAGGCGGGATAGACAAGATAACCACGTGGCATGAGATTATGCATTCATGCACAGATAATTCATTTCGCTGTCGCGAAGTGCTGTGGAAGGGATGCTGACGCACTCTTCACCCTTTTGCCGAATGTTGATGGCTTCTTAAATTTCTCTCGTCATTGGTCTGAGTAGGTAGTATGAGTGTGATGTCGCCAAGTTGGGGGGCACATTCATGCTCTCGGCAATGCCTTGCCAGTTCACTGCTTATGGCGCCTTTCAAAGATCTTTTATGCTCTTGAAGCCGTTCATTTAACAGCGCCGTGTTTGGTCGATGTAGGTGCGCCCGCATGACAATGGTATTTGATAGACTACGTTTTTAGTACATTTCACGTGCTTGTTCTTATGCTTCTTTTGGCACTGCTTTCTTCCCGTTCGCTCAATGTTGACCTTGGCACACACGCTCTTTATCTTGTTAGGAGCTGACATCATCACTCGTACGCCCACGTTTTCGCCTATCTTCTTGAGGTTATGCGAAAAACCATGAATGTACGGAATTACTGCCTCTAAGTTCTTGCAGTACTCCCTCCGCGACACTGGCCAGTAGCTGCGTTGGGTAACATGCTCCTTTCAGCCGACAATTCTGGGCGTCGAAACTAGCTTGTACATCATGGTAACAGGATCTTGTCGATGCGGCTTTCATTGCTGCTTTCACTATTCCCCGCTTGATGATCTTGGAATGGGCTGAGGTGTAAGGAAGCAGTTTCTTTTTTGCCCCAAAGCCGCAATTGACAAGATCCTGTTACCATGATGTACAAGCTAGTATCCGCCTCGCATTCGGGAGGTACGGGGTTCGATCCCCAGTCCCGCCGGATACCCACCGGTTTCCAATGGGTACAAGATTTCCCCCGGCCTGGTGCTCGGCTCTTCTGGGGTGAAATGCTTGGGAGAAAGGGCCATGAAACAAAATGCAGGTTCAAGAAAAAAAATCTTTTTCCTGCCGAGAGGCAGGAAAAAGATCAAGGCCACTTCACAAGAAAGGAAGCCGTATGCAGTAATTCCGTACATTCATGGTTTTTCACACTACCTCAAGAAGATAGGCGAAAACGTGGGCGTAAGAGCGCTGATGTCAGCACCTAACAAGTTAAAGAGCATGTGTGCCAACGTCAACAGTAAGCGAACGGGAAGGAAGCAGTGCCAAACGAAGCACAAGATCATGCACTTGAAATGTACTAAACACGTAGTCTATCAAATACCCTTGCCATGCGGGCGCACCTACATCGGTCAAATAGGGCGCTGTTTAAATGAACGACTCCAAGAGCATAAAAGATCTTTGAAAGGCGCCATAAGCAGTGAGCTGGCAAGGCATTGCCGAGAGCATGAATGTGCCCCCCCAACTTGGCGACATCACACTCATATCTACCTACTTAGACCAATGACGAGAGAAATTTAAGAAGCCATCAACATTCGGCAAAAGGGTGAAGAGTGCGTCAGCATCCCTTCCACAGCACTTCGCGACAGCGAAATGAATTATCTGTGCATGAATGCATAATTTCATGCCACGTGGTTATCTTGTCTATCCTGCCTTCCCTCTTTTTCTTTCCTCCTTTTTTTTTTTTGCACGAACGAGAGATATTTAACCGACGAACGTGAAATAAAACATGGTTGTTAGTCAGCGTCGTGTCCCTCTCTTTGCTTTGCCTCTGTTAGCGTTATTTTTATCCTCAGATCATGCGCCAACCAGCCCAAATTTCCATCCTTTTGAAGTACGTTTTTATGATAGCTATCGCTGGTTTAGTTAACTTGAGCAGTTTAGGACATAAGTTATCGGGCCCGGGGGCTGTATTACTTGACCGACGATCAATAGTTTGCTCAATTCCTTCTTGTGTAATTAAGACGTCATTTATTCCGCGTTTATAATAGCAGCATTAAAACCTATCAGAATTGGTGCTTCGAGCTAAAAAATAGGTTCATTTCGGTGGCAACCTCGCATGGCTGAATCAAATAACCGTCTTTTCCTAATGTTATCAGACTAGATGAAGAGGGCATAGGATTGACTACTTTCTTAAACTTTTGAGTATAGGTATTAAGTACAGTGGATATGTCACGCTTAGAGAAGTTATATTTGGCTCTCTCAACCTCTGCTTGGCATATTCTTGATTATGCACGGTAGTTTTTCCAATCGACCTCAGATGTCGAACGTTCTGCTCAGTATAAACGCGCTTTTTCTTCCCGGACACATCGCTTAACGTTGGAAGTAAACCCATTACTCTGTGATGACGTCGTGACCGTGATGTTTGGAATGTGTCTTACTTCCAGTTCTTTCAGCTTAGCGCTTACTAGTTCCCAGCTATCATTTGATCAGCGGCTTGATAATGGTTCCACGAACTGCTCACTGAACAATGACATTTCACTAACCAGTTTTTTTTGTGGCGCTTATTATTGGCTCAGGGCATAAAAGAATATTTAATAAGAAAATAAATTGAGGCATTAAATGAAAGAAAAAAGGCTGGTAGTTCTAATAAATCCCAAAAGTGAACAATGATGAGGCCCCTGCGTCCAAGGTAAGGTAACGTGACGGGTTGTTTGGTGAAAGAGGCACACCCACAGTAAATGGTGAATACCTGCCTCGCTCATTTTTTCGAGTCTAATTCCTTCATCACACCCGCACAACACGGTTTCCGAAAATTATATTCATGCGATACCCAACTTGTCTGCTTTATTAACAAACGTCATGTTATTTTAGGCAAAGAATCAGAGGCTTATTGCATTTTGCTCATTTCTCTAAAGCTTTCGACAAGGTATGTATCCGCTTATTACTGTTTAAACTAAATCAGTAGAACATTGATCATAACAGTCTTAAATGGATCGAATACTTCCTTAATTGATCAGAATTTTTTTTTTTTGCGCTAACAATTATAACTCAGCTTTCAGTGATGTTTATTCGGGCGTGCCTCAAGGGTCAGCCTTGGACCGCTTTTGTTATTCATTTACATCAACGATATTTTTTCCAAAGTAACATCTAACATCCACGTGTTTGCTGACGATTATGTTGTTTTTCTTGAAACAAAAATTCCTGACGATGCTAACCTTCTTCAGACCAATCTTTCTTACATTTATTCTTGGTGCAACTATTGGCACATGGACCTAAACATTGGCAAATATAAAGTTATGAGAGTATCCCGACACGGTAACACCAACATTTCTGCAGACCTCACCTGATCACACCATATCGAGTACATTATTAACAACGCTTACCGTATGTTGGGCTACGTACATTGAAAATTCATAAAAACTCAGTCATCTCAAAAATTATTGTTTTAGAAAACACTAGTCCATTCTAAACTAGAATACGCAGCAACTATATAGAATCCCCATCAAGATAAATTAATTGCATCGCTTGAGTTGGTCAAAAATAACGCCTCTCGTTTTATTTTGTCTAACTTTAATCGTGGTCCAAGCGTAAAACCAGCCCGAACACTTTCTTCTATTTACAACCCTTAGCGTGCCGCCGAAAAATGATTCGTCTCAGTCTTTTTCACAAAGTGTACCATCACTCCACTCTACGGAACGCGCTCATCTCTCCTCCCCACTACGTGTCGCACTGCACCGATCATCGTCACAAGGTTGCAATTGAAACATTTAACACTGTGTCAGCATCTCAGTCTTTCATGCCTCGTACTTAACGCAAGTGGAACAATAAAATCGTCAATACCACTGATAACCAACATTTCCGCAACGCATTAGCTAACATTGTATGAATAGCAGAATTATTTTAGTGACACTTACTGTTCTTGTTTCTGTATTTTTCTATATTATCATTTGTAACCACTCCCCTCTTTATAGCCTCCGGCACTGAGGGTTCAATAAATAAATAAATATTCTATGAGTTACAGACAGGAAACCTTGGACGTGAATATAAATGTCGATATTGAGGCCGTATCGGAGTCGCAGCAGGTGTGAAGGCAACCTCGACCTGGATACTCCGTAGCCCAACCTCCTCTGCGCGCGTAAGACCGCTAGGAAAGTTGCCTCACACGGAGGGACAAGAGTGCGTGTGCGGCGCCAGACGTGCTCTCTTGTGAAAATGAGGGTGGCAATATTCACATTGAGGAAGCGTGGCACTGATGAGGCTAGATCGCCTGGCAGTTTTCAGAAATGCAAAGCTTTGTGAACTGAATAGATTGCGTGGGACCTACTCAATTCGAATGGCTTGCGGGATGCGAGCCTCCAGACGATGTATATTCTGGCAGATTTGCGACTAACGCGTCGAAGCAGACCTGTTGCTTGAAGGGCATCGATGCGGATGACAATTTTGGTTGTAGGCAGCACGATAATGTCGGATGCAGAGCGAAGTGCGTCTTGGGCGGCAACGAGCTCAGCACAGAAATAAGAAGGAGGTTATTCGAATTGATATCTGGATGTCTTACGTGTTGGCTTTCACGTACAATGAATTGCAGTTTTCGCTTCACATCTGTCAATGCTGGCATCTATAGGTATATAATTATTGAGCCGTGGGGCAGTTGCGTATTGTGTTCCGTGATCCTGTCACGAAGGAAGGATGCCGCATAAGATGAGACTGGTATAAAGATCAGTAGGTTTATTGTTGCCGCTCCGCAAAGCAAAATTTCATGCGTGAAGAACTGGCGATGGCGGCGAAAATATGATGTGCGATGTAGTATAGGTCCACAGTGCTCACGATGAGTGCAAAAGGGTCGCCTTAGGCTACGAGCATCACGGCGTTGCTGTACCAGCTCATCTAATGTGCTGAGCTGAGTGTTCTCATGCATTGCCACGACCGGTGTGATACGGGAGAGACAAGTGATGGTTCACATAGCCTCTCTATTTAGGCTTCTAGACGATCGTATTAAGCTGTCGTCAAGTGCTGAAACTGTGATTGATAAATAAGGCGTGGTTGCAGAACCGCTGTCACGAAATGTCGTGCGACGTGGGAGTGAGCGCCATCGAATTTAGGAGCAATGCGTCTGATTAGATCCAAGCTCTTCACCGCCTGCATTTTAGTCTGATAAAGCCAGGCGGTCCCCATTCCAGACTGATGGATTGACAATCTTAGAATTTTCAGTGCCGGACTTTCGTGAAGTGGGGTTCCAGATAGTTGGAGACGGATCGGCATCGCAGCGAGTTTAGGGTGGCCCCAGCGGTTGGTGACCGACGTGAACATACTTTCGCTCCTGAAAAGGTCTAGGCCGACAAAATCAACACAATTGGCAGTGATATCCAAGGATGACTGTAAGGATGCCGATTGAGTCAACAGGCCATGGTGTGTACTCCACACCATGATATCATCAGCATAGGGCAGACATTTGACTTCAGTTACATTATTTAAGCGCCATGTAAAGAGAATAAAGGCAATATCAAATAACGTTGGCGACAGTTCCAAGCTCTGGAGTACACCGCGAATCGATTCGAACCGCGAAATAATTTGATGGAGTCGCTATTAAGCCGTATTTCAAATCTTCTGTCTTCAAGGAAAGATCTTACGAAACTGCTTACCCTAAGAGGGAAAGGCAGCGTGTCAATACAGTTCAAAATGACGGCATTGCTAATGTTATCATACGCTTTTTCGACATCCATTCGCAAGAATGGTGCGTACATGGCGGCTGTGGATTGACGACCGAACTTGCAAGGCCAACACAGCCAGCCCATCTTCGGTGCCCATGGATGAACTGAAGTTAATTTGAGCGGGATGGTAATAACCGTGGCGCTCCCATGCGGGGTGGTAGCAGTCGTGTGACTAATATTTTTTTCTGTCAGCTTGCACAGTGTTTACGTCAGAGAAATAAGCAGGAAGTTGACGAGCTTTAAAATTGGGATCACAACGGCTGATTTTCAGATCTCGGGTACACAGCCGTCTAGCCATACTGGTAATGGTGCGCAGAAGTTGAGAGAGTACAGCATTACTCAGGTTATTGTACTTCGTAAGGAATGGCATCCTGACGGCGTGATGTCTTCCGTTTAGCCTCATCTATTATTGCAAGCGACTGAGACATGAACTGGCAAACACATCGGTGTCGGCTGCTGAGGGCAGTCAGTCTGTTATCGGTGCAGCGCTTATACGACGAGGACGAGAGAAGACACAGCCACAGCGCTGAACTTACAACTGACCTATGTCTATCTGTGTGTGCTGCAATCTCTGAAGTGTTAGAAATGGTAGCTCACGAAGGCAACACGCCATAATTCGGAAAAAGCATCCGTGCCACTTCTCTGGAAAAATCGTCCGAAGAGAACCTAGTTCAAGACATAACACATGCGGAAGAAGTTGCCATCGCGTTAGCCGCCGCAGACAAGGACTCACGAGTCATCATCACCGACTCGAGAGGGGCCTGCAGAAATATTAAACAGGAGTACATTCCTCTCTTTGCGCACCGCATCCTTCAAAACAGTGACTACATCGGGGCCCCCGCGTCTCGAACGATTGTATGGGCTCCAGCTCACATGGGCCTCGAAGGCAATGAAACGGCCGACGCCGCCGCCCGCGTGCTCACTCTCCGGGCAACGCCTTCAGACCCTTAAGATACGGATCTCGAACCCAATCCGGCTCTCACTTTTATTTCAATTCGGTCATGCAATTTATCCTGAGCATTGTAAGGGCCTTACAAAGTGGAGGAACGCACACTCCTCCGCCTTTACACCAAAACGCTGCTGTGCCCGGCAGTTTTAAAACACTTTGATCCTGCCTGTACAGGAAAGTGCCCGCACTGTGCGGAGAAGTCTTCGGGCATCTTCCACATGGTGTGGGCCTGTCAGTTAACCCCAAACCTCACCCCCGAACCCAACCCAACCCCACCCGGGAGGACTGCGAGGCAGCCCTGCTCGGATGCTCCGATCTGGCAAGCCAGAAGGCCCTGGTCCACCGAGCCCGAGCCGCAGCGGTCGCCAATGGGCTTCTGTAATGAGGAGCCCACCTAGTGTTTGCGTGAGGTTGCTCCGGATACCTCAAGCACGGCCGCTCAATGGAGGCGCACTTGGGTGCGGCCCGTCGCGTCGCCCAGAAGAGCCGTATTGCGCCTAGTTCTCATCGCCACCGCTGCGGCGCCACCGCTCCGGGACGAGTCCGGGCGGAGAGCTGCGCGCAGCGGCCGTGGTTGTGCTTTCGTTTCGGCGTCCGCGTGGTCGGCGCTTGCTCAATTTAGGATTATGAGCTACGTTTCACACAGTATGTGATGCTATGTGCAAGTTTGCTATTGATAAGGTGATAGCAGCAAGTCATTATCACTAGGCTTTTCCAAGTCATTCGTGGTCTTCCGTTTACAACGAGAACGAGGCAGCCGTGTGCTTCGCTGAGTGCGTACCCATTTAATTGCGTTTCAACCACTGTAATAACGTATTAGATATTGCAATCTTAAAATCGGGACATGGTTTGGGGCCATTTATTCCAGCGTGCACCTTTCTGGAAATTTACAATTCAGGACGTATCGTTCAACATTATTGTTCAGCCTGTTCCTCCGTTTTCACTGGAAATAATATTCAAGTGGTTACCACCACCAAAACATACTAGCTAACTCAAACTGTTGCAAAAGAAACAACACAAGACAGCCAGTTCAACGACACGCCCGCAGGCTAGGCAATTTTTTTCTCGTTTGATTGTGCAAGCGTGATTTTTTCCACTGTCTGATTGATGTTGCCTGTCCAGTTGGTCAGCAGTGGTCGCATTAGTTTGGTTAGGTCCTTAGTGTGACTGCGGTCTTCTCTCTCGCAAATCAACTCCGGAAATTGCACAAAATAGGGAAGAAGGGATGAAATTAACATGTTGCATAGCTTGCCGCTTCTTATGACCTGCGGGCACTTCATCACCTTGCTAACAAAGGTGCATGGTGATTTTCAGATACCTTAGGCGTCCATCATCAAGAAATTTGATAAGTCCAGGGTTTTGCAGGAATTACAAGGCACAAAGTTAATAAATGGATGGGGAATAATAAAATAAAATTATTGACACTCTAAAGTCAGCACTAGAAGTTATTTAAACTTTGGTAATATGTAAATAATGAAAACACGGGCAGGCACTGAAAACAGAATAAATAAAAATGTTTCATGAGATTCTGTAAAGCTATTCATACTTTCTCATTAAATGGACGTGCAAGGTAACCAGCCAAGAATGCAATCGGTGCTAACTCTATCTCAGCTGCTGGTTCACACCACACATGAATGAATCCAAGCTGACTCGAAAACTCTCTCGCAGCAGACGTGATATGGCAGTTGGCAAGGTACGACTTTCATAATCACGAATGCCAAGTTTTATAGCTGCCTATTGTTGATAGGTGCATTTGCAGACTGATGCTTGCAAGATGCCAACCTAAAAAAAACATGGCAAAATGTGTATAACATCAATCGATATATATATTTTTTTCGCTAGTGGTACCTTCAGTATTTTCTCCGAGGTGAAAACTGCAGCCCTTGCGTCAACTTTGTCGTTCCCGCCTTTGAATTGCCTTAGGCTGCTAAAAATCGATACCATAGACCTGCTTTCAGAGCCTGCTTTAGGACGTATCGGAAGCTGAAAATAAGATTCGGTTAAATGCAATGCACTAGTAAGGCACACCGAATATATTGTTGTAAGATACTTGATGTGATCAAGAAGGTACTTAATTTGCGCCACTGTGGATCTGGTTGTCATGATTGTTGCTTCGTACGTTTGTTTGGTTAGCCTTTGCTTCGACGTGCCTCCTTGGACCTGAATGTCTTCGATATGGCAAAGTCCAACGCTAACCAAGAGAGTCGCTCGTCATCTGACAAATAGAGCGGCTCCTCTTGGTATCTCCATGGCTTCACTTATGCGATGTTGGGCAAGGCATACCATTTTGATATCATCGTCATAATAGTGATCGTGGCGCAGCTATCTTGAAACGCACATGCTTCAGGATGACACGGGGGATTGTCCAGGAGGAAATGAAGTGTAGCTATAACAAGTGGGGAAAATAAAGCTATTGACGTGCGCACATTAATTTTTTCAAGGTTGTTTGGCTCAACATGAGCCCGCGTGAGTAACTTAACTTGTAATGTGGGCAGTTCGGGAACACGGAGGGGACAGCTGAAGGAAGCAGGATCTTCAGTTTTATGTTCTTCCTGTAATCGTCATCTGTGAAGTGTAGTGAGTATACCAGTGACTTCTCACTCGGCTCCCACCGGCTTCCTTTTCCATCCCAGCCCTCCCGAGATATGTTTTTCAGCCATGCTGCTCGACATTGTGAATCGCACGGGAACTCATGGTAACCGATCTTTTCTTGCTTTCGTGATGCTCAGCGGCATCCAGCAGTTGCCTGGCATGGTGCTGCATACGCTTAGGACGCTGTTATGCTGAGTAGTCAAAACGATAACAAGCGCCAACCCAGCAAGCGCGCTCCTTCCGCGTCGTCTGTTCGTCCGTGCCGGCGGCGCCTTGTCCCGGAGTGGTGGCGCCCCCGCGGAGAATGACGGCGGAAACTGTAACTTCTCCCAATACGCGCTTCCCCAGCCATCGAGGCGCGACGCGACGGGCCGCACCAAGTGCGCTTCCATTGAGCGGCCGTGCCTCAAGCTTCCTCCAAATAAAGTTTTTACACACACACACACACACACACGCGCACACACACACACGCACGCACGCACACACACACACACACACACACACACACACACACACACACACACACACACACAGAACCTAGTTGCGAAGCACGCGGTAGTCGCTGCGTCGTGGCGATGGCAAACTTGTTCCATTGCCCTGAAAGTTTGTCAGAGAGATGTATTTGATGACTTTGTAATAAACTGCTCACACCACGTATGCCACAGCGTCGTTATAGATCCCACTCATACTTGCGAACCTTAACAGTTATGTGGTTCACCCCTAAGCTGATATAGGGCTCGTGAAGCAGCCAGTTCGGCTTGTAGGAGAGCAGCCCGCAAGTTGAGCAGAACGATGTTAAGAACCGGTAGACCGACATCTGTACGTGTAGTAATTGTTGTCCTGTCTAATGCGCATTGTATGCGGTCAACAAACAGCGGTGACGACTCCACAGGCAGATCTTCCAGAATAGTGCAGGAGCTATCCCAGTTGACCACAGTGGACTTGCGACGTAACCGGTGCACTCGTGATGGATGGACATTGATGATGATCGGGTGATGGTCACTCTCCCAGCAATCAGGTTAAATGCACCACGAGGGAGTTCCGGGGTCAGACCACCGCGCCAAATCAGGAGCATATGTGGCAGTGCAGCTGTTACAAACAGCCCGGGTTGCTGAGCACAGACTGTTTAGAAGAGTAAATAACGCATCCGCGAAGGCGTCCTGCCCCCCATCCCATCCCGATACCGCCAGTTTTGAAGTGAAGCATTGAAATCACCTCAGACTAGAATCGGGCAACCGGGGCATTTCCTACGGACAGTCAACAGCCAGCCCAGGTAGACAGATAATTATTAGCATCCCCTTTTTAACGGGGTGGTGAGAAGTGTCGCCTAGCTCGTGATAAGTTGACTGCTCAATGTTTTTTAACGTTAATTGATTGTTCCCTGCACAGTCCAACAATACGTGAGGGGGTGCCACTTGCTGGCCTAACGTAAAAAAACACTACCACAACAGTTTCCATTTGCAATTTAACAGCAACTGCAACTACCTCCTGGTAGGGGGTGCACCAGTTTTCCAGAGAGAGGCACACGTGAGGAAACGTGTCTCAACATGCACTGCTGCCTTTCCTGGAGGGGAAGCAGTGTGTACACGACGGTCGTTCATCGATGGGGACGCGTAACCACTAAAGCCTGAAATTGTTGGCAAGGCGTTGGTCTCCTGAAGTAACAGGGTCCACACTTGAAGCTTGGGTTGACGAAGGAGGGTTTTGAGCTCTCCACTTTAGTGGAGGGGCCTCTGCAGTTCCGTTGGAGCACCCCGGAAAAGCTTGCAAAAGCCATCTTTAGTTGGGAGTCCAAGCGTTGCAATAGAGCAGGCGTCAGGTTAGTTAGCTGTGCCGCCATGAAATGGACCAATGATGCAGCAGAATTATCTTTACATATGACGCAGACACTATCAAAGTAGCACAAAGTGAGGCAGGTCGGTTGTCGATGGTCGACAGTCGGTGGTTATTAAGCATTTCCATTTGCAACGTATCATCCAGCAAGCCTTCGGCGTGCAAGCAATTCATGATGCTGTCGGAGCTTTACAACCTCTGCAAAGAGGCGTGCAGTCTGGTTGTCCACTTCTGTCATTCAATAAAACATGGTGCTCGACTGGTGACCCCTGCTGTCTTCTTATCGAGCACTTGTGCCACATCGTCATTGGGATTCCCCGGCATGCAGCGCTGTTTTTAGCTTGCTGGCATCGGCGGTCCTTACACACTCTGTTGCATATGTCTGCTGCTCAGCGAACTTATGCGAGTGCGGTTCCCCAAGTTCCGGCTACTCGTCGTCATCCCATCGGCAATCGTCCAACCGGTTGTAGATGGGAGAATGTTTTTGCAGGTGACACATGGGTGACATAGCCTAACGTCACGTACGCGTATCTCACTTAGTCTTTCTTTTTTTTTTTTCCTTGTAAGAGAAAGCGCTCGCGGCAGTTAGTTTTGTGCACGCCATGGCTCCTCCTCCAACAGTCTTCTCCTCGCCCCCATCGCTCCAAGCAGTGCTGACATGACTATGGGCAGCAGAAAAACAGAATTTTCTTCCCCCGGTCGAATGAGTGAGCGCAGATTTTGTGCGTTCGCATTTGCTTTCGTTCTCTTTCTTCCGGTGGTCTGGCGGGGTTAGAGCTGGTATTCGAAGTGACGCAGAGACTTCGAGTCGCGAGTCTGCTTCTTCGCAGCGCGCTGCAGGGATTGTGAGTTTGCTTCCTGACTGCAGTGAACACGTGCAAGAGTACCGACCTTATGCGGGGCCTCAAATATATGGAGTAGCTGCGCATGAGTTATTTGCACACACGCGCGCCCACACACATGCAGTTTTTTAGTGGCAAAAAGCAAGTAACTTTAACTGCATGACAGCATCTTGCGCATACACGTTGATGTTTGGAATTAAGCTGTGAAATTATACACGATGTTACTTAGCTTACGGGTACGTCACTACATATTATATATATATAGTTGTTGTACGTACGTAATTGAGGCTAACGTTTAAGGTGCAAAAGAGGCTGATTGAGCCAAGTAAATGGCACAGCAAATCTTAAGCACTCCCTTCGCTGCCGCTCAAGCCATACCAGCCCATACCTCACAGCTAGGGAAAAAGAAGAAAGGAAGCAAGCGTGCATATACTGCTTTACCGATGGCAGCTCCAAGCCGTCACTCGTTTGAAACCACACTGTCTACGTTGGCTATCCTGCCCGCCCCTAAAGCCCCTTTATTGAGGGGCTTTACCCGCCCCTCCTTTCAACCTCCCCCCCTAATAGGGAAAAAAATACAGAAGAAAGCGTGCGTGCTGTTAAGTGCGGACGGCTAAATGCTCTCCCTCCGCCAGCTCGAAGCCGCGCTCCGACGGCCAAGCGCTTTTCTCACTGCCCCAGTAAAATAAAAAAAAAAAAAAATACACCGACAGGACACGCAGAAGTGACGCAGCTCTACATCACTTTTGTGTCACGTGATTGCGCGTTCACGATCTGCAAAAATACCCTCCCGTTGTAGATATCCACAGGGGCTGTATTTACATTCTGAGACCATGGCTTAGAATTTGCATGACGTATCTTGTGTTCCCTTCTGTTTTGTGGGGCAGGTAGGAGATGTTATACCGTGGTCATCAGCCTTGCAGACGCCACATTGGTAGGCTAGTGCGTCTCTGGATTCTGGTTCTTGTTGATATGGGAAAGGGCAGGATCTGCGCATGTGGCCAGGGAGGAGGTAACTGTAGCAGTAGACTGCACTAGGCTTACATGGGAGATGCCGCAAAATGTAACCGTATCAGGCAGTTGTAACAAGCAGGCTGGTGCTATTGGTGGGCCTCGCGGGGTGACTATGCAAGAGCACCCCTTTCCATGTAACGTCATTGAGCGACACGGTTTGTGGGACAGTACAGCACACGCCGAATGGCGGCCTGGTCTTCACTAATGTCGACATCGTAGACAACACAATGGTGTAGGTCTGATCCCTCAACCAAGTACATCTGTACTGGCACCAATATCTCGCTGATAACTTTAATACACAGTAGCATTTGCAGACGTTCTATGGCAGCCAAAGTCGGAAGCCACACAGCAATGCGTTGGTTTTCCTTCTGGCCGTAAAGCCGCCAAAGCGTTTCGTTCCGAGACATGCATCCAGATTCGCCTGCACAATCACGTGTCAGTATATCTGCGAGGAATTTGGTTGTCAGAGATTTGATTGTCGCTTTATAGCTCACTGAGTTTGCGGTAGATAGAAAAGCGTGGTCGATTGTCAAGCAGGAACGCTTGTCTTTAGAGCCACCGCTGGCAGAACATTATACCCGATGCGGCGTCTGTCGAAGGACGCTTTTGAGAACCGCGAACGCCCGACGACACAGATAGCGGAACCGATGAAAGCTCTATAGGAGTGCCCGGCTCATCGTGCAATGCGGCTAGATGTCGATCCAGGATTTATAGGCTGAGCACCCATAGCCGCGTTCCGCCCAAAGGGCAAATTATTCATGTGTGCATTTGAGGAAGGCGGGACAGGCTCTGTAGCTAGTGAAAGGGTAGCACAAATATGGATGTCTGGTCCATGCTCACCCGGCACTTGAACTGATTGTAGTGCGGTTGATGCCTACGGCGTAAACGAATCTACCTCCGCCAGCATGTCACCGAGGGCGCTAGGTCTAGCCTCGGTGCACAGTTCAGTTCCAGGAACGACTGTGTGGCATTTGATGTATGCCACGCAACCAAGCGGCGACTGGGTGTCGGAACCTCCTCGAATGGCGTGAGTGCAGTTTTTTGCTATAGCAAACGGATTTACGCGGCTCGCGAGATTTTCCACAAGAGTGATGAGAAGATAGTTTTTCTGGGAATTTGCGGTTTCTCATCTAGTGTGTGTTCGCAGCGAAGAGCCTTATGATTACTGACACATGCCATGATACGTACTGTCATTTTTCAGGTCACGTTCTCAATACAAGTTCTAGGATCGACTCGCCACGTGTCAGAGCAGAAACAATTTGCGACAAACTGAACTGAGAAATCAAAGAAAGGAATTCTTTACATTCATTTTTCCTTGTAGTGTCTTCGACCGTGTAAGTGCGGAAATTTATACCTGGGTAGTTTAAGTCACCAACAAGGATTGTTTCTGAGGATGGGTATTTGTGATGTATAATGCTTAGTGACTCATTCAGATCCTTAATAAATTCAGCAGGCGGATTTGGCGGATGGTAACACCGACGACACAATTAACAAGGTGTGCCCAGCGTATGCGAACGAAAGAAATGTGCTAGCTGCTTCCTTGAAGCGTTTGGACAAGAGGCCTCTGTCGGAGGAACTGCTGCTGGGCGCTTGGCAGGACAAGGGGAAGGGCGTCCAGGCAGTGCGTGCTCTTTGCCGTTATTTGAGCGCCAGCGGACTTGATTCGCGCTTGTAAAGCAAGCTGCTGTGTCTGTATATATATATTTCATATGCCTTCTCCCACATCGTCACCCATCATGACCTTCTTTCTTCTCTCCTTCCCCTTCCCTAGTGCAGAGTAGCAGGCCAGATTTGAATTATTCAGGCCAACCTCTCTGCCTTTTCCTTTCAATAAATCCATCTATCTAAGGCCGCGCAGTCACAATTCAAGCCAAAAACGTTTGATACATGAACAGCTGTCTAGCAAGGTGGCTTGGATATCAGTTTTCAAAGCAATTGAAATTCCCTCACCACATTACGTGCACCTGTCTTTCCTAAATGCCAAGAAGTTTAGAAACAAAGTTTCTTATTGTCGATATCTGGGTGCAACCAAGTTTATGTTCCCTGGACTATATCCGCCTCACAACATTCATTCTCATTCATTGTGCTTGCTAAGCGAACTCCGAAAGTTACACGCAAGTTTTTTTTTTTTGTTTTTGTTTTATCTGCAGCATGACTTTTGCGTCAATACGAACTAGTGGCTGCTTCGTGTCCTGCAAGAAGAACACCATCCTGACTTGCAGCATCGAAACATATATCCTTTCTTTAATGAAATAATTTTGTCAAACAGTGATTTCTACTTTTCGTCGTTGGACGGCAGCTCACTGCATACAAAGTCTCCGACTTTTTTCTAATCAGTTGAATTCGAGGTGAGGAATCTTATATTGCATTTTTCAAGGCATTGTTGTTATCCTTAAATTTCAAGACCTTCACACGAATATGGCGCACATAGTCTATTTTTTTTCTGGCCCACTCGGTGAGCGCGTTCGATTTCACTTGCTTGGACAACAAGGTTCTTTTCCACAAACTGGCTTATCGATTTCTCTATTTTTTCCTTTTCTCTGTGTCTCTCTCAGCGATGCCCTTAAGTATTAGATATGTGCACCGCATTCGGTTATTAAAATCATCAAAAACTATGCTAGCTTGTTCAATCGGTTTCTTTTCAATAGTTACAAGTTGAGCATGCGATTCCGGAATGTAGAATTTACAGTGGTGACGTCGTAATGCAAATCATCAACAGCTTCGTGCCTACGTTCCATTTTGAACAACCGTCTTTTAATGTTCATTCCGTTCGTCCGAATATCTTTAATCTTACGAGACATATCTTTTTGGAATGTTTGATTCGCCGGTGCCAGTTCTTGAACGAGAGTAAAGATTTGGTTAGACTTGTCCTGACCTTGGTTCGCCCTCGATGCCACCAGCGCAAATGAGCAGATTCACGACACAGAAAAGGACCACAAGTAGTCGCCCGACGCCAGTAAATGCCCTTGGTTGCATCCCCAAGGGTTCCAGTTTGGTTTACTATGCACAACAGAGCGACCGATTCCGACATGGTACGTGCACAAGCCAGTGTCCATACTGGAACTAAAACACTACTTGAATAAATGAATAAAAATGCCACTTGTGATTTACAGCCAATAGACAGTATCAGCGATAAAAACAAATGTCCGATCTTATATACACTCACCTAGAAAACAACACGTTCAGTTCTCGTTAATTACTGGGCAACAAATCCCACAAGGTGATAACTGTGGTGACTGTTTGTAGGTCTCTCAGAGGGCGCTGCCGTAGATGACGTGCCGCTTGTTCAGTAACCGCGCCAGTCACTGGAAAGGTGGCCGATCAAGGCACGAGGTCTCTGAACCCGCTGGTCAGTAACTTGCAATCGTCCTTGTCTGTGCCAGGCCGATCTGCGCGGTAGGTATAGTCGCTGGTCGGAGATGTTCCCTTGACGTCGGTGGCTCGAGATTGCCTACAGAACACAACACGCTCCATGATCATCAAGTACTCGGCTCCAAACTTTGAAAAGTGGAGTAAAAAGTATAGCCGGAGCTCATATTTTGAGCCCGTTTCAACCGAGTCGGGTAGGGTCGGACCGGTTCGAACTGGAACGGAATATGTCGCCGGAGCTGAAATCGAACCCAAACTAGAAAGGCGTCAATCCGAATATGAAAACATTTCGTTTGACACCATGCGTTGAGGCAGTAGGCCTCACGGACCATTTACTGTTGGGCACTTGGCCGGCAAGTGGAAAGCTCTGCAGGCAAGGTGGGCTTTTTATTTATTTATTTATTTATTTTTATTTTTTTATTTATTTAATAGAACCTCAATGGCCCTCAGATGGGACAATACACGGCAATGGACTCGCACTTTTGGGGCAAAATATGGTACCTGTATATTTGTGTCATACCCCTTCTCATCATATCGCCACCGATCACGACCCTATTTCTTGATTTTTTTGCGTTACCTGGTGCAGGTAGCAGGCCAGATGTATGCTCAGCATTCCGGACGACCTTTCTGCCTTTTGATTCTATAAGCACATACATCAGCGACAGTAACGATAAAGGCGTCGACAGTTGGACAGGCTCAACCCATCCTGTCCTTACCGCGGCATCAGCGTAGCTGGATATTTGAAAACCACTACGGCGCAAAGAAGACAATACAAGAAAAAAAAAGGACATCAAATGCGCATGTGGTGTCCTTTTTTTCTTTTGTTGGCTTTGAGCCGCAATAGTTTCAAGTCATGAACCAACTCGCCCTACAGGCCGTGATTCTAAAGCAGCTTTAGAATCAGAATTGTTTAGCCAGCGTTCGTACACAGGCTAAAAAAAATCCCACTGTGGAATGCATGTCAGGCCAGTTTCCATAGATAGGCTAAACATAGGCCCAATCGTAGCTTTAACAGGTTTAACAGAGTTCGAATCATGGCATGAACATAGGCTAGTGTTAGTATAGGCAGTACATCGGCTGAACAGAAGTCCAAGCGTGGAATGGCCAACGGACCAATGTTTGAAAAGTGTCAGTGCAGGGCCGATTTTCGTGACGAGTTTCGCCACCGTTATGTCAGTGTTGGTCCACTGCCAGCGTGCTGCTCAGAACGTGTCCAATCCATGTTCATTTCCTTTTGATTTCGAAAAAAAATGTCATTAATTTACGTTTCTTATCTCGTTCACTGCGCTGTTTCTGTGTCTTAAAGAACATTCTTGTGTATGTATCAAAACGGGGGTTTCGCCTACGACCGCTAAATAATATATAATTGGATTTCATTTTTATTGCCAGATTTCAGGTCCGCGCGTGGGATGAAAACAGAACGATATTATTTTAACTTTACTGAGACAGGCTGTTTTTCGCGTAACAGAAGAACAGCTATATCACTGTTCATCCCTCACGTGACCGGGACTTGACTTTGACGCCATAGCAATCACTCGGCTTTTGAAACTGACACAGGTGAGAAAAGAAATTCGATTTTAAATTGCTCAGCTCTCGTAGGCGAATATCATATGATCATCTGTGTACAGTAATCATTACAAATGATAAAGCATGAACCCAAAAATGTGGTACTCATTTATTGTTACACCACATTTTTCATTCCCATAGTTCATTCCATCGCAGTCGAGTGAAGTTTACGCCATTTACATTAGCCTCCATGTTTCCTCCCCTTAGTGACTGCCGGTTATATGCAGCTATTGACAAACTGTCATTGATAATCTTAGAGTACCTGCCGAACAGGCGCCACAAATCTTGTTTTATAGTTATTTAGTTCTTGTGGTGCGGATTGAGGTCACAGCATACCCTAACTAGATATCTTCATTTACCACTTAAAGTGTCTCGCGCTGCCTGTCGTAAACTGCTATTCTCTTCCGTGAGTGTTGAACATTGCCGTAGTTTTCTGCATATTAATATGGAATAAATCATTTGTGTTTTCAATGCCTTTAGGTTACTTGTTATGCTGTTATTACAAGCGTTTCAACAATCGTCATCTAATGAAAAGGCAATACTAAATATAAAACTAATATTTTGGCGTCATGAACCTAATAACACAAATGGCGCATCATGCAGAAGACTTGACTGAAATCTGCAATTACGCATTGTTTACCAGGATGACAGACTGGGCGTGGTATCTGAACTGGTCGAACTTGAACCTAATTCAAACTGGTCCTGTTTAAACCCTCATGGGGATTAAAAGGTTCGCGCCTCACATATTTAGATCTATATCCTGTACGACGGCTCCTCGAATAACATCTACGGAGCTATAAGCCAGCCCAGCGGCTCCCATAGGCACCTTCACAAAACTGCTTCCAGACACCTCCTAAGAAACTTTACAGATATATATTCCTCTGACTATGTCCTTATGAACAGGTGCACTTTTTTCTGCCCGTGTATGTTTTTTTAACACGGACTTTATTAGCTATGCAATGTCATTAACAAATCGCATACTATAGCCAGAATCCTTCGCTATAACTGAGGTTTTCTTCAAACACTCTATTCCAAATCTCTTCGACTGGTTGATTGAAAGACGCTCTTCATGCAGACGTTTATTTGCCGCAGTTTGAGGCATCGGTGCGGAAGTGTGCCTCTACTGGTCTCCCGGCGGCCGCTGGGGGTGCTCACTGGGTCGCCGCCGACTGTCTATATCGTGTTGCTCGGCCTTCCAAGCCGCCCAGGCTAACTCCTTACCTTATTGGGACATCATTACTTTATATATGGAGAACCATAACGGCTTGAGCGTCCAGTGTTCTTACATATGGCTCCTCCAAACCATTCTAGTTCCAAAACGTTTGCATGACTTCATTTCTTTATTATCTGTCAGCTTTAATGTCTTTCTGTTGTGGCTAGCCTTTATGAAAGCTTTTTCGGTGATTTGGTTGATTCACGTCTAAGGTTCCCCTCCCCCTTGGCAATTACCTTTGAAAATACCTTGCAGGTTACAGACAGTTTTCAAAGCGCAACTCCGTGACGCCTGTTCCTGTGTTTCGTGCCGTCGTTGCCGTCGCCGTCGGCGTTGTCCCTCGTAACCAGCTACGCAGCCAGGGCAGCACGCGCGCTTGCTGCCACCATTCGCCGCTGCGCGGACCCCCTACCCCTCATGTTCTTCTGTTGCTGCAACCACGCGTGTTAACCAATTGCAGCGCCCGCGCTCCTGTCGCCACCATTCGCCGCTGCGTGTACACCCCTCTTGCGTGGCAGCGACGGTGTTCTCCGGTTGCCGAAGCGCCGGCTCGACATCAGCGGATCACGGGACGTGTATCGAAAACCGAAACGTAGAGCCACGTTGTCTTGACTCACTAGCGGCGTCAGCGGCATCAGTCAGTCGCTTCTATCACTTCGCCGCGCAACGTTTCTATGGGCCCATGCGCTGCCTCCAGCAACCTCCCAATCCACAAAGCTTTCTTTATGACAGTCAAGAATCCTGCGTTTCGCGTCATCGTCGCCGTCGCCATTGTCCCTCGTAATCAGCTCCACAGCCAGGACAGCGCGCGCTCTTGCCGGCACTGCTCACCGCTGCGTGCCCCCCCCCCCTCGTGTTCTCCGATTGCTTCGCGCGCTCCTGCCGCCACCATTCGCCGCTGGGTGTACACCACCCCATTCTTGCGTGGCAGCGACGGTGTTCTCCGGTTGCCGAAGCGCCGGCTCGGCATCAGCGGATCACGGGACGTGTATCGAAAACCGAAACGTAGAGCCACGTTGTCTTGACTCACTAGCGGCGACAGCGGCATCAGTCAGTCGCTTCTATCACTTCGCCGCGCAACGTTCCTATGGGCCCATGCGCTGCCTCCAGCAACCTCCCAATCCACAAAGCTTCCTTTATGACAGTCAAGAATCCTGCGTTTCGCGTCATCGTCACCGTCGCCATTGTCCCTCGTAATCAGCTCCACAGCCAGGACAGCGCGCGCTCTTGCCGGCACGCTCACCGCTGCGTAACCCCCCCCCCCTCGTGTTCTCCGATTGCTTCGCGCGCTCCTGCCGCCACCATTCGCCGCTGCGTGTCATAATCATCATCATCACCAGCCTGATTATACCCACTGCAGGGCGAAGGCCTCTCCCATATTTCTCCACTTAACCCGGTTCTGTGCTAGCTGCATCCACTTGACCCCTGCGAACTTCTTAATCTCATCCGCCCACCTAACTTTCTGCCGCCCCCTGCTACGCTTTCCTTCCCTTGGAATCCAGTTTGTTACCCTAAGCGACCATCGGTTGTCCTGTCTTCGCACTACATGTCCTGCCCATGTCCATTTCTTCTTCTTAATTTCCACTAGAATGTCGGTAACTTGAGTTATTTCTCTGACCCACTCTGCACGCTTTCTATCTCTTATGTTACCCCTACCGTTTTTCGTTCCATAGCCCTCTGGGTGGTCCTCAACTTAAGTAGAACTCTCTTGGTTAGCCTCCACGTTTCAGCCCCATAGGTGAGTACAGGCAAGATGCAACTGTTGTATACTTTCCTCTTGAGCGATACCGGTAAGCTGCTAGTCATAATCTGCGAGTGCTTGCCAAATGCGCTCCATCCCAATCTTATTCTTCTTGTTATTTCCTTTTCATGGTCCTGATCTGCGGTTACTACCTGTCCTAAGTAGACATATTCGCCTACTACTTCCAGTATTTCGGTGCCTAATGTAAACTGCTGTTCCTTCCCGAGGCTGTTGAACATTACCTTAGTCTTCTGCATATTGATTTTCAAGCCTACCTTTCTACTTTTTCTGTATAGGTCATCAATCATTATTTGAAGTTCATCCCCCGAGTTGCTTAGCAAGACAATGTCATCAGCAGATTTCAGATTACTGAGGTATTCTCCATCTACCCTTATCCCTAACTGCTCCCATTCCAAGTCTCTGAATACTTCCTCTAAGCAAGCTGTGAATAGTACTGGGGAGATTGTGTTTCCTTGCCTAACACCTTTCTTTATGGGAATTTTGTTACTTTCTTTATGCAGAACTATGGTTGCTGTGCAGCCACTATATATATCTTCCAGCACTTTCACGTACGGCTCGTCTACCGCCTGATTTCGCAATGCCTGCATCACCGCCAAGGTTTCAACTGAGTCAAATGCTTTTTCGTAATCAATGAATGCTATGTATAAGGGCTGGTTATATTCCGAGCATTTTTCTACCACCTGATTGATGGTATGGATATGATCGATAGTAGAGTACCGTTTCCGAAACCCTGCTTGATGCTTTGCTTGATTGCAGTCTAAGGTTGTCCTGATTCTATTAGCGATTACCTTAGTAAATATCTTATACGTAACAGACAGTAAGCTGATTGGTCTGTAATTTTTAAGGTCCTTAGAGTCCCCTTTCTTGTGAATGAAGATAATGTTTGCATTCTTCCATGGTTCCGGTACCGTCGATGACACCAGGCACTGCGTATACAGGGTGGCCAGTTTTTCTAGCACGATACCCCCCCCCCCCCTTCGTCCTTCAGCAAATCTGTAGTTATCTCGTCCTCTCCAGCTGATTTCCCCCTTTTCATAGTTTCTAGTGCTTTCTTGACCTCGTCCTTCGTCACTGGTGGAACGTCTGACTGTTTTTCCCTACTGCCAATCTCATTACGGTCCTGACTACTTTGGCTACTGTAGAGATCTGTATAGAACTCCTCGGCTATTTTGACTATCTTGTCCATATTAGTGATGACGTTGCCCGCCTTGTCCCTTATCGCATACATCTGGTTTTTGCCTATGCCCAATTTCTTCTTTACCGCTTTAAGGCTTCCCCCGTTCATTACGGCATGCTCAATTTTCTCCATGTTATACTTCCTTATATCGGCCACCTTGCGCTTATTGATTAGCTTCGATATCTCGGCCAATTCGATCTGGTCTGTTGGATTGGAAGCTTTCATACTCTGACGTTTCTTAATCAAATCTTTCGTCTCCTTAGACAGCTTACCGGTATCTTCTCTAACTATCCTACCGCCTACTTCTACCGCGCACTCAGTAATGATATCTCTGAAATTATTGTTCCTTGCCTCTAGGGTAATGTCGCCATCCTCAGTTAGAGCTGAATATCTATTCTGTAGCGAGCTCCTGAACTCTTCTTCCCTCCCCCTCACCGCTAATTCGTCGATGGGTTTCTTTCTTACTAATCTATTGCGTTCCTTCTTCAGATTTAGGCTAATTCGGGACCTCACCATCCTGTGGTCACTGCATCGCACTTTCCCGATTACCTCTACATCCTGCACAATGGCGGGGGTTGAACACATTATGCCGCTGCGTGTACACCACCCTTTCTTGCGTGGCAGTGACGGTGTTCTGCGGTTGCCGAAGCGCCAGCTCGGCGTCAGCGGATCACGGGACGTGTGAAAGCCGAAACGTAGAGCCACGTTGTCTTGACTTAGTAGCGGCATCATTCAGTCGCTTCTATCACTTCGCCGCACAACGTTCCTATGGGCCCATGCGCTGCCTCCAGCAACCTCCCAATCCACAAAGCTTCCTTTATGACAGTCAAGAATCCTGCGTTTCGCGTCATCGTCGCCGTGGCCGTTGTCCCTCGTAATCAGCTCCACAGCCAGGACAGCGCGCGCTCTTGCCGGCACCGTTCACCGCTGCGTGAACCCCCCCCCCCCCTCGTGTTCTTCGATTGCTTCGCGCGCTCCTGCCGCCACTGTTCACCGCTGCATGTACCCCCCCCCCCTTCTTGAGTGAAGAATGAAAAATTTGTCTGTAATTGTGCATACATGTCTTGCTCGAATTCTTTGCCTCAATCTATCGAAAAGCTGAAACAGCTGATGAGCTGCGCTCAAATTTTGCATTAAGAAGTAGCGTTATTACCGGCAATATTTTAAAGCTCTTCCGATTTCTTGCATAATAAGATACCGTAAGCAATGTTAGCGCTCTTCCCAGGAACTCGCACGCTGGAGGAAATGGAGACATTATGTATACCGTGTGCTCAGGGGCCGCGTTTTATAAAGATTATTTATTTTATGTTTTATTTTAATTTTATAGTGGTGTTTATACAACGGCATTCGCACGACGCAAAATCTAACGAAAGCCCTAAACGTGCAGCATAGAAATTGCAAAATAGAGTGGGTCCCGCCAGCCAGTGCTGAGGAACGACCACCAATCAGCCAACGTTCCGATCGTTTCCCGGATACACTTGAAAGACACGGTTGCCCATCCAACAGCACGCACAATTTGCAGATGACTAAACGAATCCTAAATTCAGAATGAATTTTTATAGCATCATGGCCCTATTTTTTTTCAGCAATATATCTACTCCATCCTCTAATAGGTCTGATGTTAACTGATCCTCACCAGCTGCCTTTGTCCCTTCCTTCTTCTTATCCTTCTTTGTTACTCGGGGCAGTTTACAACTACTATGCGCTACTGCCTTTCATTGTTTTCCCACTTCCCTACTATAGAGATCTAAATTAAACGATCAACGCAACTTACTAGTTTTCAGTAAGAGACCTTCTTTGGGCGTGGCCACCTGTCATTGTTCCTGCAAAGAGCGCAACATGGAACAGTTGCATTACACTTGTGAGGAGGGACCGCGCCAACCAGAACTCTTGGACTAAATTATCATATCCATATTAGTAATAACATTATCATGCTTGTCTCTTAGCGGGTAAATCTAATTTTTCCATGCCTAGCTTTTTCTTTACCCATATAAGGTCATCCATTCTTTAGAGCATGTCCCATTTTCTCCATATTATATTTCATTGCACTAGTTGCGCTTATTGATTACCTTTACCAGCTCTGGCAGCTTTACTCTGTCTCCGACGGTACATGTTTTCATGCGTTTCTGCATCTCTAAACCATATCTCCCGTCTCATGAAAAAACGTATCAGTATTATCCTATAGTACACAATATCGACTATCCTGTCGATATTGTGTAGTTTTATGTCCGCGATTATTTTTTAATTTTGAGGTCGTCATCCTCGGTTAAAGACGGATGTCTATTCTGCGCAGCTAGATTGCATATATATATATATATATATATATATATATATATATATATATATATATATATATATATATATATATATATATATATATATATATATATATATATATATATAATGGCGGAGACGCTAGGTGGCGTCGACTAGAACAGACGGCGGAACATCGAGCTCCGGAATTTACCGTCTTTTTGCCAGACCATCAACCCTGGGACCTCCATCGCCCAACTCACGCCATTCGGCAAGTACCTGGGATCATTCTGACTCCTCATGTGCTGAATTTGATAGCTTTTTGGCTAAGAACCGACCATATATAGGTTCCGATGATGCCCGAGGCTCGCTAAGCCTTGCCACGGATCTCGATTGTGTTACCATGGCAACGGCACCGCCGCCGCCACGTGCCGTCGATGAATTTCCTGGAGAAACACGTGCACACGCTGCCGAAGCACGCGCCAGTGCCTCAGACGCCAGAGAAGAACGCGCTCATACCTCTGAAGATTTCGATGCGTCTGACTGGATTACCACAAAGAGGAAAGGCAAACAAAAGATTCCGGCGACGCATTTCTCAACGCTGAAAACTGTCGTAATCAGGGCACCAAGTACACTCAATATCTCCCAGGTTAAACCCTACGAAATTCTTCAAGAAATTTCCTCAGCAGCAGACTTGGCGCCACATGAGCGACAGGCTCTGACTCTACAAATCAAATACCACCAGAATGTCATCCTTCTGAAGACCACCAACGAATTGACCGCCCGAAGGGTAGCAGCACTTTCCTCGTTATCCATCCGAGCCAAAACTCATAACATCCAATCTTACATGACGGCCCCGGTGGCATCGTGCCGGGGCGTAATTCATGGAATCGAGAAAGGTCTCTCAGAAGCCGAACTTTTAGAAAGCCTTGAATCGTGGCATGCGACGATCCTGTCCGCTCGTATGATGGGACAGACCGAGTCTGTATTAATAACTTTTGAAGGCACCCATGTACCTCGACAAATTCTGTTCCGCCGCTTCTTGTACAGATGCAAGCCTGAAAGGCCAAATGCTTTGAAGTGCAGCAGGTGCCGTGAATATGGTCATCGGCTGCTGAACTGCCCTCACCCTCCGACATATCAACGCTGCCCCACCTGCTCAGCCCAGCTCAGCCAACAAGCCTATTGCTTCCACTGCGGTGGAACCCACCCAACTTTTGACCTCGCCTGCCCTGTACAGAAACAGCAAGACCAAAAGAGCCACAAGGCTCCATATGACCGAAGGAAGAGTCTTAGGGAACAGCTGGAACCTTCTGTCCAAGAACAGAAAAAGCCATCTAATTCCCAGCGTCCCACTACAAAGCGACTATTGACTACGCGACAAAAAATGTCTGGTCACTCTGGCAAGAAGAATACGCCACCCCATCATCCTCCGACTCGCGAGGACTTCCCCCCTCTGTCACATGCAAATCAAGAGATGGCACCACCCCCTCGGACCAATGTCTGGCATCAAGAAGTTCAAGAACTGCCAGCTGCCCCACGTTCGCTTCTCAAGCCAGCTACGCTCCCACCCCCGGGTAAGCCGAGCCCGCCACTTCCCATTTCCCCTCCCAAACCTTTCTCTTATACATCTTCCGATTCCACACCAGTTATCACATCTGAGAACTATATGCGCCACATAAAAGATCGAAATGACCCTATTATCTGGTACCTTGCAGAAGAAATTTCCGCCATTCGCCAAGCATTCGAACTCGTGCATACCCTCCTTAGCAATTTCCTGCAGGATGACGAACGCATGGATTTCCTAAATCATTCTCTTAAACGGCCCCGTCCATCTGCATCCCCTGAAGCAACTGCTGCATCCTCTTCTGTCCCTCCCGAGAAGCGCGCTAACGTAGCTTAAGAATGGCAGGGAACAATCACATACACATTGTACAGTGGAATAGCAGAAACCTGCGTACCAATCGAACACTCTTTCGCCAATGGCTCCTGACTTTACCCTCGCAGCCCCACGTCATTCTCGTTCAAGAATCGCGTGCTCTTAAAGGTATTCCGGGCTACCATGCCCTGCATGCAGCGCATGACAGCGACTGTGCCCCATTAGTGAGCACTTATATTCGTCGGGACATTTGATTTGAGGCCATTGAAGTCCCCAGTCGTCTTGAACGTCACCTTATTGCGTTTACACTGTATTCTGATCACTTATCTCGCCCTTTATCCATTCTAAATTTTTATAACCCTCCTACAGAGTACACGCTTTTCAAACCGCTAATGCACTTTACTTCAAGATGGTTTCGAGACTCCGACTTCTTGATAGGTGGGGATTTTAATGCCCCGGACGTTATCTGGGGTTACCCACACACCTTCCGACCTGGCCCTATACTCAACGACGCATTAAACGGAGCTCAATTAACTGTTTATAACACCCCAAACTCCATTACCCGGGAAAGTTACAGGAACCAACAATCCACCATGCCAGACCTCACAGTGGGCCGCGGACTGCGAGAGGTCACCTGGCAAGTTACAGATGAAAAATTGCTCAGCGACCATTACATTATTAACATCACTGTCCCTAGCCGTACCCGTCCGCGTAAACGTAAAATTTCGCACACAAACTGGAATACCTTTCGCACTATACGCGACACCTCTCATACTACTGGCAGTCTTCAGAGCTGGACAAAAGCACTCAAACATGCTCAGAAACAAGCTACGCAAGAGAGTTCCACTTCAGCCCCGTCAGATAATCCGAACCCTTACCTTGTACGCATCTGGAAGAGGCGGAAACGCCTCTTGCGCACTCTTCGCACTCAGCCCAACAATGCTCGCCTCTCCGACCGAGTCACCGAATTGACGCGACAGGTTAAAGAACACTGCGTTACACTTGACACCAATCAATG
Source organism: Amblyomma maculatum (assembly GCF_055883805.1). Lineage (NCBI taxonomy): Eukaryota > Metazoa > Arthropoda > Arachnida > Ixodida > Ixodidae > Amblyomma > Amblyomma maculatum. Next base: position 204,649,845 of record NC_139347.1, on the reverse strand, counting down.
GAACAAAATTTGTAACACCATTAACGGCACACTAAATCAAAAAAGAACCTGGCATTTACTCAGAGAACTACTCGGGCCTCAACCGGCGCCTGTTCCCACTCTCGAGAAGCACTATTCTCAACTAGGCGCGGATGCCTTAACAGCCCCACTCCGCGATCTCTACATTCCTCCTCCCCTACCCAGCCTTTATACTCTGTACACTGGTGCTTCCAATGTAGAACTCGATCAGCCGTTTACCCTCTGGGATCTCGACTGGGCGCTAGAACAGCTAAAGCGGAAGTCAGTCCCAGGTGAAGACCAGATTACATACTCACTCATTCGAAATCTCTCTGACAAGGACAAAGAACATTTTCTGAGCATTATAAACTTACATTGGGAAGAAAGCACACTCCCAGCATCTTGGAAACAATCACTTATAACCCTACTTCCAAAGCAAGGCCAAAAACCTGCGCTTCAAAACCTCCGCCCAGTTTCTTTAACATCATGCCTGGGAAAAACCATGGAGCGGATGGTGCTCAATCGGCTCGAGACTCATGTTGAATCCATAAATTTCTTTCGCCCTCAACAAATTGGCTTCCGAAAAGGTTTGTCTACTCAGGACCTATTTTTTCTCCTCATGCACGAATTTGGCCCTCCGCCCACTTCCCAGATCCAAGCCATAGTGGCCCTTGATGTGCGAAAAGCCTTTGATAACCTTGCCTCTACTGGCTGTGGTCCAAAGATGTATGGCTACCTCACAGCATTTCTCCGCGACCGTACGGCCAAGTTCCGTCTCCCCGATTCGATATCTGATCCTTTCCCCCTCACACGTGGTACTCCTCAGGGCGCTATTCTGTCACCCACCCTTTTTAACCTTGCAATGGCTCCCCTATCTCGTACTTTAGCGTCTATCCCAAACCTAAAACACACATTCTATGCAGACGACCTTACTCTTTGGTGCACTTCTGGGTCTCCTGGAGCAGTAGAGGAGACCCTGCAGCAAGGTATCGATGCAGTCGTTAGTTACCTTGATAAAGTAGGGCTATCTCCCGCACCTGAAAAATCCGAATTGCTGATTGCAAAAACTCGCTATCAACGCCAACATAACCAGCTGATCAATCTCACAATGGCAGGTCACCCCATCCCTCGTGTATCATCCTGCCGGATCCTCGGACTTCATATCCATGAGTCAACCAGTCAAGCCAATGTATCTACAACTGTTAAAGTTTGCAATCAGCTTACGCATCTGGTTCGTCGCATAGTCAATAAGCACGCCGGGCTACGAGAGGGTCAAGTCAGGCAGCTTGTCCACGCATTAGCACTTAGCGAAATTTTATATACGATTCCTTACCTTACACTAACTTGTCGCCAAAGACATCAGATTGAGGTTGCGCTTCACATATTGTACAAGGCCGCCCTTAACGTCGCTGTACATACGTCCACGGAGCGCCTATACTCTACGGGGCTGTTCTTGCCCCTGGGAGACCTCATACAACAACATCGCGACCGGCAAATGGCACGTCTTTCTAGCACCAAACAAGGACATTGGATACTACAGCAGGTTGCACTCAAACCTATACACCTTCCTATAATTACCCTTCCTTCTTCGCTCCCGGATAACCTCAGAATAATCCCCATTCCAAAAACCGTCGCACCCGACACTAACACAGGCAGACGTTCCGCTCGCGTTTCCAACCATGTTCACCCGACAGATTCCACGATCATCTACACAGATGCATCACGAACTAACGTCGGAGCGGCTGCTTACTCAATTCAGAGCTGTAGCGATGTAGTGACGCATACCCTCGGTCCATACATAGATCCTCCTCCTACAGCGACTCTCGAGACCCTACCAATAGTTACCAGTATTCAAGACCTCGCACAAGCACCCCCTAACCCTTCAGGATATACCATATACACTGATTCAATACAAGCTATACGCGCCATTCACACGGGTCGCATTCCTGAAGAACTACACGATGATCTACACAGAGCTCTTACCAAACTACGTCCCCACACTGTAACACTGAGGTGGATTCCTGGTCACGCTGGAATCCCAGGCAATGAGGTAGTGCATCGCCTCGCCCGCGAACTTCAACACCGGGCGCCTGGGATTCCCTGGCCTTATCCACCAACGTGGGACACTACTCTTCACTACAAAAAAGAAATCAACGTTCACTACGACAACATTAGAGAAACACTCCGTACACTTCCTCTTCCTGATAAATCTCTCACTACCACGCAAATCCGCATTCTTAGACGCATACAACTAAATACACTGCTTACTCCTGCCCGATCTTTTCTATACAGAATCATACATTCCCCTGCATGCCCAAATTGCCCAGAACACTATGCAAACTTGGAGCATTGCATCTTTTCATGCCCTGTCGCCCTCCAATCTCCTCACTTTCCACACCCTCCTCCCCCAACGTGGCGGGCTTGGTTAGCCTCTGACCAGCTGCAAGATCAGTTGGCCTTGGTGACCCTGGCCCAGGACATTCTTAACGCTTAATGAAATGCGTTAAATAAAGTTGTTTCCTCCTCCTCCTCCTCCTATATATATATATATATATATATATATATATATATATATATATATATATATATATATATATATTGTGAAAGAAGGCCAGGTCGAGACGCCAAAGTCGTGACGGCAAGGCAAGGTACGCCGTGTAAGCGTTTTAGTCTGATGGTCAACCCAGGCGCGTGCTGGAGCCGGCACCGCGGGACGATGACGATGCTATGTACAAAAGAAAGAAGAAGATTATGGTATGTACAAATGAAAGAAGATCCGTGGAAGGCTCACACACTCTTCCCAGGGGGTCGGAAGCGGCCAGCCTGGCCGTTCCTAACCAACCGATGCACCGCGGCGCACAAACGGCTTTAAGCGGGAGACATGAAAAATTTCTGTTCCACGGTGACGTCGATCGGCTGGGGGATAAACAGGTGTGACTTGGTAGTTCACAGGGGAAGTTTGGTTGATCACCTTGTAGGGACCAAGATAGCGACGCTAAAATTTATTACTAAGTCCAGGGGCGCGCAGTGGTGTGTAAAGCAGGACTTCGTCACCGGGACGAAAAGAGACCGCACGATGCGTAGAATCGTAGCGACTCTTGCGGTCTTCCTGGCGCGCTTCTGTGTTGAGGCGGGCAAGATGACGGCATTTGGCCACACGGGATAAGAACTGGGCTAGTACTGATGAGGAGTAGTCGGGCGTAGAGAAGAAGGAAGTGTCGAGCATTGTAGTGGGAGGACGGCCAAAAACGAGGAAAAACGGAGAGTAACCGGTAGTCCGCTGTACTGCTGTTATAGGCGAATGTGACGAATGGTAGAATAGTGTCCCAATTTCGGTGATCCGGTGTGATGTACATGGATATCATATCGGATAGAGTGCGATGAAATCGCTCAGTCAGACCGTTAGTCTGGGGATGGTAGCTTGAGGATGTCTTATGAAGAGTGGATGACGCATGAAGAACTTCAGCAACGACTGTCGATAAGAAAGCTGTCCCGCGGTCACTTAGGAGCGCCCGAGGAGCACCATGACGGAGGACAGTTGATCGCAAAATAAAAATTAGCTACCTCTTCGGCGGACCCACTCGGTACAGGGGATGGTTACCCCCATCGGAGAGAAGTAGGGGACCATATACTTCGATGCCGACTACGTCGAATGGCGTGACGGGACATGGCAGAGGCTGTAGGAGGCCAGCGGGCGGAGAAGTCGGCCGCTTGCGACGTGGGCACAGATGGCAGGAAGCGACGTATTTAGCTACGGTAGAAGATAGGCCAGGCCAAAAGAATCGTCTTTTCACGCGGTCATATGTTTTGTTACAACCAAGGTGACCTGCAGTAGCGTCATCGTGGAAAGCCGCCATTATACGTGGGCCAAGCGCACGCGGCACGACTGGGATCCAGCGAGTTCCATCAGGGCAATACACGAAGTGGAGTAGGATGCCATCTTCGAGCTTGAAATTGCGAAGTTGTCTGCGAAGCCGAGCATTGGGTGGGTCTGAAGCGCCAATAAGGCGGTCGATGATGGGACGGCAGTAGGCATCGGCTAATTGCTGTGAGCGGAGAGCGTGTTTGTTCTCAGAGTCGTCAAATGAAACTGTTGTGATATACGTCGGGGAAAGAGATGGTCGGCTGTGGTCATAGGTGGAAATGCGTTGCGAAGAAAAACAGCAGGCTGATTCCGTAAGTGGGAAGCGAGAAAGAGCGTCGGCGTCTTGGTGTTGGCGACCCGATTTATAAACGACGTCGAAATTGTATTCTTGCAGGCGTAGAATCCAGCAGCCAAGTCGGCCTGTCAAATTTTTCAGTGAAGACAACTAGCAAAGGGCATGATGATCGGTCACAACTGTGAAATGCCGGCCATAGAGGTAGGGGCAAAACTTTTGAACAGCCCAGACGACGGCAAGACATTCCTGCTCGGTAATGGCGTAGTTTTTCTCAGCTAGAGTTAAGGTCCGACTGGCGAAGGCAATGACTTTCTCACGCGAAGCTGCATCGCGCAGCAGAAGGACAGCGCCAGGACCGTGACCACTGGCATCAGTGTGCAGGATGGTAGGAGCGCTGTCGCTGAAGTGGCCAAAAACGGGATCTGATGTGAGAGCGTGCTTTAGGTCGGTAAAAGCAGTGTTGCACTGTTCAGTCTACACGAAAGAGCTGCGCGCTTTAAGTAGTTCATGAAGTGGCGCAGCAATAGTGCAAAATGCCTTATGAAACGCCGGAAATATGACGCCAGGCCGAGGAAACTGCGCAAATCTGCAGTCCGTTGCGGACGAGGAAAGTTCAAGACCGCGCTGATTTTATCAGGGTGTGGACGAATGCCATCACGGCTAACCAGATGTCCCAAATATTTTGATTACCTTCTGTGCAAAGTGGCACTTCTTGGTGTTGAGCTGAAGGCCCGCTGAAGAAAGACACGTCAGGACTTCATTCAGGCGCGTGAGATGGTCGTTAAATGTTGCCGAAAAGATAACAATGTCGTCCAAGTAACATCAACAGGTTCTCCATTTTAGGCCACAAAGTACCGTATCAATCATTCTTTCAAATGTCGCTGGTGCGTTACACAGGCCGAAGGGCATAACATTAAACTCGTAAAGTCCATCGGGCGTTGCAAAATCGATTTTTTTTCTTTGTCGTCCTCATGCATTGGTATTTACCAGTAACCTGATCGAAGATCCAAGGTCGAGAAATATTAGGCGCCTTGGAGATAGTCAAGGGCGTCATCTATTCGCGGCATCGGGTAGACATCTTTAAGGGTAATTTTGTTGAGTACGCGATAATCAACACAAAATCGTACCGATCCGTCTTTTTTTTTTAACTAATACTACTGGGGAGGACCATGGGCTTGTTGATGGAGGAATAATATCGTGACGGAGCATGTCATTCACATTTTCTTCGATTACTTTTCGTTCCGAGAGAGAAACCCGATAAGGTCGTCGGCGTACGATGGAGTTACCTTCAGTAATGATGCGGTGGTGTGCAACACTAGTCCGTCCCAGTGGTGTGGAAGTGGCATCAAAAATGGCTTGATGGGCTTGAAGCAATTTCAGCAATTCTTTGCGTTGGTGTGGCGTGAGGTTCGGACTGATTGTCTTCGACAGCATCGGAAGAGAGACGTGCAATGAATCACGTTGCTGAGGTAGCGGGGCGGTGAGCACCATCATGGACTTAGGGTGAGCATCCACTATGCATGGCAGGGAAGTTCCTTTAGTCAGCACTAGGGATTCAAGGGTTGTGTCCGTGGCAGCAACTATCGCTGAGCCGCTGCGGAATCGTACAAGACTTGATGGGAAGGCGATTCCACTTGCAAGATGACGATGAGATGGTGCGATGAGTACGTCCCCGTCAGTTATGTGTTCCGAAACAACGGTAACAAATTTTTCGCAATGTGGAGGCAATAAAGTATCAACTGCGGCAATGAGGCAATGGCCTCCTTCAGACATGTCAGATAAAAAATCACTGCCTGTCATATGAATGACACGGTCGCCACAAGAAATTAACGCTGAAGCGGTCGACAAAAATCCCATCCAAAAATCATCTGATGCGCACACGGTGAAAGCACAGCAAACTGCACATGGTGGCGGTGCTGTCTATAACAATTCGAACTGCACACTTTGCTGAAGGATGTAGAGGGACGTCATTTGCTCCACGAAGTTCAGGTCCATCATATTGTGTCGTTACTTTCCGCAAACGGTGGCACAAATCAGCGCGAATAACAGAAATTGCAGCCCCTGTGTCAATCAAAGCTTCGACCGGTAATCCTTCAGCTAAAACGAAAATCATATTGTACGGGCTATGAGGAGGACTTTTGGTAAGTTCGCAAAGTGCAGTTTCACCTCCGGAAACTGCATCGCTTAGTTTTCCGAATGACGGACAGAAACAGCTGTTGCTGGTCGAAGTGGAGAAACAGAGCGGCGGTATGGGGAAAGGGACCGGCGTCGGGATACATGGGCGCCACTTGGTTCAGACGAGAATACCGGTGGTGGAGAGGATCGACGAGGTGGGCTGGGAATAGGTCGTCGCTGATAATATGAGGGTACGTCACTTTCGAAGGCGTCGTAACCACGCCGCTAGTTCTGAATGCGTCGACGACAGAAGCGGGATCATCATCATCATTATCAGCCTGATTATACCCACTGCAGGGCGAAGGCCTCTCCCATATTTCTCCACTTAACCCGGTTCTGTGCTAGCTGCATCCACTTGACCCCTGCGAACTTCTTAATCTCATCCGCCCACCTAACTTTCTGCCGCCCCCTGCTACGCTTTCCTTCCCTTGGAATCCAGTTTGTTACCCTAAGCGACCATCGGTTATCCTCTCTTCGCACTACATGTCCTGCCCATGTCCACTTCTTCTTCTTAATTTCCCCTAGAATGTCGGTAACTTGAGTTATTTCTCTGACCCACTCTGCACGCTTTCTATCTCTTAATGTTACCCCTACCATTTTTCGTTCCATAGCCCTCTGAGTTGTCCTCAACTTAAGTAGAACTCTCTTGGTTAGCCTCCACGTTTCAACCCCATAGATGAGTACAGGCAAGATGCAACTGTTGTATACTTTCCTCTTGAGCGATACCGTAAGCTGCCAGTCATAATCTGCGAGTGCCTGCCAAATGCGCTCCATCCCAATCTTATTCTTCTGGTCATTTCCTTTTCATGGTCCGGATCTGCGGTTACACCTGTCCTAAGTAGACATATTCGCCTACTACTTCCAGTATTTCGCTACCTAATGTAAACTGCTGTTCCTTCCCAAGGTGTTGAACATTACCTTAGTCTTCTGCATACTGATTTTCAAGCCTACCTTTCTACTTTTCCTGTCTAGGTCATCAATCATTATTTGCAGTTCATCCCCCGAGCTGCTTAGCAAGGTAATGTCATCAGCAAATCCCAGATTACTGAGGTATTCTCCATCTACCCTTATCCCTAACTGCTCCCATTCCAAGTCTCTGAATACTTCCTCTAAACAAGCTGTGAATAGTACTGGGGAGACTGTGTCTCCTTGCCTAACACCTTTCTTTATGGGAATTTTGTTACTTTATTTGTGCAGAACTATGGTTGCTGTGCAGCCATATATATATATATATATATATATATATATATATATATATATATATATATATATATATATATATATATATATATATATATATATATATATATATATATATAGACTTAAAGTAGGTGACACACGGTAGAAAAAACAACACTTTATTCCGACGTTTCGGCCGGGGCCCGGCCTTTGTCAAGGAATGTAGAAAGAAGGTGTCGGTTCCCATTTCTTATATACATGCACAATCGAAGAACACGTGACCGGCTAATATCAACAAATAAACATCAAAATATCAAAAACAAGATTTCACACGCGTGATGTAATGGCGGTGCAAGGTATATAGACAGAATGACACGTGTTGCGCTTAGGTCATGCATCTTAATATGTTGCACAAAGAAAGGAAGATATATTTTGTCACTATCAGCGCACAAAACAAAATATCACGAGGTTAGGATGGGTGGAATACATGCCACACTTAATTCTGCAATATTCAGGAGGGGGGGGGGGGGATTCATCTACTGAAATATCATTCTCATTGATAGGCGACAGTAGCAGATAACACGTCAGTAGAATTTAACAGGGAAGTATAACTGTGATTTAGCGCGGTACACACACACAAAAAAGTAAACAGTCACTGAAATCGCGGCATGGTGACAAAACTCGATTTTGTGCTCAATGCTATGGGGACAGAGAGAAGAAGTTAAAGAAGTTAATTGTTCGTAACAGTGTTGATTACACAAGGAATCGTGTGCAAGGTTATTGGCTAAGTTTTAATGATCAGTGCATGTTACGGCAGGAAGCAATATGATCGTGAGAAACTGGCAAACATGAAAAAGATCAGTGCATGTAAAGCATGACATCCTGTGAGGGGCTTTGGGCTGTGACCGTAACAGCGCAAGCGGAGAGGCAAACAGTGCAAAATGGAGGCAATGTCGATTAAACATAATATCTTTTGAGACGCTGCCAAAGTGCTACCATTTAGTTAAAATGCTACGACGAGAGACAAGTTAGCTTGCCAATGTTTTCATTCAGACCACAAGAAAGCGTGTTAAACTTGTGTATTAAAAATGATTCGCGAACTTCGCGTTCATGGTGGGTTCTGAAACCTGATTCCAATAAAGTTACTTGCATTTTTTCAAAGGGGTGCTTGGTAACGTTTACATGCTTAGAGATAGGAAGGTTAGGAAGTGTATTACAATGAGCTTTATGGTTATTAAATCGGTATCTGAAGGGTGTTTCGGTTTGGCCAATGTACTGAATTTTGCAGATAGAACATTCCAGCATATAAATCACGTTGTCCGTATCGCATGAGAAGTTGCCTCGAATCTTTACATTAAAGTTCGATGCAGTGCTGAAAGCTTTCAGTGATGTAGTCATTTGTGCACAAACCTTGCACCGTGACTTGTTGCAAGGATGGCAGCCGATTGGTGCAGTGGGGCTAGTTTTAGACGAAGTTAAAATATCACTGAGGCTCTTGTTACGGCGATAGACAACACGGGGGGCTTGCTCATAAATTTCTTTTAGACGATCACTTTGCATGAGAATACTATGATGTTTCTTTAAAATGCCTGCAACGTTGGGGACCGAGGCTGAATGCGTTAGCACGAGATTGATTCGTGATTGGCCGGATGGTTCCTTTTCCGCTTTGAGGAGAGCTTTGCGATCAAGAAGGCTTGCTCGTTCCACTGCATCATTTATTAGGCGCTCTGGATATTTGCGTTCCATTAGGGTGTTACGAAGGTTGGCACAGTGAAATTCAAAGTCGCGATCGTCTGAACATATCCGTTTAAAGCGGACGGCTTGTCCATATGGGATGCTAGTCTTCCAGTATTTAAGATGGCTGCTGTTGAAGTGCAGGTACTGAGGTCTGTCACTGGGTTTCCGGTATAGATCAGTGATTAGTTTGCCATTCTTTATTGACACTGTCACGTCTAGAAAAGCAATAGTGGTTGGAGAATAAGAATGAGAAAAGTTTATGGCCTCATGCACATTATTAAAACTAGAGATGAATGATAGAAGGTCTGCCTCACTATGTTGCCAAATAAAAAAAATGTCGTCTATAAATCTCTTGTAGTAAAAAGGCTTTAGCGGGTATTCTTCGAGAAACCGGTCTTCTAATAAGCCCATGAATATGTTGGCGTAGTTTGGACCGATACGTGTACCCATCGATGTTCCGTTAATCTGGACATAATGTCTGCCATCAAATTCAAAGTTGTTAAGTTCAAGTATTAATTTAAGAAGGATAGCCAATGTAGAACCGTCAATGTTACTGCATAAGTTTCGATCTTCAAAAGCCTTTACAACTGACCGGATACCATCGGAGTGGGGAATATTTGTATAAAGTGACGCAACATCCAGAGTTACGAGCAAGACGCCTTGAGGGATGGTGATATCAGCTATATCAGCTAGGAAATCTGTTGTATCCTTTATGTAGGACTGGAATGTGGCTGGAGTCTTATTGATTAGAGTGTCAACATAGCGTGACAGGTTTTCAGTTACGGTTCCTATACCGGAAATGATGGGTCGTCCAGGGTTGTTAGGTTTATGAATTTTGGGCAATAAATAAAATCGGCCTGGTACAGGGCTGAGGGGAAGTATTGACTTTGCAGTGCTTTTGTAAATTTTTTCACTCGAGCTAAGACTGGATAAGGTTTCTTCCAAAACAGTTTTAAAGTCCGCAGTCGGATCGCTTTCTAGCAGGCGGTAAAAGGAACCATCTGCCAGTTGCCTTTCGGCTTCCGCGATGTAGTCACTTCTGTTCATGACTACGATGGCACCACCCTTGTCAGCGGGCTTTATGACAATATCAGGTTGTGACGCGAGTCGTTTTATTGATGCGGTTTCTTTTCCAGAGAGGTTACGACGAAATTTCTTTTGAGTATTGTAAGCTTTCAGCACATCATTTTGGACTGCCTTAATATAAATGTCGAGGCAGTTTTCTAGCATGCTCCATTGCCCCGCGTGGTCTCCGCGTTAATGTAAAACCAGCAACGTCCAAACTGTCTAAGAGCAACAGTGCAAAATGGGACAGCATATCGGCAACGGCTGCTTTGGAATTTACGCGCATTATTTTGGATCACCACCAATCTGCCCTAAAGTCATTAGCTAATACAGAAAAACAATTGCTTAATCATCTTAACCTCTCTTGCGAAGAACTTGCTGCTCTTGACGTGTACAAAAAGAAAAAATGGGAAGAGATTAACTCCGTGAAATCCAAAAAACTTTCGCGCGACAAAATCTCCCGGCCCGCGCAGTCCCAGCCTCCGTTGCCACTGCCATCTCAGGTTCAAACCCCAATTGTAAATCTTTCAAACTTCACCCTGACTAATGATGACGAGAGTGCCCTGGCACACGGCCTAAATTTTTGCCCTGCATCAGGTGGGTTCAATGAGTTTCAATTGTTAAAAGACTTGGAAAATTTTGCCCGCAATATGAGACTTAAGGAGTACTTCTATGGCCGGCCACAAGATCCCGTACAAGATGGTAAATTGCCCTCTCAAAATCACTGGACTCCCCCGACCCAAAGAGAAAACTGCCTCGACATTTATATTAAGGCAGTCCAAAATGATGTGCTGAAAGCTTACAATACTCAAAAGAAATTTCGTCGTAACCTCTCTGGAAAAGAAACCGCATCAATAAAACGACTCGCGTCGCAACCTGATATTGTCATAAAGCCCGCTGACAAGGGTGGTGCCATCGTAGTCATGAACAGAAGTGACTACATCGCGGAAGCCGAAAGGCAACTGGCAGATGGTTCCTTTTACCGCCTGCTAGAAAGCGATCCGACTGCGGACTTTAAAACTGTTTTGGAAGAAACCTTATCCAGTCTTAGCTCGAGTGAAAAAATTGACAAAAGCACTGCAAAGTCAATACTTCCCCTCAGCCCTGTACCAGGCCGATTTTATTTATTGCCCAAAATTCATAAACCTAACAACCCTGGACGACCCATCATTTCCGGTATAGGAACCGTAACTGAAAACCTGTCACGCTATGTTGACACTCTAATCAATAAGATTCCAGCCACATTCCAGTCCTACATAAAGGATACAACTGATTTCCTAGCTGATATAGCTGATATCACCATCCCTCAAGGCGTCTTGCTCGTAACTCTGGATGTTGCGTCACTTTATACAAATATTCCCCACTCCGATGGTATCCGGTCAGTTGTAAAGGCTTTTGAAGATCGAAACTTATGCAGTAACATTGACGGTTCTACATTGGCTATCCTTCTTAAATTAATACTTGAACTTAACAACTTTGAATTTGATGGCAGACATTATGTCCAGATTAACGGAACATCGATGGGTACACGTATCGGTCCAAACTACGCCAACATATTCATGGGCTTATTAGAAGACCGGTTTCTCGAAAAATACCCGCTAAAGCCTTTTTACTACAAGAGATTTATAGACGACATTTTTTTTATTTGGCAACATAGTGAGGCAGAACTTCTATCATTCATCTCTAGTTTTAATAATGTGCATGAGGCCATAAACTTTTCTCATTCTTATTCTCCAACCACTATTGCTTTTCTAGACGTGACAGTGTCAATAAAGAATGGCAAACTAATCACTGATCTATACCGGAAACCCAGTGACAGACCTCGGTACCTGCACTTCAACAGCAGCCATCTTAAATACTGGAAGACTAGCATCCCATATGGACAAGCCGTCCGCTTTAAACGGATATGTTCAGACGATCGCGACTTTGAATTTCACTGTGCCAACCTTCGTAACACCCTAATGGAACGCAAATATCCAGAGCGCCTAATAAATGATGCAGTGGAACGAGCAAGCCTTCTTGATCGCAAAGCTCTCCTCAAAGCGGAAAAGGAACCATCCGGCCAATCACGAATCAATCTCGTGCTAACGCATTCAGCCTCGGTCCCCAACGTTGCAGGCATTTTAAAGAAACATCATAGTATTCTCATGCAAAGTGATCGTCTAAAAGAAATTTATGAGCAAGCCCCCCGTGTTGTCTATCGCCGTAACAAGAGCCTCAGTGATATTTTAACTTCGTCTAAAACTAGCCCCACTGCACCAATCGGCTGCCATCCTTGCAACAAGTCACGGTGCAAGGTTTGTGCACAAATGACTACATCACTGAAAGCTTTCAGCACTGCATCGAACTTTAATGTAAAGATTCGAGGCAACTTCTCATGCGATACGGACAACGTGATTTATATGCTGGAATGTTCTATCTGCAAAATTCAGTACATTGGCCAAACCGAAACACCCTTCAGATACCGATTTAATAACCATAAAGCTCATTGTAATACACTTCCTAACCTTCCTATCTCTAAGCATGTAAACGTTACCAAGCACCCCTTTGAAAAAATGCAAGTAACTTTATTGGAATCAGGTTTCAGAACCCACCATGAACGCGAAGTTCGCGAATCATTTTTAATACACAAGTTTAACACGCTTTCTTGTGGTCTGAATGAAAACATTGGCAAGCTAACTTGTCTCTCGTCGTAGCATTTTAACTAAATGGTAGCACTTTGGCAGCGTCTCAAAAGATATTATGTTTAATCGACATTGCCTCCATTTTGCACTGTTTGCCTCTCCGCTTGCGCTGTTACGGTCACAGCCCAAAGCCCCTCAGAGGATGTCATGCTTTACATGCACTGATCTTTTTCATGTTTGCCAGTTTCTCACGATCATATTGCTTCCTGCCGTAACATGCACTGATCATTATAACTTAGCCAATAACCTTGCACATGATTCCTTGTGTAATCAACACTGTTACGAACAATTAACTTCTTTAACTTCTTCTCTCTGTCCCCATAGCATTGAGCACAAAATCGAGTTTTGTCACCATGCCGCGATTTCAGTGACTGTTTACTTTTTTGTGTGTGTGTACCGCGCTAAATCACAGTTATATTTCCCTGTTAAATTCTACTGACGTGTTATCTGCTACTGTCGCCTATCAATGAGAATGATATTTCAGTAGATGAATCCCCCCCCCTCCTGAATATTGCAGAATTAAGTGTGGCATGTATTCCACCCATCCTAACCTCGTGATATTTTGTTTTGTGCGCTGATAGTGACAAAATATATCTTCCTTTCTTTGTGCAACATATTAAGATGCATGACCTAAGCGCAACACGTGTCATTCTGTCTATATACCTTGCACCGCCATTACATCACGCGTGTGAAATCTTGTTTTTGATATTTTGATGTTTATTTGTTGATATTAGCCGGTCACGTGTTCTTCGATTGTGCATGTATATAAGAAATGGGAACCGACACCTTCTTTCTACATTCCTTGACAAAGGCCGGGCCCCGGCCGAAACGTCGGAATAAAGTGTTGTTTTTTCTACCGTGTGTCACCTACTTTAAGTCTATGCCCTACCGGACCCATTCGAGCTTCAACCCCCTCCCTATATATATATATATATATATATATATATATTTCCAGCACTTTCACGTACGGCTTGTCTACCCCCTGATTTCGCAATGCCTGCATCACCGCCGAGGTTTCTACTGAGTCAAATGCTTTTTCGTAATCAATGAATGCTATGTATAAGGGCTGGTCATATTCCGAGCATTTTTCTATCACCTGATTGATGGTATGGATATGATCGGTAGTAGAGTACCGTTTCCGAAACCCTGCTTGATCCTTTGCTTGATTGCAGTGTAAGGTTGTCCTGATTCTATTGGCAATTACCTTAGTAAATACCTTATACGTAACAGAGAGTAAGCTGATATATGTCCTCAGATTCCACAGTAGTAGCACGCTGGGCGAGAAGGGCGCCAAGGTGCGTAATAGGGTGGCGTAGGCTGAGCCGTCGTCACGGCGTTGATGTGGTTGTAGGGCGGTGCTTGTCGTGGGGGTGGAACAAAAGGAGGAGGGGATGCAGCAACGTGAGCATAAGTCGGTGCTGTGCGAGGTGCAGGAGGGTCAGGTGCGACAGGGTGGGTGATAGTTGCCAATTCTTCTTTAATGATGGTGTGGAGGACGGCGTCATTAGAAGAAGAGTGATCACACCCGTGCCGGCAGAAAGAGCTCTAGGCTTGGAGCTCCTCGCGGATTATTGCTCGAATATGGAGGTCAGTAGAGGTCAGTGGAGGTCAATATTGAGGTCGTAGATGGAGGTCAGTAGAGGGCGGGCCAGTAGAGAAGCCGGGCTGCAATCGGGAGGACTGCAGCTGTTCGAGGCGTTGAAAGGTCGTAATAATGGAATCAACACTTGATGGATTCTGAGCAAGTAGTGTGTTATAAGCCACAGAATTGATTCCTTTCATGACACGGTGCACGCGTTCAGGTTCAGGCATGGTGGGACTAATACGCCGGCAAAGAGCAAGTATGGCCTTTGTGTAAGACGCATACGACTCATCGGGACCTTGAATACGGGAAGCGAGCTTGTTCCTCGCGATCTCAGTCCGAACTGCCGGGTCGGCAAAGTATTGGCGGAACTGCTGTTTGAAGGTGGGCCAGTTAGTGGTGTGGTGCTCGCGGTTGACAAACCAATTCCTGGCGACCTCAATCAGGTAGAAGGAAACGTTGAGGAATTTTAAAGCGTCATCCCACCGGTTGTAGGCACTGCAGCGTTCATAAGTGTCAAGCCAGTCATTCACGTCCTCGTCGCGACGACCGGCGAACAGCGGCGGGTCGCGTTGCCGTGTGGGCACAGTGGGCACAGTGGGAGGCGGCGGTGTAGCCGAGGTAGAGGGTCCGGCCGGGTCGGGACTGCTCTCGGGTGACATAAAGATGGTTGTTGTTGCCAAACGGCGACCGGAACGTAGCTCCAGCGAAAGGCAGGGCACAAGGCAGCAAGGGGATCAAATTTCACTTCCACCACTTGTGAAAGAAGGCCAGGTCGAGACGCCAAAGTCGTAACGGCAAGGCAAGGTGCGCCGTGTCAGCGTTTTAATCTGATGGTCAACCCAGGCGGGTGCTGGAGCCGGCGCCGCGGGATGATGACGATGGTATGTACAAAAGAAAGAAGAAGATTATGGTATGTACAAATGAAAGAAGATCCGCGAAAGGCTCACAATATATATTGTCCCGTGGTGGTGACATGCAGGGCCGGAGGTAACAAATGAGGAGTCCGGGAGTGAGCATTACAAAAACTCCTTATCAGCCTGACTTGCACCCGAAAAAGAACGAACCGAGTTGGTGGCGGCGATAACAGCAATCGGGCTCGCTGGTCGTCAAAAGAAGAATGCATGTCGCGCCAGTCAACGCTCAATTTATAGGCGACGAAGGAACCTCTAGATGGAGCCCCAAACGGTGACTAGCATAACCTCGAGCATTGTAGAAAAATACGAGACTGGCTGAAATCTTCGAGATACAGCTCGACGCATCTTGCGCGACAAAGAAAATAACACAGCTTCGTCTCAGGACAACAGGCACGAATAAACAAACAATAAATTTTCGATGCGCGCGCTAAATTCACAGTGAATAGGTCACGTGTCAGCGGTTGACGAAAAAGAACAAACATTGGAATGATTCGCGGCATTGCTACCCCATCAAAAAGGCATCGTCTCGATGTTTACAAAACAAGCACAAAAAGTAAACAAAATACGAGAAATTAAAATAGCTAGGGCCGATCGACGTAAGGAGCTTTTTATGTGGCCTGCTCTACGGACGTGACCTTTGTGTCCGTCGGCAGCTGTAGCTCCCATTCAGTGACAGTCGTTCGCCGTCTTTCGGAGCATATCATTGCTGTCGGGAGGCGTCCCGATCTCTAAGGCGCAGCCTAAGGGCAGACACGCGGCCAACTCTCACTTGCATGGTCGTCTCAATGATGAAATGGTCGCTGCCAAAATTCTTTTCTGCTTGGCCCGCATGGACGAGTGGCACGCTTGAACTAGCGTCGGATCTAGGCTAGTGTCCCGGTTAACGTGTTGCCCAGTCGATCAGGATGGTCGACTTTAATTGTAAGGGTCCGTCATACAACCAGTGCCAGCATACAACCCCTAGGATTTTCATTTACGTAGCCTTACGAAGTATGAGACGCGTTGAAGTCGCCCCCAATCAGGAGCGAGTGAAGACGCTCAACACTAAGATGCTTGTTTGGTTTTTTTCCCGAGGCTGGAGCTGAAGTAAGACATGCGAAATGTGCGAGTGTTGTGTCATTGAGAAGTCAATCACGGTCATATTTCTGTTGGCTAAAGTGGCTGCGCGTGACGTTTTACAACCATCCAATGCTTGTTGCGTGAATGTTGAATATCCCGTGAGCGACGGTGTCAAGTTTGTTTCTTGGAGGTCGATCAAATTGAATTTGCATCGCGGAGTATCAAAGAATTGTTGCAGGCTGCTTCTTTCCTGGCCTCTGCAAATCCACTACCTTGCAAGCAAGGTAGTAGCTGGCGGTGGGCATTTTGAAAGTCTTCTTGATTAAAGTACGCCGCCATAATTTGTTCGGGCTCAAACGCAGGCTACTTTCTCCTTTAAAGGAGGACATGTAGAACAGTCGGCAGGGGTATTTGAAATTCGCCCAGCTTGACAGTATGCAGCGCAAAAAACTGCTCCGTTTTGCGCGCGTGCGTTGCATGTTGCGACGCGATGGTTCAGCACAACGCGTGCAGACGGCTTTTGAGGGGTCTTCAGGATGCAGGCAGCGCCTCAATCCATATCCATGATCAGAACAAAGTGTACAGAGGGGAACGGGGAGATCCTCAAGGACTGCAACTGACGTAGAGCCCACAATGACACTCATGGCTGCCATTAGGCGGTGAAACGCTTCAGGGTCCAATTCTATAATGTGTGCATGAGTGTCACCTCTTTCGTTATGGGAGACACGTCGTTGACAGGTGGCAGGGTGTAACTTGAGCAAAGGAGTATCGGCGGTTTAGGTCACCAATCGGGTACTTAGCGGAAACGTCCGCATCCACTCCGGTAAGTTTTACATGAGGATTTCTCTGCTGAGAGACCCAAACAGGGATCGAAGCACGAGTCACCTCGATGTGGTTGATCACCTCCTTAATACAGTCAAGGCCTCAGAGGTTCTCAGAAGTGACTGAGACACCACACCGAGTGTGTAGAAAAGTGACCGCTCCGATGCCCTCAGCCTCAGGATCCATGTCAGCCTTGAGGACGGTATCCACGGCATGGCCTGCAGAGCCGGACAGTTGAACAGGCGTCAAAAAACATGGCATAGGCCGAACTGGGGATCGTACAGGACATGTTAATACAGTCAGCAGGAACAACAGATGGAGTCAGTGGGACGCAACAGGCGGCATACGAATCATTCTGATAATATACAATCCCTGCATAGAACATATCTATGTGTCAGGAACAATATCCGGTTAAAGGCTAGGGAAGTTTGTTTAGGTACAGGTCGAAAATGCAGGCAGGAGATCTCGTTAAGTGCCTCAGTGAAGATCTAAACCAGGCTGAAGACGATGTCGAAGTATACTATTGAAAAACTTCAACGGCCACATCGAGTATCTGGATGCATACACTGATTGCAACGGGAACTTATTGTTAGATTCTGTGAGCGACACAACCTGGTTATTGTAAACAGAGAAATCAAATGTGAGAGGCAAATCACGTGGTAATTTTAGAAAAGGCAGACGACCATTGACTACTGTCTAATGTCGCTGGGAATTTAAAGTAAGCCCATAAAGATACAAAAAGATGAGGAGAGGAAGTACAATCTGGGAAGTGATCCTAAACGTATTATAGTCTACAGTTGGGGGCCCTCTCCAAGAGGAAGAACTGGAGGTTTCAAGCTAGCGCTCTTCCACTTTTGTGGCCAGCCGACACCCCTGACAGCCAACAGGTGAACTGAATGCTGAAACAGCTTGTGCGTTCAATGCTGGTGCTGCTTTCTAGCATGAGCACGCAAACAGCAAGGATTGTTGCTCAGTTTTGAACGAATTTTAGCCGCTCTTGGCGGCGCTGCAATAATTCCCCAACAAACATCACCTCTGTTTCGGTGTGCATGCACCACAGTGTAGTGAAGCAGTGGAATACCCGAGGCCTGCGTGGTCGTCTAAGTGACTTCCTACAGCGAGTATAGAAGCACCGCTTTCTGGTTATTGTGATCTGTGAGCCCAACATGCCGGCTGATTTCCGCCTTTCCGCTTGTGTTCTGCTAATGTCTAGAGGAGCAGACGAAACAAGCAAAGGTTTGGTGTGCGTACGCCGAGACATTGCGCACGTGCGCCATGCTCTAAGCCCCACAGCACGAATCAGTACGCTTGTTTGACATTAACCTTAAAAGGACGAGTGTTTTGCGTAATTGGCGCTTATATACCACCGAGAGATGGCTTGGACCAGTCATATCTATTTTCAACGATACAGTGTTGTGCAGCTCCTCATATTATTGTGGGTGACTTTAATGCTCACCACCTTCAATGGGATAGTGCCATAATGAGCAACCGAGAAAGACACCTGGCAGACTTTATGCATACTCAAGATCTCGTCAATATAAACGACGGGTCACCGACGATTCTAAGTGGAACAAACTACAGAAGCTGCTTGGTAAGTGGCGTTTGTTTCCAAAAGCTTCTATCCCTCTGTTTGATGGTGCAGTGATGTGCAAACACATTGAAGTGATCACATGTAGTATAGTACAGTCTTGGTAAAAAGTCCTGAAGGCAAAGTAATTTTCTTTCGGTCGCAAACTAACCCCGTCACGCTATTATCAAATGCCAAATGACAGTTGAAATTGTCGGAAATGATTGTTATCACAGCGCAACATGCACCCCGAGTACAACCAAGAACGGCGGCAGGCGCGGCCCAAAGCCCTCGTCGAGCAACACGCCCAGGACCTGCACGCCCGGTTCGCGGATGCTGCGGAATACAAGCGAGAAGGATTCGTGGCAGTGGCCGTTGTGGCGGCTACCGGCATCAAAACAACGGCAGCGAGCGTGCGGTGCATGGACGCCACAGACGCCGAGGAGGTTGCCATCGCCCTGGCGATCTCGGAGGCCGAGTGTCGCACCGTGCTCAGCGACTCGAAGAACGCTGTGCGCAACTTTGGCAAGGGGCGAGTGTGCGCGCCGGCGGCCGCCATCGTCAGTAAGCTCCAGCTTCAAGACCGCGGCAACACTATCCGCATCAAGTGGTTCCCGACGCACACGGGAGATTGTGCATCCTCACCGAATCACAACGAGACGGCCCATTCGGCGGCGCGAGCACTCACCTTCCGCGCCCCCGAGAGGGACCGTTCCGAATGGTGGTTCGAAACAAAAGACCGAATGACCAGTTACGAGGAAGTGACAAACTTTTACCTCCTAGCTCGACGGACAATGCCACCGCCTCACCCGGCACTTAGTCGGGAGGAGGCGGTCATCCTAAGGCAAATGCAAACCGGGTCACTTCTAGCCCCGGCAGTGCTACATGTCCTCCACCCAGACATCTACACGAGTGATATGTGCAGTGTATGTGAAGTGGGTCCGGCGGACCAATGGCACATCATGTGGAACTGTGCCAGGTTCCCGACCAAAGCTGCATCCAGGACATACCCGCCGGAACTTCAAAGTGCTGTGCAGAATACAGACAAGGACATGCAACTATGGGTCGTCCAGCAGGCCCGGGGTGCGCTCGAAAAGCACAAGCCTCACAACCCACCACAAACGGGCCAAATGAGGTAGTGCAGAGTAGGGCTTAACCCCGGGTAGACGCTTGGCCAGCGTCACGACGCTTTAACCCGTCGTTTGCCGGTTCCCTAATAAAGTTATACATACATACAACAAACTGCATCAAGTTTTCGCAGCCATTTAGTCTGTATGGTACCATGACGGCTTCCTTTTGCGGCTCAGATGAAAATGGTTTGGCTTCAGGATTTTTAACCAAGACTCTACATATGCATCAAGGGGATCGCACCTACCAATTCGTCTCGGGTGCGATCTGAAATTTTTCCGCCTTTAGGGCATCTGTGGAAACTTCCTGCGCCGACCTCCAGTCACCATCTCAAATAGAGGGCCTGATACGTCCTCTCTAGCTATTTTCGTGCACCTGCGTCAGTGCCTAGCATCGACGCGGAATTCGAGAGGCGCAGTTCGTCGGCGGGCTGAAAGGGAGTACAGAATAAGGAAATCCGCGTACGACCTCGCCCTTTTTCGCCGAGTTCAACGACAGCTTTGCGCCACCTTCAGAGGTTAGGACGACCACGCTGGAGACAAATCTGCTCATCACTCGATCCCCGTAAGCAACTGTCCAGCATCTGCCAGGTTACGAAAAGCTTGCCCTCCCCTCCTCAAGAAAGCACCCTTTCCATGCCCCGGCCCTTTATCAACGCCGCAATGAAGTTGACGTAGCAGATTAAGATTTCTGTAAACTGGTTGTGGGTCCAAACCAGGCACAGTCAATACTTTCAGAGTTTTTTGCATCACCTTCGCCGAATGAGCAATATGGTTCGTCCTTTTCAATGCCTGAATAGACGCCATTCTTGCCTCTTGTCGGTGTTGATGTGTACCTGTACCTGACAGGATTTCTTATTCCACTTTATCAAACCTAGGCAAGGATGGCTGAACGGCGCTACTATATTACTACAATGACTTATAGTACTGTTCCTGGACCAAATGGAAGATCATTCTCGTCTTGATAATCTGTTTTTTTTTTTCGGAATAAACTATGATTCCTCAGAAACTCCCCAGCAGTCAGAAGAAAACAACTTTTAGTTCTTCTTTTTGACGATCTCAACTCCGCCTATAATCAGATGCTGTAGTGCATGCTCACAGAATTGGCCGTTTCAATCCCAAGAAAACAAGACCGCTTATCGCTAGGTTTGTGACCTTCAAGACCAAAGAATTGGCGCATTTCAAGAGGTCTGGCCTTCATGATAGCGATTTCGGCAATAGCGAGAACATTTGCCCAGCTACACGACAAGCTCGAAAGAGTCTTCTTGAGTTCGCCAAATCGCTCAAAGCGAAGGACTGGCTAGGACGCAATAAATTGCTTGCCGACGGCAAATGATACGTTTTTAACGCGCTTACTAACATTCACGACATACCATCCACTAGCCAAAGAGTTGCTTCCGAGGCCCGACCTACCAAAGCTACGCGTTCCGGCCGCATTTACCCATCAAAACGTTAGGAGTTCGCGAAGGGAAGCGGCTCAGCATCGAACGTTTCGGTTGAATAGACTAACATTCACAGCATTTACAATAAGAAGGACCGTTTTATCGCGTTGGTTGATACCTCGCTAGTAGATATAATTGTCGTAACGGAAACATGGCTTTCTGAGAAAATATCCCCAAAGGAACTGCTTGACCGCAGCAATCGCTTCGTTACATTTCGTTCTTATCGAGCTATCAGAACCGGTGGAGGAGTTCTAAGTGCGGTCAAAGAACGTTTTCTGTGTTTTCTCATAACTGTTGCTTGTGACTTGGAAATAATTTGGCGCTGTATGGGCATCGTTCATAAACTCAGGGGGCAGCACTCGCGGCGTAGAGGCAGCGCCACGAGTTGTCGCCGGAGGATTTTAGTAGTGGCCGGAGCGGCCGCCTGGGCAGGGTGCGCGCTTGAAAGAAGCGGCCGTGGGAAAGTAATCGCCGTCTGCGCAGCAAAATGGTGAACGTCTGGGCCAGCTGTAGCAATGCAGCGAAGCATAAACAATACGGGAGTCACACGCCACAAGACGGAGAGACACGGATGAGCCCTGGATGCCTGCTGGGCGTTTATTTTTACGCTTGAAACACGAGAAACGGAAGACGACAAAAGGAGAAGCGCACGCAGTTAGAAAGGGTCGAGCAAAAAACTGAGGAACGAATACGAAAACACAGTAGAAATGCATAGAAATACAAACAACACTTGTGGCGAACGCCCCTCCTCCCACGTGTGCCACAGCTTCGCACAAATCCATCCTCGAACGGTACCAGCGGGACTCGCTGACAAAAAAAAAAAAGCAAAGCTGTGGGGAATTGAGCGGTGGAGAAGGATGGAACGAGTTTGGGATGAGAATAAGAATGAATATAGCTGGAGCTGAAGAGGAGAAAAAAGCCTGAAAAAAAACGACGCGAAAGTAAAACTCAAGAACGAGTACCGGGGCTTGATGATGATGATGAAAGCATTTATTGAGATCGGCTTAGATTAAGGGAAGGCTGGTTGGGTCCCTAGTCCGGGACACCGTTGGTAAAAGCTCCTGCCCGTGCTCTTTTGACGTGGGCTCGTTGTTCCTCGAAGTCCGAGCTGGACAGGGCCGCCTTCCAGCCTTCCCACGTTAGCTGATTTACTATGTCAATACTGGTATTTTGTTGACAAACCCATACCACATGGTATAAGTTTGGCTTCTGGCCATAAAATTTGCACTGCGCCAAAAAGGATTCGGTCTCAATGGTGTGAAGTGTTGCTAGATTAATAAATGACATAGTTTGTAACCTTCGAAGGTGGCACTCTTCTGATTTACTAAAACCCTTAGCGGCCTTCGGGAATGTCTGCATTTCAAGGCGCAAATGCTGTAATATCTCTGAATATGTTGTTACCAGAGAGGGGGACCCTAAATTAGCAAGGGAGGACTTAGGATTCCAGGGAAGAAAAGCTTGGGCCAAAGCGTGTGCGTGCTCATTTCCTTCAACTTCTTGGTGACCTGGTACCCATATTAGCTCCTTCTGTGCAGCTGAAGTCTTACATTGACTCAGAAATTTGCAGGCTAGCGGCGTGATTTTGTCACGCATATAGTTTCTATAAGCTGCCTGGGAATCTGTAACTATGTAGTGCGGCAGCAAGGGCTATCGCCACTTCCTCCGTAGCCTACGTATGCCCGTTACGAAATGAAAGCCCGTCCCAGACCTGCATTTGGTGCACCACTGATATTGTTGATATCCCCGCAACAGGACTCGCAGCGTCCACGAAGAAGGCTTCTTGTCCTCTTGAATAAGATTCGTCCATCTCCTTGCTTCTCGCCCCTCGTCGAGCATGATAATGCTTCGGGTCAATGTTTCTGGGGAGCGGAAGCGTAAAGAATTTTCTCTTGCACTCTTGATGTATATCTTGTCTCCCAGCCACTTGTCGTGGAAAGCAAATGTTCAAATTTTCTAAGACCCTGCGACCAGTCTTGGTTATGGCCAGTCACATTACCTGGATTGTAAGATGGGCGCTAATCAGTTCATCAGCCGTATTGTGCACCCCCAGTTGTAGCAAACGCTGCGTAGATGCTTTCATAGGTAACCCGAGTGCCTTCTTATAAGCAGTTCGAATGATAACGTCCATGTGGTTTAGATCCGTTTTCCTCATACGAAGGTACTCGGCCACGTACACTATCCTACAGACGATAAAGACCTGTATTAGCCTAAGGGTATCTTTTTCTTGCATACCGTTCTTCTTGGTTGCGATACGAGATAACATACCGATGACCTGTTCACACACCGTCCGGAGCTTGGTGATCGCTGCTGCGTTCACACCCTTGTTGTTAATAAGCAGCCCCAAAACCCGCATTGACTCCACCTCGGGAATACGTGTATCATGGACCGATATTTTCAGTTATGCAGTATCCCGCTTCCCGCGCAGGACGAGGAGCTCCGACTTGTGCGCGGAACAGCGCAGTCCGCATCCTTCTGCATATTTTTGAGCCGCAGTGGCAGCCTCTTTGAGGGCCTCCTCCATCTGTCCAAGGTTGCCCTCCGTTGTTCATATGGTTATGTCATCCGTGTAGAGGGCGTGGCGAATTCCCTTTATGGCATTAAGTTGTTCTGGCAGGTGCATGAAGGCAACGTTGAAGAGCATTGAAGAAAGTACTGCTCCCTGAGGCGTCCCCCTGGTGCCCATGGGTATCGGCTCAGACCTTGTGTTGCCAATTTTGATGTGTGCTTAAGTACCTTACAAGAAAGCCTGGATGTAGTTAAAGGTACGCTTTCCGCAGTAAGTACCCTGCAGGGTTTTCAGAATCTTGCAGTGCTTCACGTTGTCGAAAGCTCCCTTAAGATCCAGCGCACGTATGGCCCTACTGCTGCGCTTGCAAGTGTCACTGTGATTAAAAATAACCGTTCGTTAGAATCCTTAGGTACACGCCGCGACAACACTCTCCTAACACTATTTCACAAGTATGTATACCCCTATAGATCAAGTTCGCTTCACCTCGATGTTCCATCCCGCACGTCCAAAAGATTGCAGCATAACCTCGGTTTTACAAGAATATATGGTGACACATTAGCCTTCAACTCATCAGCACTCCCACGAGCAATCAGGTTATGAAATAAATTGACAGGCATTATCGCTTCCCTTCCTAATCTAGAAGCGTTCCATCGCCAAATCATCGAAGCCTTCATTTAGCCTTATTTGTCCTATACATACATTTCTAATACATTTGTTGCAGCTGTTAAATGCCTTTGATGGGTTGTATTTACTTGTGTTTGCCTATGTACTCTTTCCGTGTAGTTTTTCCCCCTTACCATTTTTTGAAGCGCTATACCGGGCACTGTGTACCGCTGGCTTTTTATTGTGCTTAATCTGTGTGTGTGCCATTGTGCTTAAATCTGTGTCTTGTATTTCTTTTTTTTTAATTATATAATTATTTTCGTGTCGTTCCATGCGTTCTTCTGTACTATTTTTGATAATATATTAATAACCATGCTTTGTATTTTTGCCTGTTTCCTTACATTATATATATATATATATATTGTACCGGATGAAATGGTTTTAATACAGGTGAACTTCGTATGAAAGATGGACGCACACGGCTCAGAAAACCCAGATCAGTCTGCGCGCGCCTCACTTCCTCCGCTTCTCCTTCTGCTTCTGCTGCTTCTCAGTGCGCCGCTACACGGCGTAACAATTCCCCCCGGGTAAACGATTCTCGTCCTCGAGAAAATTAGGCAGATCGAAGATGGCAGCGCTTCAGGCGAGCCACGTGAACAACTTGTGTCTTGCGGGATCGGCGGTTATCCGTCGTGACGTTGGCGATGACGTAATTTACGTCATTCAGTTTGTCTAACACAACGAAGGGGCCATCGTACTTGCAGAGGAACTTCTCATATAATCTTCGTTTCCGAATAGGCGTCCAAAGCCAGACGTAGTCTCCAGGGGAGTAAGCAACTGCACGATGATGCAGATAGTAGTGTTCTTTCGAGCGGCTTTGAGAAGCCAGTGTGCGTAAGCGGGCTATACGACGGGCTTCTTCGGCACGGCATATAGTATCTGGGAACCAGACGCATCGTCGTTGGGGGAAAATGGGAAGATGGTGTCTAAGAAAACGTGGGGAGTTTTTGCATAGAGTAAATAGAAAAGAGAATAGCCGGTAACTTCATGATTTGCAGTGTTATAAGCGTACGTCACATACGGTACCACTGCATCCCAGTTTCGATGGTCAGACGAGATGTACATAGACAGCATGGTTGTCAAGGTGCGGTTGGTGCGCTCGGCAAGACCATTGGTCTGCGGATGATACGGTGTCGAGTGACGGTAGTGTGAACCACAAATTCGGAGCATTTCTTCCACATCAGCAGTGAGTTGCCGACCACGATCACTTATAATAACACGGGGTGCGCCATTGCGAAGAATAACGGAATGCAAAAGCAACGACGAAACATCAGCAGCCTTTGCGGTAGCGAGAGCAGAGGTCTCCGGGTATCTGGTAAGATAGTCAAGGTAGACGATAACCCAGCGGCAGCCCTCTATAGTCTTTGGAAAAGGATCGAGCAGGTCAATTCCAATCTTTTCAAAAGGTGAGGTAGGTGGCTTGACGGTTTGTAAAGGTCCGGCCAGCGTGGTAGTGCGTGCCTTAAGTCGTTGGCATTTTTCCCATGTCGCAACGTATCGCTTGGTGGTCTTATATATTTTGGTCAATAAAAACGCTGGCGAATGGGGTGCAGGGTACGACAGAAGCCTAGATGTCCAGAGGTAATATCATTGCGCATGGCATGCAAAACTTGTGCACGCAGACGTTTTGGGACGACCAAGGGGAGGGCAGCACCGTCAACTGAGTAGTTCTTGAACAAAACACCATCTTCGATAGCAAACTGCGTTGACTCTGCTCTTCCTTCTGCCTCTTGTATAAGAGGCTGTAGTGACCGGTCGTTGCTTTGTTCTTGCCTAAAGGTCGCCACACTAGGAAACGTCGACGCGATTGAGGCTAAACACCCGTCGAAGCCGTCTTCATCATTAACGGAAGTCGGCAATGGGTGCCGTGACGAGCAGTCTGCGTCACTGTGATGTCGTCCATTCTTGTACGCGACACCAAAGTTGTATTCTTGTAGACGTAATGCCCAGCGCGCCAAACGACCAGATGGATCGCGAAGTCCAATGAGCAGGCATAGTGAATGGTGGTCAGTAACTATGGCGAAGTAGCGTCCATATAGGTATGGTCGGAACTTGTGCACAGCGAACACAACTACGAGGCACTCCAATTCGGTAACTGTGTAGTTCCGTTCATATTTTGTCAACGTGCGGCTAGCATATGCAACAACGTGTTCAGCCCCACTATGCAGCTGCACAAGCATCGCCCCAAGAACGACGCCACTGGCGGCAGTGTGAACCTCCGTCACAGCAGAAGGGTTGAAGTGGCGCAGCAGTGGCGCTGAAGTTAAGGAAGTCTTGAGCAGATTGAAAGAGGATTCGCACTCTGGGGTCCAAATCCTTGTGCAGTAGAGAAGTAAGGGAGTGGGAAAGTTGAGCAAAACCAGCAATGAAGCGACGAAAATAAGAAGAGAGGCCAAGAAAGCTCCGAAGACTTTTCAGGGTGCATGGAGTTTCGAAGTCGCGTACTGCAGCAATCTTCTGCGGATCCGGCCTGATACCATCTTCGTTGACGAGGTACCCAAGAACTAAAGTTTGTCGCTCTCCAAAATAGCACTTCTTCGAATTCAAAATGAGGCCCGCGTTGAAAATGCAGTCAAAAACTTTATGGAGCCCCTCACTGTGCTCTTGGAAAATCTTTCCAAAAATGATCACATTAAGGTAACACATGCATATTTCCCATTTGAGACCACGAAGGATAGTGTCCATAAATCGCTCGAACGTCGCGGGAGCGTTGCATAATCCGAAGGGCATTACATTAAATTCGTATAAACTATCTGCTGTTACAAAAGCAGTCTTCTCACGGTCGGATGGATGTAGAGGAATTTGCCAATAGCCAGATTGCAAGTCAACAGAGGAGAAATATGACGTCGAATGCAGACAGTCGACAGCGTCATCAATGCGAGATAACGGGCATATGTCTTTCTTTGTTACCGCATTCAAACGACGGTAGTCTACACAAAATCACCAAGAATGTTTTTTTTTTCGCACCAGGATCACAGGTGCGGCCCACGAACTGCAAGATTCTCGGATGATTCCTTTGTGCAGCATTTCGTCCACCTGTTCTTTATATATCTTGCGCTCTGCCGGGGAGACTCTAAGGTTTTTGGCGAATAGGGGGTGCGTTTCCTGTGTTAATTTTGCGCTGTAGCCGAGAAGCTGGGAAATGGCTATCCGATCCGTATGAGGCAAAGTCGAACACTTGGGCATGAGTTGTCAAAATGTCTTGCAAAAAAATGACGTTCACTCCTCAAACTCAGTGCACTATTCAGACTTGTCTCTCGCGGCTCCTCTGCAATCGGAAATAATTCCAACGGTATGAGTCACATAATTCTCAAATCTCGCGAGTGTCAAGCCAGGAGGAAGACGAACAGGCTCTTCTGACACGTTCACAGCCCAGAGGCATGCACGACCATCCTCCGCCTCCACGATAGAGCGTGGCCCCAAAACATTTTTTTTTCTCTCCATTCGAGACATCTGGCTCGACCACTATTGAATGTTTACTCATGAAGGATTCAGATGACTGCACGGGGAGAAACGTCGCCGTCATCGCAGGCAGCAGCACATCTTCCTTCAGGACGAGAATGTTATGTATACGCACAACTGCAACTCGGCTTCTCATCCTGTAGCGCCATCTCTACGTGGCCGCCTCAATTCTAACAAGGCTCCAGACAGCGCCACCTACGTAACCGCGACCCAAGTTCAAATCCTGAATAAACCTTAGTTCCTTTTCTGTTCACAACTGGGCTGGTCCGTGTCGTCAGTCTCTCCGACAATAACCAACATAACATGGTGTCAGAATAACCTATAGAACCCCGTAAATATGGCCAATGTGTTTCTGCAACCACCTCCTTGTATCGTTCGTTGTGTCGTCCAAGTAACCGCCGAGACCAGTTCCGAGCAAACGAAAGCCGCCTCAGCGTTTATTAGCGCTCGTTTTATACAGGCTCCGGGAAAAGGCACACAAGTGGCGAGCATGCGCCGATGATGCTGCACGCAGGCTCGCATCGCTTATCTACACGACACACACACAAGTGGCGAGCATGCGCCGATGATGCTGCAGGCAGGCTCGCATCGGTTATCTACACGATACATCTTCCTTTGCT
Organism: Amblyomma maculatum; assembly: GCF_055883805.1. Taxonomy (NCBI): domain Eukaryota; kingdom Metazoa; phylum Arthropoda; class Arachnida; order Ixodida; family Ixodidae; genus Amblyomma; species Amblyomma maculatum. The sequence goes on along the minus strand of NC_139347.1, from coordinate 204,621,078 downwards.
TGCACAGAAAAAGAACAATCTAAACCCCTTTGAAATTCTGACAGAAAACAATCACAGTCACAGTTCAGTTCACACTCACAACAAAAAAGTTCTGGAGGTTCGAAGTTTCCTCACGGAACCTGCATAAAGTTGTCACCATATCCCAACCGCTGTGGCTGCCTTCTCTCGCGCTGGGATCTTCTTGGTGCTGGTGTCGGTGGGGAGGGCGCAGTGATGGGCTCGTTGTCATCGTTTGGTTGGACCTGGCAGGAGGGTCCGTTCTCTTGGCTGTCATCTGGCATGTCGTCATCGCTGTGCAACATGCTGAAAGGCTCAGCCGTCGCCATGAGGTGTTGTCGGTTGCGTCGCAATACTCTACCGTCTTCGGTGGCAACCTGGTAGGACCTTGGTTGAGCCTGTGCATTAAGAACCTTGGCTTTCGGGGACCAACAGTCTCCGCGTACTCTGACAACCTGTCCTTTCTGTAGTGGTGGAAGACTACGTCTTGGGGGTCGGCATTGTTTATGTTTTCTTACAGATTTGCTTGGAGCTTCGCTGAAGTCGGGGAGAGGTGTCCGAAGTCGTCTACCCTGAAGTAACTCTCCAGGCGACTGACCGTCTTCTAGCGGACTGCTCCTGTAAGTGAGCAATCCAAGCCAAAAGTCATCATTCACCTCAGATGTCTTCTTCAAAATTCTCTTTACAATTTGGACGCCTTTTTCCGCGAGACCGTTTGAGCGGGGAAACCGCGGGCTGGAAGTTATGTGTTTGAAATCGTACTTCTTCGCAAACAATGCAAACTCGTGACTCGCAAACTGCGGACCATTGTCCGTGCAGACTTCAATAGGCAATCCATACCGCGCGAACACTGCGCTGAGTTTATTCACAACTGTGGCCGTCGTTGTGTTGCATAGCAGTTCTACCTCTGGAAAGTTGGATAGCGCATCAAAAACGCAAAGGTACGATTTTCCAGCCCACTGAAAAATATCGACACCCACTCGGTACCAGGCATGTTCAGGCACTGGGCGGTCCAAAATTGGTTCACTTTGTTGTCGGTAGGCGTACTTCTGACACACTGCGCATCTCTTGATGAGGGTTTCAATGTCCGCATTAATACCAGGCCAAAACATCAACTTACGCGCTCGTGATTTGCATTTATTTATCCCCAAGTGGCCTTCATGAATTCTTCGAAGTAGCTCAGGGCGCATGGTTGACGGTATAATAGCCTTGCATCCCTTAAGCAACACGCCACTCACGACGACTAGTTCGCTTTCAAAGGGCTTCAGTGTTCCCTGGACTGGACGATTGTTTGCCAAAAAATGAATGACTTGACTCAAGTAATCGTCCTTGCTAGTTTCTTCTGCCAAACGCTTCAACGTTGCCTCGCTGACGAGTGATGAAAGAACACTTACAGCATGAACTTCCACGTCGTCGTCGGTGCTTTCTTTCTCTGGGTCTTCAATGGATGCACGAGACAGCATGTCTGCGACCACCAAGCATTTCCCTGGAACAAATTGGAGCTTGTAGTGGTATCTAAGCAAACGAAGAAAAAATCGCTGCAGTCTGGGCGGCATTTCTCCAATCGGCTTTTCAGATATTGCTATTAAGGGACGGTGATCTGTCTCGAGGATAACGTTGCGTCCGTACACAAAATGATGAAACTTTTCGCACCCGAAGACGACAGCCATAGCCTCTTTTTCTATCTGAGAGTATCTCCGCTCCGATTCGGTTAGGACCCGTGATGCATAAGCAATGGGCTTCCACAAACCCTCGTAACGCTGCCAGAGAGCCGAGCCTATTCCATTTTGCGAAGCATCGGATGTTATCTTCGTGATCCTTTTAGGATCGAAGATCGCCAGCACAGGATCTTTGCTCAGACTATCACAGATCAGTTTCCATTCTTTAGCGTGGTTTTCCGTCCACTCAAAGACCCGATCCTTCTTTATCAAGTCGCGAAGCAACGTCGTTCGCTCTGTAATTGATGGCAGGAACTTCGACAAGTAGTTTACAACACCGAGCATGCGTTGCACTGCTTGCTTGTCAGCCGGTGGCGGCATATTTAGCAGAGATCTGACCAAGGCAGGATTTGGGCGTATGCCGTCTTCCGCAATAACGTCACCAAGAAAAAAAATCTTGCGCACGCCAATGCTGCATTTGTCTGCATTGAATGTCAAGCCAGCTTTCTGTGCCGCTTCTAGTACCGCTCGTAACCTCTCGTCGTGCTCTTTCCTTGTGACACCCCACACGATAACGTCATCAACGTACACTCGTACTCCTGGCAGTGTCTCGAAGATTTCACTAAGAGCCTTTTGAAACACTTCTGGGGCGGAGGCTATACCGAAGGGTAGCCTCAAGAAGCGGTAACGGCCAAAGGGAGTCGCGAACGTACATATCCTTGACGTTTCATCATGCAACGGTATTTGGTGAAATCCAGAGTTGGCGTCAAGGCGGGTAAAAATGCGTGCTCCAGCTAGTTCAGATTCAATATCTTCTCTACGCGGCATCTCGTAGTGCTCGCGCTTTAGACTGTCGTTAATTTTCCTCGGATCCATGCACAATCTTAGTTTGCCGTCCTTTTTTCTGACAATAACCAGAGGACTTACCCAGTCTGTCGGCTGGTCTTGGTTGGCTATAATGCCGGCCTTGACCATGCGGGCAAGTTCTGCGCGCAGAGGCTCCCGCAAAGAAAGGGGCACCCGGCGGGCTGTCTGGACGACTGGGACAGCGTCCTCTCGAAGAACCATGCGGTATGGTCGCTGAATACATCCAGTCCCCGAAAAAAGCTGCCGAAATTGCTGAACAACTTCCTCGCTGCTGCTTACTCCGACGTCGTTTACGGTGCGCGAGAACAGTTCAAGTAGTTCGCTGGATCGCAGTCCAAGTATGGCCTGTCGTTCCCTCTTCACGACGAAAAAATCAATCTCGGCCTTCTTTCTTCCGACAGTCACCGTGGTAGTTATGACGCCATGGTGCTTGATGACTCCTCCGTTGTAAGCTCGCAGGATACAGTTGCTTCTAGTCAAGGGTATTCGCGGCTGCAGCTTTTTGTAGATTGAGAATGGAAAGAGGTTGGCTTGCGATCCCGTGTCGACTTTCAAGGTTAGTGTCGTGTCCGCAACTTGAGCCTGGACCATCCAGTCACGGTCACGCGCTCTTCCAACGCTGTTGACAGATACGTCAAGGATGTCAAATTCAGCATCGCTGTCGTCGGCGCTCTTCACTTCCCGAACTTGTCGATAAACCTTGCAACGTACAGCAAAATGGTTCTGCCCTTGGCATTTCCTGCAAGTTTTGCCAAAAGCAGGACAGCTTCGCGGACCATGTGTACGCCCACACCTGCGGCACTTGAACGTTGCGGGCTGTTCGTCGCGCAGCTGCTGCTGCTGCTGCTGCTGCTGCTCCTGTCGTTTGACAGCGTGAATCTGTCTGTGTTCTCGAGACCAGATTTCGTTTTGCGCGGCAGTCATTTCCGCAGCCCTGCATACTTCTTCCGCTTTAGCCAAGGTCAACTTCTTATCCTGCAGCAGCTTTTGTCTTACTTTATCATCATTCGTTCCAAAAACTATCTGGTCACGTATGAACGACTCTGCCATAGTTCCAAAGTTGCAGGAGCGAGACATCTTCCTAAGCTCTCTGACAAACTGTTCTACGGGCTCACCTTGAGCTTGCACGCGTTGTCGAAACAGGTAGCGCTCATGCACTTCATTTAGCTGCTCTTCGCAGTAGGTGTCAAACTTGGCGATCACAGTCGCGTAACTTTCCCGGCTCTCTTCGTCACTGAAGGTGAAGTTGTTGTAAATTTCTAGTGCTTCGTCGCCTGCCACAGTTAGCAGTAAAGCAACCTTCGCGGCATCCTTTCGAGGTTGATTGCTGGGCTCGGAAGCAGCCAAGAAAAATTCAAACTTTTGTTTGAAAAGTTTCCATTGCTTACTGATCTCTCCGATGAAGTGCAGCGGCTCCGGTGGCTTGACAAGTTCCATGCTTCTTTACCGTGGATGAGCTTCGTGGCCGTGGCTTCCAACCACTTCTGACACCATGTATCGTTCGTTGTGTCGTCCAAGTAACCGCCGAGACCAGTTCCGAGCAAACGAAAGCCGCCTCAGCGTTTATTAGCGCTCGTTTTATACAGGCTCCGGGAAAAGGCACACAAGTGGCGAGCATGCGCCGATGATGCTGCACGCAGGCTCGCATCGCTTATCTACACGACACACACACAAGTGGCGAGCATGCGCCGATGATGCTGCAGGCAGGCTCGCATCGGTTATCTACACGATACACTCCTCACTTCGAGCCCGGTGAGAATCCGCACCAGGCATGGGAGGACTGGAAAGACGCCTATAACATCTACGAACTCGCATGTGAGTACGCCAGCAAGCCTCTCGCTACTCGCAAGGCCCTACTCCTCCTTGTTCTCAAGCCCCGCGGCCGCCGCGTCGCCCAGACATTCCCCCTTCAACCTCAGAGCGCCGACCGACGGCGCGCAGACGCCGGATCAAGTTGCGTACCTCCTCGAGCAGTTCGACGCTCTGTACAACCCATACAAAAACGTAATACAGGCGTCGGCTGTCTTCAACAGCATGCAACAAAAAGCAAACCAACCGTTCAACGGCTTTGTAACTGACCTCCGGAGGCAAGCAGAAAAATGCGACTTTGGAGAAAAAGCAGAGAGGCTCATAGGGGACCGCATCGTTGTCGGAATTAGAGAAGCAGCATTGATGAAGCGACTTTTCCGTGAACGGGACCTCACGCTTGACAAGATAATTACAACGTGCAAAGCAGCACAGATTTTTAAGAAGCACGTAAAAGACCTGCAAAAGCCCAACCTTGAAGTGCAAGCCATAAACAATCAGAAAAGATGGAACTCGTCAAAACAACCAGCTTCGAGGACCCCGCATTCCATCCCGCAGCAGAAGCAGCAACGCGAATGCTCGCGCTGTGGAACAACGCACAAGCCGCACGCCTGCCCCGCTTGCGGTCACAACTGTTACGCCTGCGGCAAATTCGGGCATTTTTCAAGCATGTGTAAACAACGCCAACGAGGCAGCAACTCCTCAAGTCAGCGAATCGGGCTCCTTGAAGGACCTCAGCAGCAGGATCAGCAACAAGAATTCTTCCTGGAGAGCCTCGATCTCCTCAACATAAACAGTGCCTCAGAATGGTTCGAAACAGTCTGCGTGAATGGTCACAGCGTCGGGTTCAAGTTGGACACCGGCTAGAACGTGAACATCATACCCATGCATCAAATCAGAAACTGGCGTATGCAACCAGACATGAAGCCGACGCATGCACGATTGACGACGTACAGCGGGCAGGAACTTCCTATATGTGCTGAATGCCAACTGCAATGTTCAGCGGGCGAAAACTCTTGCATCTTGAATTTCCTCGTCGTTAAACAGCCACTAAAGCCAATCTTAGGCGCCGACGCATGCAAGGCATTGCAGCTCATCAAACATGTACAGCCGCAGCGAACAACTGTAGCTGCATGCACAGCAACCAAGACCATAAAGGAACGTGCTCGACGACTTTTCTGATGTACTTGAAGGCACTGGGAAATTGCCTGGGGTGTGCTCTATACAATTGAAAGAAGGAGTGATTCCTACAGTGTCAGCTCCACGCCGAGTACCCTGCGCAATAGAGCATAAAGTGAAGGCCGAACTGCAACGGATGGAAGAGAACGGCATCATAATGAAGGTGACAGAGCCTTCCGAGTGGGTTCACCCAGTTGTCATTATTCACAAAAAAGATGGCAACGTAAGGCTGTGTTTGGACCCTCGCAACCTTAACGCAGCTGTGAAAAGACAGCATTATCAGGTTCTAGTCCCTGAAGAGTTGTTCGCAACGCTGAATGGTGCAAAGATTTTCTCTGTTCTCGATGCTAAAAGTGCATTCTACCAGCCGGTCCTAGACGAGCCAAGCTCGCGCTTGTGCACTTTCACGACGCCCTGGGGACGCTATCGCTTCCTTCGGGGGTTCTATTTGGCCTTGCAACAGCTCCTGAACTTTTCCAGCAAGCCATAGACAGGGTGTTTGAGCAGCAACTAATTGCCAAGCCCTATTTTGACGACATCCTTGTGGCATCAAGAAACCTTGAAGAACATGCGGGCGACCTGAGACAGGTGCTGACCATCGCCAGAGCCAACAACCTAAACCTTAAAAAGGAAAAGCTCCAGCTGGCTTTGACGTCCATTACATATACCTTGGACACCAACTATCATCCCATGGGATTGCTCCAGATCCAACAAAGGTGACAGCCATCGAGTCTATGCCACTGCCAACAAACAAGCAAGAACTGCAGAGATTTCTTGGAATGGTTACCTACTTGACGAAATTCATTGCCAACTTTCGGAACTCACACGTGAACTACTGAAGATGGATGTTCACTGGCACTGGACGCAACAACATACCGACATCGTCAAGCTCGTGAAGTCAAGGTTGATTACGGCACCCGTTCTTCGCTATTTTGATCCATCAAAGCCCGTGACAATTTCTACGGACGCCAGCTCCTACGCAATGGGATCAGTCTTACTGCAAGAAGGCAGACCCGTGGCCTACGCTTCAGCAGCTCTCACAGCCACCCAGAAGCAGTATGCGCAAATCGAGAAAGAACTGCTAGCCGTCGTGTTTGCGTGTGAAAGATTTCATTACCACACGTTCGCACGAGAAGTGACCATACAGTCGGATCACAAACCTCTGATTGGCCTACAGAATAAGGACCTGAACAAAACGTCACCCCGACTTCAAAGGCTACTACTGCGCCTCCAGCGGTACAATGTGACTCTGACTTACGTTCCGGGAAAACAACTAGCAGTTGCAGATGCCTTATCAAGAGCTCCCGATGGGTCAACAAGAATGGAAACAGTAGATCACGACCCCGGACTTGACGTTTCAAGTTTGGTTCAAGCAACCCCTAGCAGACTTCGCGAGATCGCTGAGGAGACATCACGAGATTCGACTCTTCAAACAGTAGCCAAATACATCAAAGAAGGATGGCCTCAAAAACTCGCACAGGTAGACAACAAAGTCAAACCATTCTACCATGTGAGAAGCGAGCTCTACAAAACGGAAGGCTTCTTGTGCTACGGCCAACGCTTGGTTATACCAGCCGCATGCCATGCAAATGTGCTTCGCACGCTCCACCAAGCACACCGCGGAATCGTTGCGTGCAAGGGTTTGGCAAGCCAGAGTGTGTATTGGCCAACTCTAAACCAGGACATCGAGACTTCGATCAAGAGCTGCTACATACGTCAATCACATCAAATTGGCATTCCGCACCAGCCTCTATTGGACCGATCCTTTCCTGGTCGACCTTGGCAACAACTCGCCATGGACTTCTTCCATCTGCAGGGAAAGACATACCTGCTGATTGTCGATTATTTTTCCAAGTATGCAGAGGTTCGGCAGATGAGAACAACCACAGCAAGTTCGCTGATACAAGTACTGAAGGAAACATTTGCCAGGTTTAGCATTCCCGCGACAATCGTATCTGATCAGGGACTACCCTTCGACAGCGAAGAGCTTAGAAAGTTCTTCCGTGAGTGGGACGTGATACACCAGCCGTCTTCTCCCTTGTACCCCCGTAGAATGGTCAAGCGGAAAGAACAATACAGACCATCAAGGCTATGATGACTAAAGCAGCCGAGGAAGACAACAACCTGGAAGTAGTGCTCCTCAACTACCGCTGCACACCAATACTAGGAGCAAAATCACCGGCTGAGCTCCTGATGGGTAGAAAGCTTCGCACATTGCTACCAACACTACCAAGTGCCTTGAAACCAAGCTTTCCAACTGAGGCTCACCATAATCTTCTGCAAGAAAGGCAGAAACAACAACACAAGCATGCTGACCTGCACACAAGAAACCTTCCTCCGCTTGTTCCTGGCCAACCCGTATGGCTCCGAAATAGCCGCAACTGCACAAAAGCCACCGTGGTAAATGTGGGCCCAGAGCCTAGAAGGTAAACCGTGAAAACAGACACCGGAGGCATTTTTGTAAGAAATCGAATCCACCTGCGACCTCGAACGGCGGAACGTCCTACTGGCCAAACTTCGCCGGAAGAATACGAGATAATCGACTCAAGCACTCCTCAACAGAACCCAGAATATCCGGTCCTTCCTCCCCAACCACTTCAAGTACCTCCTCGCCCACCTCATACTACTCGATCGTGACTCTGCGACATGTTCGGCTGCAAACAAATTTCACCGTCAATAAAGTCTAAAATCGCACCACACTCGCGCAAAAAGTTAGCACCCAAGATAACGTCATGCGTGACACGTCTCAATACAACGAATTCTGTCCTATAGCACTCGCCACCAATTACAACTGAAACTGAGCACAAGCCAACCGGAACTAAAGTTTCACCCCCAACTCCACAAAACGTAGTGCTTTTGTTACACAGAAACATAACTTTCTGTCGAAGGCGGTTCATAAATGAAAGGCTCATAACTGACACAGCGGCACCAGTGTCAACCAAAGCATCCGTTTTAACATTGTCTACACACACTGACAGATTGTTCTTTAGCATGACGATAGGTAGCGGTATGCGTGAAATGGACCGTCCGGCGACCTTACCACCACCGGTCACACCACCTAGTTTCCCAGCGGTGGAGAAACAAAGCGGCGACTTGGGGATGGCGAACGGGGTTGTCGCTGCGATTGGGGAGTGATGCTGCGATCGGACACAGGGGAGTCATTCCGTGCGTAGCGTTGAGGGGAAGAGGCCGATAGAAGGTAGCGGGTGGCTGCTGCTCCTACTGGGCACCATTCGTGAAGCGCAGTACTCGTTGGACAGGGGGTCGGGTAATTTGAAGACGCGGACAAAAGCGGAAGGTATGTTCGCTTCCCCCACAGCCTTCACATACGGGTGGCTGGCGGCTGTGGTAATTCACTTCAGGATCCCTTGGAGGCCGAGATGGGGCGACAAAAGCGCAAGGAGGAGCACCACGAGGCACTTCATCCGGATGGGCTGGACGCTGCTGGAAATAAGAGTGCGATATTGGCTGCAGAGTCCGCTCCACGCGGTTGGTGTAAGATAGTTCGCTGTTCTTTTGTGCAGCCCATTGCACGCGTTGTTGCCATGATGATACGCACCTCGATGTCGAGTGGTAAGGTGCATCGAAATTTATACGTTGCCGCTGAATATCCAGCTCCTCGCGTATAATCCTCCTGAACATAGAAGCGATGCCTCCAGCCTCCGGAATGTCGATACCGGCAACAGTTGTCACATAGAAAGACGGCCAAATTTGGGCGCTATCCGACGTGCCTTTAACGCCTGAAATGCCCGGCACTGCTTGATGTCATCTGCTACTATGGCAAGGGTGTCCCGCGAAATAAGGAAGTTGTACACATCCTCAGTAATGCCCTTGAGAAGGTGCCCTATCTTGACTTCTACTGACATCTGCCGGTTTACAATGCGACCAAGTTTCAATATTTCCTCGACGTAACGTGTGCGTGTCTCACCGGGCAGCTGGGCTCTATGGGAAAGCTGATGCTCAGCGCGTTCCTTCTTCGCAAGGGTATCCCCAAAGGACTTCGCAATTTCTTAAACGAATCGGTCCCAAGTCATCAGAGGAAGACAACAACATTTAGAGGCGTGTGATTTAGTTCCAGTGGTTGTACTTGCTGCATCTTTCGTAATGTTGGTGGTAGTAGAAACATATTATTGCCATTGAACAAACAGTGGGGGAGAAGCCCCCTGCATGGCACTTAGGTAATTTCTTAAACGAATCGGTCCCAGGTCATCAGAGGAAGACAACAACATTATAGAGGCGTGCGATTTAGTTCCAGCGGTTGTACTTGCTGCATCTTTCGTAATGTCGGTGGTAGCAGAAACATATTATTGCCATTGAACAAACAGTGGGGGAGAAGCCCCCTGCATGGCACTTAGGTGCTCCCTTACTATGTGGGAGACACCCTTATAAAGCAAAAGAAAGTCCTTGAAGAGAAATCCTCCTCATAGCACTGGAGATAATCTTCCGTTCTTGACTTGAAGCGCTCTTCATGAGAGACTCCCAGTAGGACTCTGCGACGTTTGGTGATGGGGGATGAGGAAAGGTGGGGCATGTAAGAAGGTTGTGTATGAAGTGTCCTGGTTTGCCGCCGAGTCTGCATGATGAGGAAACTTGGTCTGGATATCGGGCATTTAGAAGTGTAGGGTATGGAGCCGTCCGAGTCTGCAAACTTCGCCTGCGTTATGGTGAGAGAGGGGGCTGGGGGTGTATATTCCCTTCGTTTGTCCCGGTACTACAAGAGAATATCACGGAACAAGAGAAGGCGCTCCCTGGCCTGTAGAGAGGGCTCCGTTTCACTAGCCCGGAATGTAAGACCTCGGGCTAGGGAATTAACCTCTTCGTTGCCAGGGAGGCCAGCATGTGCGGGCGTCCAAATGAGGCTTATGGTGTGCCGGGGCTGCCAGAAGCGTAATATGCGGGCAGCGGTGCGGGATGTATAGCCGTTGGCATAATTTAGAATCGCAGATCTGGAGTCAGAGATAATTTTTGTGGCAGATGTAGAGATGAGAGCAAGCGCGATGGCTGCCTCCTCTGCCTCTGTGGTAGAATTGGTGATTATAGAGCTGGAAGTAAGCAGCTTTGCTTGATTGTCGGCTACAGCCAGGACCATACGGGAGCCTGACGTATATTCTGCTGCGTTCACGTAGACCACCTCTTGGTCCTCGCTATATTGTCTGTGAAGGGCATGAGCCCTGGCTATTCTGCGGTCCTGGTCTCGCTCAGGGTGCATGGTTTTAGGGATTGGAGGTATGATGAGATTAGAGCGGAGGTTAGAAGAAAGGGTACACCGTCAATGGGGTGTGTAACTGGACTTAGGTTTAAGTGGGATAATAAGGTGCGGCCAGCCGCCGAGTTGGATAGGCGGGCTATTTGTGCCGTTAATGTAGCTTCTCAAAGTTCCTCGAAAGTGCTGTGTACACCAAGTTTATGGAGTCGGGCATTAGATCTCCGGGCGGGAAGTCGTAGAGCCGTTTTCGCGCAACTTCGTAGGAGCGCGTTCACCCGGTCTCTCTCTTTTTGTTTGAGGGGGAAGTATGGGAGGGAATATGTGGCGCGGCTTATAATGTAAGCCTAAGTGCGACGAAGTGTGTTTCGCTCCCGTAAGCCAGCCCGACGGTTGGCTATATGGCGAATCAGTCGGGTGGCCTGTTGACTTTGTGTATGGAGAGCCTTTATGAATTTTCCGTGCGCACCATGGGAGTGAAGAACTAGACCCAGCACACGGATTATGGATACTAGTCAGATCAAATGGGTACCTAGCTTCATGGAAATAGGCGGGCTGCCTGAATCGTATTGTTTGGAGTGGTAGAGAAAGAGTTCTGATTTTGAAGGGGAGCAAGTTAGGCCATGTTCCCTTACATAGGTGTCGATGGTGTTTAGTGCCAATTGTAGATGTCCCTCTATTTTGGCATCACTGCCGCGGTTAGCCCAGACAATGATATCGTTGGCGTAGAGGCTGAAATGAATGTCGGGGATTTGGGCTAATTTTTTGGGTAGGTGGAGAAGGGCTATGTTGAATAGTATAGGGGAGAGGACGGCGCCCTGGGGCGTACCTCGTGCACCTAGCGTGATCTCTAGAAGGCAGTGGTCGCCAAAGGTAAGTGTGGCTGTGCGCTGGCTGAGGAAGTCTCGGACGTAATTATACAACTTGGCGCCGACTCCGAGGATTGTAAGATTCTGAAGGATTGCTGAATGTGTACCATTATCTCGCTTTGGTAAGATCCACACCTAGTATGGCTTTGGAGTAATAGGTTTGACAGTCGAAAATAGGATGCTTTAGCTGTAAGAAGACATCCTGTGTACAAAGACCAGGACGAAATCCAAACATGCAGGTGAGCATGAGATTTTTGCCTTCTAGATATTGAGAAATTCTGGTCTGGAGTACATGCTCCATTATTTTACCGATCGAAGAGGTGAGAGAGATGGGCCTAAGGTTTGAAATTAGCAGAGGTTTCCGAGGTTTTAATATAAACACAACTTTGGCCTCTTTCCATTGCGGTGGGAGGGTGCCCCGTTGCCAGCACTCGTTAAAGTATTCAGTAAGGCATGCAATAGATTGGGAATCAAGATTCCGGAGTGCCTTATGCACTCCATCTGGACCGGGGGCTGAAGATGTGTTAAGCCTCTGAAGCTCAGCCTGCACCTCTGATACTGTGATTGGTTGGTCGAGGAAGTCGTAAAGGGCCCTCAATAGTCGTGGTGTATTATAGAAGGGTACTTGGGAAGTAGTGATAGCGTAGTTCTGGGAGACGTTGCAGTGGAGGTGTATCGCAAGTATGTATTAGTCTAGTGAGGTTATCTCGTTGGGTTGTCTTAGTCTTACTAGAGTCTAATAAGTGCCTAAAAAGGTTCCAAGTCTGAGATATACTCATATTTCCATCTATCTTGTTGCATAGCGATTCCCAATTCTGTCGTGAAAGAGTCGCTGTATGTGTCTCTATCTCTCTGTTGAGACGGGCAAGGCGGCGTCTAAGTGTCGGGCTCCAACGCTGCCTTTTCCAGCGTCGTTCTAGACCGCCTTTAGCCTCCCATAACTGCAGGAGGCGGGCGTAAACCGTGTCGCTTGGGCAGTCATCTAGCAGGGGACAAGTTACTGATTGGACATCTCTTTGTAGTTGTTTGGACCATTCGGTTATATCATTAATGGGGGCGTAGGCTCGGGCTGCTCTACACGTTCGGAAAGAATCCCACTTTGTGAAAGTTGAATCCCTGGGAGGTCTACAGGGCAGGTGAATGTCTAGAAGAATTTCTATGATGAAATGATCGCTTCATAGATTATCTTGTGTATTGCACCAAGACGCGAGAGGGAGACGATGTGCGAAAGTAAGATCTGGTGCAGTGTCTCTACAGACACTGGTTCCCGTGCGGGTAGGAAAATTAGGGTCAGTGAGAAGATAGCGACGGTTTGTTGCGCGGCTAACCACACGCGATGTCCTTTAGGTGTGTCATGCGGGTTACCCCAGGTTTTATGTGGAGCGTTAAAGTCTCCAGCAACGAGTAAGAGACGCTTGTTAGCTACGCGCTTCGCAAGCATAAATAGCCGTTCATAGTTGTTTTTATAGCACTTAGGATCACTTTATACATTTAAGATAAAAACTCTTCGCTCGAGTGTGTTGTAGCACAAGTTCGATTACAAGATTATCAATGTCGCTAATCGCTAGGGGATGTGAGATGGTGGTGAGAGAGCGATTAACTAAAAAGGCTACTCGAGAGAGAGCAGGAGATGTAGGCAGAATGGATGCATAGCCGCGGAGGGTGAGTGGGTTGGAGGGTTCCTGTAAAGCAAGGATGTCAGGTCCCGTAGCGCAGGACAGCAGTTGGTGGACTACATGACGCTTCTGGCCAAAGCCCCGGCAGTTCCACTGCCAAACAGTAAGATTACGGTTTCGATATGCCATCATGAGAACATATCGGAGGAGTAGTCGAAACGGTGGGGTGGGATTCCTGAGCTATAGCAGGGAGAGGATTTTCCTGTCCTCCTGCTGTTTTGGGTTTCTTGCGCTTTGGAAGACGGGTTGCGTAATTATTGAGCCGAGACTCAACATCTATATAGCGATCAGATAATTCTTGGGTTAGGACATCTAATCTATGATTAAGAACAGCACTGCCTTGCGTTATGCGGATTACCGCATCTTTGAGTGTTGCACATTCCTGATTGATGTGAGTTATATCTTCCTGCAATTTTGCCTCAAATCCAGCAGCCAATGACTCAAGTATGGCTGGCAAGCCATCTAGGGAGCTGGAGGTGGAGGGAGGGGTCGTTATACACGGACTAGTGTTTGTAGGGGGTTCCGTGTCAGCTTCCATTGGTAGTGAATCAGGAGGGGAATTAGCGTTTGAGATTTTGGACAAGGTATCGACGGCAGATAAGTTAGGTGAGCAAGACTGAGATATAGTAGTGGGGGAAGGAGAAACTGGAGATGCAGTGGCGATGGCACTTATCTGGGCTCCAGTCTGGCGATGTGTTGACGAAGGGCGGCGGCTTCTACTCACGCGGCTGTAGCTTCCGCTTTCACTGCCGCTGCCTCTTCCTGAGATTTCGCAAGAGCGTGGTGTAGACTGGTAGTCGGTGTCGCGGATGTTTGATTGGGTGAAGAGGCAGAGGAGTTCCAGGCTTGTTTTAGCGGCGCTGCCCAGGCCTGCTTATGCTGGTTGGGCTGGTTGAGTTCGGACAACTGGGGAAACTGGTCCTTGGGTGCATTCGATTCTTGTAGCTGCGTTCATTGCTGGCTTGATTGCTTGCGTGGCTGATGAAGGCTGCGTCCTTTATACGATCCCGTGCCGGTAAGGTGAGGACCCTCGCACAGAATGCACTTGGGTGTACAAGGCTGGTCTTGCGGATGCTGCGTTCCACAGCGGGGACAGAGATTGTTCTTGGGGCTTATGCATACGTCATGACGGTGACCCGCCTGTCTACAGTTAGTGCAGGCGTCCGGGCTGCCGCGGTATGGGGTGCAGCGATGGATGACTCTCATGTACTTAATGGGCGTCGTCGTAGGCGTTTGTGATGACACCTCTGGTAGCACCAGGTGAGGGTGCCACGTAGGCCGCGCATGGTTAGGCTCACTCTCCAATTGTGAGAAAGGTCAATGTCTTGAGTGTATCGGCTCTTGGGATGTGTGTCGTTGCCACGGTGAACGTATTGTTGGTCGGGTGAATGCGCAGACAGAAGTCCTCTGGTAGTATAATTTTGAGCTCGGTCTGCACTGCTTTCCAGAGTCGAGGCGTTGGAATTTATCTAAGTATCAGTTCACCGCGCGGTCGAACGACTACTCGAACAGCGTTGGGCGTCTTGCTGCTGCCGGTTGGGGTCGCACCTCCATGAAACGCTTGCCGAGCGTTCAGGGTATGTGCCTCGCTGGTAGCTTTGTCGGAGTGGCGAGGTAGGCTCGTTGACGTGGCTGGTCTTGAGGCGTAGGCTTTGTATATAACTGGCGTCCAGTCTCCAGACTCGAGCTCTTCTGCGGTTACGGTGTGACCTTCAACCGTTACTGCCATGGTAACGGCCGGTGTCACCGTCACTGTCGGCGAGGTATCGAAGCTGGGTTAGGTTTAGCTCGGCGGCTCAGCGTTTCAGTCTAATAATCACTTAGATGGCCAAACGTCGCCCAGCATGGGCGGTCTCCTTGTTTTCCTTGGACGCTTATGTTCTTTCCGAGCAGTTAAGTATCGGAGCCATTCCTTAACGTCATTTTCGGGCTCACCGTGGAACGTACGCGGCTCTCGCTGGTGGGGAAAAGCAGTCGTCTCTTCAGGTCACTGCTCTGAGTCTGCGTCGTGCGGGTGGTGGCCATTGAAAGGTACTGTTGAGGAGATAAAGGTGAAAAACCTGCTACGCGATGGCTGCGACGAGGTACTGGTGGATCCAGAACGTTTTTACCCAGCGTCTAGCACCAAATGTAACGGATGAAATGGTTTTAATACAGGTGAACTTCGTATGAAGGACGGACGCACACGGCTCAAAAAACCCGGATCAGCTTGGTGCGCCTCGCTTCCTCCGCTTCTTCTTCTTCTTCTGCTCGCTACGCGGCGTAACAATATATATAGCACTGTACAGATTTTCTGTCCCCCTTACGCAATGCCTAATGGGCCTGTAGTATTTGAAAGAAAGAAATAAATAAAAATAAGGCCCACGACTACGGAGACAGAACGATGCTCGAATAAGGTGGAAAATTGGACACCGTAACTATTGTTCAGCCAATTTTACTTGACATGGATTTCTACTGTCAAGTTTTACGTTAACTGAAATGTTACAGCACCCTCAACCATCTCATCATAGCTCCGTTCTGGCTCCATCGTCGTTAGCAGTCTTTCGTCGCACGTCATGTAAACGCATTCTGGGGCTTATTTGCGCTGGCACGTTTCTGCAAAAAAAGGACTATCACGTTATTTTGGCAAGCACATGGACGAGAATTACATGGCTTGAGGTATTTCACTAAGGGCATAAAAAGTGAAGTTGTGCTGCATCGAAAGCCAGACTTTACTAACACACGATTAGATACATAGAGGCGTCACGACAATGCAAATCTTGAACCGCAGGAAGGCGACCACCCTTCATTCATCTGTCATGGTCTTCATGTAATCCTCGTGATAACAAAATGACCTGAGCGTAGGTCTGTACACGAGACGCGGTAAGATTATAGAATGGAGATAGAAGGGAGATATCAGTGTCAAAGAACAAAAAATACAACGGGATAACTGTACCGATATCGTTAGAACACTTAGCTGAAAGAGCTTAGGTAAGGAATTTAGGTGGGGATTGTTACTATTTAAATTAATGCCTCTGAGATGTGAAAAAAACTGAGATACAGCTTCACACCCTACAATTAATATCTCGCCATGTACGCGATTTCTTTGTTTTACTCACGCTTCATTTGTCGCTGAGAGGAACCAATGTGATGCTAAAAATTCACAACTTAAGCATTTAACATATCTATGACAAAGATCCCACTGACAGAAAGAATGACAGCCCTATGTTACCAGCTAAAGCACATTCAGCGAACGTTGGTGCGGCAATGCGACGCAATAAGCAAACAACGCCGCAAAATGAGCTTTGCGCACAGAGACCCGACTCTTGAGGACAATAAATCTCACCTCACCGTTCAATTAAAATAGATACAGCGAGACGCCGTTCGTGCAGAAGTGTATCCGTAAAATTCTCCACTTTAGCGACGTGCCTGGGAGACCGTGACACAGCATTGTCGCATCGCCCGAAAATGCGCCCACGCAGCGGCATTTAGTTTCTCAACGAGCACGCACGGTCTTCGTCTTGCTGTAGGGTGTAGGCTATTGGCTCCGAGATCGAACAGAGTCGCCACCTAGCTGCATAGAGGCGAACCCTACCCAGTGTGGATGCATGTTCGCGTCACATGCCAGCCCGCAATGATTTACGTACGCGCGTGCGACATGTACAAGTGCTTTTTGTTTATTTTCGCGGTTCCTGTACACTTTTGCTTACCTATCTGCCTCTTGCAAAAGAAATATGAACAGGCTATTTATTACCCCCCACTCCATTAAAAAAAAAAAAGAAAATCTTCTCCATATCGAGTATGTCACGCTTTTGGAAAGGACATTATCAGTCGCGGTCTTCGGCGCTTAAAGTTATTTGACAAGCGCTGCAAAGCAGAGCAGGTTGCTGCCATCAATACAACTTAATGGATAGAACACTGGCTAAAATATGTCATGAGATTATGGTGGAGATGAAAAGATCCTGCCTCATATACTACAATACTACAATACTACAGCACTACAATATCAAAAAAAGAGGCTTGCAAATTTAATTTGCCATTAAAAATTGCATAAAAACAACCCGAAGCGCTAACTAGCGGAGAAACCCTAGTACATTCAGTGTAGCCCCCCACGTGAATGCATGTCAGCAAAATACCGCTGATTTTCGTAACTACACATTGTTCATTTTCCTTCCAGGAGTGCTTGTCATACAAAAATTTATTATATTTTGCGCTCTCTCCAGCGCGTCCTAAAATAAAAACCACCCCTGCTTTCATTCATTGATTTATTCATAAACTTTTATTCATGAGAATGACTTGAGGCATAGAGAGGAAGGGGGTGGGTTAGGGGAGGTTGAGGGCGCCATACTCCCACATGAAGTCTAGCAGGGCACTAAGCTTGCGCTTGGCATTGGTATTGGGGGCTGTCCAGTCTTCGTAACTCTAAATGTGGTGAGCAGATGTGTAGCGTGCGTGGAGGCCAGGCATGCCAGGACCTGTCCAGATCAGGTGCTGCAGGTCAACGGAGTCAGCAGGGCAGTTGGGGCAGCTGATCTTGGTTCGGCGCCATTGACTCTTGTCGGGTGTGTACACTGCACCAGCTCGCGCCTTGTGAGTTAGAACTTGAGCAGGACGAGAGAGGCCGGAAGGAATCGGAGGAGTAATATCGGCGACAAGGTCCCGCAACAAAACCCTCCGCTCATGTTTAAGCCGCGTGATGACAGAGTCCGCTATGATGAAAGAGACGGGATAACTGTAAGGGTGATTCGAGTTGGGCGGGCCCATATCAAGGCTATGCCAGCGGGCTTCCTCGAGTTGCGCGCCAGCGGCCTCGTGGGCCGTTGTGTTCCCAGTTCCTTGTGCGGGATGTCCAGGTGTCCAATAAATTCGTACCGAGACTTGCGAGGTCTCTCGCAGGTAGCTTTCGCACCGCGAGAGGTATGCTTTCAGGTTTTGCCGCTAGATGGCGCCTCAGTGTTCCCACCAGGCGCCACCTCCCCTACCATCACATCACCAAAACCCAACTCAATAAACTTAACGTCCTACACCGCTCAGCCGTTAAAGCAGCCCTCCATTTACCTCGTCATACCAGTACAATTAGGCTCCTTCAATTAGGCATTCATACCAATGTTGAGGAGATCATAGAGGCGCACCTCTCCAGCCAGCAACGTCGACTCCGCACAACATCTACAGGCACTCATCTCTTGCGCTCAATGGGCTACAATACCCCTGATCCCTCACCTCATACTCATATACCCATCCCTCCGCATCTGCGGAGCCTCCTCGAGCTCAAACCCCTCCCACAAAATATGGATCCCGAACACCACAAAGGTCGTCGCGCAGCCCGTGCCTCATATTTTTCCAAACAGTACTCCACACGCCAAGACATCATCTACACGGATGCTTCACACAATCCGGACATTCCACACATCTGCACTGCTGTATTCACGGACATTCGCCGCTCAACATTCAATGCCGCCTCCATCCACTGCACTAGCATCGCCGAGGCCGAATGCTTGGCCATTACACTTGCAATTGCACACATCAGTCAGTTGCAGACTCAGCACACCACAATATGCACAGACTCCCAAACAGCATACAGATATCTACTGCGAGGAACCCTCCCACACTCATCTGCTAAAATATTATCTACTCTACCTACCCCTCCCGATACCATCACCATCACATGGGTTCCTGGGCATGAGGACATCCTCGGAAATGAGCGCGCTCATGCGTTTGCCCGAGAACTAAGCTTCCGGGCGCCGGTGGATGTCCTCCCCAAACCTTCATTATACACCACCATCGAACCTCTTGACTACACTACAATTGTTCAGTACTATCGTCGCTGCCGTGCCACGTTCCCGCCACCACATCCCACGCTTTCTCACATCGACAGCACGTACTGGCGACAACTCCAAACACATTCGTTTCCATCTCCTCAATTTGCCCACATATTTCACCCCACGGACTTCCCACCGTACTGCACCACATGCAACGCCACCCCACCCACTCTCTATCATTACTTATGGGAATGCCCACATCCAATCCGCGTTCCTCCCGTCAAAAACCCCACCCCCTCCTCCTGGGAGGCTGCCCTTCTAGCCACGCAACCTGCAGATCAGTTACGGCTGGTCGAGCGGGCTAAGCTAGAAGGAACAGCCAGAGGGCTCCTGGACTAAGAGGTCCTCCTGGGAGGGTTTACATTTTTTTTTTAATAAAGCTTTTTCCTCCTCCTCCTCCTCAGTGTTCCCAATTTGGTTTCGTTAACCAATCTAAATCAACAATTAAGATATAGGGAGAACAATGAGCATGATACCTACTGCTACCACCCCGTTTCAAAGGGGACGCTCCTATATTCTATCCATCCAGCCATCCATCCATCCATTTCGTGAATGAATCAGAATCAGAATTTATTCAATGCAAAGACGAATACAAAGATTTGGTAAATACAGGAGGAGGTCCCAAAGCCAATGGCTGTACAGGGGACCTCGTTTTACAGGTATGCAAAACAAAAATGATTCAGTACAAACAACACGGGTGGAAACTGCAACTGTTACGTAATATAAATGTAGAACACAAAGAAATACAACACGTCGTAAATATAAACAGAACATAAATTGGGAACATGTTATATAAATTTAAAACAGAGGAAAATATTTAATGTGGGATAAGTATTTCTTATCAATGAGAAAAAAAATATATTTAACGCAATAGCAAAAAAAGTACGAAAACTACGCTTAAAAGCATGAATGTTAGATGATTGTTTTATTGTGAACGGTAATGAATTGCACAGAAATGAGGCAGAGAAATTAACTGTGGATTTGCCGTAATTGGTTCTGAGTTTTTGAAGTAAAAAAATGTTTTGGCATGAGAACCGAGTAAAACTACGTCGCGGGAACTGGGTACTGTGAATTATTGAAATGGGAAGTGATCCATTTATGAATTTAAATATGAGGATGTCAATAGAATAATGAAACATGTATGACACTCCAAGGATGTTATGAGCTTACAGAGAACACTGCCGCCGTCTATTAGCCTAGGCACACAAGGTATTTGCAGCTGCGCATTTCACTGGTCCTGCACTATAGTATGGTTTGGCAATGGAAGCAGAGGCAAGAAAATATTGTGAAGCTCAACACGGTACAAGTCACTCAATTCGACGTCGCAGTACGCTGACAATCCATGGCCGGTATGCTCCTTTGTATCTTGAAGTATGTAAGCTTGTTGCTCCGCTAAGCAAAATGTACGCACTTTCAGATCAAAATGGTTCAAGTAGTCTTGCTTGAAATGAAATGCACCTACCGCAGAACTGAAACTGACAGACAGGCCCTTATTGAAGTACCTGTGTGGCAAAAGACGAAGATGCATTTACCAGTACTCCACAGTTACAAGTATTTTTTTCAGATCCAAGAAGTGCTGCTTCTATGTATATTTAAATCTGGGCTTTCTTACAAATATTGGGATAACATTCAGCAGTCAAAGTCGTGCTAGCTTTACTGCGTACATTTCTTGAAGGCAGTATTCTAGTGCAGAAAATTTAATTTGCAGAAAAGATCCCACAGCAAGATGCCCTTTCAGGGCTACGTCTAAACAAACTTTTACTGCCTGCAGAAACATTTTATTCACACTATTTACAGTGGCTTCACAAGTCATTCTGGACAGTTGCATGTGCATTTCAAACAGAAACCTATGTTTCATTTACTACCTTTACCTTGCATACAAATGTTTTCCAGTTAGTTACAGCTGCAATAAGCATTAAAATTTGAATATTTGAGTAATCAGTGCAATCATTCATTGCAAATATTCCAGGCTTGATATTGCCACGTGCCTAGCGCCGCGCGACAGCCGTGCTTGGCGCCGACGACGACGAAGCGGTTGTTGTTGGCACGAGCGGCGCGCTGGTGCTGGACTCTGTGATCGGAACGACAAGCGACCTTATTATCTGGTCCTCGGCTACGTGTACCTTCACGGCTCCCTGTGACTTCAGTCGTGACACTGGTGGAAGTGCCATCGATGATCCCTTCTCCTGCGGACGATCCTACGCGGCCGCCTCTCGTGACCACTCCTGTTCATTGTACCAGCCGACGGCTCCGAGGCTTGCCCCCCGAGGACTTCGCTCTTGACGAAGAGACCCTAGCTGTGGCAACGACACCGCCCGCCCCTACCATGACTGTCCCTTCTACCCCTTCGTCCTGTCTCATCCTTCAGACCCCACGTACCCCTAAACCATTTCACGGTGAGCATTTTGAAGACGCCGAGGACTGGCTAGCTCACTACGAAAGGGTCGCGACGTTTAACGGCTGGGACGACGCTGCGAAAATACGGAACGTCTACTTCAGCCTTGAAGACGCTGCTCGGACATGGTTTGAGAACCGCGAGGCCACATTCTCTACGTGGCCGGCCTTCCGAAGCCAGCTCCTCGGTACGTACGCCAACAGTGACCGCCGAGAGAATGCCGAGCGTGCCCTGACCTCTCGGGATCAGCGTCAGAACGAAGGGGTCGCAATGTACGTTGAAGACGTCATGCACCTTTGCCATCGCGCCAACCCGTCCATGAGTGAGGAGAAGGTGCGGCACCTGATGCACGGCGTCAAAGAACAGATTTTTTCCGGCCTCGTGCGGAACCCGCCCACCACCGTCACGGCGTTTCTGGCTGAAGCTGTGATCATGGAGAAACTGCTACAGCAGCGATGCAGCCAGTACGCTCGGCCGCTAAATTCCATCTCCACACTACCACCGTCTGACCGAACCGACTACAATCCCAGGGCAGATATGAGCTCCCTTCGCGACCTCATTCGCACCGTGGTTCGCGAGGAGCTCCAGCAACTTCATGGATCATTTACTCCTGGCGCGGCTTCCCTGGCCAGCATCATCCGTGAGGAGGTCCAGAACGCACTCACGCCACCGACAAGTACAGTCGTTCCACCACCACCCCCGGGCCTCACCCAGCGGATGACTTATGCTGATAATATTATTAATGACAGTAACCGCATAAAAGATGTTACCCACATATCCAGTCAATTCACGTAGAATTAAATATCATCAGTCATTATATTACTCTTTAAATGAATGCATACTGCAGTTTATTCATAAGCAACATTTATTTCCAAGTAAACTGTCGACTTATTGCAAAAGATGGTATTACTAATCTTGCTTGCTGTGTATCAAGACTAGTCCTAATCCATAGAAAGCCTCTTCCAAGCTCTAAAAGTGACAATAATTTGCCCTAAACAGTGCTTAAGGCATGTGTGGTCCCACATTCAAAACTCGCAATGAATTCAACACATCTGGATCTAAGAGAATTGAGTATTTCAGAGCATATTGTTCTTCGCAGTTAGAAAAATCACAGGTTATGCTTTTGCTCGGTGGAATTAGTGTTCCGGGTTCAGGGCCCTCAATAACTCTATACATGGGGTAGTGTTTACGAATGCTAGCATGATTTGTTTTACAGCCAATGACGATAGCCGGTATACCTAGTTTTCTGTAGCTGATTACAGGTTAAAGATGTGATCAGGAAATCCAAGAATGTGTTTAGCTGTGAATAGAAAACAATGTGACTAGAAAGAAAAAAGGAAAAGCTTTGTTCTAACTTTATCAGAAACAAAAAGAGCTCATTTTAGTTCAGCCACCATTTGAGGCGGGGCTGGAAGAACACTAACATAAGAGCAAATTTTGAAAAGACGTCGCTGTTAATTGAGCAAGGTGGAAATTTGGGCGAGTTGGTATGAAATCATTTGATCACAGCGCACGTGAAGGAAACCACAGGCTAGAAGGAAATGTAATGGCATGCATTTTGATACTTGGCCCCATTGTACTGGCTCAGTAGTTAGAGTGCTTGGCTGCTGAACTTATAGATGCAGATTTGGTTCCAGCCACAGCAGGGGCATTTCAATAGAGGCGAAACAATAGGCCAGCATGCACCGTGCGGTGTCAGTGCATGTAAAAGAACCCCAGGTGGTTGAAATTATACCGAAGCCCTCAACTATTATGTTCCTCATAGCCATAGTTATTTTGGGATGCTAAACCAGATATTATATATCACATCATACTCTGAGCACGGCCGCTCAATGGAGGCGCACTTGGGTGCGGCCCGTCGCGTCGCCCAGAAGAGCCGTATTGCGCCTAGTTCTCATCGCCACCGCTGCGGCGCCACCGCTCCGGGACGAGTTCGGGCGGAGAGCTGCGCGCAGCGGCCGTGGCTGTGCTTTCGTTTCGGCGTCCGCGTGGTCGGCGCTTGCTCAATTTAGGATTATGAGCGGCGTTTCACTCAGTATGTGATGCTATGTGCAAGTTTGCTATTGATAAGGTGATAGCGGCAAGTCATCATCCCTAGGCTTTTCCGAGTCATTCGTGGTCTTCCGTTTACAACGAGAACGGGGCAGTCGTGTGCTTCGCTGAGTGCGCACCCATTTAGTTGCGTTTCAACCACTGTAATAACGTATTAGATATTGCAATCTTGAAATCGGGACATGGTTTGGGGCCATTTATTCAGCGTGCACTTTTCTGGACGTAGCGTTCAACATTATTGTTCAGCCTGTTCCTCCGTTTTCACTGGAAATAATATTCAAGTGGGTATCACCACCAAAACATACTAGCTAACACAAACTGTTGCAAAAGAAACAACACAAGAAAGCCAGTTCAACGACACGCCCGCAGGCTCTGGCAATTTTTTTCTCGTTTATGAAGCCGCGTGATGCACAGAAGACACGCAAGCTTATTTTACAAGCGAAGAACTTTTCTCGAAAAAGGTTTATGTGCAAGCGTGATTTTTTCCATTGTCTGATTAATGTTGCCTGTCCAGTTGGTCAGCAGTGGTCGCATTAGTTTAGTTAGGTCCTTAGTGCGACTGCGGTCTTTTCTCTCGCAAATCAGCTCTGGAAATTGCACAAAATAGGGAAGAAGGGATGAAATTAACATGTTGCATAGCTTGCTGCTTCTTATGACCTGCAGGAACTTCATCACCTTGCTAACAAAGGTGCATGGTGATTTTCAGATACCATAGGCGTCCATCATCAAGAATTTTGATAAGTCCAGGGTATTGCAGGAATCACAAGGCACAAACTTAATAAATGGATGGGGACTAATAAAATAAAATTATTGACACTCTAAAGTAAGCACTAGAAGTTATTTAAACTTTGGTAATATATAAATAATGAAAACACGGGCAGGCACTGAAAACAGAATAAATAAAAATGTTTCATGAGATTCTGTTAAACTATTTATACTTTATCTTCAAATGGACGTGCAAGGTAACCAGCCAAAAATTCAATCGGTGTTAACTCTATGTCAGCTGCTGGTTCACACCACGCATGAATGAATCCAAGCTGACTCGAAAACTCTCTCGCAGCAGACGTGATATGGCAGTTGGCAAGGTACGACTTTCATAATCACGAATGCCAAGTTTTATAGCTGTCTATTGTTGATAGGTGCATTTGCAGACTGATGCTTGCAAGATGCCAACCTGCACAAAGCATGGCAAAATGTGTATCTCAGTCGATATATATTTTTTTTCGCTAGTTGTACCTTCAGTTTTTTCTCCGAGGTGAAAACTGCAGCCCTTGCGTCAACTCTGTCGTTCCCGCCTTTGAATTGCCTTAGGCTGCTAAAAAGCGATACTACAGGCCTGCTGTTGAGGGCCTGCTTTAGGGCGTATCGGAAGCTGAAAATAAGACTCGGTAAAACGCAATGCACTTGTAAGGCACACAGAAGACGTTGCAAGATACTTGATGTGATCAAGAAGGTACTTAATTTGCGCCACTGTGGATCTGGTTGTCATGATTGTTGCTTCGTACGTTAATTTGCTTGGTTAGCCTTTGCTTCGACGTGCCTCCTAGGACCTGAATGTCTTTGATATGACAAAGTCCAACTCTAACCAAGAGAGTCACTCGTCATCTGACAAATAGAGCGGCTCCTCTTAGTGTCTCTATGGCTTCACTTATGCGATGTTGAGCTAGGCATACCATTTTGATATCATCGTCATAAAAGTGATCGTGGCGCACCTATCTTGAAACACACATGCTTCAGGATGACACGGGGGGTTGTCCAGGAGGAAATGAAGTGTAGCTATAACAAGTGGGGAAAATAAAGCTATTGACCTGCGCACATTAATTTTTTCAAGGCTGTTTGGCTCAACATGAGCCCGCATGAGTAACTCAACTTGTAAGGTGGGCAGTTCGGGAACACGAAGGGGACAGCTGAAGGAAGCAGGATCTTCAGTTTTATGTTCTTCCTGTAATCGTCATCTATGAAGTGCAGTGAGTATACCAGTGACTTGTCACTCGGCTCCCACCGGCTTCCTTTTCCGTCCTAACCTTCCCGAGATATGTTTTTCAGCCATGCTGCTCGACGTTGTGAATCGCACGGGAACCCATGGTAACCGATCTTTTCTTGCTTTCGTGGTGCACAGCGGCACACAGCAGTTGCCTGGCATGGTGCTGCATACGCTTAGGACGCTGTTGACACAGGCACCGATGACACGCATGCAGAACTATCAGAACCACGCGGTTATGCTGAGTAGTCAAAACGATAACACGCGCCAACCCCGCCAGCGCGCTCCTTCCGCGTCGTCTGCTCGTCCGTGCCGGCGGCGCCTTGTCCTGGAGTGGTGGCGCCCCCGCGGCGGAAACTGTAACTTCTCCCAATACGCGCTTCCCCAGCCATTGAGGCGCGACGCGACGGGCCGCACCAAGTGCGCCTCCATTGAGCGGCCGTGCTCTGAGTAAGATGCTATTGAGGGTCAGTTAATCATACACTAAATGACCAATTTTTTTCTGCATGGTACAGCAACTCTTGTACAATTTTACTTTAGCCTTCATGAAGAATATCACACTGGCTCCACATGGCCTTCTGTCGACCCTTGATATGCGTCACAATCGCACACCCGAGTATCTATTTGTCTAAGGGCACCTATGCATGCAATGAGGGGACCGTTACTTTCCATTTGTTAGAACTGAAATGCATGATCCACATCATTTCTATAATTCAACTGCCTGCTATTTCAACTGTCCAGCATTGATGCAAATTTTAAAGAACTGCAATTAGCAAATCAATCCAAGCAGGAAACCATGCCAAGAACTGCTTTGGTTTCATCTTTAACAACTGTTTGGGAACTAAATTTAGCCAAATGTTGCAAAACATAGATGAGGTTACAAAATCTAAAAAACAACGCATCCTACCTGTGGCATGTAGGGTTTCACATCCTAAAGTGACATATGTAGCTATGAAGAATACTGTAGTGGAGAGCTCCAGACTAATTTGACTGCCCGGGCGTTGTACTTTGCGTTGACATCTTGCAGGAAACAGAAGCATTTGCATTTCACCTGCACCAAAGTGTGACTGCCATCACTGGCATTAAACATCACGACCTTGGGGCAAGTAGCCGAACGTGCCGCTAAGATGTCGCAGCATGTACATACATGCTATACACGTCAACCTTTTTAGCATTAAAGCTGTCACATGCATGGCAGATATTCATGTTCAGGTTTGGACTGACAAGTTTAAAAGTGTACCATTTGTGTTTGTCTAGCATGAATTAGGAGACGCCTGCTTCTGGGAAAGAGAGCAATGGTTAGCCTTGACCGCCTAGTAAAGAGCAGATACATTAGTCTGCCAACCAAGATCCGTATAACCCGTGCTATGGTCTTTCCAGTTGTGATGTATGGATGCGAGAGTTGGACTGTGAAAAAGGCTGACCGCCGAAGAATTGACGCGTTTGAATTGTGGTGCTGGCGAAGACTCTTAAGAGTTCCTTGGACTGCCAGAAGATCAAATCAGTCGATATTGTCGACCATAAACCCTGACTGCTCATTGGAGCGTCAAATTCTAAAGTTAAAGCTCAGCTACTTTGGTCATCTGATGAGAAGAGAGGAGTCGCTGGAGAAAGATTTGATGTTGGGAAAGGTTGAGGGTCGCCGGAGAAGGGGTAGGCAGCGAACGCGATGGTTAGATGGCATTCTCGAGGCATTGCAGATGAAGCTATGTGATGTTAAGAAGATAGTGAGAGACCGGAAAGCATGGCGTGACATGGTCCATAGGGTCACGAAGAGTCGGACACGACTGAACGCCTGAACTGAACTGAGCATGAAAAACAAAGGAAACTAAGGAAAAACGAAAAAAAAATGAACATAATATGTTGAAAAAGCACTTAACACATAAGGCATATTCGTTTCTTTATTCGAAGTGTCTAAAGGTACGTCCGACGTATCCATTCGATTCTCGTAATAGATACGGCGGACGTCGATATACAGGCTCATGGCTATATGCACGTCGAACGCGGCCACATTCCGCTTGCTACGCGTGAATGAATCTTATCCTCTATGATATCAGCTAGCCGCGACTCTCGATGAGGTGCTACGAAGAGTGCATCCGTTCTAACATAGATCACGGTCTTCACTTAGGGTTGTGTACGGCAAGCATCGCTGTCACGAACATAGGCAACCTGCAGTGGCCAGGCGGCGCTAGTGGAGCGCAGGGTTCAGCGCCGCCAACGGCGGCGCCGAGTAATCTGAGTAGGCCGGCGCGGTCGGGTTGCGTTCGCGTTGTACGGCTGGAAGCATCTCGGCTCTCATTTTCTGCGGTTTTAAGGCAATCGAATGTCTTCAGAGCTACTTCCGAAAACCAATACTGACGAAAGGACACCGCCTGTTCGAGAATGCTGATGTTTAAAACGTGAACGGTGTCGATGTCACCGTGCGTGCCGCTCGCGACGGAACACCCGCGCGCACAGCTTTGAATTTCGCGTGAGTAGACGGAGATTTTTTTTTTTTTTAACGAAGTTTATTCTCTCAGGGAATCAGTCGGATATGTGATGATGAATTAAGAAATAATTAAATGAATGAAAATGTTGTAAACGTAGCTTTTCATTTACCTATTGCGTTCACACCTCATACCCAAACATTGAAAGTGCAGAGAGAACCTGCAGAAGAGATTGATCGCCATTTCTTCTTTTTTTGTTCTTGCTGTTTTATTACAGCAGCATATTAATTTCCTCGCGGTTTTGCTTTACAGTTTAATACCATGACGAACACTTTTGTTCGTGGTGCACCTTTCGACAGTGCCGCGCGGAAGTTACAGGAGGCATGGTGCGGTACCCGCAACGGATGTGGCGATTGCAAGCACTGTGCGGTTGTAGCGTGCGTCATCAACGAAAACTGTGCGTGCCGGGGGCGGGGAGTAGGGGGCCTCCTACGCCGTTGGAAAAATAAAGCTGTTAACAACAACAACTGGCATGCATTTTGTACCTCCGTACCTCAATCTTGGGGAAAGCCGGCGGGTAATGCTGGCACTCAATGGCAAAGCTTTCGTAAAAGAGGTCGTTAAGAGTTAGAATTTTTACTGTTGCTACTAATGATGAAATAGTCTATCGTCTGGGACAAGAGAATCTTGAGTAGCTTGAGCAGTCGGTGAAAGAAATATTTGGCGCGGAATGATAGAACGAAGTTTCATTCTCAGCGTACACAGTATCATGGGCCTCTACACTCCGCCACTTCGACTTTTTCAGCACCTTAAGAACTAATTTACAGATAAATATGCTTATTGAAATCTGTAATTGGAAGTGTTGAAGATATTTTGGCTTTGTGGTTCCGAATAGACACCGCATTAGAAATCCGGTTCACAGATCCACGAACATTTTTTTTTATTTCGCCTCCGTTGAAATGCGGCTGGAATACGATGCTGCGGCTGCACGGCTTTGTTGCTTTTCTGGACGTATGCCACTCGATCTTCCGCAGCATATACCAGCACACGCCAAATTTTACAGCGCGGAGCGCGTACTGAGTAGTGTGCCCCAACCAGCGTGCGACTCCCCGAGCCAAAAGTTTATACGCCGTTTCTTCCGCTCACGGGCAATCGTCTTATTTTAGCTTCTTGGCGTCTGTACGCCAATGGCCCCATAACAAAATGAATTTCAGTTACATTACTCTCTCGCAGCCAATATCTCCTTCTTTCATCATTCTCCCCATGTTCTCCCAGCAAGCGGTACGCTTAGGTTTCCTTCGTGATTGTTGCAGTCTTTCTCGCCGCCCTTGCGCTTATTTTTATTCTTGTTCACATCCGTAGTAGTCGAAGCATCGCACGAGACCACTGAAGTCACTAAATGAGTAAATCACACTCACTGGGATAACAAAACGCGAACGCAGAAGGAACACAGCGGCCGCAACATATACGGCGTCAGCTTCTGCGCCGACTCAGTATTAGCCCCCGTCGGCCGCCAGGTGGCGCCACATGTCTCAGCAAACTCCATTGCAGGTTGCCTATAGCTGCAGACGATGCAACGTACTGCACGAGCTCCACCAGCTGGCATCAAGATACGCACATTTACGAGCAGCTTTCGCTTCGCACTAAATTACCACCTCGATCTGCCCGTAATGCGAGCGAGCTATTCCTAGCATTTACGCTGTCTTAGGTCCTGCATCGACCTCCGAAGATCTAGCGCCGGCACAACACACACACACCTCGCCGTGCAGAACATTCGGCAGTCCAAAGTATGTATGTGAAATGGCATTATGCTCGTTCCTCACATGCAGAACGAGGAAAGAGGATGTTTCTAGCTAAATTCTTCGTTTAAATTCTACCTCAGAGCCGTGGCAGAAGACATGCCGAATCTACTAGAGGCCTGCGCTGCTACTGCGGCGAGCTGCACATCGATTCGTCGATGCGAAGACCTACTGCACCGCACCGCAAGAGTGCACAACCGGAAAGCCGGAAGCGCGAATGATCCGAATTCCCTGTGAACAACAATGTTCTTTGGTATTCAGGAGAAGACTAGACTAAAGTGCTTAGCCTGCATCTTTTTCTTGTCGTTGAATTTTGCGTACATGTAGTTTAAACCCCCGCATGCTCGAGGTTCGTGACCCGACTGAACGGCCGCGCAGCTTTGAAACGATCGGGATCGATATGCATGCATCGCCGGACATAGGTACGCGGTAGAAAATGTGCGCTGCACATTTCGTTGCAGAAGCTGACTCTTGGAATTTTTCAGAGTGCGCCATGCAAGTGATCGTTGCTACAACCACGCATCCATGTTCCAACGGCTGGCCTACCCCTAGGCGCATAAATGTTCAACCGTGGACGTATATCAATGATCGAAGAGAGGACAGATTTTCACAATATTGGGCGCGAAATCGATAGCTACCAGTGCTCAGTGTTAGAGAAATTCTGCCTTGATCATGCGCAATTCAGTGTTTCAGGTATGGTCAGTAGCTATAAGTTTGAACA
This sequence comes from Amblyomma maculatum, assembly GCF_055883805.1. Taxonomy (NCBI): domain Eukaryota; kingdom Metazoa; phylum Arthropoda; class Arachnida; order Ixodida; family Ixodidae; genus Amblyomma; species Amblyomma maculatum. The sequence continues at coordinate 204,590,651 of NC_139347.1, read as the reverse complement.
GTTCGCCTGTCAAGTAAGCGGCGCCAGCGATGGAACGGCGGAGCGATTTTCCACGCTACACCGCTGTCTTGCTAGAAAGCCTACCTAGGCGGCGTTTGACATTCAGCTGCTTTTAGAGCGCAGCTCTTTGGCGTCGTTCCTGGGTTTCGCGTCGGCGTCGTCGTCGGTCTCGTAACCAGCTCCACCCCCCTTTCATTCCCCAAGCGCTAGCAGCGACCGACTGATACCGCTGGATGCCGCTGACGCCGCTAGAGAATCAAGATAACGTGACTGCATAGAACACCGTCGCCGCCATGCAGAGAGAGGAGGGGAGGGTCCCCCCCCCCCCCCCCCTGTTCCTGTGTGGCGGATAGGGTGCTCTTCAGTTGCCGACACGCCGGTTATTTCACGTAGGCCCCGGCACGTCGACGAATACGTGACCACCTTCCCACGGCTAGACCTGGTTCTTGGCGCTGCGGAAGCGAGGGTATCATAGTGTTTACGTCGGCATCGGCGGCTGTTACGTTTCTCCACCGAGAAGTGGGACAGCTGACGCGGCCACCGCATAGCAACAGGCAGAACCGCGAGCGGATCGGCCATTTCGACGCCGTTCATCGGCCGCGCAACGCTTCCTCCCGCCGACAAGTCTCAGCGTGTTCCTGCCACGCGCCAAATGTGTGTGCGTGCGTGTGTGTGCACAAGCTGGCCAAGCCTGGAGCTCGAGGGAAAGTGCGTCGCCCTCTCCTGTCTGCAGGAGGTGGAGGAGATGAGGTCGGAACACCTGCGATTGAGTCATTCGTCGTGAACCAACATGTTTGGCTCTCCCTTTCCTGTGAGGGTTTACCCTTTCCCTGTGAACTGGAAAAACTATAAAAAGCAGCGGCCGACTCCGCTGAGAGAGAGACTACTTTGACGCGCCGTTGGCACGACGCTAGACACCAGCTGTGTGAGAGTGTCTGTAATCTCTCCGGGTCAGCTTCACTGCCCGTTTCTTCCTGATGTTACAGTAAAGGTTGTTTCGTTAAAAGACGCCTCGTCTTCGCTGGTACCTTTGATGCCGTCCGCCGTCCACGGAGCCGCCAGGCCAACGCTACCGAGGGGCCGCGCGCCGCAGCGGTACGCTACCCAGGCGCTCGCGAACCTCAAACGTAACAATTGGTGAACAGCGGTGGGATGACGACGACCAAGCCATAACCGTGGTTGGAGGGACGAGCCAGGCGATAACGTCGTCCAACAACTGGTGAACAGCGGAGAGACGAGGACGACAAGCAGTGACCGTGGTCGGTGAAACGAGCCAGGCCTGACCGAGGTGCAACATCTGGTGGGAAGAGCGGAGATGTCCGAGGCGTGACCCGTGAATAAAAGCAGCTCAGCGGAAAGGCGGGAGCAGTGCAACGAGCCCTGTGTGATGACTGGTTGCCTGCAGCGGAACGACTGCGTTGGATTCTTGGCTGCGAGGTTTGGTGAGTGCGGGACTTTCTTCTACTGAGTTTTGCCAGGCTTTTGTTAAGTAGAGAACAGAGCTGGTAATTGTGTTGTCGTTGTTGCTGGGTAATTGCAGCAAGGCAATAGTGGGCAGTAGAGAAGGCAGCACTCCGAACAGCCATGGGTTTGGATTTGAAGTCGTTGCGCAAGCCGAAATTGCTGGAGCTTGCGGAGGAGTTGGGTCTGGATTTGTCAGACAAACTCGGAAAACCAGAAGTGTTAAAGGCTATTCTTGCGTTGGAAGGTGAAGATGACGAGCTTTTGGAATGCCTTGAGATCATTGACGAACGTCAAGAGGAACGTGAACGTAGAGAACGTCACGAGAAAGAGGAACGTGAACGTCACGAGAAAGAGATGCGTGAACGTAGGGAACGTTTCGAGAAAGAGGACGCTCGCGTAAGGAAACTGATGCAGCTGGAGATATCAGCACATAGAATGAGCGTGGAAAGGATTAAAGCTTGCAATGCCATTCAGTGTAATGGTTCAATACCGCGAGATGGTCCGCCACCGTTCCTCATTGCCGAGGATGTGGCCGAGTATTTGACAGACTTTGAGAATGTCTGCAGAAGTAAACGTTTCGAGCGAGATAGTTGGGCGCAGATGTTGGTAGCTCTTCTCTCCGCTGAAGCGTCGGAAGAAATCAAGCGATTGGTTGGCGACCGCTTGAAAAATTACGATGAACTAAAAGAGTCATTGCTGATACGATATCAGATAACGCCTCAGGATCTTCGGAAGAGATATGAGAGCGAGAAACATTGTAACGAGGCATACTTTGATTTGGCCTATCAGTTGAAAGCCGCTGTAAGCGAATGGCTAGACAGTGCGGAAGTTCCGGAGCAAATCGAACTTGCACCGGAGTGTGAGAAACAGCTTGGGGAAGCGGCCGAGCAAGGTGACCGCAGTAGCGAGCCGACCGAGCCTCGAACAGAAGAGTATCCTGTTACCTTGGTCGAGCCACTAGCTGAGACGGTTAGCACATGCTTAATCGGCGAGAAGTCCGAAGTGACGCCGTTAAGCGAGGTGAAGTGCATGCCGACCCAAGTAGCTGCAGGAGATACAGTTCCATCAAATGAGAGTGGGGAACTGGCAATAACTGAACCGCCTCTCGAGTCGAAAGCAGAAGCTTGTGTAGAGCGCGACGGAGCTGGAAACGAGCTAGGAGAGGAGAAACTTTCAGTCTCCGAAATCGACTGTGTTGTAGAGCAGGGCGCGCAGAAAAGCGAATTGCCAATCAGGGAAGCTGCGCAACCCGCGAGTTGTGATCAGCCAGGGCAGACCGACGAGGAGTGCGCGTACGCTGTAGAGAGCGAGACTTGCGAAGGCGACAGCGAGCGACCAGAGCAGAGTCAGAGTCGTTCGTGCTCCGATAGCACGCTGGGTTGTATTCGCGAAAGCAACCCCAGCGCGAACACGGACGTAGCACCTATGGCCCTCACGCAATCCGAAGCGCCCCAGCTGTCGAATGAGCTTGATCGTGCGCCGGTTAGCGCTGAGCGATGCGGCTCATCGGAGGACCCGTGTAACGTGAGTGGCGAGCCAGGGGAAATGCCTAGCTTGAAGGCTGGCATGAGCGGTTGTTCGGATTTGAATGAAAGTGAGTCAAGCGATGCAGCCGCGGCGCTGCCAGAGGAAATGCCTAGCTTAGGGGCAGGCGTGAGCAGTTGTTGTTCGGACTTGTCTGAAGGTGAGTCATGCGCTGCTGGCCACGATGCAGACGCTGCACCGCACTTCGACCGCTTCGACGACACCGGTGTCCTACTAGCTCCGGTTACCGCTAGAACGTTGACCGCTAGCTTGCCAGAGCTCGCGCCGAAAGAAAGTGGAACTAGAGTATTCAAGTGCTGCCACCGAAAAACGCGGAAAGGCAGACGCGAGAAAGAATGCTGCCATCGTAAGGAGAGCAAACTCAAACGATTGCAGAAAGAAAGCAGAAGGCTAGTATTCCCGCGCTGCCGACGAAAAACGCGGAAAGGCAGGCGCGAGAAAGAACGCTGCCATCGTAAGGAGAGCAAACTGAAACGATTGCAAAAAGAAAGCAGAAAGCATGTGTTTCAGTGCTGCCGTAGAAAAAAGCGGAAAGGCAGGCGCGAGAAAGAATGGAGCAAGTGTAAGCTATCGCGAAAGAGAAAGCGACTATCCCAAAGGCACAAATGCGCCCGTGCCCAGAAAATGCGTGACTGGTGCGCAACACGTAAGGAGAGGGATAGGTTGTTCCGAAATGTGAGTGATTCATCCTCATGTAGGTATTTGCACAGAAACAGGAAGTTACGGTTGTTCCGTGAAACGGACAGCCGAAGCATTAGTGAAACGGGTGATCTCAGCGGTAACGCCGATGGCTTAAGTCGAAGCCCATAACTTGAGAAGAAGCCTTTATTCACTAGTTGGTGTTTTTCTTCCTGGCATAGGATTTTGAACATTTGCATTGTATTATTTTTGTTTGAGAATGGTGTTTTTGAAAGCGCAATTTTCAAATTTGTGGACGCGTTCCAAGTGCTGCTGAGCTGCCCTTTAGTATAGATGGGGGCATAAGAGGGAAATAGTCTGGCAAAACTTAGTGAAGTTTGTGCCGTGCTTGCTGGCTGAGCGGTTGAGTGTTTAGCGTGGTTGTGACGTTGTGGGTTGTCAGAAATCTCTCCTGAAGACAAGTTGCAGAGTGCCTTGGAAACCCGGACTTGCCAAGGAATTCTTCAGGCTGACTGGCTCAAGAGAAACAGAGTCGGATGAACCCGGCTAGCAGCAACATCCCGATCCCTCCGGACAGCGGATGCAGTCCCCTGCCCTTCGGGATCTCCCTCCCCCGGCGGGGCAGTCTGTTACGTTTCTCCACCGAGAAGTGGGACAGCTGACGCGGCCACCGCATAGCAACAGGCAGAACCGCGAGCGGATCGGCCATTTCGACGCCGTTCATCGGCCGCGCAACGCTTCCTCCCGCCGACAAGTCTCAGCGTGTTCCTGCCACGCGCCAAATGTGTGTGCGTGCGTGTGTGTGCACAAGCTGGCCAAGCCTGGAGCTCGAGGGAAAGTGCGTCGCCCTCTCCTGTCTGCAGGAGGTGGAGGAGATGAGGTCGGAACACCTGCGATTGAGTCATTCGTCGTGAACCAACATGTTTGGCTCTCCCTTTCCTGTGAGGGTTTACCCTTTCCCTGTGAACTGGAAAAACTATAAAAAGCAGCGGCCGACTCCGCTGAGAGAGAGACTACTTTGACGCGCCGTTGGCACGACGCTAGACACCAGCTGTGTGAGAGTGTCTGTAATCTCTCCGGGTCAGCTTCACTGCCCGTTTCTTCCTGATGTTACAGTAAAGGTTGTTTCGTTAAAAGACGCCTCGTCTTTGCTGGTACCTTTGATGCCGTCCGCCGTCCACGGAGCCGCCAGGCCAACGCTACCGAGGGGCCGCGCGCCGCAGCGGTACGCTACCCAGGCGCTCGCGACCCCCAAATGTAACACGGCGTTGTCCCTGAAACCAACTCCGCAGCTGGGGTTGACTCACTATCGGCGTCAGCAGCATCAGTCAGTCGCTGCTATCTCTTCCCTCCTCCCAGCAACCACCGACGTCCGTTGTACGTCCGAGCTAGAGCCGAACGTCCTTTTCCGAAATTATACGTCCGTCGGACATACGTACAACCTCCGGTTTCGGACATCTGTATTCGTACGTGTTTTTCTATATCCGCAAGAGAGACGAGGTGTACGTCCGATGTACGTACGGACGAGTATGTTTCCAGGACATATATTTCCTCGCTGACAAAATTCTGTTTCAAAATTCACACTTGTCTTCAATGCTCGAGATTTGTCCTGCCTGGTCAAAAAAAAAGAAAAAACATTGGGGCCAATTGGGACCTACAAATGGTTACATCTGGACCCAATATTGGACACCACCTCTCCAATGGATTAGTCCAGCTGGATTAACCAAATGGTTCTGCAAATACCAATTGGGCATTCCAAATAGTTCCAATTGCGTGTAAAATTCCATTCGGATTTTCCAAATGGTACTCAAAATTCCAATAGGAAATCCAATTAGGTTTGCAACTTCCATTCGACCCCTGAGATAGCGAATTGTATTATATACCAAATGATTAGCTGGTTGGCCTAAAAAACTCTGGCACATACACAGTATGGGGCGTTTGTCATTAATTTCTCAGCTTTTATGCCGCAAATCGTTGTATCCGTTGGTAATGGCGGTCGTGATCTTCAATTGTTACTATCATCATCATCATCATCATCATCAGCCTGATTATACCCACTGCAGGGCGAAGGCCTCTCCCATATTTCTCCACTTAACACGGTCCTGTGCTAGCTGCATCCACTTGACCCCTGCGAACTTCTTAATCTCATCCGCCCACCTAACTTTCTGCCGCCCCCTGCTACGCTTTCCTTCCCTTGGAATCCAGTTTGTTACCCTCAGCGACCATCGGTTATCCTCTCTTCGCATTACATGTCCTGCCTATGCCCCTTTCTTCTTCTCAATTTCCACTAGAATGTCGGTAACTTGAGTTATTTCTCTGACCCACTCTGCACGCTTTCTATCTCTTAATGTTACCCCTACCATTTTTCGTTCCATAGCTCTCTGGGTTGTCCTCAACTTAAGTAGAACTCTCTTGGTTAGCCTCCACGTTTCAGCCCCATAGGTGAGTACAGGCAAGATGCAACTGTTGTATACTTTCCTCTTGAGCGATACCGGTAAGCTGCTAGTCATAATCTGCGAGTGCTTGCCAAATGCGCTCCATCCCAATCTTATTCTTCTTGTTATTTCCTTTTCATGGTCCGGATCTGCGGTTACTACCTGTCCTAAGTAGATATATTCGCCTACTACTTCCAGTATTTCGCTACCTAATGTAAACTCCTGTTCCTTCCCGAGGCTGTTGAACATTACCTTAGTCCTCTGCATATTGATTTTCAAGCCTACCTTTCTACTTTTCCTGTCTAGGTCATCAATCATTATTTGCAGTTCATCACCCGAGTTGCTTAGCAAGGCAATGTCATCAGCAAATCGCAGATTACTGAGGTATTCTCCATCTACCCTTATCCCTAACTGCTCCCATTCCAAGTCTCTGAATACTTCCTCTAAACAAGCTGTGAATAGTACTGGGGAGATTGTGTCTCCTTGCCTAACACCTTTCTTTATGGGAATTTTGTTGCTTTCTTTATGTAGAACTATGGTTGCTGTGCAGCCACTATATATATCTTCCAGCACTTTCACGTACGGCTCGTCTACCCCCTGATTTCGCAATGCCTGCATCACCGCCGAGGTTTCAACTGAGTCAAATGCTTTTTCGTAACCAATGAATGCTATGTATAAGGGCTGGTTATATTCCGAGCATTTTTCTGTCACCTGATTGATGGTATGGATATGATCGATAGTAGAGTACCGTTTCCGAAACCCTGCTTGATCCTTTGCTTGATTGCAGTCTAAGGTTGTCCTGATTCTATTAGCGATTACCATAGTAAACACCTTATACGTAACAGACAGACAGTTGAGCCTTAACGTATGTGCTACACGTACCACCTGCGCGGCTTCGCCATCCACGATGGTCCACGACCACGTCTTGGCGAACGAAAGCGCCGGATTACCTTGCACTGTGGGTCTTTAGAAAAATAGTTTTTTTGCTGTTTGAAATCCCGCCAGTCCCCGCCGGCCGGCGGCCGTACTGTTTGGTTGAAAGTTGCGTATTCCATCGCAGTGTGTGTGTGTGTGTGTGTGTGTGTGTGTGTGTGTGTGTGTGTGTGTGTGTGTGTGTGTGTGTGTGTGTGTGTGTGTGTGTGTGTGTGTGTGTGTGTGTGTGTGTGTGTGTGTGTGTGGGAGGGGGGAGAGATGGTCGGTTTCGCTTGAATATCCTCACAAAAAGGGTACCTATTTAAAGAAACTAACAATATTCAGTAAAAATATAGTGTTAACTTATTACGGCCAATTCATTTCTGCGCATGAATGTTTCTGCCGTAGTTTCGTACCACGTGTATTCGCCGCGAGATCGACCTAGAGGTGGCGCCACCATCGCTCCGGTAGTGTGGATCGGCAGCCGGCGGCGCTCGCAGAAACGCACGCTGCGTATAGTCTGCTTTCGAGTTTACGGCGGGCTTGTTGGCGATGAAAACGTGTCTTCTGCAGTATTTCTGCAATATCGCAGAAAAAAATCCAAGGATTTCGCCAATGCAGCAGAAGAAGCGCGGATTTTAGGAAAACAAAGCACGCAACCACCAGTCTTCTAGATTTACTTTGCACGTTTCTTGCGCTGTACCACGCTCGCGCGCCTTATACTTGGGCCTGCTTAATGACAGCTTTGTTTTTCTTATCGACTTTTAAACAGTTTACGCGTGTCTCATGCGAGTGAGACTGGCGAATTTAGTGTCAAGCTCCCGCAGATACAAGGTTCGGGCTCTGACCGGCAGTACTTTAGATTGAATCGGGAAAGCCTGATTCATTATATCGTATATATACTTGACTCGAGAATTAAGCAGGTTAAATGTAGCACTGGCAGCGTACGGTATGGCGAGTTGCTTTAGACTGAGTGCACATCAACTCTGGCCCAGACAAACACGCATAAGTATTCCCAAAAAATGAGATCACGCCGACACTATACAGAAACCTCGCCGCACAGGAAAGCTGATTGTTCACGTTTACAGCGCTGAGTGGATTGAATTTGCCGAGATGCTTTTTGCGGCCGCTGTCATAGAATGTGATAGCGTATTCCTGCATGTGCCACTAACTGTAAACGATTTCCTGAAACCGAGGAAAGTATAAAGGATTTCTGACGTGTGTGATATTAATATATTGTCACGTGCTTCTGGGCGTCAGGAAAGGAAGAAGAGGCTAGAGAGAAGACGAAGAAACGGAAGACACAGTGGTGTGTGCTAGTGTTCCTTGCGTGACTCGCAGCGTTTTAGACTACCAATAAACACCCCCGTTACGTACTGAGTACGTAACAGTTGTGGTGGAGTTTGCGGTGTAGATCAACACGGATCCCCGTTGTCTTCGACGAAGCCGCCGGCTCGCTGGTTTGCCACCCCTACCACCTAACATGGCTCAAGACGGCGACGCTGACCGAACAACACCTGCGGTGAGCAACTGGCAGCACTACCGCGAGCCGCGCACATTTGGTGGAAAACCTGACGAGAACGTCGACGAGTGGCTAACCAACTACGAGCGGGTGAGCCGGTACAATCGTTGGGACGCGACCATTAAACTAGCGAACGTAGTGTTCTTCTTGGAAGGCACTGCCCTAGTTTGGTTTGATAACCATGAAGACTCACTTACCAGCTGGGATTGTTTCACAGAAGAGATAAAGGACTGCTTTGGCGACGGATCCGCGAAGAAGAAACGCGCAGAACAAACGTTGATGCAGCGGGCCCAGGTACCTGGCGAGACATGCACCGCATATATCGAGGATATTGTGAAATTGTGCAAGGTGGTAAACCCTCGGATGTCCGAGGAAGATAAAGTGGGGCACTTGCTTAAAGGTATCGCTGTAGATGTCTATAATTTTCTTATCAGCAAAGACAATTTGAACTCTACAGCTGACTTCATCAGGCACTGCCGCACTTTCGAAACCTTGAAGTTGCGCCGCATTACTCCTAAATTTGGGCGACTGGCCAACTTCACATCTGTTGCGAGCGTTGATGTCAGTGCTCCGGAGTCCATGGCTGATCTGATACGCCGGATTGTGCGGGAAGAATTGTTGCGTGACAAAGACTCTGCCTGCCGGGACGAACACCAGTATGACGGTTGCGCGCTGCAAGCAGAACCCGCGACCCCATCAACTTCCTGGATTCCGGCTTTAAATGCATCACGCTTTGGCGGGGGCAGACAACAGAACGATTTAAGCACTTCTCAGCCACGGATGGGCCGAAGAACCACCTTCACACGCCAGGTGGTTCGTCGGCAATACCTACCCGATTACTACCGCCAACCAGAACCAGTTTCCGCCCGCATTTACTCGGACCGGTGGCGCCAGCAACCCGTGTGTTATAGCTGTGGCATGACCGGACACATCTCCCGGTATTGCCGTCGGCGGGGCCTACTACCACAAGATCACCGACCGCTGCCCAACGTTTCTAATGATTTCGGCACTGAATTTCATCCGACACAGACTCTGGATACATACCGCACGGCACAGATGCGAAACGGATCGCCTGCTTCGAACCGCAGCTTGACGCCGCCAACCCAAAGACAGCGACAATCTCCGTCTCCTCGGCGCTGTTCTTCCCCTTCGGGAAACTAGAAGACGCGGCCGATGGGGGTGAGGTCGCCGGAAAATCAACGTTCCCAATACCTCTGCCTGTGTTTATGTTAAAGAACAAACTCGAAGTATCCATTGACGGCATCCCCACCATGGCACTAATTGACACTGGCGCAACAGTCTCTGTTATGAGTTTAGCATTCAAGAATCGATTAGGACATAAAGTGATGTTTAGCGTGAATCAAGCTGTGGTATTCCGTGGTGTTGGCGGTGAATCATTGGTGCCTCTGGGTGTGTGCTATGCGAAAGCTGTGATTGGTGGCCAAGCGTTTCGAACCGAATTCACAGTGTTGCCTCGTTCCACGCATGAAGTAATTCTAGGTATAGACTTTTTGCAACAGTGTGGTGCAACGTTAGACTGCCGTAGTGGAGAGATCTCGCTTAATGCTGCGTTGATGTCGGCCCTTGTAGAAACCTCGTCACTCGATTTAGGAGCGTTTTCTGTGTCTGAAGATACAGTTGTACCTGCGATGTCCGGAGAATTCATTCAAGTTATTTCATCTACGAATTTGAGCGAGAATTTCGACGCCGTAGTGGAACCTACAACGCTGGCCTGCGCAAAGAAGAGTGTCTTGGTGCCTCGTTGCATAGTTTCATTCACCAGAGGCCACACCTTGCTGTGGACTGTAAACTATTCAGACGAGCCAGCCGTCTTGCCTCGTGGCATGAGGCTCGCTCATTACGAGGAAGGTGTGTCGAATTACGTGGCGGCACTAAGTAACAATGCTCCTGAAGAGAAAACATCTCATTTTGCAGAGTCTCGAATCCAGGCAATGATAAACACAGCGTTGGGCGCACAGGAGCGCCGAATTTTGACAGACCTGCTCTCCAAGCATGTTTCGGTTTTCGACTTCGCCAGAGATCATCAGCCACCGATTCCAAATTCTCGCATCCATCATTCGATTGATACTGGAATTTCTCGCCCGATCAGACAGAAGCCCTATCGTGTGTCTCCGGCCGAACGTCAGCTTATTGACGATCAAGTTCATGAGATGCTCCAACGTGGCGTTATCCAGGAATCTTCAAGTCCTTGGGCGGCTCCACTTATTCTCGTTAAAAAGAAAGACAACACATGGCGTTTCTGTGTGGACTATCGTCGCCTTAACGCCGTCACCAAAAAAGATGTATATCCACTTCCACGTATTGACGATGCAATCAACTGTCTTCATTCGGCGCCATACTTCTCCTCGGTAGACTTGAGATCGGGGTACTGGCAGATACCGATGAACCCAAGTGACAAAGAAAAGACGGCATTTGTGACCCCCAATGGTCTCTATGAGTTAAACGTAATGCCCTTTGGATTGTGCAATGCGCCTGCCACGTTCGAACGATTCATGGACACCATTCTGCGCGGACTCAAGTGGAAAATTTGTTTGTGCTATTTGGACGACGTTGTGATCTTCGGCAAGACCTTTCAGGAACACAATAGCCGCCTCGCCATCGTTCTCGATTGCACTGAGAGAGCAGGCCTCGTCTTCAACTCTAAGAAGTGCCACTTTGGCGAACGCCAAACAATTGTTCTTGATTACTTGGTCGATAAGGGTGGTGTTCGGCCGGATCCTCAGAAGATTGCGGCTGTAACCAGCTTTACAGCACCGAAATCGGTGAAGCAGCTTCGGAGCTTTTTAGGACTATGCTCCTATTTTCGTCGTTTTGTGCCCAGATTCGCTGACATCGCATACCCGCTCACGTGCCTTTTTCACAAAGATGCACCGTTCAATTGGACTACTGACTGCGACTCTGCCTTCCGCCACCTCAAATTCCTTCTGACATCAGGACCTATCCTACGTCACTTCTGTCCTTCTGCCCCCATCGAGGTTCACACCGACGCTAGTGGCGTAGGCGTTGGTGCTGTGCTCATCCAGCGTCATGGCACCGATCAGCACGTGATAGCTTATGCTAGTCGTTCGTTGAGCAAGGCGGAGCGCAACTACACCGTTACTGAACAAGAGTGCCTCGCAGTGGTTTTTGCGGTGCAACGATTCCGTTCCTACCTATATGGCAATGTTTTTACCATCGTCACTGACCACCATTCGCTCTGTTGGCTCGTAAATCTTCGTGACCCTTGCGGCCGGCTCGCTCGATGGGCATTGCGCTTGCAAGAATTTAACTTCACTGTGGCATACAAAAGAGGGCCGCCAACATGCTGACGCTGACTGTCTGTCACGCTTGCCGCTTTCATCAACTGGTAGTGATGATGACAACTTTGATGACTACCTGGCGCCTATCTCGGCAACGTTTCCTGACCCTCAACTGTTCCAGACAGAACAACGCAACGATCAGACTTTGGCACCGCTCTTCTCTGCCGCTCATGATTCAAGAGATGCGCGTTTCTGCGTTCGTGCTGGCCTACTTTACAAAAAGAATTTCAACCCCGGAGGTGCACGTTTTCTCCTCGTCGTGCCGGAAAACCTCCGCATTCCCGTTCTTGAAATGATGCACGACGATACCACGTCGGGCCACTTGGGTGTCGCCCGGACCCTTCATCGCACACAGGAACGCTTTTACTGGCCGAAAATGCGTCAAGTCATTCAGCGCTATGTAGCCAGTTGTGTCAAGTGCCAGCAGTACAAGCTCCCTACTTCCCGTCCACCTGGACCGCTGCACCCTATTGCGCCTCCGACCACACCCTTTGAGCAGGTGGGTATCGACCTCTTGGGTCCTTTTCCGCGATCTTCTAACGGTAACCGGTGGATAGTGGTATGTGTTGACCATTTCACTCGATATTCAGAAACGGCCGCAATACCCTCAGCCACTGCTTACGAAGTATCCCTATTTCTTCTGCGATTTCTCGTCCTGCGCCATGGCCCTCCTCGAGTTCTGATCAGTGACCGTGGGCGCCAATTTACTGCTGAAGTTATTGAAGAACTGCTTCGTCTATGCACCTGCGATTACCGTCATACAACACCGTATCACCCGCAATCGAATGGACTTGTTGAACGGACCAACCGGACTCTGACCACTATGTTGGCGATGTACGTGGACTCTGATCACAAGAACTGGGATGAAATCCTCCCTTTTATTACATTCGCTTATAACACTGCACAGCATGAGACGACTGGCTACAGTCCGTTTTACCTCCTGTATGCTCGAGTTCCCCGCAGCAGTCTTGATACCATCCTTCCTTTCTCCCTCCACAACGAGCCTTCTATTGCCACTACTTTATGTCGAGCCGAAGAAGCTCGCCGCGTTGCCCGCCTCCGCATCCTAGACTCACAGGAACGTTCGAAGGAGCGTTATGACAACCGACGCCCACATGTCTCTTATGTGCCCGGTGATTTAGTGTTGCTGTGGACGCCGCTGCGCAAGCGTGGTTTAGCCCAAAAGCTGCTGTTTCGTTATAGCGGCCCTTTTGTCATTTTGGAGCACCTGAGTGACGTGAACTACGTAATTTCACGCCGCACCGAAAGTGGCCGATGCTCACGCCGGACCCAGGTGGTGCATGTCGCTCGACTAAAAAGGTTCCATCCCCGGCACCTTTCTTAAACTGCTTGTCCTGGGGCTTCGTCTGCGAGGGGGGAAGTGTCACGTGCTTCTGGGCGTCAGGAAAGGAAGAAGAGGCTAGAGAGAAGACGAAGAAACGGAAGACACAGTGGTGTGTGCTAGTGTTCCTTGAGTGACTCGCAGCGTTTTAGACTACCAATAAACACCCCCGTTACGTACTGAGTACGTAACAATATAATGGTAAATTAGTAGTGTAATTATTTCGTTTTGCAATGCCAATAAATTTCACCGTGTGTGAGCTTTTACACACTTGACAGAATTTACAATAATCAGCGATTAATTTTCAGTAACGTTAAAGTGCAAGCCACCAATTACTCGCTGCGAAGACATCGTTATAAACTGCGCATAGGCACTGTCATGTTCTGTGAAGCAATTTTAACGGCTGAAAATTTCTGTATCACTAATTATTTAGCAGTGACTTAATTTTATGCGAAGTAAAATATTAGGGTAGCTTCCAAAACAGGTGCCGGATATAAAACTATTTCGAAACAAATGGAGGTCGTCTTATAATGCGACTATAAAAATGTATTTATTCTCGAGCTAAACACTGATATTTAAGCCCGCATGAAGCTGTTTTACTCCCCTTGTCAGAAACGACGAGTTTTCTCGGAAGACAGCATTTGGACGAAAAGGGATTATAATGATTATAATAGGCTACCAGTAAAGTACATTAATCTAACTGTATTATGTAATATTCAGTGTAACAATTAGGTTCAGGGAAGATGTTTCTCAAATATTCGAGCATTTCTCTAAGGCAAAATGTGCTCAACTACCCCTTTTACGGATGCAGAGAAGCCTTCAACAGCAAAATAAAAAGAAAGGAAAAAAAAAGAAAAGAAATGCATATTGGCCCGGGTTTAACGCATGAAAGCGGCATCGGCTATGACGGATGATTGCAGAGGCTGGTTTTGGTGTCGTTATTTTTTTTTTTTTCATTGTTTATTGTGCAGTCAAATCTCACAGCACAGGAGCGCTTTTCGAAACGGTCATGATTGAATCCTCCGGCCGTTCTCGAAATCAGCAGTCGAGGCCCTTACCATTGAGACACCGCGACAGAGGTTTAAAAGCAGAAAAAAAAAAGTACTCACACAACTCTATCGTGCATACAAAAGGCATAGCAGGCATAGAGTGGTCTGTTCAAACTGCATTCTGCTATATGAAGCCGTCTGCGGTGGCATATGTTTTAGTAGCTGCGGTATTCCAAACAGAAACGGGAATATGCGATTTCTGAGCGTTTGCATTAACTTTTATTGACGGCAGCAACCTGTTTTGCTTTGACACGGCGGTAACGACAGTACCACTTCGTTTGAGACATTGCATGTCAAAGGATCTCAAGCGCCGAAGACCGCGATGGATGATGTCCTTATCCAGGCATGACATACCCGATACGGACAAGTATATATTTTTTTTAATGAAGCGTGGGGTTATAAACTGTTCATATTTATTTTGCAAGAGGCATATAGGTAAGCAAAAGCTCACAGGAACTCCGAAACAAACAAAAACCCTCCTGTACACGTCGCATGCGCGCGCGTAAATCACTGCGGGCTGGCACGCGACGCGAAAACGCATCCACACTGAGTAGGTTTCGCCGCTGAGCCGTAAGGTGGCGACTCTGCTCGATCTCGAGGCCAATAGTGTTCCACATGTTTATGTGCCGCCATTGCCGGCTGTCGTCCAGCCGCCGCGGTTCGCTGCAGCAGTTTTTTTTTTTTTTTTCGTTCTGTGCGGGTGCACGCAACTACGCTCTAATGTCTTCACCCATCTGTGTGCGCTGCAAGGACAACGATTGCGCAGTTGTGCCAGTTCCTAGTGTGAAAGGATTACCCCCTTGGAGCAACAGTGGTTCACGACGGACGGACGACTCCGGCGAAAGCGACCGCGTTTGAAAGTGAGTACTGCGATCGAGCTTCGTGAAAATCTGCGCAGCGAAAATTGTATGAATATGTAACAGCGCAGTGAACCTACTGACACATTTCAACGCAAGAGCATTAAGGAGCTAGTTACACCGAAAACCAGGAGTTATCGGCGCAGTGGCGTCCGTGTAGGTCGAGTGAGTTGGCTCTCCCTCTCCTCTACGCAAACTGGGAAATTTCTGGAGGTGCTATCGCGTTCCACTCTTACAATCTTGCAAAGCTTGCAACCAACCTCCTTGTTTTCGTCAACCAAGGCGCTGGGTAAACAGTCGGTCGTCAAATATTTTTTTTTTTGTTGTTGTTGTTTTTAATATGCTTGCCTTCGCAAGTGGCATGCTCTGCATTTTTCAATGCAAGTTGCAGATTGCGAAGGCACAGTCTGCGCTGCAGTGCATTACAGTAATAAAATGCATAACTGCTCCTGTACAATGCGATAAGCGATAATCGCCCAAGCTCGCGAGCTTGAAAGTTGTGCACCACTACAAAAAAAAAAAAAGCATTTCAGATAGCGAGTGGCCTTTTCTGTGCTTGAAATTATTGAAGCGCGTTATCAGCTTATTTTAATTTAGGTATGGCCTGTATGATACTGCCTTCTGAACTGTTTAGCTTATTTGGCTTTATCCTGGAAGCATTGCAGATGAATCTATGTGATATTTGAAAGATAGCGGGTGCGATATAACTGGCGTGAACTAAGGGAAAGGAGGGCAGAACCTCGCTGATATTTGAGACTGCTTGTAACAAGTGTTGTAATGCAGGTACAATATGAGAAATACTCAATTTTTTTGTTATTCGCCTCCAGAAAACCTCGAGTCAAGGATTATGCTGTGCATGAGCTACAGGCTATTTACTAACCTGTTTTTTTTTCTTCTTGCAGAAAGCTGGTTGCTTCCACTTCATCACGGAAGATGTGCGCTTCAAGTTTTACGTCATATTGATGAATTAGACATTTTACAATAAAATATGCCTGTTGTACTTTAAGCTGCTTTTCTATTTTATTACCTCGTGGGAGCGAAAAAAGCATGCATGCAGCATATATGCGAGAAAGATCCGGGAACGGACGTCCGAAATGGACGTCCATTGGCGAGACAAACATGTCCATTTGGATGCCCGTCGGACGGCCGACGGACGTCCACTGGCTGTTCGCGGACGTCCATCGGCCATCCGGAACATCCGAAACGGATGGCCATTGGCCGCCTGATGGATGTCGGTGGTTGCTTGGCATAGAGTTAATACAAAGACTCTAGAGGAAAGGCTGCCCGTTCACCCAATGCATTCGAGGGGTGACAGCGTAATTGTCGCCATTATCACACTGTTCATTGGTTGCCAGATGAATTTTACTTGCTAAATCTGGCACATGAAAATGGTTTGAAGCTGGCAACCTAGATCGTGGGAAGATGGCGGCGTGCAGCTAACCGACGGAACTCTACCGATGGCGGGCGGCTACTGTTCAGTAGGTGCTGTAAACAACAGCAGAATCGTCGCGTGTGGAGCATTTCTTGTGATATGTAGCGCCGCGTACCTACTGTAACATCACATAGGTGTCCTGATTCTTCTGAGTTGTTATCGCAAGGCCGGCTATCCCTGCGAGTGTGTCGCGCTTCGCATGCATTTCGTCCGTCGAGCGCACATGCATCTCCTCTGCGCCCGATCACCTGAAAATATGTCAGAAATTTGCTTTGGCGCAAGACGACGACCACAGTATATTAAAAAAAAACAGTTACGAATTCCACAGCAACGGCCCTTGGTTTATTCGGGATGGCTAGTGCTGCATACAGTAAATGTCAAAGGGTGCTCGTGTGTGTTTACTGTTGATCTGCTACGTCTGCTCGCCAACATGGTTTCCAATTGTTCTACATCATTCCTTTATGGCCAAGAAGGTGCCTGAAAGATTATATAATATGCTTGAAACTTGAAAACAATGTATAGAAATTTCCCACAGTTGTGTTATCGGCAGCGGTTTTTAAAACTTTTGTTCAAACCTTTGTTCATTTTTGACGCAGTGAGCAGAAACTGTGCTGGCCACAATGATAAATTTGATGATGGCGGCGAACCAGCGAGAAGCTCGTTTCCCTGCCCAGCTTTCCCTCTATCTACCTCTAGAGTCTGTATTAACTCTATGTTGCTTGGGGCGTTGTCCGCTTGCTGCGCGCGCTTCTGCCCCCACCGTTTGCCGCTGGGTGTACACGCTGCCCCCCTCCCCCCTCTTCCTGCGAGTCTCCGGTTGTCAAAGCGCCGGCTCGAACTTCCTTTCTTCGCTCCTCCTCCAATGCAATCCCTGTGCGGTGGCAATCAGAGAGCCAGATCGGTGGCGGCGGATCTGCACCGCCCGAGCCGAAATTGCCGCTGCCGTTCGCCACTGCGAAATTATCTGCCAGTTCTTTCTGAGCCATGAGCGAGACGACCGGTGGAAGTCCTCCGTCTGCTGCTGCTGCTGCTGAACGAGCTGCCAGAGCAGAGGCCCAGCGCCGTCGCCGCCAGAATCCAGAGCAGTAAGCGAGGCTGAAGCAGAAGCTCATCGCCGCCGTCGAGAAGACCCTGCCGTTCGCACCGCCGAAGCGGAGGCTCATCGCCACCGTCGAGAGCAACCAGGTGCAAGCGAGGCTGAAGCAGAAGCTCATCGCCGCCGCCGAGAAGGGAGTCTTTGTTAAAGGAATACGTGTGAAAAATAAAAAAAAAAAAAAATTCTGTGATAACGCATACATGTGTTGCTCGATTTCTTTGCCTCAATCTATCGAAAAGGTGAAACAGCTTATTTGCTGCGCTCAAATTTCGCATTAGGAAGTAACGTAATCGTCGGTAATTTTTTGTGGGCCCCGTAATTGAAAGCAACGCCTTCAGAAATGCGTTAAATGTTCAAAAATGTATTCTCTTCAACAGTTTCACTCCAGGCTGTCAAAGCAGGCGGACGTTGATAAAACAGTTGAGCACTCCAGTCTTTAGAAATCTGTAGAATCGCCTTCAGTTTGTAAAATTATTGGAATAGGTCACTTTCCGATCGCTGGGACATAGACGCTCATGACAGCGCTTTCACGTGAATAAGGACCACACCAGACCGAAAGCTTGTCTCATATAACATAGCTAACCAAGGTATACCTTACAGCATTGTGTTCATTTTTATGATGCATAAGAGACTAATGCTGCCATGCACCAAGAACAAGGTTTAATGTATTTATTTTGTGTGTAATGACTAAAATGTTCTTTAGGATGTAGCTTATTTAGGAACATTTTAGGAAACCAAAAATGCAGGAAATTTGCACGTCTCTCCTAGGATCATGCTGGGATGGAAAGGGATCTGTTGCAAAATTGTACAAAATGTTTCCTCTTATTTTTTCGACTCTGGCGCACGTGTAAGATATGGTTTATTGTTAGTTCATCTCCACACTCCTTGCATATTGGTTTGTCCTCTTTCATAAGTATAAAGGTGTGTGAGGTGTGGGTATGTGTTTTGTGAAGATGACCTAAAATGGCCTCCATGTTGTGCTTTTGATTACTGCATGATTTCCATTCCTTGATGACAGGTTTGACAAGTACAGTTTGTAGTTCATTTCAATGTTTCAAAAATCCTGCCATTTGACTCTCACTTTTCTTTGTACAAGCTTCTTGGTATCTTCATGCAGCATATTCACCCTCTGTAATTTAGCATTGCGTCAAGGTAACCTGGTTATTTCTTTTCATCACCTTTCAAGACAACTGTCCCGATTTCATAAAGTGTAGGGTTTCTGACGACAGGAACTCCTTGGAAGTCATAGAAATAAATGAGATCCACAATCATGAGCTATCTAGGGTATGCATATACATGTCCACCGCTCAGTGGAATGGTGTCAGTACGCTGTTAGAACAGGTCTTGTGGTAACAAGAACCATTGTCTGAGGTGGTCCTTTAATGGGCATTGAAATGCTATAACTACAGGTACTGATTGAACTCTTGATCATGTTATGTGATGATGCGATCCTTGCATGCATATAGGTATACATTTCAGAATCTGCAGTGCACCACTGGACCATTTGCCACCAGTTTGTGTGAAAATGTATTTTTCATGCATGTTAACCAGTATTTAACAGATGACCCCTGTGCACAAGCCAAAAGTGCCACGAGCCAAATGTCATGAGGCCACACGACATGGCAGGAGCTGTTAAGTCAAGCTTACAAAGTTATATTTGAAATATGTTCTGGGACGTTTAAGCTCCAATTAAGAAAGGTTGAGGCTTACAGAGTTCTATGCCAGGTTGTCTATCACCTAACAGGGCAGCCTACGACCGTATGCTAATGAGTATATCTGAGCTAACAGAGACATAAATTAAGGAATTATTAATTATGTTTGTAGCAAAGGGCATGTAAATTAACGGGAATCCACAGTGGGATCTGCAGACAAGAACCATTAACGCTGGTACACTATACCCTTACAGGTGGAGATTAGGAGTCTCCCTAATTTTTTTTCTGCTCAAAGCTTGTCATTTCCTTCGTTCTTCCAGATGAGGAAGATGTGAAAATGATAGCATCGAAAATTCCAGAGACCATCGTTAACAAGGATGCTGATCCCAACAGCGTAAAAAGGAATTTCAGAAAAGATGGGTGACTAGTAATGCTGGCGACAGTTGAAGCTAAGTGGAAAGGCATGAAATTGAAATGCAACATATGCAGAGATATGTTGCGAGATGACCAGTCTGTGGTGTGCGACATCTGTCTCCGTTAGTTTCATCAAGTGATTGGCCAAAGCAGATGGGGCTTGTGGTTTTGTGATAACTGCAGTGTAGTAGCATAGATGCAACCTTGCCCATTAATAATTGGAGTGCAGTAAGTGCATTGTTTTGTTTTTGTAAGATGTTCATGGTTTCCATGCAAACATTATGAGAATTTTTTTCCCAGAGAATGTTTGCCGAAATTTGAATATAATGTGCAATAAAACTAGTGTTTTCTTGCTATTTACTTTTCCTTGTATACATTAATTCTGTGAAGAAAACCACAGGCTAGAAGGAAATGTAATGGCATGCATTTTGATACTTGGCCCCGTTGTGCTGGCTCAGTAGTTAGAGTGCTTGGCTGCTGAACCCAAAGATGCAGATTTGGTTCCAGCCAGAGCAGGAGCATTTCAATAGAGGCGAAACAATAGGCCGTCATGCACCGTGCGGTGTCAGTGCATGTAAAAGAACCCCAGGTGGTCGAAATTATACCGGAGCCCTCAACTATAGTGTTCCTCATAGCCGTAGTTATTTTGGGATGCTAAACCAGATATATATCACATCATACTCTGAGTAAGATGCTATTGAGGGTCAGTTAATCATACACTACATGATCAATTTTTTTCTGCATGGTACAGCAGCTGTTGTACAATTTTACTTTAGCCTTCATGAAGAATATCACACTGGCTCCACATGGCCTTCTGTTGACCCTTGATATGCGCAACAATCACACACCCGAGTATGTATTTGTCTAAGGGCACCTATGCATGCAAGGAGGGGACCGTTACTTTCCATTTGTCAAAACTGAAATGCACGATCCACATCATTTCTGTAATTCAACTGCCTGCTATTTGAACTGTCCAGCATTGATGCAAGTTTCAAAGAACTGCAATTAGCAAATTAATCCAAGCAGGAAACCATGCCAAGAACTGCTTCGGTTTCATCTTTAACAACTGTTTGAGAACTAAAATTAGCCAAATGTTGCAAAACATAGATGAGAGGTTACAAAATCTAAAAAGCAATGAAGCCTACCTATGGCAAGTAGTGTTTCACATCCTAAAGTGACATATGTAGCTATGAAAAATACCGTAGTGGAGAGCTCCAGACTAATTTGACTGCCCGGGCTTTGTACTTTGTGTTGACATCTTGCAGGAAACAGAAGCATTTGCATTTCACCTGCACCAAAGTGCAACTGCCATCACTGGCATTAAACATCACAACCTTGGGGCAAGTAGCCGAACGGGCCACTAAAATGTCGCAGCGTCTACGTACATGCTATACACGTCAACCTTTCTAGCATTAAAGCTGTCACATGCATGGCAGATATTCATGTTCAGCTTTGGACTGACAAGTTTAAAAGTGTACTATTTGTGTTTGTCTAGCATGAAAAACAAAGGAAACTAAGGAAAAACGAAAAAAAAAAAATGAACATATGTTGAAAAAGCACTAGTCATTAACACATAAAGTATATTTGTTCCTTTATTAATGATAAAGTGGCCTTCAACAATAGTACAAAGCCTGAACATTTAGGAAGGTGCTGTGCCAGGCAGCTATTTTACAAAAACCTGAACCATTTCACCTTTAGTAATGCGCATCCTGGCAGTGTGGGCTGGGCACTTATTTTTCGGTCCACTCCAACATGCGAAAACTGCATCATGTGCATTCCCATTTTCCTAGTTTTGAGCACTGTAGTGCAGGCTAACAAATTGTCGATGACTTATTTTCGTCTGATTGTTGCACAGCGCGTGTAAATAAATTACCACTGCACCTAATAAACACTGACATGCACGTGCAACATCGCCGATCATAAACGGACACACTGATGTCCGTCCGGACATCGGCGCACTCATCACAGCACTCTTCGTGGTCTCACACAGCACTCTAGTAGGACGTAATCCGTACATCACAGCATCTCACGGTAAGCACAAACCACACCTTCAACAAACACGAATGACGCGATGCTTGGGCTAGAGACACGCCGGCGGCACCCAGCTTTTCCAGCGCCGCTTGTATATGTACTAAGTAGAGCTTGCAGCACCAAACCTCAATGCGAGCAGAAAGCGATGCGTTACGTGACGCATCTTATCACAGATGGAAGTGAGGAAACTTTGAAGAATCAAAACTACATAACTACATATGTAGTTTTGATTCTTCGTTTTGATTAACGACCGTCGTATACGTTAATCCACATGATAACGAGGACCAAATGAGCGGGCGTGCGGGCCGCGGGCTGGCCGTCAACACCGCGATTACTTGCGCTTGCGTCTTGCTTGCCACCCTGCCGCGGTCCAACTCACGTAAACCTATATCATCATGCCATACGTAGTATATCACCCATTCTAGGCACTATTCTTGCCACTGTACTATTCTTTGTAATTTCACATTTCACGCATGCAGTATGCAATACATACTTCTTGCACCTCGCACACATCTCATACCAACTTCGATTTGGCTACATATGGCTACCATGTTGTTGCTACAACGAACTGCTACAACGCTACAACCGCTACAACCACATCTGGGGATCTCGGATCCGTCCGGCTTTCCCAACGGATCCCAAGGCCCATATCAAAGAAAAATGCGTCGAGTCCGTCGGACGAACCCCGCAGATCCGGTCCGTCCGCCGTAACTCTGAAAAATATTTCCCGGATCCGTCCGACGTATCCTGAAAAAAAAAAAAAAAAAAAAAAAAAGAAAAGAAACGCACCGGGTTTGTCGGACGTATCTTTAAGACCATCGGGTCCGTCCGACGTACCTTTAGCCGTTTTTCGGGGTGCTTCTCGAGGATATCAACGTTCCAGCTCACGTTCAGCTTTTGATCAGGTGCGTGTGCATCAACTTCGGGCTGACGTTTATACTTTGTCAGTGTATAGCCTTGTATACATGAGCCCGACGCAAGCGGGTCGGGTAGGGGGGAGCCGGTTGTCGAGCTTAGCCATCCCGACCCGTCCGGGTTTACATGAGCTCGATTCTGTCGGGCAAAGATCGCTGCTACACCGTGCGTCGAGCAAATGAACCAGGCGCAGGCGGGAGAGGAGGAAGAGAAGGAATGCTCAGACGAACAGCTCACGGTCCCGTCCCCGACCTGCAAGGAGGCAAGAGAGGAGGCGCCTGCCCGACGCGTCAGCGTATACATGTCCCTCGCCCATCGGGTTAGGGTCGAGCCAACCCATCCCCTGCAGTCGGGCTGGCGGGACACGACCCGACGGTCCTAATTAGCTCGACCCCCTAGCGTATACATGAGCCCGATAGCCGGTTTTTAGCCCGACAGGCCTCCCCGACCAGACTTTGTCGGTCTCATGTAAACCCCCTGTATGATGTGGCTTTGCGTTGCAGAATGCCGTTGCCTGCGCGCCAACAAAGGAAGGAAAAGACAGCTAGTTCACATGGTGCGCCCGCGGTAGTGCCACATGCATTGATTATGTGTTGGTTTCTGCCCATATCCATGCCCTTTCCCCAAAGCTCCACATTGATGAAGATGGGGCGGTCAGTATTAGGATCGAGTGTCCGCAACCGCCTTCTACATAGAGCTTTCGCGCTCAGGAAGACAGAATGCTCGCACACATCATCGACGAGATTGGGCGCTTGAGGCGGTCTCCGAAGGGTTCGAACTTATAGCTTGCAGCCTATGCAGGCCACAACCTATGAGGAATATGCGGCTGCTTTGTGGGGTGTTATCGAGAGTCTCATGGTAAAGGCAAGAAAGCCGGCGCGAGGCACGCGGAATGCGTGGTGGGACGTGGAAGTAGAGGCAGCATGCAGATCACTCCATCAGGCTAACCGCGAGTACACCGCCAAGCCGTCAAGTCACAAAGGCATTGTACTCAAACAAAAAGTACAAGCTCTGGTGCAGGCGAAATTGTGGCTGACCATAACTTGTGCCTGACAAAATCTTTCCGCCAAGACGGTAGGTCAGTGACGCAGAAGGTTTGGAGGTATGTCAGCTCCTTGGACAGAAGCACCCAACCCTCAGTTCAGCTCACAGACTCTGCAACGGGGCTGCCAGTGACGAACATGACAGAATGCCTCACCGCCCATTTTGCCAAGTTGTATATAGACGTACGACTACTCTGGAATACAAAGCCTTGAGTGGGCCGTCACCGACGTGTATTGGCCATATCGCAGACCTGCCGAAAATGAGGGAGCCGGAGTGGACCATCTCCGGGCGTAAGTTAGGTCGAGCCTTGACGCGTCTGAGTGCCAGCACTGCCACGGCGCCAGACGGACTGACAGCCCGAGTGGTCAAGAGCCTCGGTACAGGCTGCTGAGGCTACCTGCCGTACTTGTTGCTTCGCTGGCACAATGGATATTGACGCTACTTACCTGAGCACTGAGCGAATAAAACATCTGTTTGAATCCTGTAGGTGCCACTTTTTTCTGAATTTAAAAAAAAATCGAAAACGTTAAAATAAGCTACCAAAATCTTTCCTGGGGGTGTTCCCCTTTAGGTTGCATTGTGTGATGTTTTTAATTCTTAATAGCCGCAAAACCAACCGTGAACGAAGCCACGATGACGGCATATGACAACGGTAACACTATTTAATTACCTTCACCGTAATCATTTCTTGCTTTCAGCGAGTGTGTGTATACCTTAGGTAAAGTCCCTTGATAAAACGAAAGTAGCGACTTTCTGTGAACTTTGCCGCCGCTCCGCGCACCCTCGCAGATCCTCCTCTCTTAACTCTCCCATCGGCGCTCTTCTCAACGGTGATTGGCTCCGCGGGCCGTCACCGGGAAAAGCGCGCGAAAAGTTCGCTCTTTTTGTGTTTTCATTTTTAGTCGGCGCCATTTTTTAGGCAGCCGCTGTTTGTAGGAGCGAGCTCCCTAGCATTCCGCGCTTGCACTTCGCGCTATTCGCGCTGTTTTAATGCAGCGCTATACCGAGCTGCTGCATATTTATTTGCACAAGCTGTCATGAAAAAGGCTTCATTCTTTTCGCAATTCCGAGCGGAAAGAAGGCCGCTATTCGAATAAAAAAGTGGTTCAACAACATCGGCCGCAAGCACTTCACCCCGACGAAGACTAGTGAATCTGCTGCCTCTGCGACGTACTGTGCATTTGTTTCAAGCGACATGAAACTGCTTGCAAGCGCATCACAAAGCTGATAATCTCACTTTATTCACTGATCATTTTGCGCCGTTATTGTTTTGACTTCATGGTTCCGCTCAACGTGCAATATAATAGCGACAGCTGATGCATACAATAGCCGCTTTAATTTCTGAACTAAAGGTCTCGCTTTTCAGCGCTAACGTGTGCATTGAGGAAAATTGTTAATTCATTAATAGGTTTATGTCGCAGGAGCGTGTAGAGGACTCTTTCGCAGAACTTGTCCACAGAGTGTATACATATCCGCACATCAAAATTTTGTCTATTTAGACCCTCGAAATTAGACATTAGAAATCCCTTAAATTTGACCACTTCAAAAGATGGCAAAATTAATGACCAACCTCATTTGCGTAGTGCGAATTCAGGGATTACCTCCAAACCTAGGTGGCCTATTCCCAAAATTTAGCTCTCTGGACCCTGAAATTTGTCCTCGCCCGAATTTGACCAAAATTGGTGTCCGACCTATTTGAGTATGGGAAATTCAGTGGTAATCTACCAATCTAGGAGGGCCACCTCCGAAATGTGGCCCTCTGAATCCCAAAAATTTGACCTGGTAGTCTGACCGGAAATTGGTGTCTATAACCTAATTTGCGTATGGCCAACTCAGTCTTGACTTCCAAATTTAGGTGGGCCTCCTCAATTATTTGCCCAGTTAGCGGGCGTCATGTCCATTTTCGTAGCGTAGAGTAGCCGTCGGCCTTGGACCCGAGAGGTCTAGTGTGTACAAAGAAAACAATGCTGTTTGATCTTGAGTTGACATAGGCGTATTTTGTACGTGCGCACCCTGTCGCAGTTATCAACATAAGGCCTGTAATCCACATTTTGCCACTAAAGAGTTGAAAGCGTTGTGGGTCACGTTTTTTTAGTCTAGTCAAAGCAAAGGAAAAAAAATATTGGTCATACTAAAATTAGAGTTGACACCAATGTGGATGAACTTCCGACAAGGTGAAGTATCGGTGGTCGACAGGGCCAAATTTTGGGGTACGGACGACGGGAAATCGGTGCCCTGATCTTGGCTCTCGGTTTCGGCTCGATGTCAATTCAAGGCTGCCGACAGCAGGAGCTAGATCCGTTTCATTCTTAACAGAGAAAAGTTGATATTCGATCGTTTTCAAGCACCCGCGAAAATTTTCAACTACGAAAACAACTAAGCAGCTGCATGTGCATTGCGCGGTACCAAACTCAGTCTAAGCCTTCTTGAAAAATTTTAGGATGACCATCAAAGCATTTGTTCCAGCCTCTTGCTAGCAACCATCGCATTAATGAAACTCCGCTCGTTAACAACTGCATAAACTTTACTTCCGCTAAAATTAGTTTGAGGTGAAAATACATTTAACTCAGCATCGGTATGCTGAGAATATGCAGGAATGTTCAAATATATAGTAAATATTATGCTTAATATGTTATGACGGGTTAAGACACACGGTAATGAAAAGTCAAAGGAATGTGAGGTGTATGCGGCAAGCGGTTTTTGTTCATGCGAAAAGCGCTCGTAATTTGCACTTTCATTGCGCGTACGAGACGCTAATTTATATGGCTCGCGGTACAGTCAAGCAAGTCGAATATCTTATTCGTGTCTTTATTCGATAACAGAGCGTGGAAAAAACGCAAACTTAAGAGCGCGTGCCAGCCAATTTCCCGGACGGCGAAGGAGCGCTGCCCAAAAAAGCGTGCCGTGTGCAGCGCGCGCAGGCGGTGGGCGAGGATATTCGAAGAGGAAAGTGCCAGAGTGGAGGAGAGTGTCGCTACTTTCAAATTATCGAGGGACTTTAATCTTAGGTTGCGTTCAGAGACACCTCTCGGAAACAATCGCCATTAAACCCGCTGAGAGGCAACCAGTGAGGAGAAAGAAGTTGCAGACCCTAGTGCTATGAATTAGAATTACGTGTGGTCAGAGATATAGTGAGGTGTTTATTATAGCATATAACTTGCCAATACCAAAAGAACAATAATAAATTGTTTTAAAAAATGAGTTGCAACTCATGTCGATGGACTTCAAAGCGGTCCCACTGCACTTCAAAGTTTTGGTAGGAATATCTGTACTGAAAATCCCAGACACAAACCAAGCAGAATAAATCCCAATTTTACTTCGTGTTCTGCCGCTGAAAGGTCCCGAATGATGCAGGCATATTCAAGAACCGACTTAATGTTAGTCTTGTGCAATACATTTTTTGTAGGCGAAAAAAGAGATCTGACATTTCGATGCAAAGCGTCCAAAGCTCTCGCAGCTCTGGATGCAACATAATCGACCTGTTTCTGAAGTCACCCTGAAGCGAGATGTGAACTATGTATTTGCAGTGAACCATTAAAAGCTGACTGAAAAGTTTTTTGTAGCGAGAGCTAGATTGGCCAGTCTCGCCATTTCGCCGTGCCTGTCCATGAAAAGAAGAAAAAGAAGACAGATAACTCTGTAGTTGGTAGAGGCAAACACCAACAGAGAGTTGCTAGAACAGAAGGTTCGTTCTGATCGTTGCAACGGTGGTGTGCCCTGGAGTTCGGCGTAGAGATGTCATACCACTAGAAATCCTCTACATCCAAATGAGAATACTCAACGACGAGAGGCAAGGGGTGCTCATACGGGAAGTGATTCCCCTAAGGCATAAATAAAGCTGAAACCACAAAGTAAACTGCTATGTGCAAAAGCTATGTCTTTACTTCCAAGCCGAACCTAAGCGTAGCCATGCAGATTGCTCTCATGTAACTCCAGGTTTAACCACAAGCTAAACCACAGCAAAATTTTCCTGTAATGAAATCAGCATTGTAAGCTACTTTAATGTCATTAAATGCTCTCAAAATGTTTGTCTTTGGTAACCCGTATTTGAAAACAATTGGTTATAACAATGACATTTCTTTGGCATATCAGTGTAGTTATACCTGAAATTATCAGCTATGATACCAAATTTTGGTTGCATGTTTTCTTGTTATTGATGCGCAAGATATTCCATATATGGCAATGCTTAAATACATTGTTACAAAAAGTAAAACACACAACCAAAAATGATGTCTATACTGCTTTAAAATATTGCTTTTAATGCACTAAGTTTGCTTTACAAATACACGTTAAGCTGTTCAGCTCATCATGGTTTTGGTGACGACTAAAACGAACAATATTTTGGAGGACAAACAAGACATGAGATAAACAGCGCCTGACCTGGCATGGAGGTATTGGGCCTGTCCTTTAAAAAATAGCACTGCGCTCCTATTTTTATTCATGCCTAATTTGTGTAGTATAACCCTAATCAGGAGTTGATGCAATAAGGAAGATAAACTTATGGTGATGCAGCAGTAGAAATACCACTATGGAATGGGAAGAGAAAACATCACTGCAAGAGAATGCCGACCGTTTTTATTTGTGAGACGAAAACCGGGCAAAAAAAGAGAAGCAAAAAACATCTTCAATCCACCCAGAATTGCAGTGTCTCATGACCTGAAACTGGAAATGAAAATAAATCCCATGCATTATGTACAGATACTTCGTGAGAAACACATCCCACCCAACAAGCAAAAAAAAAGCTGTGGTAAGACGGCCCTCTTCAACAAACATGCTCAAACATGAGACACATGTACAGTGAACATTTTATTGCAGCCAACGAGTACAACCTGTTCACAAAACCAGACAGAGCAACATACTTTGAAGTCAGAGAGAGCAACAAGCTTGTGCAAGGCATTTGATCAGAGAGATTACATGACAAGCACCATATGGCACAAATGTTCAACCATAGTTGCCACCAAAAGATCCCAGCAAAAATACTGTACACTCTGTACTAAATGCACATGTTCATATGATGTCCACTCGCATCATGTTGGCAGTCAAGTATGCATAAAATATTTAAAAAGCAGCATTTATAAAATGAAAGCTGGTTTAACCTACCTAAAGAAAATATAAAAAAACGATGTATATATTTGTTCGCTCTTAGTGTACACCTGTGCTGAGAGGTTGAGCGTTCAGAGTCGGCAGCACTAGGTGGGTAGCACAAGTTCACAACAGATGTCTGGTCCACAAAGTGCGCATTCCATAAGGTTCATCACTGCACGGTGCATGTACTACTCAGTATGCAAGTACATGATCATGAAAAATTTAGTGAATAGTATGCTGCGCTTTAGCAAGGGGGTCATTAAGAAACTGCACATACTATGCCTCAGAACTTTCATATGTAAGCACATGTCTGAGTCGCACATCACTGTGTTGTGAAAAAACAACAACTTACTCTTGGTTCCACTCTCACAATGCGTATGTCATAAACAATGCACAATAATTAAAAGCACCCTGTTCAACTTTGCACAAAGCCAGTAAGAAGCCACGTGGCTGAATACGACATTGTTCAATCTTTCTTTTTTTTCAGCCCAGATAAATGAATTCAGTTCTTGATTGGCGACATGCTCTGATATAAAATGCTGTAAAGAGCGATGACTTACAGAGCGGTCCCTGTTGTAGCCTTAATGCTCTTCACTCAAAGCGCTACCCTGTGAAAGCCTCAACACTAGGCAAATCCAGTCTTGGGTGACTTTAGATTTAAATATACAAAAGGCAATAGCGCACTTTCGTTGTATAAAAGGAGTAAACGGTACATAAAGACAGACATGTACACAGCACTCAGCATATAACACCAACTGCACTGGACTGGAGCTCCATGTGCAAAAACAGAGCAGTGTGCGTGCACATTTGTGCCAGAGAAGTAGCAGAGAGAAGCACACAACCAGCAACCACAACAGCAACACTGGCAGCTGAACCTGAACAACCAACTAGTGCACTACTAATGCGGACAGGTGCTTATGTTTCTGCTTTTGATTCAAGGTCAGCTATTGAATAAAGGTTATCATTGGGTTGTAAATAACCTCTCTTATAACAACCTCTGTTCTTTATGAATTTGTCTGCAACAGGTTTCAAGAACCTGTGATCTACAGTAATGCCCAAAAAGACATGTAAAGAAAATGATAGCACACATAGCAGTGTAAGCAAAGCTGAACAGTCTCCCAATCTGTTTGGCAGGTGCAGTGCAGCTACTGACTGCACCATGGTCTTTTTCCCTTTTCACAATGTGAAAATGCCCACTGCCAGTTAGATACATCTGCAAATAAGAGGCATTTCAAGTTGCTTGATATGAGTCAGGTGGGTAAAATTGGGGAACTTGTTACTGGTCACAGTGCAGGACCAAATATACCGACTGAATTTAAGGTCTGAATGCGAATGGGTCACCCTGTTCTGACACCTGAGGCCCCCATTGGCAGTGCACTAGCTGATACGAGATAGACACGGAGAGATTCACCAAGCTTGCATGAGACAACTACAACAGCAGTCGGATGTCAAAAGGATGAGAAAAAACATCTGCACGTTCACCAGCTCAGATCAAGCCAGCAGGTCGGGAATGGGCTCCGGGGGAGGTGGAAAGATACCTTTGGGAAATTCGGCATTCAGCATGGCCGCCAGCCATTTCTCGAATTCCTCCTGAGAGGCCAAGCTCACGCAGTTGCCAAAAAATGGCCGGTCCCTTGTCCTGCAAATTCAGAGACAAGTGTGGAATGCGAAACTGAAAGAGCAACATGAGGGGATTCGCGTGTGCAGCCATTTGTTACCACAACTGCTGCAAAGGTTGCCTTTACTTGGATGCATACTTTAGTGCATGCTGAATGAGAATGAAAATTACACTTGGGTGCATGTACTGTAATTACTCCCATAATGACCCCCACCCCTTCCTTTCCTTCTAGAATGTGAAAAAGAGGAAAAAAATGCGTTAGTCTCTAGCATGTCCTTCCATTTCGCACTGTCGCAGGCCACGTGCATTTCTTGGCAGTGCGCCAAGACGCTGCGCAGTAGCGATAACATTTTGACATGGCTTTTGTGGTGGGCATAGTGGGAAGAGGTGGGGGCTTGGCAGTGCACCAGGGGCCTTGACAGGAGTGCAGAAGGTGGCTTGCCCACCTCCTCCGGTTGTGCAAGCCTAGTTTTCAATATATGCAACTGCAATCTCGGCAGGCGTTGTCCACTGCCACAAAAATCAATGGAATGTGTGACAGCAGCAAACACTTTTCTAAGTGAACGATGCTAAAGCTGGCATCGCAGCTGACCTTGTGCTTTCGTGGATTGATGGGCGGAGGATTGAACCGATGGCTCTCACGGAAAAAAAGAAGTTGTTTTTCTTCCACAGCGAAAACTCCCCCGAAACAGGTTTAAATTTTTCTTAAAAAAAAAGTGAGTTCATTAGGCGAGTAATTATGGTGGTTCGCAAGCGACTAGTCGCTTCCAATCATCTTCCATTTGAAGCAGCAACCATGATAAAATCATCATTATGAAGAGCTTTTCCCACAATAAATATGATTTATCCTCTCCCATTGCTTTCTAACACCTAGATTTGATATTTGGAAAGCAGGTATTCAAAAATATTCCTATGCATTCTATTTTCATTTGAATCTTTTGTAATGCAAAACATTGCAAGTGCCAACACTACACTAATGGCTGCCTGCTCCACATCCAAGCATAGCAGCAACATTATCAATATCAATAACAGGAGAAACCACAAGTGCAGGAAGTGACTTGCTGTTCCGTGAGGCTCATCTCCTTGAATGTTCAAGGCCTTTCTAAACTACTATAATGAAACCAGTTATTAAAATTTAACTATAGCGCACCTTAATTTTAATGACAATGAATAGGCACAATTTCTTGTGGAGCTGTGCACAAGCAGAATTCATCACACAAGGTAGATGTGCATAACATGCATCAGATAAGGAAGAAATGGTCATCGCTTACCGTTTAATGTCTCCCTGGCGCATCACAAATGTGAAATTCCATCTGCAATGTCAAAAGCATAGTGATTAACCAATTTGATGACCGAGTAAACCAAAATGCAAGGAACACCAATTCGTTGCCGCTAATTTCAAGTTTCTCTTCATTTGCAGGATGGAACTTAATATAAGCAGAATTTAACTTAAAGGATAAAGCAGCTCGTGCCAGGTCAGGAAGCCCTTTGTCAGGTGTGCCTGTCAAAGGCAGGGAAATAGCTCTTATATACTATACAAATTGTTTTCCTTTACATGCTGGCAAAGGAAGTACGAAGAGGTGCACCAATATTTACTTGCTTATTTATGCATTACAAGCAAGTATAGTAAACCCTGGATAATTTCAACTCAGTTACTATGATACCCCATACAATTTAAAAAATTTCTGCAAAACCTGAATGGATATTTTGAAGCGGCGGCCTGCCCCAGCCTCCCCAATCAGAAGATATGGATCGTTGTGTGGGAATGTGCGATCCAGATTTCGTCACAAACCAATGAGGCGACAGCACCTCAGAGCAGTGCCGCAAAGTGATGCTTATGCTTGATGCGTAGTGGCACCCCAGCCCCGAAAAGTAACAGCATGAAACACCCCTCTATGGTAGGGCTCGTGGCTCTTCATCAAGGCCTGACTGAACGGCAACGGTGCACCCACTCGTTGCTCTTCTCCAGCTCGACCGTGGCCAAGGCAGCGTACGCAGAGCTGGTGCCGTTGCAGCACTTCCCAACTATAACAGCAGTGCGTGTCTACGGCACGACCATTCTTGCCCTGTGCCTGCCGCGGAGTCACTGCTCGCAACATCGACCTGCACTGTTTATTCCAGCAACGCGCCGCAGATAGAGTGCTTTGCCGGCACTGCGATAATTTTAAGTACTGTATTGAAAATCCGAGACCTCTTCAGAAAAAAACCATTCGAAATTCGTCTAGCATATTTGAAGTTAAGGTAACGAGGATGAGCAACACGTAGGTCCCGTAGGAGGTATGAGATTCCATACATTGAAAAGGGTATTTAATCTGTATACATATCAGCTAGATGGTAGAAATTTTGAACGGCGCTCTGTTCACCCTGCTTGTTTACACTGGAAATTGCTACTTTGGATGAGGTAACATGAGAGTAATTTCCAACATTAACCTCAGAGGCATGTGGTCACCACGGAATCCTAAACTACACAGCCGTGTAGGTTTGCCATTTGGGCTGAGTGTGGAAGGCAAGCTGGAGCATCATTTCAATGCAGCTATCTGCTGGCTCTAGCTTAGAGCATCACCGAGATGCCATCCTGTTAAAAACTATAAAATAAAGGGTACCGGTAGGATAAAGCAGGGGGTACCGCAGCGGTTCTCGAAATGAAGTTTTTTGCCTCACCTCAATGCTTTGCTGTGTTCAGTCAATATAAAAACCCACTTATTTCGAACATCTTTTTTTCGTGGTTCTAACAACTTCAAATGAATGAGGTTTTACTACGTACAGCCTCCATGAGGGGCATTAATGTGACGGTGATGAACAAACCATGCGATACTTACACCACATTCGGAACAAGTAAAATACCCCCCTCCCCCCACTAAAAATTTACGATATTAAAGCAAAGATGTAAAGAGAACAACAAGATTGACAAACTGGCAGGCATGCAATAAATATATAGAGACCAAGCTGCAGCAATAGAAGGCCCGATAAGTAGAACCTACTTGGAAGGTGGGCTCCGCCGAGATTCACATCCCATGAACCAGAGAACATCTTCAATATTCCATTGGTTTAGGAGCTGACTAGCCTGCAAACATGTCTGCCGTCATTTGAATGCTGGGTCACAACACAGACAAGCACAAGCTGCTAAAACGGACTGGCAGTTCAATTCATGTACCATAACATCAATACAGGGCCACACCTTTCGGCCCTGGCAGCATAAGGCACAGCACGACAATGTACACAGGGCCCATTATTTGTGGGTAAATGATGGTTTCATTTGATCCTTGCACCCCACGAAGGTTTCTTGACAATTTGACAATTTGGTCAAATCCTAGAACAATTTATTCAGTCAACTGTAACAGTTTTAACTTTCTTTTACAACTTCATTTACTGTGTAGAAAGTTTGGAAAGCATGTTTGGATACGAGAGCCGACAACATAGGCTGAAAAGGGGTGTTTCTTTAACGAGGTCCTGCTCCAAGGTGGTCAGGCCCTTAAATATGACTGCTGTGATGACCACTGTCTTTGCTGTGTATATACAGAAGCAAAGTCCAGAGTTCTGAGACAGGCAAGGCAATGCATGCAATGAAATATGTGAAAGCTCGTTGTTTCAAACTTAATATAATTAGAATTTTGGGACACTTTGAACTCCATGACTCGGTCCCGCCAAACTCCAGAGAAGTCTATGTAAAAACAAATGCTAAAAAAAAAAGAAAAGTTTTCTTAAACTTGAGTCTGCTCCCCCAAAGATAATTTGAACATGAGCCCTCTTGCCTGGGCAGTCTGGTATCCTGCACATGCCCAGAAAACTCCCTTGTGGTAAGGTAGCAAAGTCATGGAGCTGCATCAACTCCAGGAGACGGTGAGAGCACAGAAAGGAGGTAAAATGAATAATATTAACAGTAGCTGTGTGCGAATATTTGCAGTCTGAAATATGAATAAAATATGTTTGTTATAAGATTTGAAAAATTCATATTAAGAGCTTTCCTAATATTCGAACACTTTCAATTAGTCTAAAGTCTTTGGATACAGTAAACTCGTTATTTCAGCTTTCTAGGAAGCAGAAAAAATGAGTTATCGAACGGGCGTGAAAAAAGAAAAAAAAAACGCTCCACTGCGCTTTGTGGATGCTTAATGGCACAGTCCAGACGGTGAAGCATGCTGAAGCATGTAGTGCAGCAAAACTGTACATGACTAGCACGCAGTTTCAGCGTACTCGAAGTATGTGAATGCACAAATCATGGGATACACGTGTAGGCGTTGAAACAGCAAAGCGCCATCTCAAAATAAAAATGGAACAACACTAATGAGCTGAGCAGCATCTAAATCTGTGCAAACTGGCCAATGCTCTCGCCTGACTGCCGCCATGGGATCATGTTAAGTTTTCAGGTTTGTGGATGTCTATTTCAGGATCGCTGGCTGTGTGGGTCGTACCTCAACGCAATCCCTCATTCTAATTGACCGAAGCGAGCCTGTTTAGTGAGCCAAGATCCCGCACCTTGTTCAGGCAAATTAACTGATATTAAGATTTTACTACACCATGCTCAATTCTGAAATAAACCAAGGTGAACAATGATTGCACTTTTTCAGTGGCGTTGCTAAGGTCACCTGCACCTGGTGCAGGTCACCCTAGCATACACACATACAGAGGACCGGTCCAACATTAAAATGGCGTACAGTCTCTGGCATAAACTAAGGCATGCATTTTCAAGCACTCACAACAGAAAAATTCGAGGACACTTTGGCGACTAAAGTGATCAAAGGCGAAAGCCTCAGTACTGCATTCTGCTACGCGACTGTTGCGCATGTAGCGATGAATGCTGCTACGGATAAAGCAAGCGACAACTCTTTCACATTCTGTGATTGCATTTATTCACT
This sequence comes from Amblyomma maculatum, assembly GCF_055883805.1. NCBI lineage: Eukaryota > Metazoa > Arthropoda > Arachnida > Ixodida > Ixodidae > Amblyomma > Amblyomma maculatum. The sequence continues at coordinate 204,555,423 of NC_139347.1, read as the reverse complement.
GAATTCTGCTTGGCAGCGACGAGATCGTGCTTCTTGTATCTTCACAGCTGTCTAAGTTTACTGTTGTGTGGTTGATTTTACCGGGTGCACGGCATTCATTAGTAACGAATTGATTAATCATGCAAATATTACTAATTAGCAATTCATTAGTAATCATTATTTATTTAATTGGTTAGTCATTAATTAGTAAACAGTAATTATATTTTAATTAGCCAATAATTAGTTGTTGATCATTGACTGGCATAAGACCACCACATAAGGAACGCATTCGCGTATACTGTGGTGGTGCTTTGTGATTGGTCGAGACCTACATGACGTCATCCCGTCTCGACCAATCAGAGCCGCCACAAAAGCATGACACTTTTGCTGACGATGGCCATGACGCAATAAATAATTCGTTTTACGAGAAGATCATATTTGCCAGTCAGTGTCTCAGCGGCACCAATGCGTGTCTTTCCGCATCTTTACGCAATAATTCATTTCGCCCCCACCTTTTCTCCTCTCACTGCCCAGCTGCACCCCCTTGAGCGCGGCATTCGGTGCGGACCACACCCCCCTCGCAACGCCACTGCACCTTTTATTTCCATTTTTCTTTAACTGATACAATTTTGGATATTTGAAGGCAATTTCTCATATTCATAATCAATTCAATTAAAAATTTCAATATTCGCACACCCCTAATTAACGGAAAACAGAGTGCAAAAGGAAGTGTGAATAGCGTGTCTTTCGTTAATAGCAATGCACCAACTAGCCCAGACCAAAGTCCTAAATCCGATAAAATGGTGTTCCAATAAATGCATTAAACAGACGCCATGATCAGCACAGCATCCACCTTTTGCACTTTATCCCGAATGCTCACATTAGAGCAGGTGAAACTTAATTCTTTCTTGCATTCTTAACCTGCTGACTCACACTGCTCCTCTTGGCTAGAAATCGTGTAAAAATGCATCTGCTTTACCAAATAAAACTTCCTCACTTGCACTGTAAACTCTCGAAAAGTACAGGCTACATCCTACCCGTTCTGCAGGAACAATTAAATGAGGACTCATTTATATAATAAGTGTATTCTGCTCCATTCCAAGCACAAAATATGCCACAAAGCTGCCTCCATCGTCATCTCCTGCTATCTTTCGACAGCGTGGGGACAATAAACAACATCCTCGATGTCCTTTAACGAGGGCCTGCCGTCCATCATAGGCAAGTCGAAGTTTGAGGCTGCTCCTTCAGAGTGATAGTCCGGATTAAGTTTGTTTTTCTTATTTGACGGTACCTTCCCATCTGACAGTTTTCGCTGCTTTGTAGGTGGCTTTGATAGGTAGGAAGGCAGGTTAAGGAAAACCTTCGTTACGCATCCTTCAGCGAAACTCTATTTATACCTCTCAATTTTATCTTTTGTGAAAATGAAGGTCGTACACATGTGACTTGACAGAAATCTTTTCGTCAACTGACGGAATCGCACGATCCCATAAAGCACGGAGGCCCGCATCATGCGGAGCCAATAGAAAATGTCTCGCAGTCTTGTTGCTCCTGTAACCCCTCGCGTAGCCTCAATTGCAGCAGATCAGCATGGTATTTATAGCACCTTCAATTGTGTATGCAAGCACAGACAGCACAAGCAACAATCACGGCTGCAACCGCATTGCCCTCCATGCTGCACGCACCGTATGAGTCCAACCACCGAACGGACCAGCTAAAGTCTGGTATGACTGCAGTGCCCCTCAAAGCAGCGAAACAGCTCTCAGTTTGGCAACTGGCCCTATTTCTATTAACATTGAGTAAAATTAAATCATTGAATTGGCCCCCTCAATTTTAAACACAAATAATTTAAATTGTTGGCGCTCCAGCGGCCAATCCCCATGTAAGGCTATGGCTCACAACTGCATTAATTTGGATGTTATGTCAACCACTGGTTAATTCGAACAGGCTCACAGCGGTACGCTGCATCAAGGTATGAGAGTATACTTCTTATATCTTGATACTATACGTAAGAGGTCATGAAAATAGCCTTCTCAAACCTGAATTCCATTCTGCAGTCGACCATGTGCGCAAATGCTAGTGCATTGAAGAATAGATGCCACATCTTTAAAAAGATGCCGAATGTTTAGTTTATTTTTGGTTTTATAAGCATGGGCAACCATGGCAATGATGGCTATTGGCTGTGCATCAGCCAGCCAACCATGACCAGCAGCATGCAGTTTCGAATGCTGAATGATGGTAATGCACATTTCCTTTGCTTCTATTTGCGCGGTTCTTCCATAGTTCCATAAATGTCCACTCGTCAAGTGTCATTCACACCCAATTTGGTGAGCATCCTGGCTGGTAGATCTTTCTGGAACACCGATGAGGGCAAAAACTCCACATCGGCTTCCGCAATTTTCGTCGGGTAGGCCGGAAATGTTGCCTGTACCCTAAAAATTTTGTGTGTATATTATCTTTACTTTCACCTAGGTGGGCCCTTTTCGGGCATTTTATGCTCGATCTCCGATTCTGCCTAGTGGGAGCTCTGCTAAGCCTAATGAGAGCTAGTGCCAACATCGCATTTACCCCAGCGGGGTAGAAGTAATAAATCCTTTTCACCACCACCACCACTATCGTGTTGCACTGAGAAGGATGCCGGGGACAAGATTTTGAAGAATGGTGTTTGTGACACTGTTCTCATCCCAGACGCAGGTAGCATTGTCCTGTCTTCCGCTAAATAAACACGCCAAATATGCGCCAAGAAGTTTTCATGGCACAATGCGATAACTTTAATATCTTTCCCTGTTCTCCAAAGTTCTAAATAATGAGTCTTTACTGTAATTCCAACACATTAGCAATATATATACCTGCTGTGACATGCAATTTTTTTGGTGCTGGCTGCCATTTACCGATTGTTGGCAGAACTGATTGGCATAAATGAAAAAGAAAATTGGCTGTCTTATACTAAATCACTTGCCAACAGCAAATTATTTTTCCTTGAAGATCCTGAATGACCCGACTGTTAGTTGCATAGCCTGGTACATATCCCAATTTCATCCCGAAAATAGCATCGATTTTTAATTGCTGAACACAGCAATTAGGAAAAGTTAAAAAGAAAGAAGGGCCTATGGATTTTTTCAGAAAGGTGAAAAGGTGCTGCCATATTGGACACCGGGCTGTGCTCATTGCACAGGGAAAGAGTAGAAAATCTAGCTATCCCATGCACACCCTGCTACCAAAGAAAACTGGTTCTTTGAGGACCATGAAGAAGTCTTTACTAACTGTTTGGTTTGGTTTGCAAAGTTTAACATCCCGAAGCGACTCAGGCTATGAGAATAGAGGTCTGAAAATTTCCACCACCTGGGGTTCTTTAATGTGCACTGACATTGCACAGCACATAGACACCACTCTATTTCCCCTCTGTCGGAATGCAGCCACCAGCGGTGGGTTCGAATCCAGGTACCCCAGTGCAGTAGTTGGGCATCTTAATCACTCCGCCACTGCGGCGGGATCTATATTGCGTGCTTTAATGTTATTTATCTTAAACAGAAAAGAAAACTATGAGACTAAAATTAACATTACACCATTAGGAGCAGTTCTGCCCGTTTTATAAGTAGGCTCTTAGTCAACCTAACAGAACCTTAAAATGGTTGAATCAGCTTTAGGAGTTATTAAAAATGCTAATAAATAATAGTTATGTAGCGATGATGACACCATCAGTACATTCGAACCTGAACATAACAAACCTGGTTTGGTTTGGTTTGTTGGGTTTAACGTCCCACAGCAACTCAGGCTGTGAGAGACGCCGTAGTGGAGGCCTCCGGAAATTTCGACCACCTGGGGTTCTTTAACGTGCACTGATATCGCACAGCACACGGGCACCTTTGCTTCTCGCCTCCATCGAAAAGCGGCCGCGGAGGCCAGAATTCGATCCCGCATCCTTGGGAACAGTAGTCTAGCGCCGTAACCACTGCGCCACCCCGTCCACATATCGTTAACGAATCCAGGTTCCTAATGTTGTTGTTGTGGCTGTAGGAAGAAGGAACCGAAAATGCACGGGCCTGCTACTGGCTCTGTAGCTTAGCCACCTATGCTGCCTCGTGCGGACAGAAGAGAAAATAGAGAAGAAAGGAAAAAGAAGAGGGAGAAATAGACGCGCGCCGCAACAACAACCGTTGTCCACCACCAAAGCAGTGGAGGGTGCAATGACGGATAAACAAATTATTCCATATATGCCCCGCGCACCACCTGTAGAGGCGCTACTGAATGCCACCTACTGGTGGCTGTGGAAAGCACAGGCAGACAAAGCACAGTCCTCGGCTGCACCATTGCTGCAGCAAGCGAGGCAGAAGTTCGCACATGTGTTCTGCCATTAGTGCGGGTGCATGCCGATTATTTCCACGGCAACAGCGTCCGAAAATGAAATGAATTACTCCAAAGTGGACTTCTGTCAAAGCCGCAGTCGGTCTTTTGCCCGAAGCGGAACAACTCGACCCGCGTTCACACAAAATGCATGCATCAAACAAGAGTCACCAAGATCGGCTACGCCGTAAGCTTATCATGAGCACCGTCCCTCTTTTTTGCATTTTAAAATCAATACCCACGCTTGCATTGTGTTTGAAGAAAAGCTGATAGCGCACAAGTTAAGTGCACTTACGAAGAGTGTCACTCGCTATATGTACACTTTGCCCAATCTAAACTCCGCAAGTGGAGTGCACTCGCAGAAGAGTACACTTTGATTGAAATACGTTGTGGGGAATGCACTTTCTGGCCGAGTGTGTAGCCTTGTCACCAGCAATTTAATTGGTATAAAATGTAGTGTAAAAATGGACGCAGAAGTTCATTTTAGTTATTTAATAGCATTTTATAAAATGATTCGGTTCTAGTGGCGTCAGATCATCGTCTGATTCTGCGTCATCGCACGTCGCCGTTGTGGGGCTCCGCAGCCCCTTTAGGTGTTTTAAACCGCGCGCGCCTTTCTATTTGTATTGTTTGCACGGGCAGCACGAGTGCGCATGAGCAAGCAGATAATCTTGGGGGGCGTGATGTTAGCGGCGACAGACGAGGGTAGATAAGCGCCTCAGAAGCGAGGCGCGGGGCTTTTTTACCTCGGCGGAAAGGCCGGCGCGGGGCAACCGGCGAGCGTCATGGGCCAGCAGGGTGTGCACGGACGACTGAAAGAAGATCGCCGACGCGAAGATGGAAGCAGTGCCTGCAGGAACAGCCTAGGCGTATTTCTGTGAGTTGCTGTGCCGCGAGGAGCAATCTTTCTTGTGTTGCCGTTAGTGCTTTGGCCCCATTGCTCATTTTATTTGCTCCGCAGTGTGTTTTGTTTCGCCACGGTAAGGCCCTGACATTCTTCCCGCTTTCCGTTGGTGTTCTATTGTCGCGCGCATGAGCAGCCTGTTCTCAGCACAGTAGCGCCTTATGTTTCTCTGTTTTGCTTTTTTTGTTTATCCGGAATAAACCGGTGTTTTTAAGAGACTGGATTTGTCACTCGTCGGGCGAGACATTGGCTCGCGGACCCGTTTTTTGAAGCCGAGGCCTTCACCGTGTTGGTCTGCATAGGCTAGGAAGCTGTCTCGGCTGGTCTTGACCTGATATGTTTTAGAAATACACTTAATACGCTGTTATAATTTTCGTTTACATTGACAAAAAATAGGCTATGTTTGTATTTATTTAAATTCAATGCACAGCAATCAATTTTGGAATATTTTTTTCTTTTTAATGTACATCTTTAAGAAATGAGCTGTTTGTCCGTCACCATTTTTTTTACTGCGAGTGCACTCTGTTTTCCCGTTTAGCACCACGTATGTCCAAGTGTGACTCGAAGCACTCGGAAGTACCAGAAGCGCACTTAACTTGCGTGCTTGATAGGGGTATTAGTTTCCCTGGAGTGCAACATGGTGTTGTTTCGCGTGCCTGATCAAGCAACCGTTAAATGTTGTGCGAAACAGGCGCTTTCATGGCACGCTTGTGTACAGGAAAACGTGCTGGACTAATCGAAAATAATTTGCACCACCTTTATTGATTTCGACATGATTGTAACGTGTCATTGAAATAGCAACAGCACATTGATTGCAGCTGAAACGGTGACTATTTTAAGTAGCGCCAGTTTTTGGTGCAACTGCCTCCCCGCATGCTGTCCCCTCTTGAGCTCAGTTTGATACTGTAGAGGAGAGCTCCGCACAGCTGGACCGCCACCATGGCAGATGAAAATCGCACATAACGGTTGTGGCATTATCTGTTACTGCTTTTGAATGTAAGCTTAAAAAGCGAGCATTGCAACCCCGGCTGCCCAGAAGTACCTTCATACATTTTCATGTCCAATCGCTAAACGCTAGCTATTTACACCAATAATTCGCGATGCCTACATGCGTAGCTTGTACGTGTCGCAAGTCGCGCTTGATATGAAACAAGAAAGCTGTAAGGCATACAGTGATTGTTTCACCTCTTAAACTTGCATGGTAAATGCATTTCAAATGCATGCTTTCTTTTTTTTTTTTTAACGGCTGGAATCACAGCATTTTTGCCTCATCTGTAACAAGTGAAATGCTTCATTTGAAAATTTTTTGCATTGCAACTACCTAACTTGTTGAAATTAAATGCTGGAATACTACCAAAAATAAATTTAAACTTGTTACTTCTTAGATCTTCCTCCCGTAGACCATCTGTAAGCTGTTGGAATATTGTGAGTAGGTATGCTGGGTTCTTCGGGTCATTTTATTCGTCGTCATTAATGAAAATCTGGTTGACAACCGATGTCTGTTGGCTCCCACGAACTCTCATCTTTACTAAATTTGAAGGCAATGAAAACATGCGTCCAGCAAGCTTCAGGAGCTGTTAGTTACGAAACAAGTCCCGGCGAATAAAATATCACAACTTCCAAATAACTTTCCAGCCCAAATCTTATTATTTAGATACAAAAGGGAAGGTTAATTAAGGTGCACCTAAGTAAGACCCCGGTCAGCCATAGAGTTAGCATCCAACCATCGCAAAAGTGTTACACGTGTGGCAATGTTCCAATTTCATGTCAGTTAGAAACAGCATTATTCCTACAAATAAAAGAGCTGCAGCATGCCCATTCACCAAGTGCAGGAACCAAAGTATATTCTATAAGTGAACACTTAAGAGCCAGCTGTGCAAAACACTACCAATGTTTCATAGCCCACGCATCGTCTGTGTAAACACAGAGGTGCACAAAGAGCTTGTAAACCTTTGAACGTCACACATAAAACGTAGTGCGATCCACGCTGCGATTAATGTTGCCACTAAAAATTAATAGAATTAACCTTGATGCCTCTGAGATGCTCCTGGCATTGAGCATCTATAAACAGTCGGAGATACTGTAGGTAGGCACGATAGGCCCTTCTGGTCGCATCTTTTCAATTACTAATGTGGTGCTAAAGGAAGGGGACATTCGATAAACGTCACAATCATGACCTATTTCCTGCTTCATAATCAAACAATCACAACGCTGTTAAACGTGCACGAATATGAAGACCATGCCAGCTAGAGACCGAAATATTTGCACAAATAAAAAATCTTCAGCATGCCATTCCGCAAATACACGCACTGAATAACTCCGCAGCTAGGCAAGAAATTGCGGAAGCTGTGCCACACCTCGAAGGAGTAGCGTGCATATAGTAGCAACTTTCTTGAAACCAACTCGTTCCTCACCAACTCGCAACATGGTTTCCGAAAGTCTCTCTCATGTGAAACCAACTGTTATTATTCTCTCATAATCTTCAAGTTATGATTGATCGCAAATCACAAGCTGACTGCATATTTCTCGACTTAAAAAAAGCGTTTGAAAAAGTTTCTCACAGTCTCCTCCTCTTTAAATTATCTCAACTAACTATTCAACCTAACCTTCTATGATGGATAGAACACTTTCTTTTAAACCATTCCAAGTTTGTATCTGTCAACAATCTTAACTCCTCCTTAAGTTCCTTTGGCTCTGGTGTGCCTCAGGGTTCCGTCTTTCGTCCTTTGTTATTCCTCATATATATTAATGATCTACCTAACTGTGTATCCTCTAACATTCATTTGTTTGCTGATGATTGTGTTGTCTTTCGTGAAATTATCAGCTCCGATGATTCTAGAGCCTTGCAACTTGACATTGAAGCTATCTCTAACTGGTGCAATTTGCGGAAAATGGATCTTAACAACTCTAAATGTAAATTCTTACATGTCTCCAGAATTTCATCAGTTCCTACGCTATACTTTCTAAATAACACAGTTCTCGAATCCGTCCCTTCCTACCGTTACCTAGGCGTTGACACCTCTTCAGGTCTCACTTGGTCACTTCACATTAACACGATAATTAACAATGCTAATCGCATGTTCTGCTATCTCCGTCGTAATTTTTCTTCCGCCCCTAGCTCTCTTAAACTCCTTTTTGTACAAAACACTTGTCCGTACTAAACTAGAATATGCTGCATCCATCTGGGACCCACATTGTGATAACCTAACTCACGCCATTGAAATGGTTCAGAATAACATCGCTCGTTTCATCCTGCACAACTATCATCGTACCACTAGTATTTCAGCAATGAAGCGTATTTTAAACCTCCCTTCTTTGGCATCTCGTTGTAAACTTTTGCGCATTTGTTTTTCTCATAAAATATTTGACACTTGCCCCCAGATTCGTACCATACTCATTCCCCCGCCTTCATACATCTCTTCTCCACTGGATCCTGCACACAAGGTTGGGATTTCTTTATTCAGGACACAAGCATGCTGCGAGTCTTTCATCCCTCGTACCTCCAAAGACTGCAACTACCTTCCCGCTCTGATCACCAGCATTGAAAACATTGATCATTTTCGTACTGCCGACTGACTTGTCTGGTTATTTTTTATTTGTTTGTTATTACGTTTTGTACCCTCCATCATCATCATCAGCCTGACTATACCCACTGCAGGGCGAAGGCCTCTCCCATATTTCTCCAATTAACCCGGTTCTGTGCTAGCTGCATCCACTGGACCCCTGTGAACTTCTTAACCTCATCCGCCCACCTAACTTTCTGCCGCCCCCTGCTACGCTTTCCTTCCCTTGGTATCCAGTTTGTTACCCTAAGCGACCATCGGTTATCCTCTCTTCGCACTATATGTCCTGCTCATGCCCATTTCTTCTTCTAAATTTCCACTAGAATGTCAGTAAATTGAGTTATTTCTCTGACCTACTTTGCATGCTTCCTGTCTCTTAATGTTACCCCTACCATTTTTCGTTCCATAGCCCTCTGAGTTGTCCTCAAATTAAGTAGAACCCTCTTGGTTAGCCTCCACGTTTCAGCCCCATAGGTGAGTACAGGAAAGATGCAACTGTTGTATACTTTCCTCTTAAGCGATACCGGTAAGCTGCTAGTCATAATCTGCAAGTGCTTGCCAAATGCGCTCCATCCCAATCTTATTCTTCTTGTTATTTCCTTTTCAGGGTCCAGGTCTACGGTTACTACCTGTCCTAAGTAGACATATTCGCCTACTACTTCCAGTGCTTCGCTACCTAATGTAAACTGCTGTTCCTTCCCGAGGCTGTTGAACATTACCTTAGTCTACTGCATGTTGATTTTTAAGCCTACCTTTCTACTTTTCCTGTCTAGGTCATCAATCATTATTTGCAGTTCATCAACCAAGTCACTTAGCAAGGCAATGTCATCAGCAAATCGCAGATTACTGAGGTGTTCTCCATCTACCCTAACCCCTAACTGCTCCCATTCCAAGCCTCTGAATACTTCCTCTAAGCAAGCTGCGAATACAGTCAAACCCAAATATATAACAAACTTGGATAGAGCGAATTATGTTTTATATCGAACACTCGAATTTCCGCAAGCATTATGCATATAAAACGTTTTTTTTTTATAACGAACCACACATCGGATATAGCGAATTCAGCGCGCGCAATCGGTTGCCAAACGCCCGCCAACGGGCAGGCCTTTGCGCCGGCTCTGAGTACTCTCCGGGCAGCCCCCATGCTGCCGGGCTGCAATACTTCTAGCGCATGCCATTGTCAGATGGGAGGGGGATTGACGACAGCTCCGTTCCCCAAGGTCTCACACAGCGCATACGTCGTCACGCACCCGCTAGGGTGCTTCTGCGCCGATTCCGCGTTGTCTCCAGGCAGCCTCGGCCCGTGCTGCGCTTCCGTAAAATGCAGGAGGGGCTCTCTACAGCAGCTTCCACGAGGGACCCTCCTGTACGCATGCGCGGCCGTCGACCGGAGTAGCGTGAGTAGCCTTTAAAATCTGCGCCATCGGCCAGCCTCTCTTTGCAGCGCTGCTATTCGGCAGCTGCCTACCATGTGATCAAAAACATGCGAGCAGCTCCGAACCTATTGCGCTTCGAGAAAGAAGAAACACCGGCCAGAACTGGTTTCAAGTTTGGGTGAAGGGAAGGGGAGAATCTTCGAAGGGAAGGCAGCCTCCGAAAAACGAACGCGTCAGTGGCGCACTTTCCCGCATCCTCGGAGCTTTCTTTGTTCGCGTTTGCAAGTCGTGCTGCTGCTATCCTCATGATTCCGGACGTGCCTACGTTGCTGCTGACTTGCAATCCGGCGCTACATCCTGCAAGATGACGACGAAGCAGCGGCGTGCTCTACCGCTTTCCGACAAGCTGGAGATAATTCGCCGCGTTGGCCGTGGTGAAAAAAAGTCTCACTGTTGACTACAACGTAGCCGTGACAGTGAGCCCGTTGGACTCGGAAATTATTGCCGACATGCTGGCATCTGGTGCGAACAAGGAGACCGAGGAGCCGCCGCCGCCGAAAGACGATCGCCCTCGCCCGATGTTGCACGAAGCCTTCGCTGCTACCGATCTGCTGCGCCGATACTGCTCCGGAATACAGGGAAGCGAACTGAAGTTTGTGGAAATGATGTCGTGTGTGGAAAGTGCGATTCCCGCTGATGGAGTTAAACGCAGTATTCAGGCGAAGATCACTGCCTACTGCAAATAAGTGAGCATTGATCTGCAATAAATTTCTTTTGTAGATTCATGGTGAGCGGCACGGTTATTCTTTAGTTAGTGCGTTTTCGCTGCGCTCTTGTAGACATCGTGTATAACGAATTTGGTACTGAAGTTTGTTATAAATGGGTTCGGTTATAGCGAAATACTTTATATAGCGAACACATCGCGTTGAATTACGCAGTTCGTTATAACCGGGCTTGACTGTAGTACTGGGGAGATTGTGTCTCCTTGCCTAACACCTTTCTTTATGGGAATTTTGTTACTTTCTTTATGCAGAACTATGGTTGCTGTGCAGCCACTATATATATCTTCCAGCACTTTCATTCCAGTACTCCCCTCTGTAATGCCTCTGGCCTTGAGGGTAAAATAAATAAATAAATAAACAAATAAAGGCTTTCCAACTCGCGCACAGTTAAACAAACAGGCATGTGCATAAAGAGCTCAGAAACGACCCAAAGCCATGCGTGAGACTTAATCCGCTGCATTCACTTTGTCACAAGCTGCCTCACCTATTATACAGCGGAAGATGCGGGAGCTTATGGCTGGAATATAGAGCGAAATTCACGGGACTCCGTCGCTCCTCTGGACAAGATTCGACAAGCCGATGGGGCAGTGACCGCCTGTCCTTGACGCGGCTGCTGCATAGTCGGCCGAGGGTATAAAATAACCGACAGCAGCACGCCCTCACCAGTGCGTTTGGGAAGATTCAAACTTCCGGCCACTCCGCGGTGCTCCGAAAGCGTATTGTGTTCTTCGGGCCCGCGATCGACGCATCGTCCTCTGCACCTGTACGGCCGCCGCTACCGAGCAACACAGCCTTCGACGCCTCAGCAAACAAGAAAGACGTGAGAATTTCTTTCGCCACGAACTGTTGTTCAATCGAACATTATTTTCGCTTTGTTAACTTTTGACCTGACTTAGTAGTATTTTACGCTGTGTTCTTATGTAACTTTTGCTCATACTTATAATATCTGAAATACTTGCTTTATTATCTTTATAGTCTTCATATTTTTATCACAGTGTTTTGTTCATTGTCGGGTTATTTTTTTTCTCTTATCATTTATTTCTTCGTCTTTATCAATATCTTGTCGTGGCGTTGTATTCTCTTTCATTGTACTCTATAATTATCAGTGTAATTTTGGGTCTGCTATTTATAAACCTTCAATTGTTTGTAAAAGAAAGTGACCTATTTGTACTTATTCCTCAATCACACACCGACACATGTGCTTCACGGGTTGACCGGCCTAACTTTTAAATGTGTTCACAACCCTCATAGAGGAACGACGGTAATCGTAAAGGGGATCCCGCACCTCTTTTGACCGTAAAGGCGGGGGTTTGTGACACACTTAAAAAAAAAGAATTCCTGTGCAAATAATGCAGTCTCTGTTGTGGCAAGAAGCGTGCAACTGTCTTTCGCATAGAATTAAAGAAAAAAAGCAGTTATAACAAACTGATGCTGCTTGATGGGGTACACATAATGGGACAATTAACATTTCATAGCAGCAGCATAAAAGCGATGTAGTAAATAATCGCCGCGATGTCGTCGCCACCTACAAAGTCCTCTACAGTCATTGTTGCAGGCATGTCACCAACAAAACGCGAAAAATCGTTCCAGGCTCATCGAGCTCGCGGAGCTCTGCATCTGCTTCGTTGGGATCGGCCCCATCGTCACTTGATGCACGGGCCTCTGCTGGAACAAAACCTGCAAGCCGAAAGCAGTTGGAAATTGTTTCACCTTTCAAGCTGTCCCATGCCGCTTTAATGCTCCAAGCAAGTCGATCTTCAAATCCTGCTTCATAAGAAGCTTCACGAGAAGAGTGTCAATCAGCCTCCTCTTGTAAACTGCATTGAAGGCCCCCGATTTTATCTTGAGCTTGGTCTTTAACGTCAGTGCTGCTCTTTTTTTTCATGTTCACCGCCATCACTGCACTACGCACACCCGCGCACCACACTCGACACGACGACCGACGCAGCCTCTGCTGAACGCTACGACGGCCACGCCGCTGCTAACGCTAGAACCGAAAAATGCGAAAGGCGCAAAAACCAAAAAGGCAAAAGCAACATTCGATCGCGCCGAAGCGGTGCTGTCAGCGATTGTGAGATGCGAACGATTTCTGATGGCCTCCGAGATCACCTCCGCGTGCACAAACAGGCGCGCGGGGGTGATCTCGGAGGCCATTGATTTCTTTAGCTGTCAACTCTCAATGCCGTCGTGGCATCTGTGGTGCTGTCAGCACCCGCGAGGTAGTCCTGAACGTTTGCTGCGCCGCACAACACACATGTAGTGCAACGAAGCCTGCCTCCTGTTATTAAAGTGAGGTAGTGCTTGACGTCGCGAAGTTTGTAATATCCATTTTATGCCGAACCGCGTTCGTTATGGGAAGTTAAAAATATGTGTGTTTGACAAAAATATTTCAGAAGAATTCAATATATTCAATAATTCGTTGTATGCGCGTTCGTTATAACATGGTTTGACTATATAGCAAACTGAGCACGCATGATTGGTCACCAAACGACCGCCAATGAGCTTCTGAGCCTCTGGGCTGCCGCGCTACCTACCAGTGCTTTCAAGAAACATTGTTGCGACTGTAGGAAAAACGAAAGGGTCTTCCAAAGCAGGACTGGAAGCGGCTTTAAATTCCGCGCCTTCTGCCAGCTGCTCCGCAGCATTTCTATTCGGCAGCTGCCCACCACGTGATCAAGTATGTGCCAACAGCTCCAAACCTATGGCGCCTCGGAAGACGGGAGAAGGAGAAGGCAGGATTTTCCGCATTGCGTCCTCCATGCTTTCTTTGTGTTTGTGGGTAGCTCCAGTGTGCTGCTGTGCTGTTCATACAACTTCGCCGCAGCTATGTTGACGTTTCTGCAAGATGACAATGAAGCAGTGGCAACCTTTGCCGTTTTCCGACAAGCTCGAGATAATTTTCCATGTCGAGCGTGGTGAAAAAAAAGTTGGACATTGCAGCACATTTTAAAATTTCAAGGAGCATCATCCTGAAAAATAAGTTCGCCATAAAAGACAATGCACAGGTTCGCCCAAAAGCAGATGGCTGCCACCTCCGCAAGCCGGCTTACGACAAAGTAGAGAAAGCCCAGTAGTTTTTGGATATCCGCACATGAAGTCTGCCAGTCTCTGGCCCCGTGCTGCAATAGAAGGCAAAAAGATTTCGCCTGCACCCTCGACGTCGATGGGTTTACAGTTGGGAATGGTTGGCTCCAAAGATTTAAGGACCGCTACTCGATTACCGGAAAAGTAGTAGCAGGTGAGAGCGACGCTGTGGATGCAGAAGGCGCTGAGAAGTGGGTTGAAGGCATATGGCTTGGTGTGAAGGAGAGCCATGCAACATTTTTAATACAAACGAGACTGCCTTGTTTCGGTAACTACTGCCAAGTAGGGCATTGGAATTCAAAAATGAGAAGTGCCATGAAGGGGAAATGAATAAGTCTTGATTCAGCATTCTTCTCATGACGAACATGAATGGGTCTGCAAAGTGGTGACCACTAGTTACTGGCAAGTTCAAGTCTCTGAAGAGCCTGCAAGTGTGCACTCATTTCCAGTGGCATACAAGTCCAATTCAAAGGCCTGGATTAGCAAGCCGTTTTTAGGCTTGGCTATGGGATTGGAATGAGGAACTTTCAACGAGCGGACGCAAGATTTGCCTCTTCCTTGACAAATGCTCTGCGCACCAATGCGGCGTCTCGTTCAAAAACATAGAGCTCTGCTTCTTGCCACCGAATGCCACACACTTGTTTTACAGCCCCTTGAATGAGGGCATTCATGCAAGGCTATCGGAAGTGTGCCGTTGAGCGTATGTTGATGAAATTGCGGGTGAATGATCAGCTGAGGATAAATTTGACAGGTGTAATAGAATGGTCAACCTTGCTTGGCAAGATGTGACTAGAGACACAATACGCAACTTTTTCCGTCATGCTAGATTTTGCCAGAAAAGTGCAAAGGTTGCGAGTGCAGTGCAAGGCAACAGCGAGATTGGCATATTTTGGGAACAGCTTGCCGATACTCCGGACGGTCTGCCAGAAAAAGTTGCCTTCAAAGACTTTTTGACAGTCAACGACGACATTGTTGTAACTGCGAGCCAACTGGACTCTAAAATTGTTGCAGATCATTGGCATCTGAAGCTGGCGCCACCGACGAGCAGCCACCGGAAGATGACCATCTTCACCCAACGCTGCAAAAAGCCCTTTCTGCTACTGATGTGCTGCGGCGATACTACATCAAAATACAGGAAACTGGCTTGGAGTTCGTTGAGATTCTCCTCGATGATGACATATGCAATGTTCAGGTGAAAATCACTCCCTACTGTAAATAGGTGCAGATTTATCTGTAACAAATTCCTTTGGCATAGATTATTCTCGGTGACTGGTATAATTTTTCATTTGTTAATGCGGTGTCGATTAAGTGCTTTCTAACAAATTTGATGCAGAAGTTCATTATAAATGGTTTTGGTTAGAGTGCAATACTTTGTATATAGAAGAAATCGCGTTAAATCGCGCTGCTTAATATGACCTGGTTAGATTGTAGCAGTACCATTTTTGAGAGAACATTGAGGCAGCCCAATGTAGAGAATTCAAAGGCATTTCCTTATAGAGTCCCCTGCTCTTCTCACATATCTGCGTGAGCTGCAGGCACAGCAATATTTCATAAGATATCACTACTACTATAAAAAGAGAGACCAAAAAAATACAGAAGCTGCTTATCACTGTGGACACAAAAAAAGAGTCAGGACGAACTGCTGCAGCCAATAAAAAAAAAAGACGTGGTAAAGATAAACAGTATCTAACCTTTGAGTCTTTGTACTGTGTTATCTTGCCCCCAGTAAACTCCAAGACAGATTTCTTGAAGCTTTTCTGACGGGCCTCTGCAAAGCGAAGCTCGCTGAATACAGACAGGGGTTGGCGATTCTGAAATGCAAAAGACCCGGTGTGGCACTCAGAAGAAATGAAGCATCCTGCTACAGTATGACCAAGAGAAGCAAAACTGCATACTACGCACCGACACGAGAGGTGCTATTTCATCATAGACGTAGTTGTTTTTGATGCATAGATAGTTTGACTTGGCAAACGCTGTGTCCCAATTGGCCCAGCGAACGACCACTGAAAGGACGGGTTCGCTGTGGTGCAGTGGTCGTTCTGAAAAAAAAAAAAAAAAAAAAAGTAATTCTTCAGCACATGATCGGGTTGAAATCTGTGGAGTACAAGTCAATGTTCCCTACACATTACATCTCAATACTTGTAGACTGCGGAGTCTAAATGTTCCTCCACATGGGTCATTCAAGCAACCCACAGTAAATGTATTCGAGCAAGATTAAGAAACACCAGAGTATGAAGGCTTCCAATCCAACCGGCCAGATAGAATTGGCCGAGATATCAAAGCTGATCAATAAGCACAAGGTAGCCTATATAAGGAAGTACTTTAACATGGAGAAAATTGAGCATGCTGTAAAGAACAGGGGAAGCCTTAAAGTGGTAAAAAAGAAATTGGGCATAGGCAAAAACCAGATGTATGTGATAAGGGACAAGACGGGCAACGTCATCACGAATATGGACAAGATAGTCAAAGTAGCCGAGGAGTTCTATACAGATCTCTACAGTAGCCAAAGTAGTCAGGACCGTAATGAGATTGGCGGTAGAGAAAAACAGTCAGACGTTCCACCAGTGACGAAGGACGAGGTCAAGAAAGCATTAGAAACTATGAAAAAGGGGAAATCAGCTGGAGGGGATCAGATAACTACAGATTTGTTAAAGGACGGGGGGGATATCGTGCTAGAAAAACTGGCCACCCTGAATATGCAGTGCCTGGTGTCATCGACGGTACCGGAACCATGGAAGAATGCAAATATTATCCTCATTCATAAGAAAGGGGACTCTAAGTACCTTAAAAATTATAGGCCAATCAGCTTACTGTCTGTTACGTATAAGGTATTTACTAAGGTAATCACTAATAGAATCAGGACAACCTTAGACTGTAATCAAGCAAAGGATCAAGCAGGTTTTTGGAAACGGTACTCTACTATCGATCATATCCATACCATTAACCAGGTAATAGAAAAATGCACCGAATATAACCAGCCCTTATACATAGCATTCATTGATTACGAAAAAGCATTTGACTCAGTTGAAACCTCGGTGGTGATGCAGGCATTGCGAAATCAGGGGGTCGATGAGCCGTACGTGAAAGTGCCGGAAGATATATATAGTGGTTGCACAGCAACCATAGTTCTGCATAAAGAAAGTAACAAAATTCCCATAAAGAAAGGTGTTAGACAAGGAGACACGATCTTCCTAATACTATTCACAGCTTGCTTAGAGGAAGTATTCAGAGACTTGGAATGGGAGCAGTTAGGGATAAGGGTAGATGGTGAATACCTCAGTAATTTGTGATTTGATGATGTCTGCCTTGCTAAGTAACTCAAGGGATGAACTGCAAATAATGATTGATGACCTAGACAGGAAAAGTAGAAAGGTAGGCTTCAAAATCAATATGCAGAAGACTAAGGTAATGTTTAACAGCCTTGGGAAGGAACAGCAGTTCACATTAGGTAGCGAAGCACTGGAAGTAGTAGGCGAATTTGTCTACTTAGGACAGGTAGTAACCGCAGATCCGGACCATGAAAACGAAATAACAAGAAGAATAAAATTGGGATGGAGCGTATTTGGTAAGCACTAGCAGATTATGACTAACAGCTTACCGGTATCACTAAAGAGGAAAGTATACAACAGTTGCATCTTACCTTTACTCACCTATGGGGTTGAAATGTGGAGGCTAACCAAAAGGGTTCTACTTAAGTTGAGGACAACTCAGAGGGCTATGGAACGAAAAATGGTAGGGGTAACATTAAGAGATAGGAAGCGTGCAGAGTGGGTAAGAGAAATAACTCAAGTTACTGACATTCTAATGGAAATTACGAAGAAGAAATGGGCATGAGCAGGACATGTAGTGCGAAGAGAGAATAACCGATGGTCGCTTAGGGTAACAAACTGGATTCCAAGGGAAGGAACGCGTAGCAGGCGGTGGCAGAAAGTTAGGTGGGCGGATGAGGTTAAGAAGTTCGCAGGGGTCAAGTGAATGCAGCTAGCACAGAAGCGGGCTAATTGGAGAAATATGGGAGAGGCCTTCGCCCTGCAGTGGGTACAGTCGCACCTGGATATATCGAACTCGAAGGGGATCGCAAAATAATTCAATATATCGATAATTCGATATAAAGAAATCGGCTTGGGATGCAAAAAAACGATACTATATTTGTCCCGTAGTCAACTCACTCGCATAATGAACCCACCCTCCACTTTTGCACTCAAGAATTCGGAGAAAAAAAAAAAAAAAGCGTTAAGGCCAGCTCGCTCACATGCAAGCGATTAAGCGATCTCAGCGATGAGCGGCAGCATCAGAGCAAAAAATTTCCCACTTGTTGGAACTGCGTCCCTCTGCGGTTCGATCCACTGCGGCAGCTCAAAACAAGTTTGTGTCGCAGCGGCAGTAATCGCCAGCGTTTTTGGTTTCATGTTGCACTCCGTTTTGGTCGTCTCATCCACAGCTCATTTCTTGGCAGCGTGCCAAGATGCTGCACAGCGATAATGTTGCGGCGTTTATCTTTTGATAGCTCCTGCGGCGGCGGGGAGCGAACTTGGCGGACTGCCCGTGATGGCTTGATTGCACAAGCCTGGTTCAATTTATCACGCCGCAATTGGGGCGGGCGTAGTCCACTGCCACAAAATCATTGGAAAGTGTGATACAGTAGCTGGAAATGCTGTTTGAGGCGAAAAATGCAAAAAGGCGGTGTCATGATTGCAGCTGACCGCGTGCTTTCGTTGATTCATACATGCAAGAATAAACGACTCCTGCAAAAAAAGAAAAAAAGCCACTTCGTAATGCCATATCTTAGGCTACACCGCGCGTACAGCACAACGATAAAAATAGACGACTCGCAAAAAAAAAAAAAAAAAAAAAGGATAGATCTGCCGCTTAACTTCCGCTGGCGCCATAGCCACCTCAGCCGCCGAGCAGAGGGTTCGCAACACACTCTGGGGAAAGCGTCCAACGTTCTGTCTGAAAACGGGCTGAGCTGGATTGGTGCATGCGTAGCGTGTGCTACTGTGAACAAAGGCCGGGAAAGAGGAAAGAGAGAGATAGCTCGGCAAAAGAATGGGCACACCCTTGTGCTTCGCTCTATCGCACTTTTCCCCTCTCGTTCCCACCGGTTCTCTCTCATTCATTCACGCACATGGCGTGCAAACGTCACGTGCTGGCGCGCGGGAAACGATAACCACAGATGCGCGTGCCTTTGGGGAATGGGCGCGGCGCGCTGCCCTAGCCGAACTGTCCCCTCTCATTCCTTCCGCGCGTGGTTTGAAAACGTCACGCAGCAAACGGCCGAGGGTGATGCGTTCGTCTTTGGGGAAGGCACACTTTTCAGCGCGTGGTGCGGAGTTCGATATATCGAACGACCGGTGAAATTGAGTTCGATATATGACGTGGCTTTCCTATACTTCTACATGGGATTTTCAAGGGGATATTCCGTGAGTTCAACATATCCAGGTTCGACTGTATAGTCAGGCTGATGATGATGATGATGAAGAGCAAAAAGTACCCCGCGATTAGTTACGATATGAGCTACAGAATGCAGAACTCACTGGAAGAATAAAGTGCTCAAGTTCGGCATGCCGCTATAGATTAAAGGTAACGTAGAAACTAAAGCTTTCAATTTCTGCAGTGCAGTGTGTCTTGGCAATTTTATAAGAGCCTGTACACAAGGAATTACACAAATGATTGAAGCAGTTGGAAAAGATAAGTTCTAGCAATTCCAGGTCAGAGGAGTACAAATGCCAAATATCCTGCTTGCACATTTTCTTCTTTCACATACTATGGACATTAGCATACCCAGATCACCTCAAAGCATTCTTGCATGGCCATTAGATATTTTATAATTCACTTTCTCCTTGAAGTTCTTTCTGCTTTAACAACCAACCAATGGATGCGATATGCAAGAAGTGTTTTGGCCACGTTAGATATAAAAAAAGAAATATAACAGCAATATAATTGTTGGCGCACAGCTTTCAATGGTTAAGCTAGTTCCAAGAGCTGGAATGATAGCAAACGACATATCAGTGCGATAATATATTGGAGTTTCTTTCATATTTCACATAGCCTAAACATTTCTCAAATGTCAGAGACATTGTTTGGTAGTTTAAGTCCAAAACACAGAATCATTACGATGTATCACAGCAATAAATAATTCAGTGGCCACAAGTGAATATATAATTCATATACTGTGATACTATAAGCGCCTTTGTACACAAGAAAACATGCAACTAAAATTTGGTGTTTGTGCCTTTTAAAGGGACACTGCGGCGAATACAGTCGAACCCGGATATATCGAACTCGAAGAGGATTGCGAAATAGTTCGATATATAGATAATTCGATATAGAAAAATCGGCTTGAGACGCCACTTGCGATCGTGAAAAATGATATGGTATTTGTCGCATAGTCAGCCCACTCATATAATGAACCCATTCCCCCTTTTTGCCCTCGAGAATTTGAAAAAAAAAAAGAAAGAAAAAATGCGTTTGGTGCCGCATTCCTTTGTTTCGACCGTCGCATCCACAGCTCTTTATCGGCAGAGCGCCAAGATGCTGCGCAGCGATAACGGCACGACGTGTTTATCTTTTAACTACATTTTTCATAGATCCTGCAGTGGCAGGGAGCAAACTTGGCAGAGTGCCCACGTGATGGCTTGATTGCACAAGCCTGGTTCGATTTATCATGCCGCGTTTGAGGTGAGGCGGATCGGACGTAGTCCAGTGCTACAAAATCACTGGAAAGTGTGATAGCTGTAAATACCGTTTGCAGCGAATAATGCTAAAAGCCGGTGGCATGACCGCAGCCGACCGCGTGCTTTCGTTGATTCATAGATGCAAGAATGAACGACTCTAGCAAAAAAAAAAAAAACTGCCGCTTCTTAACGTCTGCAGCCACCATAGCTTACGCTGCGCCGTACGTTCAGCCCGACAAGACCAACTCTCGCAAAAGAAAAAAAAATTGCCGCTTCTTAACCTCCCCAGCTACCATAACATACATTCAGCCAGACAGCAAGAATAAAACTCTCAGAAAAAAAAAAAAAAAATCTACTGCTTTTTAGCATCCGCGACCGCCGCCGCTTACGCGCGTTCAGCACGACGACACGAGACGCTCATCGCACACCAGCCACCGCGAGCAGAGCATTCACAACACACACTGGAGAAGCGTGTGCCACGGGCTGAGCGTGCTTGGGAACGAGATTGGGAAAGAGAGAGGAAGGGGAGAGATAAAGCTCAGCAGAAGAGTGGGCACACCCTTGCGCTTCGCTCTGTTGCGTTTTTCCCCTCTCCCGAACACCAAGGCTGCATTGGTTCCCTCTCGTTTCTTCACGCACGTGGCTTGCAAACGTCACGTGCTAGCGTGGCAGCGATCAGCGCAGATGCGCGTGCCTTTGGGGGAAGGGC
The DNA here is from genome assembly GCF_055883805.1 of Amblyomma maculatum. NCBI lineage: Eukaryota > Metazoa > Arthropoda > Arachnida > Ixodida > Ixodidae > Amblyomma > Amblyomma maculatum. The sequence goes on along the minus strand of NC_139347.1, from coordinate 204,534,008 downwards.
GTGGTGCTGCCCTAGATCAGCCGTCGCCGAACTGTGCCCTCTCATTCTTTCTGCACGTGGCTTGAAAACGTCTCGCGGCAAATGGCAGAGGGTGATGCGATCGTCTTTGGGGGAGGCGCACCGTTCAATATGTGGTGGGGAGTTCGATATATCGAACGACCGGTGAAATTGAATTCAATATACGACGCAGCTTTCCTATACTTTTACATGGGATTTTCAAGGGGATATTCCGAGAGTTCAATATAACCAAATTTCGAAATATCCGGGTTTGACTGTAACTCAATATTTTTGAAGTAGGTTATTTGTAGATCATGTCCGTGAAATTATTTCTCGATTATGCATAAAACACCTGCGCAATTGCAGACTGAAAACCCACAATTCAAATCTCCCATGCTTCCTGCGACTGTTAACAGAGGAGGAAAGCAGAGAGGGAAACCTTGCTTCTCCGTCTGTTGTGACGTCACTTTGAGGTTTCAAAGGCATTCAGAGCCACCTGGGAGAGCTTTCAGCGTGCGTTGCTCTCCACCTTTCGCATGTGGTGGACATACAAAACATGTCAACATAGATTTGTCTGCCTGATACAAAACTGCTCTGCATGTGTTCGGATGCACGAGCAGCTGTAGCCACGACAAGATCGTCTTCGATCGTTTCTTGCAATGTCTAATGCTCGCGGCGCAATGGGACGCTGGTTAGAAGAAATAAATTCAAGCTGACTAAAGGAAACATTCTACTCAAAGCATTTTCATGACTGTGACTATGTGCAGTTTCTTCCTAATGCAATTTCTATAGGGCTTTGTCAAAAAGGCATGGTTCAACCATGACGCGGTTCCTTCCATTTCCTTGCACAATAGGGTCGTGCCAGTCACCATTCCCTAGAACCATGTTTATTGAAGGAAGTAAAGGGAGGAAGGCTTGTGCTTCTGACTGTAATTTCATTACTTTCTGAATATTCAGGTCTCATTCATATGTGAAGCGCCGCGTTTAGCGTTGATTGCGATCTGTTCACGGAATGCAATCTCGTGATGGGACGGGCAGACAGCATCGGCACGTGGTTGTAATTGCGTCTCGTTTTTTTTTTGGTGCAAAGGGATGAGCAGCGGCTTCTTTGCTAAACATCGGCCAACCTACCAGCCACAAGCACTTTTTACTAAACATCAGACAACTCCTCAGCCACACACACTGATGATCCTTAGCGAACGAGCAGATGATTAAGGAGAGCCCACTACTGCGTCGCAGCTAGGAAGGCTTTGCGAGATCCTTTCCAGCACTGCGCATGCCTGATATGTTTGATGAACCCCTACGGGACATTATTATAATTAAGGCGAGTATCGCTCAGCTGAGTAAGAGCGCATACAGGTATGCAGAGCGCTAAACGTGGTTTCCTTCGATGCGTCCAAGCAAGCAGTTATCAAAGTTGATCTTATATGGCCTGATTTTTTTGCACCTATTGCTGCCTCTTCATTTCACATAGTTCTGCCTTGTTTGGGGATGCAAATGAAATTAGAAATGAAACCGATGAGTGTCTTATAAGAAAAGGTTTCAGAACATGGTCTCCAGCATAATAGCTCTGTCAATGCCTTGCGTGCATTGCAGAGCTCAACAACAGCACTCCACTTACAGTTCATTTGTTTGGTGGCAGCTGCGTACTGCTTCTCTCTTTCCATAAAATTCTTCGTTTCCCCAAGACACGAAGCATGGCACTCAAAGCAGGATTTGGTACACCACGCCCAGGGCCTTTTTTTCACAACAATGACTTTTCTAGCGGGGGGAGGGGGGGCGAGGAGACGAAAGTAGTCGGCCAGTGTATTGTTTTTCTAAGGAATACAGTCGAACCCTGTTATATCGAACCCGGATATATCGAATTTTGGTTATATCGAACTCGCGGAATATCCCCTTGAAAATCCCATGCAAAAGTATAGGAAAGCCGCGTCATATACCGAACTTAATTTCACGGGTCGTTCGATATATCGAACTCCGCATCACGCACTGGAAAGTGTGCCTTCCCCAAAGACGATCGCATCACCTTTGGCCGTTTGCCGCGTGCCGTTTTCAAGCCACATGCGGAAGGAATGAGAGGGGACAGTTCGGCGACGGCTGGTCTGGGCAACGCCGCGCCCATTCCCCAAAGGTGCGCGCATCTGCAATTATCGTTCATGATGGAAAATAGCGCGAAAGTACATGAAGGACGGAAGGAAGTAAGACACGGACAAGCGCTAACTCGCTACTACTTCCTTCCGTCCTTCGTGTACTTTCGCGCTATTTTCCATCATGAATGTTAACCAACTCGCCCAACTTTCGGCATTACTTAATGCAATTATCGTTTTCCGCGCGCCAACACATGACGTTTGCAAGTCATGTGCGTGGGTGTGCCCACCCTTTTGCCAAGCTATCTCTCTCCTTCAGCACGCGCTACGCATGCACCAAGCCAGCTCAGCCTGTTTTCAGACAGGCTTCGACTCTCGCTTTCTCCAGCGTGTGTTGCGAACCCTCTGGCGTGGCGGCTGAGGTGGCTATGGTGCCTGTGGACATTAAAAAGCGGCAGCTCTCTCTGTTTTTCTTTTTGCGAGTCATCCTTCTTATCGTTGTGCTGTTCGGACGTTAAGAAGTGGCACGGTATTTTTTTTTTTTTTTTACGGGAGTCGTTTATCCTTGCATATATGAATCAACGAAAGCACGCGGTCAGCTGCTGCGATCATGACGCCCGCCCCAAGCGTGGCGTGATAAATCGTACCAGGCTTGTACGTGCAATCAAGCCATCACGGGCACTCTGCCAAGTTCGCTCCCCGCCACCGCAGGAGCTCTAAAAGGATAAACGCGCCCGCCCCGACGTTATCGCTGCGCAGCATCTTGGCACACAGCCAAGAAATGAGCTGTGGATGAGACGACCGAAACGGAATGACGCGCGCCATCGACATGCAAGCGAAAACGCTAGCGATTTCTGCCGCGGCAACACAGAAACCTTGTTTAGAGCTGCCGCGGTGGCTCGAGCAGCGAGAGGGACACAGTTCCAACAAGTTTGAAAATTATCGCTATGTCGCTGCCGCTCGTCGCTGATATCGCTCAATCGCTTGCATGTGAGCCAGCTGGCCTTAACGCTTTTGATCTTTTTCAAATTCTCCGTGCAAAAGTGCAGGCTGGGTTCATTATGCGAGTGGGTTGATTACACGACAAATACGGTATCGTTTTTTGGCATCGTAAGTGCCATCACAAGCTGATTTTTGTATATCGAATTATCGATATATCGAACTATTTCGCGATCCCCTTCGAGTTCGATATATCCGGGTTCGACTGTATGCGCACCGAGGTTTCGCTGAGGGCCATGCAGATTCTGCTAATAATGACACACACTACTTTTCAAAATGCCTTACTCTATACCACAGCAAGATTTCATGCAAAGCCTGCGCTCTCCACAACGGAAGTGCTGCATGGGCACATCTGTTACAGATAGATGCAGTGAAAAACCCTATGGTCATTCGAGTGGAAATGGCATGCCATAATGATTTTCACAAAGCCGCAGAAAGCTGCGATCGGTACGCAGCGCAACAACGGAGCCGTATTGGCAGCTTCCCCGTCGTCACGCGACGTCTTGGCCAATCACAAGCGGCGGCATGAACCGCGGTGAGCCCAGTCTTGCGAGCTGCGTATTTCTGCTGGAAAAAGGCTTTTTCTGCCTGAATTCAATCTGATATTCGAGTTCACAGCAAGAAAAACTGTGGGTTCCTGCTGAAAGCCCAATTTCTGCAAAAAGTGCTGCAGTGTCCCTTTAACCCCATGCTGCCCACAGAAACTCTGCATCAGGACCAAAAAAATAGTCACAAAAAACATTAAGCTAGAAAAGCAGCAACTAGGGCGACAATATATTTTACGTGAATCACGCACAGATGTGTACTAGAGTGAGGCCACTGATACTAAGGGCGACGTGAATCACGCACAGATGTGACTAGAGTGAGGCCACTGATACTAAGAGCTTCCTTTAGCTTGGTCACTGACCGAGGTCTTGTTCACAGACAACTTCAAAGACGGCCATTTTGTTGCTAGGTTCCTTGATGTTCAGCTGCTGCATGGTGTGCTTGCAGAGGGCACCGGCAGTCATGGCAGGAGAGAGCTGAAAAAGGGAGCCACACTCAACCCCTGTAGAGGACACAAGCATATTATACAGTCGAACCCGGATATGTCGAATTTTGGTTATATCGAACTCACGGAATATCCCCTTGAAGATCGCATGTAAAAGTATAGGAAAGCCGCGTCATATATCGAACTCAATTTCACCGGTCGTTCGATATATCAAACTCCGCACCACGCACTGGAAAGTGTGCCTTTCCCAAAGACGATCACATCACCCGCGGCCGTTTGCCGCGTGACGTTTTCAAGCCACGCGCGGAAGTAATGAGAGGGGACAGTTCGGCTAGGGCAGCGCCGCGCCCATTCCTTAAAGGAGTGCGCATTTGGGGGTTTCCCGAACGCCAGCACATGACGTTTGCAAGCCATGTGCCTGAATGAACCAGACAGAACAGGTGGGAACGAGAGGGGAAAAAAGCGACAAAGCGAAGCGCAAGGGTGTGCCCAATCTTTTGCCGAGCTATCTCTCTCCTTCCTCTTTCCCGGCCTTCGTTCGCAGTAGCACACGCTACACATGTGCCAAGCCAGCTCAGCCCGTTTTCAGACAGAACGTCGGATGCTTTTTCCAGTGTACGTGTGTTGCGAACCCTCTGCGCACGGCGGCTGATGTGGCTATGGCGTCTGCAGAAGTTAAGAAGCGGCAGATTTTTTTTTTGCGAGAGTTGTCTATTTTTATTGTTGTGCTTTACGCGCGGCGTAGCGTAAGATAAAGCATTACGAAGCGGCATCTTTTTTTTTTTGCGGGAGTCATTTATCCTTGCATATACGAATCAACGAAAGCACGCAGTCAGCTGCGATCATGACAACGGCTTGGCTTTTAGCATTTATTGCTTCAAACAGCATTTGCAGCTACTGTATCACGCTTTCCAATGATTTTGTGGCAGTGAACTACGCCCCCTCAAGCGCGGCGTGATAAATCGAACCAGGCTTGTGCAATCAAGCCATCACGGGCACTCTGCTAAGTTCATAAACACACTGCGCGTTATCACTGCGCAGCATCTTGGCATGCTGCCAAGAAATGAGCTGTGGATGAGACGACCCAAACGGAGTGTGACATGCAAGTGAAAACGCTGACGATTTCTGTGGCAACGACACGACACAGAAACCTTGTTTTGAGCTGCCGCGGTGGCTCGAAGGGCAGAGGGACACAGTTCCAACAAGTTGGAAATTTTTCGCTCTGTCGCTGCCGCTCGTCGCTGAGGTCTCTTAATCGCTTGCATGTGAGCAAGCTGGCCTTAACGCTTTTTTTTTTTTCTCCAAATTCTCGAGTGCAAAAGTGGAGTGTGGGTTCATTATGCGAGTGAGTTGATTACGCGACAAGTGCGGTATCGTTTTTTTTCGCATCGTAAGTGCTGCCCTAAACCGATTTCTGTATATCTAATTATCGATATATCGAACTATTTCGCAATCCCATTCGAGTTTGATATATCCGGGTTCGACTGTATGCAGCCCTTATTCCATGCAAAGGAACTGAAGACAAAAGTAAGCAGCTTAGAGAAATGATAACTTGCGATTACAAAATTAATTGCAAGGCTTTCACGGTGCAAAAAGAATGAGTGTCAACGAAATGCAAAAACCAAAACTTTCTTCCTCAACTGCTTATCTTCAAAGTACAGGACTGGGCACCTTTCAAATCTCAGAAAGGCATTTGTTAAGAGGCCTCTTGGAGTTGCCCCTACAAGTCACAGGCATTACCAAGAGAGCATGGCCTGAATTGATGCCACTGCAGAGCTATAGTGCAGACACAATCTTTCATCCCCTGCTCCAGGAACAGTGGCTGGCTGATGAATAACAGTTATGATCACTGATTGTAAGAAACTGGCGATATGATAACTGGCAGCACGAAGGTAAATATGGGGTAATTTTGCACTAGCCAGCAACTTATTTGATGACACACGCAGCACTTCTTGGATGTTTAAAATAGATGACCCCAACATTTCACACGCCATTTTCTTATGGACAAGTAAGCTCTGCATGCAATGATGTTATGCATTTCAAAATCAAGAGGCTAGCTGCCAATTATAAACAGGCACAGAGAGAACTACTAGCTTACCTTTACATTTATGCAGTGACCCCAGTCTTTGCTGTAGACGTACACACCGACTAGGATGTCACCAGCTGGTCTCTAAGAAGGGAAAAGAGGAGATGGAACAAGGTAAGTATCACTTGTGGATGAGAACAGCTATCATGCAAAACTCCTACACACTCTCCAAGCGACTATGACATAGCCTGTACCTGGGCAATTTTGGCCTCTCTAAGAAGATCCATCGCTGCCTGGATTCGCTTCTCCTTCTCCATCTCGGCAGGGTCAACCTGGAAAAAAAAAATAAACTAAACCATTAATAACATTCGCAATGACTGAAATGCCTTGTGATGATAAAGTCCACTGATGAAAAACGATATCAGTAAGCATCCTATAAGAGCAAGTTATTAAACCTATAAGATTGCCATGCGGGAATGTATAAAAAAGCAGTTCTAAATTGAGCTTCATGAAACCCTTGAGGTCCCTGGTGTGCATTCCGGGTTCCTTCAGTACTTAATCTCAAACACACCTAAGAGTAAGATTCAGAAGTCGCAAATATTAGTATGTTAAAGGCTTTCAATAAAACATCCAGGAGATGATTCTAGAGCCAAAGGCTGCAATTGAGAATACAGTCAAATCCCGATATAACGAATCTCGCAGGACCGTAAAAAATCATTCGTTATTTTGAAATATCGTTGTAATGAAAAACCTGAGATTATAAGCCAGTGGTCAAACCTAGGCATCAATTATTTTCAATTATTTTCTCCATCATCATCATCATCAGCCCGACTATACCCACTGCAGGGCGAAGGCCTCTCCCATATTTCTCCACTTAACCCGGTTTTGTGCTAGCTGCATCCACTTGTCCCCTGCGAACTTCTTAACCCCATCCGCTCACCTAACTTTCTGCCGCCCCCTGCTACGCTTTCCATCCCATGGAATCCAGTTTGTTACCCTAAGCGACCATCGGTTATTTTCTCTTCGCAGTACATGTCCTGCCCATGCCCATTTGTTCTTCTTAATTCCCACTAGAATGTCAGTAACTTAAGTTATTTCTCTGACCCGCTCTGCACGCTTCCTATCTCTTAATGTTACACCTACCATTTTTCGTTCCACAGCCCTCTGAGTTGTCCTCAATTTAAGTAGAACCCTTTTGGTTAGCCGCCACGTTTCAGCACCATAGGTGAGTACAGGTAAGATGCAACTGTTGTATACTTTCCTCTTGAGCGATACCGGTAAGCTGCTAGTCATAATCTGTGAGTGCTTGCCAAATGCGCTCCATCCCAATCTTATTCTTCTTGTTATTTCCTTTTCATGGTCCGGATCTGCGGTTACTACCTGTCCTAAGTAGACAAATTCGCCTACTATTTCTAGTACTTCGCTACCTAATGTAAACTGCCGTTCCTTCCCGAGGCTGTTGAACATTACCTTAGTCTTCTGCATACTGATTTTCAAGCCTACATTTCTACTTTTCCTGTCTATGTCGTCAAACATTATTTGCAGTTCATCTCCCGAGTTGCATAGCAAGGCAATGTCATCAGCAAATCGCAGATTACTGAGGTATTCTGCATCTACCCTTATCCCTAACTGCTCCCATTCCAAGTCTCTGAATACTTCCTCTAAGCAAGCTGTGAATAGTACTGGGGAGATTGTGTCTCCTTGCCTAACACCTTTATTTATGGGAATTTTGTTACTTTCTTTATGCAGAATTATGGTTGCTGTGCAGCCACTATATATATCTTCCAGCACTTTCACGTACGGCGCGTCTACTTGATTTCGTAATGCCTGCCTCACCGCGGAGGTTTCAACTAAGTCAAATGCTTTTTCATAATCAATGAATCTTATGTATAAGGGCTGGTTATATTCCGAGCATTTTTCTATCACCTGATTGATGGTATGGATATGATCGATAGTAGAGTACCTTTTCCGAAAACCTGCTTGATCCTTTGCTTGATTGCAGTCTAAGGCTGTCCTGATTCTATTAGCGATTACCTTAGTAAATACCTTATATGTAACAGACAGTAAGCTGATTGGTTTGTAATTTTTAAGGTCCTTAAGAGTCCCCTTTCTTAAGAATGAAGATAATGTTTGCATTCTTCCATGGTTCCGGTACCGTTGATGACACAAGGCACTGCGTATACAGGTTGGCCAGTTTTTCTAGCACGATATCCCCCCCGTCCTTCAGCAAATCTGTAGTTATCTGATCCTCTTCAGCTGATTTCCCCCTTTTCATAGTTTCTAATGCTTTCTTGACCTCGTCCTTCGTCACTGGTGGAACGTCTGACTGTTTTTCCCTACTGCCAATCTCATTACGGTCCTGACTACTTTGGCTACTGTAGAGATCTGTATAGAGCTCCTTGGCTACTGACTATCTTGTTCATATTCATGATGACGTTGCCCGCCTTGTCCCTTATTGCATACATCTGGTTTTTGCCTATGCCCAATTTCTTGTTTACCGCTTTAAGGCTTCCCTCGTTCTTTACAGCATGCTCAATTTTCTCCATGTTATACTTCCTTATATCGGCCACCTTGCGCTTATTGATTAGCTTTGATATCTCGGGCAATTCTATCTGGTCTGTTGGATTGAAAGCTTTCATATTCTGGCGTTTCTAATTAAAACCTTTCGTCCCCTTACAGCTTACCGGTATCCTCTCCAACTATCCTACCGCCTACTTCTACAGCGCACGCGGTAATGATGTCTCTGAAATTATTGTTTATTGCTTCTAGGGTAATGTCCTCGTCCTCAGTTAGAGCTGAATATCTATTCCGTAGCGAGATCCTGAACTCTTCTGCCCTCCCCCTCACTGCTAATTCGTTGATGGATTTCTTCATTACTAATCTGTTGCATTCCTTCTTCAGATTTAAGCTAATTCGGGACCTCACCAACCTGTGGTCACTGCATCGCACGTTTCCGATTACCTCTACATCTTGCATAATGGCGGGGGTTGAACACAGTATGAAGTCAATTTCATTTTTAGTCTCCCCGTTAGGACTTTTCCATGTCCATTTCCGTTTCTTCCGTTTGCTGAAGAAGATATTCATGATTCTTAAGTTACTACGCTCTGCAAACTCAACTAGTCACTCCCTCCTGCTACTCCTAGAACCAATGCCATAGTCACCTACTGCCTGGTCTCCTGCCTGCTTTTTCCCTACCTTGAAGTCGCCGATTAGTACAGTATACTGCGTCTTTATTTTTCGCATTGCCGATTCTGCATCTTCGTAGAAGCTTTCAACTACCTGGTCATCATAACTACATGAAGGTGCATAGGCCTGTACAACCTTCAGTTTATACCGCTTATTAAGCCTAATTACGTTGCCTGCTACCCTCTCATTAATACTATAGAATTCATCTAATTGCCAGCTATATACTTATTGACAAGGAAATCTACTCCTAGTTGTCGCCTCTCTGGTAAACCTCGATAACACAGTACATGCCCATCCTTCAGTACAGTATATGCCTCATTCGGCCTCCTAACCTCACTAAGCCCTATGACATCCCATTTCATACCCTCTAGTTCATCTAACAGCACTGCTAAACTAGCTTCACTAGCTAGGGTTCTAGCGTTAAACGTTGCCAGGGTCAGTTTCCAATGATGGCCTGTCCAGCGGAGCCAGAAATTCTTAGCACCCCCTGCTGCGTCCCAGGTCTGACCGCCGCCGTGGTCAGTTGTTCCACAGCCGCTGGTGACTGAGGGCTGGGGTTTTATGAAGCTTATCATGAGAGGTTGCGGCCAATTACTACACCAGGGTGGCCAACTCCTGTTCTGGTGAGCGAGTGCGTTTCCGGAGGTGATCACCGGCATCAGGTCGCACCCCAAACCTGTTTATGCAATTCCATCGAGAAGCGTATTTTTTTTTTTTTAATCCGGTGGAGAATTGCGCGGCACCGGGATTTAAACCCCGGTCCTCTTGCATGCGAGGCGGACGTTCTACTGCTACGTCACCGCTGCACTTCTCCAAGGTATTAAATAATTTATGTATAGACAAGCAAAACCTCAAATGGAAAGGTTGCACTAACTACAAATATGATTCTTTAGAAGAAATCAATTATTTTCTTCTGTCGCGTACATGGAACACGACCGCACACTACATTACACCACTACAGCACACACACCTTTCACATTACACAACACCTCATCGGCTGCGTGATTGCACTGAGTGATAAAAGTACGAACTTTGCCCATGTGCAAAAAAACACCAAAATTCTATATGACCTCATCTTCAGTGCTCCTTGATGTTCGAAAATCTTGTTTTGGTCTTACAAAATGATTGAGGCAGCCGATGGAACAATGCTAGCTGTCTGTAGAGACTGATTCGCTTTTTCCCTGCGTCAATTTCTTGCAGTGAAAGCAGCTGCGTTCCCATAGTTCCTATCTCCGTGGCACTTTGCTGGCTAGTATCATCACTAATCTCACACAGACTTCGCGATAAGATAACCTGTGACAAAAAAAAAATACCATCCCACACACGCGAATGGCACAAATGATTTTGAAATTCGTAATTATGAAATAGTTTTACATTGAAAACATAAAAAATCTGCTTGGGATTCTTAAAAAAATTCGTTAATTTGAAAAATTCTTTAATGTAGTTTTTATATAAACGAGATTTCCCTGTACTCAACCTCAATTTTTGCTCCACAGACCTTATTTTGTGACTACTGATTACACTTTAACTGCTCACAGCAAGCTGCATTTTTTTAGCATTCATCTGCGTCCTCTTTTTCTCTTTTTTCTGCATCTTGGGCAGGAAGGGATAGAAGCCAGGACATGCAGGGTTACATTCAGCACCCCTTATGGAAGCCACTGGGTTACTAAGAAAAAGACTGACAACCCCTCTCACTTTAGAAGCAATCGTGTGCTAATTAAAATTGATGGAAATGAAAACAAAAAAAGAAAAATAGCAATTCTAGGGCACACAAAAGTTTAGCATAGGAGTATGCCTGTAAAATACAGTGACATGCATTGCTGAACTGGCACAGAGGTGAAATATAAGACTCCAAGGAATGCAGAGATGCAAGTAGTACAATACCTCAAAGAACCAGGAATAACCAGAAATGAGGTCAGCCACAACGTCCATGGAGGCATTATTTTCCTCAAAGCTAGCTGGCATTGGCAACTCATTGTCAGGATCTCCAATTATCTTGTAAAGCATCGAGGGTCCAAACACAGGGGCCAAGTTGAGTACAGGCATGAAATTCTTGTCACTGTAATCACTGATGCTGGAAGCAAAAACAAACAAAGGCTTTCCACAAAACTTCTCAAGAGAAGAAACTGAGGCCAAAGCACAATGCACAGAGCCATTAAGTAAGGACATGGCACTGCGCAAACTTAATTCTTTACATCTGTAGTGTTTTGCTGTATGGGAACGTTGCGTTTGAAATTTTGTACCCTAATGAAGACGCATGAAAGGTGCTGCCACCTTCTGGGACTTAATAGAGGCTTTAGAAAAGTGGCTTCAGATACTGTTTTATCAAGAAAAACAAAACCAATTTTGATCTTCAGTGTCTGGTCCAGTTTACGGAGGCATGATTTGTGTCCCTCTCGGTGAATGCAATGAAAATATGCAAAAGATAATTTTTATTTACACTTGCTGGTGGAGGCCCATGAATGCTCATTTCCATCTTTAATATTGTTACATTAGAGGTGCATGCACTGATATGCGCATAAGGAAGGAAGGAAGAAGAATCTCGTGAGTTTTGGAGAAGACGACGTTCGAGCAGTGTCGGCTAGTGCCTGCAGAAAACGCCTGTTTTTGAAAGCCTTGTCTTCCGTGTCCGCTCTCTGCAATCCCAAACTGAACTACAGTCAAACCTCGTTATAACGAAGTCTCATTTTGCGCAGAAATTTGTTCGTTATATCCGATATTCGTTGTAAAAGTACACACAAATTCCTACAAAAAAAAATTCTGTTCATAAATCCAAGTAAAGGCTGCCCTAAAGTGGAAAGCACAGAGCTGAAAAAAAAGCATTTTTTTCTTCTTTAAAGCGTGGTATAAGCACGCGAAACCTTACCTTTCATTTTGCACTGCCAAGCAAAAATGAGCACACAAATCGGGATTTAGGCCACGCAGAATTGATTTATTTAAAAAACGACGTAATCTTCATTTGGCGGCACTTCACACTATTCGATAGAATAAATTTCTCAACGAAATCGACACTGTGCAGCGCTTTCCCAATTTCAGCTGATTTGGCCACAGGCAGGTTCTCAAGGTACCTTCTCAATTTCCTCGCCATATCGGCGACCTCGGTGCTGCTGAGAGCTCGCTCTTCGCCTTCTTCTTCACTCTCATCGCTGCTCGTAGCATCATCTGTAGGAAGCAGATGATCGACCATTTCTTGGTCGGTCAATTCGGGCGCCACAGCCAAGTTGTCATCGGCAGCAATAAAGTCCTCGAACGTAACATTCGGAACCGCCAGTTGACGCCATGTCGTCTCGTCGAAATTGTCCGCTTCACCTTCAGAATCGTGGGTGTCGTTGAGCTCAGTCTCGCTGGTGGATGGGGCTAGGCCAGCATCAACAAAGCAATTTCTTATTGTCGACTGTGCCACTTCGACTGTGCGTTTCGGCGCCGCCATGCTGCAAGAAGACGGCACGACCTCGAGGAAAGTGAGCACACGCGCCGGTCGGCAAAAAGTATGGGCAAGGGCACGCGGGCGGTGGTTCGATCACGTGCAGGTCACATGCCAGGCAGCCGTTGATGCTAGATTCACTCGCGGTCCCTAGATGGCGTGGCGTACGAAAGCGCGGGTGATTCAAACACATTTTAGGTGGAGGCGACGCGGGCGGTGGTTCGTCAATCACGTGCCGGTCACATGCCAGGCAGCCGTTGATGCTAATCATTCGTGGTCCCTAGATGGCGTGGCGTGCGAAAGCGCAGGTGATTCAAACACATTTTAGGTGGAGGCGATTGATAAAACCGAAATTAAGCGTTTTGAAATTTTTTTTTTTGCTTCTTTGCGGATTTTGAGTCGTGTGAATACGAAATATGCTTCGTTATAACCGATTTATTGTCAAATTTTCAGTTTTTCATTTCGTTATACAGATAGAACTCCCATAGAAATAAAGCACAGTCAACCAAGCTTTGCTTTTACTTCGTTATATCCGATAATTCGCTGTATCCGTGTTCGTTATAGTGAGGTTCAACTGTCCCCCGTAACACCTTGGTGGAGGTGTTTTCGACCCCCCTTACCACAGCTCGTTTTTCCGCGCCAGAAACCTGGATTCGCGCTGTGGACGCCATCACCCCGAGCCCCACCCCCTTGACTGCCACAGTAAGCATGGCATCCAAGTACGCATCGACCGCTACGGAAACTCCAGCTGCAACCATGGTCTCAACCAAAATCCACTATCCGCCTATTTTTAACGACGAAGACATGAAAGATGTTGAAGATTGGTTCGATGAATACGAAAGGTGCAGCAAGAATAACCGGTGGGATGCTAGCATAATGCTTGCAAACGTCATCTTCTATCTAGCGGGAACGGCAAAGACCTGGCTTACCAACCATGAACAGGAGATGCCTACTTGGACAATCTGCAAACAAAAACTTCAGGATTCGTTCAACAAGCCAATTCGGCAAGCCAATTCGGCAAGCTCTAGCAGCCAAAAAAGACCTGGCTACTCCTGCTCAATCGTCAAACGAATCATACCTCGCCTACATAGAGGACATCCTGGCCCTGTGTCGAAAGGTGGACACCTTCATGACTGAAGCTGATAAGGTGGGCCCTAGAGTATCGCTGATGAATATACTTCTCTGCAAAGACTGCTTTACGGTGGGCTCAGTCCTGCAAGTGTGTTGCCGTTTCGAACAGGCGAAGCAGCGCCGCATCACCCATCAATCTGAGCGCCTTCCCAACATGGCGGCTACATCCTCATGTAACGATCTTCCCACTTTGCAGCAGCTTTCCAGTTAGAATAACCTCACTACCATCATCCGCAGGGAAATCGAGGCCTTGACTCCTGGTACACTTACATCACCTCTTGCAGAGGCAACAACAGCTATGATACAGGCTGTTGTCTGCCAAGAATTCGCAAATGTGGGCCTCGTTTCAGATCCTACCACGCCACCCCCTACACCACAGCCAACACCAGTGGTTGCTGCTGCTACCACAACCCCGCCCTACACACCGCGTTACCCTGCCCGCAATCCTGCAGAGTGGTGCACATCTGACAACAGGCCTATTTGCTTCGTCTGCATCTCCACAAAGTACGCATCTCCATGAGGTGTCTCTGACGCGCGAGCTCCTGTGTTGTTGCAAGTCTTTGTAGGCTGAAACCGGCTGAAACAGTTCAACTTTTGCATTTGCACCCACTCGATGCTGTCTGTGCGATTGCAGCACGAGATTTTTAGGCACATTTCACTTATTTAATGCTTACCGTAAACAATGCGCTGACCTGCGCGCGGTGCTCCTGGCAGCACCCCAGACGCCATTTGTCCCCATATAGCTTCTTTAACTTGTTTATTTTATGCTTTTTGCGGCTGGTGAACCACAGCGAGTGGAGTCGCTACACTGCGGCGATCAACCTTTTCTTGTCCATCGAGAAACTGTACGCACATCTCTACGTACCACAGCACCGATGCCAAAAAAAAAGAAAAGCAAACAGAGAGAGATCGCGGAGACGGCGCGCACCAATGCCAAAACAACAAAGCAAACAGAGAGAGATCGCGGAGACGGCGCGAAATGCATCCTCTGATTGGTGCACGCCAGCCAATAACCGGCGAGTCTCCTCGCGCCAGCGCGAGCGCACAGCGAGCGCCACGGAAATATCTGACATGGACAGATATCTGCTCCGCGCGCGCCTCAGCTCACGCCTGACGCGTTACGCATGCGCAGACAGACTCCAGGGTACGTTCGTGCGCGTAGGCGCGCTCTCGGGCGCCCCATGGAGCAGGGGCTTTACTTGAGAAACTAGGCAACGCAGCGCCCAAACGTGACGCTGCGTTGCCAACCGGGACAGCCAACTGTGTTTCGACCATCGCACCACGCCGCAACCTGATCAATGTCCTCGTAGATAGAGTCCCTGTGCCCGCTCTCATTGACACTGGAGCCCATATTTCAGGCCTTAGTTTGTCGTTCCGTCAGCGCCTCAAAAAAGTTCTTATGCCCGCTAACACCTCTACAGTTCAAGTTGCAGATAGAACCATCATCTGAATGTGCACTGCGCGCGTTAGCATTGCCGGCCACCACGTCGCTGCCCTTAATACTTGTCCTCAAGACGTCATTTTAGGCCTACACTTTTTAAGAGCCCATTTCGCTCTCATTGACTGTTCCTCCGGAATTCTGCATCTAGCCCCACCCAATTGTGTTCACGACTTTAGTGCTGACCATTCCCAGCCTCACATTCGCTCCAGCATATTTACTCGCCTCCTTCCTGAGGCGGCAGTACACGTGCCCATGTCACCTTTTCCCTTCCTTCCTGACGGCGACTGCGTTGTCAACCTCATCACCGATGTCACTCTACAGTGCAACATCGTCCTACCTCATAACAATGTATACATCGAGAATAACCTCACCTACCATTCGTCCTGTCCTCAACTTCTGCGTGCCTTCGCAAGTTCTCCCGGAGGGCATTTTCCTTGCCGAGCTTTCACCTTTGTCCAGATTTACTATTTCTGCAGGGCTGTCTGACCGTTACGCTGAGGTAGCTGCACAACCTGTCCCGTCACATAGTCCGGAGGACCGCATCTCAGCCATGGTTGCCTTTGACCTGCGTCCCAAATATGCCAATGCCCTTGCCGCCCCTTCGTGGTCATACAGCGACATTTTTGATTTCGGTCACAGATCCCTGGGCCAAACGTCCGTCGTCACACATTGATACTGAAGATGTTCGACCTGTTCACCAACGGCCTTACACTTTACAGAATTGCTTTTTTCCGAATCCCGGGTGATTCAGGAAGAAACGGAGAAAATGTTGGCCAGCAACATTATTGAGCCGTCAAGCAGCCCGAGGGCGTCTCCGGTGGTACTTGTTAGGAAAAAAAAAAAGACAGCAGCTGGAGGTTTTGCATAGATTATCGACACCTAAACAAGATAACAAAGAAAGATGTATACCCTCTTCCTAGGATCGATGACGTCCTCGAATGCCTGCATGGTGCCAACTAATTCTCCTTGATTGATCTCTGTTCTGGATATTGGCAGATCTCTGTTGGCGAAAGAGATCGTGAAAAGACAGCTTTTGTCACCCTGGATGGCCTCTACCAATTCAAGGTGATGCCTTTCGGCTTATGTAATGCCCCTGCGACCTTCGAGCGCATGGTGGACTCCTTACTATGCGAGCTCAAATGGACCACGTCTGTGCTACCTCGATGACGTCGTCATATTTTCTTCAACCTTTGGGTCATCTCCATCGTGTTTCAGCTATTCTCGGCGTCTTCTGAAGAGCTGGCCTTCAGCTGAACTCCAAGAAGTGTAGCTTTGGCCACCAGGAACTCAAGGTTCTGGGACATTTGGTCAGCATCCATGGCATCCATTCGAACCCCGACAAAATTCGCGCTGTAAGTGGTTTTCCTATACTGAAACCTAGCGGTGACGTGCTTAGGTTCCCTGGACTTTGCTATATTTCTGGCGATTTGTACCAAACTTTGCGGAAATCGCCCGTCCACTCACACAGCTTCTAAAAAAAGTGGTCTCCTTTTCCTGGGGCCACGAACAATCGGCCGCCTTCGCCACTCTTATTGTTCACCTCACCGGTCTGCCAGTGTTGGCTGACTTTAATCCGTCAGCGCCCACAGAAGTATGCACCGATGCAAGTGGTCATGGAATTGGTGCCGTTGTCGCACAACGTCAGCTTGGTTCCCCTCGCGTCATCGCCTATGCCAGCCGACTCCTCTCTGCAGCCAAACAGAGTTATTCCATCACTGAACATGAGTGCTTAGCCCTAGTCTGGGCCATTACGAAGTTCCAGCCTTACTTGTATGGGCGGCCATTAACAGTAGTCACTGACCACCACGCATTGTGTGGGCTTTCTACTCAAAGACCTTACTGGCCGCCTTGGATGTTGGGCCTTGTGCCTTCAGGAGTACTATTTTTCAGTAAGTCTGGCCAGTTGCATCAAGACGCCAATTGCCTGTCCCGTCATCCAGTCGCCCCACCAAGCCAACCTGAATGTGACAACGACGCTTGCATACTCTCTATTTCTGACTTTTCCAACATTCACCATGAGCAACGCCAGGACCCTCAGCTTCGCAATGTTATCAATCGCCTCAGCGCCGATCGTCATGACCCTTCCCTTCGTTTGTTTGTGCTCTATGACGGCACCTTATACCGGCACAATATGCGACCTGATGGCCCCAACCTTCTACTAGTAGTCCCTCAGCACCTACGCACAGCCGTCATTGAACAGCTTCATGACATTCCCACAGCGGGTCATCTAGGCGTCTCTCGCACATACAACAGTGTGCGCCATCGGTTCTTTTGGCCAGGCCTCTGGCGCGCAGTCCGCCGCTACGTGGCTGCTTGTGACCGCTGTCAAAGCTGGAAAAAGCCATCAGTTTTACCAGCTGGACTTCTGCAGCCGATCGGCATCCCCATAGACCCATTCTCTCGAGTGGGTCTTGATCTTCTAGGGCCTTTCCCACTGTTCGCATCGGGGAACAAATGGATTGCGGTGGCCACTGATTACAACACACGCTACGCGGTCACATGAGCAATACTAACCAGTTGTGCAACTGATCGCGCTATACTCGTTATACCCGTCCATGGAGCTCCCCACCAACTGCTCACCGACCGTGGCCGTTGCTTTCTTGCGCGTATAGTCGACGAGATCCTACAGTTATGGAACGTTCGTCATTCTTTCACGACTGCCTACCACTCACAAACGAACAGGCTTACCGAACGCCTTAACCAGACACTGACTGACATGCTGTCTGTGTATGTTTCTGATGACCACTGCGACTGGGACATAACGCTGCCATTTGTGACATTTGCATACAATTCGTCGCGTCACAACACTACCGGCTACTCCCCCTTCTATCTTCTATACGGCCGTAAACCTCTGCTTCCTTTTGACAACCTGCTTCCTTCTGTCGCCACTGCCAACTCATATGCTCGTAATGCCATAGCCAAAGCTTACGCTGCCCGCATTACAGTGGCTAGAATAGGGAAGTGTGTGGACCGCGCCGCCGACTCTGAAGCCCTTCCGCGATGCTCTGGAGGAAGAGATCCAGAGTGCGCTGACGCTCTTATACAGTCTGCTCACCACGTGTCCTCTGCTCGTTGCGCGGTTAATCGGCCGCGTTTGAGACATCACTTCAATATCCAATGCACACTTTCTGCTCTTACTGCGACCACTTTTACAAGGCAAATTTATTTATTTGCCAACTATCTTAGTCATGCCGATGCAAATTTATAATTCTGTACAACGGTCTCTTTAGGCGGAAGCATTCCAACCCGCATTCTAAGCAGAATTGCACCGAGGTGGCTCTGAAACCTCCTTTAAGAAATCACCCCCCCCAAAAAAAAAGAAACTTGTCGTGAGTAAGGTGCTGACATGAGCCGAGGCAAGAAGAGTAGCTTTGCTGGCCACAATGCTAGACCACTGCGCAATTTCAGTACCCAGTTTTTTTCACGTGCTAAGCTGCCAGTCTTTCAAACTGCGCTTTGGAGGTCCTTAGCTCACCTTCTATAACACAGCGGCACTAAAGACATTAATTAGGCCTCCTTAATCCTAATGAAAACACAAGGAACCCTTTACTTAGCTAAACGTAGCAAGGCATGGCAGAACAAAGAAGCAATACTTTTCTAAACATGGGCTTAAACATTGCATGTATATCTGTGCTTAGCCAAAGTAAACAGCCGCTGAATTTTTGTTTTTTGACCGTGAATTTTGTTGATTTCCGAATAGCTAAGTGAGTAGCTAAGTTGTAATTTTGTTTTCGAAATTATTGTCTTGCTTCGCGGCTGATTTTGCCTGGGCTGTTTAATTTGGCTATTTTCTTTTGTGAACGAAGAAAAAAACACCTCTGCTGCAGAAGACGCTTTCATTCCACAATTGATTAGCATGCACTGAAGCACTGAAAAAATTTCTTAATTACCGCCATTTGTTTTTTATTTTGTTTAAGGAAAGCCCCAGGAATCGAGATGCTTGCAGGCTATGCTTAAATGAAATTCTGTAGCTGGGCTCATTTCGTGTTCACGTTCAATGCTGTCAAGCTAGATACCATGCGAACCCTTCAACAAAACGTCTGCATGCCTCTAAACAGAGGTGCATATATATTAACTACTTCAAAATGCTAGGCCATCACCAGGGTTCTTCAAAACTTGACCGCCCAAAACATCTGCGTGTTGAGCTGTCACATAGTGAACAACACGTTCCTCAATCGGCGCCCAGGAGTTCGAGATCCATGGTTATGCGCACATTGTGTGCTGATAGCGCCTGTGCCGCGTCTGAAACATTGTCTGTCCGTGACGTCACTGGTCACATGTGTGCTTGCTATATAAGATGCTGTTCGCGTGAAATAAAGGGTTGTTGTTATCGTGCCGGGATCGGGGCACGTCTCTGTTCCTTCCTGCCCGCTGCCCGGCCGCGCTCGGCGTCCGGCCAGGGACCGAACGCGACATGGTGTCAGAAGTGGGATCCTCTGGCGTTTGAGAGGCGTTGCCTTAACTTCTCAACGGGCGCCATGTCAGAGGACAACGCAGCCAAGCTCTCCCACGGAATGTTCGCGGTTCCAGCTCTGCCAAGGTTTGACTTCGACCGGACGTCCGAATGGCCTTCTTGGATCCAACTCTTTGATGACTACCGCTTCGCCTCGGGCCTAAATGAGCGGAATGAAGAAGCGCAGGTCCGGACGCTACTTTATACGATGGGCAGGCAAGCAAGAGAAATCTTCTCTACTTTTTCATTACCTGAAGAAGAACAGAAGCAATACGAAGTCGTCAAAAAGAAGTTCGACGAGCACTTCGTCGCCGCACGGAACCTTGTTTATGAGAGCGCGTGCTTTCACCGTCGCACTCAAGAACCTGGAGAGTCCGTCGACCAATTCGTTACCGCGTTGCACACGATGGCGGACCGGTGCGACTACAAGGAAAAGGAACGCATGATTCGCGACAGGTTCGTGGTCGGCCTCAGGGACGCTAAGCTCTCTGAGTCGCTTCAAATGGATGCGAATTTGACTCTCGCCAGCGCTTTGGCAAAAGCGCGTTTAAAGGAGACCGTCCAACGACAGCAGCTGCAACTGCGAGAAACCGGCGACGAACCCTTGGTAACGGCGACCGGCAATCTTGACGCGGTCAGCAACCAAGGGCAGCCCAGAAAGTATTCTTCAGGACAGCACTCGGACAGCTCGTCAAAGAACTATTCATCTGGAATACAAGGTCCGCGTCCCAGAGTCCAGTCCTACCGACCGGGCACCCCCAGGTCATGCCCCAACTGCGGTCAAGGAACGCACCCCAGAGCCTCGTGCCCGGCAAAAGCAGCCAAATGCAACTACTGCGGTTGTTCCGGACACTTCGCAGCTGTATGTCGAAAAAAGGCTGCACGTGATGGAAAGAAGGTACAGCTTTCTTCTCTCCATATGGACAAGGCGGCGTTCTTCGTTGGCGTAGTGAACGGGGAGTACTCTAATTCTCGGTATGTACAGGTCGTCATTAACGGCACTCCGGCGTTCGCTAAAGTTGATTCCGGTGCCGAAGTTTCTGTTGTGCCCTCGACGTTTCCCGGTTTACCTACCAGGCTAGAAAAGTGCGACCTAATCCTAACAGGCCCGTCGAATGAGCCACTGAATGTTTTGGGAAAGTTTCATGCCACTATCCAGTGGAAACAAAACACTGTACAGCAAATTGTGTACGTGGTCTCACCATTACGCTTCGTACTTTTGGGTCTCCCAGCGCTTGAGGCTCTGGAAGTTATTAAATTTGCGGACTCGGTCAGTAGCGCAACAGCCGTCGAAGCTTCCTACCCGCAGCTTTTCAGTGGTCTAGGAGCGATAAAAGGAGAATACAAAATTAGACTAAAGCCGAACTCGACACCTTTTGCAATTCATGTTGCGCGTCGCATAGCCTTACCCTTGCGTGACCGAGTTAAGCAAGAGCTCGAGCGTATGGAGCGAGATGGCGTGATCCGCAAAGTAGAAGAACCAACAGAATGGTGTGCAGGAATTGTGCCAGTACTCAAACCATCTGGAGCGGTTCGTATTTGCGTTGACTTGACTCAATTAAACAAAAGTGTACTTCGCGAACGCTATGTCATGCCGACTGTGGATGATAGCTTCGGTCTTTTAGGTGGTGCGTCTGTGTTTTCGAAGTTGGACGCCAACTCTGGCTTCTTTCAGATTAAGTTGTCGCCCGAATGCCAGTTGTTAACTCCGTTCATAACGCCAGTTGGGCGATACTGTTTTCAAAGACTGCCGTTTGGAATAACGTCGGCACCCGAGATCTTTCAGAGGAAAATGTCGCAGATACTTGAAGGAATCCCAGGCGTGATAAACCTAATGGATGATGTGCTCATTTTTGGTAACGACAAGGCTCAACATGACGAACGCCTGCGTCTAACTTTAGATTGTCTCGCCAGTGCCGGTGTTACGCTAAACAAAGAAAAGTGTGCCTTTGGGGTAACTGAGATAAAATTTCTTGGCTGTGTGCTTAGTAAAGATGGCATCAAGCCGGATCCTGAAAAAGTTCGTGCTATCAAAGAACTGGCGACGCCAGCTAACGTGTCTGACGTTCGACGGCTGCTCGGTATGGCTAATCATCTGGCAAGATTCATACCAGATTTGGCTTCGAAAACGGCGCCTTTACGTCACTTGCTTTTGAAGGGTTCCGAATGGACGTGGGGACCAGCCCAAGAGCAAGCGCTGTCGTACGTCAAAGACGTTATCTCTTCGAAGCGCGTCATGGCTAACTATGATGTAAAGTACCCTACGATTCTTTCCGCTGACGCGTCATCATTCGGTTTGGGGGCCGTATTGATACAAGTTCAACCAAACAATGAAAAAAGACCTGTTGCATTTGCGTCACGCTCGTTGACGCCTGCCGAAACCAGATACTCTCAGATTGAGAAGGAAGCGTTGGCAATGACTTGGGCGGCAGAACGATTCGAAGGGTACATCAAAGGTCTTGAAATTGTGTTTGCAACCGACCACAAACCACTTGTAACGTTGTTGGGAAAATCACCTTTAGATGTTTTGCCTCCTCGTATTCAGCGCTTTCGCATGAGACTTATGCGGTTCAGCTTTACGGTTGTGCATGTCCCGGGTAAGAGCCTCGTTACTGCAGATGTATTGTCTAGAGCCCCGATTCAGGGAAACCAAATTGATGCTCATGCGCTGAGTGTTGGCGAAGTCGCGAAATTCGTTTCGGGCTGTTTGACAAATGCCGTCGAGGCTAGCCTTTTTGAACGAGTCAAAGCTGAGCAAGCAGCCGATGAAGTCTGTCAAGCTCTCACAAAATTCAGCCTGGAAGGCTGGCCCAAGTTCTCATCGCTGTCCATGGTGTTGCGTCCATACTGGCAGGAAAGAGCAACGCTGACAGTCGCTGAAGGCGTGCTACTCAAAGGTGTGCGGCTGGTGATTCCACAAAAATTACGCGCAGAGGTCTTGAGGCGCTTGCACGAGAGTCACCAAGGAATCGAGAAATGCAGAGCTCGAGCCAAAGAGTCCGTATGGTGGCCTGGGTTGAGTTGCCAGCTGAGAGCGTTGGTAACTGATTGCCCAGTGTGCGCGGAACACAGGCAACAAAAGTCGGAACCAATGATTCCGACAACCACTCCACAGCGTCCTTGGCAAAAGCTAGGTGTTGATCTCTGCCATATTGAGGGAAAATGGTATTTAGTGGTAGTAGATTATTTTTCTAGATACCCAGAGGTAGCCTTGCTATCTTCGACAAAAAGTGTCACTGTCATTATGCACCTCAAAAGTTTCTTTGCAAGACATGGCATACCAGAGGTTGTCATCTCGGATAATGGAACACAATTTGTATCTCAGGAATTCCAGTCTTTTGCTCGTGACTATGGCTTCCGCACTGTGACGACGAGCCCCAGATACCCTCAGGCAAATGGGGAAGTAGAAAGGATGGTCCAAACAATTAAACGGCTGATTATAAAAGCTAAGGACCCCTATCTTTCGCTGCTAGCGTACAGGGACACCCCAGGGCCACTGGGAAAAAGCCCTGCAGAGCTTCTGATGGGCAGGCGGCTACGCACAACAGTCCCTGTCCCTCCCAAGAGCCTTCTGCCCCAGAAGGTGAGCTTGAAAAAGTTCAGAGATCACGATGTAACCATCCGACAGCGGCAGCGTAGGTACTTCAATAGTCGTCATAGGGCTCATCCGCTGCCAGTCCTCAAACCAGGAGCGGAAGTATGGGTGACAGACTGCAAAGTGAAAGCGCGAGTCTTACGTCCTGCACAACGTCCGAGGTCATATGTAGTTAGAACTTCTACGGGTGTAGTTCTAGAAAGAAACAGGAAATTCCTGGTTCGCTTTGTTTCCCAGCAGAATGACTGCGAGGAAGGAGGAGGTAGCTATGAGTTTCCACAGGCATATGATAGTCGGGTAGAAATGGAACAGGAAACTAATCCATCTAAACCGAAGGCACCTGCCGATCCATCCCATACCCCCTTGCCACAAACTAGCCCTCCTGGATATAGAACACGATTTGGCCGTCATGTCCGACCGCCAGACCGATATGGGTTCAATGACCGACTGTTATTTTGTTTTGAGCATTGGTTGCATCCGTTTAAAAAGTGTTCATCCTTTGTTGGTGGCAGCGTTAAAAAGTGTTCATCCTTTGTTGGTGGCAGCGTTAAAAAGTGTTCATCCTTTGTTGGTGGCAGTGCTAAGTTTGTTGCAAATGCCAGTGTACCTTTTCAGAGAAAAGGGGAGATGTGCTGATAGCGCCTGTGCCGCGTCTGAAACATTGTCTGTCCGTGACGTCACTGGTCACATGTGTGCTTGCTATATAAGATGCTGTTCGCGTGAAATAAAGGGTTGTTGTTATCGTGCCGGGATCGGGGCACGTCTCTGTTCCTTCCTGCCCGCTGCCCGGCCGCGCTCGGCGTCCGGCCAGGGACCGAACGCGACACATTGCACGCTACGTTCAGTGACAAATTGATCTCAGGAACCTTTATGACGTGACAGCAAAGTCCATGCGTGCATGCATGTGATTAAAAGCAAGTCTATGCTCAGAACTGACCGTCACGTCATCAGACTCATCCTCCTCACATCGCAATGGCTGCAACCCCTTGATCGTTATATGTCGTCGCTTTTATGGCCATGCTGGTGCGATGGGTACAACCTCACCTTATGATTATTTTCATTGAAATGCATTTTTACACATTTATTGCAAAGCACAATAAAAAAAAAATGGTACGAAACGCGCATAGAGAGGGACCACCCAGGATCGTTGTATCAGTTAACATTTGCAGCTGCGCCAAAAATAACAAAACAAGATGCTGCATAACGGTGATGTCACGGCATGTTTATCTTTTGATAGCTCCTGCGGTGGTGGGGAGCGAATTTGGCAGAGTGCCCGTGATGGCTTGATTGCACAAGCCTGGTTCGATTTCTCACGCAGTGCTTGGGGCGGGCGTAGCCCACTGCCACAAAATCATTGGAAAACGTGACAGATGCAAATGCTGTTTGAAGCGAAAAATGCTAAAAGCTGGTGTCATGATCACAGCTGACCGCATGCTTTCGTTGACTCATACAGTCAAAACCCGCGATAGCGAAATCTCGAGAATACGAAATTCTCGCCGCAACGAAATATTTCCGAGATCCCGGCAAATGCCCATAGGGGCCAATGTATTTCGTATCTCTCGGTAACGAAACATCTTTGTACCGCAATCCCATGATAAGAAAATTTGCTGCAGCATCGGTCCGCATACTGTCTCCCATATTATGAATAACAGCGTCAAAAAAGCACTCAAATTGAGCAAACTGCAATAGCGCGCTTGCGTGGCTACAGCGAGAGCACTGGCGCCTGGCAACCTTGCAGCCGGAACAACTTTAAAAACTTTAGCCACCTTGAGCCGGTGCTAGCCACCATACCGGCGCAGCGCGTGTCCTCTGTGATCGGTTCCGCGTGGTTGTTTATCTCGGAGGCTATGTTCAGGGAAGGCAGCCTCGCAGCGACACCATCAGGGGGCAACACTAGATCATCAGCGCTGCACTTTTAGGCCTGCGAGCGGTGCACATGTGTTCGTTGTGTGTGGTGGCGGTGTGTATGAGCAGCAGTCCGCACGTTTGCGTTTGAGATGTCTCCGCCAGCCAAAAACGAAGATTTTTGTCTCTGCAAGAGAAGGCTGCCATCATTGCTCAAGCAGAAAAAGGCAGGAAAAAAATGGATATCGCCGACGAGTACGGGATTGCGTGCAGCTCACTGTCGACAATTTTGAAAAGCAAGGCAGCCATTCTCGGTGCGCTTGAGAATGGTGCTTGAGCACAGCATAAAACAGTGACGGCTGCGGTGTTCCCGGACGTTGACAAGGCGGTGTTTGCCTGGTTCTGTGAACAGCACGCAAACAAAGTGCCTCTGTCTGGCAAACTGCTGCAACAGAAGGCTCTGGACTTTGCCTGCATGCTCGGGCATGACCAAATCCGGTCGTTCTTAGGCGCACACGACGACGACGTGGCAATGGATCACTTCTTGCAGTGTGAGAATAGAACCATGAAGTTGCTGCAAGGCAAGGCTCGGCAAACTAAGCTGACTGACTTTTGGCAATAAATTTTCTTTTTGCGGGCTGTTTTCTATCTTTTCTGTCTCATTTTCGCGGCAACGAAATTCTCGCGAAAGCGAATTTTTTTGCTGTCCCCGGCGATTTCGTTATTGCAGGTTTCGACTGTATATGCAAAGATAAATGGCTCCCGCAAAAAAAAAAAAAAAAAGAGAACTGCCGCTTCTTAATGTTCACAACCGCCATATCTTACGCTACGCCGCGCGCACAGCAGAACGATAAGATTGGATGACTCTCGCAAAAAAAAAAGAAGAGAGAGAGAGAGAGAGATCTGCAGCTTCTTAACGTCCGCGGCACCATAGCCACGTCAGCCGCCGCGCGCAGTGGGTTTGCAACACATGCTGGAGAAAGCGTCCGATGTTCTGTCTGAAAACGGGCTGAGCTGGCTTGGCGCATGCGTAGCGCGTGCTACTGCGAACGAAGGCCGGGAGAGAGGAAGGAGAGACAGCTCGGCAAAAGAATGGGCACACCCTTGCGCTTCACTCTATTGCATTTTTCCCCTCTTGTTCCCACCAGTTCTCTCTGTTTCATTCATGCATATGGCTTGCAAATGTCACGTGCTGGCACGCCAGAAACGATAACCGCAGATACGCACGCGTTTGGGAAATGAGCGCAGCGCTGCCCTAGACCAGCCGTTGCTGAACTGTTCCCTCTCATTTCTTCCGAGCGTGGCTTGAAAACGTCATGCGGCAAACGGTCGAGGGTGATGCGATCCTCTTTGGGGAAGGCACACTTTCCAGTGCGCGGTGCGGAGTTCGATATATCGAACGACTGGTGAAATTGAGTTAGATATATGACGCGGCTTTCTTATACTTTTACATGGGATTTTCAAGGGGATATTCCGTGAGTTCGATATAACCAAAAATCGATATATCCGGGTTCGACTGTATACAAAAACGAGTGTCTCTGCGATTGGAATAGTAGCCCTTCCATAAACTCTCAACACACCCCGTAGGTGCGGTGCGTGTAGTAATAGTAAAAAAAAGAAAAGAAATATGTTTCCTGAAAAGCACGCAGTAGCTGAACGTTGCGCTTAGAGATGCAGAGCAAACAAACAACTCGCCGCAGTGTCTCTGATACATTACTTCGTCTCAAGATGTTTGCAGCACTGCGAAAGACAGGGGTGCCCCGGCCCATTCAAGATCACTGCCTCTCGCCCCTGCGCACTATAATAGATAACTGTGCTTCTGCTGTCGCCCTAGCCAATTTGGGGGGCGAGAGGTGCGTAGGAGTACAATTGCCTACTGTAGTGCATGTGATCCTGATTGGAACAGGGGGTGCCTCTGCCTTTCACAGTGCTGCAAACATCTTGTGTAACAAATTAATGGTTTACTTTGCTCTTATTGGCAATGTCACGCTTTGGTTTTGATTGTAAGCTGACCCCTCCCCCCTTCAGATTTTCAAATTTTAAAAAGCAGGTCGACCTACAATCGTGTAAATATGGTAAGCTATTACAATTGCCGCTAATCATTGGGTGTATTGCTCCATTCCTAAAATGGGCAACAAAAACAACTTGCATTTTAACAGCAGTGAAGTCATTGGAATTTTTAAATCTGACCAATACCTAACACAAGTGTTTCATGAAGTGGTTTCTGAGGGGTTATGGTGAAGGTGGTGCCTCGTGATAAGTGAAGCCAGCAATGCACAAGAACCGCACTCGAACAATACTAATTGAAAGAGCACGCAACCAATTGTACAGGTCAATATTTAGATACAATAGGTCCAACCATTATTTCTGCAGTGGTTGTGCTGTAACCGCACAGCTTCAGCTTTTCTACGGGGACCTTACTGCTCAGTACTGACAAAAGTACTAGTACTAATAGTGAAGGCTATTGGATGCAGAGATTAAGCGCACCTTTTGAGATGGCTGATCAATTTCTTCAGAAGCAAGTAGTTCACAGTGGGCAGTTCATTGAGCAGGTTCTTCACAATCTTCTTCCTTTCAGTTGGATTCTGGCACTCTGCAAGCAAATAAAAAGCAAAGAAAATGAGTGAGTGACACTTACTATATTTTTTGGTCTATAAGATGCACCGCTCATATTTTGAGTCATTGAACAAAAAAATTGCTATATAAGACACACCCTAGTATGAGACGCATCCAGGTTAGGGCAATAGAACTTGACTATACATGCTTGCGAGACCATCGTGAAATGTTCTGTGCCTAAATGAAAACTTTTACATACAAATGATAAAAAAAAAAGGCAACACACACACCCGAAAATACTGTATTTACTCACGTATCACCCGCACCAAAATTAAAAAAAAGAAAATGCATTTAAAAAGAAGGGGTACAAGTTATCTGCAATTTTTTCTTCCGGGGGAGAGGAGGGAGGGTTGCTACATAGCAATGCGCGGGCATCCCATGTAGTCTGCCATCCCTATCGTCACTGATGCTTGTCAAGCCAATAAGGAGCCAAAAAAAAGGAGTCACCAAATCCACAACATCCATAGCATAGTCTATTTAGTCTCCCCGCCGTTGGTCACGCCTTGTTCAGCCAGCGGTTGCTGGGCCTTTTGTCAGATGCTGTTTCAACACTCAGTCAACCCAGTTTGCACTGTTGGCCAGCTTTGTTTTGGAGCCATGAGCGCGACTTGGCGGCAGACTTTCCCAGCGAAAGAGAAGCTAAAGATTATAGCCACTGCTGAAGAAGTCAGCAACAGAGCTGCAGCAAAACAATATGACGTAGACGAGTCGTGCATTCGCGACTGGAGGAGGAAAGAAGAGTCTTGAAACAACGAACCGGGACAGGCGAGCATTTTGTGGTCCGAAGACTGGCTTGTATCCCAACCTCGAGACGCAGCTTGCCAAGTTCAATAAGGAGAAGAGGAGTCGTGGCCACGCTGTTTTGACAGAGATGGCTCAAATGGAAGCCCTGAAGCTGGTCCAGGAAATGAACATTCTATGCGAGTTTCGTGCAAGCCGTGGATGGCTTCAGCGCTTTATGACACAACATGGATTTTTGATTTGACGGCAAACAACAATGTGCCAGTGCCTTCCTGACGCTTACCAGGAAAAATTCTTGAGCTTTCAATGATATGTCATCGGACTTCAGAAGGGCCAGAACTATATGCTGCGATGTCGACCGACACAAATATGGGAAAAAAAGGGTTCCAAATTGGTAAGCGTGCTGACCGGCAGGAATGCCAAGCAGCACTGCACAATGATATTATGTTCTTTGGCTGATTAGACTAAACTGCGCCCGCATGTAATATTCAAGCGCAAGATGCTAACTAGCACACCACTGTTCCCAGGAATCGTTGTGCGTGCGAAAGAAAATTCCTGGATGAACAGTGGCCTAGTCGGTGACTAGATCAAAGAAATTTGGGAAAGAAGATCAGATGTCTTGCTGGCACGCCGGTTGATGCTCGTGCTGCATTTCTTTTGAGGCCACTGCACTGATGCAGTGAAGCCTCACTTCGTTGAAACCGGCACAGACCTTGCTGTGATACCTAGCAGCATGGCAGCATGACGTCCATGCTACAGCCACTCGATGGGTGCCACTCGACCACCACCTTTCCTATAGTCTGTAATGTATAATAACTGCCAAAATTTTATTCTTTTCAACCTTCAGTTCAATTTTTCGGACTCAAGTGACCGGACTTGCCCCCAACCGACGCTAGCCGATGCATGGTCCAATCCGCTGAATGCCATTTTTGTTCTGAACTGAGTCTCCTTGCTGTTCCATGGGGTAGCGCTACTGCAAATGCATGCTCATATTCATTGCTTCTGACGCTTCTGCGTGTTCGCCAGGGGGGTAAAGCTGAGACCAAAAAAAATCTTCATATGTAGTGCCGCCATTCTCAAACTCATCACCATGGCCAGTATAGTTTTTTTTGCCAAGTCAAAAATGAGCAATGTTTGGACTGCAGTTTTAAAAACGGCGGTATATAACGTAGCTTTAAAAATTTTTTATGTAATTTTTCAACACTTTTCGGACATTGTTTGGGGCATAAAAATGTAGGTCAATTGTGAACCAAGTTCCTTTTGAAAGTTTCGCTTTGAAAGTTCCATTTTCAAGTGTCGTTTAAGCTTGCAGTTGCAATATCAAATCATTAAAAATAAGAAGCCATTCGTAACGAAGAGCCTCGCACACGTGTGAGCACCGCATTGAATTTAAATTTGCAATTTCATGGCGAGTTTTCCCTTCTATGAGAGCTATACCTGAACTATTGTTACATGGAAACTCGATGTATTTACAGCATATTTACAGCACAGTTAGAACTGGCATAGCAGCGAGCAACAACATGGAACCAGTCCCACTTCTTCGTCATCACCTTGTCCCTTCCGCGAGGCAAGAGGACGCACTTCGTCGTCATCGCGTAGCATGACCCCCCGGCGGTGTAAGCGTAGTCCCGGCACTAAACTGGTAAAGAAGGCATGAATTTGTATGGCTTCAGGCGCAAAACATGGACAATGTCAGTAGTGGGGAGAGAGGAGGAGGATGCGGGCACAAGAGGGGCAAGTTCATACGTCACATCAGTGACTTGGCGCACCACTCGATAAGGGCCACTGTAGGAGGACAAAAGTTTCTCCGAGAGACCAATGCAGCGTGCAGGAGACCACAAAAGAACCAAGGACCCAGGGTCATCGGTTACGTGGCAATGTCGCCTATCGTAGGCAGACTTCTGAGAAGTCTGAGAGGCGAGGAGCCGACTACGGGCTACTTGGCGCGCTTCAGTGGCTTGCGCAATGGCGTCACGTGCGTAGGTAGTTATGGGGTGGCCAGCAGGCGGAACCAACGTGTCCAAAGGTAAAGCAGGGTGCCTGCCAAAGAGCAGGAAGAAGGGTGAATAACCCGTCGTGTCGTGCTTAGAAGAGTTGCAAGCAAAGGTCACATACAGCAGCGCAAGGTCCCAGTCGTGGTGATCAGGTGATACATACATAGATAACATGTCCGTAAGTGTGCGGTTGAAGCGCTCGGTAAGACCGTTGGTTTGGGGATGGTACGCGATCGCGAGCTTATGCTTCGTAGAATATGAACGCAGGATGTCTTCAACAACTCGGGACAAAAAGTAGCGACCGTGGTCGGTGATTGACGAGGAGCGCCGTGATGGAGAATGACGCTGTGTAGAAGAAAGTCAGCGACATCCGTAGCGCAGCTCATGGGTAAAGCTCGGGTGATGGCATAGTGTATTGCATAATCGGTTGCCACTGCTATCCAGTTGTGACCCCACGGTGACGTCGGAAAGGGGCCAAGAAGGTCAAGCCCAACACGATAAAATGGTTCCAAGGGCACGTCAATAGGTTGGAGAAGGCCAGCTGGTGACCGCGATGGTTTTTTTCCTCTGCTGACACCTGTCGCAGGCTGCGATGTAGTGCCGGATGCTGCGGTATAATCCCGGCCAAAAAAACTGACGCCGTACCCGGTCGTAAGTGCGAGACACACCGAGATGACCAGCTGTGGGCAGGTCGTGGAGTTCTTGAATAACAGAGCAGTGGAGCTTTTTGGGAATCCCTAACAGGAGGGGAGAACCGTCATTATGAAAGTTGCGGCAGTAGAGGATACCATCCTCTACAACAAAAAGCTGGAAAGAAGAATCTGTTCATCCAGATGCCAGGCCTTCAATGATGGCTCTTAAATATGGGTCGTTGCGCTGCTCGCCTGCTATGTTGGCGAGATTGGAAAGGGCAAATACAGTTGAACCCGGTTATATCGAACCCGGATATATCGAATTTTGGTTATATCGAACTCACGGAATATCCCCTTGAAAATCTCATGTAAAAGTATAGGAAAGCCGCGTCATATATCGAACTTAATTTCACCGATCGTTCGATATATCGAACTCTCGAACTCTGCACCACGCACTGGAAAGTGTGCCTTCTCCAAAGACGATCGCATCACCCTTGGCCATTTGCCGCGTGACGTTTTCAAGCCACGCGCGGAAGGAATGAAAGGGGACAGTTCGGCGACAGCTGGTCTGGGCAGCGTCGCGCCCATTCCCCAAGGGCGCGCGCATCTGCAGTTATCGTTTCCCGTGCGCCAACACATGATGTTTGCAAGCCATGTGCGTGGGTGTGCCCATTCTTTTGCCTAGCTACCTCTCTTTCAGCATGCACTACGCATGCGCCAAGCCAGCTCAGCCAGTTTTCAGACAGACGTCGGACACTTTCTCCAGCGTGTGTTGCGAACCCTCTGCGTGCGCCGCGCGCGCGGTTAACGTGGCTATGGCACCTGCGGATGATAAGAAGCGGCAGCTCTCTCTGTTTTTTTCTTTTTTTTTGCGAGTCATCCTTTCTTATTGTTGTGCTGTACGCGCGGTGTAGCGTAAGATATGCTGCGGACGTTAAAAAGCGGCAAGTTTTTTTTTTCTTTTTGCGGGAGTCTCTTTTTTTTTTATCGTTTATCCTTGCATGTATGAATCAAAGAAAGCACGCGGTCAGCTGCTGCGATCATGACGCCCGCCCCTTGCGTCGTGATAAATCAAACCAGGCTTGTGCAATCAAGCCATCACGGGCACTCTGCCATGTTCACTCCCCGCCACCGCAGGAGCTGTCAAGAGATAAACGCGCCCTGACGTTATCGCTGCACAGCATCTTGGCATGCTGCCAATGAGCTGTGGATGAGACGACC
This sequence comes from Amblyomma maculatum, assembly GCF_055883805.1. NCBI lineage: Eukaryota > Metazoa > Arthropoda > Arachnida > Ixodida > Ixodidae > Amblyomma > Amblyomma maculatum. Next base: position 204,501,629 of record NC_139347.1, on the reverse strand, counting down.
GAAACGGACTGACGTGCGCCATCGACATGCAAGCGAAAATGCTCGCGATTTCTGCCGGCCGCCGCGGCAACACAGAAACCTTGTTTTGAGCGGCGAGAGGGACGCAGTTCTAACAAGTTTGAAAATTTTCGCTCTGTCACTGCCGCTCGTCGCTGAGATGGCTCAGTCGCCTGCATGTGAGCGAGCTGGCCTTAACGCATTTTTTTTTTTAAATTCTCGGGTGCAAAAGTGGAGGGTGGGTTCATTATGCAAGTGGGTCGATTACGCGACAAATACGGTATCGTTTTTTCGCATCGTAAGTGCCGTCACAAGGCGATTTCTGTATATCAAATTATCGATATATCGAACTATTTCGCGATCCCCTTCGAGTTCGATATATCCGGGTTCGACTATACACAGGGAATCTCCTCTGCGTAGCCGAGACAAACAATCGGCATCTTGATGAAGGCGCCCCGACTTGTAAACGACGTTGTAGGAGTATTCTTGAAGACGCAAAGCCCACCGACCAAAACGGACCGAGGGATCTCTCAGAGATGACAACCAATAAAGCACATGGTGGTCAGTGTCAACTGAGAAAGAATGGCCAAATAAGTAAGGTTGGAATTTAGCGACAGCCCATACAAGGGCGAGACACTCGCGCTCAGTAATCGAATAATTGCGTTCCGCGCTGGAGAGAAGGCGGCTAGCACAGGCAATGACGCAGTCGTTGCCATGTTGGCGTTGAGCCAGCACTGCACCGATCCCATATCCGTAGGCGTCTGTTCGAACTTCAGTGTAAGCTGAAGGATCGAAATGAGCCAAGATGGGGGGGAGACGTCAGTAAGCTTATAAGCGTTGAAACTGCACCTTGCTGGTCAGGGCCCCACATGAAAGCGGTGTCTTTCTCAAGTAGGTCGGTGAGAGGACAAGCGATACAGGCAAAATCTTTGATAAAACGGCGGAAGAGCAGAGACCGACAAAGTTGCGCACTTCTTTCAAAGACTGGGGATGCGGAAGTCTTTGACGGCTTGAATTTTAGCCGGATCAGGTCGTACTCCGCAGGCGTCAACCATGTGTCCAAGAATGGTGAGTTGGCTGCGACCAAACCGGCATTTTGATGAATTGAGCTGGAGGCCGGCTGTACGGAATACATTGAGTATACTGGTAAGGCGTTCAAGGTGCGAAGAAAAGGTCGGCAAGAAAACGACAACGTCGTCTAAATCCGCAAAGAAGGGAGTCCATCATTCGTTCAAATGTCGCCGGCGCATTGCAGAGACCAAACGGCATGACTTCAAAGTGGTACAAGCCGTCTGGTGTGACAAAGGCCGTTTTTTCACGGTCCTGCTCGTCAACAGCGATCTGCCAATACCCGGGCCGTAAATCGATGGAAGAAAAGTATTTAGCTCCATGGAGGCAATCTAGGGCATCATCAATTCTGGGGAGAGGGTACACATCCTTTTTAGTGATACTGTTGAGATGGCGATAATCGACGCAAAAGCGCCAGCTGCCGTCTTTCTTTTTAACCAGAACGACTGGGGATGCCCAAGGGCTCGTCGAGGGTTCGATGATGTTTTGAGCGAGCATCTTGTCAACCTCCTTTTGTATTACCTGGCGTTCAGCACCGGATACGCAATAAGGACGGCGATGAATAGGGGCAGCATCGCCGGTGTGTATTTGATGTTGCACAAGAGCAGTTCGAAACAATGGGCGCTGGTCAAAATCAAAAATGTCTCTGAAAGATGCCAGCAGACAACAGAGTGCATGAGCTTGTGGAGGAAAAAGGTCCGGAGCGATCATCTTGGCGTAGTGTTGGAGATTAGATACTTCAGATAAAGAGCAGTCAGAGGAGGGCGGTAAACTGGTAGTCACAGCTGCGAGACTACATTCATTTACAGGACTCAAAGTGGCAAGCGAGATGCCTTGCGGGAGGGGCTGGATTTGCGACGCAAAGCTCAGAACAGGGAGGCATGTTTGGTTCGCGGTCACTGTGACGACTGTATGAGCAAGGGCAATGCGTCGGGTTAGGGGAGCATCAAGGGTTGGGGTAAAAATATACTGTCCATCGGGAATTGAGGGTACAGAGCAAAATGTAACATAAGTTGCGGCTTCAGGTGGCAGGCGGACAAAGTCGACACTACAAAGGCGGTGCAGAAAACGAGAAGTTGGGTCTAAAGGAGAGAGCAGATCAAGTTCAACGACGCTGGTAGCACAGTCTATGATGGCTGCATGGTCAGAAAGAAAGTCGAGGCCAAGAATGATGTCGCGAGGACAATGCTGCAGAACTCTGAACAGGACGGTAGTATGGCGGCCAGAGCACAAGCCAATAACCTTTGAAGTTGCTCTATCTGCAACACGCACAAGCTGTATAGGGGCAGGTGTCAGCACTTTTTGCAAGCGAGAACGGAGTTCTGGGCTCATGACAGAAACTTGTGCACCAGTATCAATGAGGGCTTGAACGGCTGTGCCATCCACGAGCACGGTGAACAAATTACGGCGTGCATGAAGAGCTAGACGAGGATTTGAGATCGTGGTCCCTACTGCAGCATCACCTCTAGATGTTGCAGCGCCTAGTTTTCCATTGGGGAGCGGCCATATGGACTGGGAGATTAAAAGCGACGACGTTGGGGCGAACGGGACTGATGGCGGTGGGGGGAGGGTGATAGGTTGAGGCGTGAAGACTCAGTATCAGCGGCTGTGCTTGAAGGGTCGTGACGAGGTGGGAATGGACGAGAGTGGTTATCGTAGATAGAGGAGGGTAGCAGGCGGGACCTTTGTGGCTGGAACCAACGATTTCGGCAATAACGGGCGATATGGCCGACGCAGGAACAAGTAAAACAAATAGGTCGGTTATCAGATGTACGCCATTCGTCAGGATTGCGTCGACGCTGGGCAACATAGGCAGGTCAGAAAGAATAAAGGTTGCGAACGTCAGGGTTATAAGTAAGTCGGCCAGGAGAAACTATGTGAACTTCGGTGTCATAAGGAGGTCGACCAGGATAAACTGAGCGAACGTCGGCGACAGTGGGCGGGCTGACGGCAGCAACGGAGTTGTCCCAAGGTGGCGAGCTCTTGGTGGACAACGGCCTGAATTAAGGGAACGTCCGGGCGGTGGCTGTCGGCCAAATGTGGCGGCAAGAGAGCGGGAGCAATCGCCTCGAGTTCGCGGTGGATGATACGGGTTACATTTTCGATCGAAGTTGGCTGGTGTTGGGAGGCAAATCTTGACACGAAGAAGTCTGAGCAGTATTTGGAAGGCGGGCAAATGAGTGGGTTATGCGACGACTTTTGGCGTCTTCAAAACGGCGGCATTCTTTGATGATGGCATCAACTGTGTTGCAGTCTTTGTACACAAGCAGGTTGAATGCATCGTCTGCGATGCCCTTCACAATATGACCAACTTTGGCAGACTCCGACATGTTGTGATCTACTTTGTGGCAAAGGGCGAGGACGTCCTGGATGTAGGCCACGTATGGCTCAGTAGCTGTCTGGAAACGGGTCTCGAGGGTTCGCTGTGCTGTAAGCTCTCGACCAAGGGGCTTTCCAAAGAGTTCGCGGAGCTTCTCTTTGCAAGTATCCCAACTGGTGACCTGATTTTCATGAGTCTCGTACCAGGCGAGCGCAGTGCCCTCGAGGTAAAAAAACAACATTCGCTAGCATGAGGGTGGGGTTCTAGTGATTATAGGTGCTCACATGTTCGTACTTGCGCACTATCCATTCGTCCACGTCCGTAGTGCCGGTACCAGTGAAACTGCCAGGATCGCGTGGGTGGGTGAGGATGACCGATGGCAAGGGCCCCGTTGGTGTGGGGACAGTATCCTGAGGCATCTTTGGGCAGGAAAGCAGGCGGCCGCTGCGGAGTTCCGTCGTGCGGAGGCTGACGCCGGGATCAACGGGCGCATCTCCACCAAGATGTTACGTGGAAACTCAATGTGCTATTTACAGTATATTTACAGCACAGTTAGAACTGGCATAGCAGCGAGCAGAAACACGGAACCAGTCCCACTTCTTCGTCATCACCTTGTCCATTCCGCGAGGCAAGAGGACACACTTCGTCGTCGTCATCGCGTAGCACTATGTACTGTAAGGCATACGTGTGAACGAAAACATCCCAAAACAAATAAAACCAAGCGAACAGAACATTTTTATTGCCCGATTTTCTTACAGTAACAGCTAGACTGGTTCTGCGCCACATGTTTACCACAGTCTCAATTAGACCAGAATGCGCTGCTCTGCTGACAGCATTCTCAACCGTGATTTATGAAAGAGCACAGGGCAAATAAAGTGGACATCAAACACACTTGCGATCACCCTTTGACATTTGCTGTATAGAGTGTTGGCCACCCAGAATAAGCCAGGCAGAGGAGATGCGTGTGTGCTTGCCTTAAGGGGGGACACTGGTCTTAAAACTATTTTCGTTATTTACCAATCAAAATTGATGCAACTTGGTGGGTTTGTGTAGTTTTTTGTGCAGATTCCAAAACTGCAATTATTTATTTTGTGATCCAATAATTTCATGAGATAATTACACCAATTAGTCTAATTCTTATAAGGACAATTACAAAATGATCACTGAAGAAAAACTTCAGGTGAACACATTGCTGGACACTAGAAAAAATGAGGAACACAATGTTGCAAGCAGTTTTTTGATTAAGCAATTATTTCTTGTTTTATTGCATAACAAAGTTCAAAGGTCAAAATATAGCATATAAAGGTCGCAAATGAAAGACATTTAAAAAATTTTGAACAAGAAATTAAAAAATCTACTTGCAACATTGCGTGCTCCACATATTTGGCTTCATGCTGAAAAAGAAATTATTACTCTATCAGCAATAGGTGCCGAGATATTAAGGCCACAAAACTGCAAGTGGTCGAGAATGAATGTTTTGAGAAAAGAGCAAAAAAGAAACAGGGCATTATTTAACAGACATTCACTGGTGCAGTGCACACATTTACAATTTAAAATGGCTATAAACCTCCAGGAATGTAGTCTCTTTGCTTTCCAATGTCCAAGTGTCGCCTCTTTCATTTTGATATGCAGTTGCAGCACATTCAGTTGTCACTTTTTCGGCTGCGCGAGTCATATGCAGGCAGTTTTTTTTTTTTTTTAATTTTTACGTACGTCGTTTTGCTACGTCCTCGCATCAAGACCGCGGTGAGGAACGTTTATTGCGGAAAAGAAATGTAATTTGGAGCTGTTTGCTGCTTCCCAGCACTCTGCATTGCACTGGAAGCAAGTATGAACGAGGTCCGGTCGGCGCAAACGCGCGGCGAGCTCTACGAAGACGACGTGTCCCGCAGTTTATGCATTGGAGAATAAGTTTGACGGCGATTCCTTATCCGCGTTCACTTTATTAAATGCCAATATCGCCGCCGTATGTTTTACGCTTCACCAATCTCGGCAAACTGTTTAGATCTGACGATCGTGAACTCCGCATCGCCAAGCGGACTGTCCACCGCGCTGCCGTCATCGTCATGAACACAATCCGTCCACTGCTTCGTTGCTGGAGTTGGCGCGAGTTCAAGCCTTTCCTGTTCTGCGCTTATCTTTCTGCTCCTCTGCGGCCTGCGTTATCACTGTTGCGGCGGGTGCAACCGCTGGTAGTAGCAGTCCCCCGTGCTGGGGAACACGCTAGGCCTACTTCAGGCTCGTAGACACGATCGTTCGGCGCACGATTTTCGTCGGCCTTAGCACGCACAGCCGGGGCAGGGCATCACTTGAAATGGTTATTTAACTATTTTTTTCCCTTTTTTCACAAATTCTTGCCGTGAACGCACCTCGCAGTTCGGAACCAAGCGCGGCCGGCGTCACGTCTCCGCCGTCTCCCCGCGGCTCGGGCGCGCCGAGCAGACGCTGTCAGCCAGCTCCACCAATGCGGTGACGCCTTATCGTCACGTGCACCCCGAAAGCGAATGGGATTGCAATTGCCACGTTTTCTCTTTTGCTATTTTTTATGCGACCAATGGGCGAATGTAAACAGCAGAGGCGGCAATTTGAAGACGAAAGGCGGCTCTTTCGAATGAGACCAAGATGGCTACGGTGCCGCACACAAAATGGGAGCTAGGCCTCGCGGAAAATGGTTGTTTAGGGGGTCGTTTTCGGCCTAAATTTGGGCGACATCGATTATATAAATTGGCATTGTGACTAAAATACCGACCCTAGAGATGAAAAACTTAGAAGATAGGTAGGTAAAGAGCTACTGATTTCGCAAATCACATTTTCTAAAAAGTGATTTTTTCCCGATTTTTTGGTCCAAAAGACCCGTGTCCCCCCTTAAGATAACACCGCAGAAGAAGCCTCACCCCTATAAGAGGTACACAATAGATACATGACGCAACATACCATCCCAAATGCTCCAGACACGACGATTTTATCATTGTTTACAGCAGCTACTCTACAGCAGTCGTCAGTTAACTGCATGCCGCCATCTTCCAACGATCTATGTTGCCAGGTTCAAACCTTGCTCCTTGGCCAGATTTATCAAGCAAAAATCATTTGGCAACCATCATACAGTTTGATGATGGCGCCAATCACGCGGTTGCCACTCGAATGCATTGGCTGAACGGGCAGCTTTCCCTCTAGTGTCTGTGTTCGCATAGAAAGACTGGCTACATGACGTTTTTGCTGGCTACAGCAGTTTCAGTCAATGGTCGGACTTGTTTTGTGCCTTATTTCTTCCATGTGTGAGCTGCAGTGCTAGGCCAAGCTAGGCACCGTCGGGCTACGCATGCGACTGGTGTCAACAAAACGATGCATTGTGCTGTGGCATACGAAACTCGGCATACGGAAATGCCTGAAGTGTGTAATGGCACTGACAGTGCCAGCGCAGTCTGCATCTGGAAAAGCTTGCAAACGTGGTAAATAGTACGACACAATGACAATGCTGAAAAAGATCGCTATTGTCAAGGAAGTTCAGAGCGGCTGGCCTCTGAGCATGGTTGCCCGAGAATTTATTATTTCAAAGCAAACAGTCCCTGACTATATATAAAAACCAAGACGAAGATCCTCGGCGAATCAACCAAGTCTTCCTCCAATTTGGAGAAAAAAAACTTCAGAGATGGCAGTCATCCGAAGCTGGAAAAAGCCCTCTATATGTGGTTTTGTGCCAAGGTCGTGAAACGGATCCCCATCTCTGGAGATCTAAAGCAGGGCAGAGATGCTCTCTCCAGATGAACATCAAGGATTTCATGTTCAGTGACAGTTGGCTCCGCAATTTCAAAAAAAGGTATGACCTGGCTTTAAAGAGGATATGTATAGAGAATGACCTCGTCGACCGAACCCTAGTAGCGAACTACCATACCGACACTCTGGAGTGACTGTTGTGTCAGTTTTTACCAGATGACGTATACAACTGCAACGAAACGGCGCTCTTTTATAAAATGCTGCCCGAAAAGACCCTTACCGTGTGTGGCGACCTCTGCCATGGTGGGAAACACAATAAAGAGTGCACCACAGTAATGGTAGGTAGTAACATGTCGGGCACCGACAAGATTCCCCGACTCGTGATTGGCAAATTGAAAAGCCCCAGGTGCTTCAAGGGAGTAAAGTCAATGCCCTTGTGTTACAAAGCAAACTCTACAGAAAGGATAATGGAGCATCTCCTCAGTGAGTACATGCACAAGCTGGCCAGGAAGTTTAAGTCGCGAGGTTGGAAGGTACAACTCTTTGTGGACAACTATGGCACACATGGTCACATTCATGACCTCGAGTTGATCACCTTTGAGCTTCTGCTGCCCAACACCCACGTCCTCCAACCCATGGACCAGGGCATTATCAAAACTGTGAAAGTCCTGTACAGGTCGCGCCCCTTGAGCCACACGATTCTTTGCATTGATGCCGGCAAACAGTACGCTGTTAACTTTTCTCGGCTGCGAACATGCTTGCAGATGCCTGGACGCCAGTCATCCTTCGGTTGCGCAGCAGAAACCTGATGGATGATTTCACTGTCGTGTTCTGCTCGCATTAGCACAGCACTGTCCACATTTGTACGTAAATGCTTCGAACGAGACTGTGTCCGGAATAGCAATTCCACCACTGCGCCGGTCCCGACGATCATTTTCGGCGTCTATAGGAAACACATCAGACGGCAGCAGCATTATCCAGCAGTCATGCTGACACACTGTAGAATTGCTTTTGACACGTTTGATTTGTTGCAGCAACTGCTGAAGCAGATACTGTGCCGCCTCAGTATCTGCCGTCCGATGCGCTCCCTGCAGACGCCGAAAGTTATCGTCGGGACCTGCGCAGTGGTAGCATTGCTATTCCGGACACAGTCTCGTGCGAAGCATTTACAAATGTGGACAGTGCAGTGCTGATGTGCACAGAACTCAACGGCAATGAAATCATCCATCAGATTTCTGCTGCCCAACCGAAGGATGACTCGGCGTCTGGAGATGACGCATCATCTGCACTGCTGCCGTCAAACCCGGACCTTGTGCAGGCTGTGACGGTGCTTTCAGCCATGTACAGTGATCGTACGACCCTCGCCGTGATTCAGGCTGATCTCATTGCACGCAAACGAAGCAGAGTACAACAGCACATTGAAGATTTCTTCAAACCAATTGTCGAGGCCGAATAAGTGCGTGAAAATAGTTTTTTCGCCCCCTGAATCTATTTTTTCAGACGCCCATTTATTTGGACTTTTTTTGTGGTCCCCGTGAGGTCCAAATAAATGGTCGGCGACTGTATTCCACTGCTCTGCCAGTGGATTGTGGATGCGTAAAAAGCAACACCGGCTGACTTGGTGCGTAAGAGCTTCAAAAAATGCACCATCGGTAACAGCTTGGACGGTTTGAAGGACGACTATGTCTTTGAGAGTGGTGATGAAGCCTCAGATGGTAGCAGTGAAAGCGCGACGACTGGGAATCAGATAACCAATGACGTTGTGGCAGTCGTTTGAATAAATGTTCCGAAAACAAAATGATCACAGAGTGTGCAGTTGTACCTTTCTAGCACTTATTTCTTTCTTTTCTCTCTCTTTTTTTTTTTTTTTTAGATACACTTACACGTACACGTACACTTATACATAAGGACATTTTTTTTTCCCCAGAGTGTGAAATCAGGGGTGTGGGTTATATGCAGGGTGGGTTACACGCAAATAAATACGGTACTCTCGCACTGTGAGAGCATCAACACTTTATTTTTACTCAAAGCCTTGAAAGGCTCATCTTCAGATGCGCTATGAAAATATTAGCAAAAGGTAAAAGACTTGCGCAAAAGACTTTTGCTAATATGAACCAACTCGCCCAGAAGAAAGTACTTATGAAAATATGTTAGCAGATTTCTCCCAGCAGCGCTATGCCATCTCTTTGCGCTCAAAATCACTGTGCTGTTTGTCGCTGCGCTCAGGTGCTCCGACGACGCGGCAAAGCATACACAGAAAGTGGAAAACACATATGCAGTAGCCACCAAACAACGCTGTAAATCACAACTGAAAAAGTAAGCCGACTTGCCTTGGCAGTGTGGAAAGGCTGAGGGGCGCGGATGTTGCCATCTTTTGGCATTTTATGTTACTAATGTCAGTTTCTGTGAGACGATCATAGCTATTGAAATTGTAAATTGCTATCGCCACGATTTCCCGATAAAGCTAACCTGTGGTGGCTAGTTAACCTATGAACGCCGCGTAAAATGGGGTAAAAAATGAACATATAAGACGCACTATTGTATAGGATGCACTACCAAAATGTTTCTGGAAGAAAACGGAGTCTTATACACCAGAAAATATGGTAACAAGGTGAACTCACAAGAAAGTGTCCCGAATTCTCAAACTGCCAATGAATAGCATCTATATGCAGAGTGCATCATGAGGAAGGCCGGTCTGGACGAGTCTTCAACTGGAGTGAAGATTGCTGGAAAACATATCAACAACCTTAGATATGCTGATGATACCACTTTAATGGCAGAAAGTGAAGTGGAACTCAAGAGACTTCTGATGCGCGTACAAGGAGAGAGAGAGAAGTTTGGGCTTAAACTGAACATTAAAAAGACAAAGATCATGGCGGCTTGCCCTATCAGGTCCTGGAGCATCAATGGACAAGAAGTGGAAGCTGTGACAATTTTCTCTTCTTGGGCTCCAAGATTATCTCGGAAGGAGACTGCAGCCATAAAATTAGGACACGCCTGCTTCTGGGAAAGAGAGCAATGGTTAGCCTTGACCGCCTAGTAAAGAGCAGAGACATTAGTCTGCCAACCAAGATCCGTATAACTCGTGCTATGGTCTTTCCAGTTGTGATGTATGGATGCGAGAGTTGGACTGTGAAAAAGGCTGACCGCCGAGGAATTGACGCATTTGAATTGTGGTGCTGGCGAAGACTCTTGAGAGTTCCTTGGACTGCCAAAAGATCAAATCAGTCGATATTGTCGACCATAAACCCTGACTGCTCATTGGAGGGTCAAATTCTAAAGTTAAAGCTCAGCTACTTTGGTCATCTGATGAGAAGAGAGGAGTCGCTGGAGAAAGATTTGATGTTGGGAAAGGTTGAGGGTCGCCGGAGAAGGGGTAGGCAGTGAACGCGATGGTTAGATGACATCCTCGAGGCATTGCAGATGAAGTTATGTGATGTTAGGAAGATGGTGAAAGACCGGAAAGCGTGGCGTGACATGGTCCATAGGGTCACGAAGAGTCGGACACGACTGAACGACTGTACTGAACTGAGTATATGCACATGTTGAGGGTAGTATTCTACAGAGCACTGGAGAGAAAGCACATTTACAGTGCTAACAACGCTAAGTAATAGAACTCACTGCTTGACTGGATCCAGCTATTGAAGAGGCTGTTCGTGAGCAGGCAGTCCTTGAAGCTTCGCAGGTATCGCTTCAGCGCATTGGAAACATCGTGAGGGGAATATTCTTCAGTGGTCAGGTGCAGCTCCCATGGATCTGCACATCACAAAGAGAAAAGTTACAACAAGAAAAACTAAAGAAAAAAGCCCGTGAAGCATACTCTCTTAGTATTTAATATCAAATTGCACATGGAAAGTGACTGGTGAAAATCAAAATGTGCCCTGTCAAGAGGAAAAGTGGCATACACCGAGTGAGTTCCGCCGAACAGAGCGCCAAGTCTACGCCACTTATGAGTCGCAGGTGGAAATGAGGCAACTGTCATGCCTGCAGATAAAAATGACGCACCCTAGAGCTCTGGATAATGGCCATGAAATGCAGTACAAGGCAAGTTAATGCTGAATTCTAATGGCAGAATGGGAGGGAGCATGCGCTGTCTGTTCCATTGGCAGAGTGCAATCAGGTGTTGACCAGAGGTCGCTCAAAAGAGCAGCGATAGATTCTCCCATCGGAATCATTAAATTTGACTGGAAATCTGCACACTTTTCTCCCTTCTGCTTCTACTTCCTGTCACAACTGGCTGCATCCTCGCTTCCTGTCGTCACTATGCAGTGGTCTCAGCAGCAACACACAACATGAACACTGCAGCTTCTGCTGGCTGACCTCTAAAGGCAAACTTTCACCTTGAAATTCTCCTTGCAAAAGAATTTGTGTGGCAACAAAACCACCCCACAATCGTGCAACTCAAGAGGCAGAGAGCACCATTGGTGCACGCCGCCAAGCATAGTGTGTAGCTGTTGCAATGACGCTGTACAGACACTGTCATTACTGACTAAAGAAGCAGCGACAGCATATGTCACATATCTGTCATAAGTTTTTTTGTTTTTTTCAAGTTGGCCTTACAAAAACTTTCGCATGAAATAAACACTTAATTTTCAATGTTGTTCAGGCACATTCTGGAGGAAGCAATGCGAGACAAAATTCGTGACCAGTCACGAATTCGAACTGTTTTTTCTTACTATGTAGTAGGGTAGGATGACGCACTATGACGCAAGAAGAGACTCCGCATGAGACTCCGTGATTGCTGGCGCGCGGGGAGTGGAGAATATTTCCCTTGTCTTTTCGCCGTCGTCTACATGTGATAAATGCATGTTATCGTATTCGAGAGAAAACCTACTACCGCATTCAAACGGGCAACGTAATTCGCATTTGTCAGCCTCCGGTATCCCTTGCGCGTCAAATGATTTGTAGTTGCGAGTCTCGGCCTTTTCGGCTGTGGCGGCGATACCTGTATTTCTGTTATTCCTGTTTACTACCTTATAACAGCTCTGTTTTCAATAAGAGTGGATTTTTTGTAACCAGAAACTGGTACTCTATCGATGCAAGCCCACTTCATTTTTCTCTTTAGTGTCCTTTTAAAAGTTACGCCTCAATTATGTGAAACAACAACACGTTTTAAGAGAGATGCCTGAACTGCGCAGAAAGAAGAGGAAGATAGAGACGTTTATTTTTTTCCCTTTTTTTTTTTTTTTTCAAGTTGGCCTTACAAAAAATTTCGCATGAACTAAACACATAATTTTCAATCTTGTTCAGGCACATTCTGGAGGAAGCAATGTGAGACGAAATCCGTGACCAGTCATGGTTACAGAGATCTTCGGAGCATATTATTTGCACTTGGATTCCATAAAAGCTTCCACACAATAATGGTTGTGAGAAGTGTGCTTGTCTGCATTATTTCAGTTATTTGCATTGCAGCAAGTAAGCCTCTGAATCCCTGAATAGAAGAGAACATTCCATTCACATCACTTGAGAAGCTGCCATGTTCCACTCGGCGTCAGCAGCTTTCATAAATACCGTAAAACCTCACTGATACGAAAAATGCCCAGAAAAGACATATTATCCAGGAAAACGTACGATCCGAACTGCCTAATATTACAAAAATTAACTGCTGAATGAGACACACAGGCATTTGGAATTGAGCAGGGTTTGAACAGATTCAAAACGGGCAAATTCAAGGATATTCAAGGAATTTCAAGGCCCAGTTGGAGTATTTTCAAGGAGTCAACACAATGCTACATGCAGCAGTTTTCAATATCAGGTACCAATTTTACTGAACAAAATCGAAAACGAAACATTTCAGGGAACAGCTTGTATTGCACTAAGCCAACATAACAAAGCCAGTAATGCACTAAGCCAAAATAATTAAAAAATGTTCAGCATTGAAAAACACCCTGCAATGCATTGCACCAATGTCGAAGAGCAAACCATTCTGCAAAACTGCTAATGGCAACTTCAGGGGAGCTCTTGCCACTTTTCCTGAATCTTCTCGTTGAGGCTACACAGTTCCTCAGTCTTGCTTCGTGCAGCTTTCCTCTGACTATTGGATCTGAAAATTTACTTCAGGTCATTAGCTGCCTCTGCCTTTTCAGCATAAGTATCTGCTAAAACCTGGAGGTCAGTTATTGTTGCCTCGAGTTTCTTTTTCTTTTTTCATAGTGTCGATCTCTTCGTCGAAGCAGCGCCTCTTTGATTCCCTGACATCATCACATTGCTTCTTTTTTACTGCCTCCAAGTGTGCAGCATAGTGCTGCCGGGCAGCTAATACAGTAGTCCTTAAGCCTTTCGTAATAGGAACGTTAGGAATGCCCCGTGCCTTGTCCACAGCTTCACATACAATATGTTGCAAAATATACGAGAGGTCCTTCAGGTTTTCTATGGAAACTTGGCAGTTCACACTAGACCTTCGCTCCACAGTGGCCTACCCGTGGCTGAGCACAAGCAAAAGCTTGAAAAATTTCCAGAGTTCCCCATATGATGAATTAAATTTGATCAGCTCAGACAAGAACTCGTCCAACCTGTTTACATTCTTCTCAAACATTCGCAGGTTGTGCTTCTCTTCCTGCAGGAACTCAGTGTACTCCTCCAGTACAGTGTCTCTTTGGTGCTCAGACATTCTGCCTGCTGTAATGAGGGCATCCAACACTCTTCTGAAGCCGGCCAAGCACTCATCTGGTTTGGTACACATTTGTCGTGGGTCCAGAAAGGACAATCTCCTTACGATTGAGAATCTCGGTGGGCTTCTCTCAAGCACCTTCTTTGTCACACTGATCAAGAAGTGTTTGCATTCCATACGGAACTGCAACACGTCCTTCTGGCTTGCTTTAGTTTTCCTGACAGTCTGTTCAGCGGCATGGCCTACATCCACTGTTTCATGTGGAGTGTGGTTCTTGATGCTTTCAACGTCCACCGTCAGCAGACCAGTGATTGCTCTAGCTGAAGACCGAGCACTTCAAAAACTTCGTCAGTACCTTCTTTACTGTTTCCAAATCCCTTACAAAAAAGAACACCAGGGGCTGATCCGTTTGGTACTCAATGAGGAATGGCTTGAGGGTCATGGCCACACCTAGTGCAAATCGAAGCTTTGCTAGCAGTAAGACATCACTAGCAAACTCGCACAAGTTGTGAAATGATTCATATTTTGGGGGGCTTACTTCCTTCTTCCTTGCAGCTGCCATAAACTTCTTAATATCACACCACAATAGCAATGCTCTCTTTATCACAGGGACATTCTCCAACCACCAGTGTGCAACAAAGTTCAGGGGAAAAGTCTCCTGACCGGTAACTGCCGAGAAGTCTTCCCTCCTTGCAGGAGAGCCATGGAAAAGCGTGCTCAGACTGGAGAGCAGACAGTCAACTCCCCTCTTACTTGCTGCAACACCTGCCCTGTAAGCATTGTGCATAGTGTGGAGGCCACAGGTCCCAATGTCCAGACATTGAACTTGGTATGCTTGATGCAAGCGCTCTTGGAAATTCTTGAGTAACTTAAGGTTATTATTGGGGTCATCTATTGAAATCTGAAGAATTTTCTCAAGAGGGAAAGGCTCAAGCGCACTCAGCAGCTTTCCTTGGATGTCCTCGGATGTCAAATGCTCCATAAACACTGAGGTATAGTACCTTGTTGCCGCCCTGTGAGACGAATTCCAAAACCAGATGTGAACATCCATTTGTTTCCGCTGGAGATAGTCGTTTGTGGACTCGTCGAAGAGTACCACGTAGTAATCACAATCTTTTATCTCTCGCTGCAAAGCAGATAAAAAGAAGGGCCTCAGACCATGGCACGTCACATAGGCACATTGTTTCTTTATGCAAGAAAATGCTTAGGCCACGGCACTGTCCGGGAACATACACTGGAATAGCTGGTCTGCTTCCGATGATGACCGATAGGAGAAATGCAATGTGACAACCTTCAAAGTCCACAGAACCTCTGCGTTCATCACCAGCTCATGTGCCTTGCAAGCTTCATCTAGCTTTCCCGATTGCGAAGGAGGAGGGATGGCTGACTGTTGGCTCGTACTTGGAACTAAATACTTTCGCACCGAGCGGTTGGCTGCAATCTTCACGACAGCAGCATGCCTAGCATTCTTCATATGGCTCTTTACGCCGCCTCGCACAGTCTTGCAGCAAGGCCTGCATCTTGCGCGGTTCTCACTCGTCGTATCTGGTGCAATCAAGTCTTTGTAAGCGTCGTTGTGAAGCCACATGTCTTGAAATTTGCATTTCCCAGGCATTTGCTTTGCAGTCGGATGCTTCAGCCGCAACAAGTTGGGTGCAGAACCGACATAAAAATATAATACCATCAACCACCATAACAAAGTGCCAAAATTGAATTGGATTGAATCGGCTCAAGTTGGCTTCAGAGCGAGTGGCTCCAATGTGGCTAACAATCGCACAACGTTGGCTATATTACCACAAACTGATTTCTTATGCCTGAAACGCAGATACTGAAACACATTATTGAGAATACAAATATTTTAACTGCATTTTTTTTCTGATTAATAACCATTTGCATGCAGTACACTAGGAATTCAAGGATTTTCAAGGAGCAGCAAATATTCCAGGATTCTCAAGGGCCTTGAAAACGAAAATTTCAAATTCACGGGTTTCCAAGGTTTTCAAGGACCTGTGCACACCCTGTGAGACTTTCCCTGCATAAAAGTGCAGATTACCATTTACAAACAAAGTATGCACAGCTCCTTTCTTAGCTCTCGCAGAATTGAGTCCGTATTTGCATTGGCCTAAAAGGGAAGAAATTTAGAAACAGATCTGGTACGTAGAAATAATGACGAGCCGAGAGCACTTCCTTATTTGTATCGGAATGCTTCGCCCCCAACACTAGTGACATGTGGAGAAGCAGTCACGATGGCTAACAGCGGCCGCGCTTTTGCTCATGCTGCTTCCCCCAGACCCGGCCGCTCATATGCAAGCGAATACAGTAAAAGCTCGGTAATTTGAACTTCACGGTTCAAACCATTTGCATTATGGTAAATTTAGCGTACTTATTTACAAGCATAACGACCCCCTTGCATTATGTACCCCCCCCCCTACTTTTGTCACTGAGAATTTAAAAAAAGCATTCGTTAGGGTGTCAGTTTTGCGCCGTCACCATCGCATATTCAACTGTGCATTTCTTGGCAGCGCGCAAGATGCTGAGCAGTGATAACATCGCGTCTATTTTGTCCTTTATCTCTAGAATATGAACAGCTAATAAACAAAAGTTAATAAGGTTTTGCTTTATTTGAATGCAAAGGCATCAGCAGCACCATGAAGGCGAAAGCTGTCAACTGTGTGCCAGAGGCCTCTGCCATCTGGAGGGTAGCAAAAGCCATCAGAAACCTACAGTCAACTTAAAGCTAACTGCCTGCAGCGGCATATTCACTGGTTGAAAAACAACCCGCAAATTTCTGTGGGAAACATCAAACGCATCAAACACTGCTTCAGAATACCCCTTGCTTGATACTATATTCGGTACTAATAGTTTGTTTATTGTGCTTAAGACAATAATACATAAGCAGCGCCAAGGGGCAGAGGCAAAAGGCGATAGCAGCACAACACATAGCAATGATTGCATATTGTTACTAACAGGAGGCGTGCACACCATGTATAATACTGGTACAACGCGACACAAACACAGGGAGCACCGGACGTTACAAACACAGACTGCTGCCCAGGATTTGGGCCCCGAGCACGCGCCAAGTGCACGCACATTTCATCTGCCTCATCTCCAATGAGTCGGCCCGCAGCATTGGCCCCCGGGCACAGAAGCACCGTCGCGCTGCTTCCTAGGGAGTGTCAGAGCAAGGTAGATTGTAGGGCTTAAGGCATGAGACGTGAACAATATCGGAGGGTGCGGTATGGGAAGTGCATTCGGGGAAGGCAGGTTCAATCTCGTAGGTGACGGAGGTGGCTTGGCGTAGCCCACAATACGGGCCATATATTGCGAAATAAGATTTTCCGAAAGCCTAATACGATGAGAAGGCACCCAAAGCAACACAAGGGATCCAGGTAAGAAAGAGCTGTCGAGGTTGCGGCTGTTGCAGTGCTCTTGCTGAGAAGCTTGGGAGATTTGCAAGCGGGAACGGGTGACTTGGCGAGCATGGTCGGCACAGGCAATGGCTTCACGGGCGTATTCAAAATGGGGGGGACCAAATGTTTGAAACAATGTGTCAAGTGGCAGTTGAGGCTCACAGCCGTACAAGAGATAAAACATAGTCAGCAGTGTCGTGACGGGATGAGTTATACGCAAACATACTAACATATGGAAGGGCGACATCCCAGTCACAGTGATCAGAGATGTACATGGTGAGTATATCAGTAAGAGTGCGAGTGAGCCGCTTAGTCAGGCCATTTGTTTGTAGGTGGTAAGCGGTCATCAACTTGTGCTTAGTTGAGCACGCGCAAAGAATCTCGTCCACAACTGCTGAAAGGAAAGTGCGGCCACGATCAATGAGCAGTTGGCGGGAGCTCCACGACACAAAATGAGGTCGTGAAGAATAAAGTCGGCCACATCAGCGGCAGTGCTCGTAGGGAGCACGAGCATTATTGCATACTGGATGGCATAATCTGTGGCTACTACAACCCATCTATTGCCAGAAGTGGACTCAAGAAAAGGAGGTAAAAGCCGACAAGGTAGAATGGTTCTGGAAAGATGTCGATGAGCTGAAGAAAGCCAGCGGGAGCAGATGCAGGCCGTTTGCGACGCTGCCAATCATCGCAAGCACCAACGTAAATTATGCACTGCACGATAGTGGCCAGGTTAGAAGAAGCGACGACGGACGCGGTCATACGTGCGAGTAACGCCTAGATGGCCAGCAGTTTGGAGATCATGGAGTTCGTGAAGAACAACTGTTCGTAAGTGCTTGGGAATGACTAGGAAAAGGTCAGGGCCAGTAGACTGAAGGTTCCGGCTGTATAAAATGTCATCAACGAGAGTAAAGCGGTTCAGTGAAGGGTCTGTTTGGGCGGATGTTAGGCGGTTAATGATGGAGAGAAGTTCCGCATCCTGACGCTGTTCTTTGCCAATAGTTGTAAATGGTGAGAGAGAGAACAGGTCAATGATGCATGCGCTTGTGGGAGTGTCGGTCTGGGCAACAGGGTAATGAGAGAGGCAGTCGGCATCTTTGTGCAATCGGCCAGAATTGTAGATCACAGTGTAGTCAAATTCTTGAAGTCTTAGCGCCCAACGGTTGAGGCGACAAATAAGATCCTTCAGAGAAGAAAGCCAGCACAGGGCATGACTGTGACAACTGTCACAGATCATCACGCCCTATAGGTAAGGTTGAAATTTTTTAACAGCCCAGACAAGGGCCAAGCACTCTCATTCAATGATGGAGCAGTTCTTCTCTGAAGACTGTAGGAGGCGGCTAGCATAGGCAATTACGCGATGAGTGCCGGATTAACGCTGGGTAAGGATGACCCCACTGCCATGACCACTGGCATCTGTGCGGACTTCCGTAGGTGCTGACACATCAAGCTGTGCTAATACCGGAGGGGTGGCAAGCTTTCTTATAAGCTGGGCAAAGGCTTGGTCTTGGGACGACCCCCAGCAAAAACTTATTCTTTTCAAGAAGATATGCGAGCAGCTGAGCAATGGCGGCAAAATTTTGAATGAACCTACGAAAGTAGGAACAACGACCAAAAACTTCCGACGTCATTGCTCGAATGGGGCACCGGGAAGTCCTTTACTGCTCGGATCTTCTCTGGATCGGGACGAACTGCATAGCATCGATGACATGGCCTAGTATATCAGCTGAAAACAGAAGAAACGCAATTTTAAGAGTTGAGCTGTAGCCAGGCATGGCAGAAGAGTGAAAGAACTTTAGACAGGTGTGTCATGTGGGGCGAAAATGTGGGTGAAAGCACAATTACATCGTCTAAATAGCACAGGCAAGTGGACCATTTAAATCCTTGCAGCAAGGAGTCTATCATGCGTTCAAAAGTGTCTGGAGCATTACATAAGCCGAAAGGCATAACCTTAAACTGATATATACCATCCGGGGTGATAAACGTAGTCTTCTCCGGTCCTGTTCATCCACAGCAATTTGCCAATAGCCAGATAGTAGGTCAATGGAGGAGAAGAATTTGGCTCCGTAGAGGCAATCCACAGCATCGTCCATACGAGGAAGCAGATAGGCATCTTTTTTAGTGATCTTATTCAGGTGACTGTAATCCACACAAAATCGCCACGAGCCATCTTTTTTCTTGACCAAGATGACGGGCGAAGCACAGTGACTGTGAGAGGGCTCAATGTGTTCTTCTTCAGCACTTTTGCCACTTTCACCTGGATTACTTGTCTTCCTGCATGGGAGACATGGTATGGTCGGCAGCGGATAGGAGGAGAGTTGCCGGTGTCGATGCAGTGCATGACAGTAAGAGCTTAGCCTAAGGCGCTGCTGCTATGAAGGTCAAAGATGTCGGAATAGGACTCTAGAAGCGCATGCAGCTCACAAGAATGAGCAGGCAACAAATCGGAGTGCATCATTGCCATGATCGCGTCAGTTGGAGTAGGATCGTGGCAGGGTATGCCGGGGCATGGTCCAATGGGGCAACTAGCCAAGAGGTGAGAACATCGTCACGCCAGGTGGAAGCACTTGGGCTGAATAGCTGAAATTGATCAACGGCAGTGACACAGTGTTCCCCTTGAGGGTTCAAAACAGTGAACTGCACTGGAAGGTGTTGGCCAGCAACACTAACACGAGCACAGCAGAGTCCGTCACCAACAACCGTTCCGTCGTCCGCGACACGCACCCGAGACCGAGCCAGCGTGAGAACTTTAGGTCAACGATGACAAAAGTTTGCACTCATGACAGAGATATACGCTCCACTGTCTACAAGTGCACGCATGGGAACACCATCAACACAAAGCGTGAGGTCTGTAGAGGATTTGTGGGCCTGGTTGTGGATACAGCGTCACCTCCGGGAGCTGCATGAGCTAGCTTTCCAAGTCAGGTCGGCCGTATGAGGCTGCAGCCGAGGATCGAGGGGGCTGCAGGGATCGAAAACGACGGCCTCGTGGAGATGGAGAGTGGGAAGACCGACATGGTCGGGAGGTGGCAAATCGTTGTCCGAATCTGAGTGGTCAGGCTGTGGTTGGAGTGGAGAACAGTGGGGCATATCTGGATGGTAGTCATAGGAAAACTCGGTGTGAGGAATTGGAGACCATTGACTTTGGCAATGCCGGGATATATGAGCAACGTAGGAACACTTGAAACATGTGAGGCGATCGTCAGGCGTCTGCCATACTGCTGGATTTCGGTATCGACGGTATCGACATTCGTGTTTGGTTGCCGGATGCTGGGGTTTTCGATGGAGCGGACAGCAGGTATGAGGTTCAAGTTTGCAAGTTCCTCTCGCATGACGGCCTGAATAAGGGAAACATCTGGCAAGGAGTGGCCGGGGACGGTGGTTTGGGGTGGTGTAGGAGCACAGGCCTCCATTTCACGGCGAACAATCCTGGTGACGGTGTCGGTGACGTTAAGAGGCGAAGCAGAACGTGTGCTAGTTGGTGGCTGCTGCATAGCACACTAAGATGTGGCCGTCGCATGGGGAAGCCGTTGAAACTGTGCAAATATGCGCCGGCTCTTCACTTGCTCGAAGAAACGGCCCTCCTTGATAAGGCCATCCATGGTACCAGAGCCCTTGCAGCGGAGAAAATGGAAGGCATCGTCCGCAATGCCTTTTAAAACGTGACCCATTTTTGCAGATTCAGTCATGGTGGTGTCGACCTGGTGACCTAAGGGGAGATGCTACTCGAAAACATTTTTTTCTTAATATTGATGCTAGGTGAATGAAAATTGCACCACTTATAGAGATTGATCTCCTCTTTCTAAATATGCTTTTAGTTTTAAAATAGCTTAAGGTTTTCATATTCTAAATGCCATGCATAAGTGAAAAACAATGCATGTTTGTGCAGCTGCTGTACACAGCAGCAAGCATGGTAGGGCAGAGCCAACTACTTCTTCTTGTCCCCAACACTCCACTGAGTGCAAATAAGCAACATAGCAACATTCCCTTGGCATGCAATGTTTTGAGACAATTTTATATCTGGTGCCTTGTTTTTAGTGGCTAGCACCAGATAATTTTTTTAATTTGCGTGCCCAAAAATACTGTTGATTGCATTTAAACCTAGATACTTGCATTCTACACATCCTAAAGATTATGCATGCCAAATTTGGTGTTGATTGAACTAAAATAACGACATAAAATATTGTGCACAAAACTCATATTCGGCCCAAAATACGAATTCGAGAAAAATGCGATTTAAAGATACAAAAGCTGTTTATTGCTGTTGTAGCAGCACTATCTGCATGAAAATTGCACACAATGCAGGCCAGGGTATTATGATACAGTGCACAGTTTTAGAATTCACCAGCATCATATGTTGCTCCAACAGTGACATTGTGAGCAGCATTCTCAAGGCGTGCTTTCTTGGCTATTTAGTGATGCTGAGACCTTGCTTCTGTCAGCCACTGCTTTGTAACCACAAGGTGCACATTTTTTGTTATGGCATTAAACTCCTTATGGTGCACTTGTTTCGGCAAACCAAGAACCACACAAAATCGGGAAAGTTGATTGTATCCAGCACCAATAACGAGCGCCGCAACCCCTGCATTGACGTTCACGGCAGAAATCTCCCTCGGGCTGGCTGAAGGGCGTTGTCCACCGGAGCTGCACACCGCGCACGACTACGACACAACGGACGTGGCACACGCTACACTGCTGCAACGCAGCTCTAGAAACGACTAGAGTCCTTTTCACTTCTTGGCCAACTCGCGAACGGAAAGTTAGCACCGTCCGCGCTCCCGACATGCTGCTCGCTCGCCAGTGCGTTCGCGGCACCGATCTCGCCGATAAAGGCACTCGCCGTACTAGGTCTCCTCAACGCTCGAAGATCCTTATCTTCTTATCCAATGCACTGACGAAATCGTCTAAGCTGTCACTGAAACTTCAGTGCCCAGCCGGCTTCGAGCTGTCAAAAGTGTCGCCTCCGCCGAGGTTAGGCCTAGCTTCCGCGGACGTCTCCACTGCACGCCGTTTCCCTTTGCCGGTGACTTCCCTTGAACGCGTGGTTTGATCGGTACTTTTGACACCGAAAGTCACGTTTCTTCTCGGATTCTATCGCAGCGACGAGCACGAAGATGCGTGAAATTTTGAAAACACGCCGAGAGAAAACTAGCGGGCAAGCGTGACAGCGAGCTACGCGTCGCATGAAGAGCAGACGAGCAATGGCCGCTTCCCACACTGACAGCCAATGGCGTGGTCGAAATCGCACCACGTGATTTAAATGGCCAGTGAAAATGCTAGGTTTGGGCGGCGAAACTTTTTTTTTTTATTACTTGCTGGGGGTTTGTGAAGCGGCAAAGCCAGCTTTAGGGAGAAAAAGCGTAGGCCTGCCGCCTTGCAAAATTTCAGTGGCGTGCGACGCCGCGATTTGACGCGTCACGCGCTTGAACATGGGTCGTATCTGCCCCTTCTTTAGCCACCTTGCGTGCTTTAACAGACTTTTTAAATGATTTCGCGACTGTTTTCGGCTCTGATTTTTTTTATATATTAAAGAGGAAGGACCAGTGTTGCTGAAACAGTCAAAATCACAAAAGTGACTTTTTTACTGAAAATCGCCGTTTTTCGACCCGCGTCTCCCCCTAAGGCTAGCACGTCTTGTATGTAGGTGACGTAGCTTTCAGTGGGAGACTGCGCACACGACTCAAGGTGTTTTATGGCTGCGAGCTTCAAAGCGTCTGGTGGTCCGAAGAGAGCATGAAGCTTTTCTTTTGAAGATCTCCCAACTCGTTAATTCGTCCTCATGTGTTTCGAACCATCGTCTCGCTGTGCCAGACAAATAGAAAATTATGTTTGCCAGTATGACGGTGGGGTCCCATCTGTTATGGGTGCCGACACGTTTGTACATCGAGATCCGTTTGTGCACATTGTCACCTGAGGCACCGGAAAAGATGCCGGGATCACTGAGATGAGCCATGACCATGAATGTAGGGGCAGTGGGACTTTGGGAGTCTGGGTGGCAGTGCCGGTGTAGCGACCGCTGCGAAGCTCCATGGTGCAATAAGTCAGGATGCTGAGGATGGGAAAATCCGCACCTCCACCAAGATGTTATGTGGCAGGAGGCACGCACAACACGTAGAAGACAGGTATAATGTGACACAAGCACAAGGAGCACCGGATGTTAAAACACAAACCGATGACCAGGATTTTGGCCCCGAGCCAGTGCCAAACGCACACACGCTTCGTCTGCCTCATTTTCGATGAGTCGACCCGTAGCAATATAAACCAAACTTACACATGAACAGAGGGAATCTGTCGATTTCAGAAGAAATAATAAAACGCAATATTGAAACCAGCACTATTATGTGCAGAACAAACATGTAACAATCTAAGTGCAGAACAAATTAACAGTGTGATTTGAATAATAAAATACAAAATCAATCAGTGGGCATATTTCACGCAGTGAAAAATGATAACTTTACAGAACAACGTTAAATTATCATATGCTATTGATAAGCAGCGTTACTGACCAAAACCTGCAACTATGCTTACATATTATGCACAAAAAAGTTTTCACACTTTTCTGAAGGAAAGCAGGGAAGAAGAACAATCAATGATTTTGACTAAACATGGGAAAATATTCAAGCAGTTAGGAATTTGCCAATTGAGCAGTTGCGTACCATAATTCCTTCTAATGGAAGGTCTCAAGGAATGGTATCTGAATGTGTAATAGTGGGAATTTTTTTCTTTTTTAGACTTCTTCAAGGCAGCTAAAGTGACCTTCGCCACCGGACTCAAGAGCCACAGGAGAAGCCAACTTTTTAAAGACCCTGGGGCAAACTATGCAACGCACAAGTGCAGATATGGTGGCTATGGACAAAGAAAGAAGACTGTGCTGGTTGTTGAGAAAGAGAAGGCACTGAAAGACTTGACTGGGGTTTGAAAAGCAAAGAAGGGCAAACAGGCGTAGCACTGGCACGGTGGTGATGAATGGGAGACTGTGCATTAAGGCACAAAAGCTCTGGCTTCACTCGATTTTGGCATGCGCATCTGAACAGTAGCCTCCTGAGTAATGTCGATATACCTGCTACCTTCATACATTAGCGTGCCAATGTCAGTTTTTTGGCTGTCATTCGCCTGAAGCAGTTTGGGATTGCATTATTTAAATCTCTCCAGAGTTCTTAAGCTGCTCATCACACTTTTGTGTAAACCAGGTCAACTCGTTGTTTGTCCATCACACTGCTGTTCCTACTGACGTCCGTAAGAAACTAATAAAAATAGCACCAAAAATAAATTAAGTAGCTCCTAAGGCATTGTTCCATATAAAATGCTTAAATCTGCTATTCGACGCAAAATTGCAGGCAAGAAATTCACCTTAAACGGAAAAGCCACATGCTGTGCTTGACAGGTTGTGAAATGAGAGAAGTCTCGCCTTTCCTTTTGTAGGGAACAGGAGAAAAGACGAAACTGTGTAGTACATTGAAAGACTTGGATGTTACAAGCAAGTTAAATATGAAAAGAAACATTAATGTGCTCCTCATTACTACATAAGCAGAGCCAAAAAGGTATATGCTTCACATTACCTCTGCATCAATTATAAATTGATTACCCCAAATTTTTGTTCTTGGCTGGGGATGACGAAACACAGTTTGGCACCAGCCACAATCTCCTAGGAACACTCTGCCCACCCGATTATGAGCAAGCTTAACGTATACAATCACATAAATACATACCTCGAAGTGTCTCATGTTAACGCTTTGTGTTTGCTTTTTTATGCAAAGCAATGCGGGTGACACTTCCTTCCAGCAATTTCCAATGTGCACAAGGAAGCAGGATGCATTCAAGTGCCAACCAAACAAAGCCAGGAACCAAAAATAAATAAAATTGAAAGGCCACAGCACTGATAACAAAAGGCCACAAGCACTGATAACAAGAGCTGACAGTACTGATAACAAAAAGCCACAGTAACGAAAAGAGGATGTTGATGCAACTACATAGGCAAGGACAACAAGTGAAACAAAGATTAAAATCAGTGTGGTGACACAGATTTGGCACCGGCATAGAACAGCTTGATAAAAGGGAAGGTTGGGAAGATAGCAGATAGTGATGTGTATCTTACAATGACCTGTATTAAAACAGTCTAGCACAACTGCTGAGACGAGAGCTATATGTATGGGGGAGAAGGAGAAAAGAGATTAAAAAAAAAAAAAAAGAGGCCAAAACATACACGTATACCTCCCATAAGCAGAGCTTCAACCTTCAATTAGCCTGTGGGCATTTAAAACTTAAGACATTCTGATCACTTACTGTTCAGCATTTGGTCTACCAGCTTCTTGATCTTGGAACTTGAGCCAGCAAGCCGGTAGATACCTGTCAGCAGAGTGCCTGAAAAGTAGTTCGGTGTATGCTTTATCAAAATAATAAATTACTTAGGTCACATATCTGTGAATGTAATGATTCTGTTGAGAAAAGCTACCCCTGTCCTTCCTTCAAGGACACGATCTCAGTTGCAAGGAATTACCATGCAAATGCCATTTATTCTACAATGATTCCTGCACCCAGCTATTGCTCTAAAAGCTTATGGCCTATTACTCTAAAGCCTTGTGACCTCCAACACCACTAGGATCGCCTCCCTCCGGACTTTGCCAATGCCTTGAACACTCATCCACCTAGTGCCCATTATCTGCATCTCAGAACAACAGATGCAAACGTAACACTGTCGCAATTAGTGCTGAGAACATGCATGTGTGCATCAGCAATGCCCATGTGTAGTTGGCTTGGAAGCTTGCATTCGAGCTAGCTGTGCACAGTATCCCACCATACCACGTGTATTCATACCAATATTATGCAGTTTCTGTTGCGTACTCCCGAGACATCCAACTCTGCTGTCGCTTTTCCCTCAGCAAAACACGGGCACCAATGTCAGCCTGGCATGTCTTCCTTTCTGAACCCTCACGGTTACAGCTCCTGCCTAGCAGCGACATTGAAAGCCCACAGGATGGACTCCCTCCTTTTGTTTCACTTCATTTCTCAGGCCTTCACTTCCCTAGTTCTGCGTCAAAAACAATTAGGCAAAGGTTTAACCCTGCTAAAGCTAAGAAACCAAAGTGAAAGTGACGTCACGTTTTGCAGGCCAGCCTCTCTTCGTATCTGTGCGGCAGTCTCTAGGCAAGCTATGCCCACTGAATGATGGCTGCTGATATTAACAAGGCAGCAAAATCACATTACTATACCCATCGGCGAGACAATGTTGATCTGAATGGTGAGCTGAATGGCTATTACTCGGCTAGGCAGAGGCTGAGTGACATCATGGTTGTTGCGTGGTTTCTCCTCGGTTCAAGGTAAATATCACTCAGTCAGCAAAAAAGCAACCGAAGGGCATTGTAAAAGCTTTAAAATGCTTATCTTTCTTGAAAATAGCCGTGACCACTGTAAGGTATCGCTAGTCACCCTTCAGTTCAGTTCAGTTCAGTCGTTCAGTCGTATCCGACTCTTCGTGCCCCTATGGACCATATCACGCCACGCTTTCCGGTCTCTATCTTCTTCCCCTCACCCCTAGGTATCGCAAAAGCACTCTAGCATTGTTGTCTTCTGTGTGCAGGGATGTGCTGGCTGGGCTACTCGTCCCGATGTGCGGGACACACTAACTTGGCCGGCCTCCTTCCTGCATTCGCGTTGATTCGAAGGTCGCTGGCATTCCATGCGTTACCGTGGGTTTGCCGTGCCGCTCCTTGCCTTGGTGGCAATGGTTTGGCGATATCCCGGGGCAATGGAACCAAAACCACTGTTTGTTTGGGATTAGTTGTGATATTGAAGTTGGTGGGTCCTTGTGGCTTTATAATCGGGTCCGGGAGTCCAAAGCAGGATGTCATGCAGGATGTCATGCACCTTTGGCTACGCCAAGTAAGGGGTCTCCCCTGTTGTTAGCCAGTTCCAAATTGCCTGTTTTTCTTGCCTATTTGCTGTTGTTAGGACGTAAATATCTGTATACTATAAAATTTCAACTGTCAGCCCCTCAGTACTCCTGCCAAAGTATTTGATGTTGCAAGCCACCTCTGACAGGGTACCTCTGACAGGGCACCTCTGGTGGGGAAGCCTTTGGGCAGTCTTTGAAGATGACGGACACCCCACTTTACTACTCACCATGCTAGCAGAAGCATGGTTCAGAATGTGGCAACACTGCACGAGAGTAAGTTGACAATGACCAGTGGCATGCTGACAAATGTCAGTATGTTCAATGCCAATGCTGTCAATTTCTGTGCAGACATATATTAGAGTACTAAGGGATGGCTAGTTCCAACTTCAAGGAACTGGCTAAAAATCGGAAGGGTATAATGTGCGAGCATTAATTGCTTCCGCTTGCAGACTGCCCTACCAGACCCTTGGTTCGCATCAATTCACTTCGCTACTCGCTTAATCGGTAGTCTTTTTTTGCATTTTTATCCTCCCGCACATAATCATTGTCATAGTTTTAAGATACCACACTAGATGAAAAGCCACCTGACATAAGACATAAAACCTAACTTCAGAGAGCCGTAAGAACATGACTGCATGGCCTAGGGGTAGCATGTCCGGCTCAGGATCCAAGGGCCCAAACTTGATTCCGATCTGACCTTGCTTCTCACAGGAGCTGCCAGAGTTGGAAGCTCGGCCATGCCATGTGGTGTTGTGATGTAACAAAATGTGATGACCAGTCAGTGCATGGCCATCATGTCAACTGACAACTTCACCTGCCAAAGCCATGCCCGTGACGTTTCGCTTATAACATCAACGCCGGATGTTGTGGAGAGAGGTGCCTTTAACACTCACATTCAAGGCATTTGCGCTATCCAAAGTTCAAATTATCAAGCGACCCGAAAAGAAATGACAAGAACTGCGTGCATCATGGTATAGACAAGCGTCATGTTTGTAAACAAACGTGGCACTGCGATCGGCAGCGACATGAGGTGTAGGCAAAAACGCAGCTTGCCTACACTGTGCCAAGCGACGCTGCCTTCAAAACCAGTTCGTGCGTGTGAATATTCTGAAGTGTAAGCTTCGCTTCTGCATAGAAATAGTTTGGTTTATGCCTGAAGACTAGTTCAGCACTGTATCAGTCGATTACTTCTGGAATTATCTGACGAGGAGCGCTGCATTGCCTTCCTTCTGCGTGACCTCAGCAGCGCGCAGCTATGGTGGGCGACTGTATACACATATATAGTGACTGACTAAGTTAAAATATCACACAGGAGCCATCACTCAAAGTAACATCAATTACCTTCGCAGCAGCTTTTGTGTCCTTTTCTGCACGAACATATGCACGGGTACAGGTGAATGGATCTCGCAGCACTCTTCTTATGACTTGATATACAGTCAAACCCAAATATAATGAACTCGGATAGAGCGAATTATGTTTTATATCGAACACCCGAATTTTCGCTAGCATTATGCATATAAAATGTATTTTTTATAACGAACCACACATCGGATATAGCGAACTCAGCGCGCGCGATCGGTCGCCAAACGCCCGCCAACGGGCGGGCTTTTGTGCCGGCTCCGAGTACTCTCCGGGCAGCCCCCACGCTGCCGGGCCACAATACTTCTAGCGCACGCCGTTGTCATATGGGAGGGGGATTGGCGACGGCTCCGTTCTCCAAGGTCTCACACAGCGCATACGTCGTCACGCGCCCACTAGGGTGCTTCTGCGCCGATTCCGCATTGTCTCCAGGCGGCCTCGGCCCGTGCCGCGCTTCCGTAAAACGCAGGAGGGTCTCTCTACAGCAGCTTCCACGAGGGACCCTCCTGTACACATGCGCGGCCGTCGCCTGGAGTAGCGTGAGTAGCCTTTAAAATCTGCGCCATCGGCCAGCCTCTCTTTGCAGAGCTCCTATTCGGCAGCTGCCTACCATATGATCAAAGACGTGCGAGCAGCTCCGGACCTATTGCGCTTCGAGAAAGAAGAAACACCGGTCAGAACTGGTCTCGAGTTTGGGCGAAGGGAAGGGGAGAATCTTCGAAGGAAAGGCAGCCTCCAAACAACGAACGCGTCAGTGGCGCACTTTCATGCATCCTCGGAGCTTTCTTTGTTCGCGTTTGCAAGTCATGCTGCTGCTATCCTCACGATTCCGGATGTGCCTACGTTGCCGCTGACTTGCATTCCGGCGCTACATCCTGCAAGATGACGATGAAGCAGCGGTGTGCCCTACCGCTTTCCGACAAGCTGGAGATAATTCGGCGCGTTGGCCGCGGCGGAAAAAAGTCTGACGTTGCCGCGCATTTTAAAATTCCGCGGAGCACGTTAAGCACCATTTTAAAGAACCAGTCGGCCATCACAGGCAATGCACAGGAACGACCAAATGGTGACGGCTTTCGCCACCGCAAGCCGGCTTACGACCAAGTAGAGAAAGCGCTGTACCAATGGTTCTTCGTCGTTCGTGCGCGAAATCTGCTTGTCTCTGGCCCCATGCTGCAACAGAAGGCAAAAGATTTTGCCTTCGTCCTGGACGTCGAGGGGTTTACGGCGGGCAGTGTTTGGCTCCAACGATTTAAAGACCGCTACTCCATCACCAGAAAGGTGGTTGCAGGTGATAGCCAAGCAGTGGACGCTGAGAGTGGTGAGAAGTGGGTGCAAGACGTGTGGCGTGCTGTCACGGAGAGATACGAACCGTGCAATATTTTTAACACCGATGAGACTGCCTTGTTTTGGCAACTGCTGCCGAGCAGAACCTTGGCGGTAAAAAATGAGAAGTGCCATGGCGGTAAATTTAATAGAACCCGAGTCACCGTTCTTCCATGGACGGTTCATCAAAGCTGTAGCCGCTTGTCATAGGCAAGTTCAAGTCACCTATGTGCCTGTGAGGATGCACTTCACTCCCAGTCACATACAACTCAAATTCTAAGGCCTGGATGACTAGAATCTTGTTCGAAGCGTGGCTGCGTGGCTGGGACGAGGAACTTGCAACGAGCGGGCGCAAGATTTGCCTCCTCCTCGATAACTGTTCTGCGCACCACTGCGGCGTCACGCTCAAGAATATCGAGCTTTGTTTCCTGCCACCAAACGCAACAGCGGTTTTGCAGCCCCTCAATCAGGGGATCATCCGCGCTTTCAAGCTGGGCTACAGGAAACGCGTCGTTGAGCGGCTGCTGGTGAAATTGCGGGTTAACGACGAGCTCAAGAATAATTTGCTGGCCGCAATAGAAATGATTAACCGTGCCTGGCAAGACGTGATGCAATCTACAATCCATAACTGCTTCCACCATGCTGGACAATGTCGAGAGGATGCAGAAGCTGCTAGTGAAGCGCGCACTGTGCAAGATGACAGCGATGTTGCCACGCTGGGGAATAACTCGCTGATGTTCCGGACGCTGTGCCTGAAAAAGTTGCCCTGGAGGATTTTCTCACTGTTGACGACAACGTAGCCATGACAGCGAGCCCGTTGGACTCGGAAATTGTTGCCGACATGCTGGCATCTGGTGCGAACGAGGTGACCGAGGAGCCGCCGCTGGAAGACGATCGTCCTCGCCCGACGTTGCACGAAGCCCTCGCTGCTACCGATCTGCTGCGCCGATACTGCTCCGGAATACAGGGAAGCGGACTGGAGTTTGTGGAAATGATGTCGCGTGTGGAAAGTGCGATTCTCGCTGATAGAGTTAAACGCAGTGTTCAGGCGAAAATCACTGAATAAATTTCTTTTGTAGATTCATGGTGAGCGGCACGGTTTTTCTTTAGTTAGTGTGTTTTCGCTGCGCTGTTCTGGACATTGTGTATAACGAATTTGGTACTGAAGTTCGTTATAACCGGGTTTGACTGTAGTATGTACAAGACGAGCACAAACTGCAGGCGTTTGTTATTGCACTATTCGTGGTGCGGCTGAAGAGCAGTCTCGACAATTAAGAGTTGCAAACGAACTGATCAAGTTTCAGTGCAGAAGTGTAATGCAAGTTAACCGCGAAGACATGCCGTCGCTGAGGCCTTTCTCTCTTGTCTTTATCCGACCGCAAAAAAACATGAAAACATATGACATTTTCTTTTTTGCCTTATGGTGCAACCAACTGCACCACAGCTTGCAGGAATATCGGGAATTATGCCCGAAAACACAGCAAGCGCCGCGCATCCAATGCAGACGACCCAAGCTGTTGCCTGCACCCTGAAAGTCACTGCTGTCGCCAGCGCCACCGCATGTCCGCTGACGTCACAGGCTGACGCTTGTCCATAGTTTATTTAGTAGAAGGCTGGGCAATGAATGCCTTCTTGTGGAATGAAAAAGCGAAACTGTTCTTTGCATTTCCATCCCCTGCATCCTTGACCATGTGATGTGATAGCAGCAATGCTCTCCTACAAGCTGCCACAATGCATGCGACTTCACAAAACAATGCGCAAACAGCACAGTTTTGGTGAAGTGAAAGACCCCCAGAATGGAAGCATGGCAGGCACTCAGTGGTGGCAATTAGCGTCCGAAACAGCATGCACCTGATAGCCATGATTGACTATTGGATGCGAAGCTCACAAATGTGAAAGTGAAACAAAGTGGTTTCCTCATTCCTGAGGCTATAAGTTCTTTGTCATGCTTGCCATTAAACACATGTCAGAGGTGCGTGGTTGACTTTCCAGCATGCAGTTCAGGTTGGACAAGAGCGATTTTCACAATCCCACACACTGCTGATCATACCTGCCCTAGGATGTCCATACAAACTAGTAAATGCAAGACTTGTAGCATTTGAATTAGACAGTGTCTGGCCCATGAGAGATTGCTGAGGGCCAGTGTCAATGTAGTTTGAAATAGAGATCTCTGAATTGATGGGGGGTTTAGTTAATCAGCTTTTTTCTGTAGTTGCAAGCCTTGAGGTCATGCATAACAATTTGAAAATCTGAAGTGGGGTACCCCTCCACTTCAGATTTTCAAATTTAAGAAAGCTGATTGACTTGCAGTTGTTTAAATACAGTATGTGCAAAAAAACGCCCATTAGTTTGGAAGCAAACAGTTTCCACCATGAATAATTTTAACAACACGCTGCCATGCCTGGATATAAAAACACCCGTGCGATAGGGCAGTGAGGTCATCAAGCACCTCCACAATAAGGAGTAAAGAATGAAGAAAGAAGTGTAAAGCATTATTGTGGCTGCCTCCTTCCTGTTCTGCATGACCTCAAGGCTTGCAACCACAGAAAAAAGCTGATTAACTAAAGCTGATTTCGATTCGGACTTAAAATGAAATCAAAGCATGGCATTGCCAATACAAACAATTTAGAACAAGAGGAATAAGATAGCTTACACGGTATGAAAGAGCACTGAACAAGCATTTCAAAGCTTCTTGATAAGTTTCTGCAGGGGAACAATTCTTAAAAATTTCCACAAAAGAGGGGGAGAAGGAAGGATAAAATAAAAATTCCCCCCCCCCCCTTTTTTTTTTTTGCAAATTTTTGAGAATTCTGCGGATATATTCCTTATCCCTTTGGAATGCCTGTCCCTCTTCAAGAAAAGTGTGTCTGCACTGAAGCTGCTTTAGGTGGTGACTAATCATCCACCCAGCCTTGTAGCTTTTCCTGCTGCTGCTGCTTTTTATTTATATTTTAGGCCACAGGAACACTGGTTCCAGGCTCAGAAATACATTACTGAAGAAACATTTTTTTAAATATTTTTTTTCGCTCCTTGACCTACTTTCTTCTCACTCATTTTCCCCCTCCCCAGCTTTTCTTCTTCGGAAGCAACAGCGTAGTTAAACCCCTGGCAGTGATATCGCTCTGCCCTGGCGAAGACAAGTCCACTTGTCAAAACGTTGGCTCGACCTGGGAACTGAGGCTCTCCCGCTCTATCTAAGTGCGATAGTTACTGTGCACACATTTCAGGGAGATTTTTTTCATTTTACTTTTAGTGTGAATGCCGCACCTAGGGAAACCTTGATAATTTATAGAAGGAAGGATATTGCAATTGCAGAGGCACTCGCTTTTGCACGTTGGGCAGATCAGGTCATTTGACACAGTGTAGCTTCCAACGACTGCCAATGGCTGATGAAAGAGCCAACACCAATCATTCGTTTTTAAATGCTGTCTGGAGTTGGTGCACATGACTTGACGGTCGGCCACATCTTTGTCATGAGCAGAAATCACCAATGCTAATTCACTGCAGCAATCAAGAGGGCGACCATCATTTACGCCAAAGAAACAACTGTGCAGTGGGCTGCAAGTTCAACGCTTCTAAACCGATTATGCGGGAGTGCCGATGGCAGCGAAGCAAAAACTTCAACTGTGACACCAAGCAAAGAGCCTCCTGCTGGCCACAGTCGGGACACTACCCAGAGTTGGAGGCCAAGATTGCAGCGTATATCATAGAAATACATGATAGAAAGTGATCATGAGTAGTCCTGCTAGGCAATAAATTTTCGTTGTGGAAAGCATCTATCGGTATTTTCTTTTTCTGGACATGTGATTTGGTGGAGTTGACGTACATTCGTATTGAAAAGGGGGTTTTACTGTGTTTTAACAGGGATAATAGCCTTCTCGAAGTTGCACGGCGAACCACACAAGAACACAGCCAGTCTAGGCCTCCATAAGCGAGCTCGAGCAGCGCAGCCGCACTTCGCTGTTCTTATCCTCGTCTTCATAATATTCTCGCCTAGTTCATCCTAGTCTTCGTAATATCCTCGGATAGTTCACTACAATTTCCCCCGGAGCGAAGAGGAGCCATCCTGGCGACCTATGGTGAGGGCAAGAGGAGCGGATCGTAGTATGTTTTCAGGCAGCTCACGTGCACAGTTTCGCGGCCGCGATGACGCATGTTTGAAGAGGGAGTGAGTGGCTCCACAATGTAATTCACAGGGGAGGTTTGGCGGATAATGCGGTAAGGGCCGTGGTACTCGGTTCGAAATTTTGATGACAATCCCGGTGGTGTGCCAGAAACCCAGAGCCAAACAAGGGATCCTGGAGGAAAAACGTGTGGCGTCTGATCTTTGTCGTGGTGATGCTT
This sequence comes from Amblyomma maculatum, assembly GCF_055883805.1. Taxonomy (NCBI): domain Eukaryota; kingdom Metazoa; phylum Arthropoda; class Arachnida; order Ixodida; family Ixodidae; genus Amblyomma; species Amblyomma maculatum. The sequence goes on along the minus strand of NC_139347.1, from coordinate 204,467,595 downwards.
TTGGCAGCTTTGAGATTCCGATGTAAAACTCCGGGCCAACTGGTGACATTCCTTCGCATGTTTGGCAACAACTGAAAGGAGAGTGCACTCGGAGGAGTCGGGGCAATATGGTAAAATAGTATCCATCGTGGACAACGCCTCACGCCCATAAAGGAGGAAGAAAGGGCTAAATCCAGTGATTGACTGCGTGGTGGTGTTGTAAGCGTACGTCACGAAAGGAAGAACAGCGCCCCAGTTAGTCTGATCAGCGCCAACGTACATCGTCAGCATATTTCCGAGAGTACGATTGAAGCGCTGTCAGCCCGTTTGTTTGAGGGTGATAGGCTGTGGTGGTTCGATGTATGATGCGACATTCGGCCAGTACAGCTTCAACGACGTTGGAAAGGAAGACGCGTCCTCGGTCGCTTAGTAGCTCTCGCGGGGCGCCGTGGCGAAGAACAAAATGATGTAGCAAGAACAGGGCAACTTCACGGGCAGTAGCGGCGGGTAAAGCGGCGGTCTCGGCATACCAGGTGAGGTGGTCGATGCCGATGATAATCCACCGGCTCTCAGAAACCGTACAAAGAAGTGGCCCATAAAGGTCAACGCCAATGCGGTCAAAAGGGCGAGCCGGGCATGGAAGTGGTTGTAAAGGGCCAGAAGCACGAGGTGTGGCTGACTTCCGGCGCTGACATGTGATGCAGGAGTGGACGTATTTGCGAACATAACCGTACATGCCGCGCCAATAGTAGCGTTGAGAAATTCTTTGAAACGGCTTGACTACACCAGGATGGGAACACTGAGGGTCAGCATGAAAAGAGGCGCAAATTTTATGTCGTAAATGGCGAGGAATGACGAGAAGCCACCGCCGACCATCAGGCATATAATTGCAGCGGTAGAGAAGACCGTCTCATAGGGCAAAGTGTGGTGCTTGACAGCGTAAAGTCCGAGAAGGCGCAGCAGTGTTAGAAGTGGACACGATGTCGATAAGACATGCGAGCCACGGGTCTTTGCTCTGCTCCGCAGGCATATAAGCGATGGTTAGAGAGGAGAGGACAGGATCAGCCGCCGTGGAGCAAGCAGGTTCGCTGGAGAGGGGAGAACGAGACAGAGCGTCGGCATCCATGTTTTTACGGACAGAGCGATATATACCGCGGATGTCAAATTACTGAAGGCGGAGAGCCCATCATGCGAGGCGGCTGGACGGGTCTTTAAGAGAGGACAGCCAACAGTATAAATATGGTAGCTATACAGCTTGGTGCTACCAAACAGCACAGTCCAAATGGTCAAAAAATTTAAAATTCTGAAGTTCAAATTAATGAACGTCCAGTGCAACACAGGGTTTCAATTTTGAAAAAAAAAAGAAAATGGCTGCAGAGTTACGTTTAAATGGTGTGCTCCAGCAGAGCCAAAAGAAACATTCTGGGCACTAAGAATGCTTGCACCTACCATGTGTGCTGATGAAGTTAATGCACCGGTCCACGGCGACGGGGATGCCCTCCTGGGTGATGTACTGCTCGGCAAGAGGTGCATCAGGTGGCGTCTGCCACGCTGCGGTCACAGATGTCAACCAGGCTTCAGTGTGTTTTGGGTGGTCGGCCTGAAGGTAGAGCACCCGGCCGGGGAGCCTCACTTGGAAGGAGGGTCCCCTCTCTTGCGCACCGCCGTAAGTCAGGTAGGTCTGGTCGGCCGACAGCTTGCCTGAAAAAAAAGATTGTCAACACAATGATTTCTCATCCCTTGGCACTTCTTGGTACTGCAGCTTAAGTAGATTGTAATGCTACCCAGCAAAACCTCACAAAGGAAGAGAAAGAGAGGGAAGTAGGACGGGGAAAGTTGGAATATAAAGTCCTCCAGGTGGGCCTGAAAGATGAAAGTGGAAACGAATGAGAAGCAGCAGCAAGCATAAAAAAATGAGGATGATAGCCTTGACATGGACCTATACAAGAGCTCCCACGAGAACAAGATAGGATCAATAGATAGTCTTCTATAAAAGTTCCCTTCTTATTTACATAGGGTATGTATTTGCACATGCTCAGATTACAACTTCTCCATGCTATGCTAACTCTTTGAGGCTTTACTTACCACTCCTTCTCAGAAAAATATTGTTGCCACCTAAATATTCATGCAGATCTCAAGAAAAATAAATAAATAAATAAATAAATTAAAGAGCACTGCAGAATCTACATTGGAGTAATAAGAAAGCACATATGCTGCTGTTGGTTGTTTGTGGTTGCTTCTAGTTGCTTAGTTCACTTCTTGTTTAAAAATTTCAGTCTTTGGTACTTTCGAATTGTGCGTCAATCCCTTCCTATGCCCTTTTTCGGCTTTACTTCTGGTTACGTGATGTCAACTTAATCGACTGATTTAATTAACTATTTAGTATTTGATACATGTCGACGTCACCCTAATTGACTGACGTAACTATTTTAATATTTGATACATTCAAATGTCAAGTGGAATTATGAGGGGCGTTTCCCTATTCGGGGCATCTCACAGGTAATTCTTTCTTAATGGTTCTTTGAAGCAAAAGTCAGGCAATAAAGAAAAAAAAAAAAGAAATTCGAGGCGTGGCACAGTGGTAAAGCACTCGGCTGGGGATCCAAGGAATGGAGGTTTGATTCCCGGTAGAGACTAATTTTCGTTTTTTTAACGAGGAGGAGTCGCACACCTCTTAAGCGTTGCTAGGCAACACTGGCAAAGCTGGGCGAGGGGGCTGCCCAGCTGGCCTTGGCTGTGACATCATGCGCATGCACAGAACTAGGAGCCATGCGAAGCTGCGGTCTAACACAGGTAGTGAAGCTTTCGCTTCAAAAAAACGTCAGGTTTGCAGCACGAAACACCATTGAATTATTATTTTTTTTAACAAGCATATAAATAGTTTTGCATAATGTGTCTCAATTATTGAAAAGTGCAGCATACAAGCATTGGAATTTACCAAATGACTACATATTCCAGTGACTGGGGGATCACATATTGTTTGAGCGCGTATAAAATTTTTTTTGAAGGGGCACATGACACCACAAATATAGATGACAATATTATGACAGACGAAATCTGCGCACAAGAGTGTGTCACAGAACAAGCTAAATGCATTGAGAAATAACTCTGCTTTAGTGAACACACAAATGCACCCAGCTATCAAAATAAATATACAGAAAACTCTCGTTAACACGAACTCGCATATCTTGAAAAATCGGTCGTCAAAAATTTTCCACGCTGCGCCTTCACCTCCAATAGGTGCTATGTATTAGCTCCCATTTAACTCTAAGCATTTGTCGGGCTTAATGCGAATATCTCGAAATTTTGACCGGAAAAACCGAAGGCAACCGTCATTACCGAAAGGTGATAGGGGCTCCGAGCGAGCGTTTTGTTCCTATACTAAGTGCCAAACGCGGTCACGTTCGAAGAGCGAATACAAAATTCCCGCGGATGCAGCCATTTTTAGCCTTGGGAGCAGTCATGTGAGCGCCGCTCGCGTGCGCGGGGGCTGATGGGTCTTATTGAGCAGTTGGTTCAGCCAGTTCAGCGTGGTTCGGTCAGTTGCCCTTCACACGTGCAGAGCGGCAAGAGCGATTTAATGATTGCGTGGTCCTGTTTCGTCGCGCTATGTGCATGAAGTGTTGATTGTATGTGGTGTCCGCAACGCATGCTTCGCAACAAAGTTGAATGCAGCAGCGGCGACCAACGGCTTATGCGATGCATTCAGCAGCTCGAGGACGCTTTTGTCGGGCTGAATGCCAACGCGAAGCAAGCAAAGCATTAACCAATTCTGCCTTCTAATATATTAAAAATCAGTTTTTCGAGAGAATTCTTTTGCATTTATTACAAAAGCTTCCCTTGTGCAGTGGAGCATCGACGGGCGTGATGGGCCGAGGGCCGCCAAAGCATTTTTGCTCGTGGCTGTCGCGCTCAGGTTCTGGGTTTTTAGAAAATTTCGAGTCTCACCCGGAAGCAGCTCGCGAGGCAGCCAATCGCAGAAGGCTTTGGGCTGCTCAATTTCCATCCTGACTTTCTTTTTTTGCGAGCAAAGTTTGTTTTCTAGTCCGGTTTGAGAGAAGAACCTGCAGACGCTCACTTCGTCTGATCAGTGCACATATGGGCACATCAAGACAATTCAGTAAAAGCTTGGTAGGGTAGTAAAGGGAAACAAAAAGGCTAGTGTGGCTAGATATTGTTAATTTTCGAAAGGAGCTAGAGAAAGCCACTGCTTGCAATGCAAGTATGCATCTGTAGCAGCACACCGCTGCACTGCGACCTTTTTATTTGTTGTTTTAAACACGATGCGTAAAAGATTTTTTCAATGTTATTGTATTTCAAGCTGTGTAGTGTTAGAAACGGGATATAGCATAACTGTACTCTCCATGACCGAACGACGACGGGGTGGTAACAAAGCAAGGATGAAAATGTTCCTGTGTCGCCAAGTCCCATAGATCCGTGCGATGTGCACCAGCGGCAACGACAGGCGCTGGCGGCGGCAGCGCGCGACGGTTCGCCCGGGGTTCTCACCAGAAATTTTTAGCATTTCGCTCAACTCGAAACTCTGCTTATATCGAAATTTTTCCCGGATGTTACAACTTAAAGTTAACGAGGGTTTACTTAGATAAAAGTGCGAAATATTGCCCCAAACAAAGAAATAATTACGCCTTTTCTCACTCAAAACAAAACTCAGTACGTTAAATGTGCAGGAAGCTTTGGGGAGATGTGACATCCACTAATGAAGCATTGTGTGAAGCCAAATTCAAACTGTCTGCCATAAAGTGATGCACTTTCTTTTGCTTTGCCACTCTGCAAAACAACCAAGCTGTGAAGCAAAAGAATGCTCATGACATTGCACAATAGCAGTTCGCACTGGGCTCCATATCTGCTGCAATACGTTATCAACAGCTGTCACATTTCCGCCAGGCTTCGCACACTTTAAATTCACTCAGTTTCGGTCTTGTGCGGAGAAAATGTCACGCCTCCTTGCACTGCAGGGCTTTAAAAGAAAACATTTTTTTTCATTTCAAAAATTGGCAAGGCATTATCTTGTCCACACCTTTCAAGTCCCTATTGGCAGTAATCATGAAGCTCAGTAATTAGGATGTTAATTATTGCGCTTAATATTCCCGTTCCCATCCCATTCGTCGACCATGATCTGCCAATAACCGGAACGAAATCAATTGAAGAGAAATAGCTGGCACCGTTCAACCAGTCGAGGGAATCATCTATCTTGGGGATTGGGCAAACGTCCTTCTTTGTAACTTTGTTGAGGTGTCTGTGATCAATGCAGAACCTTCAGGCATTGTCTTATTGTCCTTTTTAACAAGCAGGACAGGCGACGCCCAGGGGCTGCTCGAAGGCTCTACAGTAAAATCTCGGTGATACGGATACAGTTCGAACGAATTTCGGGATGATAAGAATTTGCGAAATTCCCCGGACAGAGTGCATTGTGTACAACGTGCAAAATTTCAGATGGTACGAATTCTTTCCCGCGCCACTACGGATGATACGAACGCACGAACTGTGACCAAAACTTTAATCACTACACACTGCCCGCACATCGTTGATTCCGCGATCGCCAGCCACGCTGTCTGTACGCATCACGAGCAGTTTGCGGTAACACGTAGTCTGCACTTCGGCGACGTCTCGATTTTCTGTCGGGCTTACACCGCGAAAAGCTTTCATCCCCGCGTGGCCTACAAACCACAGACGTCGCTACTGCCGTAGCTGACAGTGGCGTACGCGGCGGCACGCACGGACCGGACATCGCTGGCTCCGCAATAGTGATCTGCGAGCAGCTTGCGACGCAGCGCGGCCCGCTGTATGCATCGCAAGAAATCTGCGGCGCCACGTGGCAGGCACGTCGCCATCTCCTGTCGTGCTGTAGGCGCTGCAGAAAGTCCACGGAGGTATGCGGCCCACGCATCGCCGACATCGCAATCACCTGTCGTGCTGTGTGCGCCGCGAGTAGCAAGCTGTGACTGCTTCGACCGTAATAAACCTTCTCGGACGTAAACAGATAGGCGCGACTGCCTTTCCTCTGCTTCTGAATATTTATTTTCGTTCGTTTTGATGATACAAATGTTCGGATGATACGAATTTTTTCGCGGCCCCGTGAAATTTGTATCACCGAGGTTCTACTGTATAATGTTTCTTGCCAACATCTTGTCCACTTCCTGTTGTATGACACAACGTTCAGAAATGGTAACTCGGTAAGGTCTTCTGTGAATTTGGCTGGCGTCTCCGGTATCGATGCGAAGAGTAACAAGGGACGTTTATCCCAAGGGTCGGTCACCAAAATCAAAAATATTACTGTACGAGTCAGAAGGCTAGTAAGTGCTTGAGCACGATCAGGACACAAGTCGGGAGCAACCATTCCTGATATGCGGGCCTCCGAAGGCGGGGATGATGCAGGTCGTGTCTACACTCCACCAGTAGGGTCAGGTAAAAGTGCAGACACACTAAGAGAGAGAAAACTTTCTAAACTTTATTAAGAAAAAAAAAGGGAGGGGGGCAGTGAGTGGAGTCTTCATTTTAAGACCCCAGTGGCCTGGGCTGCCGCTCTTGCCTGGGTTACCAGTCTATGCTGGGTCACTAGGTCTGGGAATAGCAGAGTGGCCTCCCACTGCGCCTCCAAATGGTGTGTGTTTATGTCTGCGGGTTTGGGGCCCGTATACCCCAATGTGATGTGGTAGGCGGTTGGCCGGTCGTTGCACCAAGGACTTACGTATGTCTGTGTAGTGTTCTGGGAAAATGATGCTGTATTGATGTAGGCTGGACAAAGTGTTGGTCTGGAGCTGTCTCCATTCTGCGTTTCCTGTGCATTTAACCCCTAGTGTGGTGAGGGTAAATCCAACGTTGTTCTCGTAGGTATTTAAGCCACGCACCGTAAGCCGCGAAAACAGGAATGCTAGTTGTGAGATTGGGGATGGTGGCCGCTCCGTTTGTGTGACCTCGAGCTAGCCTGTCCGTGACCTCATTATCTTCCAACCCAGAGTGCCACATTAAAGTCAGACAGTGGGGTCAGTTCGACGAGAGAAATCCCCTCAGGAAGAACTTGTACAAAAAAGCTGAAGTTCAGGACTGGAATATAAGTGTGGTTATTCGCTATGTGCACGATATTGTGAAGGAGAGCTATGCTACGCTGCAGAGCCACGTCGGTTTATGAGGAAACAACGTAGTCGCCATCGGGAACGGAGGGCAAAGGCGACATGAACACATACACAGCGAAATGAGTAAATGCAGCAGAGCAGAGATGGACCGTTGAAGTTTCATGAGCTTGTTTGTCAGCACAGGATAGCAGGTCTAAATGAAGCAGTCCAGAAGAACAGTCAATGAGAGCGGAGTATGCAGTTAAAATATCGAGGCCTAATATAAAGTCTTGAGGGTAACTGGTGAGGACTGTAAATAACACAGGGATGTGGCTCTGGCAATGCTATTTCGTGCAGTACACATACCAATCGCAGTAGCTGTGTTGCCATCCACAACACACTGTAGATGAGGTGGCGGGTGTGAGGACTTTCTTGAGGCGCCGGCAGAGCAAGGAACTGAGGACAGAAATCTGGGCGCCAGTGTCAATAAGTGTAGAAACTGGGACTCCGTCCACAAGAATATCAATGAGGTTACGTCTAGGTGCGGGGGTGAGTACAGAGTTGTCAGTTTGGGTCAGTAATGCAGCGTCACTCAAGGGCGCTGCATTCATTAGATTCCCAAGTAGGTGCCAATGTATGATGGGGAGGAGCTGCGACGAGGTACTGGTGAACGGGATCGACGAGCCTGGGGAAATGGAGATCGGCTAGAGCGACGAGCAGTTTGGACGGTTTCGGTGCGAGGCTCATCTGGTTGAGCAAGAAAGTGTCCAGGTTCATTATGGGTGGGGCGGGGCTTCTCTGATTGGGCAGCAAAGCTCGAGGTCCATAGTAGTACTGACGTTCAGCGTTGTAATAGGAGAAAGGGGTGGGGAAGGTACGGCTACAGCAATAACGCGAAGTGTGGCTGGCTCGACAGCAAATGAAACAAATTGGCCTGTCGTCTGAGGTGCGCCATTCTGCAGGATTGTGACCAAGATAGCGATGTGGGGAGGTGGTTGCAGCAGCCACTAGAGGAACAGGGTGCGATGGTGGCGGGGGCAGCACGGGGCTGAAGGAGAGGCCGACATTTGCACGTTCCTGGCAGACAGCAGCCTGTATCATGGCCACGGTGTCGGGCAGCGGAGAATTAAGTGGTGCAGGACGAGATCTCTCCGGACGGTCCGAGTCGCGGTCGTGGGACCGGAGGGCAGGCGCAAAGGGGCCAGGTCATCACAGGTTGATGTAGCCGCCATGTTCGGAAGGCAGTCAAAGCGATGTATGAGACATCTTTGTTTAGCCTGCTCGAATTTTCAGCAGACTTGAAGGACCATGTCATCGGTAGAGCAATCCATGCAGAATAGGATGTTGAACGCATCATCAGCGATACCCTCTGCCCAACCTTGTCACTTTCCGGCATAAAGCTGTTGACCTTGCGACACAACGCAAGCACATCTTGAATGTAGGCAAGGTAGGAAGCCGTGGGAAATTGGGCACGAGAAGAAAGTTCATGTTTTTGCTGCGAGAGCCCACCCAATGAACTTCCCAAACAAGTCCTGAAGCTTTTGCTTGAAGATGTCCCAGGTAACAAGCTCATATTCGTGATTTCGAAACCATACGCGAGCTCTTCCTGCCAAATAGAAGATGATGTTAGCCAGCATTATGGTTGCGTCCCAGTGGTTGTTCCTGCTGAAACGCTCATACTCATCTATCCAATCGTCAGCATCAGGATTGTCTTCACCATTAAAGATGAGAGGGTGGCGAATTTTCGTGAGGCTGAGGAGATGTTCCCGTGGTGGTAGGGCTGCTTCGGAGGTCATCGTGGCCGTTTTTGACGTTGTTGTGATCCCAGGTAAGTGGCGGCCGCTGCACAAATCAAGCTTTTGGCAGCGTAAATGGGCTAATTGGTGCACACGGGAATCTTGATTCACCTCCACCAAAATGATACGTGGCAGAAGGTTAGTTCAGGAAAACACAACAGCTGATGACAGGCATAAGCGTTCTGACAGGCACCAACTGTTGCTTGTTTCTTCGTCTCTCTTTTTGTTGTCAATCGTTGTCTTCTTCAATGGCATATATGTAACAATATAACCATCTTTATGATCGGGAGGGTTTTTACAGTAAAACTACACCCTGACAGAGCGTATGTATTTGAAAATATATTTCTTTAGTTATTTTGAACCCCCTATTCTTTAGTCATTTTCGCAAGTGTTCACTCAAACACCCAGCATAGTGCATATTTACTAACACAGAAAACAGAGGCTGTTTAACCTTGCAAGTACATTCAGTATGCCAGTAAACAGAATAGATGACCCTCAGCAGTGGCTTAGTGGCCTTATGTTGATGATCGAAGGATACAAGGTTGAATCCTGGTATGCAATATCAGTGGATCTTAAGGAACTCTAGGCAGCGTAAATTAATCAGGACGCATCTGCTACAGCCCAGGCCTTGCTTCAGCGCATGAAGCCCAACATACTGTATTGAAAATACAGTAGATGCAACAGGTGCAGGGATCTCATCTCAGCAAGTAACAGTGGTTTCGCTAGCAGCCAACCTGACTGCCCATGTCTACATTCATAACCTACCACATGATTAAGTCAGCGCTGGACATGAGGATGCCTAACACGAGAATGTACAATGCGCAGAACTGTCTCACTTAGCAGACGCCTTCTAGCCGGCAGGCAGATTTTTCTGTTACATCGCCACTGCATTGGTTGAAGGATATGAAGCAAAGAATTTAGGCCAATGCACCTTTTGCGCGAGTTTTATAAGTCCTAGCGGCGACTGATGAAAACAGATTGGACGGCATCGACGGCGTTTCTCGCCGCCACCAGTGCACAGGGGCTGGCGGCACGGTGACCATTACAGGCTTGGCAAAACGATGCCAACCACATCTGCCACGTATGGTTGCCAATCTCGAGGCGTGCCGGGATGCAAGACATGGTTTTTCAGGTTCCCTTTGGTGAGCCGCGACCACCAACGACGTGAAGCTTGAATTAGGGCTACCAAGCGTCAAGATGTGAATGGGCGACCTCAACAACCGACTGCATACTCTCTCTAGTGCGAAAAACCCTCGTTACAGGTATGTATGCATCTAAAGGAAATGTGCATGATGAAAAGTACCTACTGGAGTTAGCACCATGCCTGTAATCCACCAGAGATAGCCGCAATGAGGATTTGTTCGGCGCGTGTTTGGTTTATGTGCGACGGGGCCTGATCACAATGTACTTTGTCGTTTATTTTCTTTATATATATATTTTTTCGTGTTAGTCAGGTGGCAGTCACGATAAAATATGCTAAATATTATGGTTTAGTGCACATAGCCGCCTGTGATATCTGCGCTATCTGGCCCTTTCACACAAAGAAAACAAATGACAAAATACATCCTGATCAGGCCCTGTTGCACATAAAGCAAACACGCATCGAACAAATCCTCATTGCAGCTATCACTGGTGTGTTACAGGCTGGGTGCAAACTTCAGTAGGTACTTTCCTTCATGCATATTTCCTTTACATGCATACACATACCTGTAGTATCTGTGTATTTGCCGCTCGGAGCATGTGACGCACTTGACTCTTCGACGCACAGTGTTTTTTTTTAAACCTTACAAGCTCGCTTTTGTACTCTCCAAAGCATTTGGATCGCATTGTGTTCCTTCGTTGTACGCAATCAGCTACACTTCGTTAGGAGCCTGAAAGTCGTCGCCTTCGTAAAACCGTCTGCAACGGCAAGGAAACCGCGCGCAGGCACAAATCAGTCTCCTGGAGGGTTCTGTTCGTTCACTTGTGAAGTGGAGCGCTTTGGACGTAGAACAGCGTTGGATCCTGACCGACATGTGCATATGATATGTAGTAGATGAACATGTGTCACCAAGACGTTGATTGCGCAGAAATGGCTGCAGAGGCAGAAAGGTTGTGAATCGTTTCACAACAAAATGACCATTCTCTGTGCATCGAGAACCTTTTCACCGCTGCGAACACATCCGTTCTGAGGGCAGAAACCGGCTGCAGTGCTGAAGTATCCATTGCCAGAAAAATGCTGTGCGTTTCCTGCAGGCTGCTGTTGTGCATTTTAGCCGGGACAATGCCCTGTTCAGAGGGCGTGGATAAGTGCCTATCTGCCAAGCTTCCTATATGAAATCTTATAGCAGCACGCTTGTAGATGACGCGAGGAGGAAGCTATGCCCATTGAACCATGCCGGCGCCGTGGTGACCGCATTGTGCTCGACAACTCAGACACCCCGCGCATATGTGCCGCTCGTAAATCACAGAAGGCGATTCCACCTAGCTCTGTAGCATCAACAAACCCTTGGCAGCTTTACCCTTTGAGATCCCTCTCTCCTTCTCTCTGCCTCCGCACTCTCCTTTCAAACTCTTTTTTTAACAATAAACTTGTCTGCCGTGAATCTGCACGCTGAGAGTGTCTCATTCTGTCACGTCGAACACAGCCCGTGCTATGGCACGCGCTACACGCTCTTCCAATAGAAAGACAGTATATGCACGCGTTATGAGTGGATTGTGAAAACGCTGAAACATTCCCCTATACTGCATGAACGTGATACTGCAATCGTTGTCACTAATTTCTGCCCCGAAGGAGAAAAAATGGGGGAGTTTTTGCTTTCTACCTGCGTTGGCATGGCCATTTCGCATGGTGCACTTTCGTGCCGTTTGCTACATTGCCGTTCAATGTGTTTCCCCTCCGCTCCCACATGATGGCGCCACATCCTCCCACAAAGGGCAGATTGCACCCATGTAGTTCCTGAGCCTACAGCATGGGCAAGAGCAGATTGAATTTTTATTGCGAAAGCAATACTACGCCAGGTCGAACCACTTGTTGCTGGTCCTCAAACTGGCTCGAGAAGGAGCAGGAGCTAGAGAAGAACAAGGAGGAGGAGAAGAAGAAGAACCTTCGGTCACCAGCAGCTAATGCTTTCGCTCTATATTCGTTCAGCAGCGTTGAACCCTTCTTAATATTTTTTTACAGCAATAGTGCTGCGCTCCGTTCTCCAGAAACTCTGCCATCGGTGTTGACGTTGTGAGTAAAAATTTACCAGCATGCCTCTGGCAGGTGACATGGCAGGTTGTAAAATGACATGGCTGATTTGGAAGGTGCTGCCACCCAGGAGCCTTAGATCTCTACTCAGACACACAGCTCCACAAAGGCGCATTTGTAAGGCTCGATTAAATGCAGCTTTTATATCAGAGTCCTGTCTTTCACACAACATGGTGGCTTACAACTTTATGCTTCTGAGTATGTGTAAGATAACAGAGCCACAAATGATGGCACTAGTGATTAAGAGAGTAGCAAAGTGCATCTGCATGAACGAGGACCCATATGGGGAGGCAGCAGATAGGGGCCATTAACGCCATCACACGACAGCCTTAGAGGAAGAGCTTAAGTGTTCCTTAAAATATTCCTTTGCAGTGCTCTTGATTCTAGCTTTACACTGAGGTTTAGGCTGGTCAGGAGAGTGGTCAAGCTGCTTGTGTTTCCTGCGTGCCCTCTGGAAAAGCAAAACTAGGCCGTGAAAGATAGTGCACTAGATGCTCTGACATGGCTCGGCTCCAAAAATTTTTCCAAGATTTTGTTTCCTTCATTCTTCCTCGTGGCTTAGATAAGGTTCAGATACTGAGTGATCGAAACTGTGCTGGTTTCAAGCAGTCCCCGTGACAATAGTACACTAGTGCATGAGTGCCAAAGTTTCGCTCCCTCATTGCTACTGTCTTTCTATGGCCAGCTGACCTGGAATTTGTGAAGAGCGATCACGTGACATTCAGAATTTTTTTACACATGCAGAACAATTGTGACTGACAATTACAGGAGCCATACAGCCTCAAAAGATTTAGAGAAGATTGTTGCCGCTGGCAACTAATAACCTGTGTGTCATCTTTTTTCTTGTGGTCTGCATGGTTCGGCGCAATTCTTTTCACTAATTTATCTAGCTTCGACCCAATGCTACAGCTTTGCTCTTCACTGTGCTTATCTCCTGCATTTCCCAGCTTGTACATATTTTAAGACGAAATCCTTTCTAGGCTCATGGAACGAAGGCCCGTGCACGAGCATTGTGCATGAGATCTGTCATATCCCACGAGATTCCATGAAATGTGTTCTTGTCTAGCGTCCCTGGCATCTGCAATTCCACACTTGAATGAGTGCCAAGGAATGCCACGCGACAGGAAGGATGGTGTACCGTCCAAATTCACACTTTCTGGAGAAAGTATGACAGTTACTGTGCCTTTTCCTGTAAACCAATTATAATTATATGTAGCACTGCAGCAAACGCTGATAAGAGGCAAATGATAGGAGAGGAGGGGTAAGCTCCTTCTCTTTTAAGAGACATCTAAGAGACCCTCTAATTTTAATTTCCTCTGGGTCAAGAACGTAGCAGCAGGGTTCAACTTTATTACCTTTGTTTGTGCTAAGAAACTGTGTTTGTTCCGCACAATTTTCACGAACACGATCAAGTGCCCAGAACTTCGAACTTCATGAACAAATGCCCGCCTCTCAAAACTTTCTTATGAGCACTGTGAGCAGATAGCAGTAAAAGCAGTGCAGAGCAACTGTTGTGCAAGGAATTTTATGCCAAAAGGTGGACTTGTGGTAGAGCATCCGCCTCGCTTTTGGGCGGTTCGATCCCCGATGCCAACGGGTACCCACCAGTTTCTATTGGGTACAAGATTTCCGCTGGCCTGGTGCTCAGCTCTTCTGGGGTGAAATGCTTGGGAAAAGGAGCCATGAACCACAAATGTTGGCTCAAAAAATAAAAAAAATAAAGGAGGCCACACGTGAGCTTCTGCCGCACAATGCAGACTTTTGGTTGCCTGATGGCAGAACGGATCACTGTCTCATCAGCACGAGTATTTAGGCCACAGAGGAGGTGCTGCTCAACTCACCTACAGACATCACCTTGCGCAAGTCAATCTGCTCCACGTTCCCAGGCAAGTGAACACCGAGAGACCTCCCCCGAAGCACCACACCCGCCGTCTGCCAAAAGCCGCTGGTGCCTTCCTTGAGGTGCAGTCGACCAGCGTGTTTGGGTCCCCCGTGCAGCTGCCGTGCAGATAGGCCAGTGCTCGTCTGTGGAGTTACCAGTTGTGTCAGCCGCTCGAGCCACTCTCGCCGCTCGGGTAGAGTGGGCACACCCAGTAAGAGCGGCCGGTTTTGGGACTGCAGTGCTTGGATCTCAAAGCACCAGAGATTGGGCACCATGGAAGAGGCCGGACTGAACAAAGCAGAGTAGGTGGGGTTAGTGGGAATAAAGAATGTCAGACGTGTTGTGGATAACAGGACCCTAATAGAAATTGAGGACAATAGAGCAAAATTCTCCACTTCAGAAAAACTGATGGTTTGTCCTTTTGTGGCTATGTCAGTGCTTGTTGGGCAGCAAGAGATACATTAATTTCCGAGCGAACTGATGCCAAAATTGGGATGCTTGTTCCACGTCCATCCTTGACCCAAGACCGAAGCAGATTCCAAAACATTTAATTATAAATAAACAGCGATAAAGCCTAACCTGCTGAGCCCATTTGCAAAAACAATGTTTTGATGCAAGAGCAGAATGCTTACTAAACAGCCGGTGGAACGATGCCTGTATTTCAAAATATTCCCATTTCAGCTATAAAGGCTCCATTTCCAGTGCAGGTGACCTCATTATCATAAGAGCATGGTAGTATATTGCTGCAAACCTTTATCTTCAATAGCCGCATGTGGCCTTATCCCTGTGATCATAGCAACAGGTCCAATCTTGCGCTCTTTATTTATTCTTGATCAACCCTGATAAACACGCCTTTACTGCTTTCCCTGTAGCATGGGATGCGCCAAGGTTAGTCTGGAATGATTGCAGGCAAGCACAACTGTTTCCATGCTATTCAAGACTTTCCTAGCATCTCTTGGCTGGTTTATCTCGATGTTCTCCACATACTTTAAAATGAGCACTGCTGAATGCAACAGGCATTCCGAGTTTGACAACTACCGAGCATGCATGCTGTTATTGCCGCCGCCGGAATTGCTTACCGTAAAATTCCGAGCAAGCGCCCCCCCCCCTCTAGCAAGTCGAATCACTGGCAAAGTAGGGGGGGGCGCTATCCCGGAACGGCGCCGAAATTCAAGATGGCGGCGACATTTCCCCGTCAGAAAAAAAAAGCGCAGTGCACATGGATTGAAAATTTTATTTACCTTTAGGAATGTGAACTACATTGATACTGAGTGAAAGATTTATGATAACTATATCAATCACTTTGGAAACCATCAAAAGACTCCTCCGAGTCAGTCGCAAAGAAAAGTTCACAGCACTCGGCTTGAAGCCCACCCCGGTCTTCTGGCACCACGACTCCAACATCTGCCAGTCCGCCATGCAGGTCGCCGTCCTCCGAGCCATCGAGTGCATTAGAGATGCCGCATCCCTTGAAGGAGCGTGCCACAGTCTCCTCGGGTACAGCAGCCCACGCCTGGGCAACAAAATCAAGCACATGCTGGCGCGACGGCTTCTTCAGGTTTCCTTTGGGCGTTCGCTCTTCTTCGCGCATATATTCTTCCCACAAACGCCGTAGGGTGGACTTGAACGGCTTGTTCCAGTACACGTCAGCTGGCTGCAGGATGCTCGTGCACCCCGCAGGCACATAGAGCACGTCGGTATCGCGCTCCTCAAAAGCATTCTTCGCAGCTTGCGTTTTGTGGATGGGCGCCTGGTCCAGTACCAGCAAACGCCGCACGTCATCGACATTTGGTCCCCAGATTCTTGATAGCCACTCCTGCAGCTTTTCAGATGTCATCCAGCCATTTTTTGTGGCGGTGAGACGAACATTTCCTACGAGTGAAAGAAGAAGCGAAAAAAAGTCGGCGCTTTGATAGAACGAACTTTACGACATCGTGATTCCTCGCCCCACTGAAGAAAAAAAAATCATTCTCACCTGGTATGCGAAGGCTCGCGAAGGCCCTGGCTGGAATTTTCCCGGTTGGCTCCTTGAAAATAACAAAGGCCGGGAGCTTGTGGCCGATAGCGCATGCGGCTAGGCAAACCGTGAAGCCGCGTCGGGCACATCCAGTGTTTGCTATCCGTATGGTGCTTTCGCCGACCACGTTGTTCGTCCTGTTCGCTGGGTTATCTATTCGGACCATCGTCTGGTCCATATTTGCTATGTTGTACAATGTGTAGTCGTTGCGCCGTCGCAGGGAGTTTGCGGCAGATCGAAAGGCACTAGCTGCCTCCGCAAACTCTTCGGGCGTCTTCTGACTTTCGTTCGTAGAACGGCGCATTGATACGCCGAACCGCTGCTTCCATCGACTTACGTAATGGCTAGAAGCAACGAAGTTTTCCAACTGCATGTTTTTGGCTATTCTGACAGCCTCTTCAGAAAGAAGCCGGTTACTAACAGCACGTCCTGCCGCTCTTTCCCCCTCGAAGAACTCGAAGAGCGCATCGTCCACGTACTCGCTGAAAACTGGCGCGCCATTACTCAACTTTCTTCGGAGTTTTGCTCTCCCATAGTTTTGTTGAAGCAACTTCTCGAAATCTTTGTCCCATTCTCGTACCCGTTTGCGGTCGAGCTTGAAATGCCGAGACGTCTGGTGCACGTTTCTTCCGTTTTCCCGATGCCATTGCACAACCTCAACTTTCTTCGCTACTGTGTACGAATGCATCGGCATCGCGAACTTCTCTAAGCAAAAACAAGTCGACAAATGGCGCGTGCGAACGAGCATATGCGGGTATAGTGCTCTAGAATATTGGGCAGTGTGACGACCGGCGCCGGAGAGCGGGCCGCTTTTGCGATGACAAGAACCGACTCCCGCGAGAGGGCGCGACGTGCAACAGGGGTGCCACGTTCGCCGCTCGGCGCGTAGCGGCCGCGGGATAGCGGGGGTACAGAGGAGGGGTGCAATTCTCTTTGGAGCGATTTTCAGACGCTACGCAAGTAGTGTGATATTTAATAAGGAGGCGACTTATTCCAGGTGCTTAAACTGATCCCTGCCATTCTTTTACGTCTATCTGGAGACATCGTGCACGCTTGGGTTGTCCTTCGGAGTAGCGCGCGATGTTTGAATCGCTATCTGAAACTCTCAACATTTCTTCCTGCGGACAGTTACAAATCGTCCAGATGAGCAATTTGTACTTAATGTTTGCAACGAAGCGTGGTGTTTTGCATTCGTTTTTCCCGTAAGGGAATAAAGGCTACTGCCCAGGAGCGCTATTAACACGCGGAGAAAAACAGTGTACATATGCGAATCAAAGCTTGTGCTTCGTAAGGCCTCTTTAGGAACACCTATTTTTTACAAACCTTATTTACGAACACCTGCTTACATTTTGCAGGTTGCGCTTATTAATACATAACAACATTTATCTTAAATCGCCAGTAATCGGTAATATATCTCTTTAATCTGTGTTCTTTATGTGCCCTAATCACCGCTTATATAAATTACAAATACAGTGTGCGAGCAAAACACATTTATTCACTACCGTACTAATTTAAAGCACTGTGGTATTTACCGGCAAAAAAACAAACAAACAATAAACAAGGTATACGCGACTCAAGCATTTATACTTTGTTCGTGATTAACATATACGTATATCATGGCCATTTGTTTGCATGCCACTAACCAAAGGGTGAACCAGCTGTTTAGATGAAAAAAAAAGTCAAGTACAGTTACGGCATTACTTCAAATAAAATGTGAAAAATTAAACCTGTCACATACGTAATACGTTCATAGTGGGCACTTGAGTGCGGACGCTTTACTGGCATCAAATGGTACAGAGCAAACAAACAAAAAATAAAAGCACTGATAATTGCACGTCGAATTGGCAGGTATGATGCAGTTCTTGGCGCGCACCGAGAGAAAGCAGAAAAATGCGAAAAAGATGACGAGCACCTAATACGCAAGGAATTATTATAATGCCAAAATCAAATGCGGACATAATGCGTGTTTATTTTTTGAGTGTGTGGTATGAAATATGAGTAATCGACTGGATATACTTGCAACTACTGCTTACCGACTATATATAATCGGGCTACTTGCCGCGGGTGCTCTTTGCAATACTAACCAGACTATAATTGTTAACAAGGTTGATATTACACGTGAAATACTTCCAAGAAATTTTAAATATTTTCCCTTTTGGAACTCTTGTCGTGATTCGCTTACTTCGCAAAGAGCGAATCCTCAAAAACACATTAAATTTCATTGCTTCAAGTGGGAGCTTTTCTGGTGCTCCAAGTAGGTACACTTTTTGAACCTTCACATTTTACAGGAAGTTTGCAAAATCTGAAGTGCAAAGCAGTCGAAAAGGACCGTGCATCCGAGCCAAATTTTTGAGTAAATTGCGACCTAGCTTCGAACCTATAGCGCTATTTTTGTTCGTGGTGAGAAACCGTGCCGGCCTCACAACCTCTCTTTAGCAGAAGGATGATCTAGCGGAAGCGAATAAGCGTACCCTATAGCCTCTGCGTCCTCTATTTTCCGTCGTTATTTCTTTTTCAAAGCTATCCATTTTTTTTTTTGTATGTACATAAAACAGGACTAGAGCTATCTTCTGGAGGCAATGACTTGCATATTACCGGTGGCTTGCGCACCCTAGAATGGAAACATTTTCTTGAAGAATTAGGTCATCTCTATACCTCCATGCGGGGTAGTCCACATTTAATTCATTCCAACTGAATGCGACTTCTCTTGTGGCTTCAGTGACGTACTGTAGTCGGCATATTTGGCGTGGGAAACAATGGAATATACCATTTTGGACTGTTTTGATAAAGGGGTTACTGTGACCAGTTTTAGTCAGTGCTCGAACGCACGTGCTGTATGTTTCACTTCTTCATACATCCTACCTTCACACTGCCCTCTTTTCAAAACGACTACATTTCTGGACGTGAAGGAATGATAAAGCAAGCTGTACAGCGAGTGAAGCGTGCTGTGCGAGTCGTACGCCGGCCCTCTCCAAGCTGTTTTCTTCGGAGCCAACTCCTGTCATGTTACTTCTCCGAGGTGTTGCCGACGGCCAAAATGGAAAATAAATTAAGTGATTGCTAACAGTACTGAGCACCGTTAACCGGCATATTAGTAAAATCTTGTCGCGAATAGCTCGAGACGACGCACAAGCAAACAAGAACGTACAGTCCGCGCGGTATCCGCCCCGCCGCACAGCGCGCATACGCGGGCGCCCGGACGGCTGACACACCAGTTGCTGGTGGCGCCCTCTGCGCTGCGGCGCCTCCGTCATCGCAAAAGCGGCCCCTCGCTCCCATGCATTTCGCGGCGCGGTCGACACACTGCCCAATCTTCTAGAGCATTATAATGCGGGCATGCATGCGGGTGGATTGAAAAGCAGGATTGGATTGGATTGTTGGACGATATGTGGTAGACCAGTGTTGCTTGGGCGCGATGCGTGACAAGGGCGGCGGGTGGGAGGGGGCGCTTTCCCGGAACGGCGCGGAAATTTGAAATTGACAGTGAAATTAGGGGGGGCGTTTGCATGGGTGGGGGCGCTTGTTCGGAATTTTACGGTAGTTCTTTTGCGGGCACAAGCCAGCCAAATAAAGAGTTAATTTCAATGCAACACCAGTCTCCTCCACACGTCATCGTTATCAACACATAGTTGAAAGCTTTGTGAACCTTCGCATCACTGCTATTCCGAATGAAGCCCGCTTTCCAGAAGAAATTCTTGACGCAAACAAAATTTTTATCAGCTTGCAGGAATGAGAAAACAGTGACAGCGGAAAGCAAAGCATTCACATTATATGTGTGTTCCGGCTGCCATGGTTGCTGCATTTCCATGTTTTCGTCTCTCTTATGTTTGATTATTGGTGACCATAATTAAATGCTATAACCAATCTTTTGCTACACAGCATTGCTATAACTAGTTTATTTTACCATAGAAAGCATCAAAAAGCTGACAGTGCCGCATTAGTCCATTGCTAAATGTGATATAATGTTTTAAGAGGCATTGTTATAAGCGGGCTTGATTGTATAATAAAAAACATTTTATAGCACAACAGATACATGGGCTAGAAACACAAACACAGCATCAAGAATGGTCATTCCTCTCTAAAGTTGCAACTATATAAGCAGAACACATTAGTTGCGTTCAACGATGTAAATGAAAAGTTGAGCCTAAAAGCACGAGAAATTAAAATGATCACTGTTTATCACTTTCAGAATGGACTTTACACATTTATCGCAATTTTTTTATTTAGCATGCCACCTGAAACTTCTGTGTTCTGCCTGCATATTGTCTGCACCAGAAAAAGAAGAGAAAGCCACTAGTCAGTGTACTATTTATGTTTCCAGATCTTAGTCTTTTCTGTGCTGCAAATTTATCCCTGTATAAGCAATCAACAAGTCAGCTTCTGCACCGATAAGAGCATTCTGTTTCCATTATAATGCAAAGCAGAAAAAAGAACTACCTTGGTTCATTTCCAGCAACAACAAAAACAGCCCCAATGTCTTGAGGTGCCAATGAGCCCAGAGGAATGGTATCCTGAACACAAAAATGCAGCACAAGCCAAAAGTGAACACCACATTCACTTCTCACATATTTGCATCAGAGAGTTAGGAGCCCAGCCATTACCTTATCTGATGCATAGTAGCTCCAGCAGCCATCACTGAGAGTGCACCAGCATCTCTGAAATCCTGGAAAGGCAGAAAAGATCACAAAAATGTCCCACATGAAAACAGCCCGACAACACAGCAAACGAGTATAAAAGGCACTTTCTTTGTCACGGTGAGTGCAAGACTAATATTGAAGCAATACAGAAAATTAGGTGAAAGCTTAAGCTTTACCTTAAGAGTTGATGCAATGGCACCTTCAACACTGCTTTTTCATTCTGTGAATTTTTGGCACCGAGAAACTGGCACAGAGTTTGGCAAAGTGTTAAACACTTTTAGTTGATTTGCTTTTAGGGGAAAGTAAGGCACAGTACCTATCTCACTTCTTGATGGAGACCTTTCCATACAATGAATGGCATACAATAGCGGGTATATATGTCCTCGGTTCAGATTCCTATCCCCTCCCTGCTGACAAATGCTAAATGGGAAAAACGGCTGTGTCACAATTTAAATACGAAATCATTATTTCCAATGCATTTTTCTCAGTTCTGTAGGAACAGCACTTTTTCACCAAACAAGGCCTATATGCATTGGATAATAATGAAATTAACAAATGGTTACAAGGAAACAACAGGCACATTGTCTCACACACACAAGATGCTTGAACTGCATCATAAGGAGTGGGAATAAAGAAAAGGTGAAAAGTCACTACAGTACAGAGCTCCGATGAATTTCAAACAACACAGGGTTTTTAGCATGCACCAATATTGCACGTCACATGGTCATTTGAAATCACTGCATAATTTTGTGGATTTGTTGTTTTCACTTGCAGAGTGTAGCTGTAAGTCAGGCGGCCTCCAACTAATCTTAAATGCGAGCCACATGGACAGACCTTTGCCTCCCACAGGTAAGCCCCTGAAAAGAGCCGTGCAGAATGGGATCCAAGCAAAAATAAGGAGCAAGCAGTGAAAAATTTTATAAAAGTAGGTAAAACCAGATTCTACCACAAGAAATTAAAACGAGTGTTGTAAGGGTCATTTATGAACCAAGGTCTTTTTAAGTTTTCTTAATTTTTGCTTGTTTTCCTTTCTCAAGTTGCTAAGCACGTCTTATGAAAGCGTGAAAAGTTACTAACAGAGGCCAGGAGGGACAAAAAGGATGTGGAGGAATTGCAAGTTTTAGCAACAAGTCATATTAGAGAGAGAGAAAGAAACAATCATGCTTTTCAAGAACAGACAATGAAATTGTTTGGTCTACCAGGCTACACAGCAAGTCTTTAGGGGTTGTGTGGTTGGGACCCCCACTGTAAGGATTTGAGGAACAGTATCAACAATAAATGCTGCTTGTAAATGTGCCACTTAAAATTGGTATAAACATATATATGCTGGTTTAGTTTATGGAGTTTAACGTCCCAAAGCAACTCGGGCTATGAGAGTATACCACAGCAGAGGGCTCCAGAAACATGCAGTGACATCGCACAACACAGAGGCTAATTGCTTTTGCTTCCTTTGAAAAGAGGTTGCTGCAGCCAGGATCAAACCCACATCCCCAGGTTCAGCAGTCGAGTGCCTTAGCTACAGAGCCACTGCAGCAGGGCACTTACATTTATGTATGCAGTGCATACCACTCACCCTTGCGATTAGACCCGGCTTTATAGACATGTCCAAATAAGTCGAGCTTGTCGGCACACAAGCACTCTTCCGACTGCAGGGATGAGGAGTCACTTGTAGTAGCAGATGGAGTATCCTGCCTTGAGGGGAAGTGATCACTGTCATCACAAAACAGAGTGCCTCTAAATAGGCTGTCAAGAAGTGGTGAGTCTGGCGCTGTTTGATGGGACTTCCCGGAAGCACTCCGCAGGGATGACTTTGGACTCTGTTCCGGTGTTGTTGTGAAGGCTGCACGGAAGGCATGTTCACTTGGCTGAAGAGCACGATAAAAGGTAGACGCTGTTCTAGCCAGAGGGCTCGCCTTCCCTTCTTCGGTGTGCTCTGGTGTGGAGCATTTGGGCTCCTGCACATTTTTTCTTGCGAGTGACGTCCTGACGGCCGGAACTGGAGTCTGCAGTGCCTGAGTGCCTTTTGCTAAAGATATTGCCACGGCAGGGCTACTCCTTGGGGGAATTTCAGGGGGCTCTGGCTCAGGAGGGGGTGGTGGTGGGTAGGGTGGAGGTGGAGAGAGTAAGGGGATGAATTCAGGATCATAGTCATGAGACGTGAAAGTATCTAAAGCATCCATAAAATCTGTGTCCTTGGGTGACTCTGTCAGAGAAGGGACAGTCGTCCGTTGCGGTGGGATGTCGTATAAGTCTGACGATTCTGGGAAGACAAAAGCATTCTTGGGAGGCGAAATGCATGGTCTTGGAAAGGGTTTAGGAACTTCATAAAGCAAGTGTGCGGAGGTTGGCGACAGTGAATCTTCAAATGATCTGCTTACAACTTCAGGAGAGTCAGTAGCACCATGCTCCAGTGTCTTCGTTTCCTTTGATGCGGATTCATCAGAAAAGACTGGAAGAGGCGGTGGTGGAATTTCATATGATGGAGGTGTTTTGAAAACGCTATCATGTTCACTGTCACTCAATGAGCTTTGCTTTGCAATGCAAGGAGGAATGTCATAGGTTGGCGACACCACTTCCTCCTTGGTTGGCGGAGATTGATGAACTGGAAACTCATAGAACACACCCGAGATCGACAACTGAGGTTGATTCCAAAACACAGTCACATCGCGCACTGGCTCTACAAACAGTGGTGCAGAGGCTTTGGGCACTGCTGGTGGGGTATGTGCAATATTTTCTTTGGTGCTAACCTGTTCCTCAAGAGATTCAGCTAAACCCTCAGCTTCTTGCTTAGCGAGGAGCTTCCGGTTTTTCTCCAGAATACCTTGAGGTACATCCTCGTAGATGTGAGGAAAGCGTGCGGGTGGCAATGGTGGTGAACTGGTTGCTTCCTCAGACTTTTTTCGCTGAAGCTTTGGCCTGTTCTTTTTCAGGAACATAATGGAATCTGTATCACTGACTTCAGGAGGATGATTTGGTCTGGACATCTGGGGTATGTTAGCAGCAGCATCTGAACTGTCATCCATGAGCAAATAGATTGGGTTAGTAAAATGCTGTGCCATTGGCCGTAGAAAATGAGATGAACAAGGCTGTGCTGAAGGCAGCTCCACTGGAGACTCTGATGAAGCCGAAGTGCCTTCTCGGACATATCTCAAGCTCGATGTTTCTGATGCTGTCATGTCTGGTTTAGGCGATTTGAATGACAGGGAGCGACATGGAACTTTTGTTTCAAGAGAAACTGGAGGCGACTGAGATTGATCCGCGCCTGAGGGGTCTTGTGCTTGAGGCCTCCGTGGAAAGATCGGGGGTGGATTGTTCATCTCTTGAAAGCTTTCATGTCAAGCTGAAACAAAGAATTGCAATCTGCTCCGTGTTACTGTATCAGACAACATTTACATTTTAGGATCTATGTCGCGTTTACCATTAAAAATATTAGAGTACAAATGCGACATGCTCACTTAAAATGAAGGCGTCACTGGCCAAAACGGAAGATAGTAAGTACATGCATGACCGAAACAGCGAGACTGCCTGTCAAGTGGCATGAATCGAAACGAGGTTCGCAGCTGTCCAGACTCTTGTAGCATTGATTGCGCGTCAA
The DNA here is from genome assembly GCF_055883805.1 of Amblyomma maculatum. Lineage (NCBI taxonomy): Eukaryota > Metazoa > Arthropoda > Arachnida > Ixodida > Ixodidae > Amblyomma > Amblyomma maculatum. The sequence goes on along the minus strand of NC_139347.1, from coordinate 204,443,384 downwards.
GGAGAAACCACAACAGCAGCATGAAATGTACACGGCATGTCTCAATGCGGCAGCGAATCTCTTCGTTTCAGCAATTCACCGCTGTTGGTCAACTACTGGCGTGAATCATTGAGCACTCGAGACGCGTTGGTTCGGAAACAGCGCACGAATGTTGAAAGGCCTCAAATTGTTCACCTAAAGTGACAGCTCTGCTAAACGCACCTTTCCGAAGGCAGCAAGTATCCATGGTCGATAGCCCGGGTCAGGAAAGCGCAAAACACGCTGCACTTGTTGCTCCGCCCGGTCTCGAACTTGGGAGAAAGAGAAGTTCGACGCTAGAGAGCCGATCAACTGTGTCATCCATGACTCATGCGCACAGATTCCGCGTCGCCTCATTGGGAAGCAAGCGACGCAGTGCCAGTGGTCAATTACGCTCGGGATCGAAGTACGCCAGGTTTATCAACGTGCATCTTTTCGTACCAGCAGAGGCAAGTGATAATATAACGACATGTGACGAAGGACACAAAACAATGCGGGCTCACCTCATGAACGCATGGAGCAGGTTGACAATGTCGTTCTCGTGGTTACCGGCATAACATTTAACTAGCTTGACGGTAGCGGATAGGGTAACGCCTCACAACACTAATCCCAGAATTTCACGCCCAGGCAGTCAATCACTTTTTGCTGCGCCAAACGACGGATGTCCGGCACTTCGTGCGATCCAGCGACAGTTTTCCAAGGTCCACTTAGACACGATGACTATTCTTCAGATACTTAGTGTCACCGCATGTCAAGCTTGTTCCACGTGACAGCACACCGCGATCAATCAGTAGGATATGCCTCAGCAGTGCGCGCAGCTGTTTACGCTAAAGAATGCACAACACGGCTAGGAAGGCTACAAGGCTACAAGCCAGCATGGGCACACATTTTTGTGCAGCTGGCGCCATCGAACGGGAACGGTCGCAAACCTTTTTCTTTTGTTGTTGTTGTTGGCTTGAGGGCACCAATAAGAGCCGACAAATGCTTAAAGCGCGAAGGACAGTGCTGTTCAAAACTTAACTTTGCTCCCCCTCGATTTCTGTCCAGTAAATAACGATACAAAAAGTTATACGCTTACCGCGGTAGCGTACTGGGCCTGTCCGGCCGCAAAGTCATCGCCGCAGCCGTACCAGCCAACGTTACTAGAACCACGGCCGGTCTCGAGGGAGAGCGCGTTTCTCTCTTCTCTTACGGCCTCTCCAATGGGGTCTGTTTCCACCGCCCGCCGCGCCTCGGTGGGGTCGCCACCGCCCCACTGCTGCTCCTCCGCTACAGCCGTTCACGCGCAAGGGAAACGCGCGCTCGCTCTTCGCTCCGCCCGCATCGGTTGCAACCGGCAGGTCCTGATATTTCACCCCTTATGGCTTATTGGAAGAAGCCGTAATCAGCGTCTGATTTATCGTGTATGAGCAATAAAATAGTCAATAATGCGCGTGCGCGCGAGAGCGCGCGCGCCTCCGTCAGTGCTGTCGCGCACGGTCGAATGAAGTTTCGGGTGCACTTACATCAACACTTTTTGCCCCTAAATTTTTCACAAAACTATATGTACCATTTTATGCAGCGTGCATTTGAAAGCTGTAAGCAGGTATAGCGCGACCTGACGCTAGTGCATGGCAAACTGTTCGGTGGATATTCCAAGTATTCTGTCAACCGCTGCCGTTTTCGTTTAGAGCAAAAGAGGCACTGATGAAAATTCATACCACGTGTCAGATTCAGAGTAAGGAACAAAAATTTACGCATACAGTTAAAATTTCAGTTGTCTAGTGAAGTGGCTTGTTCTAGCTTCGTTTAAAACAAATCAGTAGGTTGAAAGACAGCAGATGTATACGTAGTCTCGCGACTGACGCACACGTAGACAGGCGTAGTCAGTTTAATACCAGTGATAAAAAAAAAAAAAAAAAAACATTTAATCAAGGAAATGGGCATAAACAGGTATGCATAATTGAAAAGAGTAGGTTGAAAGACAGCAGATGTATACGTAGTCTCGCGACTGACGTACACGTAGACAGTCGTAAGTTTAATACCAGTGATAAAAAAAACCACAACATTTAATCAAGGAAATGGGTATAAACAGATATGCATAAATGAAAAAAATATCCCTCAAAGTTAACACATTGCACTCATTCATCAAAACGGTACATGCGGCTAGAAAATTAAAGTTTCAAAATCTTTCTGGACGGTTTGTGCACATAAGGAGCTGGCCTTTCGTTCCTATCTGTCACCTTCTTAGCATAATTGACAAGAAGGAGTCTGAGAAATTTCTCACATATTAAGAAGCGGACCTTGGCTATTGTCAATGCCTTCCGGGCAACTCAGCAGAGGTGAGTTCTCAAGTGCTGGCTGGATTAAGATTTGAAGGACTTCAAGGACATTTGTGTGTGGTAGGTGCACGACAGCTTTTTCAAAAAAAGACACAACTTTGTCCAATTGAGAGCTACAAACTCTGGCTTTGGATAATGCAGTCCGCTAGAATCTTGTCCTCGCAGAATAGTGTACATGGGGCTGCTTCTTTCGCTAGTTTCAAGAAGGATAGCACAAGCGTCACACCCGAAGTCACTGATTAACTTCACAATGTATCCAGCGATGTAAGCTAAACCAGAATATATGTGACAGTGGGTAATGGGATGACAGGAGATACCATCACTTCTTTCAGTTCCTCGGTTACTGATTGCGGCAGAGCTGAAATGATTTCGTCGGTGTCGACACTAGGTCCCTAGGCGTGCAATACAGCGCGACATACAACTCCTATAGTCACCTCTGAATAAATAGCACAGAGAAATGCTTTTATATCCATTATTGAGGAGTGTCCCTTGAGTAACAGTGGCGAATGTGTAATAAGCAAAGCATTCTACCAAAATAATGGGGCAGCGACTGCTCTTTAAGGCAGGCATTACTGCACAGATAGTTACAAGGAACTATTATAGTTCAAAAACATACTAGAAAAAGAAAGAAAATATTGCTAGGAATTAGTGCTTGAAATAGATTTCCTGTTTTTTTCATGAAATTATCATGATATCATGTAAACATTTCATTAAACCAACATTTATTTTCAAAATAAGATAAAGTTTATAATACAACAAAACATTTGCCGGTCTATAAATTATAGGAAAATTGAAAACAAAGCTTAAAAGCGTTTACTCCGACGTTATATTACTAATACTTTATGTCATGTAAGCATTGTGCAACTTACATTACATTTTTATAAAATTATTTTCATCTTCGGTGTTACCTCGATGGTTTCTCATCTAGCGCTGAAAGACGGTTTTGCCATTGTTGCTGTTATGTTTGCCTTGAAGAAGCTTCGATGTGATCACTGCTCATTCACTTTTTTTATTCATCTTCTTGTACAGGCTTGGGCAAAAATTCAGATTAAAATGAACAAAAGTAGATACCATGCCGCGCCTTGTCGAGCGTTTGCTGAGCGAAAAGCAAGGCGTCCGTGTGCTGTGCGATGTCAGTGCACGTTAAAGAACCTCAGGTGGTCGAAATTTCCGGAGTCCTCCACTACGGCGTCTCTCATAGCCTGAGTTGCTTTGGGACGTTAAACCCCACAAACCAACCAACCAACCAACCGACAGTGTTTTTTAATATAAAGACTCCATTCACGTGTGTAGCACGCTGACAGGATGCCGCTGCAGCGTCTACCTGCTGTAATCTTTCATTTAGGGGCTGGACTCACCACGAAACCCGCGGGCGACAGCGCAAAACCAGGCAAAAGCCACCCGCCGCCACTGAAGCAGATGCGGAGCGAACAGTGAGCAGGTCGCGCCCCTTGCGGCGGCGGAGAGCGTTACTCAAGGAGAAAAGTTCCCATTGTTCACGCGGCGATTGAGAAGGCCGTAAGAAAGAGCGCGCGCTCTCTCCCTCGAGACCGGCCGTGCTGGAACAAACTTTGGCACCAGCGGTACCCTACGATTGATATATCGTTATAAACAGGAAAAGGGGGAGCGGAGGGGGGGGGGTAAGCACGATTTTAACAGTGCAATTGTCGCGAATACCGAAGCGCTATCTTTAAAATTACTTTGTGGGAAAGTAAAGCGTCCTCAAGTCACTGACATTCTAGTGCAAATCAAGAAGAAGAAATAGGCATGGGCAGGTCATGTAGCGCGAAGAAAGGATTCCAAGGGAAAGAAAGCGTAGCAGGGGGCGGCAGAAAATTAGGTGGGCGGATGAGGTTAAGAACTTTGCAGGGGTCAAGTGGATGCAGCTCGCAGAGGACCAGGTTGATTGGAGGAATGTGGGAGATGCCTTCGCCCTGCAGAGGGTATAGTCAGGCTGAGGATGATGATGATGATGATGATAGATCGTTTTGGCAGACGTAATCTTGACGTTGAGAAGAGCCTTTGATGCAAATTTCGTTGATCCAAAATCCGAAACGGAGGGACGTGTGCCGAAACGTGTGCCGCGCCCGAGGTGCTCTTGTGCGAAGAGGGGGGGGGGGGGGGGGGGCGGTGCTTACAATATCATCCGTATTGAGGACCCGTGGCATTGATGAGGATAGAACCGCCAGAAGGGTTGTAGAATCTGCAGAGCTTTGCAAACTGAGTATAGACAAGTGTCATGTTTGTAAACAAAGATGGCGCTGCGATCGGCAGCACAATACAAGGCCATGAAATACCTAGAGTAGCAGAATATAAATATCTGGGGGTGTGGGTAAACGAAGGATTGGCATACATTGAAAAGCATGAGCAATCACTTAAGGCCAAAGGGCGAAGGAATGCCGGGATAATGAAGCATAAGGCATTGTGGGGATACAATAGGTATGAGGTTTTGAGGGGTATTTTGAAAGGAATTATGGTGCCCGGACTTTCGGAAATGCGGTTTTGTGCTTAAAATCAGAGGTACAGTCGACATTAGAAATAAATCAGAGATCCGTTAGACGATTAGCACTAGGTGCCTACGGCAAAACTACAAAAGAGGCGGTACAGGGAGATATGGGCTGGGCATCTTTCGAAGTACGGGAAGCTCAGAGTAAAATATTATATGAGGAACGCCTGAGGAAATTGGACAGTAACAGATGGGCAGCTAAAGTATTTAAATACCTGTACTTAAAAAGCGTTGACTCACAATGGAAGAAAAGAACTAGGAAACTAACTAGTAAGTATGCTAGTCACAAGGACGGAGAAATAAAGAGCATTAAGCAACAGGTGAAAAACACAGAAGGTAAAAATTGGATAAATTCGATGGAAAAGAAACAGAGTGTGGAATTATACCGAAAGTGGAAAATGCAGATCAGGAAGGAAGATTTCTTTGATAACCCAAGAGGCAGTGCCCTACTTTTTGAAGCTAGATCAGGGTGCCTTAGAACACGCAGCTACAAAAAGAAATTTAACAATGGAGATGACGCATGTACTGTATGTGGTAACTCCAGTGAAACAATTGACCATATTATACTCGAATGTAATGGTATTCATCCGGAAGTTGATGAAAGCGCAATCACTGTTCCTGAAGCTCTGGGGTTTAGAGATAACAGTGGCCGGGTGAATAAACCGGCGGTGGAAACTAGCAAAAAACGACTGGAAGATTGGTGGCTTAAAAGCAGAGAAGTGACATAATGTTAGTAATGTAGGAACAAAAATTTAATAAATGGAATGATAGTTTAGTTAACCATTCTAAATCAATAATTAAGATATAGGGAGAAAAATGAGCATGATAGCTACTGCTACCACCCCGTTTCATAGGGGACGCTACTATATTCCATCCATCCATCCACATGGGGTGTAGGCAAAAGCCCAGCGATCGTGCCTACACTGCGCAAAGCGACGCTGCCTTCGAAACCAGTTCGTGCGTGCGAATATTATCAAACGTAAGCTTCGCTTATGCGTAAATAGCTTGGTTTATGTCTAGAGAGTATTTCCGCACGTTACCAGTCAATTAGAGCTGGAATTACCTGATGAGGAGCGCTACATTGGCTTCCTTCTCCATGGCCTCAACAGCGCGCGGCTATTGTACGTAGGCGACTGCCGTGAGTGATTAAGTTAAATAAAATCGATAAAGAGCAATGTATAAGAAAGACTAATAGTCATCCCTGTTCAACTCCCGGGCCTATTCAGCGTATGCAAGGAGGACGACAATATGAATAACTGGAAGTGTGTTTTTCATACGACGAAATTGACTGGCTTTCTGCTGCTTCAAGCACTCACTCTAAAGAACAATATTGTTACGGACGGCAAGGAAGAAGAAGCGGGCTGTGGCGCGGGCAGGAGCGCTCGCGCTAGGCCCGCCGCGAACATTCATTAAACGTCATCTACCATCGTCATCGGTCATGTTCTGTCTCCTGCCTTCATCGGCTTGCCGCTTCGTAACATATGGTGGAGGTGCGGGGTACGACATCCCCATACTCGCCTTGGAGCATCGAGACCATCTTCAAGCCGGGACCATCACCGAGGGCCCAGGGACATCGCCGAGCAGCTTCGCCCCAGCCCGGACCTGAAGACAAGGAGAACAGACCAATCAGAACCGAGATGAAGGACCCGAAAGACCCGAATGACCCGAAGGAACCGATGGACACGAACACGCAACCCCCGCCCAAGCTGCCCGACGTGACCTCGAGCTATCGGTCCCATGGACTGTGGTGACGAATGGTTGACAGCTCCATATCGGCAGATAAATGAAAGCACCCTGGAGGTTTTTTATAACTTACTTTCTAAGATATCCTGGGAGAGCGTTCTTTCGAGCACTGATGCGGAGGGGGCTTACAACACCTTCATACACAAATTTATAAATATTTATAATGATTGCTTTCCCTTCAGAACCCACAAACGGCCACGCAAAGCACGCAAACCCAGGATTACTGCAGAATGTATCAAAGCTATAAAGCTGAAAAATATTCTTTATCAAAAGTTTTTGAAATACAGAAACAAAACCGATTTAGATGAATTCAAAAAGCACAGAAACAGAACAAACAGTCTCTTACGGAAAACTAAAAGAGAGTACTTTGAAAACCTTTTCGTCCAGGACACGAAGCAAACTCCAGAATTCATTTGGAAAAAATTCAATACGCTCCTAAACCGCCACCCTGATTCAAATGATAACCCCAACGAGATAACTGTAAATGGTACAACTCTTGCTGGAGAAAACTTAGCTGTAGCTTTTAATGATTTTTTCACATCAGTAGGAAATAGCCATCATGACCCCAGCTGTACAGATTTTATGCCCCAACGAACAGAAGATAGTGCATTTTTATCTCCAGTGACTGCAGATGAGGTCGTGTCTACAATCATGTCTTTAAACAATTCTAATTGTACTGATATAGATGGCTTACAGATTCGGCCACTTAAGTATGTTACTATTATTATAGCTCCAGTTTTAGAGTATATCATTAATCAAATATTTTCATGCGGTCAGTTTCCTCGCCGACTCCAAGTGGCTAAAGTTACTACCATTTTTAAAGGTGGTGAGAAATGCAACATGTCTAATTACAGGCCCATTTCAATACTCCCTGTTTTCTCCAAAGTCGTTGAAAAACTAATACACGTTCGAATGAGCTCATTCCTAACCAAGCATCACATCATGACACAATATCAGTTTGGGTTTACAAAAAAAACGATCCACAGAAAGCGCCTTGCTGGCGCAAAAAGAAATCATTCTTAATGCTTTTGAGCGTGAATTTTATACACTTGGAATATTTGTAGACTATTCAAAAGCATTTGACAAAATCAATCACACCACGTTATTAAAAAAATTGGAATATTATGGTTTCAGAGGCTGTTTTCTATCTCTCATTAAGTCTTACCTACAACACCGCCAACAAAGGGTACACATAAATAAATCTTGCTCCAGTTTCAAACCATTATTACACGGCGTTCCGCAGGGAAGTATTCTCGGGCCGCTGCTTTTCAACCTATATATTAAAGACCTTGTTAACATAGATTTAAACACTTCATTTGTTATTTATGCCGACGATACAAGCCTATTTTTCTCACATCACAGTTTACCCCTGCTTGTTAAGAAAGCGAATGAAGTGCTTGATGTACTAAACACTTGGAGTCAAACTAATTCTTTAACTATAAACGTCTCGAAGACAAAATCAGTTCTTTTTCGCCCTAAAAATAAGCCAGTTAATTCCAATATTGTCCTTCGACTAGGTCTTTCGGTCATAGAGTTGGTACCAGTTATAAAAACGTTAGGTGTTCTTTTTCAAGAGAATATGCAGTGGAGCGCGCATGCTGACCTTGTTCACTCCAAACTTTCGCGAACAGTAGGTATTCTTGCACGCTTTCGTTATTTTTTGCCAAAGCACATTAAATTGCTCTTATACAATTCCCTTTTCATGTCCACGCTATCGTATGGTTATTTGGTATGGGGAACAATGACCTACACAAACCTGTCCAAAATCTATCGACTACAGAAAAAAGCTGTAAGAATAATTTCTAATGAACCTTATGACGCACACACAGAACCTATATTTCATAACCTTAGATTAGAACCATTACCGAACCTGTTCAACGCAGTTCTGCTAAAACGTTATCATACTTATCGCATAAATAGTGACCCTTTCCTTGAAACACTTGCAACGCTGACTCCAGTTGAAAAAACGTATGGCACACGAAGCAGTGAGGTTTGGAAGATTCCCCATACCCGTACCAACTATGGCCGCCAAATGTTGATGTACATGCTACCACAGGCTCTTAATTCCTCTGTTAACAAGTCCAGCTAATCTATACAACAGTATATGTCCTCAAATCAAAATATTGTTAACACATGCAGTTCTGTACCACCCAATATTAGTCCTATCCTCTAAATGTACTTTGTAATATATAAAGCCGTCGTTATGTTTATAAGGGCTTTTTCTTGTTTTGTTGTGTTTTGTCCGCTGCTGTATTGCACTGTAAGCGGGGTGCTAGCCTTTGTCAAGCCATCGCAGGCTTTTTGCTAGCACCCTGCTGCATCACGAGTACTGTATAATCAGTGTTGATGCTAAATAAAATTATTTGTATTGCATTTGTAAGGGAGGCGGATCACCCACGCATCAGACATCGTACCGGCAAGCCGTTCTATTCTTCCTCTTCTTCTTCAAGCATCCAGACACGCCCATCATCACGCCATAAAATCATTAATCTCGCTAAACTTCCTCGTCCACGATCGGGACGATCGCTCGGTGGCCCCGGGTCATGTTACGGACGGCAAGGAAGAAGAAGCGGGCAGTGGCGCGGGCAGGTCTTAATTTGAGCAGCCAAATTTTATTATCGTTCGGTGCCACCATGCTTGGGTACAGCCACAGGTATGTTTTTAACGCCATTCAAAACTTCTTAATAGAAACAAAACGTCTACCTGGCTAATATGCTTTGAAGTTTTAATCTGTACATATAAATCTTACTATTCTCCTACTGCGTGCGTTAGTATTTACTCTTATATATTTTGGTTTATCATGTTTACATTTCCTTTTCTATTCCCTAGCATTTATTTTTTTATTTATTTTTCCGATGTAGTTATACATCTCAAAATCTAATATCTCTGCACCCCAATTCTTGGCCGATCCCCCTGTGTGGGTATGTGCCATCACATTAGAGAACAACAACAACAACAACAACAAAAAGGAGCGCTCGCGCTAGGCCCGCCGCGAACATTCATTAAACGTCATCTACCATCGTCATCTACCATCGTCATCGGTCATGTTCTGTCTCCTGTCTTCACCGGCTTGCCGCTTCGTAACAATATTATCGGCAACTGTATATAGTAAACTAGAAATCACATTTCTAGCTCACTTTACCGGCAACTTAAGTCATAGAATTTCATATCTATTAAGAAGAACTCCATCTTTTAGTTCTTGGTAACATGTTAGCAAAGTGCGCTGCCAACTTGTTTTCGCCTGCTCGATAAAAAGACGTTTGACGTCTGTCTCATTTTGCAGGTGTAGCAAGGTCATTCACAGGTTTATATGTACGTGAAGGCCAGTAAGAAAGCTCTTCTTTTGTTCTCTTTGCTCTATAGGAGATGACGCATGCAGGTGCAACGTTCTCCACGATCGCTTGTAGCGAAATTTGCGCGATCTGCTGAGCTTTTTTTAATATACTTGGAAAGTTTTTATTCAAATGCGCGTCATCTTGTTCTGCTTATTTTGCACCCCTCATAGTCGATTCCATTTTGGGACAATAAACTCCATGTACAAACTATACTTAAATATCAGATCAGAGCTAAGTTGTACGTGGACAGTTAATTCGTTCGTCAGGATTTTATAATGACCCTCAAAAATAAAATATAAAACTATGAGAAATAACGCTGCGCGACTACCGGGATCATAACAATGTTTACTATAGAACCAGTGATGAAGAGTCAATCGTTGAAACTCGCGAAAGTACAAACAGAGAAAAGCTACTTTACAAATCAGGGCCTGCTGTTGTCGGCAATATCGCACTGGAGTGACCACTCAAGGTAATTGCAATTACCTTCGCTGCAGCTTTTGTGTCATTTCTGTGTGAACATATTGTTAAGGGAAACGTACACAGCGGTAAACGCTAGTTAACTGTCAGAAGCACGCACCACCAGAACGAACCCAGCTTAGCCTGAGCGTCGTCTTCTTCACACCACCACACCAGCGCGGCGTCGCCATCTCGATATTGCGCACCGTAACAATATGCACGGGCAGTACTGCAAGTGAATGGAACTCACAATGCAGCTTCCCTGCGGGATCATAAGCGCACGGAATATATCGCGTCTGATCTTCGTATGACTTGATAGTATATCAAAACGGGCACTAGCTGCAGGCGTTTGTTCTTGCGCTATTCGTCGTGCCGCCGAAAAGCAATCATGACAATTAAGGGTTGCAAACGAACTCATCTAGGTTCGTTGAAGAACTGCAATGCATGTTAGCCGCGAAGGCAATCCGTCACAGAAGAGTCTACTTGCCGTGTTCAACGCCGCTGCCCTTCGCTCCCATCTTCCCCTACCGCAAGAAGCATGTTAAAACAAGTTCCATTTTGCTTTTTGTTGCTCGAGGCGCAATCAACCGCACCACATCTTGCAGAAATGTTGGGAATTATGCCCGAAAACACAGCAATCGCTTCACGTCTAATGCAGACGGCCCGCGCTTTTGCCTACACCACGAAAGTCACTGCTGTCGCCAGCGCCGCCGCATCTCAACTGATGTCACGGGCTGACGACCCACACATTTCGAATGGTTTGCGGGATGCGAGACGATGTATATTCTGGCTGATTTCTGGGCTGCGACTGACGCTAAGTAATGCCGAAAGTTGGGCGAGCGTTGGGACGCTTCGGAGTGGACCTTTTATACTTGAACTCCACCGGTGCGAATGACAATTTTGGCTGTAGGCAGCAAGGTAATGGAGGCTGCAGAGCGAAACGCGTCTTGGACGGCAACCAGCTCAGCACAGAAAGACGAAGGAGGTTCTACGAATTAATATCTGGATATATCTTATTAGTGCAGGCTTGGTAGACAGTGAAGTGTAGTACATCCATCAATGGAGGCATCATATATAATTATCGAGCCGTAGGGCAGATTGGTATCTTGTTCCTTGATCCTTTCACGAAGGGACGATGCCGCATAAGATGAGGTTGGTCGATGAAGATCAGTAGGTTCGTTGTCGCTCAGGTGAACAAAAATCCGTGGAAGAACTGGGGGTGGTGGCGGCGACAATATGGTGTGCGATGAAGCATAGGCCCGGAGTGCTCGCAGTGAGTGCAGCATCGCATCGTTGCTGCACCAGCTCATTTAATGCGTTAAGCTGAACGTTCTTTGAAGTGCCGCGATCGGTGTGCTGCGGGGGATGGCAATTGAGTGACGGGTCTCATAGCCTCTCTATTGACTCCTTCCTGGCGATCACATTGAGCCCTGTCGAGTGCTGGAACTGTGCTTGATAAATGAGGCGTGGCTGCGGAGCCGCTACCACTTAATGTCGTGCGACATTAGAGCAAGCGTCAACGGATTTAGGAGCAATACATCATGATTAAGCCTAAGGTCTGCATCGCCTGATTTTTAGCCTGGAATAGGCGGTCCCCGTTGCCGACTGCTGGATTGACAATCCCAGCTATTTTCAATGTCGGACAATCATGAAGTGGGGTTCCACAAGACTGGAGACAGACTGGCATCACAGCTAGGGTGCCTGGATGCTCTCTCTCGCCCCCGCTCCGTTCGGGGTGAGGACAACCGCGTCGTCTGCTACGGCGTCCGCCATTGCGTAGCCCGTCACTCGGGTAGCGCGCTCCAAGCACACGAATGTACCACTAAATTTTCATCCGCAAGCGCGTTTCGCGCTGACAAAGACCCTTGAAGAGGTGGCAGGCCATAATAATAGATCAGGGAGGCTCATTTTTTGATGGTATAGTTTTGCTCAACCTATGTTGCAAAGCGTTGTCCTATAAACGAGGCGTGTTTTTTTTTTTTTTTGGTTCCAGGTAGGAAATGCTCGCGTAGAAAGTACGAGACGTGAATCGCTGTGTTCTCGCGCCGCGCATGGCAGATGATCCTTATTGACATGGTGTGGACTTGTTCCCTGTAGCATAGGCGAACTCTAGATGTTACACGTTCCCAAAGCAAACTGGCTGAATTCTTTAAATTTTTACTGAAGTGCCATTACGAAGCATCAAAATGCTAATTTGAATTGTATGAATAAAAAAAATCCTAATAGATGTAAATACTGGTATTGACATCAGTGTTGGGGAATATACTTCAGCAGCTATTATCATGCTAGTTCCGGATACACCCGTAGTTTAAAAGAACAGGCGTACAGAGCAATGTTTTGAAAGCTTTTATTCGTTTAACAGATAGTGAGCCAGAAGGGGAAATGAGCTGAGTATAAAATGCAAATAATTACAGAAAAAAAAAACAATAGAAAATGTGTAGCATGACGAGAATCCCAAATTGACAGAAGCAGACAACATTGAAACACTATTCCTAAACCAAAATGGAGGAACATATAATCTGGCTATGTACATAGAAAAACATGACACTTTCTGAGCTTATGGCAGGTTGACTCCTGCACATGTCTTACTTGCATTTCCATTAATTGTTCTTGCCCCAATTTGACGAAGGTGTATGCGTAACCGCAGTCTCGCGTAGCTTGAAACGAGCATCTTCTGAACTGCTTCCTTGTGCTGTTCGCATGTTTCCAGATTGAATCGCAACATCTTGCTCAGATATGCTGTTATTGCCTGCACTGGCGATTTAATGGTGAGTGCGCTATCAGTCCAAGTGGTGATGCCGCGGAAATGCTCTTCGCAAGACTTTAGGGTGCTCATGACTGGACCGCTTGGATAGTGAAGGTTGTTCCCATCGCTAACATATTCTTTCAGCGCTGTTAAATATGCATGCTCACTGCTGTTGGATCCCAAGACTGCAGTCTTGCACTGTTCGCAGGAGTCAAACGCTTTGACAATGCTTTTGACAAGAAACCCACCAATGTGGAAAAGAATAGCGCAATCAGCTGATTGTAGCTCCTCAATGAAAAATATCTCCGCGCCGTCAATGCCTTCTACTTCTGCTTCAGCCTGCTCTTTCAGGCCTTTCGACAGCATGTCAACAAGGTATTGGCCATCGTCGATTTCATAGTTTGTTGTCGTTGGTGTGTGCAAAAACTGGCTCACACAAACAAGCTTCAATGCACACTTCATGTCGTAGGCATTCGGAACCGGTTTCCTGAGACGTACGACGGAAAATAGGTTTTCCAGGCAGTCCTGGAGTATTCTACTAGTCAAAAAAAACTTGTAGCCTTCTCCCTTCAAGAGCGTGTCCTGGAGTCGAAGAACGACGGTTGTAGAAATCATAAGACCTGCTTGAGATGGCTTCCACTGAGGCGTGTTGCCTGCTTTCATACCTTGAATGGTATCAAGTGCCAGCATAAGTGTGCTGATAGCTGAATGGTATTTCTCCATGTTTTGAAGGCTTAGGGCCGTTGATGGGTGTCGTGAAGACATAATCGTGTACCATTTAGAAATGAGTTCCAGAAACCACGCGGTTGTCTCGGCTTCCGGGCCCAGAATTTGATGCCTCACCAGATACCGGATTGCGGATGGAGCCTCTCTGAAAAACTGTACAGCTACTCCTACTTTCATTTTAGTGAAGTGGCCGGCAGTAACATGCGCCTCTGAGAGCTTTGGAGCTACTTTAAGTTCTTTGTCACTGTCATACTGCACTACAGCGCGTACATGATCTATTCTTACTTCGTTAGATGGCAAGCCATGTTCACATACAGTTGCATCACTTAAAGTAAACACAGATGAATTCAGAAGTTGTCCCCTGATATTTTTTAGAACATGTGCTGCATCTGCAGTAAAAAAAAGCTCCTTACCTTCCAGGCAAGGATGTGATATTGTGCAAACAATATGAGAATTTCTGTGACTCGCAAATCCAAGCTCCCGCCACATCGCCCGGTTTGAAGCTCCCATGTCCGAAGTCACGACGCGGATTCTCAGCGAAATGTCGGCACAAAGTTCAACAATCTGCAGAACGCACTCCTTGAGGGTCAAGCCATCGACGTGGCTTCCAGTGAAATGATATGCAATTACTTGCTTCCATCTCTGAGTGAGGCCACCCACCATGAATACGAGGGCATGGTGTGCAGGCTCATCTGGCTTCAGTGGCAAAGTTTTTCCCCCATACACAACATCTCCAGCACGATCAAGTTCGTATCCCTCGTCGATCTCCATTTCATCAAGAAAAAGGGCACAGTCTTTCTCAACGTCTTCCATGCCTTCTGCCTTCATCTTTAGCAAGTCGACCACCTCAGCTAGGATCCCCGGCGTAAACTTCAGACCCTGTAGGCGACGCGCAAGAGTTCTACTGGACGGAAGTGGGTACCCAAGTCTCCTAACTGTTTCATAACCCGAGGTTCCACATGCAAATTTAATCTGAAGTGCTTGCCGGATTGTTTGTGGTGACCATGTGCTCCCCTGGTTACTGTTTCGTGAAAGTGCTTCCACTTGATCGTTGTTCAAGAACTTCATGCGCTTTCCAACATTTTCTAAGTTATTTTCCAGCTTATTCACTTTTTTTTTAAGGCCTTGAATGGTTGTATTTGCCTTGCTGTGCGCTTCATGGAGCTGGTTATATTTTCTCGTCATATCTGCCAGTTGCTTATTTAACTCTGCGCAGGAGCTATTAGCATATTGTTGGTCATGAACTCCAGTAGACAGCACAGCAGAAGCCGAGCTTTGCGCGTTGTTTCTGTCACTTGGCGAAAGGCTCAGGCTGGCTGCTTTTGGGTTGCAGTTATGTCCTGGAGGTAGTTCATTGCTGCTTTTGAGGGACGCTGAAGCTGCTTCCTTGCTTTCAGGTGATGAGGCGGCAGCTGTTAGTGAAGATTCATCTTCACATGCCACGGATGACACAGGAGGTCGCATCCTTTCTTTCGGTGGCTTCCTCTGCCGCGGCAAGGCTACAACAGCAAAAAAAAAAAAATAATAATATTAGTAAAGTAAAAATAAATAAATAATAATAATAATGAACAAGTTGAAGGTGCAAATAAGAATGCCCGTTGCCGGAATTAGATTTAAGCCTGGAATTGCAAGCGCTAGCACATTAGTGCCGTTGACATTAGTCAAAATACGACAACGACAAGCGGCCTTATGAATGCAACGCTGATGTCAAAGTATTGTATGTACTTACCGTTAAATGGAAATACGGTTGGCACAGCATTTGGTTTCAACTTCTTCCAGCCGTCGGCCCGATTTTGTTCGAAGTTGTTCTCTTCAAAGTGGGCCTGCAGGCAATGTCAGAACCGGGACATAATGAGGGAAGCTTTTAATATAATATCGATATGGATCATCAACGCATATTTCTTTCAGTACTTGGTTCGCATGCAACATATTTAGCACCCTCGAAAGATTCCGGCGTTGTACAGTTTCATGATGCAGGCATAGAAAACTCATTCGTTACATGACAGCATTTTTATTGCGTTTTAGTGCACAGGCTGCCAGGCGTCACACATTGCACAGCACAAACGGACAGACTCCAATAGCGGTTACTACACGTGCACGGCAATAAGTTGTAGACACGAAAAACAAAGGCACAATACTCACTTGGCATACGCACGATCCCTTTGTCGGCTGCCACTTGTCGCGCTTGACTTTCACAATCCACAGGAGCCTTCTTTTCGGTTCTGTTGGAAAATGAAACATTCTCCAACCATTTCTGGAGTGGTTCGTGCACAACGGCACGCAGCAACCAGGCATTCTGCGCCGAAAACCGCAGCCAGGCGGCCGCGCAAAGTTCACACGTGCTGCTTCCGTGGGGACTGGGCTATGCAATGGCGGACAGCGGCTACGAAAACCGGTCGAGGCGGCGACAGCTCCTTCTAAGAATGTCCCCACCCTGAACGGAGCGGGGGCGAGAGAGAGTATCCAGGCACCCTAATCACAGCGAGTTTACAGCGACCCCAGTGGTTGGCTACCGTCGTGAATGGAGTTTTGCTCGTGGAAAGAGTGGCAGATTTATCGTAACTGGCAGTAATATCCAAGGTTGACTGTGTGACCGCCGCTTTAGTCATCAGGTCATGATGATTACTCCACACCATAATATTGTTAGCGTGGAGCAACAAATTTGACTTCGGGAAAATGGAGTTTCAGTGTTTAGCTTTTTTTACGTTGCATGTTGGCAATAACTGTGCTAATGACCATGTGGAGTAGGTTATATAAGCTTGCTACTGAAAATAAACGCCCTCTTTGTTGTGTTGTCCGTTACTTGAGCTTGGGCTCTTCACCCGGTGTCTCTTTTCTCCCGCACCCTTTGCATAGGCGCTTCGCGATATAATAACGGACATTATGTAAGTACCATACAATTGGAGTGAAGACAATGTTAAATGACGTTGGCGGTTGTCCCGAGACCTGGGGCTCGGGACAGCCCCAGGGACAGGGACAAATGATCCAATAGAGTCGCCACTATAAGCCGTATTGCAAATCTTCTGTTTTCAAGGAAAAATTCACGAAACTGCTTATACCTAAGAGATAAATGCAGCATACGCCACGGCGATGAGGATGATCAACTCTTTATTTACTCCCAAAGAAGGGGAACCAGCCGAAAGACTGGTTGCACTGCTTAGAGAAGGTCAGCAGGGATCACTTGGGACTCTGCGGCCTCCAATGCGCGAAAAATGAGCTGGCGCTGTTGGGCGAGCTCGGTGGTACGCAGGAGGGACTCCCACGCATCCATTGTAGCTGTATTGTCTGCGTTGTGTCGTATACATGTCCACACCATGTGAATGAATGTGGCCGGTTGTGAGCAGTGTTTGCAGCTAGGTGCAATAAGATTTGGGAAAATTTTGCTATATAGCCATGGGTTGGGAAAGGTTCCTGTTTATATTTTGCGCCAGTGGACGGCCTCGCGCTGGAATAGTTCCCGGTGTGCAGGGGGGTATAGACACCGTTCGAGCCGATAATGCTGGAGGATGTCCGTGTATGTAACAAGGCGTGAATGAGTGCCTTGGGGAGTGTCAGAGGAAG
This sequence comes from Amblyomma maculatum, assembly GCF_055883805.1. Lineage (NCBI taxonomy): Eukaryota > Metazoa > Arthropoda > Arachnida > Ixodida > Ixodidae > Amblyomma > Amblyomma maculatum. Next base: position 204,425,972 of record NC_139347.1, on the reverse strand, counting down.
CGGCAGGCTGAGGAGGGTGCGCCGCCCGGTAGCTGAGTTCTCGGGCTAGAGCATGCGCCTGTGCGTTCCCGCTGAGCGCCTCATGAGCTGCTGTCCATATGAGAAGACGAGGTGTAGACGGTAAGGGGAGAGATCGGAGGATAGTGTGTGCCTGTCGGGATATACGACCTGCATCGAAGTTACGAATTGCCTGTTGGGAATCGCTAACTACTTTGGTGGAGGGGTGGGTCAGAGCTAACGCGATGGCAACCTCTTCTGCGGTGGTAACAGTTGCGGCGTTGAGGACGCTGCAGGCGTTGTGCTAATTTCGGTGCGGTGCCAATGCAACCGCAACCATAGCGGGGCGACGGGGGTGGTGGGAGGCATCTGTGTACGTAACGTCGGGGCGACCGGTAAAACGTTTGTGGAGTTGCCGGGCTCGGTCGGCTCTGCGCTCTGTATGATACTCTGGATGCATACGTTTGGGAAGCGGAGGTATACGAAGACTGAGTCTCTGCTCAGGCGTGAGGTCCATATACGTAGAAGTCGCCCTCAGAGGAGTGATTCCTACCTGGCTCAGTACTGCACGGCCCGCATGTGTCAGCGAGGGGCGCTCATATTGGGAAGTTAGAGTCGCTTTAATCAGCTCGTCGACTGTGTTGGAGATCCCGAGAGTCATCAGTTTGGTGGTGGAAGTGGACATGAGTAGACCCAATGCTGTCTTGTATGCCTTGCGCAGTGATGCATCCAGTCGTTCCCGATCTGTTCGTGTGAGGCGAAGGTAAGGGGCAACATAGGCAATGCGCGTACAAACGAAGGCTTGTACGAGGCGCAAAAGGTTGGATTCGCGCATGCCCTTATGCTTGTTGGCGACTTTCTTGAGCAGGCGGCTGATCTGGATTACAGATTGATCTACTCGCTGAAGAGTAGTGGCGTTTCCTCCATTATCTTGTAGATGAAGGCCCAGGATACGGATTCGGTCGGTACGGGGGATGGGAGTGCCCTGTACTTGCAGATTGAAGGATGGCACGTACATTGCGGCTGCGGGTTGACGACAGAATCATGAAAGAACTTGCGAGGCCAAATTAGCCAGCTCATCTTCGGTGCCTATATGGATGGAAGGCATCCAATTTGAGCGGGGTAGTAGACACCATGGTACTCCAGTATGGTCCCTGGAAAAACTGCTCCAGCCACCACGACCACCGTGTGGCCAATCATCTTCGGTGCCTATATGGATGGAAGGAATCCAATTTGAGCGGGGTAGTAGACACCATGGTACTCCAGTATGGTCCCTGGAAAAACTGCTCCAGCCACCACGATCATTGTGTGGCCAACATTTTTTCTATCAGCTTGCATAGTGTTGACGATAGGGAAATAGGCCGGAAGTTGTGGAGGTCCACCGGCGGTGTCCCTTATTTTGGAATGGGGATCTCAATGGCCGATATCTAGACCTCAGGTACACAGCCGTCTAGCCATACTTTGTTAATGGTGTTGCAGATTCGCATAAGAATCTGCAATAAGAAAGACGAGGAGGAAGTAGTAGTTTTGAGGGGAGGGGAGAGAGATAGAGAGATAGAGGCTGCTCATCTCATGGCGGACTTGCTGAAGGTGTTCGTGGCCTGCTCACACGCCGATCGGCTAAGTATTGGGTTGCTGATCCTGGTTTTGTCTTTCCCCTTTGCGTTTTTTGTTTTCTGTTGGCTAACGCACGCGGCGACGTTAGCAATATAAGGTAATGACGCAGGTCGGCTTCTCTTCTGACCTATGTCCGCAACATCCCTGTGACGCTCGTTCCTAAGGATGGTGGCACCATTAAAATGAACAACCCAGGAGCTGTCCGAGCTGCCCTTTAGGAAACCACTTCGTTCTGCGAAGGAATAGCCGAGGTACGCCAATTTGATCGCGGCGGGATTCTTTGCCGTTCACCAGACCTCTCATGTATACAGGATCTCCTAAACTGCTCTACTTTTGCGTCTCATCAGGTAAGCAGTTTTATTTCTTCGCACCTGGCCTGCACAAATGTCTAGTCCGAGGTGTGGATTCCTTATTAAGTCCAGAAGAAACCCTTGACCTTCGCTCCGCGGCAGCCGTTGTTGCGGTCTATCGCTGTAGCCGGGAGATCAATAATGTTCGTGTACCGACAGAATCGGTAATTGCTACTTTTGCAGGTACAGTCTGTCCGTCAGAGATTAAAGCGTGACCTTTAATATTCTGTGTAGATCCCCTACCATTAAAGCCTGTGCAACAACTGCTGGCGTTACGGCCATACCGCTGGCAGTTGCAAGTCCATTTTGCGATGTTGCAAATGCGGTGATGCCCATAAAACACATTTATGCTCAGATCAAAATGTCAAATGTTGTCTTTGCGGTGGACTTCACTCAGTAAATTTTTTTGAAATGTCCTTCTAGAGCTCATGAAATGCAAATTCTGGAGATTATACTGACCGAAAACTCTGCTCGAGGCTTGAGGCAATTCAAGAAATTAAAGAGAGAGCTCATGGGTATGCAGGTGTGTCAGACGGTTCTGCAGCATCATTAAATTCCTCGCTGTCTAAAGCCATAGTAACTGCTGTGGAAGCAACCATGGCCAAAATGGTGGATAGGATTGTGACAACAGCCACAGAATGCATATCCAACGTTCTGGCAGCTGACATTTCTCGGGATGTGCACACTGCTACGGTTTCTCCTTCGACACCTGGGCATTCATTATCAGTGCAGCACTCATTAGCTACAATGTCCTACTCGCAAAATGAATTTCTTTCCGCATCACCTATGCAAAATTCCGACAAGTCAGACGAGGCTCATGATGCAAATATGGTGGAGACAGATACTCGAATCCTAAAACGCAGTGGATCCTCGATGTCTAACCCGTGATCACCTCGTCCACAGGCAAAATAAAAAAAGCAACATCTAGGCTCTAAGCAAACGGAAACCACCCTTATTAAGCACGCAGTCTGGATCTATTTTATCATCGGACAACTGCCTGCATCTCAAGTACTCCTGGAGTAGGAAGTCATGTCAATCAAGGCAGACTGAGGTCTTTATAACGAGGCTGCGCTGTCGTATTCCGCCCCTAACTTTCTATATGAACAGGTCTGGTTTGGCGCTTTCTCCCATCTGCGCATTCTGCGGGGAACCGGGAACAATAGACCATTTCTTGCTATTTTGCCGCCATTTTACTATGATGAGAAAGCGGTATTTGGAGAAACCATTACAACAGCTGGGTCTTAATTTGAGCAGCCATATTTTATTATCGTTCGGTGCCACCATGCTTGGGTACAGCCACAGGTCTGTTTTTAACGCCATTCAAAACTTCTTAATAGAAACAAAACGTCTGCCTTGTTAATATGCTTTTAATTTTTAATGTGTAAAATCTCAGTATTCTCCTACTGCGTGCGTTAGTAATTACCCTTACTTATTTTGGTTTTTCATATTTACATTTCCTCCTCTACTCCCTAGCAATTATTTCTATTTTTTTTTGCGATGAAATTATACATCTCAAAATCTAATATCTTTGCACCCAATTCTTGGCCGATCCCCCTGTGTGGGTATGTGCCACCAAATTAGAGAACAGCAACATCAACAACAAAAACTGGGCGCCATGTTGCTAGATCGACACGTAAGGAGAGCCAGGGATTGAATGCAGTGTAGAGGCGTCCTTATGTCCGCCCTTTTTCTTCTATAATTTTTGCGGCCGAAACCCGGGAGGGTAATGTGAGCTCCTTCAACGATCCTTCCTGGAGGTTGCAAGAGGAACGACAACGGCCCTGCAGGAAGATACCAGCAGCTCCGCCATCGAACCCCACTGGACAAAGAGAAGAGGGTTTCAGCGATACGCCATGGACCGCATCGAAATGAAGCGCGTCGTCCAGCGAGCGTTTATGACCCGGCTCTTACATGAGGCAAGATAACTTTTGAATTCTAACGCAGTAAATATTCTTGCGCTAAAGCTTCTTCACGCGAGAATAGAAGTATGCAACGGCGGCTTGCGCGTACTGAACGAGAAGCTGCAGGCTTTTAAAGGTGACGTTTGTGCAGATGACGCCGCAGCTGCATTAGAGTATCAGAAAACTATCACACAGATACTGACGCTCCTCTGCCATCAGATCGAGGGCGTTAAGGGGCCTACTATTGTTGTCCACAGTCGTTGTTTTATGAAGACAGTTGTGAGGCTCCCTGCAGCAGCCATATCTTATGTGAAAGCAGCAGCGGGATCGAACGTAACAGAAAAGTGCAGCTCACGGCGGAAAAACAAAGCTTCCACCCAGAAGTCATTCTCTGGACAGGTAGAAAATTGCAAGGAAAGTTGAAAGAAGCGGCGCAACGTAGGGGGAATTTATGTATCGGCGCGAAGAGAGACATCGAATCGTTTCAGACGACTTCAGCCACCCAGCCTGTTCTAGCAGTAGTCCCAGAAGCCCTTCAAAGCCTGAATTGTTCGCCGAATCATCTATAAACGGAACCACCGCTTCTCTCAGTGTGCTTAAAGAGACACAAGTTCGAAGTTCCACCGCGGTATTACCAATGCCTGACTTTGCTTTTCCCTAGTCAGCTCTAAAGGCCCAATACATCGAAACATCGTGGAGAGTGATTGAGAAGAGATGATTCTAAGTGGGCCCAGAGCGATGTCAGTAGTGACCGAGCAGCGGCTGCCGTACTGGGGGATCCACCTCTTGAAGAAGCATAGTATAATCTGGAACCTACCCAGACGGGGCTCCTCAACAGTACAGAAAGCATCGAGGCAGTAAAACGTGTTAAAAAACGGTGGGCAGACACTTCTGTATTGTGTACAAGCGAGATTGTTTTCTGACCGCCAACGGAAGAAGGCTTTGAAAGAGCGCAACGTGTTGATCGTGTACCTGATGTTATACCCTTGGAGTGACCAACGAAAATAATCCAGAAGCAAACAATAGAAAAAGACGAAAGTGCATTCAATGACTCTGCGCAAGACAAAGAAAGCCAGCAGCAGAGAGCCTACCTTGAAGAACTCACGAGTGGAACGTTTGAAATTAACGTGCGGAAGACGCCTCGACAATGATTCTATCAGACGCGCCGACTTCTGTAGAGCTTGCGAGAGAGGCCGAAGTGGCAAACGAAAATCTTGTCACCAGTGTTATTGCACAAACGAGAGAACGAGGTCGGTCAATGCCGCTAGAACTTATGCAGGGTACAAGGAAGATACAGAAACGCAATGAATCATGGAACAGCCTGGTAAAGTGGCAGAAAGGGTTTCACAGGCACAGGAAGAAAAAAAGGCCAGTGCGCAGGAAAAGAACACGTTGGAAACCAAGAGTTGTGTCAGTGTTGTGCTGTGCTAGAGTGTGTGTGTTTGTGTGTGAGTTGTGTCAGCGCTGACGTCAAGGATGTGCGTATGAAACTTCGCGCTGAGCTATGATCTTCCAGCAACGGAGGGTGGCATAGTACATACTTGAATCCTACACGAACCAAAGGATTGACGTTGTGTTGTGTACTGTGGTCAGTCAGCCGAAGAATCAGTGCAGTCTGTTGCAAAGCGCATAGCAGAAGTATGCTCAAAAGAACGTGGACAGTGTGTGGGCCTGGTGTGTGATTCGAGTCTGTGCTGTCACGCCCTACTGATCCATGTTGTTCTGCACTGTTGGTGTCCAGTTTCGAATGTTAGAAGCCAGTCTTCGGGGAGTATTTACACTGTCATCATTGACAAGCTTCAAAAAGCGAGGTGTCAGCTCCCACTTCATAATGGTGGCCAACAGAGAACATTGATGTGACACTGCCCTAGCTTCTAGCTATTGCTTACCCCAGGGCGCGGAGAGTGTTGCAGATTCGCATACGAAGCTGCAATAAGAAGGACGAGGAGGAAGAAAACGTTTTAGGGGGAGCGCGAAATAGAGACTGAGCGCCATGTTGCTAGATCGACAAACGTAAGGAGAGCCAGGGATTGAATGCAGTATAGAGGCGTCCTGGTGTCCATCCTTTTTCTTCTATAAATGGTGCCCAGAGGTTGAGGGAGTACAGTATTACCCTGCTGCTTGTACACTTCGCACGGCATGACATCTGGAATGACATCAAGCTTCCCTTTGGTTGCTGCTGCTGATGATGATAGTGATGATGATGTCCTTAGTCAAAAACGCATGGTGGGGGACTGGCCAGGGCGCACTGCAGATACGAAATATATGCGACAAAGAGTGAAGTATTTAGATAATTATGAGTGTCAATCTAGAATTTCAACTAAAAAATAAAAAGGAAAAGAAAAAGCAATGAAGTCTCACCCAGTATAAGAATCTGCCTGGTCAAGTTATATGATCATGAACAGAAGTGCACACTGGTTTCGAAGCATATCCCTTGACACTTGCTCCGAAGGAAAGCAGAACTGGAACGGTTAGAGGAAGCCCTAATCTAGCAAGGGAAGTCTCAAAGTAAATTTAACGGAGAGGTGCGAACCGCCGACGGAAGTGGGAAAAATGGTTTATGAATTCAACTTCTCCATAAGACTCACATAGGTTAATTGGTCGGGGATAGACCCGAACGACATACATACAGAGTTAGTTTCGGTATTCTGCACTGCAAAATAGTCAAGGACGCTTCATTGTCTCGAACTGCATATGCGCACACGTCAAGGCCATTTCAGGCATTGGTAGTCCGCTGCAGCAAGGAGAGGCTCATGACTCAGGTAATCGAGAAGTTGGAAACGTTGAAAGCGTGCTATAGTTAAGTAGACGGTATTTGGGACGTACGGGAAAATAGGTCCACCAAGGGTGGACTTTGCTAAAAAATCTGCCTTTTCATTAGATGTGATGCCACGGTGGCCAGGGACCCAGTGAACGCAATTATGCAATGTAAGGAGGAATAAAAAAAAAAGAGCTGCAAAGAAGAGTATCCCTCAAATTTTTGAGCGCTGCCAACACGGATACACTGTCAGAAAAGCAAAATAACCTTACATATATTACAAGGAATCTTTATTAAACCCAACTCAATGAGCAGAAACTCAGCAACGTAAACAGGCATACCTATAGTCAGAGGCCCGAAATGAATAACTCCTGTCATGTAGCTTTTTGAGCTCGTAACTAGAAAGTTTAATGGGGGGGTTAACCCAGAAAGCAAAGGAGAGCATGTCCACAGCACCCAGAGATGGTCGGCACCACAACTTCAGCCTCTTCTAATCGAAGGACACGGGGCCGCTTCTTCTTCTTCAAGTCAGCGCATGCTGTTGGACACGCTACATTACCCCCTCTCTAAAAAAAAAACAAAAACGTCAAACTTATGAACTCGAAATTAGAAAAGAAACATAAAGCAAGAAACCTGCGGTAGACATGCTAATTTTATCGCGAAAAGTACGGCTTCATGCGCACGACGTGAACAACCTCGGGTTTCTGCTGGCGACGAGTAGTCGAAAAACCATCCGGAAGCACTTCGTACGTGACGCCACTCAGCTGACGGAGCACTTTGTATGGGCCAAAGTACTGTTCCAGAAGTTTCTCAGGTAGTCCACGACATCGAATCGGAGTTCAGAGCCACACTCTGTCGCCTGGTTCGAAAGTCACTACACGGTGGCGCTGATAGTAACGCTGGGCGTCTCGGCCTTGCTGGTTCCGGATGCGTGCTCCCGCCAGCTGTCCCGCTTCTGCGCGTTGAGTAAACTCCTCGGCGCCAACTTCGAGGTCACGGCCGTCATGGGGCAACATGGTTTCCAGCATTGTCGAAACTTCGCGGCCATACAATAGGGAGAACGGCGTCATTTGTGTTGTTTCCTGCTGCGCCGTGTTGTACGCAAACGTGACGTACGGCAGGACGTCATCCCAAGACCGATGTTCAACATCCACGCACATGGACATCATGACGGCGAGAGGTTTGTTTAGACGTTCTGTCAAGCCGTTAGTTTGTGGATGGTAGGCGGTTGACCTGCGATGGGTAGTGCTGCTCAGCCGCATGACGGATTCCAGTAGCTTGGCAGTGAAATCAGTGCCTCGGTCCGTTATTATAACTGTCGGAGCGCCGTGCCTCAGTACGATGCGTTCGATGAAAAATTTCGCTGCCTCGATTGCCGTGCCACGCTGGAGGGTCTTTGTTTCAGCGTAACGCGTGATGTAATTTGTAGCGACGATTATCCATCTGTTGCCCGAATCAGAATTTGTAAAAGGACCCAACAGATCCATGCCAACTTGTTCAAATGCGTTTCTTGGCACTTGAACAGGATGCAGTAAACCGGCTGGTTTCACAGGTGGGGTTTTCCGTCGCTGGCAATCATCACATGTTCGCAAGTAATGTCGTACCGTGGCCGCAAGGTTTGGCCAGCAATAACTTCTTAATTCGGGCCAGAGTTCGAGCATATCCCAGGTGACCCGCAGTGGGCTCATCATGGCATGCCTGCAAGATTTCTTCGCGAAGAGACTCTGCACGACGAGGAGATAATTTCCTCTCGTCGGGGCGAAGTTGCTCTTGTATAAAATAATGTTTCGCATGCAAAACGATGACTGCGCTCTGGCGAAGAGATGGGGAACGTCTGTAGTACGCGCTTCCAGAAAATGGATAAGTGGTGCGAGAGCCGGGTTGTCACGTTGCTGCTGCGAAACAGTGAGCGCGTCGACGGCTGCGATAAGGGGAAATCTTGGTTCTTCGCCTTCACGCGCAGCCGCGACAGGTGAACGATTGATTGAAAACACGTTTATTCCACTTTTTCTGCGCCAAAGGCGCTACGGTGGAAGGGTGGGGGGGGGGGGGGTATTGTAGAGGAGAAGGGGTAAGGCATCCCCCATTTTATTCCAATTTCCTGGATGCAGCTAAGTGTAGGTTGCGTGCCTCTCGTGAGCACTGCGGAGCCGGTCGCCGATCAGCGGCCTCCGAGTCCTGGACGAATGTGAGGAGTGCTCGCCAGAGCTCGATGGCACGATCTCAAGACGAGGTATCGGGGAAGGCCCAGGTCCAGACAGAAGAAGGCCATAGTCCCCGCTAAACGGTGGCCAGGGCTCGAAGACGAGATGGTGTGTAGAGAGGACATTCCCAGAACAGGTGGTTCAGATCCGCACTGCAGTTGCACCTGGAGCAGGAACCAGATATAGGTAGCGTGGTGCCACCCCGATGAAAGCGATTGAACAAGAAAGGAGTAAAAATGGTGCCTGCTTGGATCCGGCGCAGCAGGACCGATTCTCGTCGCGTGAATACCATCGGGGGAAGTGCAGGTATAGAGAGGGGGTTGCCCGCTGCCGTGAGGTAGGCGGTGCGATGAAGTTTCATCACTAGCTTCTCCGCGATTGGGTCTGTAATCTCAGGAGTGGTAGCGTCGGAAGGGGGAAGAGTATCGGAAGCTCTGGCTAGCATTTTATAGAGATGAGCGCGTGCTAGTCTAAAGAGCCTTCTCGTTTCCGGAGATACCGCAGTGCGCAGGGACCCAATGGATGCTAACATGTTGACCACGTTTGCGAAACAGACGTGCGTTATGCCTGCTCTTCTGCGTTACTGAGTCCGCATAAAGAATGTTGGCGCATGCCCGGTAGGCAGCTTGACAGTCCGTGTACACGCGATGGTGAATGGGGTCAGTCTCAGAAGAAACTGCGAGAGCCGATTGCAAGTAGTCTAATATGGCCATTTTCTACTGAGTCCGTATAAATAATGTTGGCGCATGCCCGGTAGGCAGCTTGAAAGTCCGTGTACACACGATGGTGAATGGGGTCAGTCTCAGAAGAAACTGCGAGAGCCGATTCCAAGTAGTCTAATATGGCCATTTTCTCGGCTTGGGTACTGAATGGCCTTTTTGCCGATGTATGGTGGCATCGGCCCTGACTCTCGGTTGTCTGGTCGTACCACTCAGTGGCGTAGCAAGTGTGGTTGCTGCCGTCCGCAGGCAGTGCAGCGTCCGTGTGCACAACACGTTCAGTTGAGGGTGGTCGGGACAAGCAGGCGGCGTCGTTGTGATGACATCCACACTTATACACGATGGTGATGTCGAATTCCTGTAGCCGTAAACTCCATCTTGCAAGGCGTCCAGAGGGATCTCGCAAGTTCGTTAACCAGTACAGAGAGTTGTGGTCACTCACGACCCGAAAGTGCCGGCCATAAAGATAAGGTAGAACTTTCATCACTGCCCATACACCAGCCAGACATTCTTTTTCGGTGGTGGAATAGTTCGATTCAGCACGGGACAAAGTCCGACTGGCATATGCGATAACTCGCTCGGCACCGTCTTGCCACTGGACGAGTACAGCGCCTAGACCCACGTTGCTGGCATCTGTGTGGACCAGAGTCTCGGCACTCGCATCGAAATGAGCAAGCGCAGGTGTTGTCTGCAAGCGCTGGCGTAACTCGTCGAATGCCTTTTGTTGTTCGTCTTTCCAGGTGAAGGCGACATCATACCGGGTGAGACGTGTCAACAGGGCGCCAATGCGCGGAAAGTTTTCAATAAGTCTGCGGTAATAGGCACAGAGGCCCAAGAAACGGCGAACTGTCTTCTTGTCACACGGAGTAGGGAATTTGGTGACGGCTGATGTTTTAGCGGGATCGGGCCGAACACCTCGATGGCTGACGACGTGGCCCAAGAATAGGAGCTCGTCGTAACTAAAGCGACACTTTTGGGGTTTCAACGTGAGGCCGGCAGATCTGATAGCCCGTAGCACAGCGGAGAGACGTTGGAGGTGTTCCTCGAAAGTTGGCGAAAACACAACAACGTCGTCCAGGTAGACTAGACACACCTGCCATTTGGGATCAGATAGAACTACGCCCATAATTCTCTAAAATGTAGCTGAAGCGGAGCAAAATCCGAAAGGTAGGATCTTGAATTCATAAAGTCCATCGAGCGTGAAAAACGCTGTCTTCTCACGATCACGTTCATCGCCTTCGATCTGCTATACCCGCTCTTAAGATCAAGTGATGAAAAGTAGAGCGCGTGGTGCAGCCGGTCTAATGCGTCATCAATGCGTGGCAGCGGATAGACGTATTTTTTGTGATCTGATTGAGCTTAACGTAGTCCGCGCAAAATCTTAAACTTCCGTCTTTCTTCTTAACGAGAACAACAGGTGAAGCCCAGGGACCCCTCGATGGCTGTATGACACCGCCATTTAACATCTCGTCCACCGGTTGGGCAATGACTTCGCGTTCCCGCGGTGACACTCGGTAGGGGTTCTGTCGGACTGGTTGGGTAAGGTTGTCGGTTATTGTGTGGTGCTTGGTAAGGGGCGTCTCTAACCGATGAGGCGGACGAGAAGCAGACTTGAAACTGAAGGAATATAGCCCGACGAATCTGTCCTCTGCCGGCGATAGAGCGGGATTCACATCAAGGCTGGAAGATGTGTTGGTCTCAAGAACAAAGCAGTCATGGGCTGCTTTTGCGACATCTTCAAAGTTGGCTACCATGGTGCTTTTAGCGATGCGTTGGCGTGCGTTCCCGAAGTTCGTAATCAGTACGTGCGCTAGACCGCTGGTCAGATGAACTATACCGCGTGCAACACAGATGCCATGATGTAATATAATTATGGATGTAATACTAGCTCAGTGTTCTGTTCGGCAAAGCCGGCAGCACAGGACTGGCCGTCGCACCTGACTGTAACGAAAGCAGACGAACGTGGCGGCATAGATACATCCGCGTCAACGATGCGTAAAAGGTGCGTTGCGCCGTTCGGAGTCAGCGGTCGTCGTTTCAGGCGTCCAAAACGTTACAGTACGGCAAGAAACATTAATAATAGCCCCATGCTCACGTAAAAAGTCCATGCCAAGTATGAGGCCCTTGCAGCAGTGCGGCAGGATAACAAAAATGGCTACAAAGTCTAAATCGGCGATGGTTACTCGGGCAGTGCACCGTCCGATCAGTGTCATAAGATGACCGCCAGCAGTACGAATTTACGGCCCCAGCCATTCAGGCTTCACTTTGGAGAGCCGATCCGCGAAATTCTTGCTTATTATTGAGAAGTCTACTCCTGTGTCTAACAAAGCGGTCACTGGGAAGGTCGGCGCTAACAACGTGATCGGCATGAGGTGGATTCGGAGTTTCGGGTTCATGCGGCGGCGGCGCCATCGTAGTCACCGCAAGAGACAGACACACGAGCGCTTAGTCACAGCGCGCAGTCACAGCATCGGGCTGAGTTGTCACGGGGGGGTGTCTTCGGGAGATCGATTCCGTTCATCAGCAACCTGTCCCCCTGAGGTCGCTGCCATCAGTTTTCTCGGCGTGGGCTTGGCGATCGGCGCCTTGGCGCATCAGCAAAATCACGGCGGTTAGCACACGGGAGAAGACGATTGTTTACGGTCGCTCGAAGAGGTTGCTAGGTATTCTTTGATTTCTGGAGGGCGTTCGCCGACCCGGGGACGCGCGGAATCAAAAGAAAAACCCCGAAGACCGAGTTCACGGTATGGACAACGACGGTACAAGCGGCCGGGTTCTCCGCAGTGGTAGCACAGCGGCCGTTGGCGAGGAGTTCGCCAGACGTCTGCCTGGAAACCGGTGGCTGCATGACGGGGCTCTGCTGGGATGGCGGCTGGAAAGAAAGGTTGGTAGGACGGTGCCTGCACAGGGGGCGGCGGCTGTGATTCGAAAAGAAGTTGTTGCGCAGGAGGCACTGCAGGCCGACGAAGAGCCGCTGCGTAGTTCATAGAACGTGGCTCCGACAGCGACTCAGGTGGTGAAAATGTTTGACGTAGTTCTTCACGCACGGCTTCGGTGACAGCAGCGGCAGTAGGATTAGCGATCTAAGATTAAACTTAAGGAGCTCCTCGCGAACTACTGTAGCGAGATGTGCTTCTCTTAAGCACGAATGCCAACCAGACACACCGCCGCTGAACAGGCCAAATACCCTCAGCCCTTCGGGGTCTATACGACCAGGGGCGCTAGGCCGGTCTCAGAACTATCGCAGGGCTATTTACGTCCCGCACCCATACTTGCTCACCAGTCTGAAGTGGGCGCTGTACGTGGGCTTGTGAGGGTGACGCTGGGTAGCACCACTGCTTCCCCGTATATATATTTGGGTGGAATAAAGCCTGAGGGTCTTTCGCCTGTTGAGCGGCGGTGTGTCTGGTTGGCGTTCGTGCTTAGAGAAGCACATCTCGCTACATGGTGTCACAAGTGGGATCACGAAGCCACTGATTCGGCACTCTTCGGCTCTTCACCATGAGCGACGCCGCCACCGCCGCCTCACTCGGGGCAGTGCTTCGCCCACCGCCGCCATTCGACTTTGACAGCCAGGGACCTGGCCGACATGGCTGCTGCAGTTCGAGGACTTTTGTTGTGCGACGGGACTGTCTACCGCTGCACGGGAAGTTCAGGCGCGTTCCATGCTATACTGCATGGGGCCGCAAGCAAGAACGGTTCTTGCACCAACGACGCTGGCAGAGGCCGACGCCAATGACGTAGCAGCTGTCATTCTCAAACAATCTCAAACCGTGAAAGAATTCTTGTAGGAATCATTTCGCCGTCTGAGAACGCGCAATCAGCCAGGAACAAACACTCGAAACAACCTTTCATTCTCGATAATCTATGCAAATGCTCGCAGCTTTCTTCCTAAGCGCGAAGTACTGTGAAGTATTATATCTTCTTCTGGCAGCAACATACTAATCGTAACTGAAACGTGGCTCACACATGACGTTGCAGATGGCGAAGTTCTAGACGACATGCCGGACTTTAAACTATATCGAAACGATCGCAAAGGTGTACGAGGAGGAGGCGTTCTTATCTGCATTAACAAACAAATATCATGTTCAACTGTAGCAATACATTCTAACCTGTAACTAGTATGGCTCAAGTGCAGCGCTCCAAACGAAACCGTCCTTCTTGCCGTCTGCAATAGGGCCCCAAGCAGTAAACCGAGGTTCGCCGAAAAACTAAACGACGCGCTTGTACAAGTTACTACCAAGCATCCTAAAGCGAAAATTCTCCTTTTTGGTGACTAACTTTCCGTGCATCGACTGGCAAAATTTAGGGCCACTGACGGCTGGAAACTCAGAAGCAAGAAACTTTGTTGAAGTATGCCTCAATTTTAATATCAGTCAAATGGTCCTTGAACCCACTCGTGTTACTGAAGGGACATCTAACATCCTAGACCTAACCCTAACAAACCACCCTGAGAATCTAACATCACTTACCTACCTGCGCGAAATTAGTGATCATAGAGTTATTCATGCCACCTTCAACTTCTCCCCTACACCCTGCCAAACCTTCAGCAAAACTATTCGTGTTTATGATAAAGGAAACTATGATGCTTTTAATAATGAATTACATGCTTTCCTGCCGTCTTTCAAATCTACTTTTCATAGTCGATCTATTGAAGACAACTGGTTAACCTTCAAAAATAAGATAAACGAACTAACTTGCAAGTTCATTCCTTCTACCAGTTTTCGGGCCAATCGCCAAAAACCTTGGTTTACTAAAACTCTCAAAAGATTGGAAAGAAAGAAAAAACGTCTTTATATGTCAGCAAAAATGCAGTCTAATACAGAAGCATGGCAGCGATATCATGCAGCCGAGGACACGTACTACACAGCACTCCGTAACGCCAAAAAAAAACTTTTTTTCGAAACTGACCTACCAAAATTCCTGGTCAACAACCCTAGAAAGTTTTGGGAAATACTAAACCCACAAGCGACATGTACCATTACCCTTACTAACCCAGCAGATGAAGAGATTAGTGACGCCAACTGTGCCGACGAGTTCAGTTGCTCTTTAGCTGCTGTTTTTACGACAGAAACTGACTAATCAATACCCAGCCTACTTCCATCAGTGCTTCCAGCAATGTCACCTGTTACCATCAGTGCGCATGGCATCTCAATCCTCATTAACAAAATTAAGCTCTCATCATCTGCTGGCTTTGATGATATCAATTCCAAAGTCTTAAAAAATACTAAAGACATATCTTCCGTATATCTGTCTCTTTTATTCTCACAGTCTCTTTCAACAGGAACGCTACCGAACGACTGGAAGATGGGGAAGGTCATCCCGGTCCACAAATCAGGTACAAGAGAATCGCCATTAAACTACCGTCCCATCTCTCTAACTAGCGTGCCATGCAAACTCATGGAACATGTCATCTACTCCCATCTCATGAACTTTCTAGATTAACACAACTTCTTTCATCCTGCACAACATGGTTAAGAGATGCACGAAGTGCGCTCTAGGACTCCCCATAACTACTTCTAACGATATTCTAGAGAAATTGGGGTTGCATACTGAGTGGAATGAGCTAGCTGCGGCGGTCAGGCTGTCCCAGAGAGCGACTCGCAGGAACGGCGGCGGGTAGACAAATCCTCGACTGGGTAAACCTACTAGCGCCAGGGGAAGGCGAAAGTGTCAGAGAAAGCATAGATCGAGAAATCAGAAAGAATCTATACGTCTCGCCCATACCGAAGAACATGCACCCCGTACACGATGAGGGGAGGAGGAAAAGCAGAGCTAAGCACCTCGCTAAAAAATTGGACAAACTCCCGCCGGGATCGGCCGCCTACACCAATGCAGCGATCGGGAAAGAAGTCGACGTAACCTCGGTCGCTCTATTAGACACCGGGATCGCCATAGGAATCGAAAGAAACAGAGATCTGCCACCGGTAGAGGCGGAGGAGATTGCAATAGCCATTGCCATTGCACGACCAGGCGTGAAACACGTCATCAGCGATAGCAAAGCGGCGGTTAAGAATTTTAGCAAGGGTAGAGTCAGCAATCGTGCTGCAAAAATTCTGAACGAGTCGTCTCTCACCGAAAGCGTGACCATAATCTGGACCCCAGAACACGCCGGTCTCGCCGGCAACGAGGCTGCCCACATGCTCGCCCGCTCCTCGTTACCTCGGGGTGATGTGCACGCCTCCACAACAACATCTAAAAGCAAAGAATGTATTGGTACGTTTAGGGATGTAACCGACAACCTGAAGAAAGACCAGATGATATATACGCCACCGGATAGATCCCTCAGTAAAAAGGAATCATACGACTGGAGAAGACTCCAAGCTCGAAATTTCTATTCGCCCCTGTGGGTGAGTTGGACGGGTGCCAGAGGGCGGAAGGGGGACGGTGCAGAAACCGAAATTTGTAAATTTTGTGGCCATGTGGCAACATTAGATCACATAATATGGAGATGCGTTCGTGCCCCAGGGCGCAACGCAATTAAAACTAGCGATGAATGGGAGACCACGCTAAAAAGCTCCGACGAAAAAACTCAGCGATTCGCCGTCCGCCTGGCGGCCGAGGCTGAAGACATCTTCTCCTAGACGGGGCCGGATGCCCTTCGGCTGCGGTGCGACAGACTGCCTCCCCGGACGCCTGCGTGCGGACCCGGAGGTGGCTGCCGCGCCTTATTCGGCGGTAATAAATGTTCTTCCTCCTCTTCTTGAATGCATTGGCAAAGCAGGCCTGATTTTGAATTCGAAGAAGTGCCATTTTGGAAAGCGACCAACGTTAGTTCTTGGGTTTCTCGTCAACGAGGATGGTATCAGGCCGGATCCGCAGAAGAATGCTGCAGCACGCGACTTCAAAAATCCACGCACCCTGAAAAGTCTTCGGAGATTTCTTGGCCTCTTTTCTTATTTTCGTCGCTTCATTGGTGGTTTTGCGCAACTTGCCCACCTCCTTACTTCTCTACTGCACAATGATTCTCAAATTGTGTGGACACCAGAGTGCGAATCCTCTTTCAATCTGCTCAAGTCTTCTCTAACTTCAGCACCACTGCTGCACCACTTCGACCCTTCTGCTGTGACGGAGGTTCACACTGACGCCAGTGGCGTCTGTCTTGGGGCGGTGCTTGTGCAGCTGCATTCTGGGGCTGAACATGTTGTTGCATATGCCAGCCGCACGTTCACAAAATGTGAACGGAACTACACAGTTACCGAATTGGGGTTCCTCGCAGTTGTGTTTGCTGTGCACAAGTTCCGACCATACCTATATGGACGCTACTTCACCATAGTACCTGACCACCATTCGCTATGCTGGCTCATCGGACTTCGCGATCCATCTGGTCGTCTGGCGCGCTGGGCATTACGCCTACAAGAATGCAACTTTTGTGTCGCGTACAAGAGTGAACGACATCACAGTGATGCAGACTGCTTGTCACGGCACCCATTGCCGACTTCCGTTAACGTTGAAGACGGCTTCGACGGGCGTTTAGCCTCAATCGCGTCGACGTTTCCTAGTATGGCGACCTTTAGGTGAGAACAACGCAACGACCGTTCACTACAGCTTCTTATACAAGAGGCAGAAGAGCAGAGTCAACGCAGTTTACTATCGAAGATGGTGTTTTGTTCAAGAAGAACTACTCAGCTGCCCTCCTTTTGGTCGTCCCAAAAAGTCTCCGTGCACAAGTTTTGCATGCCATGCACGATGATATTACCTGTGGACATCTAGGCTTCTGTCCTATTCTGCACCGAATTCGCCAGCGTTTTTATTGGCCACAAATTTATAAGACCACCAAGCAATACGTTGTGACATGTGAAAAATGCCAACTATTTAGAGCACGCACCACCACGCTGGCCGGACCTTTGCAACCCGTCAAGCCACCTACCTCACATTTTGAAAAGATTGGAATTGACCTGCTTGGTCCTTTTCCAAAGACTGTAGAGGGCTGTCGCTGGGTTATCGTCTGCGTTGACTATCTTACCAGATACGCGGAGACCGCTTCTCTCGCTACCGCAAAGACTGCTGATGTTTAGTCGTTTCTTTTGCATTTCGTTAGTCTTCGCCTTATTCTTCGCCATGGCGCACCTCGTGTTATTATAAGTGATCGTGGCCGGAAATTCACTGCTGATGTCGTGGAAGAAATGCAACGACTTTGTGGTTTACATTACCGGCACTCGACACCGTATCATCCGCAGATCAACGGTCTCACCGACCGCACCAACCGCACCTTGACAACCATGCTGTCCATGTACGTCTCGTCCGACCATCGCAACTGGGATACAGTGCTACCGTATGTGACGTACGCTTATAACACTGCAAATCATGAAGTTACCGGCTATTCTCCTTTCTATTTACTCTATGCAAGAACTCCCCACGTTTTCTTAGACACCATCGTCCCATTTTCCCCCAACAATGATACGTCTGTTTCCCAGATACTATGTCGTGCCGAAGAAGCCTGTCGTATAGCCCGTTTACGCACACTGGCTTCTCAAAGTCGCTCGAAAGAACACTACGATCTGCATCATCGTGCAGTTGCTTACTCCCCTGGAGACTACGTCTGGCTTTGGACGCCTATTCGCAAGCGAGGATTATATGAGAAGTTTCTCTGCAAGTACGATGGCCCCTTCGTCGTGTTGGACCAACTGAATGACGTGAATTACGTCATCGCCAAAGTCACGAAGTGTAACCGCCGATCCCGCAAGACACAAGTTGTTCACGTGGCTCGCCTCAAGCGCTGCCATCTTCGATCTGCATAATTTTCTCGAGGACGAGAATCGTTTGCCCGAGGGGAATTGTTACTCCGCGTAGCGGCGCATTGAGCAGCAGCAGAAGAAGAATCGGAGAAAGCGAGGCGCGCGCAGACTGATCCGGGTTTTCTGAGCCGTGTGCGTCCGTCCTTCATACGAAGTTCACCTGTATTAAAACCATTTCATACATTACAATATCATCCCTCTTTGTTCAACTTCAAGACTGCCTGACTTGTCATCTTACTTCATCAACCTGCCGAACACGAACTTAACATCCCTGGCCAGAAAGTCCGAACCATAGATAAGGTAATGAGCAAATGTCTTCAGAACAATGAACTGTACCACGAGACGCACGTGGGTCAACGCAGGTGTGGGAAATTTGAGGAGACGATGGCGAAGGGCAGCATTCATAACGGATATATGCGCATCAGTGTCAACCGTCGAGAGCAACATTTAGTAAGTTCGGTAGGGGGTCAAAGAGGGTTTCTGGATCGAGGCGTCGATGCAACCTCACCACTGGGGGCTGCATCAACTATTGTGCCCTGAAGTGGAGCATTCCTGCGGGTAGCAACCGAAAGGGGAGACGGCTGCCGCAGGATGAGCACGGAGTCCTTGCGGCAATGGGCAGCGTGGAAAGCGCCGAGGTCGATGAAAAGAGATTCCGGAGGAGTAAAATGGGGATCGAAGCGAGACGCGCAGCGGCGAGTCAGCACGGCAACAAGAAGGGAAGAAGGTGCTGGGAGAAGAATTGAGCTTTGGCAATGTCGCAAAATATGGCCAACGCGATAACATTTGAAACAGATCGGTCGGCCATCTGGAGTGCACAATTGGTCCGGATTGCGGTAACGTTAATGGTAGTAATAGGACGGCCGGAAAACAGGATGATGAGTTTGATAAATTGGTTGACTGCTGACTGCGCACACTGGAAAGTAGGTCCAAGGTGGCAAGCTCTTGTCTCAGTACGGCCTGAATGAGCGACACTACAGGGAGCGTTGTGTCTGTAGTCATCGGAAGTGGTCTCAGAGGTGCCAGAGCTTCCAATTCCCCGCGGACGATTTGTTAGCGTGTTCGTGACGTTGCGTGAGTCCACAGACTCTCGAGATGACGGTAGTTGTTACTCGCAAGCTGCCGTGTTCGGCAGCCGCGAAAACTGCTGGGAAATGCGGCGGCTTTTCACCTGATCAAAACGGCGGCGCTCTTCAATAATGGCATCGGCAGTGGAGGAACCCTTGCAGACGAGCAAGCGGAAAGCGTCGTCGGCAGTTCATTTGTATACTTGCCCCACCTTGTCGGTCTCATTCATGGCGCTTTCGACCTTGTGGCAAACTGTCAGGATGTCTTGAATGTAGGTCACATAACTCTCCGTCGAAACTTGTGTGCGACATGTCAGTTTTTTTTTTCGGAGAGCTGTCGATCATCACGCCTTCCAAACCATGGTTGCATTACTCTTTGCAGATGTCCAAACTATTTAGCTGTACGTCATGGGTTTCATACCAAACCCTCGCTGTGCCATTGAGACAAAAGATTATGCTGGCCAACATAAGGGTAGGATCGCAGTACGGGCTTACTTTTTCGTTCAAGCTTAGCCAATCTTCGACGTCGGTGCCGCCAGTGTCGGAAAAGCTTCCAGGGTCGTGAGGCGGCACCATTACTATGAAAGGAGCGGTATTGTTGCTCCGTGACTCGCCGTGTTGAGTGCATGTTGGCGGTCCCAGCCTCGTGACCACTGCGAAGCTCCGTGGTGCGAAGATAGTATCTCGTGACTCCATTAAAGATGTTACGTGGTTCGGAGCTAGCTTCAGGACACAAGACAAGATATAAAGCGGAAAACGGCTGCTCATCGCAGCAGTACCGTCGCGAGGGGGGTGCAGCTGGGCATTGAGGGAGAGGGAGGGGCGGGGGGGCGAAATGAATTAGCATTGTGTAAAGACGCAAAAGGCGCGGATTGGTGCCGCTGAGACACTGACTGGCAAGTGCTTCTTTCTCGTAGAACGAATTATTCTGTTTCGAGGAGTACTTGAAAACACATGGCTTAGTTTATTCCAGAGATTCCAAACCATTTTAACGCTGCTCCGGACCTGTGATCGTGCGTGTACCATGGAAACACCACCATTGACCCGATACCCATCGGACACCTCTGCGCGGGAGCGTGTTAGATGACACCTGTCGACGGCCGCGCCATCGCCTCTTTTTGTATGTGGAGTTCATCCTCCTTTCTCTTTTTCTTCTTCGTGGTTGGTCTTGAAATAGAAGGAGGAGTGCACTGGCGGGTTGACTGCCAGCGAGGACCGCTGGCAGTCTCTCGGGCAGTCTTTTCCTTTTTGTCTCGTTCATTTATCTCCTATGCATTTCTCGCTCCTGTTGCTCAGTGGAAGGGCAAGCCTGTAGGATCACTATACGTTGACTAGAAAAAAAAAAAGAAAAAGGGCACCTTTATTGAGGTCAGGTGATTTAAAATGGGAATTGAGAGTGAATGCACACCAGGGTGCTGACGTAGTCCATTATGCGGTTCTCAACTTTTCTCTCTGAAAAAGTCAGTCAGTGCGTTAAAATGAGAAACGCAACTGAAAGTGTTTGAGCCTGGAGACGTCAACCGTCTCCCAGCTCCAAAAGGCCGTTTCGCGCTTAACATTTTCTGTTGGTATGGTGTCAACGCGCGTTGGTAACCTTGCAGTCTGAATGCGGAAGTCAACTTACACCTTTTGGAAGAAAGGACCGGAGAAAAGTTAAATGTAGAGAATGCAAAGTAAAAGGCTTTCAGCTGAATGCGGAAGTCAACTTACACCTTTTGGAAGAAAGGACCGGAGAAAAGTTAAATGTAGAGAATGCAAAGTAAAAGGCTTTCAGCTGAATGCGGAAGTCAACTTACACCTTTTGGAAGAAAGGACCGGAGAAAAGTTAAATGTAGAGAATGCAAAGTAAAAGGCTTTCAGCTGAATGCGGAAGTCAACTTACACCTTTTGGAAGAAAGGACCGGAGAAAAATTAAATGTAGAGAATGCAAAGTAAAAGGCTTTCAGCTGAATGCGGAAGTCAACTTACACCTTTTGGAAGAAAGGACCGGAGAAAAGTTAAATGTAGAGAATGCAAAGTAAAAGGCTTTCAGCTGAATGCGGAAGTCAACTTACACCTTTTGGAAGAAAGGACCGGAGAAAAGTTAAATGTAGAGAATGCAAAGTAAAAGGCTTTCAGCTGAATGCGGAAGTCAACTTACACCTTTTGGAAGAAAGGACCGGAGAAAAGTTAAATGTAGAGAATGCAAAGTAAAAGGCTTTCAGCTGAATGCGGAAGTCAACTTACACCTTTTGGAAGAAAGGACCGGAGAAAAGTTAAATGTAGAGAATGCAAAGTAAAAGGCTTTCAGCTGAATGCGGAAGTCAACTTACACCTTTTGGAAGAAAGGACCGGAGAAAAGTTAAATGTAGAGAATGCAAAGTAAAAGGCTTTCAGCTGAATGCGGAAGTCAACTTACACCTTTTGGAAGAAAGGACCGGAGAAAAGTTAAATGTAGAGAATGCAAAGTAAAAGGCTTTCAGCTGAATGCGGAAGTCAACTTACACCTTTTGGAAGAAAGGACCGGAGAAAAGTTAAATGTAGAGAATGCAAAGTAAAAGGCTTTCAGCTGAATGCGGAAGTCAACTTACACCTTTTGGAAGAAAGGACCGGAGAAAAGTTAAATGTAGAGAATGCAAAGTAAAAGGCTTTCAGCTCTGCGTGTGGTATGTGAAAGGCTCTTGCTTGGGACCTAACTACAACGCCTGACCTCATACTGGGCAATCACCTGTCTTAAGCCGCTTGCTCAGTGAATTTCCTCGCAACTTATTACACGTGCGAGTGTTTCTGCCTTTTTCGGAAATGCGTGCTTTTGATGTGATGTTTATCTGAATTATCAATCGTGGGGCATGATCGCTGCGTCTAAGTGTTAGAAATAATGAAAGAACAAGAACAAATGCCACTTCACTCGCACTGCGTGGTTGAGTGCAGAGTGAACTTGCCTTCAACGCAAACCTCATGGTTGGCGTTGGACAGGAGACAGAAAGGAAGCCGCCGTAAGGGAGCGGGAGGGGAGGGCCGCGCCGCACCTCCGCAAAGAGCGAGCGACACGCGCGAGCACTTCGTGCTCTTCGGTCGCTTTCTTCATAGCAATATCATTCAAGATGACTATAAACGTGCTGCAGCCTAATGCGACCAATTAATGCACTCAAACACAGCAGAACGACATATTTTTTCATAAGCGGCAACAATGTCAGTTCTATAAATACTCAACCTCTGGCCCAGAAATGCCGTTGGCTCAGTCACATAAAGGCAACAGCACCGCCTTTCTAGTTAACATACTTACGCGGTCGGTGCGTGTAGTAAACGGAGGCAATTGTGCTCTTGGTTATTTCAATCGAAAGTCGAGACTCGGCTCTGTTTCCCTAAAAAAAAAAAGAAGTTTTATTGCGCATCTACCCTGCCTTAGTTTGAATACGCATGATCAGTATGGGGCCCTCATCAATCTGACGTGCACGCTCGAATAAGTTCAAAACTGCGGTGCCGGATTTATTGAGCGCAACTTAAACAGCTGGTTCGGTCGAAAACTGTCGGCGTTGTCGGCATTAACATTACTGGAAGAAACTAGTAACGTTGGCCGGCATCGCGTGCTGAAAATATTTGTGTGGAAAAACACTAATTGGTCAACAGGTTTGTGACGTCAGTGTCACAACCCCATGACCTTGCGCGAGAATTCCAAACACCCTACATGCAAAATAAAGCTATGTAATGAATTTAAGAAGGGTCCAATGAAACCGATTTGGCGAGGAGGTTTCATGAATTGATGCATTTTAGAAATGAGGAGTAATTAATTGAATCGAAGTTTCCGCCACTTGGTTTGGAACCAAGGTCCTTTACATGCTAGAAGGGCAAGCAACGCACAGGCCACGGTTTATTTTTTTTTCATTACAAATATACAATATTTACGCAAGAGCTCTCAGCCGTTTTGACCGTGGTAACATGACTACAATTCTTTCAATGTCTTTAAAGTTTCAGTGTGCGGAAGCCAGTCAGGTGCTGGATCCACAAGTTTCATCTGCGTGAGTGCCGCCGCGGTGGCGCAGCGGTTAGGGCACTCGGCAACTGTGACCAAGGATGTGGGATCGAATCCCGGCCTCAGTGGCCACTTTTCGATGGAGGCAGAAAGTATTGCACCCGAGTGCTGTGCGATTTCAGTGAATGTAAAGAACCCCAGGTGGTCGAAATTTCCGGAGCCCAGAACTACGGCGTCTCTCACATAGCCTAACTAACTTTGGGAAATTCAACGTCATAAGCCAAACCAATCCAGATAGTAGACATAATTCTTTGCTCATAAAACACTTTACCAATTTTTGCAATCTCACTTCTCGAGATCGCAAAAGAAAAAGAAAAGAAAAAAGACATGCGTGACGCACCGCTATCCTACTTTTCCACATTCACGGCGGGTTGCTGGTACCAACCGTGTTAAAAGCAGCACTTAGTGAACGTGTTGTGGTTCGTATGACTTACTAACGTGTGTTTAGAGTGCACAGTGATGTTGCAGTAATTATAGATTTAAAATTGAAATAACACATAAAAAATTTCCAAGGGTTCAACGCTGCTGAACCAAATATTGAGCGAAATCATTAGCTGCGGGTGACCGAGCGTTCTTCTTCCTCAGCCCACATATAAAGCTCCACTTTAACCAAGCCGTATGAACGTTCCTTAGTGGCCTATAGGGGTAACGTGAATGCCAGGATCCTAGCAGGCTGATTCTGACATAATCGTCCCATGTGAAACGAGAGACCCAAGGTGGCAGCTCCTGCCAGCCCATCTCTCGCTTTTGTGTCACGTGGGATGTGATGTCACGCGCTGCGCCGCGGCTTTGACCGCGCTACGCCGATCGTTTCAGTTGGTAGCCCAGCTCTCACCCTAATGTCATGTGGGAGGTGACGTCACAACGTCACGTGGGTAAGACGTGGCTACCGGCCGCGCTACGCTGAAGGCTCGAAACCTAGAGTAGTATTGCTTTCGCAATAAAATAGCCGAGTGAAAAGGCAGCGTTAAAGTTGCTTTGCGTCTACTCCTAAAAGAAGCTTGAGTTAAAAGACCCTCAAGTTGAGACATTTGTCTCATCTCGCACCAGCTAGTCATTTCAGTCATCTTGCTAGCTCACAACATCAAGCTGCACAACTCTCCCCCGATCCTCTATGCCACAGCACAGTCTACAGCGCACCTTCGGTCATCCTTGGTGGAAATCGTCTAGCATTGGAACAATGAGCCTCCGACCTGTGTATTCAAGTTCGATTAACTTTATTTCAAAACTTGATTGGTCGATTGATTTTTCGGTGCATTGATGAATACTTTGTCATATTAGCAGGCCTTGTAAGCAGGATGGTGAATTCGACGGCCGGGAGGAGGAGGAATCAACATTTATTAAGCCCGAAATAATTCATTGGTACATGCTTGCACCAGACGGGGTGGTTCCCTAGTTGCGGGATCCATATGCTCCCAGCAGCTCCCGGCCCCTGTCCGTCAGTGCGAGCTGGATGGGTAGGGCGGGGCTGGATAACAAGGTCTCCCATCGCTCAATGGGTTGGAAATTGGGGGTATTGGTGGGAAGGGGAGGAGGTGGGGGGGTCTTGAGTTTTGTGAATTCTGCCAAAATGTGCGGCAGGGTGCCTTTTTCTTTTTTGCAAAAAGGACAGCATATCGAGTTCCGTAGGGTACATGCGGTTTATCAGTACGGGATGCGCAAGCGATCCTGCCTGCGCTCAACGTAGGATCGTCTGTTGTTACCTGGTGAGTTTGGGGTGCGGTTCTGGCAGTCTGCACCTTTCCTCTCGGTACATACGGGTTATCTCCCGAAAGCTGATAACCGCATGCGGTAGCTCTTCCGGCTCGTGCTCGCCCCGGATTGACATTTCTCGAGCATGGTAGTCTGCGATGGTGTTGCCTGCTACCTGCGAGTGAGCCGGGACCCACCTGAGCTCTATGGCTCTTCCCTCAGGCTTGAACTTGGATAGAATGACCCGGGCAGTAGAGTGGATTACCCCTCTGCGGAAGCTTCTGTAGGCTGTCTTTAAGTCGATGACCACGGTGTCCCCGCTCGGCTGTGCGAGTGCGAGGGCCACGGCCGCTTCTTCGGCAACTGCGGAGTCTGTTCTCTTTATGGACGCTCTGACGATCAGCCTGTCTTTTGACGTACCCATCACCGCTGCACGGTCACTGTGTTTTCGGAGCAAGGCGTCCGCGTAGAGGACCCCGGGGTTCTCTTTCAGCTTCCGGGCTATGGCTTTGGCCCGCGCGGTGGTGCGCCTCTCGTCGTCCTTGTCCGGCGTCATGTTTCGGGGAAGGAGTTTGGTCTGAATGGTCGTCTTCCAGTCTTCTGGAAGGGCTTCCTTGAGGGGTACTGGCTGAATCTGCCATCCTATCTTGCGTAGGACGGCTCGTCCGTGTTTCGTGTGACTGAGCCGGATTCTCTGATTAGAGAGGTGGGCTTCAATGAGCTCCTCCACCGTGTTGTGGGCGCTTATGTCTAGCAGTCTTTGCGTGGACGAGTATATGGGTATGCCCTGAGCTTGCTTCGTTGCCTTACGAATCATCGTGTTTAGGGTGTCCCTATCTGCCTTCGTCAGTTGGAGATAAGGGGCGGAGTAGGTAACCCTCGACACGACGAACGCGCGTATCAGGCGCATGACATCGTCCTCTTTGGTGCCTTGGTTTCTGTTAGATACCCAAGTGAGTATCTGTTCGATTGTAGTCTTGATCTTTGTGACGGCGGCGTGTGCCTTTCCGTCGGTCCGAAGTAGTAGGCCGAGGATCAGTCCTTGAGTCCGGTGGCCTCCACGGCCCGGCTCAATATACCGTCGCTGCCATCGATCTTTCTTCATTTGAGCATTCAGCTGATCGCTCATATAGTAATACTCAATTCCATCGGCATTTTAAGGAACCAAATAGATAAAATATAAATAAATGAGTAAACAACAATACAAAAAACAAACAAATAGATAGCTTAATACAAAGTCAGGCAAGCGCGTGAAAGGCTCTAACGCACACGTCCTACGTTAAAGGTTGCTGTAAAAATAAGTAGTAAACGCACCAGATAGCGCCGCTAACAGCAATGCATACGTGGGTGGAAACTTAAACAAAAATGGCCATGTGGCAAGATGAATGCATGCAGCTTGCCATGCGTGCATCTTGTTAGCTGGTTCGTGGGTGCATCTTGATACCTGGTCATTTTTGCCTAAATTTCCACCCACATATGCGTTACTGTTAGCGGGCTATGTGGTACGCTATCTCTCACTGAAAAAAAAAAAAGTTCTATCTCGCACTCCAAGCGCAATTGAAACACCTCTGCCTTTCAGCAGCAGTTCATTTGACCTCTTTATGATGAACTTACGCACTTTCTTAGCACATCGACGGCAAGTAAAGCTTATAGGTTGCGTGTACGAAAGCTATAACAATTACGTAGCATCGATAGACAACTTCACCGAACATCGATCTGTACCCTTGTATGAGCGTACGGACGCTTGAAGGCGTGCGTGCAAATGACTCGCGCATTTACCTTGCTTACTATGGCAGCATATGCAGAGGCCTTCCTCACAGGGGGTGGAACTTTTTTAGTTGTGCAGGCAAGCTCTTCTAGATGTTCTCGAAGGTTCCTGGCGAGGCGTGTAATCATGTCCTTTACTATGGAGGTATACTTTCGAAAGTGAAGTGGGGTGATCAGCTAACTCACGGCATCTGTAAGTTTTGCAGCGTATCCATCTATATACACAAGACATTCCGATATTCTGAAAACACGTATAAGAAAAGCTCGCCTTATTTCTTTGATTACAACAATCGTCGTAACGTAGCAATCGTAGCAGAGAGCAACCAAAATGTAACGTGCAAGAAATCTCCCGTAGTGGGCGGTGTCATCGCCGAACTTCACCAAGAAAGGCGAGGGCTTGTTGAATCTGTCTCCTCCCATCGAAGATCCCTGACCCTTGGCTGAAAACACAAGTCAGACTGAGCGCATCTTTACTTTCCGCTAAGGTCTCACAGTGCTAAGCCCAACGCCATTCCCAGGTAGCACAAAACGGTGAAATGATGTTTTGAAATGCATTTTTTAATGTTGTTTGTTTAAGACTTTTATAAAACGTTATAAATAACGTTAGAATAATATTGTAACTTGTGTGTGACGCTACACAGCACTTCGCCAACAATGAAGGGCAACAAATGATTTCTACAATACACAAAAACCGGGACATGCAGCTGAATAACATATCTGAATGGATGTCATGGGAACAGGCTTACAAAGCTATTATTGAAGGGTGTCCCACGCTTGGTTTAGAAGGGAATGGTATAATAAGCAATGGTTTAACTAACAAGCGTATTATTTTTGGAAGATATTATCCAGTAAACTTGCAGCGAAGTACTGCAAGTTGAAAGGCACATTTTTAAGAAACGTAGGAAATGTTACGAGACAAAATCCTTGATGCACACATTGTAATGTTGCTTTATAGTTGCGATTTCAATACTTTGTTCACATTTTGTGCATATAACAGTTACAATGGTGTCTGTAGTTTGCAAGCCAAGTTAACGTTTAGGGTACAAACATATGAAAAAGTAATAAAATTAGAAACTTAGACATTTAGAACACAACAATAGCACGATGTTCAACTTGAACTTACAACGAATATCTTCAATGGAATGTTCTCAGATTTGATGTTCAAATGTAGCGTGCACTTCAGTGCAAGTTGAATAGCCTTAAATGTTCTGAGTAGTTTCATCTCAAAGATTCACTATGTGTTGGATTAGCCGCACGTGGGACGATGCACCGATGGATCACAGCCTGCTTATATGGATATAAAAAATAGCCTCACCGGCTTCTCTGCTACAATATTAAGTTTGACCTTTACCTTTTCGTAAATAAAGCTAGACATCCTAAAGACGACTTATGTTAATCAAATTTACATGGCTATTCCTTTGAGACGAAGCTTTAATATGTTTTTAAGGCAACGCCAAAGGTTTCTGAAACACTACAAACAACTTCAGCATCGTCACATGCCTGGATTGGGAATGCGGGAATTAACGGAGATTTCAGCGTTACGCCCGTGAAAACAGCACACCAGGTGATGCATCATAAGTGTGCAGAAAACTAGTGACGATATGTCCATGCCAACTGGCAATTATCAACCTTAAAAGATTCCGTCTTTTTGGCTGAACTTGTTGCGGGCGCTGTGTCAATTCCCGTCACTTCTGACAGTCTTATTTCACGACACGAGATTTCTTGTCGCATTTGCTGTGAGACATAGCTACGATGCGCCTTTGGAAAATGCTGAGGACCGATCAATGTGTACGCGTTGACACCAATTTATCATTCCGCCACCACTATTGCAGTGAAATACTCCTGGTGACATCTACGTTTGCAGACACTGTACGGAACGCTTGCATATATGCACTGTCGTTTTAAGGAACTGTCGCTCTTGTAGACTAAAAGCTGTCGCTAACACTCCGCTAACCTCCCCGTCCACTTCGATAAATTTTAGGAACTGCTTCAGATTGAGCTATCTGGAACAAGACGACCGCTGCTCAAATCGACGAAGGCAGTTAAAGAAGCGACACGAACGATTAAGCGTTGTCTACCAACTAAGGGATGTAAACTTGAGAAAAATAAATGTGCTTTCCAGCCACCGCAAGATGAGATGAAAAAAAAAAAAGCAACCTTTTTTCATGATTTTGGGCAAACAAAACTTGTAGAAAGAGGCATCGCACTATCGTATGAAACAAGCCCCTGTTTAAGTCATGGCTAAAAATGGCTAAAAATTTGAAAAACTCGCTTTAAAAGAAGACGTGATAGCGAATGAACTCATTAACTCACTTCTAACGCTCATACCTCGGCATCCCGCTTTTGCTTCAATCATCTTTGCCTCATACCAAGCATTTCCCACATTCTCGGCATCCTCAAACAAAGCCCCCACAATAGTGCACGCACCTCGCACAATGCCAGACGGCATTTCCGCGTAGTACTAGTCACAGGTTCTATCACACGTGGTCAAATTCAGCGACAAAGGCACGATACTATTCGCCTACGCCACTCTGGTTTCATTCCGTAATCCCCAATCACTACTGACTTATCAGTCAATGACATTATTAACACCTCACCCAACCACGCAATCAATCAATCAATCAATCAATCAATCAATCAATCAATCAATCAATCAATCAATCAATCAATCAATCAATCAATCAATCAATCAATCAATCAATCAGTCAATCAATCAATCAATCAATCAAAAACACTACATACATCATATGCAATTCATCATATTTTGCTGGCACGTTTTGCGACATTCTTGAAGTAGATGCGCAGATTGCACTAGACCTCGGTGGAGTCTATGTTGACAGGGACGTATCAGGTCGGAATGTCGGCGTCTTCTGAATCGGCGCCACTCAATTGTTTTCCTCGGCGCGGTTTTCAGTTGACCTTGAAATCTCCCTATCAAAAACCGGGGAACGGCGACGGCTTTTCGGCGCAACACCAACACTTCGCGTAAAAAGTGCGATTCTGTCTTGCGTTCACGGCAGCTCGCACAGGTTAAAAAAATAGCCAGAGGCTTCACGAGGGGTCAAGGTTATTCCTTCAGTTCCCTCACTAGTTTAAAGAAAGAAAAGAGAAAGTACCATCCCCAACGCTTTCCTTGGCCTCGCCGACTGTTGGCTTCTTTCTTTCATGTATTATAACGAGCATCCTCATTTCCCCTTAATTGATCTGCTTGTAGCTTACGGGGGTCTCGGTTCTGGCAGTCTTGAAGCCATAGGTAGCGTAAGAGGGTTCTAGCACAGCTTTCGCCCTCGCTCTTTATCACGTTCTACGTGACGCTGGCGGTAACACAGGACGTTCCACGTCCGCCGCCTTGGCTGAGGGTGGCGCTGGTGAACACTCTCAAGGTTCGTATACAGACAACATAAATACCCAAGAAAGTAGCAGGGGGGACAGCGGCCGATGTAGCTCAGTTGGAAGAGCACCAGACGCGTTATTCGGAGGTCGTGGGTTCGGTTCCCACCATCGGCACGTTGTTTTTTCTTCTACTTTGTGTTTAATTATATTCCCCTAAACAGATTACATTCCTAATCTCTGCGATTATCCAAGTAAACATTAAAAATAAAAGACAGAAAAGAGAAAGTACCATCCCCAACGCTTTCCTTGGCCTCGCCGACTGTTGGCTTCTTTCCTTCTTGTAGAAGCGTTAGTGAGATAGGGCCCGCATTTGAGGAAATGGGTGTGGGTGGTGGGAAGTTTTCAATGTCTCGCCTTTCGTCACGTGCTTAGTAGAGCAAGGGCAGAACAGAAGGAAAAACATGAGGTACAATTTAGGCCTTTCGATTGACTTCAGGAATGGAAGGCGACTACGTAAGCTCTCCCACGGCTCCTTCCACCCGGAGGGAGATAGCCTAAGAATGAAACACGCGACACACATTCGTGTCTACTATGGTGTGTATCACTTAGGCACAGCGAATGGGGTTACGCCACGAATTCTCAGCCGAGCTTCATAAAAGATTTTTTTTTGTTACTTTTGAACTTTGTGATTAGCTTGGTGTTTTTCCGTGTTGTTTGCTCTTCACGCATGCTTGTTTATCAAGCTTATGTCAAGTGCTCTTGTGTTCCTCTCTTCCGCCTTGAAATCAATACAACGCTGGGTGGTAGATTGCGTTCAGCTAGGTTGCCTAAATCTGGCTTCTTCTATCTAAGGAGCGCATGTCTTGCATATCATATAGTATAAATGGGGCCGCGGGTTGCCTACGAGGCGACCTCCACAAAGTACTTGTTTTTCACAATTTCGCCAGCGCTTGAGCTAGTGCGTACAGAACGATATAAATTTTTATCTCATGGTATGCGCGTTAGCATTAATTTTTGACTTAGGCTTTTATAAGGAATGTAAACAAATACTGGAGAGATGCAGGTAATTCGATCCGTACCTAGATTGTTTTCGAGAAAACTAATAAGTCGGAGAAGCGCGCCATGCTGCAGTTCCTTATTTAATGAGCACAAAGCAGTCACAATAGCACATTATCACAACTGGTGTGCAAACCTCGAAGTCTGCACTAAAGGCTAAGAACCCCACCCATCAGACTCACTTTCAAATAAACTGTTTTATTTTATCCCCGTTATCACTCATGCCCAGCTGGGCATAGCGAGGCTACGAAGCGGACGACGTTACAGTAGTAGCAATAGTAAATTGCTTCTATTTAAACAAAGAAGTTTGGGGCCATAGGCCTCTGGGCCCCCGCACTAAGGGGTCCGTGTTCCCTTTTCCGTGGTTCCTGTGGGTTTCTGCTGTCCGTGACAGTCCGGCTAGAGGTAGTCTTCTGCCGGCCTCAGAGAGTAACAGGGTCTCCCAGTCATCTCGGAGAATGTTACTCGCGACGATATGAGCCTGCAATGGACCACACCTACTGTTTCTGATCCTATACGCTCCAGTCTGCCGGGCAGTGCTTGGAAACGGAGAGAACAAATAGCCAACAGCGGGGCGGAAACATGAAACTCCGCATGAATTACTGGTGGAAAAGCTTCGAGCGCCGACCAATCGCTAAAAAACAATGACGTGAGATGTGGTTATACATGGAGATTGCGTTCGTCGCGACTAAACGCGTGTGCTGTCGTCTGAATATGGAAAAGAGATTCCAGGTAAAGTCTTGCGTTTTTCTTTTCCGATTATCTCCGCGCCATCCCACTCGATATCATGGCCTTCGGAAACAGCACGTTCATTCAGTGCGTTGGCTGCCACGCGCCGCTTCCTGTGCGGCTGCCGTAATATATTTTTCCAGAAATCGCCCATTAGGTTAATTAATAAAATACAAACTTTGTTTTATCGAATTCATTCGCTTATGAGGGAAACAACAAAAAAAGGACAACAAGATCGAGGCTGAAATTTATTCCGTTATACGGCGAGTTCGCGCAGAAAATTAGCGTGCCGCGATGGCTACTAGTGTTCACGTATGGTACAATAAAATATAATAAAATATTTCACAGGACAATGAATATGTGATCACCTTTTCAGGCAGGAGAAATAAGAAATAAATTACGAAAACAAGCGTACTGCCGAACTTATTAAAGATGCAAACTGCATTCATATCCTATACAAAGTATTTAAGAAATGCAGTTTATTTTGCTTGAAGCTTGCGTTAACAGTGCGAAAAGTTTGAATAAAAAGGAACATCTGTCTTAGGTTTTGTGCAGCTAGACAAAACTGAAGAAAAGGCGTATAAAACAGAAAAACTGAGCGTGGTCCGCAGTCAGGAATCGAGCTCATATAGCCGACGCATCTAAAACTATTGATTTCCGATGACGATTCCGGAAGCCGCTTATCACTGCCCTGACAGCAACTCATTATGCTTTATTGTGTGGTTATCTTTCATATTATGGCCGCAGACCATTCAAATCTTTATTTGTTGATGCCACGTAGTGATGACTACGCAGTAAGCGACAGAGGAGGACACTCGAGTTGCGTTCAAATGAGCTCTTTATTGGACTGACATGCAAAAGAACCAAGCAATCGGCGGTGGCGATAGCACCAAGCGTGCTCAGCGATCGTCAATCTACAGATGCCCATCGATCTACGAATGCACGTCGCACCCGTCAATGCTTAATTAAAAAGCGGTGGAGAAACGTCTAGATAAAGCCGCAAACGGTGACTACCGTAACCTGGAACAATGTAGAAACATAGGCGAGTGGCTGGAATCCTTCGAGGTACATCCCGGTGCACTTTTTAAGAAAAAAAAAAAGACAATGATTGCGCGTCCCGTGACAACGAGCATTAATAAACGAAGAGCACAGAATTGATTCATGCGCTACAATCCCAGTGATAAGGCGGTATGCTGGCGGCTGATGAGAAAGAACAATGTTTGTAATGCCTCGGGTCAAAGTGTTAGTGGTGTAGCGTCTTAATTTTAGTGCTCATCCTGCCACACGTGATGTTCACATATAACAGCGCCATCCAGGAGACAACAAGGGCGAGCCCGTTTCAGCTTCTGTGTGACAAAGCTAGATGAGATGCTACCGCACGCCACGGAAGAGGACCTACGCGGCCGCCTATACCTTCACGGCGCAGAGGAAGCCCAAAGACTCGGCCGACGGCGCGTTAAGGACCAACAACGCAACGACGTCTAACGATACAACTTGCGACGACGCGACACTGAGTACAAGCCAGGAGACCAAGTGCGGGTTTGGACGCCGGCAAGCCGTCAGCGAAGAGCTATTTCGGCGGTACTTCGGACCATACAGAATCCTTCGACACTTCAGACAACGTGACTACGAAGCCATATCCCCGACGGCAAGAGGCCATCACAGCGGAGCCGGGGTTTACCCAGAAATTGGGAATGTTTTCGCCTGAAGCCTTATATAAGCGCCTTAAAGGCAGTAATTGTTTTAATTTGTAATATTTTGTTTACCTTTGTCTGTTTATTTTGTAAGCATCGAGGCTATGCCTTTTTAAGGGGGGAGTAACGAACCATTCAAGTCCTTAATTGTTCTTTTTCAACCGCCGCTAGCATGCTGCCTTATCCCTGCGGTTGTAGCGCACGAATCGATTCTGTACTCGCGAGACGCGGCTTCATTTTTTTTTTTTGATCGCGCAAGATGTGCCGAGATGTATCTGAAAGGAATTCTAGCCACTCGCTTGTGTTCCTATAATGTTCCACGGGCCCTATTTTCGACAATTCGCCATTTTGTTCAAATTGTGACGTACGCTTGACGTGTGCAGTAGGACGGTGCCATGTTACGTAAGCACACAATCGGGCTATGTATTTTGAAGCAAAAGTGAAGTGATAGAAAAAAGTGCTGTCGTCTGCTGCTATATATTTGCGCCAAGTATGAAAAACGACGCTGCGCTTGCATGAACCAAGCCGCTGCGCTGCATTCCGCGTTTCGGAAGCCTTGGGGTTGCAGTGAGGGCGAGTGAAATATGTTATCGCGTTGCGGTCTCAGTGGTCATGGCATACTTGCGGTCGGACATTCGACAGCAGCTACGCACGAAGAGGCTGCGCGAGTTTCAGCTGAAGAGCAAGAAGGGCAACGGAATATGCGCAGTGAGTTGGCGTAGAATGGGTGCGGAAAGTATCATTGCTCCTCATAAGCGCCGCGATGACCTATAAGCGGATTTTAAATGCAGGAACTAAAATGTTTAAGAACCTTGTAAACAGAAGGAATCGACAGATTTCCAAAGTAGCTCCAGCACTGACGGAGAGCCGCCATGCGCAGCCGGCATGGCCCATGTCCGAGGACAACGCGGGCGTGCGAAAGGTTCTTGCGAAACGAAAAGATATACGATAAAAAGAAAGAAACAGAAGAACGGAATAGCAGGATTGTTAATTAGGCTATACCCAGGCTACCGTACGCGTGCAGAGGGGGATAAACGTATAAGGAATGAAAGCGAAATATGACTGAGGAAATCGTGGTATGAAGCTAGGGCAGCGCCGCGCGCGCGTGTTTCTTACTGTCGAAATGGTAAAATGCAAATCAATAAAAGGAGATTATTTTCGGCTGTATTAAAAAAAAGAAATCAACACACAATGCCACTCAACTAGCGTACCGTCATAACATGCTCTGGAGTACTTATTTGTTCTAAAAGATAAGCAATCAGTGAGCCCGCATGCACATCAAAACAAAATTTTGCATGAAAGACATCATGTGTAGCAAACAAACTAAGCATCACTTTATTAAAATAGAAGCTGTAAGTATTTTTGCTTGCTTTTACCATCGGGGAAAGGCTGTTCAATTCATTAACATTGCAGTGAGTGCATAGTGCAAGGCAATAAAGGCAGTGTTTAGGGCCGACGTTTAAGACCGTCTTTGTGATCCCTCGCTGTCTGTTGCGCGAATCAAGTTCCTGCACAGCCATCCACCATATGATCCCTGAGGTTGTATTCACGAATCGACCAGACAGATAATTAGAAAGCATAGCGGTGCTCTCTGAAATTCATGATGGTTTGGTGGGCGCTGTTTATCACAGAGACAAAGAAAAGATAACACAGGACTGGCGCCTTTATATCTTTTCTTTTGTCTCTATGTTAAAGAGCGGCCACGAAACCATCATGAACAATACAACTCGTCCAACTTTCCCTTCTGTTGCTCTCTGAAATACCTCGTCTCGTGCAGATCAACTGCTTGAGTTATCGGGCCGCATTGCAGCGCTTGGCAACGACGGCGCGGATCGATGGTTTCTCTATGAGAGCAAATCATTTGCAACGGAAGGGTACGCACGACCCTCGGGGGGCTGTAAATCTGCGTCTTGATTATTAATCCTCTAAAAGATGACCCAGCTGAAAAGTTCCCTTATGACGTAATTTTGGTGCTATCTGAAATTACAACAAGATGTCCAGCTTACTCCACCATCCACCAAACTGTCTACCAAACTGCGGTGAGCTAACAGCAGCATATACTGCACGTCGAATTCGCCATGTTTTTTACGCGGCTGTCTCAAGTGACTCAAAATGTGGCGCTCAACTTTGGTCATTTACAGCAATGGCAGCACATCTTTTACGGATGAAACGTCGTTTTGACGTCATCATATCGACATTATCGCTTCTCTTCCCTAATCTAGAAGCGTTCCATCGCCAACTCATCACATTATATAACTGAGCCTTTATTTTGCCTTATTTGTCCTATCTATACATTTTTATTAAATTTGTTGCAGCTGTGAAATGTCTTGATGGGTTTTATTTACTTGTGTTTGCCTATGTACTCTCTCCATTTTTTTTTCCTTACCATTTTTTTTAAGCGCCATTCGGGGCACTGTGTGCCGCTTGCTTTTTATTGTGCTTAATCTGTGTGTGTACCATTGTGCTTTAATCTGTGTCGCGTATATCTTTTTCTTAATGATATAATAATTTCCGCGTCGTACTATTTTGTTTGTTCATATATTAATTACCTTTGTATTTCTTGCCTGTTTCCTTACATTTTATGTATATATTGCACTGTATAGATTTTATGTCCCCCTTACACAATGCCTAATGGGCCTGTAAGGTATGTTCAAATAAATAAATATAATGTTTATTCATGACGTATATCCGCCACACAACGTCAGCCAATCAGATTTTAGGAGGTGGCTCTTGACAGTGATGGGCAATTCATTTCACCCCATTCGTAAAACAAGCGCAAGTGTTTTCCTCTCTATCATCTATACCTCGGTTTTCCCTGCACAATTACTTATAAATACCAACCAGGCATCATGAACAGCGCTGTTAAAAATCCGTTTTCACGTTCACGTCATTTTTAGGTCACCTCCAAAAGCCATTTCGACAGACCGCAATTTCGCGCCGCAAATTTGAAACACGTGACTTTTTTGACAAGTAATCAGAGAAACAACATGGCGCCGAACGGCGGCCAAGTGTGTCGAAAATAGGCTAGTCACCCCCGTTACCCCAGCTTATGTTAGCCACCGTTCGCGGCTTTATCTACATGTTTCTCCGCCGCTTTTTAATTGAGCGTTGACGGGTGCGACGGGAATTCGTAGATCGACGACCACCTAGCACGCTTGCTGCTATCGCTGCCGCCGATTGCTTAGCTCTTTTACGGGCGCAAGCCAGCCCAACATGCAACTCCATTCTCCTCCATTGTCGCCTACGGCATTGTCACCACTAGGTGACATAATAAACAGTACCTGCCATCGATTTCTATGCACTGCGAAAATCTTGGATCTTAGTTTTGCTTGGAAATTATGCGGTCTCGCAGGCGCACAGCGACGAAGTCTGCAACCGAAAGGTAAGCCCCGACTGAAAAAAATCTGTATTTGCTTTTATTGATTGCGCGATTACTAATATGCAAAAATATGCTTAGTAGGAGAAAAATGAGAGCGTCTTATAAGAAAAACAAGTACGTGATTTCCATGTGATGGCTATGTCTCCAGCAGCACAGCGGTTGCCTGCAAAAGAGGATAGAGAATGACGCTAAAGTTACGCTAAAGTTAACCGGTTTAGGAAACACAACAAGTGTGCAACCTGACGCGCTAACCTTGTGTTCACTGGACGCCATGGAACTGCTGCCTCATTAAAACCGCGAAGGCTTGTGGGAAATAGAGTCACATCGCCGACCGATTACGGGACATGCTCTCAAAGCTATTGCTACGGCACAAAGTTCAGTTCAGTATTACTTCGGCACAAAAGTTCAGTTCTGCGTCGTCGTTGTCCACTTCTCCTCTTTGTCAAGTTTTTGTTACGCACTTATTTTACAGTTCAGTATTGGTACTGCCCGCTACTATTGTATTGCGTTGGGTCAGTGGACGTGGATGGCGGTGAACTCGCTCCATGATTGGCTGATTCTAAGCCTGCCTCCCACAGAGCTGCATTCCTTAGGCCATATAGCCCGGAGGTTAGATGATGTTGCCCATGAGTTTGGCCCTAAGGCACTTAAGTATTGTCTTCACTAATTTCACATTTTCAGCATCCCTGTGTCGTACACATCTGGATGCAATAAGTGCCATAACATCCGTCTACGAGGTTTCGACAAATACGAATGCCGGAGTTAGATATGCAATAAGGGTTGTATAGGCGGTTAGTAAAGTTCTGGTTATGATCAAATCGTCCGATTAGAAAGGCATTTTCCTAAGATTTGATGATAGCAGTGTGACCTAATCTGGTAAGTTGAGCCTTCGTTTAAAAAAAAAAAACTGTGCCTTCCACATTGCGTAAAGGGGTACGAAACGACCAGCAACCTCAACACAATCGTGTCTCGCGGTTTAATACCCTTACTGCTGACGTGCCAAATGTTGGCATTGGTTACTAAGGGACTTTGTGATACATTACTTACGTTGCGTGCGTCATATAAAGGAACCGTGGCTGCAAAAACACACAAAAACAAAAAAGACATCGTAAACTTAGGCCACCAAGACAGGTTCGCCGAATACTAATAATATAGTCCACAAATTTTTGCGGAGCTCGGCTACTTACGCTGATTATCTGTTGGGCTTACATCTGAAAAAAAAAGAAGAAAGAGCCAGGTCGGAATCATTAAAAGTCACACAGCAGTGACATTCAAAAAAATTTATCTCCTCAGTTCTCAGGTATACTAGGTGTTTCGAGGAAGCCCTCCACAGATTTATAATAATAGGTTTTTGGGATGTAAGCTCGGCTTCTGGATTACATTTAACTGTGCTGGCGCACATCAGAACAGGGTGGATGTTAATAATCAACTGCATAAATAACAGTGATAATTAGGCTTTAACTATTGTAGTTAAACGTATAATTGCATATAGAAATTTGCAGTTCACTGGACATTATTATTAGCAGCGTCAGGTTTTAAAAATTTGAAAACACGATCACTCTCGGCGCTGAGGATAAACAAATTTTTGCAGTCCCACGTTCAAAGATAAACGCTTTCGATAAACCCGCCCTGCAATGTCCCCAGTGCCATCACTCCATGGCGTAAGCGGCCTTCTATCAGAGCTTTTTGATCATACCAGTTGCATAGTATAGCATAACAAAAACTACTATATCAGATCAATATCAGGAGGAAGGCATCGCCCTCCCGTCCGAGATCCCTTGGGACCTGGCGGCTCCGTAGGCTTGTCTTATGGTGTTTTTTACTCCTCGAGGTCCTGGCTGCTTAGCAAGACCTCCCAGGACTCCTTCACTAAAGTGAATTGGGCGCATGCCCACACCATATTGGCTATGATCGCATATTTTCCACAGGCCCTACATTTGTCGCCATTTAGGCCCTGTAGAAACCTACTGAGCGTGGCTGGGTTTGGAAAAATGTCCACCTGCAACTGCCTCCATGCTGCTTCCTCCCTCTTACTGAGTTTTTTGTACGGTTCTGGATATTCTCTTCTGCTAAGCATATAAAACTGAGTGACACCGCGAAAAGAGTATAATCGCTCGTATCTGGAAATGTGTGCATCCTCGGAGGGAGTCGCGGAGATTGGCCTTAAAGTCGGCTCTCGGGCCAGCTCGTGAGCTCCCTCATTACCATGAAGGGTTTGGTGCGCAGGCGCCCAAAGCAAGAGCCCAATTGTGCCGTTCGGCAGTATGTGTGCTTCCGCTGGTGATACTCGACCTAAATCGAGATTACGTATCGCTTCCTTATACCCGTGTTACACGGGTGTTTTCAACGGCCGTTCAGTTGAGCGTCTGTTGAACGCCGTAACGGCCGTGGGAACGGAAAGGTGGTGGCTGCGCTCACACGGCACTTTCCATGTTTTCAGTGCTGTCATCCTTGTTTCTGCGCTCGCAGTTCGGCAAGGTGATCTTGCCACAAGTAAATGCGTCAGTGATGCTGTCCAGGCAAAGCGTTTTTGCGCCGAAGCGCTCGCCTGCAGCGGAGACACATTGCTGCTGGCGGCTGCCAACTTGCCTACTTCACGACGAAACGGACGGGAACGGCGGCGGAGCGGAGACCGGCCGTTAATGCCAACGGCAGTTTTCCTTAACGGCCGTTAACGTGCCCGTGTAACAGGGGTATGTCGCTGATGACCACTATGTCTCTTCGTGTATGAGCGAGATCTTCTGAGTGTGCAGCTCACCGGGCACCCTCCTTTGCGACAACCGTTACCTTCGCTGTTCGTCCGTTGTACTCGGCCGCATCGGAATAGACCACGTCCTGCCTCTAGTGTATTTCTGATGCAACATTTCCGCCCTGTCTTTTCTATGTGCCTCATGAAAACAGGGTTGCATTTTCCGTGGCATACGAGCGATTTTTTCTGCCTCGTTTCAGTTGGAAATCTCCCCGCAAATTCTTTCGTATGCGCGGGGGAGTATTCCAACTGCTTGATGATATATTTACCTATCGTCGTGGTCGTTAATCGATTAAACTGCGCAACGAGCGCAGCTTATATGAGGTCGTCTATGGTATTTGATACTCCTGAGGCCACGAGCGTTTTAGTCGAAGCCCACTGCTGTAGCCCTAGAGCGGCCTTGACAGTTTTGTTTATGATGAACTCTAAGCACTTACGGTCGGAGACAATGAATTTTTGACACGCCATAGCAAACACGATCTTTCCGATAACAAAGGCTTGTAGCAGTCTAAGATTTGCCTCCTTTATGCCTGCCTGCTTGTTGGCGACGCGTTGAATAAGCGTCCTAGTGTGCTGCGTGCTCTGTTGGATTCGTTCCAATGATTGGGAGTTACATATTCTGGACTGGACGTGCAGCCCCAGTATGCACATGCAGTCTATCCGTGAGATTGCCTGTGCACCTACCCGAACAGTGATGTTCGGCTCTTCTTTTTCTGCGCTTGTGCGTCATCGTAAGGAGTCCTGATTTTTCAGCGGAACACCATAGTCACTTGCCTCGAAAATATTCGTCTATCGCATGTACCGTCGTCCGTGAAGCTTATTCTACAAAGCCATTGGTTGCGTGGTTCATTCAGAGAGTGATATCGCCTGTATAGACACTATGATGGAGTCACTACCTCTACCAGCTTTATTGGTAAACGAATCATAGCTACGTTAAAAAAGATGGGTGCGAGCACCGATCTCTGTGGGGTCCTACGGTCTCCGAGTCGAACTCCGTTCTGTCTACAATGGCCGATGTTGATGTGCTCTTCTGTTCGTTAGAAAATATTTAATATAACTGTATACATCCGGCTTCAGCTACCCCTTGCGCACTGGGGTTGTCCGGAATACGTCATGGCGGACGTTATCAAATGCCTTCGCCACATGGGGCCTATACCACTATTCTCGTGTCGTTTATTTGTGATTCTATTATCTGATGTTTCAGGTATAGTATGACGTCGGTTACAGAGAGTTTCCATCGAAATTCTATCATCGTGTCAGGATACAGCTCGTTCTCTTCAAGAGATTTGTTAAGCCTAATTTGCGCGTGCTCCATGAGCTTATCCACGCATGATGTATGCGGAATGGACCTAACATTTTATAACCCCAACTTTTTCCCAGGTTTGGGTGCAAAGACTACTTTAGCTAACTTCCATTAATGTGGGATTACGCCTTTTGTCCCAACAGTTCCGTATATAAGCCGCTAGGTTACCTACTGACCTACCATCAAATTTCGAAGTATTTTGTAGCTCACCCGATCTTGGCTGCAGACTTCGTTTTTAACCTATTAATTTCGACCATGCTATTAGCTACAATGATCGGCGCATCTGGCCTCTCATTTACCCATCTACGGTATTCTGGGAGCTGGGTCGCATCTGTCGAAGCAATATACCTTGCCTGGCCTTCGTGCAATAGTCGGTCGTCTGTTCCCGAGTAGCTATATATTGCTTCATGTAGCAGTAGTTTTGCCGCCGCTTTGCTGTTGTCTGGGTCAATCAAGTGTTGAAACAGCTGCCAGGTTAGAGCAATTCCCATGCTGCGCTCTAAATTATCGCATGCGCTGCGCCAATTTTGGCACGTGAGCTCCAGCGCATATTGTTCGATCTCTTTGCTGAGCGTAGCTATTAGTTTCGCAGACATCTATCCGATTTCATAGCTGCGAGTCGGACCTCCAAGGTTTTCTTTTTGTGCCACATGTTTGCTAGCCGACGGTCTACAGCACATGTGTTCTGCTCATCCTCGATCTCATTGGCAGCCGCCTCCACGTCTCTTAATATTTCGCGGCCCCAAGCGCTTACGTCCTCTACTCCATCTCGGTGTGTGGGCATTCCCGGAATCTGCCCCAATTTATCAACTTGACCTTGTTATTTTTCCATGTGGTCGATCCTCCATCCACAACAATTTATATGGCGTTGTGCTCACTTCACATGTTTTCCTGAATGTTGCACCATGTGGCCTTGGTACACTCTGTGACCACTATAGGGTCTGGTGTTGTGTCTTCTGTTACACTGTTTCCGTGCCTCGTTGAAAGGTCTGAGTTCCTTATAAGGTCTAAGCTTTACTTTTGGACAGCGGTGGCGTAGCGGTAGAACATCCGCCTCGCATGAAAGAGGACCGTGGTTGAAATCCCGGTGCCGCGCAATTCTCCACCGGATTAAAAAAAAAAAAAACTCCGCGTGTCGACGTAATTGCATAAACAGGTTTGGGGTGCAACCTGATGCCGGTGAACACCTTCGGCAACGCACTCCCTCACCAGAGCAGGAGTTGGCCACCCTGGTGCAGATTGTCCGCACCCTCTCATGACAAGTTCCATAAAATCCCGGCCCTCAGTCACCAGTGGCTACGGAACAACTGACCACGACGGCGGTC
This sequence comes from Amblyomma maculatum, assembly GCF_055883805.1. Lineage (NCBI taxonomy): Eukaryota > Metazoa > Arthropoda > Arachnida > Ixodida > Ixodidae > Amblyomma > Amblyomma maculatum. The sequence goes on along the minus strand of NC_139347.1, from coordinate 204,383,582 downwards.
AGACCTGTGACGCAGCAGGGGGTGCGAAGAAAGCCTGGCTCCACTGGACAGGCCGCCATTGGAAACTGACCCTGGCAACGTTTAATGCTAGAACCCTAGCTAGTGAAGCTAGTTTAGCAGTGCTGTTAGAGGAACTAGAGGGCATGAAATGGAATGTCATAGGGCTTAGTGAGTTTAGGAGGCCGAATGAGGCACATATTGTACTGAAGGATGGGCATGTGCTGTGTTATCGAGGTTTACCGGCAAGGCAACAGGAGTAGGTTTCCTTGTCAATAAGTATATAGCGGGTAATATAAATGAATTCTATAGTATTACTGAGAAGGTGGCAGGCATCATAATTAGGCTTAATAAGCGATATAAACTGAAGGTTGTACAGGCCTATGCACCTACATGTAGTTATGATGATCAGGCAATTGAAAGCTTCTACGAAAATGCAGAATCGGAAATGCGAAAAGTAAAGACGCAGTATATTGTTTTAATGTGCCAAGGTAGGGAAAAAGCAGGCAGGCGACCAGGCAGTAGGTGACTATGACATTGGTTCTAGGAATAGCAGGGGGAGTTACTAGTTGAGTGTGCAGAGCGCAATAACTTAAGAATCATAAATACCTTCTTCAGCAAACGGAAGAACCGCAAATGGACATGGAAAAGTCCTTACGGGACCTAAAAATTAAATTGACTTCATACTGTGTTCAACCCCCGCCATTATGCAAGTTGTAGAGGTAATCGGGAAAGTGCGATGCAGTGACCACAGGACGGTAAGGTCCCGAATTCGTCTAAATCTGAAGAAGGAACGCTACAGATTAGTAAGAAAGAAACCGATGAACGTATTAGCGGTGAGGGGGAGGGCAGAAGAGTTCTGGATCTCGCTACAGAACAGATATTCAGCGCTAACCGAGGATGGCGACATTCCCCTAGAAGCAACGAACAATTATTTGAGAGATATCATTACTGAGTGCGCGGTAGAAGTGGGCGGTAGGATAGATAGAGAGGATACCGGTAAGTTGTCTAAGGAGTCGAAATATTTGATTAAGAAACGCCAGAGTATGAAAGCTTCCAATTCAACGGACCAGATAGAATTGGCCGAGATATCAAAGCTAATTAATAAGCGCAAGGTGGCCAATATAAGGAGTATAACACGGAGAAAATTGAGCATGCTGTAAAGAGTGCGGGAAGCCTTAAAGCGGTATTGAAATTGGGCATAGGCAAAACCCAGATGCATGCGATAAGGGACAAGGCGGGCAACGTCATCACGAATATGGACAAGATAGTCAAAGTAGCCGAGGAGTTCTATACAGATCTCTACAGTAGCCAAAGTAGTCAGGACCGTAATGAGATTGGCGGTAGGGAAAAACAGTCGGACGTTCCACCAGTGACGAAGGACGAGATCAAGAAAGGATTAGAAACTATGATAAGGGGGAAATCAGCTGGAGAGGATCAGATCGTGCTAGAATAACTGGCGACCCTGTATACGCAGTGCCTGGTGTCATTAACGGTACCGGAACCATGGAAGAACACAAACATTATGATCATTCATAAGAAAGGGGACTAAGGACCCTAAAACTACAGACCAATCTGTTACATATAAGGTATTTACTAAGGTAATCGCTAATAGAATCAGGACAACCTTAGACTTCAACCAAGCAAAGGATCAAGCAGGTTTTCGGAAACGGTACTCTACTATCGATCATATCCATACCATCAATCAGGTGATAGAAAAATGCTCGGAATATAACCAGCCCTTATACATAGCATTCATTGATTACGAAAAAGCATTTTACTTAGTTGAAACCTTGGCGGTGATGCAGACATTGCGAAATCAGAGGGCAGACGAGCCGTACGTGAAAGTGCTGGAATATATATATAGTGGCTGCACAGCAACCATAGTTCTGCATAAAGAAAGTAACAAAATTCCCATAAAGAAAGGTGTTAGGCAAGGAGACACAATCTCCCAAATATACTATTCACAGCTTGCTTAGAGGAAGTATTCAGAGACTTGGAATGGGAGCAGTTATGGATAAGGGTAGATGGAGAATACCTCAGTAACCTGCGATTTGCTGATGACATTGCCTTACTAAGCAACTCGGGGGTGAACTGCAAATAATAATTGATGACCTAGACAGCAAAAGTAGAAAGGTAGGATTGAAAATAAATATGCAGAAGACTAAGGTAATGTTCAACAGCCTCGGGAAGGAACAGCAGTTTACATTAGGTAGCGAAGTACTGGAAGTAGTAGGCGAATATTTCTACTTAGGACAGGTAGTAACCGCAGATCCGGACCATGAAAAGGAAATAAGAAGAATAAGATTGGGATGGAGCGCATTTGGCAAGCACTCGCAGATTATGACTAGCAGCTTACCGGTATCACCCAAGAAGAAAGTATACAACAGTTGCATCTTACCTGTACTCACCTATGGGGCTGAAACGTGGAGGCTAACCAAGAGGGTTCTACTTAAGTTGAGGACAACCCAGAGGGCTTTGGAAAGAAAAGTGGTAGGGGTAACAATAAGAGTTAGGAAGCGTGCAGAGTGGGTCACAGAAATAACTCAAGTTACTGACATTCTAGTGGAAATTAAGAAGAAGAAATGGGCATGGGCAGGATATGTAGTGCGAAGAGAGGATAACCGATGGTCGCTGAGGGTAACAAACTGGATTCCAAGGGAAGGAAAGCGTAGCAGGGGGCGGCAGAAAGTTAGGTGGGCGGATGAGATTAAGCAGTTCGCAGGGGTCAGGTGGATGCAGCTAGCACAGAACCGGGTTACGTGGAGAAATATGGGAGAGGCCTTCGCCCTACAGTCAGGCTGGTGATGATGATGCTTCCAAAGCGTTTTGCCTTTCGCGTTTTCAGTTATATATCCCCAAACCTGATGACAAGCATTGGAGTTCCCTAGGATAAGAAGTGCACTGACCTTTGCCTTTCTTTTTGCAAGTCCAAAAAGTTCCCCGAACGTGCATCTAACCTATATTGGGTTGCAATGTAGATTGAGAATGATGTTCGTTTCCTGCAGTTCGTCGGCTGCAAGGTGAACCAGCACGTGATATCTGTGTGTCTACCTTGTGTCGTGTTGAATGACCGTAACCTTTCGTCTTATAAAGGTGGTCCCGCGATTTATCCCTACCACTGGTGTATGCCCTATAGTCGGCTAGTTTTGATCCCTACCCTGTTTCTTGTAGGGCAAGTACATCCGGCCGTTACCCCACCGTAATGATCTGTTCTAATACTGACCTTTTCCCCTGTATTTTATGCAGTCCCACAGCCAGATAATTGTTTTACTTCTTTTTTGTGGAGCCATAGATTTAACAGAGCGTTAGTAATTTCTCCTATCAGCTGATATACGCTTTTCTACGTGTATCTGTATACCACCCGGTCCTTTCTGATATATAGTCATATGTTAAAATTTTGCGGTAATTACGTCAAAATGTTCTTGCACTCGGGCAGTTAAGTCCTTATAAAATTTGATCCTGATGATGTTACCTGGCTCTGTTTCTTCTTCGGACGTGAATAGTTCTGAAAGACTATACTCAGGCCTGCTCTCGTTAGGTGACCTACTTCAATACTGTCCTGTTTACTTTGAGACTCCGATTCTGAAGACGCGACCTCTTCCGTATCATCCTCTCCTTCACTCTCGCAACTATTGCCGGTTTCCCACTGGCGTTTGGCTACCGATGGTGCTGGACAGGCACGTATGACCTGCCGCTATTGTCGCGAAGTCTGGATGTTCTCAAGCTGCTGCATGTACTCCATTTGCTTCTAGTACAATTGTTCATCCTCTTTTTGATGTTCTACCTGCTGCCATCACTGTTCAGCCTGCATACATTAGCGTTGCCGCTGTTTCGGGTGCTTTAAATGTTAGAGTTGCTGCTGCTGATGTTGCTGCAGCTGCCCAAGTTGCCTCTCATGTTCTTTCATGCTGCTTTTGGCCTTCAGCGCGTAGTTGGTCTTGCGCCTGAGTTAGTTCTGTTTTACCATTGTCTGAGCAATGGGAGCCATGGTTGGTCCCGCGCACGCAGCCTAACTTTTTTTGCCACCGCGGACGTCTGATTACCATGAGGTTCCCTGGTCAACACGCCTTGCGGATGGGAGCTTGCGTCTTCTTCCATGGCTTGCGGTGTTGGTTGTCTTGTCGCTGCTTCCTTTTCCCGCGAGGACATCTCTGCCGGTTGTTGCGTTTTTGGTGTCGACCCTCCGATCACGTTCCGTTCCTTGGACGGCTCTAGACTATTTGACTGATTGCTGTCAATCTTTATGCCTTCTGGCTGTGGTAATCGGGGGAAGGACATCTATCTCGTCCTCGGGCTGTTTGGGGTTAGTTCCTGCAGCTTATCACATCTACGTAGTCTACTTGTCCCGGTTCTGGTCGCCGCTTCGACTGATTCTTTTCGCAGTTTCGCCTCCCATTGATATTTATTTACCATATAGGGAGTTCGGAAGGTTCACTTTGCACTCATAGGCTCCGGTAAAATGTCTCTTGCGACATATATTTTGCACTTTGGATCACACGCGTGGTCCTTTGGTGGGTTCTTGGTGTGTCCGCTTGTGCATACGTCTGAACGGTTTCCAAGGTTGCCGCTCCGATAGCAGACATCGTATTTTTCTTGCACATGATGTACTTTCATGGGCAGCTGCAGACGCATACCAGGCTCGCGACCGCTTCACCTCTGAACACGATGATGATTGAGGTAGACTTGCCTCTCCGTCGAGCACCAATTATCTCCGGGTTCACAGGGTTACCAGTTACCTCTCCCGATCTTCGCCTTAATATATTAATATATTATTATTACAATATATTATATTAATATATTAGTATATATTATATAATATATCTCCGGGTTCCTAGGTTTACCCAGATACCTCTCCAGTTCTTCGTCTTTAATGTCCTGCTCTATGCTGTGCACCATGCACTCCTTTCCCGTTGCAAATTTGTAAGGGGATGCATGCGGTGTGAGCTGAATCTCTCCGGTATCCATCCGCATGCGGGTGACTCGAACTACCTTCAACGCCTGATCTTCGTCCGGCGTGCTGTACACAAAGATGCTCTGTCTGTCATTGATCACGATGAAATCCTGTCCCTTCCCTTCTTCGGGTGCGATGTCAGACGCTCTCTCGATCGTTTCGAACAACTGCCACGATGAGACCGTGTCGAGCACAAGTCCCCTTTTCGAGTGAAAAAGCACCTTTAAATCGTCTCCCGACAGCCTTGGCTAGTTTAACGCCAATAAAAGAAGCGTCTTTTTTTAATCCAGTCTTATTACATGCTGATCGCGCTTCCTTATTATGACCGACCTCCTATTGCGCTGCCACGTGATCGGGCTCAGGCGCCCGATAGGTCTCGCAGGCTTGCCGGGGTTTACGGCTGATTTTGGTTGTCCAGCCTCGGTGCACATCTACTACGGACGAAGTCTCCACCTCCTCAGCAACTACTTCCATTTTTCCTTCACTTTCCTGACGCGGCCTCAGCGTCCGTAAATATCGCGTCCACTGCTCTGGTCAGGAATAGCTCGTTATCCGACACACGAAAAGCCTACAGGCGACTGCAAAGAAGCTCGTACGAACGAGGTCCATACCGCCGCTTCATAGCTTGAGCTCCGGCCTACTCTGGGCTAGGAGCAAACCATGCAGCAGACTCAGCCGCTATCGCTCTCTAGACGGACAACTTCCTCCATCTCCTCCTCCTCCTCCTTAGAAGAAGAAGAAGAAGAAGAAGAAGGAGAAGAAGAAGAAGAAGAAGAAGAAGAAGAAGAAGAAGAAGAAGAAGAAGAAGAAGAAGAAGAAGAAGAAGAAGAAGAAGAAGAAGAAGAAGAAGAAGAAGAAGAAGAAGAAGAAAAGGCCACGTCGGCCTTGCATTTTCAGGAAAATAACTAAACTATATCGGGACAGACACAACATTCACTACCACCCGTGCTAAGAATCTCAGGCTCCGCTGTACAGGCCGCCATTGGAAACTTACCCTGGCAACGTTTAACGCTAGAATTCTACCTAGTGAAGCTAGTTTAGCAGTGCTGTTAGAGGAAGTAGAGGCTATGAAATGGGATGTCATAGGGCTTAGTGAGGTTAGGAGGCCAAATGAGGCCTATACTGTACTGAATTACGGGCATGTACTGTGTTATCGAGGTTTACCGGAGAGGCGAGAAATAGGAGTAGGTTTCCTTGTCAATAAGTATATAGCGGGTAATATAGATTTATTCTATAGTAATATTAATTAGAGGGTGGCAGGCATCATAATTAGGCTTAATAAGCGATATAAACTGAAGAGTGTACAGGCCTATGCACCTACATGTAGTTATGATGACCAGGCAGTTGAAAGCTTCTAGGAAGATGTAGAATCGGCAGTGCGAAAAGTAAAGGCGCAGTATACTGCACTAATGTCCGACTTCAATGCCAAGGTAGGAAAAAAGCAGGCAGGAGACCAGGCAGTGGGTGACTAAGGAATTGGGTCTATGAATAGCAGCAGGGAGTTACTACTTGAGTTTGCAGAGCGCAATACCTTAAGAATCATAAATACCTTCTTCAACAAACGGAAGAACCGGAAATGGACATGGAAAAGTCCTAACGGAGAGACTAAAAATGAAATCGACTTCATAATGTGTTCAACCCCCGCCATTATGCAAGATGTAGAGGTAATCGGGAAAGTGCGATGCAGCGACCACAGGATGGTGAAGTCCCGAATTAGCCTAAATCTGAAGAAGGAACGCAACAGATTAGTAAGAAAGAAACCCATCAACAAATTAGCGGTGAGGGGGAGGGCAGAAGAGTCCAGGATCTCGCTACAGAATAGGTATTCAGCTCTAACCGAGGATGGCGACATTAGCTTAGAAGCAATGGACAATAATTTCAGAGATATCATTACTTAATTCGCTGTAGAAGTAGGCGGTAGGATAGTTAAAGAGAATACCGGTAAGCCCTCTAGGAGACGAAACATTTTGTTAAGGAATGCCACAGTATGAAAGCTTTCAATCCAACACACCAGATAGAATTGGTAGAAATATCAAAGCTAATCAATATGTAGAAAACATGTAGAAAAGAAGGGGGAAGCCTGAAAGCGATGAAGAAGAAATAGGGCACTCGAAAAAATCAGATGTATGCGCTACGGGACAAGGCGGGAAATAGCATCAAAGTAGCCGAGAAGTTTTATACTTATCTTTACAGTAGCCATAGAAGTCAGGACAATAATGAGATTTGTGTAGGGAAAAGCAGCCAGATGTTCCGCCAGTGACGAAGGATGAAGTTACGAAAGCATTAGAAACTATGAAAAGGGGGAAAGCAGCTGGAGAAGATTAGGTAACTAGACTTGTTGAAGGACGTGGAGGATATCGTGCTAGAAAAACTGGTCACCCTGTATACGCAGTGCCTGGTATCATAGACGGTACCGGAACCATGGAAGAACGCAAACATTATCTTAATTCATAAGGAAGGGCACGCTAAGGGCACTAAAAATTACAGACTAATCAGCTTACTATCTGTTACGTATAAGGTATTTAACAAGGTAATCAGTAAGAGAATCAGGACAACTTTAGATGCAACCAAGGAAAAGGTCGAACAGGTGTTTGGAAAGGGCACTCCACTCTCGATCACAACCATACCATGAACCAGGTGATAGAAAATGTTCGGAATATAACCAGCCCTTATACATAGCATTCATTGATTACGAAAAAGCATTGGACTCTGTAGATACCTCGGCGGTCATGCAGGCATTAAGAAATCAGGGTGTAGATGAGCCGTAAGTGAAAGTGCTAGGATATATATATATATATATATATATATATATATATATATATATATATATATATATATATATATATATATATATATATATATATATATATATATATATATATATATACTTAGTGGCTGCACAGCAACCATAAAGAAAGCAACAAAATTCCTATAAAGAAAGTTGTTAGGCGAGGAGACACGATCTCCTCATAACTACTGACAGCTTGCTCAGAGGAAGTATTCAGACTTGGACTGGGAGCAGTTCGGGATAAGGGTTGTGGGGACCCGCTCCACTGGCAGCTGCGCGCCAGCCGCACTCAAAGGCCGCGCCACATCCCAGCACTCTCTGCGCAATGCCCGTTTCCCTCTCCCCGCTAGTTCTGGGATAACCGGTCCTGCGCGAGGGTGATAAAGGAAGGCGCACGCTGTCGCCTCGGCCTCTTCGCTCCTGGTCCCTGGACGACCCGCTGGCCGCTGCCGAGCTGCTCTCCTGGCAACGATCCCTGACCTCCCGCATCTTCATGGACAACCGACTGTGAGATAAAAGATGTTTCTTACACGGCCCGCTGTGTGTGTGTGTGTCTTGCGTGTTCCTTGGGCAAAGGAATCGCCCACAGGGTAGATGGAGAATACCTCAGTAGTCTGCGATTTGCTGATGACATTGCCTTGCTAAGTAACTCAGGGGATGAACTGCAAATAAGGATTGATGACCTAGACAGGAAAATAGAAAAGTAGGCTTGAAAATCAATATGCAGAAGACTAAGGTAATGTTCAACAGCCTCTGGAAGGAACAGCAGTTTACGTTAGGTAGCCAAGCACTGGAAGTAGTAGGCGAATATTTCTGCTTAGGACAGGTAGTAACCGCAGATCTGAATCATGAAAGGAAAACAACAAGGAGAATAAGATTGGGATGGAGCGCAATTGGCAAGCACTAGCAGATTATGACTAGCAGCTTACCGGTACGCTCAAGAGGAAAGTATGAAACAGTTTCATGTTACCTGTACTCACCTATGGGGCTGAAACGTGGAGGCTAGCCAAGAGGGTTCTACTTAAGTTGAGGACAACCCAGAGGGCTTTGGAAAGAAAAATGGTAGGGGTAACAATAAGAGATAGGAAGCGTGTAGAGTGGGTCACAGAAATAACTCAAGGTACTGACATTCTAGTGGAAATTAGGAAGAAGAAATGGGCATGGGCAGGACATGTAGTGCGAAGAGAGGATAACCGATGGTCGCTTAGGGTAACAAACTGGATTCCAAGGGATGGAAAGCATGCCTGCTCCGACATGAAAGCCAGAAAGGCGATGCTCAAACGAGGAATGTCGGCAGTGGAGTCCATTGGGGTCCCGTACTAAGGACTCTAACTAGCATTTATAAACAATTTAAAAACTTACAACTTAGACACAGCTTACTTCAATGACGACTAAGTAACTACCAAAAATCTAAATATTTACATCTTATACACAGCTTACTTCAATGACGACTAAGTAACTACCAAAATTTATATATTTACAACTTAGATACAGTTTACTGGCGTCGCCACTATCCGTAACCATCTGAATTTTGACCAATCAAATCGCCGGTTTTTAATACATGGACATTATGCGAAGTTTTGCAAATCGTAACGTTAAATAGCCCTGGTCTTTAATGTAGCGCATGGACTGTATGTAGCAGAAAACAGCGGGGAGCCCCGGCACCACTCCATATAGCCAGAATTGTCTGAACCACAAAACCAAAATCATGTCGCACTTTCGAAATTCTAAAAGCTAACAATGATGCTAATATTGCTTTTATTATTGCCTGCTACAAATATTTAATTGCAAATAGATACCTAACTGCAATAATTACAAACCTAATTATCAAGATCCGTTAGTCGGTTTACTATTAGCACACCTACCTGTTTTCTGACGAGCGCCAGTAATGATGCAGTTATGCTGCGAAAGCTGCCTTCTTAAAATCTCAACATGCATATATTTAAAAATTAGCGGCGGCGTGTTTTGAAACACCTGTAAGAGAATAATTCCATGGTACACCTCTAAGCCTTTCTCGAACAATTTACTTACCGAGTGGCTTTAAGCATCTGTGTTTCCCATTAGCCACTACGCGAGAGGTGATGTTCTTTTTTGTTTTAAAGAGAAACACTGAGAAATTCTTCAGTAAGATGAAATCGTGGCTTCCGTTTGGTGAACTGCACTTGAAGAATAGTGACTTGCTCTACACAACTTCACTGTGTATGTAGAGCTTCTCAGAACTGTGGGATACCTTTTAATTAGACGAGGTTTCAAATGTTCGGCTACTGTGAGCATTTTAGGGACCCCTGTAAGAATCAGGTCTAAGGTAAAACTAAATCATCGGCTCTCCTCGTGGCTGCCAGTGATAAGATCAGCGAGTTGCGTACGCCGCTTCTGCGACAACGTTGAAAGTGGCGATAAAGAATGCCCGAGAACTGATAAACTGCGTAATCAGCACCAATTGTTTCCTTTCTTTTTATTAAGCGAGCGCGGGTTGTCAGATACGGACAGAGCAGAGGCGAGAGAATTTATTAGGTCTGTGATAATTAGAGCAAAATTATTTCTAGCGACGGCCTTGGACTCATGTGAGAACCAATAATCGCCCGTTGTCAAATCAAATATGCATCCTGTCGATGCCATACAAGAGTGTTTTAGAGATCTTCTTGTGACACTGTGTAAGATTGTGATGCAAAACGTATTTTATTTTTTCACACTGAAATAGCAGTGTGTAGTGAAAAAAAGAATTACTAACACTGTTCACCCTTTCTCATGCAACTGTCACGCTGTTCAAGTGTCTGAGGTGTGGGTGGCTGGAGCCTGGTCAGGCTGAAAACAATGCAGCTTTTTCTGCCGCCAGCTTTTTTGAACATGCAAAATAAACTTGATCAATTGATTGATTGATGTTTTGCTTTGGTTGGCAACAAGCGCTGCTGCGGGAACAACTACCCATACATATAGACTAAATACGAATACATCTGCGGTTTCGCGTGAACAACGCACCTGTGCCGATGTAGTGGTAAGCCACGGTTCCAAGCACGAAGCCCAAGATGACTGAAATGATGATTAGGAAGCAGGTGAAGTCGTTCTGCATGTCTGGAGCCGACATCAGAGACTCGGAGAAGCGCCTGCGTACGTCATGATTACAATATATGGACGTTCCTTGCTTGGAGCGCCGCCATCTCAAGGGCCGCTCTTGCAGTACAAGGTTCGCGGCTGACCAGACGACGCACGAGCGTTAAAAGGCAAGTGAAGCGGTTCCAAATTTAACTGAATCAAAGGAGTCGAATGCCTGAAGGCTAACGCTAAATCAAGACAAGTCGTTTTGCACTAGCATTTAAACTGATTACGTATTCGTTGAATAAAACTATTTCTGTGTTCAGTTTTCCCAGCAGCCCACGGTGACGAGCGATGACACCTATGATGACACCAACAGTAGATCTGTAGAGGTGATGCATTTGCAAACATATAAACATTTGCATTGAGGAAAGAGACCAATGTAAATGAATGCAAAATCAGCGAGGCGTTGTTCGGCGGTATCAGGCGGCTCACAGAGAGGATTGAGCGAAAGCAGCCAGCATTGAAAACGTCAACAATAATGACGCCATCATCCAGTTTCTCCGCGTACTGCCGTGCTTTGAGAAGAAGTCTGGAAATGGTCGTGGTTTTAATACTAGTCGATTACATTATATCTGTAAATAGCTGCGCAAAATCATTTGGTGAGCTTAATCTGCAATCTATCTGGTGAGCTTAATCTATACACTAATGCGTGTATCACGGGAAATTCTCAAAAATGAATTTCAGCTCCCCTCTAGTATCCTGAGTTAACAACGCTCAGTCTGTCACTAGCAGTGCCCCGCTTGGAGCAGTGTAACTTTGCGATTTACCGACTGCTGCAATATCGCCACCGAAAAAACAAGATGTGGGTTAAAAATTAACCTTATTTACTGTTAAAAAGCCGCGAACCACTTATCTAGCTCCGCTTTTATTGCAAGACTTCACCATCATTGTCCATATACCCTTAACTTCTTCCATACCATGCATTAGGCATGGGCCACCGGCTGCCCACAAATATTCCGCGCATTTTCGATAGTTTTTTTAACGTCCCAAAGCGACTCAGGCTATGAGAGACGCCGTAGTGGAGGACTGTAGAAATTTGGACCACCTGGGGTTCTTTAACGTGCACTGACATCGCACAGTACACGGTCGTCTTGCTTTTCGCCTCGATCAAAGAGCGGCCGCCATAGACGGAATTCAATCCCGCAACTTCGGCTCAGCAGGCGAGCGCCGTAACCACTGCACAACCCCGGCGGGCCGCAATTTCGACAGTAATGAAAGATGCAATTAAAACTGAAAGCAGCAACAGGTAACCATGCCCACTACCTGTGCTGCTATGCTGATCCATTGAAAAACATATAAATCGGGTTTGAAGCTAAAAGCTTCACTAGGCTAGTCAGCTCCGAGTCTCGCGTGTGCTCCGTCGTTGGCAGGAGCTGCCAACTGGGGTCGCTCCTTTCATACGGGAGGGTGATATCAGAATCAACTTGCCAGAACGCTTTGCATTCACGTTACCCCTATAACACGCAGGCACTTCCATACGGATCAGTTAAAGCGGGACTTTATATGTGGGCTGGTAGCTTAAGCTCTCGCGTCATACCCTTAAAGGATGAGCTTAAGTATCCAAAATAATGTAGCACCGGACACTTATTGGGCGTGATAGGGAAATAAAGTAGCCGGCAAAAGAAGCTTCCGCCGTTGCTTTCACAATTCAACTAGGGTTAACCAGAGCTAAACCACAAGTAATTCAATGTTCGGCTTTATGAATAAGCAAGCGGTATGTTATTGCGCTAACAATTTCATTTCACGGTCAGCTTCTTGCCCAGGCAACATGAAGAAGATTAATAACTTTTTGTCACGGGGAAATATTGTAAAGAGGCCATAGTAGACTTGAGTTGTATCCGGTTACACAAATAATTATTTCGACTTGGGCCGCGATCAATTATTCAGGTATGATCCTCGAAATGAATTTTTAGTTTCTATGTTTTACCTGCCTACGAAGCGGTGAAGTTTGGTGCGGTACTGAACAGCACGTTTTGCAATTTTTTTGGTGAGCATGGAAAAGTGCCGAATATCCAGAAGTCTAAAAGCACCTACACTTTCTCGTTTATTCTTTGCTTTCACTTTTGAGCATCAGGATGACTGCAGGCTCTAATGCTGACGCTGAACCCTACGAGAGGCCGGCCTCTTTACATTGCAGACCTAAGGTGGCCGCCTTGGCACATTACTCGGCAAAGCTGCTGTAGCTTCTTGCCGAGTTTATTGCCGCACAAGTGTCTCACAAAGCATTTCTTCACGCAAAGCGAGACGAGAGCTTTGTGATCGCTCGAGTCAGTCGAAATAAACTAAGTAAAAAATAAGTAAATAAATAAATCCCATCACGTGATTGTTTGATCCTTGCTGTCCTCCTCTTCCCCTTCTCTCTCGCCGTCATAGTGAGGTACAGCAACACTATACGGAAGCCACTGGCCGGGTTGTTCCCGTCGAAACCAATCTCCGGTTGCGCATTCCTCCGCCCTCGCGAGAACCTTCTCCGTCCATGATAGCCGCCCTATGCGTTCTTCCCGTCGAAGCCACCTTTCACTTCTCTCGTCTAGATGTGCAGAGAGGCCTTTCTTCCCACTCTGCTTTGCCAGCCACCACCCATGTCAGGTGGCTTATATTTAATGCAGTTAGGAACATTGATTCCATTGACTAATCAATTTATTTCCTTATGTTATCAAAGTCTTACGGCTGACGCTGTAGTTTCCAGGGCAGTCATAAGCACAGCTGTATGGTTAAATCAATTCCGCAACAAGTTTCACTGTAAAACTCGATTCGTGTGCATCAGAGAGCATTGTTTTTTATCTCCTTAGCTGTACTGTTTTTTTTCCTCCACTTAAGAGGATGCCACCACATGAATGTTCTCAGCACCATGGCTGCTGCTTACCATATGTCTATGTGGCCAAGATTTGGTACTGTCATTTTTATAGGTACAACTATTCTGCCCGAAAACAACTTCAGAGGTTGAACATGGCTAAACTTAGTATAACAATAGTTTTGAATAGTTTTTCTTGGTAGGTGGTATTCTGAAATGGCGCCTGATGCTCCATAAAGAAAAGGAAGAAGCTTGAGAACGTGGACTCGAGCAGCAGTGTGAACACCATGTTGAGACCTCAGTAAAGATCGGCAAGAAACGGCAGGTGTGCCTTTTTTCTTCATGTTTTGGTGCCAGAACCCGGGAGTATATCATGAGCTCTGACATTGATCCTTCCTCAAGGTTACTAGGAACACTGCATCGATCCTCCAGGAAGCCTATCAGGAGCTCTGCTAGCTAACCTACAAGAGGAGAGGAGCACCTTCTGACACAAGTTGCCTTTCTGACTCCAGAAGGAGCGCGACAAAGCTAAGCGTACAGCCCAGTGTGTTTTACGTACTCGGCTGCGGAATGAAGTTGCTTGACTCATCGAATCGGGAACTGGTACTCTGCTCGCCTGCAGGCAGTTTCAGCAGCGCATCAGAGTTTGTAACGATGGCCTGCGATCCCTCAACGGAAGGCTAGAGACATTTCTTTCAGACGAGGAGGTGGGAGAATAATTTGCATTAATTTTATAGTACGAAGACTCCGCCGTAAAAACTTTGACGCTACTCTGTCATCACATCGAGGGTTGGCAAGCGCCACCTCCTGCTGTGCATGCTTCTATTCATGCTACCGACACTGCTATTAAGCTGCCGGCGGCGGCAGACAGTCAACCCACTGTGATGGGGGCTGCTTAACGACCAGGACTAGTTGGTTCTCGCCTGCCAAAGCTTGATTTGCTCCGCTTTGACGGCAACGTGTCCCACTGGTCAGCCTTTTAGGACATCTACCCCCATGCCGTCCATGCTAACACAGACGTGAGCAACATAGATCGTTTTCATTACTTGAAAAGCCTGCTCAGTGGAATGGTGGCACAAGCAATCAAGGGAATTCAAGTGTCAGAAACCTCATACGGCGACGCTATCAGCATAATTATTAATGACCCGCTTCGGAAATCGACATAATATTATCGAGCAGTACTTGGCCAACCTCCGAATACTCAAGCCCGTCAAGCCTCCTGCCTATGTGGTTGCGTTACGCAGTCTTCTGAACATCAGTCTTCTCAACATCAGAGGGCTGTATGCGCTCGGTGTGCCTGAGTTATCTTACTCTGCCATGCTTGCAGAGATCCTTGTGAAAATAATACCGAGTGAAGTTATGATAGACTACTTCAAACGGCGAAACATCCAGCCAACTCACACTGAACAGCAGTCGCCAGAAGCGGGGCTGTAATGGTTGCTAGAGTATCCACACATCGAGGTGGAAGCTCGAGAACAAACTGGATCCATTGGGTGATCGAGAACTCATTGAGAACACGCAGTGGTAACGATGCAACACGCGACTGGAGTAGGAGCGCCTTGCCTTCGGCTTCTGCTCTACTCAGCGTCACGTCTGGTCAAAGCGATGAGTGCTTCTTCTGTTTTTCAACGACGCACGCAAAGCAATTTACACCTGCGACATTAGTCTGTCAGAACGGAGAAGTCTCTTAACTAGATCCGGCCGTTGTTTTAGATGCACAAATACAGCGCATTGGTCGAAATACTGCTGTCGTAGCATTCTATTTTTCCAGGGCGAAAGTAGGCATGCGACTTCAAACTGCAATTGTACTGATTCTTCGCGGCAAATAGTTACCACTACAAACCGTGTAAATTGCATGCCGAGGTCATAATGCAACAAGTTACAGGCAGACGCAAGCACGGTTGCAAACATTTAGAGCATGGTTGATCACAACAGAGTCATTCGATGTACTACATCAGCTGCATTTTTGATAATTGTAGCCAACGAACTTTCATTAGAACCGACGTCTCACGGAAATTGGGACTACGGCCGGCGAAGGCTATCGATTTGCCCATCAAAGCGTTCGGGACAGCTACAGAATTACCCCCACGCAAGCTCAACTTAATGCGCCTACATCTGCAAAGCCAATATGACATCAAAAACTGAATCGAGGCTGTCGAAGTTCCAGTTATTTGCGACGCACTGGCTTAAGTTCCTAGTGCACACGTGTTCGTAAAACAGTTTGCTGCTGCGAAGAAATATCTTGCTGACGCGATGGTTTTCCAAGGCATCAATGGCGGCAAAGAAATTGAGTGGCTTACCGAGGCAGACCGAATTTCAAGGTTCCTTTACAATGAAGCTTGTTCCCATTACCAGGCGAATAGCCCTACAGACATCAATAAAAGGCTTAATTGGACGTCACAAGGCCCTGACTCATGCAATGAAAGCATTTTATCTCAAGTAGGGACAGTCTGCGTGCTTAGAACGAGCTCGGTCGATGCAGAAGTTTCGAACACACTGCAACGTTTCTGGGAGCTGGACAGCATCGGCATATGTGATCCTCCACCGAACGCCTGCAAGACAGCGTAGTTCTAGAAACATTTACCTAGAACATCCAGCTGCGAAACGGGAGGTATGAAGTCGCACTTCCGTGGAAGACCTTGCATGCTAACCTCTGTGACAACGGTTCGGTGACGCTCGGACGACTATACTGCCTGATTCAACGCCTTAGTTCTGGTACTGACTTGCTTCAGCAGTCATCATCATCATCGTCATCATCACCAGCCGGACTATACCCACTGCAAGGCCTCTCCCATATTCCTCCAGTCAACCCGAACAAGTGCTAGCTGCATCCACTTGACCCCTGCGAACTTCTTAACCTCATCTGCCCACCTGACCTTCTGCCACCCCCTTCTATTCTTTCCTTCTCTTGAAATCAGATTTCTTACCTTAAGCGACAATCAGTTGTCAACTCTACGCAATACATAACCTGCCCATGCCCTTTTCTTCTTGATTTCCAATAGAATGTCATTAACTTGACTTATTCCTCTGACCCACTCTGGATGTTTCTCATCTCTTACCGTAAAGGGCCGACCACATGGAGCGAACTTTCTCTGCGAACTTTATGCGGCGCGGCGGAACGCCGACACACCGTCGCCGTGCCGAACCACATGCAGCGAAAAACTGGCGGCGTCGGCAGCGTCGGCGCCCGAGTGTGAAAACTGACGACCTGGGTCCGACTCAACAACTTACTTTTCACACTAAATGGCATTTCAAGAGCAACATATAAATAAGCTAGCGTCTCAAATTGCGCCCGACAGCGCTTGTATACTGCCTCCGAGTGTACGTCCGACGCCGTAGCAACAGCGTACTGCAGGCGCGTCTCTCTGAAGCAGGGTTTGAGCCAGTGTTGAGCGGAACGTTGAAAAAGCTCGCGCTTCAGCTGTATCATCAGAGTAGGCAGGTCGCAACGCTTATAGCACCTTATGGCGGGACCTTACCAAAGTAGTGCCGCCCGCTGGCGCGGCGGACGACAGTGCTCAGTCGTGCGCTGCTCCCTAGTCGGCGCTAGGCCTATTTTGTTTCGCGTCAATGGTACATGAAACGGCGCCATGAAACTCCTTCGTGCTATAGTAAATGGTCTACTCATAGAACTTCCTCTCAATCCCATTCTCTAACAATAAAAGCAAAATATGATTAACGTCGGCTCCACTTTTTACCGGAGGCGGCGTGCAAGCGGACCTTAGCAGTCGTGCCGCGACGGCGGCAGATAATTGTGAGCAGAACTTTGCTTGCATCGCAGCTGTCACTTCTATATCAGCCACTCGGTATGGCTCAGCGATCCTCAGGAAGGATTCAGTATTGACATTTCGCTTATTATTTACGGGAACAACAAACTTTAGCACCATTTTCTAAAGTTTTGCGTATCCTCGGCGCTGTAGCCGGCGCGGTGCGGCAGCAAGTGCTGCCATCTCACGGTGGTCGCGCTCAGGAGCGGCCGTTCGCCCGGCCGCCGGCGAAAATAATCTGACCCGGCTTGATTAAGGCTAGGCTTGATAGCCTGCGAACGGCCGCCGGCGGCCGCGAACGGCCGCCGGGCGGCAGTTCGCAAGGTTTGACGCGGGAAAATCGCTCCATGTGGGTCGGCCTTTACACCTACAATTTTTCGTTCCATAGCCCTCTGCGTTGTTTTTAACTTATGTAGAATCTTTTTCATTAGCCTCCCCGTTTCAGCCTCATAGGCCAGTACAGGTAAGATGCAACGGTTGTATACTTACCTCTTGAGAGATACCGGTAAGCTGCTAGTCATAATTTGCGAATACTTGCCAAATGCACTCCATCCCAAGCATAATCTCCTGGTTATTTTCCTTTCATGGTCTGGATCTGCGGTTAATACCTGTCCTAAGTAGGTATACGCCATGCGCAGCGTCTATAGGGGCGCCACTGAAAGCCGCGCAGCGGCGGCCGTCGGAACCCGAGGCGGGCCTCATGCGGCAAGCGTGGTCGTGGTGCGCGCGTGCGATCTGCCGTTTGTGCGCGTCTCGCGGGGGATCGCCCTTTATAATAGTTTACATGTGTTCGATATCACGGCCGTCTGGAACTACAACGCCTCCATATACATCAAGTGTCTCCTGCAGACTGGCCTCAAGGTTGCGTACGAAGTGGAGCTCATTTTGAGTTCCCCGCTTTCATTACAGCGCCACGTTAATACCTTCAGTCCTTGACCTATGAACCAATGTTCTTTCTTTGCTTAATCGTACAGTCTTGCTTAGATTACATGCAATAAATTGCTACAACAAACTAGGCAGCGTCGTCGAAACTGCGAGTGATTTCGTACCGGTGCGACCGCAGGAAAAGCCAGCGAGCTTGCAAACCAGTATTCTGAGCATCAGAAAAATAGCGCATATTGGGCTCCTGTAGCAAGGGCTCAGATTTTTCATGCTTGCGCTTTACCACTGCCTGTACAGGATGGATTTCATCTATTTCGTCGTCAAAAAGGCAGATCGGGTAGATAATTTCATAGGGGAGTGAGATATCAGCAGAGGGAATATCTGAAAAGCTGCATCACAGGTTAGCCAAAAGCATATTAGATTTAAATTTTATATCGCATTTTATTATTATAGTATCATCTTCATTTCATTTGTATCACCATCGCGGCCAACTGCAGAATTGCAGCGCGCTTTATAACAAGCTCTAGAACCTTTGGACTGAATATCAAGTGCAGCGACATGTTTTGTTTTCGTAATCTTGCCAGCCAACAGGAACTCTGGCTCTGATCTTCAAAGTAATTGCATGGCAAGTTTCGAAACGTATATTTTAAAATTTCTGTTCAATAACCTGCCGCAGCGGCTCAGGCTACTGAGGAAGGTCGAGTTATCGGGACCGAAGTTGACCATCGCCGCCCGCGTTTAACAGGCGAAACGCAATATGCAACAATGTGCTGTGCGATGACAATGCATTCTAAAGATTGTGTAGCTAAGCATTTCATAAAGCTAATGCATATTGTATATTCCCGGCAGCGGAGGCAACCAAGTTTAAACAAGAGGTGTTCACGGAAGGTGCAATAAGCATAAAACACTGAAAACATAGTTATCACTCAGCCCTGCCACACGGCAAATTTAATACCTTTTTTATCGAATGACGTTCGTTCAAAATGATATTGTTTTCCTGCTACACGAGAAAATATGACATTTGATGAAAACGACATTAGGTATCGAAAGAGTTTGAGGTACTCATCCGAATGCGATCAACGAGGAAATGGGTTATCTTGACACCATGAGACTCGGTGAGAAGATACACCCAAAATAAACTACAAACGTGCCACCTGCATTAAATACTACTGTGCTCCTATAATTGTGCAGCTAGTCATGTTTGCGAAGTATGCCAAATACCATCATAAAAAAAAAACAAAAAAAAAAAAACTGGCACCCATCGCTGCCAGCCAACCCGCATCCAGCGCGGGCGGAACAGGTCGCTCCTGCGGCCGCGGTCCGTCGGCGCCGAGTCGTCGACACAGCGAATTTCTTCCGCCACCTACAGAAAAGCATGCTCTGTTGATCTTGAATAATAAGCGCTGAATCTGATGAAGGCATAAAAAAATTATCTTTACTGACGATCGCTGTTATGTAACGAGATTTTGGAAGAAGTGAGAACTGCAATACAAGTAATTTTCTGCTCATGCGATTTCGTTCGCTAGCTCCGCTGCTAAGGCGTCGCCGAAGTTACACCTTCCGTTTACTGTAAGACAATTTGCGAGACAACTGAACTGACACTAAGGCAGTTTTATGAATATGAAATTTACTATTTCCAAAGCGCTTCCAGCTACGGCTTTGATGTGAAACCGTTTAGGCATAGCGACGACTATAGGGCCTCACACGGCCAGAGCGCCGTGGTCGGCCGCTTTTGCGGGAAGCGCCGTTGCGGTAAGCTCGCGGCATCCGATGTAGCAACCGTTACGAATTTGTCATATGCTTTCTTGATGAGGCCAAGCTCGGGCATTTTTCGACGAGCCTTAATACGCCAAGCGAACGATGTGGCGAAAACGTACGGAAGTCAACGGGGTTGTAGTATGCTGCGTCGTATGGCGATACTCGAAGGTTCTATAAAAGCGCCGACGGACAGTACACTAGATACCGCTTATTTTACGTGTTGCTATTGACACTTGCTTTAGTGCGCAAAGTGTACGCTTTGTTGAAACTCGTACGCTTTTCGGAGTCGAGCGCACCTTCCGTGCCCTTTCTTAAACAAACGCCGCCGACACTGCCGCTAACTTCGTAATTAATAGTCCTAATCAACAGGCTGGTTATAAGGCATGCAAAACATGAATGTCAATCTAAAGGCTGCTTTCGTGCACAGCGCAGTCATCTTCGCAACATATTTAAGGCGCACCAACATTTGCATGCCATTTGCAGTTAACATACTTTGGAAATGGCATTAGCTTTGGTCGTATAGCAGCGGGTCAAAAAAATGACATTAACATGAGCAAATGGCATTCGGTGCTCCTGCTTGCTTTCTGCGTCGAAAAACCGCGATTCACGGCCGCCGTCATTCTCGTGAAGCATCCCTGGAAACGTATACAAACGTGTTCCTGGCAAGGTTTTATGTCTGTTCGAAAAACCAACTACTCAGCAATTCTTCCGGGGCATTGCTAAAGGTTGACAGCGGCGTTATATCTGTTAGGCCACGACCAAAGACGAAAACACGACGCGCGCGCATAGAGGCTGACCTAAACAGCGCCCGACCTAGCCCGCCTACGCTTTGCGGCTTTGGCGACGGGCGGTGTTGTCGGCGTTTTGCGCATCGCGTATACGTATTCGCCTACCACTTCCAGTGGTCCGCTACCTATTGTGAACTGCTGTTTCTTTCCGAGGTGTTGAACATTACCTTTTTCTTCTGCATATGAATTTTCAAACCTACATTTCTGCTGTTCCTGTCTGGATCATCAATCATTCTTTGCCGTTCTTTCCATGAGTTACCTAACAAGGCAGTGTCATTAGCGAATCACATAATACCTAGGTATTCTCCATCAACCCTTATCTCTATCTGCTACCCTCAAACTCTCTGAATACTTCCTCTAAGCAAGCCGTGAATACTACTAGGGAGGTCATATCTCGTTGCCTAGCACCTTTTTTATGCGATTTTTTTTTCTCTCTTATGAAGAACTATGATTGCTGTGCAGCCACTACATATATCTACTAGTACTTTCACATACGGCTCGTCTGTACCCTGATTTCGCAGTGCTGGTATGACTGCCGAGGTTTTTATTGAGTAAAATGCTTATTCGCAATCAATGAATGCTATGTATAAGGGCTGGTTATATTCCGAGCATTTTTCTATAATCTGGTTATTTGGTTGATGCTGCAGATATGATCGAGAGTAGGGCACCCTTTCCGAAAACATGCTTATCTTTTGCTTGGTTGAAGTCTGAGATGGTCCTGATTCTGTTTACCTGATTTTCCAGCACCGACTGCGGCTCCGGCATTCGAGCTTCTTTTTATAATCGCGACGCCCGTTTCCAAGTATTGAACTTCACTTCTACACCCCTACGTCTTACCTGAAGTACCCCGCAGGGTGCCGTTCTTTCACCGACCATTTTTAATATCACCATGGCTCCTCTCGCGGTTCAGTTATCGTCTATTCCCGATCTTCAGCACTTTTTTTACATCGACGATATCACACTGTGGGGCTGTTACGGATTTCCTGGTCCCGTTCAAGACACCATTCACACAGGGATTGGATATCGTTTCTTGCTTTCCTGACCATGCAGGCCTGTCTCCCGCGCACGACAAGTCAGAATTCCTATTTTTGACTCTCTGCTTATCAACGAGCTCACAACTCACTGATCTCCCTTATCTTGGGCGGCGCCCCAATCCCCAAAGTCTCTCATTGTCGCGTTCTTGGCACGCTTCTGCATGGTGTAAACAATGTCCGGGCTCTTTGTCCGAGGAAGCCCTTAAGGTATACGAATAGGCAAACACTATTCTCAGCACTGCTGGCATGAATTTGTAAAAGTGGGCTACAAATGATCCCGCACTGCAAGAACACATGCACTAAGATGCGTCACTAGATTCCCTTGCTGCACTAACGAAGATGCTGGGGCTCTTCTAGCACACCGCTTGTGACCGGCTTCATCTAACTGCCGACGCAGTGCTAAAACTGCTAGCTCGCAATGAGAGCACGGAGTGTTACGTTTTACAGAATACAGCACGCCTTTTCGATCCGTTGAGATGGTTATCCCCGCTCTTCATCAGGATAAAGAACCTATTAAAGAGGCTTTGTATGCTTGGCACGTATGGGAGGGCATCATGTCCGAAACGTTACGAGAAGTTTTGGATGAATAGTGTGCAGATTTTAAAAATCTGCACATGGTTTTTCGACCTAGATGCGAACTGAAACAAGTTTTGGGTCAAATTCCCATCTACCAGTTGCACGTCTTTTCTGATGCAAATTCCAGTGCGTATGGTGTTGTCGCATACCTTTGGACAGAAGATGTGGGAGGTGTTATGTGCATTCAACATCTTCTTGCGAAAAGTAGAGTAGTACCGACAAAACGGCCCATCCTACCTCGTTTAGAATTGGCCACTGCAGTAGTCGCAGCTCGCCTAGTGAAGTTCTTACGAGAAGCGCTGACGAGAAGGTACGGGCACCTCGAAGTATTTATGGACCGATTCTTCAGTCGCACTTTGTTTGATAAGTGGTTTGGCAACTAAGTCGAAACAGTTCTTTCCAATCAATTCACCATAAAACCGGCTCTAAGTGCGCCCTTTCGTTGGAGCTACTGCCCTGATCATCAACACCCAGTGGCTATTTTAACTCGAGGACTATCCGCGAGGGACGTGATAGACAACGACTTCTGGTGGAGAGGTCCTGAATGGCTGTCACGTTCTCACAACGCTTGGTGAGACAGCAATGTAGGATGCACTGATAACAGTGTAAATATATCAGAGCTGAAGCGCGACGTGATGACTCTGGTGAGCGTGACCAGGGAGCCACGTATTCCAGTTAACCGGTTCAGCACTTGGAGCAGAACTATTCGAGTGACAGCATGGATAGTATGCTACTCAATAAGTGTCGTTCCACCGTCACTCGTCGTACAGGTCCCCTTGATGCGCGAGAGACCGAGGTCATCTGGTTCAACCAAAATCAGAAAGACGCTTTTGCTGCGGAGTTCTTCCAACTCATAAAGGGAAATATTCTTCCCCATCCTCGAAAATAGAGATCTTCACCCTTTCCTCGATGACGACGTTGTGATCAGGATCAGGACCCGGCTGCAGAATCTGTAGCGACGTCCAGAGAAAAAGCGCCTGTGTTGATCCGTGGTGGCAACCCGTCAAACGCCTTGTAGTTTTTCATGCACATCGCAATATTCTTCATGGCGGTGTAAGGTGCACAATAATCGAACTGCAAGGAAGGTTCTGGGTGACACGAGACCATCAGTGTGTTAAAAGTGTCTTGGCAAAGTGCGTGGTGTGTGCGCGATTTCGGCTGAAGTCAGCTTGCTTCGACAGCACCTCTTCCATGTGAAAGGCTGTACAACCCTCGCCCTTTAGAAGTGACACTAGTTGATTTCATCGGACTAATTTTCGCTAGACAGTCACACGAGGAAAGAGTACATCGTGTTGTTTACTTGTGCCGCGGTAAGGGCCATTCATCTTAAACTTGTCCTCGACGTTATCGCAGCGTACTTCCTCATAGCTTTCAGGAGATTCTACGCTAGACGGGAACTCCACAGGTCGTCTATTCCGATAATGCGGCGGCGTTAAAAAGGACATCTAGGGACCTAGCAAAGTTTTACATTTCTATTAGACAGCAGCATTCGAAATACTAATGTACTAGTGATAGTGTGTTAACTCCGTCGCATTTCTTGCTGGGTTGTCGGCATTTGTCTACGCTAGAAAGCAGTGAGGAATCGCAACTAACGGATGTTCTACATATGTGGGATCACAGGCAGATGATCATGATGCATCTCTGGAAACGGTGGCACCATGAGTGCCTCCTTGCACTCCGCAGTTTGTATGCTCGCCAAGTGCACAATGCCCACAAACTCAATGCTGGTGACGGTCGCAGACTGCTGTTACCGTAGAATGCATGAAGAGTAAGGACGGGATAGTCCACATATGCCGAATTTACTTAACGCAAGGATCGGAGCTAGTTAGGCCCGTCCAATGTCTGATCCATTAGAGGCTGTAACCTCGGGGCCTGGAGTGTATTGAAGATTGGCACCTAATGCTCCCCAAAGGCGAAAAGGAAGAAGAAGCGCGAGAGGCGTGGGGCTCGAGCAGCAGTCTTAGCGCTATGTTTGGACATTAGTAAAGATCGGCTAGAAACGGCTGCTGCGCCTCCTTCTACAGATGGTACGTGACGTTGTCGCTGTCTTGTCGCCAGCTGTTTTTTCACGCTGCTTGGGGCGGCACATCTCAGCCTCCGGCAACTGCCATGAAGAACCAGGCAATCTGGCAATCTCGAAGCAGACTGAATTCCACTGGGTAAAAAAACGTTTATATATGGCTAAACCATAAGAGACCTACCGCCCTGTTGATGTCACGCACACGTTTAATTTTGATATGTTTTACATGTTTTGTCCACATAAACTAAGACAACTTGGCGACAGGTGACGTCACAGAAATCCATGAACCATCAGTGCCCGGCCATGTCACCTGCACCCTTGCAGAGGCACGCTGCTGACTCTGATACGAGCTGCCCAAGGTTGCGACGTAGAAATAAATCGCTTTAGCCGAACCGTATTAATGTGCCTGCGTGGCCTAGGGGCAGTGTGTCTAATTTGGGGTCCTGGAAGGCTGGATTCCGATCTGCCATTCCAAATGGTGAAGCTCGAGCTGGCAGTGCCTGAAAAGTCGGCCATGATATGTGGTATTGCCATGACGAAGGGAATGACGAACCGGTTGGACCTAGTGGAGTAGTATTTTGATGCTAAAAAAATGAAGTTCTGCTCTCCGCATGGCGCTGCGCGATGACACCAATGGCATCCGGGTGGTGCAGCAGGCAAGTAATTAGATGAAGCGATGTTATCGGGCTTTCTCAACAGCTGCAACAAGATTTCAGTATGCATAGCCAAATATGTATAAATGATAGAGCAGATAACATCTAAATAACATATACCTAAGGTGTGCGAATATCCATAGTTTTGAATACGAATCGAATATTTATTTATTTATTAAAATTACCCTTTCGACCCAGTGGACATTGTAGAAGGGAGTGAAATTTGGAATTAAGGAAAAAAGGAGGGGAGGGAAGAAGAGGGGTACATGACAATGTAAATTGTGAATCCAAATGGTGTTAAAAATCAGAAATCCCACAATAAGATACTAGCAGTAGCAAGAAAATTGGCAAACTATCTGACGCCAAAAGCACAACACAAGGTACAATTACGAAAAATAGACTAAAGACAATGACGCTCAATTATAGTATACAGGAAGCAGTACTCGATAAGCACGAAAAGAAAAAAATGAAGCAGAGATAAAGTTGCATTATTGCGTTCTTACCTGTTACAATATATTCGTTATTCGTTTCGCATTCGAAAGACTCATATTTGCAAATGTAGATTATTCTATGTCTGCGTCAGTACTGTGCCTTCAAGGAGTTTTTTGAACTCCAACTCTCCAACAGATACACGATAGGCGGCAGTCTATCCGCCTACACGGCAGCCTGCAGTCCTTGGACCCGGGCAGTGTGTTCGGCCAGTCGGATTACACCTAGCTGAGTGTCAGGGTGTAAGTTCAACAGTAGAATCTCGCAAAATTCTTGTTTTTATCTTTTGATTTATATTTTTGATTTCTGGACACGTTCATACCTTATGTGCCAGATCTGCCTTATCCTGACATAGTTTGCACCTGTCTGAGAATTGTTCTGGGTAGCACTGGCTAAGAGTAGCTGGATTCGAAAAAATCCTTGTTTAGAAGCACCTTCAGACGCGTTCTTAGATCTTATTTAGTGTCCTGCCTGTCAGTGGGTATTGTACTCTATTAAACCGGTAATGCTCAGTAATATTTTTATAGCCGACTAGCATGTCCCTGCTCAGTGTACTGAGGGTCAGAGCCTACACGGAAGGTGCGACCGCGGGCAAGCTTATGAGCCTCATTTTCCTGTACTAGGAGTGGGCTTGTGCCCATATTAGCCAGATTATTCTGTCACCCTGATATGTTTTCAGTGTGTCCTCTTTGCCTGTGAAGAGACCCTTCCCTTGAGAAAATTGCATTTTACTGTTTTCGAATCACTTATAATTGTAGTTACCATTGTCCCTGCTATCGCAAGGGCAATAGCCACATCTTCAGCCGTGTCAGCTAAGCTCATTCTGACCGAGCCGCATTTGCTTAGGCTCTGTTCACCATCTGTCCCTACCGCAACCGTAGTAGGGTATGCTGCTGGGCTAGTTGGTGGTTGTCGAGCATTATAGTATCGCAGCGCTGGCAGACGAGGACAAAAGGACGAGAGACACACACAACAGCGCTGAACGTTCAACTTTATTTTGGACGTATTTGATCAGCGCTTTATATTTGACTGAAGGGAATCGACGCGCAATCGCACCTACAAGGCAGATATGGCTCTCTTAGTAACCACGTTTCTTTTTGTCTGACAAAAAGCAGGAAGTCAACGGTCTGGCCACAAAAAGAGCGCCAAAAATGTCCCTTTCGTCTGACACTTCTTAATCTTTCACGTCTCACACGTCTTTCGTGTTACGTCTTTTTGTTTTTACCTGTTAATCGTCGCCTCACTTACGCCATACTTTTACCTGATTTTAGCTACTCATTGAACTTTTGAATGTTAATTGTTACCTCTTTTGTTAATTGTCGCCTCACTGGCGTCATCCTTTCATCGTTTGTAGCTCTCATTAAATTCAGTGGATGTCTCATTTATGAATCGTTGTCTCATTTATGAATTTTTAACAGCTTTTATTTTTTGCCCCATTGAAGGTTTTTGACGTGTTATTTGTTGGCATATTTTATTGTTCATCAGTCTTCACTTTTTTATTAGTTTTGCCTTGTTAATTGTTGGCTCTTCAGTGCCATTTTTCTTTTGTCTACTTGCCTTGTGTTTTTGCTTGCTTCTAGCCTTCTTTTTTTTTTAGCCCCATTCAGTGTCCTTTGCGCGGCTTTTGTTTTGTGGTCAGGCCGTTGACTTCCTGTTTTTTGCCAGAAAAAATACCGTTGTTACTAAGATTGTCATATCTGCCTTGTAGGTGCGCTTTCGAGTCGATGCCCTTCTGTCCAATATAAGGCGCGTATCAAATACGTCCAAACATAATGTTGAAAGTTCAGCGCAGTTGTGTGTGTGTGCCTCTCGTCTTTTTAGCCTCGTCTGTCAGCGCTGCGACACCATAATGCTCGCAACCATAGCATGCCTGTAGTCATACTCGGCAGGGTCGACATAGACCACGTCCTGTCTTCCTCGATATATCTTCGGCAGCGTTTCCGCCATTTTATTCCTTCGTTCCTGGGAATGCTCTGGATGCATGTTTCATGGCAGCGGGGGCATTTTTAGTTGCTCCTGGACTTCCATTGGGACATCCGTCTTCTGGTCCCTATGGCTTTTTGGAAACTCCATTTCAAAAAGTGACCAGTTCTAAAATATATTTTTAGTTTGCTTACGGATTGTGGTGCCATCTAATAGCGTTTAGTAAAAGCTATTACCATTGCCATCATTGTTTTCTGAAAATAACTTTGTCTTCTTTTTTATTTTAATTACCTGTACTGCTGTTACGTCTAAGAATTTTTGCTATCATATCTCATCAATATTTTATTTTCCAGGTGGATGTGCATTTATCAACAATCTGAAAGTTTGCAACTTGACACCGTACTTTAATGACCGCGGACGCCGGCATTACATGCAGACACATGAAATTTGACCGATATGGACCATGGGTTTTGGTACATGCTCCTCATGAGAAATTTTGCAACTGGTAATGTTAAAGAGCTCTGCACTTTCAATGGCTGCGCGACACTCGTCGTCTGAACCGGAGCTTCCGATGCTACAGTGTACGATGCCTTTTCAAACACCATCACCGGAAGTGCTTTAACGTCCAATATCATCATGAGCCAGCGCGTTGGTTTATAGACGTAAGAACTATGTATACAACTGCAGCATAAAACAAGCTACATATATGTGATGATTTTGTTTACTTACACATGCCTGAGTCCTTCTGCGGAGGAAGAAAAAAAATTGGATAATCATGAGCGGCAGCATCATAAGAAAAGTTTACATATTTATATCCGCGCATCCTGAAATTATTCCATGCCGAGCAGCGCAAAACGTTCCCCTCACTCTGAAGCGCAGCGCACTTATCGACACACTAGCAGAGAAATGGCATGGCATGGTACAGTATGGCTGTTCATGCATTATGTATGGTATGGCATGGTAGATCATTGTAGGGTGTGGTATCGGATTCAACCCATGGTGTTATGACATGAGTGTATAATGGGTTTAACGTCCCAATATGACATGGGCTATGAGGGGCGCCGTAGAGGATGGCTCCGAATTATTCTCGGTCCTCTGTGATTCCTATGTGCACGCTAACATCACGCAGTACACTGCAGCAGTCTTTGCCTTTCGCTTCCGTCGGTAAGCGGTCGCCGCTGATAATATGAATATTTAAATGAGTGGCCTACAAGGTACCCTGTTGGTGTCCGAGCAATGCTGTAATGGCGGCTAGTTTTCCATCATAGGTAGGCGCGCTAAACTTTGACCTAAGACGATTCACTAAAACATTTATAATATGCACATGGCGAAAGACGACCGTACGCTGGGAAACGAGCTAGAGGCCCTTGGGTTTGTGGCATGATTCCGGTATGTAGATGACTTTCTACTTTGTTTGCCCCTACCGTATGATCAAGTCGCTTGATGTTGGTCCTGCATTACAGCAATTTAGAACGGTGTTCGCAGGTCTAGAATTTACGCATGCGCATGAAATGTCGGTAAACTCCACCATCAGGTTCTTCGACATTGAAATACACTTGTACCCGGACCATACATGCTGGATGTACAGAACAAAAGGTAAAAAGCCAATAATGAGATATGACACATGGTAATCTAAGCTTGTAAAAAGGAGTGTAGCATACTCGTCCCTCCGACAGTGTGTTAAGAAGTCCTGTGATCACAAAATGGAAAGAAATGCGCAACTGCAAGTTGACAGGCTGGCCGCAAGCGGTTTTCTCGAACATCTGATTGGTTCAATAGCTGAGATGTTGATTAAAGAGGTAACCGGACCAGAAAATGGGAAAACGAAGGAAAAAGAAAGGGCGAGGCAGGTCGTGGTAATATACGTACACAAGGTATCGTATCGACTTAAGAAAACTGCAGCAAAACATGAAACCCCCGTTGTCGTTTCAGCCCCCCCAAAACTGACCTCAATGTGCAGAAAAGTTAACTCCCGGGATAGGAAAAAGAGGGTTAGCGCAACTGCGATAAGTGTGTTGTGTACATCATTCCTTTGTCTTGTGGCAGGAGATACGTGGGCCAGACCGAAAGATGTATAAACATAAGATTGGGTGAACATCGAAGGAATTGTGGCAAAAATAACGACCCAAGCAACCTCGCCAAGCACGTTAGTAGCTGTAAAAAATGCATCCCAAGATTCGAAGAAACTACTATAATCGAATATTTCACAGACCAGCGCGAAAGAGCTATCTTTGAAGCATATGAAATGGCACGGGCCGGTTCCACGGAAAGCGTAAGCGATCCGTCGATAGCGCTGACGCAGAAAGGTTGAGTTGTTAACAGGCAGCGTAATGGAAAACGGTGATCCATAGGTTACGGTTTGATGAATTGCACTTATAAACTTGTATTTGACTGGTGTTTCTACATGTTTTCTTTGTATGTGTGCATATAACGAGATAAGTACATGTAATAAACAGTTTAAAGTTCGCGCACGTACCACTCTTGTTTTAGTTAATCGTCTTGGGTCAAAGTTTAGCGCGCCTATCTATGTTGGTGTCCGTTCAGAATTCTGGCAAGCACAACATCTTAGTGACACTGCTCTCAAGAGGAAATGAAGTGATATACGACTATCACTCCATCCTTAGTAGCCGCGGTTTTCTGCATGAAGAATGCTGGTCATATGACCCATCCTGTACGCTTAACGAGGCTGACGCTCAGGACGGCGCAAAGTAGAGACGAGGTGACTAGTACCACCCCAGAACTTTGTCCGTCTGTGGCGAGTGATTACCTTCCACAGGCTGAAAACTTTCGTAAAGAAGTTACCTAGATTGTGAACAGAGAACATCGTGCACTAATTAACATAGACACAACATTTACAGAACTTCGCAACTATTTTATTACACAGTAAAAGCCTGCTCGTTCATTTGTATATTTATTCGTCTCGTTTTTCATTTTCTTTTGAACATTTTTCTTTAAATGTTGTTGCAATAAACAATGAGCATAATTTACCTATTAACTTATAACCATTGCATTCTTGGCTTCTACTATTTAAGCTGATCTTGCTTGCTTCAGACCATGGCCGGTCTCGAGGGAGAGCGCGCGCTCCTTCTTACGACCTTCTCAATCGCCGCGGGAGCAATGGGAACGTTTCTCCTTGAGTTACGCTCTCTGCCACCGCAAGGAGCGCGACCAGCTCACTGTCCGCTTCGCGTCTGTTCCAGCGGCGGCGGGTGGCTTTTGCCTGGTTTCGTGCTGTCGCTCGCGAGTTTCGTGGTGAGTGCAGCCCAGAATGAAAGAACACAGAAGGTAGATGCTGCAGCGGCATGTCGTCAATGTACTACACACGTGAACGGAGTATTTATATAAAAAACATGGTTGCTCAGCAAACGTTTGACAAGCATATCACATACATTGCGGCTTGGAAGCTAGTTTTGTCCATTTTAATACGAATTTTTCCCAAGCCTGTACAAGAATAGAAAAAAAAAATACTGAATGAGCAGTGCTCACATCGAAGCTTCTTCAAGGCTAACATGACAGAAACTAGTCTGCAACAGCAAAACCGCCTTTCAGCGCTACATTCGAAACCATCGATGTAGCAACAGGTGAAAATAATTTCATAAAAATGTAATGTAAATTGAAAAATGCTTGCATGGTATAAAGTATTAGTATAACAGTCAAAGTAAACGTTGTAGGGTTGAGTTTTAAATGTTATTATAATTCATATATTAGGAAATGTGTTTAATATAAACGTTACTTTTTTTTTGCAAATTAACATTGTTTTAATGAAAGTTTTGCATGATATTAAACTTATTATGAAACAATCAAATGGTTTGATATTCATGACATCATTTGTGCTGAAAGTGGTAAAAAGAGGGCATTAAATGACGTTGGTGATACTCGATGCAGTGGCTTACAATAAGTTCAGCTATATCGAAAGTATGCAAGAAACTTCTAAACCGTTAAAGAAGAAAACTCTTACTAAAGACACATTTCAAGCCATATAGCGACCACATTGAGGCTCTCTTTGCGAAAGTAAGGCTAATGTGCGGAAGGGAATGACATGCTAGAGGCGAGGCAACAGCAACGGCACGTTTCATCTGAGAGCAAAATCAAGGCACCTTGCTTCGATGCAGAAAAAAAATAATTTCTGCTGTGCCGCAGTCAGTAACCGAGGAACTGAAGAAAGTGATGGCATCTCCTGCCATCCCATTACCCACTGTCAGATATTTTCGGCTTACCTTACGTCGCTGGATATATCGTTAAGTTAATCAACTTCGGGTGTGATTCTTCTTGAAACTTGCGAAAGAAGCAGCCCTGTGTACACTCTTCTACGAGGACAATATTCTAGTGGACTGCATTATCGGAAACCAGAGATGATTGCCCTATCTGCCGTGAACCTACTACACACAAATGTTGTAGAAGTACTGCCTCAGTCAGCACTTGAGAATTCACCACTGCCCGGAAACAATTGACAACGGCCATTTTATAAGGTCCGCTTCTTTGATATTTGCAAAATTCCTCAGATTCATTGTCAATTAATTATGGAGAGAAAGTGACAGACATTAACGAGAGGCCAACTCCATATGTGCACAAGCCGTGCAGGAAGATTTTGAGACGGAATTTTGTAGCCGCAGGTCGCATTTTGATGAATTGATGAATATGAAGTGCAATGTGTAACTTTGAAGGACCATTTTTTAGTGTTTGCCGCTCTCTACAATTATGCATAACTGTTTATGCCATTTCCTTGATTAAGAGTTGTTTTTTAACTATGTATTAAACAGACTATGTCATACATATGGGTCAGTCGCGAGACTACACATTTATCACTCTTTCAACCGACTGATATGTTTTGAACGAAGCTAGAAGAGCTCACTCCACTAGAGAACTGTATGTATGTATGTATGTATGTATGTATGTATGTATGTATGTATGTATGTATGTATGTATGTATGTATGTATGTATGTATGTATGTATGTATGTATGTATGTATGTATGTATGTATGTATGTATGTATGTATGTATGTATGTATGTATGTATGTATGTATGTATGTATGTATGTATGTATGTATGTATGTATGTATGTATGTATGTATGTATGTATGTATGTATGTATGTATGTATGTATGTATGTATGTATGTATGTATGTATTGTAGTGAACTCTGCGAAGATATTATGAAGACGAGGATGAACTAGGCGAGGATATCACAAAGACGAGGAGAAGAACGACTAAGTGCCGCTGCGCTGCTCGAGCTCGCTTGTGGAGGCCTAGACTGGCTGTGCTCTTGTGTGGTTCTCTGTGCAACTTGGAGAGGGCTATTATCCCTGTTAAAGGACAGTAAACACCCCCTTTCAGTATGTATGTATGTATGTATGTATGTATGTATGTATGTATGTATGTATGTATGTATGTATGTATGTATGTATGTATGTATGTATGTATGTATGTATGTATGTATGTATGTATGTATGTATGTATGTATGTATGTATGTATGTATGTATGTATGTATGTATGTATGTATGTATGTACCTCTGTATGTACGTACCTCTGTATGTGTGTACGTATGTATGTGTGTACGTATGTATGTATGTATGTATGTATGTATGTATGTATGTATGTATGTATGTATGTATGTATGTATGTATGTATGTATGTATGTATGTATGTATGTATGTACGTACGTACGTACGCACGTACGTATAACTTTATTAAGGAGCCGGCAAACGACGGGTTAAAGCGTCGTGACGCTGGCCAAGCGTCGTCCCGGGGTTATTCCCTACTCTGCACTACCTCATTTGGCTAGTTTGTGGTGGGTTGTGAGGCTTGTGCTTTTCGAGCGCACCCTAGGCCTGCTGGACGGCTCATGTTGAATGTCCTTGTCTATATTTTGCACAGCACTTTGAAGTTCCGGCGGGTATGTCCGGGATGCAGCTTCAGTCGGGAACCTGGCACAGTCCCACATGATGTGCCATTGGTCTGCCGGACTCACTTGACATACACTGCACCTATCACTCGTGTAGATGTCTGGGTGGAGGACGTGTAGCACTGCCGGGGCTAGGAGTGACCCGGTTTGCATTTGCCTTAGGATGACCGCCTCCTCCCGACTAAGTGCCGGGTGAGACGGCGGTATTGTCCGTCGAGCTAGGCGGTAAATTTTAGTCCCCTCCTCGTAACTGGTCATTCGGTCTTTTGTTTCAAACCATCTCTGGAAATGGTCCCTCTCGGGGGCGCGGAAGGTAAGCGTTCGCGCCACCGAATGGGCCGTCTCGTTATGATTCGGTGAGGATGCACAATCTCCAGCGTGCGCCGGGAACCACTTGATGCGGATAGTGTTGCCGCGGTCTTGGAGCTGGAGCTTACTGATGATGGCGGCCGCCGGCGCACACACTCGCCCCTTGGCAAAGTTGCGCACAGTGTTCCTCAAGTCGCTGAGCACGGTGCGACACTCGGCCTCCGAGATCACCAGAGGGATTGCAACCTCTTCGGCGTCTGTGGCGTCCGTGCGCCGCACGCTCGCTGCCGTTGTCTTGATGCCGGTAGCCGCCGCAGCCACTGCCACGAATCCTTCTCGCTTGTATTCTGCTGCGTTCACGAACAGGGCATGCGTGTTCTGACCGTGTTGCTCGACGAGGACTTTGGCCTGCGAATGCCGCCATTCTTGGTTGTACTCGGTGTGCATGTTTTTCGGGATGGGGTCCACGTGGATGTGGGCCCACGCCTCATCGCTGATCTCGCACGATTGCCTAGTGGGAGCTCGGGGTTGTAACCCAGGGATGTAAGTATACTGCGGCCTGTCTTGGTGGTAGAGAGGTGCTCCATTTGCGCAGTGAGCTGCGCCTCGGCTATTTCTTCTAAGGTGTTATGGCCGCCGATCTGCAGGAGTCGAGCCGTACTCGTGGTCCCCCTTAATCCCAGCGTCGTCTTGTAAACTTGTCTGATCAGGGTGTTTAACTTTGTCCTGTCAGTGACCTGCCAGTTGAGGTAGGCCGCAATGTAGGCGATGTGACTGACCACGAACGACTGGAGGAGGCGCAGAAGGCTGTCTTCACGCATGCCTGCCCGTCGTGTCGAGACTCGGTGTATGAGCCGGATAGCGTCCATTGCCTTGGTGGTAATCTTGTTGATGATCTCGTCGCTGCGGCCATTCTTTTTTAGTAGCAGGCCCAGGACCCTGATCTTGGGAACTTCGGGGATGCGCTGCCCCGACGCAGTCACGATCTTTGTGATCGCACTCCCGAGGGGGAGCGCGTTTCCGTCCCGGTTGTCATGGTGTGAGGGCGAACGGGTCGGATTTGGCGGGGCGAGCCCACTAGGCCTGTGCTGTCAAGGTGTTGCTCGACGGCAGTAACAGCCTCTTGGAGCTCCTGCTCAATGCTGTCGTCGGTGCCGCCTGCAGTCCACAAGGTAATGTTGTCGGAGTAGACCGTATGCCAGACGCCGGTCCCTTCTATTGCCCTCGCTGCCCCTATCATGACAAAGTTGAAGAGCAATGGTGAGCTGACTGAACCTTGCGGGGCACCCGTGCTACCGAGCTTGTGTTCGGGGAACTTCCGGCGTGCAGTTCCACCGTGCGGTTGGTCAAGAAGTTGGATGTAATTGTAGCTCGCTAACCCCATGTTGAGTCTCGATACTTGTGCTAATATGGCTGAGTGTTTGACTTTGTCGAATCCGCTTTGTAAATCAGGTCCCAGAATTACTTTGCTGCCTTGTGTCTTGTTGTCGATTATTTCTTGTTTGAGTTGTAGCAAGGCCTCTTGTGTGCTGAGTATGCGCCTGAAGCCGATCATTGTATCCGGATATAGGTCTTCCATTTCCAGGTACTGTGGCACCGGTTGGTAACCACATGCTCCCGCACCTTGCCCACGCAGGACGTGAGCAAGATGGGACGCAAGTTGCCGATGTCTGATGTCTCTCCCGGTTGCGGAATAAGGATTGTTGTTGCCGTTTTCCATGGTCGGGGGGAGCTTTCCCGAACGCCACATTCGTTGTAGTAGCGGGTTAGGGCCTCGATCGATGCATAGTCGAGGTTGCGTAGCATCTTGTTGGTAATAAGATCGGGGCCGGCTGCTGAGCGGGTGTTGAGCTCGTGCAGCGCTACCCGTACCTCTGACATGGTAATGTCTCGGTCGAGCCACACGTTGGGCAGCCCCCTGTATGGCGGGTGGGTTTCCGTTGGCGTGCGTGGCAGATACTTGGCTTCCAGGTTCTTGACAACGACGTCTTTTCCTTGTTGTTGTGTGGTGGTGTGTGTAGGGCAGGCCAGGCGATCGCGCTGGTGTGACTTGGTCTTAGTTACCATTTGGTTGCAACTGATGCGGGCGGAGTGAAGAGCGAGCGCACGTTTCCTTTGCGCGTGAACGGCGGTAGCAGAGGTGCAGCAGTGGGGCGGTGGCGACCCCACCGATGCGCGGCAGGAGGCCGTAAAAGAAGAGAAGCGCGCTCTCACTCGAGACCGGCCTTGTTCAGACACAGCCTCTGTTCGTTCATAGTAAATTATTAGAAAATGAAATCAATGATGTATTCTTGTGTAAAAGCTCGCGTCTCTTTAATGTAGTTAAATGTATGCACCATCCTAGTCCCTGCAGTTGCATATGTGTCATGCATTGTTGTGAACTGTGTAATTGGGCCGGCGGTCTCGTCGAGCTGTACTATGTGTCAACGTTTACTGCCGGTCTCCCGTGTTATGTCTTACGGATCAAAATAAAGGATTATTTAAAAGGACAGCCCCATGTGCACCGCGACGGACATAACAAGCCAGTGCGGTAAGTTTTGGTCTGTCCAAAGCAGACGCTCAGTATGCACTCAATTTATTTATTTCAAAATACTGCAGTCCTCGCCGGGGTGGCGCAGTGGTTACGGCACTCGACTACTGTGCCCAAGGAAGCGGAATCGAATCCCGGCCTCGGCGGCAGCGTTTTGCTGGCGGTGAAACGGAGTGGCGTCCGTCTGCTGTGCGATGTCAGCGCACGTTAAAAAACCCCAGGTTGTCGAAAGTTTCGGAGAACTCCACTACGGCGTCTCTCATAGCTTGAGTCGCTTTGCTACGTTAATCCCCATAAACCTAACCAAACCAAAATACTGCAGGCCTTATGGCCCAGGCAGGAGGGGTATACAAGGTAACAATCACACACACAAAAAGAACAACGCACAGCATAATTCGGCGAGAACAAAGGAATAATAATAATAATAATAATAATAATAATAATAATAATAATAATAATAATAATAATAATAATAATAATAATAATAATAATAATAATAATAATAATAATAATAATAATAATAATAATAATAATAATACAAATTTGGACAGCTTAACAAATCAAATGGTATAATAATACAGCACACAGACCGATTCGGCGTGAGCATATAAAACAAAAATAGAGTAATATTAATAATAGCAAAAGTTGAGCAGCCTAACCAAGCAAATGGTCTTCCAGTGCCTTGCAAAAGTAACTAATTTGGAGAAGAAATTCGGCACCAAATTTCAATCGAATATGATCCGGGGGAAAACTGCACTTACATGAATTTGTTCGGGCAAAGACAGGTTCCAGCGTGTGTTCCCTAGTGTGTAGTGTTCGTCTGACAGTAGAAGGGCGGACAAAACTAGGTATTGGAATATTTACTTTCCGTAACAAAATCTTTCGAAAGAACAAAATTCCGGTTATTTTGCGGTGGACTGAAAGGTGTGGGATGTTATGTTCATCTAATAGCTGTGTGGGAGAATTAGATCGGCTGTATTTGCGGAAAATAAACCAGACTACTTTCCTTTGAATCATTTCAAGAGCGGTTATGTCGGTCAAAATTTAGGGGAATCCCCCAAGGCGTAGTAGATTTGTAATATGGGAGCAATTACTCATTGCATCCATCCGAGCGCAGCCATAAGGCTACAAAGGAAAGCTAAACAGCTTTATCAGAAACTTCGTAGTTTTTGTAATATGGGAGCAATTACTTATTGCATCCATCCGAGCGCAGCCATAAGGCTACCAAGGAAAGCTAAACAGCTTTATCAGAAACTTCGTAGTTAAACAAAAATTCGTCCTGATCTGGGAATCGAACTCGGCACCACCGCCTTTCCGGGGCAGTTGCTCTACCGACTAAGCTAACCAGGACAGTCAGTAGATGAGAGGGTAGGGCGAGAGCGAATTGATCTATAACTCAAAGTGGGAATGGACCAACACCATTGGTCAATAGCTTTCATAGAGGCTTGGGGAATAGCATGATCAGAATTTTCCATTATCTGCAAACAATCGCATGGAGACAGAATTTCCAACATCTGGCAAATCATTAACTTTATATATATATATATATATATATATATATATATATATATATATATATATATATATATATATATATATATATATATATATATATATATATATCTATCTATCTATCTA
Source organism: Amblyomma maculatum (assembly GCF_055883805.1). NCBI lineage: Eukaryota > Metazoa > Arthropoda > Arachnida > Ixodida > Ixodidae > Amblyomma > Amblyomma maculatum. Next base: position 204,345,682 of record NC_139347.1, on the reverse strand, counting down.
TCTATCTATATATATATATATATATATATATATATATATATGTATTGCCACCTAGCGTTGCCAGGTGGCGCATGACTCAGTGAAGGACGACGAAGTGTCGCTTGTGGGTTTTGCGTCTGTGCGGCTCACCGCTGTTGTATCGGAGCTAACCCCTTGATATTCTTGATATCCTCAATCACCTTGTACGTGACATTCTGGTGGAGGTGCTGGGTAAGATCACCTATGCAAGAGTCTCCATCTGAAAGACGTCGCGCCAGCCCTGTGCCATTGGACACCCCCGTGCATCGCTGCAGTCGACGGCTCCAGGGACTGCCTCCGGAGTTTCAGCCATCACCCGCCGCCATGACATCTAGTGCTCCTGCTCAGCAGGTAACGGGCGTCGCACCGGCCTGTAACTACACCTTGCAGGCCCCTCGGGTACCGAAGTCTTTTCACGGTGACCTCTTTGAGGATGTGGAGGACTGGTTCCTTCAGTGTGAGCGTGTCGCTGCATTCAACCAGTGGGACGATGCTGCCAAACTAAGGAACGTCTACTTCAGCCTTGAGGATGGCGCCCGGATCTGGTTCGAGAACCGAGAGCAAATGTTAACATCGTGGCGGGAATTCCGTCGTCAACTGCTCGAGGCCTACACTAGCGCGGATCGTCGCGAACATGCAGAACGTGCCATTCACTCCCGCATCCAGATGCCCAATGAGAGTGTCCAAGCGTACGTCGAGGACATGATGCATTTTTTCAGGCGAGCGGATCCCGCCATGTCCGAGGACAAAAAGGTCAGGCACTTGATGCAGGGTTTGAAAGAGCAACTGTTCGCAGGCCTTGTGCGCAACCCACCGTCGACTGTAAATGGATTCCTTGCGGAGGCCACCACAATAGAAAGGGTGCTCCAACAACGTGCCGCGCCTTATAACCGACCCCTCCATACTGGCACAACTGCGGAGTCATTTGCATCTTCCGAGCGGCATCCTGATGCTTTGCGTGAACTGATTCGCAGTGTCGTGCGCGAAGAACTGAGAAAGTTCTGGAACCCCATGCAGCAATCGCGAGCTTCCATTTCTGCTATAGTGCAAGAGGAGGTACGACAGGCGCTCAAGAGCCCTCTTTCGCCTATAGTTACGAGCCCACCATTGCTGTCGGGGACCGAAAACCGTCCCACATATGCTGAAGTTCTGCAGAGTCAGGCTCCCCCTTCACCACCACCCATTCCCGCGCCGCCTACAGTTTCGCTGCCCTCAGTGCAACCAGTGCAGTACTTCGACGAACGTCCCCTTCCCCGACGCAAAGCCGACATTTGGCGCACGCCTGACCGCCGTCCACTCTACTTCCACTGCGGTGAACCAGGCCATCTTTACCGGGATTGTCCTTATCGACGCCTCGGTCTTCACGGCTTCCGCATCGACGCGCCTCCTCCCCGGTTTGGTCAACGACCCCGAGTTATTGAAGAGTATCTGGCGGAACAGCGTTCATCTCGTTCGCAGCGTCAGTCCCGCTCCCCTTCACCAAGGCGCTCATTGACGTCCACCCAAGGTTCCTCGCGAGAGGGACAAGGCCGCTCGTCTAGCCCTGGTCGGGAAAACTGAAAACAGCGACCTTCGGGGGCGAGGCCGCTGGTAGTCGCTGCGTTGAAGACCTCCCGTCGTCGCCGCTTCGATCCGACCGCGAGCTGCTGGTACCGTCCCCTAGGGAAGCCAAAAGCGTTTCTCTGGACATTCTTGTTATTTTAGGCAGCCGTACTCCAGTCAATGCATTAGTGGACACCGGTGCGGATTATTCGATTTTGAGTGGTCGCATGGCGACTGTTTTGAGGAAGGTGCTCACTGCTTGGCCAGGTGTGTACCTTCGAACCGCCGGCGGTCATATAGTTACCCCAAAGGGAATGTGCACGGCTCGTATTCAGATTGAAAGATATATGTTCGTCGTTAGCTGCGTCGTTTTGAGTGACTGTTCCCGTGACCTTATCCTCGGCATTGACTTTCTGCGAGAATGCGGAGCAGTTATCGACCTGCGAAATAGACGCGTCACATTTTCGATGGGACAATCTGCCGAACGAGATAGTAGCAGTCCTTGCAATGCCGCACTTCGCGTTTCCGCCGAGAGCGTCTCGCTGCCGCCGCGAAGCAGTGTTCTTGTGGAAGTTACCTGTGACGATTTCCGTGCCGGCGATGCTGTAGTGGAAGCGAACCATTCACTCCTGCTTGCTCAAGGCATCTGCGCTGCTCGAAGTTTATTGTCGCTTCACAATGGCCGGGCTGCACTCCTTGTCACAAATTTTTCTAATGAGCACCGGCACTTGTTTCCGGGAACGGCTATCGCTTTCGCTGACCCTGTTACGCACGATCCGGTCTGTTTTACATCCACGGCAGTCGAAACTAATGAGCCATCTCTTGACAACATCGACATTAACTGCCACTTGTCGAAGGAGAAACGGCGGGCCTTAGAGCTACTGTTACTGGACTTCAAGCACTGTTTTGCTTCTTCCTCGAAGGTTCGTCAAACGCCCATCACACAACATCGCATCATTACTTATGAAGACGCTCGCCCTATACGACAGCAGCCTTATCGTGTGTCTGCCAAAGAAGGAGAAGTGATCCAGACGCAGGTTCAGGAGATGCTAGATGATGGTGTTGTACAGCCTTCACAAAGCCCGTGGTCTTCACCAGTAGTCCTGGTCAAGAAGAAAGACGGCACTCTTCGATTTTGCGTCTACTATCGGAAATTGAATAATGTGACAAAGAAAGATGTATACCCGTTGCCGCGCATCGATGACTCACTGGACAGATTGCGACGTGCGAAGTATTTTTCATCTATTGATTTGAAAAGCGGCTATTGGCAAATCGAAGTAGACGAAAGAGACCGAGAAAAAACCGCATTTGTCACTCCAGATGGCCTATATGAATTCAAAGTACTCCCATTTGGATTGTGCTCTGCCCCAGCTACATTCCAAAGGATGATGGACACCGTCCTCACTGGCCTCAATTGGCAGATCTGTCTTGTGTACTTAGACGACGTAGTTGTTTTTTCCGAAACATTTGACCAACACCTCGAACGCCTTCGAGCTGTACTGGAAGCGCTCCGTTCTGCTGATCTCACGCTGAAGCCCGAGAAATGCCACTTCGGGTATACAGAACTCAAGTTCCTTGGCCATGTTGTGAGCGCCGATGGGGTGCGCCCGGATCCCGAAAAGACTGCTGCCGTCGCACGGTTTCCCGTTCCAGCTAACAAGAGGGCTGTTCAGCGCTTTCTCGGCCTGTGCGCATATTATCGGCGGTTCATTGCGGACTTCTCTCAAATTGCGGAACCTCTAACGCGCCTCACAAGGAAGGACACCGCCTTTGTGTGGAACTCTGAGCAGCAGACGGCCTTCTCTTTGCTTCGCGAGCGCCTTCAAACATCACCTGTTCTGGCGCACTTTGATGAAGCGGCTGACACAGAGGTGCACACTGACGCCAGTAGTATCGGTCTTGGTGCAGTCCTTGTTCAGCATCAAGACGGGATTGAGCGAGTAATAGCCTATGCTAGCCGCACACTCTCTCGCGCCGAAACGAACTACTCTACCTCGGAAAAGGAATGCCTGGCGGTCGTGTGGGCCACTATGAAGTTTCGCCCCTATCTTTACGGCCGACCATTTAAAGTCGTCACTGACCATCATTGTTTGTGCTGGCTGGCAAATCTGCGAGACCCATCGGGACGACTTGCACGCTGGAGTTTACGACTTCAGGAATTTGACATAACTATTGTTTATAAGTCAGGCCGCAGACACGAAGACGCTGACGCGCTATCACGAGCCCCCGTTGACACTGACGATGCTGCAGCCGATGGCGACAGCGGCTTTCTAGGAGCTCTCAGCGCATCTGAGCTCAGGGATCGACAAAGAGCTGATCCAGACATCCTTCCATTCATCGATTATCTGGGAGGGCGTGATACTCCGCTCCCTCGACGCCTATCTCGGCACATTGGTTCATTCTGTATGCAGCAAGGCGTCTTGTATAAAAGAAACTCCCAAGGCCAAGAAAGAGCTTACCTTCTGGTAGTACCATGCGAGATCCGTGCGGATATTCTGCTTGCTTGCCACGACGAACCGACGTCTGGTCATTTGGGTTACTCACGGACGCTTGCTCGCGTCCGCAACATGTATTACTGGCCAGGACTCTCCGCAACTGTGAAACGCTATGTAAGAAGCTGTCGCGAATGCCAGCGCCGTAAAACACCGCCTCTGAAGCCTGCCGGATTTCTCAAGCCCGTTAGAGCACCACGTATTCCGTTCGACCAAATCGGCATGAACCTCCTTCGCCCTTTCCCTTTGTCGCAGGCGGGAAACAAATGGATAGTAGTCGCTACTGACTACCTGACCCGATACGCTGAGACAAAGGCAATCCCTCATGCCACAGCTTCTGAAGTAGCCGAGTTTTTCATGCATAACATAGTCTTGCGGCATGGCGCCCTTTCGTATGTCATTACCGACAGAGGCACGGCTTTCACTTCGCAGCTCATCGACCACATATTTGAGTTGAGTTACACGACGCATCGCAAGACCACAGCGTACCATCCGCAGAGCAATGGTCTCACCGAAAGGTTAAATAAGACGATTGCGGACATGTTGTCAATGTGCGTCGATGTGCAGCACAAGACCTGGGACGAGGTGCTGCCGTACTTCACATTTGCGTATAATACAGCCCAACAGGAAACAAAGCGCTTCACACCATTTCGACTTGTGTACGGACGTGAAGTTCAGAGCATGCTCGATTCCATGCTTCCGTGCCCAGATGATGACCAGCTTCCGCCAGGTGCCCAGCAGTATGCCATCCGCGCTGAGGAAGCCCGCCAGCTTGCCCGTGTGCACATCGGGCGGCAGCAGACCTCTGACGCGCACCGCTACAACCTCCGGCACCGCCAGGTTCACTACAAACCTGGGGACCAAGTCTGGGTGTGGACACCAGTTCGCCGTCCAGGCTTGTCAGAGAAACTCCTTTCCCGCTACTTCGGGCCGTACAAAGTGTTGCGTCGTGTGAGTGATCTCAGTTATGAAGTTATTCCAGACGGCGCCGCACTTTCAAAACGTCGAAAGCCCAGCTCGGACATTGTGCACATTGTGCGGCTGAAGCCGTACTACCAACGATAACGCACGGCCACCTCCTGTGACGACTCTCTTACTTTCACACCTTTCTCACCGCCCGTCTTCACTTTTTTTTCCATTTCTTTTTCGGAAGGGGGAGTAATGCCACCTAGCGTTGCCAGGTGGCGCATGACTGAGTGAAGGACGACGAAATGTCGCTTGTGGGTTTTGCGTCTGTGCTGCTCACCGCTGTTGTATCGGAGCTAACCCCTTGATATTCTTGATATCCTCAATCACCTTGTACGTGACAAATATATATATATATATAGCGCGTGGAGAACGCTCGGGCCGGACCTTGTTGGTAGATTTGGAGAACGCTTCGTGGGTCTGCCTACACGTCGCTCTGCGTCCGCACAGCATCTACTCGCCCGTCTCAGGCACCTTTGGTCGTGACTCTGGTGGAGGTGCCATCAATACTCTCTTTTGGGGTAGAAAACGCGACCAACCTACCTCTTGTGGCCACCCCTGTGCATCGTACAAGCCGTAGGATTTGAGGTTGGTCCCCCGAGGCCTTTCCTCTTGAGGGCACGCCCCTGCAGACCACTCCAACAGATATGGCAACGTCACAGCAAACTCGTACCGTGAGTGCTCCTGCTGCTCCCGCCTACGTCATCCTGCAGACATTTCGCCTCCCAAAGCCTTTCCATGGTGATCAATTCGAAGATGCCGAAGACTGGCAGGCTCAATCCGAACGGGTAGCCGCATTTACCAACTGGGACGACCCGGCAAAACTCCGGAACGCTCTCAAAATCGCTCATCGAACTCCCAAACGAGGGAGTCGCAATGTAGGTCGAGGATGTAACCTTTCTTTGCTATCGCGCAGATCCTTCCATGCCAGAAGACAAAAAACTGCGGCACCTGATGCATGGTGTGAAAGAACAGTTGTTTTGCGGCTTCATCAGGAACCCACCTCTCACTGTGGCAGCGTTCCTGACTGACGCCGTCCTTATGAAAAAAAAAATGCTGCAGCAGCGAACTAGCCAGTGCGCCCGTCCAACGGCCACAGTGTCACGTTGTCCACCTTGGACTAATTTGACTGTGACCCTCTGAACAACCCAAGCGTTCTATGTGAACTAATCCGCTCCGTGGTCCAAGAGATCCAAAAGCTTCTAGGATCTTTTTCCCTTTCCGTGGATTTCGTGAGTAGCGTAATCCGCGAATAAGTCTAAAGCGCACTCAGGGCCCCAGTCGTTCCGGTCAGCCCACCGGCCCCCGTTCAGCCGGTGACCTATGCGGACATACTGCGCCGTCTAGCCCCATTTTCTGCTCCACCGCCATACTCTCCTCCGGTGCTTGCGGTGCACGCTGCTCAATTCCGGCACCCTACTGGGAGGAGCGGCTCCAGGTGCCACAGAAATTTGACCTTTGGCGCACTCCAGATCGACGGCAGCCTCTCTGCTACCACTGTGGTGAGGGCGGTCACCTCTACCGTCGGTTACTTTACCGTGAACTAAGACCCCGCGGGTTTTCCACCGACAGCCCTCGTCCACGGCCTGGTGAGAGGCCACATGAAATTGCCGAGTACGTCACCCGTCAGGCCTTTCCACCATCTACACCACGCAGCCAATCGCGGTCACCGTCGCCTCGTCGCTAATCGCCTTCAATATTCCTTTATGCCACTGAACGACGTAGGTCATCCTCCAGCCCCCGTCGGGAAACTAGCTCAGGCGACCTTTGGAGGTGAGGCCGCCGAACATCGATTCACTGAAAAGCTTCCACCACCGCCCCGATCGTATCGCCCCGACAACCACCCAAGTAGCACAAAGTGGGCAATGACGTAGGGGCCCGCGTGGGGCCCGTGAGGGCAGCCCATACGGGCCCCATGCCGGATTTGCAACACGTACCCAGAGGGGCCCCGCGTGGGCTGCCCAATTTTGTCGCGATCGGTCCCAATCTGTATCCGTGTGCGCAGCCACCAGAATCAATAATGGGTCCCACGTTTGTGCAGGCAATGCCATCCCATTGATCAAGGTTTTAATTTTTAAACCAATAATCCCTGCAATACCTGAATTTTACAGGCGCGGGATTTGCGAAAGCCAGTCCGTTTCGGGCTGACCCACGTGCTGCCCTCATGGGTTGAATCTGGCATTTTCGGGGCTGTCCATGTTCCAATAATCATCAAATGTGAAACATCAGGTACTATTTTTGCTTGTATGCGACACTCAGTAACATGAGAGAAATTTATTCCCAACACTACAATAATATGGGCTGGCCCACATCACCCCCAACATGTTGGTCTAAATATTTATTTCGGTGGTGCGTGTAGAATAGTAATGCCGCAGGAAATATTTGGAGGTCGTTCAGTACATACTCGTAAAGCGGAACAGTTAATGTTGCATATTTTCTGTCGATACTGCATAATTAACGCAGTTTTTAGAGTAAAAATAGATAGTCTTTATTCACGGCATAGATATCCTTAGAACAGTTATGTGAAACCTTTAGAAGAGGCAATTAGTGGACGGTATACCATAATTTACATAAAGAAAATGGTGCCTTAAAGATAGCATGGAGACGTTTCAGAGCGGTAAGCCCGCCTACGGCCAATTTGGGGCCCACTGCGGCCTTTCATGGGCCGCCCCAATTAGGCTGATATTATTTTTACCGCATAGACTACGAATATATGTTTCATTTTCCCGCAAGTACCCCAAGAAAAAATTGGAGGACGCTTAAGCTTCGGCTTCAAGAGTGGAACGCGATAGCGTTATTGCACCTCGTTCGCACCGCCCACTCATTCGCTCGGTATGCTCTAGAGTCACACAGCGTTCGGCGCGGCAACGAAACGTGCGCCTGAGCAAGCGGAACGAACCAAAGAACTCGGTGTCTCGGAGGGAGAAAGCCGGGCAGCGACGCACCATGAAAGCGGACGCGATCATGGGGCTGACGCCTTGATGGGATCGTCCTCTATCTTGCTTGGGAGCACCACGCAGAAGCATGATTCCTCGGAAGCAGCTCGGCACACATTGCAGGGGACGCTTTCCCAGCAGAAGCGCTACGGCGCAGCGATCACGTCAGAGGCGTCCGGCATCAGACGCTGCACTTAGCAATCACGCTGTGAGTGGAAAAGCCGCGTCGCCTAAACACCACTGTTCGAACTTCGAGTGACGCACGCTGGATGTTGGAAGGGGAGAGAGCGAGAAAACTTATTAAACGCAAGGGTATTGGGGCATCCTCGCACCGGTACCCGCGCGGCCCGAAGGGGAGAAGCGGGTGAGCGAAGATAGTGATCTAAAGAAAGGAAAGACGCTTGATTCTACAACCAGTGAGGGGGCACGGCGAAACGTCAGGGGCGAGTGGCGCGCCACGTGTCGGAGCAGCGCCGCACATTGCGAGGAGGGGTTGTTCTGTGTTTGCCGCAAGATGGCTCTGCATATGCGCAGAGCTGAGAAGAAATGTAGCGGAAACGTACTTCGCTACTCGTGTAACTGCGACTTCTGTAACATGCTCATAATTACCGGTATAAACCGCAGCATAACGTTCTACGGCACGTTTCTAAGGCAACACCGCATTCACTAGAAGCGCTTTTGTACCGCTTTCAATCATCGAACTCCTGGCTGAGTGGTAGCGTCTCCGTCACACACTCCGGAGACCCTGGTTCGATTCCCACCCAGCCCATCTTGGAAGTTGGTTTTTATTTATGATGTGCATGCATGAAGTGCATGCCGGGATTTATCGCTCACGGCCAACGCCACCGACGACACCGGCTTTTCTGCGACACGAGCTCCTTAACGCTACCGCGTTAATACCCATGCGGGCAAAGTGGGGGTGTGCTCGATTTTCAGCCCGGCCGCAAACCATGCGGGACCTATTCGGCTTTTGCGTGGGCAGCCCCAGTCGACCTAGCCCATCTTCTAATTGCTTTAGGCCCACATTTGCATTGCATCTGCCCTTAATTGGCCCGCAAGAGACCGATGCGGGCAGATGCGGTAAGGAGTACTTGCCTGCCCCGCCAACGGCCATGAGGAAATTATCTAGGTTTATGGTGGGCAGCCCCATTTTGGGCCGCCCAGGAATTTTCTGCATGAATTCTACATTTTCGTCCGACCTTCCCTGATGTACCCATCAAGAGTTCCATGTACGCAATGTGCGGGAATACCCGTATTTAGCCCCGCCGCGGCCCATGCGGTACCTATTCGGCTTTTCAGTGGGCAGCCCCAATTAGATTAGCCCAGGCTTTCCCTACACAAAGCCCAAATTTTATTTGCATCGGCCCTAAAATTTCCCAAGCGAGACCCTTGAGGGCCAGATGGGGGAATATGTACTCACTCAGCCCTTTCCACGCCTATATGATGCCCAGATGGAAAAAGCAGGGGCAAGCCCAATTTGGACTTGCCCGCTTGATCCCTAAAGAGGCCCTCATAGGCGTTATTGTGGTTGCCCAAGCCCAACTTGCCCATACGGGCCCCAGGTGGGCCACGTGATGTGTGCTACTTGGGCACCGCATCACCGATCAGCATTCATCATCGGAATCACTCCGAAGCAGACCGCCGCAACACCAACATTTCTCGCCGCCGCACCGACTGAATGGCACTGAAACTGACCGCCACATCATCGAATATCTCCCGTTTCCGCATCGGCTCAATCCCTCCGAAGCCGATCACCACATCATCGAACAGCTCCCTCCGCCGCACCGAGTCATCATCATCATCATCATCATCATCAGCCTGATTATACCCACTGCAGGGCGAAGGCCTCTCCCATATCTCTCCACTTAACCCGGTTCTGTGCTAGCTGCATCCACTTGACCCCTGCGAACTTCTTAATCTCATCCGCCCACCTAACTTTCTGCCGCCCCCTGCTACGCTTTCCTTCCCTTGGAATCCAGTTTGTTACCCTCAGCGACCATCGGTTATCCTCTCTTCGCACTACATGTCCTGCCCATGTCCATTTCTTCTTCTTAATTTCCACTAGAATGTCGTTAACTTGAGTTATTTCTCTGACCCACTCTACACGCTTTCTATCTCTTAATGTTACCCCTACCATTTTTCGTTCCATAGCCCTCTGGGTTGTCCTCAACTTAATTAGAACTCTCTTGGTTAGCCTCCACGTTTCAGCCCCATAGGTGAGTACAAGCAAGATGCAACTGTTGTATACTTTCCTCTTGAGCGATACCGGTAAGCTGCTAGTCATAATCTGCGAGTGCTTGCCAAATGCGCTCCATCCCAATCTTATTCTTCTTGTTATTTCCTTTTCATGGTCCGGATCTGCGGTTACTACCTGTCCTAAGTAGATATATTCGCCTACTACTTCCAGTATTTTGCTTCCTAATGTAAACTCCTGTTCCTTCCCGAGGCTGTTGAACATTATCTTAGTCTTCTGCATATTGATTTTCAAGCCTATCTTTCTACTTTTCCTGTCTAGGTCATCAATCATTATTTGCAGTTCATCTCCCGAGTTGCTTAGCAAGGCAATGTCATCAGCAAATCGCAGATTACTGAGGTATTCTCCATCTAGCCTTATCCCTAACTGTTCCCATTCCAAGTCTCTGAATACTTCCTCTAAACAAGCTGTGAATAGTACTGGGGAGATTGTGTCTCCTTGCCTAACACCTTTCTTTATGGGAATTTTGTTACTTTCTTTATGCAGAACTATGGTTGCTGTGCAGCCACTATATATATCTTCCAGCACTTTCACGTACGGCTCGTCTACCCCCTGATTTCGCAATGCCTGCATCACCGCCGAGGTTTCAACTGAGTCAAATGCTTTTTCGTAATCAATGAATGCTATGTATAAGGGCTGGTTATATTCCGCGCATTTTTCTATCACCTGATTGATGGTATCGATATGATCGATAGTAGAGTACCGTTTCCGAAACCCTGCTTGATCCTTTGCTTGATTGCAGTCTAAGGTTGCCCTGATTCTATTAGCGATTACTTTAGTAAATACCTTATACGTAACCGCACCGAGTAAACCACTTTAACCCCAATTCGACATCGGCGGGCTCTACAAATGACTGGATCTTCATGGCTGTTCTCGTCGACGCACAGAAAGTCAGCCCGTTAATCGACACCGGGGCGGATTACTCAATTCTTAGCTGACGACTGACGATGGCTCTAAAAAAAAGTGACGACGCCGTGGGATGGTCCCCACATACGTACGGCCGGAGGTCATATTGGCGCATCCCGTGGTATGTGTACGGCCCGAGTTCGGTGCGTGGCTGCACGTTCGTTGCCACGTTTCTCGTTCTGCGCGAATGCTCTCGCGTCTCGAGATGTTGCCCTGGGCAGCGACTTCCTCCGCAAAAACGGGGCCACAATTTATTTGCCGAATCGTTTGATGACGTTCAACATCTAGATGGCGACAGAAAAGCCTGAGGTCAGTGAGTTTCGTTCCACACTGTGAATCGCCGACGATAACGCCACAATGCCCCCCCGTGGCAGTATCCTCGCGAGAGTAACCTGCGACAAGCCACAGCGGGGACTGAGAATTATCCAGTCTAATGTATCTCTTCTGCTTGCTCTAGGCGTTTCTGTACCACGCGGTCTTGGTATCTTTTATGGCGATCAGACATAAGTGCTCATATAAATTTCAGCAATGAGCATCGCCATCTGTTCCGTGGAACCACCATAGCGTACATAGACCGCGTTAGAAAGTTGCCGAATGCTTTACCTGCGAGACAATCACGTCTAAAGTATAAGCTGCAGTCAAGAGCGCTGACATAAATCTAGATCTTCCGCACTCTTGAAAGAGGGAGCTGCAGGACCTCTTGCTTGAATTTGGGGCTTGTTTAAGGTCGTCCTCTAAAGTGCGCCAAACATCAATCGTGAAACAAAGAATTAATACGCATGAAGGCGCTTGTCCAATCCATCAGCAGCCATATCATGCGTATCCTCGCAAGCGAGACGCTATCCAGAAGCAAGTCCGAGAGATGCTCGCCGATGACGTCATCCAACTAACAAGAAATCCCGGATAGTCTCCTGTCGTCCTCGCAAGAAAAAAGATGGCACACTGCGCTTCTGCGCCAATTAAAGAAAGCTAAATAGAGTGACGAAGAAAGGCGTTTATCCACTACCGCGCATAGACGATTCCCTGGACAGGCTTCGACACGCTAAGTACTTTTTTTTCAGTCGATCTCAGAAGTGGCTATTGGCAGATCAAAGTTTATGAGAGAGACCAAGAGAAACCTGCCTTCATCACACCGGACGGGCTTTACAAATTTCGTGTCCTCCCCTTCGGGCTGTGCTGTACTCTTGCAACCTTCCAGAGGATGATGGACACGGTGCTCACTGGTCGAAAGTGGCAGACATGTCAAGTTTACTTGCACGATGTGATCTTTTCGGCAACTTTCAAGGAACATTTTCAACGTCTCAGAGCTGTCCTTGACATCATTTGGACTGCCAACCTGTCCCTCAAACCTGAAAAGTGCCACTTCGGTTTCACTGAAATAGTTTCTAGGGCACGTCGTGTGTACTGGCGGCATCCGGGTTGAACCTGAGAAACTCGCGACTGTTTCGGAATCTCAAGTAGTTGCGGCACCGTCATTTCATCAAAAACTTCGCTCAGCTCGCTAGCCCTTTTATGCCCTTAACTCGGGAGGACGCAGCATTTTCGTAGGGCAGCGAACAGCAGACAGCTTTCGACGAGCTACAGCGCAGTCTCCAAGCTCCCCAATACTCGCACATTTCGACGACGATGCTGACACAGAGGTGCACACAGATGCAAGCAAAGTCGGACTTGGCGCTGTCCTCGTTCAACGGCAAGACGGCGTCGACAGCGTAATCATAGAGAGAGGGATAAGGTAAAGACAGGTAAAGACGGGACACTTCCATGGAGCCCAGCGGCCCTATTGACTGTAGCGCACCAAGCGGCTGATGCTTGACGCACATCCGCTTTCGGTTGAAGGCGCGACGTTTGAATGCTAGCAAGTGCTTGCCGTACTGCCGCGCCCCGTTGACACATTATTTCTATTCTGTGCGGTGTGGTATTATTTTTCTACTTATTTTCAGCAATGAAATATAAAATTAGATCACAATTACCGCTGCCTGGCCATCAACGCGTCAATTCTTTTGCTAAACAGCAGTATTGCAGGAAAGACGCCAAAGGCTCTGTGAAATAAACATTTATTTTGCTTCATACGAATATCAAACACTTACAATCCTGTCAGTTTGGTGCACGAAAGCAACCAGGAAGACAGACAAAAAGTAGGATACATCAGCCTACGTGTATATTATAAGTAAAAAAAATCACACAAGGCAAGGAACAAACATAGGTAGACAAATGTAGCATTACATGCAGATATACAAAGTATGAAAAATGATACACAATAGACATATTATCAGATTAACAATGTTTCTCTTGAGACTGTGTACTCTTACAAGTATCTAGGTGTTTACGTTTCTTCTAACCTATATTGGAAACCCCACGTTGACTATATCGTAAATAACGCAAACCGCATGCTAGGGTACCTTCGGAGAAATTTCTCTCGTTCATCCAGTTCTTTAAAATTATTGCTTTATAAAACTCTGGTACGCTCCAAATTAGAATATTCTGCATCTGTCTGGAGCCCTGGCATTGATTCACTCGTTTCCGATTTGGAAGCTGTGCAGAACCGCGCCTGTCGCTTCATACTGTCAAACTATCACCGAACAAGTAGTGCAACTGCCATGAAATCAAGTTTGACCCTTCCACTTCTATCTCACCGCAGATCAGTTGCATCATTATCCCTTTTTCATAAAATTTACCACAACAGCTACGTGAAAGAAAGATTACTAACAAGACCATCTTACATATCAGCGCATTGATCACCGCCATAAAGTTGGGGTTCCATCTAGTCACACAAAATGTTTCCATGACTCATTCATACCTAGAACTTGTGTCAGTTGGAATCACCTTCCCCATGATATCGCACGTATAACAGATAACGACGCATTTCGGAAAGCCATTGTTTTTCTTTGAATGTATATTGCTTGTTACTATGTTGTTTACCCTTTACTTCTTGACATAGTTTTTACTTATCCCCACTGCATTGTGAAGTTTTGTTTTCCTTGTTCTTTTTGCGCATGTTTTTTATGTACTTGTAATTTATTTTCTTCTGTAACTTTGCTGTACGTACATTCATATACTTTTATGTATCCCATTCCCCTCTGTAATGCCCCCGGGCCCTGAGGGTAAATAATTAAATAAATAAATACACTATGCTCAAAATATATTCGCGACTACCTCACAATATCCTGTATTTTATTTTAAACACAGATTTCAAATAAATACACTTGAAGTAGTTTAGGTATTATGCCACAGACACATTGCTTTCAGCTTAAATGCGTACCCTTCTCCATACAAGCATGTGTTTTTGCGTATGTCCTTGGCAGCAAAATTCCAGCAGACTGTCACTTCTTTTATTCTCAGCATTGCCTTTTTTAGAAAGTTTCATCATCATCATCAGCCTGATTATACCCACTGCAGGGCGAAGGCCTCTCCCATATTTCTCCACTTAACCCGGTTCTGTAGAAAGTTTGATGGGGTCCTAATCACAAATATTCTGTAAGCCCGAAATAAGCTGGAAAACACTGACATGCACAGAGTGCCTTGTATTCATTTTACAATGGCAATGTAACTAGCACTCGTTAAATTCATAGCCACAATGCTCAACAGTGCCAATATAAGAATGGTTCGTCTATTGTGCGCGTCTTTATAGCCTGGGTCTCTTTGGGACGGTAAGTAGAAAGCAATCAAGCTTAGCCTGCAATATTCTCAGATGGTCAATTTGTTGGAAGTGAAAATATGTGCTGATATAAATATTTCAGGAAACAATACGGACATTTATTTCATGCCTATTAACACAATTTTCATGTTAAATAACAATTATATCGTTTTAGAAATACCTGATGTGCACATTAAATCACGTGAAATGGCTAGCTGAAAGTGAAAGCTCAAACCTATCCACTCGTGGAATGCGAGATGCTGGTCCGGACCTCTTGCAGGTATGCTGCAATTCTCACCAGGGCACACAGGAGAGACTGCCGAATCCTGGCATCAGCTGGAAAATTTACAGTAGAAATATATGTCATCGTGATACACCTTTTACTGACACTGTGTAAGCATACCCACGTAAAATACACAAATCAAGCTACACGGCGAAGATCCCTACCAGTAATTTCCAAGGATTGCTTCATTTCCCGATGGTAATCTTTGGTTTTAAAAGCTGCATTGACAGCCGACTACGCGTTTCATTCGACAAAACTATTTGATACCCGGCGGCAAGAATACAGGGGATACCACAGTGCGCTTTAGCAGCACTGAAAAAAAAAAAAATGCTCGGGTGGAACGCATGTTTTCAGAAACGGAGGGGACGGAATTATCAGCGCGCCACTTCTTTAGTATCAAGCTGTTTAGAAGCACCTCGGCGTTTCCTTTTCTATTGCCTTTTTTTAAGCGCATTCCCCGTGGGTTTTGCGTTGCAGATGACGATCCTCGACACACAAGTTTCTGGTTCTCCAGATTTTGTGCGGTACCTTTTTTTTCTTGTCCTCTTAACAATAACGGTCCCGTACATACCACGCGAGAGCGCTTGTCTTTAACACGTTAGGCTACCCTCGATGTTCAGATTTCAGCCGGCCAAAACATCACCTAAAAGAGATTGCGCACTGGTGACGTCCCCCCCCCCCCCCCCCCCGCCCCACCCCAACCCGTAAAACTCAACGAGAAACCACGCACAAGCAACCACTAGGCAAACCAAGCAAATAGCGTCAGGCGTGGGTTGACTCTTATCTAACTGCGCAGTAACCGGCGAGCCCTTGTTGCGCCATTACCGAGCACATATTGGCCTTCCATTCACAACCACGCCAGCCAGAGTGCTGAGCTAAACTGCTTGATATGCAGCGTACTTTGCAAACAGAAACAGTTTCTCACCTTGCCTTTGTTGGAAGCTGCCGTGGTGTCACGAACTGGCTGACCCATGAAGTGCGCACCGGCGCCTGTTCACGAGCTGCGCAGTTCAAGAAACCGGCCGGTGCGGTCAGCATAAACTGCTCGAAATGCAACGTTTTAGGCCAGAATAACGTTCCTCACCTTGCCGTCTTGACAAACTGCAGTACCGCTTCGAAGGCCAAGGAAGACGCAGTCAGTCCTCACAAACACGCACGCAGACCGCGTAGACGGCCCTGCTCTTCCGCAGTCTGCTTCGGTTTGCGCCGGCAGCACCCGCGCGCGCGGCGCGACAAATGCTGGTGGCGCCATCCAGTTCATGGTGCGTGAAGCTAATACTAACATTATCAGTCATGCGTCATTTCCTGGGCCTGATTTCGCCGAGTGTCCGCTCTTTACACAATCCCTTTCTCTATGGCGTAATCGGCTACGCCAGTCGCGCGAAAGCGCGCGTTGAGGCGAACTACTCTACCAAAGAAAAAGAATGTTTTTCAAAGAGAAAGTTGAAATTAATGAACTTTTTGTTGCAATAAGAAGTTAAACCTCAGTAGGCCTCGTTAAACCGGCTGAAGACAAACAAATTGCAGCACATAAAATTATGTTCCCAATAAACAAGCCTTTATTTGCAACTGCAGAAGGAAGAGTTTGTCTCTGTTGTCCTTAACCTCACGTTCGCAAGCCATGTGTAGGCTAGCAGGCACAGTTATATCACTTTGCTCTCTTCTGAAGTAGATCAAATTAGATATTCCTGGTTGTACAATATCCTTGCTCTGACTGTAACAGTCTCTTGTCTCTCGTCTTTTATCGTCAGTGTACGATGGTCTGTTGCAACCCAGCACTGCTTGGGTTGAAAAATGAAGGGTTTGATTATTTAGACGGAATGGTCCACCTGGTTGAACCCATTTGGAATAGTCGCCGTTTCTGACAAACCTTAACTTAATCAACGCGTCGTCCCTGATCCATCTAGGCTAGTTCAGGTGGGTTGGACAAATTAATGCTGTCGTCGTAGTTTAATGAATTCCATAAAGGAAATCATTCCGGTCGTGGTTGTGTATTTCGCAGACAATTTATTACTTTTACCAATCTTCATGGTTTAAAAGTTATTATTAGAGCGCCAGTTAGGGAGTTAACGGCATTAGTAATTGAGTGAGCCGCAAAGTTTCTCTCATTGCGAAGAGTCATAATTTATCACGCAGCGAGAATATGATAATGTACAACGTATGGTCTGCATTATTTCGTTTACTTAGAGATGTATATAAATAGTAACCACCAAGAAAAGATCGCTGCAGGCAATTGTAGAATGAAGCGTGGGTCACAAATGCAATTATCGCAATGAAGACGTCTTTTTACGAAACCTTGCGCTTCCTGCAAACATAGGCTGGCAGGCAACGCTGTCAAGGATTACCCTCGAAAAAAATGCATGCACTTGACTACCGTTTTACGACATTATAGATTTCATATTTAATTACACAAAGACGAGCCCTTGCGAAGGCTGCTAAAATAAACATATAAAATAAATGCGTTGGTCTCTGCGAGAACTTCAGACATGACGACGCAAAGGTGCAAACCATTCGCATGCGAACCTGGGCTCGCATCTGCACAGTGTTCGGTTCGCGCTGTTTCATCCGCACATGGAGAACGGCACGTTACAATCAGCACAACTTAAGCATGCTCTGTTGTGCTCCGTGTAGACATGCCGGTCAGCTACAGATCACTAGACTTATGACTGAATCCCGACTGTGGAGGCCGCCTTTCAATGGAAGCAGGCGAAATGAGGCTCGCGTTATTGCAAGCACTCGTTTTAAATTGATTACGATCTCTTTTTCGCTCTGCCTCTTTTCATTACTTCTTTTGCCACCCCTCTCGACTCAAATGGCCATCGATAGAGTAGCAGTAACCAGGCCTGACCTTTTTTCATGAAACCTTTACACATGCGCATTTTTTTAGGGACCATGTTCTACACCGAGCGCAGTGTAGCTTAATATCAAGTCTCTCTGGCTTATTATAGCCCCAGGATGTCTATTATGGCGATTATATGTCGTCGAATCTTATACCTAGCTTTTCCACCCGAGGAATAGCGAACGAATGTAAGCGCAATTATAATTAAACATATCGTGGTCATGCAGCTAAAACAGACAACCAGGCAGCTTATGTAGCTAAAAAATGCTCCCTGTTGCGGGGATTGAACTCTGTCCGGGACAGTCGCGCTACCAATCAACGAAATGAAAGATAGGAAATGGTAGAAATCATTATGAGTTAACTACAAACTGTCTGTGGAAGCTACAACCATATTTATCCTTCATTTTATCCGTTCGTCTGTGTTTGCGAGTACATTCTAGTATTATCATTTTGAGGAGCAGCATGACAACACCCACTTCAGGGTAAATGCTTCTCCCACATTCATCCAGTGAACAGTGATTTTTCAAGGAGGTTATATATTACTCCACCGAAGTTATTATATAACCTCCTTGGTCTTTTGCTACAGGGGTTGCCACCTATTCCCCACAGTCCTTCTAATCCCAACGTCTGCATAATTTTTGCTGCCCTGTGCCACATTTGCCTTTGGAAACCCGTCACTCTTAGCGACCATCGGTTATCTTGCATTTACTACACGTGCCCTGCCCCTAACCATTTCCAACTTAATTTGACTATAGGCATGGAGGAAGGAAAGAACTTAGGAGAGGCCCTGACGTTATTTTTTTTTTGAACCCAGCGCGGCCACGCCGCGACCGGACGCTGCAACGTCTCTCCACCTCCTTTACCCTCCGCATTTTCTTTCTCCGCGACGCTCACATACTTAGGGCCCTTAGCAACGCTGTTGCTAGTGGCCCGAGTTTTCATAGGAACAGCGTCGCCGTTGCTAATGGCCCGACTTGGCTAACCCTAAAGTTTGACGTCACTTCCGCCACACTTTCTCCAATGCATTGGGAATGAGCAGGGCCTCTCCTAAGTTGTTTCCTTCCTTCATGACTATAGTCAACCTGCAATGGCCAGGCAGCGCTAGTGGAAGGGTAGTGTTCAGTATGGGAGAATTTTTTTGCAGATCCTGGGTGGGCACTCATGCGACAAATGGATGACGTAGCCATTACGTTACATACAGGTACCTTTTTCCTTTCAAGGAGGTCCTCTGCTCAGTCAAAAGACGCGATGCAGATTGTAGAGCGAGCGCCGATTCGTCGCGTTCGAGGTTGTTGACTTTCGTTCTTTTTCTTCCGGTGGTTTGACGGGGTGGCTGGTATGCGAAACAAGCAGCGCTCTGCAGGTATTGTGCGTTTGCTCTCCTCATTGTAATTAAAACGTGCAAGGGTATTGACTGCATGCGGGGTGCAAATATATTGAGTACCTGTGCATGAGTTATTTGCACACACGCGTGCCCACACAAAGGCAGTTTTTCAGAGGGGGAAAAGAAACAACTGTCAAGACTGAAGTAATGTTCTAAAAAACGCGAAACGTTGACGTTTGGATTTAAGCCACGAAATTGTACAAGATGTTGTTTCATGTAAGGGGCTGAACTTAAGGTACAAAAACAGCCGATTGAGACCACTGCGCGGGCACCGAAGCAGTCAAATCTTTAGTGCTCTCTGCGCTGCTGCTCAGGCTACCGGAGCCCATATCTCACTGCTATGAAAAAAAAAAAAAAGGAAACAAGCGTGCGTACTGCTCTAACTCTGCATTGCTGAGGGCAGCTCTCCAAACCGTCACTCGTTTGAAACCGTGTCGTTTGCGTTGGACAGCATGCCCGAATCTCGTGATTTCATCATTTCCACTCTGCTAGAAAATACGAAGGAACTATGCCAGCTGCTTCGTAGTTTGCTTGCAAAACGACTAGTATGTCAAAAGACAGCCAATATGTCACTCGATGGCGTACAGGCCCCACACACAGGATGGTAAGGTCCCGAATTAGTCTAGATTTGAAGAGGGAACAGAACGGATTGGTAAAGAAGTCCATAAAATAATCAGCGGTGAGAGGGAAGGTAGAAGAACTCAAAATCTCGCTAAGAATAGATATTCAGATTTACCTGAGGAAGACCACCTCAGTGTAAAAGCAATGAACGATACCTTCAGATATCATTACTGGGCCCGCGGATGAAGTAGGTGGTAGGAAAGTTAGAGAGGAAAGCAGTAAATTATCTGAGGAGACGAAAGATTTGATTAAGAAATGTTAAACCATGAAAGCCTCCAACATAACACACAGAACTGGTTTGGTTGGTGTGGTTTGGTTTGTGGGTTATAACGTCCCAAAGTAAGTCAGGCTATGAAAGAAGCTGCAGTGGAGGACTCCGGAAAGTTCGACCAGCTGAGGTTCTTTAAAGTGCACTGACATTGCACAGCACTCGAAAAAGGTATCAAAGGTAATCAATAGGTGCAAAGTGAACCACAATCGACAATGCTTTTAAGAGCGACGCAGCCTTAAAGCGGTGGAAAGAAAATTAGGTCTATGTAAAAAAACATGTATGCGCTAAGGGAGAGGTCGGGCAATATGAACAACATAGTCACTAATATGAACATGATAGTCAAAGTAGCCGAGGAGTTCTATACAGTTCTATGCAGTAGCCAATGAACAATATAGTCACTAATATGAACATGATAGTCAAAGTAGCCGAGGAGTTCTATACAGTTCTATGCAGTAGCCAAATTACTCAGGTCTCTAATAAGATTGGCAGTAGTGAAGAGCAACCAGACGTTCCGTCAGTAACGAAGGGCGAGGTTAAGAAAGCATTAGGAGATATAACGGGAAGGCAGCTGGGAAGGACTAGGTAACTACAGATTTGTTGAAGGACGCAAGGATTTGTTGAAGGGCATTGTATGGGATAAAAAAAAATAATACCGAACGCAAAAGGAACAGAGTGACCACAAGATACACAGCGGCTGCTTCTGAGCCGACCACTCATAGCTCTCGTCGGCCTCTAGGTGGCATTAAATAAATGTCTCAGCAAACTCATTGTAGAGTGCCTATAGTGTCACAGATTCGCTTTATTCCCTGATTCACACATCTCGCTTCATCTATCTTTAAGTTACACATATTTCTTCCTATAACATTCTGCGTTGTCCTCAATTTAAGCTGAACCCTTTTCATTATACCTCCAAGATTGTACCCTTTAAATATTTGCTCCCCAGCATACCATCAAGTGTATAGCAGTTGTATCCACTTGATGGTATGCTGGGGAGCAAATATTTAAAGCTTACTTCTCCCGAGGGACACTGTGAACTTATTAGACTACATTGCCAACCAAGGATATCCAGGTTACACCTGGAGCCAGCAGAACAAAGCAGACTAACATGAAAACGTAGGGGATTTTTTAATTGTATTCTTGCCGAAATTTATCGTTATATTTCATACTGTACTTTCATACTTTCATACATACTTTCAGCTGTACTGCCCAACGCACCAAGTCATACAGGCCCGACACATAGAGAAGGGGCGTTCCTGCATGATCACCTTGCAAGGCCCTCCGACACTCCCAGCCTGGCTGTACTATTACGGCTGCATATTAAGGCCACGGCCGTATAAACCGAGTTTGGTCTACTGTTACAACTGTTTCCAGGCAGGACACATGCGCAAATATTGCCCTTTTGCTACTGCCGATGAAGGTGCGTCTGAAGGAAAAGTAACGTACCGATGCAGCCTCTGCAAATCGGACGATCACGAGATAACATCTCCAAGTTGTCTGACAAAGCAAAAGGCAACGCAGAAGGCTCGTCTTCGGAACGCTAAGCATTGGCCAATAGAAGACATGACACCAGTACAGACATCCAATCGCTTTGCAGCTCTCCAGTGGGATGATGACGAGTGACCAGAGCTTCCTGAGCCCGCTTCGAATGCACCCCCAGCTAAGACGAAGTCTAACGATACGGTGCTCAAGAAACGCCGTCGAGAACAGCCAATACAGCAGCGTACTGATCTACCAGGCGACGACATGGCTGTACTAGATGAGCAAATCAATCGTCTCTTAGCAGAGGTCTCTAAGCTCCGACAACACCGCGAAATGCTTGCTCGACGTCGGCGAGCTGCAGAAGTAACCGCCAAATCTAGCAATTGCCCAGCACCGCCGCCTTCATCCCGCGCAACAGGGTCATTTGCTACATCTTCCCAGTGTACCACTACGCTCAATGATAACTCTGCAACATTGCTGCTCCGCAATATGGTCAACCAGTTGTCCAACCTGACATCTGTGATACTGCTGCGCTTGGACTAGCACACGAAAATGGTGATATCCAGTCGCCCTGGTGTACTAGAGTGGAACTGTAGAGGCATTTCCACGAAGGTGGCCGAGCTCAAGACCCAACTGCGATTTAACAAGCTTCGCGTGGGGGCTATGTTACTTCAGGAAACTAACGCCTTGCCATCCATTCTGGGCTTCAGCGGCTACGTGTCTCCGTCAGTGACCGACCGTCGCGTGCAGACTGCTTCTCCCCCGGGAAAGGCGGCGGTATATGTTGAAACGCGTATTCCTTATATGCGACTTTCTCTCGAAAACTGGTGCACATCATATCAAGAGGTAGTAGCAGTTGCTGCGAAATTTCCGAAAGGAACTGTTGTTCTTGTTTCATATTACGTTCGACCAGCTGGAGGCGCCCCTTCCCGTAGTAATCTTGGCTGGTTAATAAGTGTTCGTCGGCAATACTCCGGGCGTCCAATTTTATTCGGAGGCGACTTTAACGCCCCTCACCCGGATTGGGGGTACCCGACTGCAAGCCCTCGTAGTAGGCGTGTGCGGGACGCCTTCACTGATGTCCTGTTTGTTCTGCTTAATCATCCTGGGACAGCAACACGGCCTGTGCGTCACATACGTAGTGCTGCCTATGCTCCAGACTTGACGTGGTGGTTGGGCGCGGTAACTCCCTCATGGCCCATGGAGCTAGACTGCTGGGGAAGTGATCACCGCCCTATCATCATCGGTCTCCATCCCTCCCGTCTCAACCCATTGCGCTGCAAATGTTCTCTGATCAACTGGGACAGCTTTCGCTCATGCCTCGACAGTATGTCTTCAGATTCGCCGTCACTCCTTGTTGACCGTATACAAAGAGCAATAAACAGTGCTACGACTACTACCTGGATTGATCTAGGTCGAGCGGTACCAGATCTCGGCCTGCTTAACTTGTGGGCAGCCCGCCGTCAAGCTGAGCTGGCTGCTACGCGAGACCCTACTTCGGGGCAGGCACGCACAAGACTGAATTATCTTACTACGAAGGCTCGGAGATATGAACGCGACCTCTCGCGACACCAGTGGCATGCATGGTGTAAACAATTCTCTGATAAATCACCGAATGCATCACGCTGGAGAACGTTTCGTGCAATGGAACACGGTCGTCGTTCTATTGATGCAGCAGCAACAGTATGCTTTGCTGCTAATCTGTCACCGGGCGATTTCGCCAAAGAAGCTGCTCGAACATTTTTCCCAAAATACGATATACTGCCTCCTTCAGCTGCAAATCTTAATTTGGCAGGTATCACTGCAGACGCATGGAAACTACCATCTGCTGCCGACGCGGATGGAATTGCGAGCTTCTTTTCGACGTCTGAGCTGCTGGCTGCAATTGACGATGCGAAACGGAAAACAGCGCCCGGCCTGGACAAAAATCAGTATGAGGCTTACAAGAACCTCAGTAGTGCTGCACTTCCTGAACTACTAGACACCATAAACAAAGTGTGGCGTGATGGTGTCGTACCCGAGAGCTGGAAAACCGCTGTCGTGATCCCTTTTCCCAAACCTGGGAAGCCTCCAAAAGACCTCACCAACTTACGACCAATCTCCTTAACATGCACGCTTTGCAAGCTTGCAGAAAAAATGCTAGCCACGCGGCTTTCTTGGTGGCTTGAACAGCACGGTTTTTATCACCCTGCTCAAATTGGATTTCGTCCATACATAAGTACAGAGGACGGGTTGGCTGTCTTGGCATCAGCAGTTCTATCATCTACCCGCAGCCACAATGTACGTACCATATTAGCAATGGACGTTGAAAAGGCATATGATAACATCATTCATGCTGCAATCCTGAATGCCATTGACCTGCTTCATCTCCCTCCGAGAGTACGCACTTTTGTTGCATCATTTTTGGACGGAAGAAAATTTGCAATACGCCTCAGTGGTGACACAGTTGGTTCATTCGTTTCACTACGTGGCGTGCCCCAGGGATTAGTATTGCCTCCGACGTTGTTCAATATTACTTTCATCTTATTTCCGTGGCGTTTACATGATATCCCTGAAATCAAGTTTTTGCAATACGTAGAAGATATCACGGTATGGAGCACTCACCATGATTTTCTCACTCAAGAGGCCGTCCTTCAGTCAGCATTAGACATCACCTCTGATTACGCATCCTCCATTGGCCTTCAACTTTCTGTGTGTAAAACGTCATACACGTCAGTCGCCAACCGCTGGGGATGCCGTAAACTTACCTCAAATCCAATTCGTCTCTCTCTACCAGGTCCCCCAATACAAGAAAGTTCGAGCTTGAAAATTCTGGGCTTAGCAATTCACCAATCAGGATCAGCGACTGCTTGGCTTTCTCAGGCAAAAAAGCAAGCACTTCAAACTATGAGTTTAGTAAAAAGAATTGCACCTAAAACGGGTGGCGCTGGCTTGTCTGTTGCACGCCAGTTAGTGAGGGCGGTTCTGCAGCCACGTATTGTTTATCAGGCCCAGCTCCAGCATCTTACAAGAGCACAATGGGATCACCTTGAAGCCGTTAAATCGAGAAGCTATTAGGACCATAACATGCCTTCCACGGCTCACACCAGTCGTAGCGTTACAGGAGAATGCGCAGCTCAACACCATCGATGAACTGGTGCAGCAGCGCCGTGACGATCGCAGACTCAAGGCCACTTTGTCACATTCCACGCTAGCACTGAGGGCGTATGTAACGTCACACATTATTCTTCAGCCACCTGCGCCAGTTCTCCCTCCCTGGAAATTTGTACAGCTAGGAAACAACAAGCCAACTGATATCCGCAGACCAACGTCTGCTAACTCGGCATCGTTGCTTCGCCAGAAATTTGAAGAGCAAGATACTCACTTGCTTCAAGATTCCATAGTAGTGTACGTGGATGGAAGCCTGCAAGGCTGTGAAGCCAAAACGGCAATCTACTGCCCGCGGAGACCTAGCCTGAATCAGACTACTACGTTTCAGCTTTCGGAACCACTTACATCTTTCTGCGCTGAGCTCGTGGCAGTTCAGGAGGCACTCTGCTCCGCGGCTTCCATAACCATGCTCCCTATAGCCAACGTTGTCATCCGCACTGACGCACTTCAAGCAGTACGTCTGCTCCGACGTGTCAGCCGCTGCCCTAAAATTTGCCAAGACATCCACCAGCTTGCGGCGCGCATCCCACACTCAATACGTATTGAGAGGGTCCCACGAGATCTGCTGCCTTCCCAAAGTCAAGCTGATTTAGCAACCCGCCTCGTGAACCAAGACGCATCAATCCCACGGCTCCTCGAAGTGGACGACCCTACTCTCCTTTTGTCAAGAAAGGAACACCTCCGGCGCCGCACACGTGCACTTATCCCTCCGTGTGCGATATCCTTTCCCCGCGGTCTCACCCGTGCAGAGGAGGTTGCGCTTAGGAGGATCCGGGTCGGTGTTGCCCTTACACCAGCTGTCACTAGGACGTGGTCATGCTTCCAGCACTTATATCTCCGCCCAGGGTGCCCGATCTGTAAAAACGAAGATGTTGAGGCCGACATCCACCACTTGCTGTGGGACTGCCCAGCACTCAAACCAACACGAATCCGGCACCTGAGCATAGCTGGCCTTTCAGCAACCACTCCTGCCTCATATGTCACTTGAACGCAGGGACCTCATCATCGCTCACTTCTGGACTTCATAAAATCAGCAAGCCTTTTTCCATTCATTTAATCATTTATTCATTCTTCATCTCATATCCTACTGATGCCCTGAGGCAATAAATATTGATTAAAAAATACAAAGTGGAAAGAAAAGCAACGCGGCAGTGTTGGGGACCGAGCCCACACCTCGGAATATCGCGTCCGGTGCTCTTACCAACTGAGCTGCATTGACGGTTGTACGAACATTTGCTTTTTTGGGTATTCATGTTGCATTTAACCGAACCTTGAGAATGTTGTTGTTGTTGTGGCTGTAGGAAGAAGGAAGAGAAAACGCATGGGCCTGCTGCTGGCTCTGTAGCTGAGCCACCTCCGCTGCCTCGTGCGGACATCATCATCATCATCATTGCACCCGCCACCGCTTAGGGGGTGGACAACGTCTGTTGCGGCGCGCGTCTTTCTCTACCTCTTCTTTTTCTTTCTTCTATACTTTTTCTCCTCGTGCGGACAGAAGAGAAAAAGTATAGAAGAAAGAAAAAGAAGAGGTAGAGAAAGACGCGCGCAGCAGCAGCCGTTGTCCACCCCCTAAGCGGTGGCGGGTGCAATGACGGCCTACAACAGATAAAAACTCTGTGGCAGGCTAGCCCCCGCCGCAAGCGGCGTTGACCTACCAGTCCCAGCCCCGTAGAGCCAAGAACAGCCACCCTTCCTGAACCTTGAGAGGGCTCACCAGCGTCACCCTCATCTATAGCGGCGGATGTGGAACGTCGTTTAACTGCTGCGAGTGTCCAACGGAACGTGATCAACGGGGTTGGCGGAAGCTGTGCGAAAACCCTCTTAAGCTAGCGATGGCTTAAAAACACTTATATTCACAAAAGAAAAGAAGGGAAGAGGGACGACAGATGATGCACAGCATTGTGAACAACCATGTAAAAATGAGTTTTCATATACATGTATTTTATCCAATACAGGAAAACGAGTGAAAGGCACAGAAAGACAACTGTAGTGCCACAGGTTAAAACTAATGCCTATCGCTTTTCATTCTTTCCTCGATATATAGCCGAGTGGAACGCTTTACCCTACGGAGTTGTAGATATGCTATCCGCTGAAACTTTTGTAATTACCGTGACACCTTTTCTGTGGTAGTATGTATGTTTTTGTAACGATGCTTTATTTTGATTTGTAATTTTGGTGTCTTTCGAACTTTTTTTTTGCTTCTCTTCAACTGTGTGCATCCTCCCATGGGTTTTGTTTCCTTGCCACTGTTAAAATGCAACTCGGATTTGTTTAGGCAGAATGTCCATTTGGGCAAGTTGGTAGACGTTCATAATTGTAAAACAGCGCGAACAATGACAGACAAGAACGAGAAATCAAATACCCGAAATGTAACAGGGCCTAGAAACAGGACGTTAGTGTGTGACGTTTTGTGTCGCCTATTGTGGTTTTACGAAGAAAAACCACGCCTTTAGTGTGGCCACTAAGGGAGCCCATCAGCCTTGTTGAAAACAGCGGTCGTCCCGTGTCTTTCCCGTTCTTGTCCACCGTTGTTCGCGCTGTTTTACAATTATGATCGGATTTGTTTAACAATGGTGACCACTCCTTCCCTGGTTGCCAAGAGGCAGATGGCAGCATTTAAGTAAGTAAATAAATAAATAAGTAAATAAATAACTAAATAAATGAATAAATAAATAAGTAAATAAATCAAATACCCGAAATGTAACAGGACCTAGAAACACGACGTAGTGTGTGGCGTTTTGTGTCGCCTACTGTGGCTTTACGAGGAAAAACCACGCCTTTAGAGTGGCCACTAAGGGAGCCCATAAGCCTTGTTGAAAACATCGGTCTTCGATGACAAAACATCCTTTCTACGGCTGTAGGCAAAGCTGCATCAACGTTAGACGTAAGTGGCGAGGGGGCTATGCTTATTAAGCAAAATTAAAATTACTCAACGTCACATGTTCACTCCCAACGTATTGTCGGCTGCTGCCAGCATCTGGAATTACGTAGAAGTGTACAGAAAAGTTTTTGTGACTTTAATATTGCGAAAAGGCTCAATAGGTTACCTCCTTGGAGATGTGGTTACAAACGTGGTCTGCACTTCCCACGGAAGAATTCGTGATGTCGGACCACGTACCTAGCCAGAAGGAAATAATCTTTCGCTGCAACCTTTTTTTCAAAAGTT
Organism: Amblyomma maculatum; assembly: GCF_055883805.1. Classification (NCBI taxonomy): domain Eukaryota; kingdom Metazoa; phylum Arthropoda; class Arachnida; order Ixodida; family Ixodidae; genus Amblyomma; species Amblyomma maculatum. Next base: position 204,317,741 of record NC_139347.1, on the reverse strand, counting down.
CTTTTCCAAACTTCATTTTAGGGCCGACAACCTAGGTTTTCACGAAGCACATATGCCTACTTTTTCCCGGCTCTGGTGCGGCAGAAGACTTGGGAGGCGCATACCTCACCTGCTGCAGCATCGTCGAGCTGCGGGGTTGTCGACCGGCGTTTGGGCAGGTTGCGCACCTGCTCTCCCACCAGGACGATCGGGGGATGCGGAGGCGACGGCGGACCGTCCGGAATGTCGACGGAGCCCCGGCCGCGTAGCATCGACCGCGCCTTGCCCTTGGACCACTTCGACTCGGAGGAGAAGGCCGAAGCGCGCCTTCCTTCGGGTCCTTGCGCCCCGTCTCCTGAATTCGGAACCTGCATCATGGGAGCCATTGTTCTTCTGCTCAGAGCACACGTGCGAGAGGCACGGACCTTTCATAGCACATCGTCCTCTTCTTTCGAGATGAGTGCCATTCATTGCATCACCGCCATCATCCTTCTAATTACGCTCACTGCAGGCCAAAACATAGACACTTTCGTTAAATAACCTGTCCCGCGCAAGCACGGCCAAATTACCGCGCAAATAGTAGTACATGTCGCTGTCAGCAGTAGCAGTAATAGTGCTAGAGGAAGTACTAGTAGTGATGGCGGTAATAGCAGTATTGGTAGCAGTTGTAGCTTTAGCAGTAGTACGTATTAGTATATAGTAAAAGCATCTATTTCAGTGGGAAGTGCCCGGGCTACAGTAGTTGAAAGGCCGCGCCCAGAGACCGCCCACGCCCAGACCCCTGCAGCAAAATGTGATTTCACGAGGGCGCCGACAGACGGCGCTTGTAACTGTGGCCCACATGCGCTCGAGTTTCAAGGCCCTCCTTAAGTGATGATGATGGGACCATCAGAACCTGGACGAGGCAGTGCGATGCACAAAAAGTGTGTAACGGCGCGAAGTCGAGAGGTTCAAGCTTGGTGAAGCGTGAACATATTGTCGTCGATCTTTGTCTTTAAAATTTTCTTTATTAAATGTTTTTTAATTCCTCTACATTGGCCCGGGCAAAAAATAGCTCCGTAACAGACGGTACACACACACACACACACACACACACACACACACACACACACACACACACACACACACACACACACACACACACACACACACACACACACACACACACACACACACACACACACACACACACACACACACACACACACACACACACACACACACACACACACACACACACACACACACACACACACACACACACACACACACACACACACACACACACACACACACACACACACACACACACACACACACACACACACACACACACACACACACACACACACACACACACACACACACACACACACACACACACACACACACACACACACACACACACACACACACACACACACACACACACACACACACACACACACACACACACACACACACACACACACACACACACACACACACACACACACACACACACACACACACACACACACACACACACACACACACACACACACACACACACACACACACACACACACACACACACACACACACACACACACACACACACACACACACACACACACACACACACACACACACACACACACACACACACACACACACACACACACACACACACACACACACACACACACACACACACACACACACACACACACACACACACACACACACACACACACACACACACACACACACACACACACACACACACACACACACACACACACACACACACACACACACACACACACACACACACACACACACACACACACACACACACACACACACACACACACACACACACACACACACACACACACACACACACACACACACACACACACACACACACACACACACACACACACACACACACACACACACACACACACACACACACACACACACACACACACTGACACGCATACGCACACACCCGCCGGGTTGGTGCAGCGGTTACGGCGCTCGACTACTGTGCCCAAGGACGCGGGATCAAATCCCGTCCTCGGCGGCCGCTGTTCGATGGAGGCGAAAAGCAAGGTGCCAGTGTGCTGTGCAATGTCAGTGCACGTTAAAGAAACCCAGGTGGTCGAAATTTCCGGAGTCCTCCACTACGGCGTTTCTCATAGCCTGAGTCGCTTAGGGACGTTAAACCTAGCTCACAAACCAACACACACACATACACACATGCATACATACATCCATCCATCCATCCATCCACGCACACACACACACGCACACGTACAGCCGCCCTGATTTTTAACAATATAGCGCGAGCGTCGACCAAACTGCTACTCAGCGCCTTATAACGGCGATAAGCGTGCACCACGGTGAGAGTTCGCGCACGCGCACGAAGAGAGAGCGTCTTCTGCTACGCTGTTCGGATCACAAAAACACACGCTCTGCCCCAATATCTGTTTGCGACGTTCCATTCTTGCGCATGCACGAACTCTCGCCGTGTTGCACGCTTATCGCCGTTGTATGGTGCTGACCAGCAGTTTGGTCGATGCTCGCGCTATATTGTTAAAAATCAGGGCGGCTGTACACAAATGCGCGCGTACACGTGTGCACGCATACATACACACATGCACGTACACACACATGGGCTTGGCGGCACGGAAATGATGGGCCACACTTACCTTCGGAATTTTCCCTTCTTGCTTGTACAGCTCCTTGGCCTCTGCTGCGCTCGCTTCCAGGACCCTGCCGGTGTGCCACGCCATGTACCGATGCCCCTCGTTGACAGCGGTGGCCGCGCTCACGTTCCAGCCTTGGAACGCCTTCCCTGGGAGCAGGAACAACATCTCTCGGACGAGTGCCGTTGCCGCGTAGCCAACGCATCTGACCATCGCGCATCCCAACTTGCGCATGTGCGTCTTCCTGCCCTGGATCAATCACATCAGCTCCAACCACATTATCGGGGAACCTGCCTCGTGATTCAGTTATCGCCACTTCGGCATGTCTACATAAACCCTTTCCACAGCAAAGCGACCTTCAGTGGGCTTGGCGGCACGGAAATGATGGGCCACACTTACCTTCGGAATTTTCCCTTCTTGCTTGTACAGGTGAGCAATTGCCATTCCTTGTATGCAAAACGCTCAAGTAACCGCCTTTTATTCGTGCTGCCAAGCCCACACTGTGCATGTAGTATTTTCTATGAATGTTCTTGTGTAATTTTTGACTTGCTTCTAATGGCTGGTGATGTCGAATCCAATCCTGGACCTACTGAACCAACCTTATCCGACCTGCTTAAAGCCATCCAGGACGTCCAGAACGGGCAGTTAACAATGCTTACTGAAATAAAATCAATCCAAACATCTTTATCCGACCACGAAAAAGCTTTCACTGAAGTGAATAACCGCCTTTCTAGAATTGAAGCAGACTGCGCTTCTTTCTCCTCAATAAAACCTGAAGTCGAAAATATAAAATCGACGACAGCTAAATGCATGGCTGAAATGGAAGCACTGACTGCCCGACTGGACGATATGGAAAATCGAGCACGAAGAAACAATCTAGTATTTTATGGTATAAAAGATTCCGACAATGAATTGTGGCAAGATTCAGAAAAAATAATTACTGAACACTGCAGCCAGTACCTAAACGTATCCCTCGAACCTCGCAGCATTGAACGTGCCCACCGACTAGGCACATATTCACCAAATAAAAACCGGCCGATTATCGTCAAATTAGCTCATTTTAAAGACAAGCAGCATGTACTATCGGTGAATAGCAAATTCAAAGGTACTGGCTTCAGTGTCTCCGAGGATTATTCCCCAAACACCCGTCTCGCGCGGAAAAGCCTCTATGACTATGGTAAACGCGAAGGGCTAAAATTTAAATTACGCCATGACAAGTTGATATCCGGAAATAAGACTTATATATTTGATCGCACCACTAATCATGTAGTTGAACATGAGCAACCCTAGCAACCACTTCAACAGAATCACACTGCGAAGCAGACTTACCGTTCCTCATTATCATTCTTATTCACTAACATCCGTAGTGTGATCCCAAAACGCGATGCTTTATGTAACCTCGTTGAATCATGTTCTGCTAACGTAATTCTGTTAACCGAAACTTGGCTTACCTCTACTGTTTGCGACACTGAGATTTTACCCTCCCTTCCGAATTTTGATATATTTCGAGCAGATCGTAGCGAAATGAGGGGTGGGGGGGTTCTCATTGCCACTGATCGCTCATTACGTTGCTCACGTGTGACAATTTCAAGCAAATTGGAAATGGTTTGGCTCTGCTGTAATGCATGTTATCCACGTGTTCTCATTGGTATATGCTATCGCCCCCCAAACAATGATCCTTTATTTAATTCCTTGTTGCATGATGCCCTAAACACGCTAACGACCCTTTATACCAATACTCCAATTTTATTGTTTGGCGACTTCAACTTTCCATCTATCGTCTGGTCGGATCTTGCTTCCACGCTTTCAAAATCTAACCCTGAGTGTGAATTTGTTCACACCTGCCTCACGTTTGGATTAGATCAAATAATCGACCGTCCAACTCGTTTAACAGATCATTCTGCTAATATTCTGGACCTTGTGCTGACATCACAACCTAATAGCTTCTCACCCATCACTTACATTAAAGGGCTCAGCGACCACATGGCCATTCATGCTACATTTTCTTGTGATTTACGAAACGCGAAAAAGATCAAGAAAACGCTTACCCTCTATAATAAAGGTAACTACGTTGGCTTTAACCGCGATCTTGCTGCTTTCCTTGATAACTTTTCGTCTGGTTTTTCACTACGCTCTCTTGAATCTAACTGGTTACTCTTTAAGTCCGAAATGCAACGCCTAATAAATTTACATATCCCGACCATAACCGTAACAGAACGTCCTGGATCCCCATGGTATAACAAAACACTTAAAAGATTAAATAACAAAAAGAAGCGATTATTTCGTGCAGCTAAAACTACAGGCACAGCTACCGCCTGGGAGAAATATTACACTGCCGCGGCTAATTACGATACCGAGGTCATCAAAACTAAGAATAACTTCTACTCATCCACCTTGCCTAACATGCTGCATGAAAACCCGAAGCGTTTCTTGAAAACTATTTGCCCCTCCACCTCTAGCATAATTTCTCTGACTGATAATTCTGGTGTTTCCTCTTCTGAATCAGAGGTTCCTAATATTCTAAATGATGCATTTTGTTCTATATTCACAAACGAACCTCTTAATAACCTCCCTGATGCACCCAGTTTTCTTCACACACCTATGGATAACATTGCATTTGAACCGCGCGGCATCGCCATGGTCATCGATAAACTAAAAAATTCTTCATCCGCTGGTATTGACGGCATCAATGCCAAAATCCTCAAAAACACCAAAGACCTCTGCAGTATCATATTGTCTCTGATTTTTCAGCAGTCATATTCTTCGTGCTCATTACCACGGGACTGGCGCATTGGGAAGGTCATTCCAGTCCACAAGAAAGGTAACAGATCTTCACCACTTAACTATAGGCCAATCTCATTAACCTGTGTTTGTTGTTAAATTATGGAACATATCATATATTCTCATACTGCCAAGTTTTTATCATCTCGTAATTTTTTTCATTCTAACCAACACGGCTTTCGTAAAGACCATTCCTGTGACACGCAACTTGTTCTTTTTCTTCATGATATACACGCATGCCTAGATCGTAACATTCCCACGGATTCAATATTTCTGGATTTCGAAAAAGCATTTGATAAAGTCCCGCACGCGCGCCTAATTTTTAAACTGTCACGCCTAAACCTTCATCCCCTAGTTCTGGATTGGATTCGAGCCTTCCTTACTGATCGTTATCAATTCGTTCATGCTAACTCACACTCGTCATCCCTCTCCCCTGTCTTGTCTGGCGTCCCTCAGGGGACCGTTTTAGGCCCTCTTCTGTTCCTTATCTACATAAATGATTTACCCTCTAACATCAGATCTAATGTCCGACTCTTTGCGGATGATTGCGTCATCTACCGCCCAATACATAATTCCTCCGACGCCACCATTCTTCAAGAAGATCTCGCACGCGTCGAAGAATGGTGTAGTACTTGGCTCATGTCCCTAAATAGCAGTAAAACGTCACTTATTTCTTTCCATCGCCGGCGCAACCACCGTGAAAATACTTATACAATTATCAACAATCCTATTTCATCCGTTGACTCATACAAGTATCTTGGTATCCATTTAAGTAAAGATTTAACCTGGTCGCATCATATTCACCACATCACCAATTCAGCCAATCAAGTTCTAGGGTATTTGCGCCGTAACCTATCACTAGCTCCCCCTCCCATTAAGCTTCTTGCTTACATAACTTTCATACGTCCTAAACTTGATTACGCATGTGCTGCATATGATCCCCACTATACTAACCTAATCACCACGCTCGAAGCAGTCCAAAACCGCGCCGCCAGATTCATTTGCTCAGACTACTCTCGCTATACTAGCGTTACAGCACTAAAATCTCAGCTTAATCTCCCAACACTGGCCTGTCGGCGTAAAATCGCCCGTCTTTCGCTGTATCATAAATTTTATCACACTTCCGATCATGAAACTGCCCCGATAACACGCGCTCATCGCTTTTCTCGTCATAGTCACCCTAACGCCGTCTACCCTGAACGGGCCCGCACCGAAACATATAAAATGTCATTTTTTCTTCGAACAGCCAATGACTGGAATGACCTTCCATCCGAAGTGGCGGCCATCACCAATCGTGTTCTATTCAAAACCGCCATTGAAGACCATCTGTGTTCGTATTAACTTTTTGTTTGCCCACCCCTCATGTAATGTCCCCTGTGGACCCTTGAGGAAACAATAAATAAATAAATAAATAAATAAATATACACACAATGTACAGATACATGCATACACGCACACATCCATCCATCCATCCATCCATCCATCCATCCATCCATCCATCCATCCATCCATCCATCCATCCATCCATCCATCCATCCATCCATCCATCCATCCATCCATCCATCCATCCATACATACATACATACATACATACATACATACATACATACATACATACATACATACATACATACATACATACATACATACATACATACATACATACATACATACATACATACATACATACATACATACATACATACATACATACATACATACATACATACATACATACATACATACATACATACATACATACATACATACATACATACATACATACATACTGTTATGAGTGGAAATAACGCACCGATGGGCAACACCACTCTGAAGTCGATGGGCACCGCTTAACCGCAGAACTCAACACTCAGCGTTGTGTTCGTCCACACACCGAGACACTTCGTTCTTCACTTGCTGAATGCCAGCATGGTGCACCAGATAACACTACCCCCCCGCAGAAGCACAGTCCCGGTGCGTTCTAGGTAAACGAAGTAGGACGTGAATAATACGGCTTGAGTCGTGTCACATGCACAATGTCGGAAGCTTGTGATGCAGAAGACTTTGGGTTCAAAGGTTCGATTTCGTATGTGACGTCGGCGACTCGGTGCAAGATACGGTAGGGGCCTATGTAGCGTGTTAGAAGGTTTTCGCACAAGCCCACCCGGCGAGATGGGAGTCAGAGCAGAACGAGAGAGCTAGGGGCGTAGTTCACATCGCTGTGGCGAGTGTTATAACGGGATTGCTGGGAGCCTTGGGAGGCAAAGAGCCTGTCGCGAGCAAACTGGCGAGCATCTTTATTTTTTGATTTTTATACAATACTGCAGACCTCATGTGGTCCAAGTAGGAGATATGGCATCACGAGCGTAAGTACTAGTGGCGGCGTCAGTAGTGGGTAGCGATGTATCAAAGGGGAGTAATGGGTGTCGGCCAAAGAGCAGATAAAAGGGAGCGTAGCCAGCGGTATCATGACGAGAAGAGTTATAGGCGAATGTTACAATGGGTAGATTATTGTCCCAATCCCGATGGTCACCGGAAACGTGCATTGATAACATATCTGTGAGCGTACGGTTGAGGCGTTCTGTGAGGCCGTTGGTCTGCGAATGATCAGTTCAGTTCAGTCGTTCAGTCGTGTCCGACTCTTCGTGACCCTATGGACCATGTCACGCCACGCTTTCCGGTCTCTCACTATCTTCCTATGATCACATAACTTCATCTGCAGTGCCTAGAGGATGCCATTTAACCATCGCGTTCGCTGCTTACCCCTTCTCCGGCGAACCTCAACCTTTCCCAACATCAAATCTTTCTCCAGCGACTCCTCTCTTCTCATCAGATGACCGAAGTAGCTGAGCTTTAACTTTAGAATTGGACCCTCCAATGAGCAGTCAGGGTTTATGGTCGACAATATCGACTGATTTGATCTTCTGGCAGTCCACGGAACTCTCAAGAGTCTTCGCCAGCACCACAATTCAAACGCGTCAATTCTTCGGCGGTCAGCCTTTTTCACAGTTCAACTCTCGCATCCATACATCACAACTGGAAGACCATAGCACGAGTTATACGGATCTTGGTTGGCAGACTAATGTCTCTGCTCTTTAATAGGCGGTCAAGGCTAACCATTGCTCTCTTTCCCAGAAGTAGGCGTCTCCTAATTTCGTGGCTGCAGTGATAGGCAGTGATAAATGTGTGGCGGACGGTGCACACACGAAGTAGCTCGTCAACCACTCTGAAGAGGAAGCAGCGACTACGATCCGTCAGTAGTTCACGAGGGAAACAGTGTTGTATTATCAGGCCGTAGAGGAGGAAATCAGCGACGTCTGTAGCGCAGCTAGTCGGGATCGCGCGGGTAATGGCGTAACGCTAGCATAGTCGGTCGCTACGGCGATCGATTTGTTGCCCGATGCAGAGACCGGGAGGCGTCCAAGCAAATCAACACCAACAAGGAAAAACGGGTCAGTTGGATGGAGGGTAGCTGCAGGTGTCCTGATGTCAATACAGATGGTTTTTTTTCTGAAGCTGGCATAGATCACATGCGGCCACATAATGCTGAACTGAGCGATAGAGACCCGGCCAGTAAAAACGTCGGCGCACGCTGTCATACGTGCGGGACACGCCAATATGTCCAGCAATGGGAGCATCACGAAATAGTTCCAGAGTGACGAAGCGCAGATGTTTCCGAACGACGAGCAATAGCTCAGCGCCATCAGGTCGCATATAGGGCGTCCCCTTAGAGTACGAACATGGTGAGGGCAGGATGAGTCTGTCCGGTAGTCAGACAGTCGATGATAGACCGGAGCGCGGAGTCCAAGCGCTGACGACAGTTGAGGCGGCAGCGGTAGAGAGGGTGGGGTCAGTGGACATGGTGGTGGTACCGACGTGGCGTCCGCTGTGGAGCTCAGTCTGTTTTACGGGATCGATTATTTCACCTCCGCCAAAGATGTTACGAGTGGAAATCGCCTAGCGATGGGCAACACCACTCAGAAATTGATGGGCACCGCTTAACCGCACAACTCAACACTCAGCGTCGTCTTCGTCCACACATCCAGACACTTCGTCTTTCACTTGCTGAATACCAGCATGGTGCACCACATGACAATACACACATGCATGCATACATACATACATACATGCATACATACATACATACGTACATACATACATACATACGTACATACATACATACATACATACGTACGTACATACATACATACATACTTACATACATACATACATACATACATACATACATACATACATACATACATACATACATACATACATACATACATACATACATACATACATACATACATACATACATACATACATACATACATACATACATACATACATACATACATACATGTGCGATGTCTGTGCACGTTAAAGAACCCCAGGTGGTCGAAATTTCCGGAGTCCTCCCCTACGGCGTCTCTCATAGCCTGAATGGCTTTGGGACGTTAAACCGCACAACCCAAACCAAACCAAACCAAATGAAACCAAACCGTACATACATACATGCATACATATATGTGCGACGTCAGTGCACATTAAAGAACCCCAGGTGGTCGAAATTTGCGGAGTCCTCCCCTACGGCGTCTCTCATAGCCTGAGTGGCTTTGGGACGTTAAACCACACAACCCAAACCGAACCAAACCCAAGCAAGCAAACCATACATACATACATACATACATACATACATGTGCGATGTCAGTGCACGTTAAAGAACCCCAGGTGGGCGAAATATCCGGAGTTCTCCCCCTACGGCGTCTCTCATAGCCTGAATGGCTTTGGGACATTAAACCCCACAACCCAAACCGAACCAAACCGAACGAAACCAAACCATACATACATACATGCATGTGCGATGTCAGTGCACATTAAAGAACCCCAGGTGGTCGAAATTTCCGGAGTCCTCCCCTACGGCGTCTCTCATAGCCTGAGCGGCTTTGGGACGTTAAACCCCACAACCCAAACCGAACCAAACCAATCGAAACCAAACCATACATACATACATACATACATACATACGTACATACATACATACATACATACATACATACATACATACATACATACATACATACATACATACATACATACATACATACATACATACATACATACATACATACATACATACATGCGCGATGTCAGTGCACGTTAAAGGACCACATGTGGTCGAAATTTCTGAAGTCCTCCCCTACGGCGTCTCTCATAGCCTGAGGGGCTTTGGGACATTAAACCCCACAACCCAAACCGAACCAAACCAAACGAAACCAAACTATACATACATACATGTGCGATGTCAGTGCATGTTAAACAACCCCAGGTGGTCGAAATTTCCGGAGTCCTACTCTACGGCGTCTCTCATAGCCTGAGTGGCTTTGGGACGTTAAACCCCACAACCCAAACCGAACCGAACCACAGTAAACAGGTCGACTGGTTTTACGCCGGCGGCTATACTTCTTGGTCGGGAGCTTCGATTTCCTATTGAACATGCCCTTACTCATGACTCTGATTCAGTTATTCCAGATTCACCGAGGACGTATCTGTGATGATGGTGATTGTGGCGAGTGTGCGGGTGGCTCGAAAGGAAGTGAAGTGTGGCCGCGTGCGGGGCGTGCCAGTGCGCGTGAGTTTGTTCCGGCAAGCGAACGGGTCGGACGTTCCTGGGCGTCGCTGGCGGCGGAGTTCATCGTCCTGGGCCTGGCGTTCAAGGCCGGCTCGCCAGCACCTGTCGGGCACCTGGTCCGAGGTCTGGTACTGCCCAGCGCTTCGCCATCCGGCGAACAGCTTGCGGAGACAGCTCAACCGCTCCAGCGTGCCTGGCCGCCGCACTTGTGCTGCCGCACTGGTGCCGCACTTTGCAGTACCCGGGCGTGACGCGGTACCCCGCGGTACACCGCAGTACCCCGGACTGTGAAGCAGACGCCGGACACAGACGCCGGAGCGTGGCCTGCCGCGCTACCGAGACTTCGGGCGACTGGCGTGAACGAAGGCCGCGTCACACCCCGGCCGCTGGTCTTGCCTCAACCGGACTCGCCTGCACCGGCATCTAGTCCACGAGCGGAAAACCAGAAGTAGGACGGTTTTGTGTTGGGACATATCCTATTGGGATAAGCTAGGCTGTATGCATGTCTGTGCCAGTTACGTTAATTGGTCAAGAAAAGAAAAGCGTCCGTGTGTCTGTGAACCTGCTCTGCTACCTGCCCAGAGCTCCTGAACGGACCTGGGCCCATATATAACATCACACTATCCATCCGCCTTGCCAGAATTCTGAGGGAGGCCAGAGAGAACTTGGACCTCGCCCACCTGGAACATTGCAGCCAATACAAGGGCAGACGAACATTGGAGTTCCCGGTCGGCGAGGAAGTACTTCGCCGCACGCACCCTCTCAGCGACGCAGCAAAAGGGTTTGCAGTCTCCCTCGCGCCACGATGGGATGGTCCTTATGTAGTAGCAAAGCGCATTTCTCGTTTGGCTTATCTTCTGCGTAAGAAACATGGTGGTCGTGTAATCGGGCCCATAAACGTTTCTGACCTCAGGGCATGCAACACGAGCACATCAACCACGTTGCCTACTCGTGGCATTACAAGGGTTGAAAACTTATTTTGTGCTAGTGGATATCATAAACATAATCTCCTTATCGTGGCATTCGGCACTTGTGCTGCGTTCTCACCTTGCACAGAATGGAGCGGTTCAATCCAAGATGGAGCAGCCACTTCAGATGTGACCACCGCAACCGCCATCGGCGTCGCGAAACCACCCGGTTTCCCTACGACCCGCGCCCTCCTCTGATCCCCCGAGCGCATCGACGAGGACAAGCGGCGATGCTGGAGGAGACTGGTCAAAGGCAGGACGTGGCAACCTGGTGACACATCTGAGGCGAGACGGCGGCCAGGTGTTTCTCGGCAGCCCCATGGCACCTTCAGGAGCGCCCCGAGAGGGGCTGTCTACCGGCGCCGGCACCATTCACCGGTCGCAGTGCCGATGACCTGCGCCGCGACGATCCTCTCCGCCCCCTCGCAGAGGAGGCTAACGTCGGCTGGTGCTGGCTTTGCGACACTTGTGTGGTGTCGCAGGCTGCACACGTCGCCAGCATCGGCCACCAGGAGCAGCAGCGGCTCCACGATATTCTGCAACGGTCACTGGAGCCTGGGGCACCCAACAACGCCCAGCGTCGCATGCTGGCGGACTTTGCTGTCGCCGCTCTCCGTCGTCAAGACCGCTGTGCACCACCGGCCGCTGACCAAGAAGATTTGCTGGACTTGGACTATTAATCCTCCCCGAGTGCTCATCTTTTTTTTGTATGTGGCTATATTGTATTTCTCGCTCCCTTTTTTTGTTGTTTGCCGCAACACCAGAGTGTCGCGTCTTGTGAGGTGGGGAGTGTCGGGCCTTCGGTCCTCGGCAGCGGCAATACAGTCATGCACTTAAAACTCGCGCCAACAGCAGGCGCGGCAGCACATGCGCGTGAGAGCGAATCCGCGCGTTGGAAGCCGGGATAGTGGTTTCCCGATAAGTAGGCCGCGCGACAGGGGGGCAGGGCTTTTTTTGCTTCGTGCGGCGTGGACAACGTTTGGCGGGGCGTACTACCTGGACGGAGTATTTTTTCGTCGCGTCGTGTTTGGACGCAGATTCCGGACGTTCGGGGTGAGTCCCTGATTGTGCTGTTGTTCCTTTCAACTTTTCTGTTCCGTGAAGATTGTTACCTTCACACTGTCGCGGTTTTCCTTGTTTCTGTTTATCGCAAAAGTAGCGACTTCGTTATTCTCCTTGTGTTTGCCCAAAGTAAAAGCGGTTTGCCAAATTTAGTCTGTGGTTGTCCGTTGTACGAATTATTGCGCCTCGCAGACCCTCCCCCTTACCGGGGTGAAGGCAGTGGCCTTCAATACATCATCATCATCACCATCATCATCATTAGCCTGACTATACCAACTACAGGACGAAGGCCTCTCCAATATTTCTCCACTTAACCCAGTTCTGTGCTAGCTGCATCCACTTGACTTGAGGAAGTGCTCATTGAAGGCAGACGCTAAGTTGAGGGTGTCGGCAGCAACTGTATTGTTAAGCAGAAGTTGGTTTACTGGGTCTTTTTTCTTTTTGTGACAGATGCATCCAGATCTTTCGGGGGTCGGTTTTTAGAAAGATGTGCATTTTGACATCACAAAAGTGGTACTGTGAAGATTTAATTTCCGCAGAGCACTGCTTGGCCCTGATAAGCGCTTCATCATCATCATCAGCAGCCTGACTATACCCACTGCAGGGCGAAGGCCTCTCCCATTTTTCTCCACTTAACCCGGTTCTGTGCAAGCTGCATCCACTTGACCCCTGCGAACATCTTAACCTCATCCGCTCACCTAACGTTCTGCCGCCCCCTGCTACGCTTTCCTCCCCTTGGAGTCCAGTTTTTTTACCCTAAGCGACCATCGGTTATCCTCTCTTCGTACTACATGTCCTGCCCATGCCCATTTCTTCTTTTTAATTTCCACTAGAATGTCGGTAACTTGAGTTATTTCTCTGACCCACTCTGCACGCTTTCTATCTCTTAATGTTACCCCTTCCATTTTTCGTTCCATAGCCCTCTGGGTTGTCCTCAACTTAAGTAGAACTCTCTTGGTTAGCCTCTACGTTTCAGCCCCATAGGTGAGTACAGGTAAGATGCAACTGTTGTATACTTTCCTCTTGAGCGATACCGGTAAGCTGCTAGTCATAATTTGCGAGTGCTTGCCAAATGCACTCCATCCCAATCTTATTCTTCTTGTTATTTCCTTTTCATGGTCTGGATCTGCGGTTACTACCTGTGCTAAGTAGACATATAAGCCTACTACTTCCAGTATTTCGCTACCAAATGTAAACTGCTGTTCTTTCCCGAGGCTGTTGAACATTACCTTAGTCTTCTGCATGTTGATTTTCAAGCCTACCTTTCTACTTTTCCTGTCTAGGTCATCAATCATTATTTGCAGTTCATCCCCCGAGTTGCTTAGCAAGGCGATGTCATCAGCAAATCGCAGATTACTGAGGTATTCTCCATCTACCCTTATCCATAACTGCTCTCATCCCAAGTCTCTGAATACCTCCTCTAAGCAAGCTGTGAATACTACTGGGGAGATTGTGTCTCCTTGCCTAACACCTTTCTTTATGAAAATTTTGTTACTTTCTTTATGCAGAACTATGGTTGCTGTGCAGCCACTATATATATCTTCCAGCACTTTCACGTACGGCTCGTCTACCCCCTGTTTTCGCAATGCCTGCGTCACCGCTGAGATTTCAACTGAGTCAAATGCTTTTTCGTAATCAATGAATGCTATGTATAAAGGCTGGTTATATTCCGAGCATTTTTCTATCACCTGATTGATGGTATGGATATGATCGATAGTAGAGTACCGTTTTCGAAACCCTGCTTGATCCATTGCTTGATTGCAGTCTAAGGCTGTCCTGATTCTATTAGCGATTACCTTAGTAAATATCTTATACGTAACAGACAGTAAGCTGATTGGTCTGTAATTTTTATGTTCCTTAGAGTCCCCTTTCTTGTGAACGAGGATAATGTTTGCATTCTTCCATGGTTCCCGTACCGTCGATGAGACCATGCACTGCGTATACAGGGTGGCCAGTTTTTCTAGCACGATATCCCCCCCCCCCCCGTCCTTCAGCAAATTTGTAGTTATCTGACCCTCTCCAGCTGATTTCCCCCTTTTCATAGTTTCTAGTGCTTTCGTGACCTTGTCCTTCGTCACAGGTGGAACAGCTGACTGTTTTTCCCTACCGCCAATCTCATTACGGTCCTGACTACTTTGGCTACTGTAGAGATCTGTATAGAACTCCTCGGCTACTTTGACTATTTTGTCCATATTAGTGATGACGTTGCCCGCCTTGTCCCTTATCGCACACATCTGGTTTTTGCCTATGCCCAATTTCTTCTTTACCGCTTTAAGACTTTCCCCGTTCTTTACAGCATGCTCAATTTTCTCCATGTTATAATTCCTTATATCGGCCACCTTGCGCTTATTGATTAGCTTTGATATCTCGGCCAATTCGATCTTGTCTGTTGGATTGGAAGCTTTCATACTCTGCCGTTTCTTAATGAAATCTTTCGTCTCCTTAGACAGCTTACCGGTATCCTCTCTAACTATCCTGCCGCCTATTTCTACCGCGCGCTCAGTAATGATATCTCTGAAATTATTGTTCCTTGCCATACATACATACATACATACATACATACATACATACATACATACATACATACATACATACATACATACATACATACATACATACATACATACATACATACATACATACATACATACATACATACATACATACATACATACATACATGTGCGATGTCAGTGCATGTTAAAGAACCCCAGGTGGTCGAAGTTTCCAGAGTCCTCCCCTACGGCGTCTCTCATAGCCTGAGTGGCTTTGGGACGTTAAACCCCATAACCCAAACCGAACCAAACGAAACCATACATACATACATACATACATACATACATACATACATACATACATACATACATACATACATACATACATACATACATACACACATACATACATACATACATACATAGATGTGCGATGATAGTGCATGTTAAAGAACCCCAGGTGGTCGAAATTTCCGGAGTCCTCCCCTACGGCGTCTCTCATAGCCTGAGTGGCTTTGGGACGTTGAACCCCATAACCCAAACCGAACCAAACGAAACCATACATACATACATACATACATACATACATACATACATACATACATACATACATACATACATACATACATACATACATACATACATACATACATACATACATACATACATACATACATACATACATACATACATACATACATACATACATACATACATACATACATACATACATTCATACATACATATGCAATGTCAGTGCATGTTAAAGAACCCCAGGCGGTCGAAATTTCAGGAGTCCTCCGCTACGGCGTCTCTGATTGCCTGAGTGGCTTTGGGACGTTAAATCCCAAAACCCAAACCAAACCAAACCAGATCATACATACATACATACATACATACATACATACATGCATACATACACGCATACATACATGCATGCATACATGCATACATACATACATACATACATACATGCATACATACACGCATACATACATGCATACATACATGCATACATACATACATACATACATACATACATGCATACATACACGCATACATACATGCATACATACATACATACATACATACATACATGCATACATACATGCATACATACATGCATACATACATGCATACATACGTACATACATACATACATACATACATACATACATACATACATACATACATACATACATACATACATACATACATACATACATACATACATACATACATACATACATACATACATACATACATACATACATACGTGTGCAATGTCAGTGCATGTTAAAGAATCCCAGGTGGTCGAAATTTCCGGAGTCCTCCCCTACGGCGTCTCTCATAGCCTGAGTGGCTTTGGGATGTTGAACCCCACAACCCAAACCACACCGAACCAAGCGAAACCATACATACATACATACATACATACATACATACATACATACATACATACATACATACATACATACATACATACATACATACATACATACATACATACATACATACATACATACATACATACATACATACATACATATGCGATGTCAGTGCACATTAAAGAACCCCAGGTGTTCGAAATCTCCGGAGTCCTCCCCTACGGCGTCTCTGATAGCCTGAGTGGCTATGCGACGTTAAACCCCACAACCCAAACCGAACCCAACCAAACGGAACCATACATACATACATACATACATACATACATACATACATACATACATACATACATACATACATACATACATACATACATACATACATACATACATACATACATACATACATACATACGTACGTACGTACGTACGTACGTCCCTCCCTCCCTCCCTCCCTCCCTCCCTCTCTTTCTCCCTCCCAACTAGGAATAGCCAGAAAAGTCAATAAAACGTCGAAATAGGAGAGCAAGCTAATGTCGGTGTGTAAAAGAACGCGACGTCATGAAGCCGGAAGACATGCGTTTCGACTTCAGTGTAAAGGTGTTAATACATGGTTGAGATCATACAGAAGTGATTAATGGGTGTCTGTTATTAAAGAAGTATATTTTGAGCAAAAGTGGACTTCGCCGAGGTGACGCCAGAACATACTTTTATACTTCATATTATACTTGTATGCTTTTTTTTTGCTCCTGCGCATCCTCTTTTGTCCTAATTAAATGTTTATATTTAATCATGTTTGTCCGATCTAATCATTTATTAGCACATATAAACTGTGACGTCGAAACACAGGCCGTCTTGCTGTTGCGTGACGTCGCATTCGTTTGAACATCCACATTAGCTCGCGCTGCTACTTCGACGTTTGATCGGCTTTTCTGGCTATATTTAAATAATGATAGGACCAGAAGTGCATGATGCCGGGCTAGTTGGTACTGCATAATGAAATAAACAGCGCCAAGAACGGGACAAAACACGGAAGGAAAGAAACACGGTCACGGGCGCTGACTAACAACTGACAATTTATTTTGATGTAGTACACGTATATAAAGGTACAAAGAAGGGGGAGCAGCCAAGGCGATCCTGCACAATCGCTGAAACAATGTGGTCACGTCCAAGAGTAAAAACGATAAAAAAGGTGAAAAGCCGAAACGACTAAAAGTGATAAAAACCACAGTGTAAGAAGCCGAGACGGAAAGTAAAACCGATAAAAACCGATATACACGTAGACAGAAAAGGCATGTAAGGACGTTAAAATATAACGGTGGAAGCACAGGAATAACATCGCGGCACAAGGTGATTAACAAGAAATGGCAGAGGGGGGCTTTTATGAAAAAAATTAAACATGTACCCTGCCTCTCTGAAATTGCAATTCTTTTTGCGACAAGCACAGGGAGGGTGTACTCACACATTGTTCCTTTGCGCTGTGGATTTCGAAAGCTTCTGTAATTTCCCTCGATATCCTATTCCGTTCTCTACCAAGAATTGTGCAGCTATTGAAATCTGGGTAACAGGTTTCATCCGGATCATCATCCTGACTTCATCTTCAGGTAACAGCGCAAAAACCATGGACAAGACACAAGAGTAAGAACACACCACGAGCACTGTTAGGGTAAAACCGGCGTCGTCTACTCTGTGCCCGTTTCCTGTGGGAAGAGATACATTGGCCAGACAGGTAGGTGCCTCAACATTAGACTTCAAGAACACAGGAAAAACGTAAACAGCATTGCAATTTCCGGGCACCTCGCCATGCACTGCAAAAAGTGTAAACGTAATGATGATGATCCGGACGAAACCTGCTTACCAGATTTGAACCGCTGCACAATGCTTGTTAGAGGACGGGATAGGATATCCAGGGAAATCACAGAAGCTTTCAAAATCCACAGCGCAAAGGAACAATTTGTGAGTACACCCCCCCCCCCCCCCCCCCCCCCCACCTGTGCTTGTCGCAAAATAATAATAATGGCTTTCTTGGAATTTCTGAGAGGTAGGGTAAATGTTGAATTTTTCTCTTATAAATGACCCTCTCTGCCATTTTTTATTAATTACCTTGTGCCACGATTTTAGTGCCGTGTTCTCACCGTTACATTTTAATGTCTTTACTTGCTTTCTTTGGCTACGTGTATATCTATATTTATCGGTTTTTCTTTGCGTCCCGGCTTCTTACACCGTGCTTTTTATCTCTTTTAGTCGTTTCGGCCGTTCACCTTTTACTGTTTTGGTGATTGTGCAGGATCGCCTTGGCTACAACCCCCCCCTCCCCCCCCGTCTCCCTCTTTCTACCTTTATATATGTGTCTTGCATCGAAATAAAATTTCAGTTGTTAGTCAGCGCCCGTGTCCGTGTTCCTTTCCCTCCGTGTTTTGTCCCGTTCCAAATCCAAATCCAAATCCTTTATTCAGCATATCTTTTTACGAAAATACTTTTAGGACTGCTGCAGCTGAGGCTCAAAGGGAGCACTTCAGGTGAGGCTCAAAGGAAGCACATTTGCAAGACAAACTGAACCACCTTTGCAGGCTGCGAGGTTCGAAACTGGGTTTGGGCCCACTGCGGAGGAGGGGCGCGCAGCGGGGTTTACGGAGCTTCTCCCAAACGCACACCCCTAAGAAAGCCGAGTGCCAGACCGGGGGACGCTTGTACCCATTTTTACCGGTGGGTGTCCGGCGGTGGGTTTCGAACTGACCACCTCCCGCAGCCTGCGCTGTTTCATTTCATAATGATACGATTTCGACCACACGTTCTCCCCGGCTTGATTGTTTGGTCCTCTTCCAGATACAATTATTTTTCTTCTATTTTCAGTCCCCCGTAATCGTGATGAAAACCCATGGGGACAAGCTTCTTTGAACATAAAAAAAGGCACTACTCGGTACTCATGGCTAATGAGGGCAGAACGAGCCAGCGATCTTGAATGCGGCTAAATCACTGTTGTATGAAGCATTCCCTAGAATTCTTCATCGATTTGTGCACTCACGTACCCTGATGCAGGTGCCCGGCATATATGAGGACGAGTGATCGTTACTGCTATTCCAAATTCCCATTGCTTCCTAGATATCGAGCCAAAAACCGCATCACCGCGACAGACGCAATACTCTTGCCAGAAAAAACGTTCGAAGTCATTCGAGCCGAATGGCATTTGTTCAGTTTAGTGTAATTTTCCTGTGCGCTGCTGAACCAACAAAACTAATGGTTTTATCCAACGATGGCAATTACAATGTATAAAAATTGAAGCAATGACAAATTTTGGTCTGCCTTCAATATATGCAGCGAAATTTGTGCACAAATAAAGCGCCGCATTTTGTGTCGCATTGCAGGCATCGCGCTGAGGCTACCAGTTATCAAATATGGCCGAACCATGCACTGAGTAAGGAAACAGACCCCTTGCCAAATCCGGAAAAATACAGGGCCGCATCGCATCGGGCGCTACCGCGATTTTTTTAGAACATGAATTAGATTCCTACCCACCACATAAGGATCTCTAGTCGCTTCAGTGCATAATTTATTCGTGCAATAGGGCAGCATTTCTGATAAAATCACAAGTCACGAAACAATTCTTAACATTGGAAACTGAGGTGAAGTAACATTTTGCACGAGAGTTTAAATTTCAACTCCGTCGCACTCGTCCCTATAACTACGAACTCACATGTGTTTTGGCAAATTTCGCTAATACTGGCTCTTTATGCCCTTCTAAATTTTCAATTGGCTGCAATACTGACGCATTTGTAGGTACACGTTATAGTGATGTAGTTTCCCAAGCATATCTTCTTTGTGAAGACTTTATGCATGTGTAAAGCGCAAATTTCCCATCACAGCATTAATGGTCTTTTCGTACACAATGGAGTCACTCGCGTGATTTTCAAACTTTTCCTCGCAGTATTTGAAAAGTTCAAGAAGATGCATGTAAGGGTGCGTCAGCCTGCCTGTTGTTTTAATATTCACCAGGTCGGCTTTAGGGATGTTTTCGACCTCTTTTTTTCTGTTTGCAAACCGTGAAGGAGGTATCGCTTGCAACCTTCCTTGAAACAAAGCCAGTATAATTTGATGTGCGATACAGTCTTGAACACCTGCGTCGGAGACGTCTATCTCAAATATGTCTCGCATTAAGAGCTGCCTTCGACAATTAGCCCGTCAAGCTTCTGCTTCAATTTCTGTAGTTCATTAGGGTGCAGCTTAGCTGAACTCTTATATATCTCCCTCAAATCTGACAAAGTGACAAACGCTGCCTGGCACTAATTAGACCCTGTATACTTGTCAAACTGCCGATGTTTTAGCAATGCACATATGCTTAGCAAGCAATAGAGCTGCAAGAATGTGGGAAAAGTTAGATGTTTACTTTGTCCTTCCGTTTGTCTGACGATACTAAAGAAGCATTCTAAAGGGTCGTGATTCATATTGACCGGAATCACATTACTTGAAACCGCTGTCTTTTAGGAGGTAGCTAGCAAATTGTTGAACAGTTGTCAATGTAACGCGCAAACCTTTTGTGGTCGGCTGGGTCAAAGATTTATATCATGGTTTACGACGTCTTGCTCCCATCAGTCTAGCCAGTGACATGCAGCCTGGAGAGTAGTAAAATGTCTGCATCCCAGTCAAATTTCTTCGGCAGGGTAACGGCGGTGTAGAGTGTCGAACAGGTCATTCATAAAAAGTGTGAACTCAGCTGTCGATTCCGCATCAGCCAATATTGGTGCACCTCCGCGAGCATAAAAAAAAAATGATTCCTTGGCTAACAGAATTGCTGAAAAGCTGTGTGGCGAGCTTTACTCTTATTTTTAGCGTGTTGAATGGGTTTACATGATTGTTAGCAAGCGTGGGGCAGGCTCGAAGCGCACCAGTGTTTTTTGCTGTCGGCAATAGAGTGTCGTAGCGCGACCATCTAACAAATTGGTCACCTTACTTGGGAACTTTTCTGTCGTGCAGGAGGTTCCTAACGCACTAAAGAGATGAGGTGCATCAGAAAAAACATACACCTGTCTTGGTTACTGAAAGCAGTTAACTATATGTCCCAGTGCACCACTGATGCAGAGCTGCTTCCACATCGCGCGGTTCGTGGAAACGCTGTCGCACGCAACTCTGTCGGCAATAAAGCCGACCTTATCGAAATGTACAATTCATTGAATCGCGAGCTCAGCGAGGAGCGTCCCCTTTGTTGACTCTTTCAGTGCAGACACAGCCACTGGCTGTGGATAATTTTCGTCGGGAGGCGAAAAAGCAGAGACAAGACCATAATCCGTAAGCTCATTGCTTTGGTTGTCGCCCTCCCCAAGATCGATGAGGCCAGCGTACGCCAGCATTTATGAGTTTACAGCCAGTTCCTTCCTCACTTAAATTTCACGATGGAGGCGAAACGAAGAGGCGTCCGTGTGCAGTGCGATGTCAGCGCACGGTAAAGACCCCCGGGTGGTCGATATTAAACCGTAGACCTCCACTACGGCTCCTCTTTCTCACTTCTCACTTGCCACTTTCCTCCCTTACCTTACGACGCGGTCAGGTGTCCACGGCACAAGTCTGACAGATATTAGTATTACTCCTTGCACGATTTGTAGCCGCTGTTACAGAATGACACAAAACAGTTCAACATCGCACCACCGTATATAATAATTTGCAGGCAACGTGCAGTTTTCGCTGATCCACCCACTCACTTCTTTTCGCATCGGTTGCTGACTACAGTAATGAAGTCTGCGACCACACAATCACTATTGCTACAGTTATGAATAAACGTGCAAAGCTTGTCCAGGTATACTGAGCTTAAAGATATGCTCTAAGCCTACGACGGCGGTTACTCGCCGTTCAGACGGCAGCCATGTCGAGCGGCCGTGAAGGAAAATGGCACTCGCGGGCATCTTTGCGGTACTCTGATAACTTTCCAGTGACTCTACTACTACCTGCAACGTCTGAAAAGTGGCCGGTTTTCCAGGCAGGAACGGGCGCCTAAGAGTAGCACTTTAAAAAGACACGAAAAAACGTTTCTGGTTGCATCATCGTCTTGTTTTAAAGCAATTAGGGTGAGAGCGGTGAAGTCGTGCTTACATTTCAGTTGGTACAGAAAGATTAAACGACAAATGTTGCGCAATGTACTGCACATACATTATACAACGCATTGCACATACACTGTATGCGTTGCACATACATCAGAAAGCGGCAGGTATGTGGAAATAAAAACGAAAGCTTTTCAACTGTTATTCTCTCGCTGCCCCACATCAACGCCTGTAAAATGTGAAAAAAAAAGAGACGGTTTCCATTTTTTCCCCATCTAGGCAGCATTACAGAACTTATTGCTTATTTCAGAAAAAAAAACGAACAAAAGCATTCATATGCACTAAGCGCTAAGCCTGCTGATGATAAAGATAATTGAGATTGGGTCTGAGTACTGCATTTCTCTATTGCGAATTTTAACGATGCTGCATGAAAGCTTTTTGCACTCTAGTGCTGCTTTTTCTGCTTCTGTGTTCGTAGCAACAAGTTTATTCTGAAGGTGTATATCGTTGGCGTCAGCGCTTAATCTAGCATTTTCTGGCACTCTTGCTCGGCAGAGCGTTTCTAAAAGCTGGAATGGTTTGTTTGCCTGTCAGCCTTTGTTAATTTAACTTGCGCCGTGGGCTCTAAATGGCTTACCTCCGGTCTCAAAACTTCACTTAATTAGCTTCCCGTGAGAGTGAAATGAGACGAAATCATGGAAAAGCTCCACGTAGACACTGAACGCAAGATTTACCGGTAGCACAGCTTAGCTCCATATTACCGCTTTCTTTGTCTCACCATGGCTCGAAGTAGAAAAAAAAAAAAAAACGAATTTACCATCACTGTCACACGCCAGCAAGTCGCAGCCTTTGGGAAGCTAAGACAGAGAACGAATACATGTTAAATTTGAGTTAAAATGTTTAGGTATGTTGACGATTGTTTAGTCTTTTTGAGAAAAACGAAGCCCGAAACCTACCATGACACTCTGGTGGAAAGTTTGACTACGTGGAGAACAGCTGGGAAAGGGCTAAACTTTACTCATGAAGTTTCGATAAATAACACACTACAGTTTTTAGACCTTCACATTTCTATTTAGAGGGGACATGTTTGCTGGGGTTATAAGCCTCATGCAGAAAAAGAAGTAATGCCGTATGAGTCGGCCCAGTCCAAGACGGTTAAAAGAGCTGTTGATACCATGTGCATGAGAGAAGCCATCAATGTCTTGCTATCATGCTGATCAACGGAGTTTTGATTTTCAGATTTCAAGGCTGCTATCAGCCGAGTTCCCCCTTTCACTTCTATCTGCAATTGCAGAAACCTTGCTGAAAATATCAAGCGCTACAGTTCCGCAAATCAGGCAGCAAGAAAGGAACAAAAAGAAAGGGAATCGAACAAAAGGCCACAGGTTATTCCGTACTCGCATCGTGTGGCCCACCACAATATGAAGAAAGTGGAGAATAGATACAAGGTTCCTGTTCTTTTTTCGGCACCATGCAGGTTGAAAAGCCTTTGCCCGTGGGTAAACAATGCAAAAAGAACGAGGAGTTGCGTAACTAAACATAAGCAAGCACAGATATGTTGAGTGCAATATAGGCATTGTGTATTAGTGTGGGGTCTACATTGGACAATTCAGGCGCTGCCTCAATAAGCGGCTTCTCGAGCACGAAATATGCCTTGATAATGGGAGCGGCCCGAATCCAAATGTTCACAGCAAACCTTGCAATAAGCCGGGGAAGTGTTCGCCATACCTAAGAATGACAAATGTTTTAGGACGGCGCAAAGACGAGCTAGCACGATAATTGATTGAAGCTTTTTATAGTCTAAGAAAGGGGCCGAATGCGGTAGCAGCCCTTCGGTTAAGTTATTTTCCAGTGAACACAGTCTTTTGGCTAGACGTATGTATGAAAGTGTTTGGCTTTTTTAAATGTCATCTGCACGAGTGTCTGTATTTGGGTTTCTGTGCATGGGAAGAAATATATACACGTGTGTGTTTCTTCGGTGAATAAAAGCAGTTGAGAGTAGCGCTTGTCCCGTTCTGCTTGTTCCTTGTGTTTCTTCGTCGGGCTATAAATATCCCGAATAAAATTTTTTGTCGAATACATGTATTTGAAAAGAATCGCCGACAAGTAATTTTGGTGTCGGACGTCCTTGCTTGTCCGAAAATGAATTATCTGCATTACTGTTTTCAGTACATTCAAAACGTTTTCAATAATTATAAAAAAAAATAATTCTTGGCATTTTCTAGCATTGAAAACAATTCCAAAAATGTTTGCCACTTTAATTGCGTCTCAACTCGTTTGCGTTACGATGTCATACGCCACCTCTGACATGACATATGACATCATAGTGTGAAAGAGCAGATGTGCATAATTTTTGTTTCGCGATGTTTATTGTCTCGGTGCATAAAATGAATGTTATGAAGGATGAAGGGCATAGTCAAATAAATGAAAACACATTGGCTGATGTAATGAAGTCTAGAAGTGAACGATGATGTTTTCTCTGCGTCCAAGCGGCGTATGACGACGGATTATGGTGGTCGACAGGACAGCTGCAACCAGGTGCCGGATTCGCGTCGGCTTCAGCGCTGGACATTCCCACAGCAGGTGAGGCATATCGGCTTCTGTATCTTGGGACTTGCAGACATGGTGCCCAGAGTGGGGATACAAATCTCGATATTGAGACTACTTTTGAGTGACTGCAGGTATTAGGGCCACCCAAACTCGGATCCTCTGAAGCGCCACCTCCTTTGCAAAGGTTGGACCGCGGGGCAGGCTTACCGTAGACGGAGATATAAGAGCACGCATACGGCGTTGGAGGTGCTTCTTGTTAAAAGGAAGGTAGCATTATCTAATTTTAGGAGGTTTGGCGATGACGACATTGAGGTGGAAAGGCGTGTCGTAGAATCCGCATGGCTTTGGAAACTTAGAAATCACCGCGGAATCCATTCAGCTCGAATTGGCTGTGGTATGCGTGCCGCTGGACTGCATGTTTTGGCAGATTTGTCTGCTGCTACTGACGGGTCTAAGTAGCTGTATCAGCTGGAGGGCATCAGTGCGTATGACAATACGGGCAGTATGAAGCATGGGAACGGCGGCTGCATAACTATTGGAACTCATGAAACTTTGATGCTGTCAGATTAAATTTTACGTGGTTTGAGTAAATTTTGCTGGTAAAACAAAACCAAAGCACACATTCGTCAAAAACAATCATTTGCCATCGAAATCATATAGGTGGTGTTCAATCTGAACTAGCCGCATAAGACGTTGTGTATTCCGACTTTCGGGTCTATAGGCGAGACGCGCTTCTTCTGCGCTGCACTTGAAACTGGTCATCGACATACTTAAATTCGACTGCTCACGTGTTTTATAAGCGCGAATAAAGTCGCAGAAAAAGGTCATACAGATCAGCGAACATATTGTTACGTGGCGGCAAGCCGATGAAGAAAGGAGACGATACATGACCGATGGCGATGGCAGATGACGTTTAATGAAAGATGGCTGATCTAGCGCCGACCGCGCTTACCCACGCCAGTGCCCGCTTCTTCTTCATCGCCCGTAACAATATTGCCACGTGCCTAGCGCCGCGCGGCAGCCGTGTTTAGTGCCGACGACGACGAAGCGGTCGTTGTTGGCACGAGCGGCGCTGGTGCTGGACTCTGTGGTCGGAACGACAAGCCGACCTTATTCTCTGGTCCTCGGCTACGTGTACCTTCACGGCTCCCTGTGACTTCAGTCGTGACACTGGTGGATGTGCCATCGATGATCCCTTTTCCTGCGGACGATCCTACGCGGCCGCCTCTCGTGACCACTCCTGTTCATAGTACCAGCCGACGGCTCCGAGGCTTGCCCCCGAGGCCTTCGCTCTTGACGAAGAGACCCTAGCTGTGGCAACTACACCGCCCGCCCGTACCATGACTGTCCCTTCCACCCCTTCGTTCTGTCTCATCCTTCAGACCCCACGTACCCCTGAACCATTTCACGGTGAGCAGTTTGAAGACGCCGAGGACTGGCTAGCTCACTACGAAAGGGCCGCGACGTTTAACGGCTGGGACGGCGCTGCGAAAATGCGGAACGGCTACTTCAGCCTTGAAGACGCTGCCCGGACATGGTTCGAGAACCGCGAGGCCACATTCTCTGCGTGGTCGGCCTTCCGAAGCCAGCTCCTCGGTACGTACGCCAACAGTGACCGCCGAGAGAATGCCGAGCGTTCCCTGACCTCTCGAGTTCAGCGTCAGAACGAAGGGGTCGCAATGTACGTTGAAGACGTCATGCACCTTTGCCATCGCGCCGACCCGTCCATGAGTGAGAAGAAGAAGGTGCGGCACCTTATGCACGGAGTCAAAGAACAGCATTTTTCCGGCCTCGTGCGGAGCCCGCCCACCACCGTCACGGCGTTTCTGGCTGAAGCTGTGATCATGGAGAAACTGCTACAGCAGCGATGCAGCCAGTACGCTCGGCCGCTGAATTCCATCTCCACACGAATACAATCCCGGGGCAGATATGAGCTCCCTTCCTGACCTCATTCGCACCGTGGTTCGCGAGGAGCTCCAGCAACTTCATGGATCATTTACTCCTGGCGCGGCTTCCCTAGCCGTGAGAAGGTCCAGAACGCACTCACGCCACCGACAAGTACAGTCGTTCCACCACCACCCCCGGGACTCACCCAGCGGATGACTTATGCTGATGTCACACGCCGCCCAGCCCTGCTACCTACCCCTCCGCCTTACACGCCGCCACAGGTCGCTGTGCACGATGCGGAACCGCTGCCCCTTTGGGCAGATCGGCGCCAGGCACCCCTAAGACGGATCTCTGGCGCGCTCCAGATAACTGCCCTCTCTGCTACCACTGTGGCGAGATAGGTAACCTCAACCGGCAGTGCCCTTATCGTCAGATGGGTCTTAGAGGATTTTCCCCCGACAGCCCTCATCCACGACCTGGTCAGCGGCCTCAGGACATCGCCGAGTACATCACCCGCCAGCGTAGTCTGCCACATTCTCCTCGTCGCGAATCGCGCTCGCCTTCGCCTCGTCGCTCTTCGCCCTCTGGGCCACGGTATACCGCTAGACGCCATGGTTCCTCGAGCCCTCATCGGGAAAACTAGCTCCGGCGACCTTAGGGGGTGAGGCCGGCGCACACCGATTCGCCGTAAAGCTTCCACCGCCGCACCACTCCATTCGCCCCGACGTCGAACGCCGAATTCCTATCCAGTTTTCGCCGCACAGACCAGATCGCCCCGACGTCGTCCGCATCGCCGACCAGTTATCACCGCTGTGTCGCTTAAATCGCCCCGACGCAGACCACACAACTGCCGCCCAGCTTCCGCCGCCGCACCGCTTGCTGAACGCCGACCTGCCGTCGACATTGAATTGCCCCGACGCCGACCACCCAACTACCGTCCAGCTGCCGCCGCCAAACCGCTCACTTCACTCCGAACCGACGTCGACAGGCCCTGGTCTTGGCCGGGTCTCCCTGGACATCCCTGTTATCGTCGACACGAAGGAGGTCAGCGCTTTAGTTGATACGGGAGCCGATTATTCTATCCTTAGCGGGCAGCTTACAAGGACACTTAAAAAGGTGATGACGCCATGGAACGGACCAGACATACGGACGGCAGGCGGACATGTGGTTGCACCACTGGGTATGTGCACAGCCCGGGCTACGGTGCGAGGCTGCACATTTGTTGCGACTTTTCTTTTTCTACGCGAATGCTCTCGTGATGTTATTCTTGGCATCGACTTGCTTCGTGAGCACGTTGTTACTATAGATCTACCGAATCGCTTGGTGACGTTTTCCTTTAAACTAGCCACCGAAAAGCATGAGTACCATGGGGCCCACTCCACGCTGCGACTCGACGATGATAGCCTCACAGTGCCACCAAGTGCCAGCATCCTCGCCAGAGTTACCTGTGACGAGCCACATCACGGCCTCCGGGTTGTTGAGTCTAATGTCTCCCTCTCACTCGCCTTGGGAGTTTCTGTGGCAAGAGGTCTTTGTTTCCTTCGTGGAAGAGAGACGGAGGTGCTTGTCACCAATTTCTCCAATGAACATCGACATCTGTTCCGTGGCACTGTCACTGCTTACGTCGACCATCTGCACGAAGTCGCCGAATGTTTTTCTTCAGAGGAAGCTACGCCTAGCACTGAACCGGATGATGCCGTACACGCTGTCGACATCAATTCTAGCCTTTCCTCCGTTGAAAAGAGGCAACTCCAAGAATTATTGCTGGAGTTTCGTGTGTGCTTCACGTCTTCATCTAAAGTGCAGCAAACGTCGGTCATTAAACACCGAATTATCACGCATGAAGGTACTCGACCCATCCATCAGCAGCCCTATCAAGTGTCTCCTCGGTAGAGAGACGCTATCCAACAGAAAGTAAAGGAGATGCTCGCCGATGGCGTCATTCAACCTTCAAGCAGCCCATGGTCGTCGCCTGTAGTCCTCGTTAAAAAGAAAGACGGAACACTTCGTTTATGCGTTGACTATCGGAACTGTAACAGTATGACAAAGAAGGACGTCTATCCGCTGCCACGGATTGACGACTCTCTCGACCGACTTCGCCGAGCCAAGCACGTCTCCGCCATTGACCTCAGGAGTGGTTATTGGCAAATTGAAGTTGATGAGAGGGAACGTGAAAAAACTGCATTCGTAACACCAGATGGGCTCTATGAATTCCGCGTCTTCCCATTCGGGCGCTGCTGTGCTCCTGCCACCTTCCAGCGGATGATGGACACTGTGCTCACAAGTCTTAAGTGGCAGGCATGCCTTGTTTATCTCGGCGACGTGATAATTTTTTCACCGACGTTCACGGAAGACCTGCGCCACCGGAGAACTGTTCTCGAAGCCGTCCGATCTGCCAACCTTTCTGTCAAGCCTCAAAAGTGCCATTTCGGGTTCACCGAATTGAAGTTTCTTGGGCACATCGTGAGTGCTGATGGCATCCGAGCTGACCCTGACAAACTTGCTGCCGTTGCTGCCTTTCCCGTCCCCGCCCACAAAAAAGCAGTCCGACGGTTTTTGGGGCTGTGCTCCTATTATCGTCGCTTTATCAAAAACTTTGCGCAGATGGCCAGCCCTCTGACTCTCTTGACTCGAGATGACGCATCATTTTCCTGGGGCGCCGAGCAGCAGATGGCTTTCGACGAGTTACGACGCCGGCTCCAGTCACCCCCGATCCTGGCACATTTCGACGATTATGCCGACACAGAGTTACACACGGATGCGAGCAACGTCGACCTTAGTGCCGTTCTAGTTCAGCACCAAGACGGGGACGAGAAAGTAATTGCCTACGCCAGCCGTGCACTTTCCCGTGCTGAGTGTAACTATTCCAACACTGAAAAAGAATGTTTGGCGGTAGTATGGGCCGCTGCCAAGTTCCGCCCGTACCTTTATGGCCGACCGCTTTGTGTCATCACTGACCATCACTCGTTGTGTTGGCTGAAAAACTTAAAAGATCCTTGTGGCCGCTTAGCACGTTGGACATTGCGCCTGCAGGAGTTCGATTTCGATGTTACTTATAAGTCTGGCCGGAAGCACACCGATTCTGATGGCCTGTCCCGCGCGCCCGTCGGCCCTCCTTCGTCAGATGCCACCAACGACGATAGCTTCCTCGGGGCAGTCACTACGTCCGATCTCACCTCCAAAGAGCATGCCGACGACGAGCTGCGACTGATTATTGACCATCTTGAAGGTGGGTATCCTACAATACCCCGGTATCTTGCTCGGGGGTTGTCGTCGTATTGCCTCCGCAATGGGGTGCTTTATAAGAAGAATTCTACGTCGAGTGCAAAAACATACCTGCTAGTCATACCGGCTGATCTAAGGCACGAAATCCTCCTGGCCTGCCACGACGAACCAACTTCAAGGCATCTTGGCTTTACACGCACCCTAAGCCGAGTCCGGCAGAGCTATTACTGGCCACATCTTTCTCCGAGCGTTAGACGTTACGTACAGACTTGTCGACAATGCCAGGGGCGAAACAAACCCACGCTCAAGCCAACCGGTATGTTACAATCTATTGAACAACCCCTCACACCCTTCGAGCAAGTGGGCATGGACCTTTTAGGCCCATTTCCTTTATCCTCGAACGGACACAAGTGGATCGTAGTCACCACAGACTACTTAACACGCTACGCTGAAACGAAGGCCCTTGCTCGAGGTACTGCCGGCGAAGTTGGTCGATTCTTTAAGAACGACATTGTGCTCAGACACGGTGCACCGTCGACCATCGTTTTTAGCTCGGCTACTGCGGGACACCTTAACTCTCAGCCATACCGAGCATCGCACAACAGCGGATCACCGTCAGACAAATGGATTAACGGAACGACTAAACAAAACTTTGGCGGACATGATCTCAATGTACATCGACGTCGAACATAAAATGTGGGACGAGATCCTGCCATATGTCACCTTCGCCTACAATACGGCGCCGCAGGAAACCACGAAGTTTACGCCGTTCCGTCTCGTATATGGCAGAGAGGCCCGCACGTTGTTGGACCGATGCTCCCGTGCGGGGAAGAAGCGGTCGAACCCGATGCCGCCCATTTCGCCGAACAGGCCGAGCAAGCCCGTCAGCTGGCCCGCTTGCACATCAAGGAGCAGCATGCCACCGACGCTCGACACTATAACCTCCGGCACAGGGAAGTCCACCAGGGGACCAAGTGTGTGTGTGTAGGGGGGGGGGGGTGGACCCCGTGCGCCACAAAGGCTTGAGCGAGAAACTGCTCCACCGCTATCTCGGACTCTATAAAGTCCTGCGCCGCTTAAACAGCGTTAATTACGAAGACATTCCAGATGGAACTGTGACCGTCAGTGTTCGACGCCAGCGGCCTGAAATTGTGCATGTGGTGCGTTTAAAACCGTACTTTTCGCGTGACTGAACGCTTCCTGCAAGTGAAACTTTGCGTTATTGTACAGTTCACCTCACGCCTAATTTTTTTTTCTCTCACCTTGTCATCGGGACGATGTTTTCTTTCACGGGGGGGGAATAATGCCACGTGCCTAGCGCCGCGCGACAGCCGTGTTTGGTGCCGACGACGACGAAGCGATTGTTGGCACGAGCGGTGCGCTGGTGCTGGACTCTGTGATCGGAACGACAAGCCGACCTCATTCTCTGGTTCTCGGCTACGTGTACCTTCACGGCACCCTGTGACTTCAGTCGTGACAATATTATGACCCTATTTAAGGTTTCGTATTTGAAGAGGACAGGTGAAACATTATTGCAAGTTCAGCCATTACAACGTGTGCTGTCTGTTCGCGCTGATGTTTAGCATGCATCATTCATTCGGCCGAAGTTCGTTTGTCGTTGATGTTATCATGGAGTCGTTACATATATCTCTAGAATATACTAGAGTAAAAATTTTCGAGATGTATTTTTCCAGCAGAAGCCCTATAATTAGACTGCCGGCAGCCGCAATTTAGCTTCACTTAGTAGCGGACTGTCGCGCAAGTAGTGGCTGCGACGGTAAAGAGCTGAAAGCATGAAAATACCAGGAGGACATTGTGCTCTTTTTTTGGAACCTTTACAAAGCTTTTTCTTCTTATGCTGCCCTGCCCGATATTGTCAAAGCAGCTGGAGTTTCTTGCCTTGAGATGTACTGTACTGCCTCCAAGCACGGCCGGTACACCTTGGTTTAGTTGCTCAGCTATAATTGTGACATTCGATTCTAACAGTGTGTTGCGATCGTCCTCCCGAAGATCTATATTTGCTTACAAATGCTTCGAAACTTTCGTAATGAGAACAGTCTTCACTATTTTAAGCTGCATACTCTTGACAGCTCAACTGATTTCATTCACATATGTGCCATTTTTTAAAAAGAATAATCTAGGAGGTAGAGCACCAAAGAACTGTATCATGGTTAACATTATACTGTCAATAAATGAATCTTTAGAAGAATAGTGAAATAAAAACCTTTCTTAAGCATTTGATTTTCACTTGAAGTGTTGTACAAAAATGTAACTGCACGACGTACGGGTTGCATTTAGCACTGCTGTGTTCATACGTAAGCATGTATGTAGCCAAGACTGTAAGGGCAAAAACCTCAAGCTAACGCATGCTGAGGGCCTGGATCGACTAGTGACGAGCTATTCCGTCAGTGAGAGAGACATATCCTCTTGCCGAGGCTGCAGCGCATGCGAGGAAATCCCACTCTTGAACAAAATTAACCAAGCCTAGCGTGTGGGACACTTTACGCCATTCACGTACAACTGTGGAAGCTGTGCATGCTTGAAATTGCCACGCCTGATTTCCCAATACTAACTGCTGCATAACGTCGTTAAAAAAGGGAAGCGCTAAAACAAAAGCTTTCTTTTACTCACATCTCTTGAAACCTCCAAAGCTTCAGAATGTGAAATCATTGCTTCTTGCAACGAAAGCTATAGGAAGAGCCTGTAACTATTTTGCTGCTGTGCACTTTGTGCTTAGGATCTGGTTGTACACGAAAAATAGATTGCGTACATTCATATCTTTCCAGTATGGAGAGTGCATACATCCATAATGCATCCACACTGAAATGCGGGAATGTATAACTCCTGCAATATATTCAGGGTGTTCATAATAACGAAGTCAAGTAAGAAAAGCCAGCCATAAAGTGAACTTCTCTTCGCGTTCTTCATAATTAAAAATCAATTGAAAGCAAGGTCTCAACGCTTAGCACAGCTTTGCTACACGCACCAAGAGAAGCAGTCAGGCACAAGAAGATAGACAAAAGTGAAAGTGACTAATCTTTATTATACAACCATAAAAGAGTAAACTTCTCGGAAAGAGGAAAACTTCCTTGTACTGTAATTACATCTCATATTACTTTCTCCAGCAGAAGTTTTGCAGCACATTTTTACCGCATGCAACTAATGACCTCCAAGCAAGGCTGCTAGTAAGGAATAGCAAATTGTGACAAAACGCCTAGTACAGGCTACAGAAATGAGCTTCACTACACCTGTGGGCGAGAATAGCAAGCTGCAAAAAATGCATGATGTAGGAGGAGGAATCAACATTTAATAGACCTGAAATAAATTGGTGGTGCATGCATACAGAGCACAGAAATTTTGCTTCGGCAAAATTCCTACTTCTTATTCTTAAAGGGCAACTCCGGCGATTTTTCGACCGTACTGAGTTAATGGATAATTAATATTGCTGAAGGCTTGGCTATCACAGTATGTGATCACATTATGTACAATACGCAAGCAACAATTGTAAATAAGCACAAAACTTGAATCAAAATTGAAATTCCCGCCAGGGGTCCGCAGAACACTGCCTTGCGTGACGTAAGATGATGACGACACTGCACCCACTGCCGTTCTGCCGACGTGTGCGAACGTGAATCGCCATCTCGTAAGTCACCATGTGAAACATATATGTGATGTCGGTGAGTCGCCCTCGATGTCATCTAAGAGGGACAGCTAGGATTATAGTCATCCAAATGCAATTTAAGAAAGACTCAAGATTTGGAATGCATGATCAGTGAGGGTAGAACGAGCGAACGATATGTATCATCCATTCCATAGAATGTTTGAGTCATTTACTGACAAACACGACGCCAGTTGCCGGCATATATAAGGGCGACCGATCGTTACTAGATATTTCCACTGTTTTTCTCTCGACACCGACCCTAAATCCGTCCCGCCGCATGTGAGATTGTTGTACACACAGCAATACCCCTTCCACATCGAAAATTTAATATCATTCACACCGAATGGCATTTGTTCAATTTATTATTATTTTTGAACGCGCTGATAAACGACCAAAGCTATTGCCGTTTGCAAAAAATGGTATGAATAAAAATTAAGCATACACAAAATTTTATACGCCCTTGATATGTGACGAAAATGATTGCGCTCTGAGAGAAAACATCCTCAACATCATTCATTCATTATACCCTTAAAGGCCCCGGGTGGGGTATTACAAAAGGGGGGGGGGGAGGTAACATAAAAATAACAATTGTTCATGGTCTAAGGATAGGCTCAGAAGTCAAAATTCTCAACTACAACAATTCAAACGAAGGAGGCGATGCAAATAAAAAGGAGGAGGAAATAATCGGTTAAGATGCGAAATGACATGTCAGGCGTTTTTTGAATCTAGTAGGGTAAGTTTTCAAATTTCCGCTGCCGTAATATATGCTGCAACCAACCAGCTCATCATGACTATCCATTACGGAGCTCAGCGCAGGTGTAGGCGTTTGTTTGAGGAAATGTACGGAAGGTGCGCCGAGACCGGATGTCAAATTTTAAAGCACACGGGTGCAGCATGCCGTTTCAAATACGTGTACTTCGCATACTAAAGCCAGTTTCAATAGCAAGTCATAGAGCCGATCAACAGGTACAACCTTCGACAGTACGCTCCCGACGGCGCTGCATATAGCCCCGTTACGTCCTCTCAGGATCGTTTCCTCGGCGTAATAAATGTTAATCGGTACATCAAAATAGGATCGACCCCCGCCGCATCAAGAAAGACGACAAATTCGCGACACTTGACGACTGACTGCAGCGAGTTTACCGCAATGGTGCTGCCCGCGAGGGCGGCGGACAACGGCGTTCTAGCAGTGCGCTGCGCCCTAGTCGCCGCTGGGCCTAAACTGTTCCCTGGGCCTAAACACACCGAAGCCGCAGCAGACCGCGCTTCGGAATTGATCAGCGTTGTAGTAACTGGTCTGTTCGTGGAACAGCCTTACTGTCAACCCACCTGTCTCAGAGTAGAAGAAAGATGCAATCTCTGTGACGCCTTAGCAGCGCAGCTAGAGTATGAGATCGGATGAGCTTGAACGAGACATCGGCAGCTGTGAGCTGCGAGCAGAAATTCGCTCGTATCGCAGTCATCCCCAGAATCTCGTTCCAGACCAGCGATCCTCAGTAAGGATTTTTACATTAATTTATTCAATCGCGTATTATTTAGATCAACAGGTTCCACTTGCTTGTTTTTTTTCTTTTTTTCTGACGGTGGCTCGCAATCAATCCGTCGTGCTGGCACCGGCGGACTGCGGCAGGCGGTTTAGCCTAGGTAATGTGCTGAAAGATCATCGACGCAGTATCCGATTTCAATTATCGCCTGGTACTTGCGAGGAAAAACGTTTCTATCAGAACCATCTTGTGTTGGTAGCAGGCCCGCGTGAAATATTCTGAACATACATGCGTTCTCAGGTTTAGAGGGGCGCCGGAACGATTCAATTTGGAATTTGTCGCGAATTCCCCCCCCCCCCCCCCCCCCGGAAA
Source organism: Amblyomma maculatum (assembly GCF_055883805.1). Lineage (NCBI taxonomy): Eukaryota > Metazoa > Arthropoda > Arachnida > Ixodida > Ixodidae > Amblyomma > Amblyomma maculatum. Next base: position 204,281,533 of record NC_139347.1, on the reverse strand, counting down.
ATCGGTGGTAAATCAGCGTGTTGTTTTTCGTAGAATAACTCGTGCAGCCAACAACACAGCACTAGCTACCACCAATCGCTGCAAAAAATGCAATAAAGTGTGAGCTGAAACTACAAGAGCGGTATTCCAAGATCTATGCTGTTTGCAAGCAAGCTGTCGGTCGTGTCTGCGTCGTACCAGGCTGTTTCTGAGTGCCGCCACCGTCGCCTTACCCCGTGCCAGCAGTATCTCAGAGGATAGTACAGGCGACGCACCACAGTACAAGCTGCTCGCAGTAGAGCCGTTTCAATGTCGCCGTCGTCTGCTCTAAAACCCGTGCAAATTACTTTGCGGGAAAAAGGCGTCCTCAACTGTGCTTTCTGTAACACGTAATGTGGACGTTGAGAAGAACGTCTGATGCAAGTTTCGTTGATATCCGTGAGCATCGAGAAATCGAAGGAGTTGTTCTTTAGGGACATAAAAGCTGCTAGCTAGGCCAGCCTCTGCCTACCTTGCAGAATTTTGTACTTCTTGAGATAGCCAATGGCCACCAGCGCCTTAATTTCCTTCTGAAGGCCTCTCTGGAGACCTGTCGAATGAAAATAACCCACAAACTTCATGTATGCAGCACCTTGCATTGGAGTACACGCAACCTATGTACATGTACACATTAATTTAATTTTCACATGCACGTTTAGCAACACCTAGGCTACTATAAAGCTACTTTGCTGAACAGCAAAATTTGTTTTTTTTTTACTATGTATCTTAGCTGTCAGCTTTCCTAAGTGCCATACAATGAATGATGAAAAATAGTTGGGAAATATTAGCGCTTACTAAAGTGAAGGTCTTCTTATGACTCTGACTCAGAGTGTAGAAAAATACTGTTAATATTTATCTCTGCTACTGTCTGTAACTGTCTCTCTTTCTATACAGGACAAGAATAAACGCCACTGCATCACGTAGTAGGTCAGCACTAGCAGGAAACTTTACCCAGAACTGCGGCGCAACGTTGAACTGTTATTCTCAGAAAACGTAATTCATCTTGCTTGCATTTCTCCACAATTTCTGCGTGCTCATGCCGATTGCTTCGCTAATGAAAGCATGTTTCGTTATCGGTAGTTAAATCAACAAATAACTGCTTACACAACAATGTATAAATCTTACAACAGCTCACATTGCACACGCTGGCTTAGTCTAGGCAACGAAACCAACCATCGACAGCTGACTTGTTAGCATTGGCCTTGATTCTAGAAGCTTGCATGTATCAGAAATATATGACGAAAAAATTGTTCATTAGTTATAGCATCATACCGCGCTGCGCTGATGGAGGCCGAACAGCACAATATGCCAACCTTTTGAAGACGTCGAACGACGGCGTGCTGCTACTGTCATCATGCGAAAACAGCTGTAGCGCATAGCCAAAGTCTCCCGAGCAAAAACTTGGGGCTCCTGAACGAGATCAAACAACCCGCTTTACAAAATGTCACAGCTTTCACAGCGAAATCCAACGCTTACCATTTACAAAATACTGGAAATAAAGCCTCGTGTTGCCCGTGTAGCCTCACCGTCGACTGTCAGCTGGCAGATCGCAACGGCCAACTATTTTCACCGTTCACAACTTGACGATACTCGGAACATCTTGTATCGCGTTCTAGTCGAGTTGCCGTAGTTTGAAGTCGAACACACCACATTTCTAGCAAATTGAGCCCAAATATCAAGGAAGTAAAGGTCAAAACCGCACGCCTGCAAGCAATGCTAACAGAAACCAAACCACAGAAATGACATGCAAGTCAAAATTCACGGGTAGCGGAGATATCAACAATATCAGTGGTGCACCAAATGCAGATCGTGGACGGGCTTTCAGTTCTTAACGGAGATACGCAGGCTATGCATGTAGGAAGTGGCGATAGCCCCAGCCGTAACGCACTCCGCATCGAAATACATGGTTATAGCAGCTTATAGAAACTATATGCGTGGCAGAATCACGCCGCTAGCCTGCAATATTCGGAGTAAATGTAGGACTTCACCTGAACAGAAGGAACTAATATGGGTACCAGATCCCCAGGCAGTTGAAGGAAACGAGCGCACACACGCTTTGGCCAGAGCTTTTCTTCCCCGGAATCCTTCTACGTCCTCCCTTGCTGATTTAGGCTCCCCCTCTCCGTTAACAACATATTCAGAGATATTACAGTATTTGCCCCTTGAAAGGCAGACATTTCCGAAGCCCGCTAAGGGTCTTAGTAAATCAGAAGAGTGTCACCTTCGAAGGTTACAAACTATGTCATTTAATAATCCAGCAACACTTCACGCCGTTGAGCTCGAATCCTTTTCGGCGCAGTGCAAAGTTTGTGTCCAGAAGGCAAACTTATACCATATGGTATGGGCTTGTCAACAAAATACCAGTATTGGCATAACAAACTAGCCAACGTGGGAAGGCTGGGAGGTGGCCCTGTCCAGCTTGGGCCTCGAGGAACAACGAGCCTTCGTCGAAATAGCACGATCAGCGGCTTTTACCAGCGGTGTCCCGGACTAGGGATACGACCAGCCTTCTCTTAATCTAAGCCAATGTCAATAAATGTTTTCATCATCATCACGTAACAGAGCCTCAATGTGACGCAATGCCCGTCAAAGATTGGACACAGCCTATTGCCGTGAACCATTCAAATCTTCGTTTTTTCCTTATCAACAGCCGCCGGCATGTGGCCTTGTCACTCTGTTGTGCATGGACCGATTTTGTCTTTTTTCTTTGTTCATGCTCGGTGTGGTGAAACGAACCTTTATCGCTCTTTTTGTAGGGCGAGACAGCAGAGATGCAAGCACAAGTCTATCTAGATATTTCGGCGACTTTAAGTCAAGCACGGCCTCTTGCAACGGGCATTCAAAGACCGAAGACCGTCGAGCACGCTTACTGCTACCGCCGCCGCCGATTGCTTAGTTCTTTTGCGGGTGCCCCGATAAAAGTTTATTTCAGTGATTGTCCCCGGCATTATCCCCGCTACGTGACATTTGGTGGAGGTCCTGAATCTCGACATCCCCCTAAGATCGTACCCGTCGAAGAGAAACCACAGTGAATTTTTGACCAGCCCCGTGAGCCCCCTGCTTCGAAGGAAGACCGGATGATGATGCGGAATACTGGTTCAACCTGTCCGAACGCGTGTAAATGTTCAACGCCTTGGATGACCAAACGAAGCTCAGCAAAGAGTAATTTGCTCTTCACGGATCTGCCCGAATCTGGTTTGAGAATCTCGAGGCTCTTTTGAAGTATTGGACCACTTTCAAGAATGAGCTCTTGTATGTTTTTACAAGTGTCATCAGACCAATCCCTCCTTCAGCCGACACCCGCCGGGGTGGCGCAGTGGTTACGGCGCTCGACTACTGTTCCCAAGGATGCGGGATTGAATCCCGGCCTCGGCGGCCGTTTTTCGATGGAGGCGAAAAGCAAGGCGCCCTGTGCTGTGCGATGTCAGTGCACGTTAAAGAACCCCAGGTGGTCGAAATTTCCGGAGTTCTCCACTACCGCGTCTCTCATAGCCTGAGTCGCTTTGGGACGTTAAACCCCACAAACCAACCAACTAGTGAGAGATCCGTCCTTCATTGAAAGGACTCTCGGCATTTGGACTCGTCAGTACAACTGCTCGCCACAACTCAGCGTAGCTTCCTTAGAAGCGGCGACCACGACCGGTAACTTATCAGAATTTTTTCGCGAAGTATTTCGGGAAGAACTTCGCCGGCAGCTACCATCACTTCAAACGCCCTAAGTAGCGAAGCTTATGGATATCAGCCGCGATTAGATACAGTAGTCCTTTGGTACAACTCCAACATAGATGGCTGCTGCTGAGTAATCACCCACCGTGAGATGGGCCAGCGGGCTACGTAGCTCGCCTCCACGACGCGAGACACCTAGCAACCTCACCGCTACCGCCCTGTTCCCGAAATCCGCCCTTTGCCCCTCCACCTGCCATGACAACGAACGACCTTCAAGCCCCAGGAAACACTATACCGGGAGGACTTCGAACAATCGCCTGTTGTGCCTACACTGCGGTGAAGTCGTTCATATCCTGCGTCATTGCCCGTACAGATGGTTTGGCCGGCGCGATGTCGTCACTGAAACTTCACGACTACGTCCTGGTGAAAGCCACAGGAAATTGACACCTACTTGCGCAGGGGAGAGTCACCTAGCCGCCAGTACCGCTTCCCGTCGTCATTCAGCCCCGCTTTGCATCGCCTGGTCGCCACTGCGATGGCATTGTGCAAGAACGTCCCCCAATTTCCTTAGGGGAAACTGAAGACAGTAAGCTTTGCATATAAGGTTCCTCAACTGCGGCAAGGTTAAGATTCTCTGCCACCACCAACGAGAGACGACAACGCGGATATTGAAACGCCACTCCACAAGTCGACATCTACGATCAACCGACCAGAGTTCAATCCGACACCATTGCCCAACGAAATACAATGTGTGCCTTGGCCGCTACCACAGTACACTACGAAGCCGAGATCCGACACCGAGGCAAAGACGTAATACAAGGACACGAACAAGTGACCTTGAAGTGGCTGTCAACGATAATCTGTTACTATCTTAGTAGACACCGAAGCTTACTAGTCTGTCATCAGTGAACCGTTCGCGGCCCGGCTCAAGAAAGTGATGACCACTTGGGATGGCCTTCTAATCCACGCCGCTGGTGGTAACCTGATTAATCCATCGGGATGATGTACCGTAAGAGTAACAGTTAATGGGCGCATTTATCATATGAGCTTCGTGGCCCTACAGAACTGATCGCGAGACGTTATTCTGGGCATCAATGTTTTCAGTGAACATCATCCGATCATTGACCTTCGCTCAAAGGTCATCAAGCTTTCGACGGGCAACGCCATAAATACACAACGACATCGCCGCATCACATCACTCTAAACATCCTCGATGAAGACTTAACGGTGCCGCCCCGATTAAGCGTCACCTCTTTCATGGACAACGCAGACATCAAAACCACCGAAGGCCTCGTCGAAGAAAACAGCCAGTTTCTCTTGAAACGAGGGCTAGACATCGCAGGAGGTATCGCCCATATCTGAGGAGGACTCATGTGCTGGTGTCAATTTTACCCGTTTAATATCGGAATTTTAACAAGGGCACGCGATCACCTTCCTCAACACACTACCATACACCCGATAAGTCTGCGCATTCTCCGACCAGCCCGAAGACGATTCATTAACATGAGGAGGTTAGCTTACGTTCGACATCAACCCAGCACTACCACGGAGGAGACAAGACCAGATTCGCACTTTTCTTGAAAGCTACAGCGAGTGCTTTTCGCAAGCGTTGAAGGTGCGACAAATTCCGTTGGCAAATCACCGAATTATCACGAACGAAAACACCCGACCTCTTCGCCAAAGCCACTAACGTGTATCGCCGCGAGAAAGTCAAGCCATTCGCGAGCAAGTCAATGAAATGCTTCGGGACGATGTCACCCAGCCATGGGCGGCTCCCGTCGTTCTGGTGAGGAAAGACGGGACACTTCGTTTCTGTGTCGATTGCCGCCGCTTGAACAGCATAACGAAGAAAGACATTTACCCTCTTGTTACCTTCGAGAAAGTTAGACAAGCAGGACTCTGACATTGCAGCCTCAGAAAGTAGAGTCGAGAGCATAGAGTCAGGAACGTCACCGAGCATGAACAAAGTCAAACTAAAGCTTAATGAACTTAAACAGTATAGTCGCAGGCAAAACATGGCGGTACATGGACTCGCAGAGGAAGCAATCGAAGACCGACTAAGAAAAATGAATGGCCTTGCTTGGAAAGTTCAGCTACTCCTACTTGAAAACAATAACCTGGACGCACTTCATAGACTACCAGCACGAAAGGGGAAAAAGTAGATCGTTCTTGCTCGGTTTGCATCTGTCCGACTAAAAGCAGAGTGGATGCGGAACCGCTCACGCCTTGAGGATGAAGCACCTGACGTGAAAAATTTGGACAACCTCATCCCTTTCAATAAGCGCCTTCTTTAGTTAGCGAATGGAAAAGGCAAAGAAAAGGACTATTGCTTTGTATGGCAAAACAATGGTCACATTTTTGTGCGGAAAACCGAGGGCGTCAGTGGAATCCGCATCCTTGATGAAAGTGACTTTCATAAGATGACATGATGTGCTGCAGCGGTGGTGAATTCCTACTGTGAATGACAGTCGCAATGGAGAGCAGCCGTTATCACGATGCCAACTCCTTTAGATGTATCAAGATTGAAAAAACTAAATCTGGATGCTTTTCTTTTTATCATCTGAATGCATGTAGCTTAAAGAACAAAAAAGAAGTAGGTACTTTTTTGTTCACATTAGATCATAATTTTGACGTGCTTTCTTTCACTGAAACGTGGTACACTGATTTCATCGATGTTGTCTGCTTTCCAGGTTACAGATGTGAAGCACTGTTCAGGAAAAAACAAAAAAGGGGGTGTGTAGGTTTGTACATGAAAAACAGTATTCCTTATGAACTGCTCCCGCAATGCACATTTTAAGACCCGCATATGAGTCACTTTTTATTCAGACAGGTGCATTCATCTTTGGCGTAATTTATCAGCCACCTTCTTCGTCCCTTTAAGAGTTTTTTCATTTTTTTTTCGACACTGTATTTGATGATTTGGCCTTGCAAAGTAAACCTGTGGTAATAATGGGTGATTTCAATATTAACATGCTTGAACAGTCCCATTTTGTGAATGAATTCGTTGATATGATATCGGGCAATGGCTTTTATAACATAATCACAAAACCTACCCGCATCACACACTTTAGCGAAACACTTATTGATCTTTGTATAACAAACAGCGATTATCACTGTACAATAGCAGGAGTACTTCTGAGTGACGTCAGTGACCACCTATCAACGTTCTACTTAATTCAAAGGTCATATAAACAGATCGTCGAACTTACCGATTCACCACAGAATTTCCGGATTATAAGCAAGAGCAAAATTAAACATTTTCATCAACTCGTTTCCTCTATAGGCTGGAGCAAATTACTGTGCGAGGAAGATCCTAACATATTATACGACAGATTCTTGGACAAAATAATAAAGTTGTATGAATGTGCTTTCCCAGTTGTAGCAACAGCCAAACGCAGAAAAGGAAGAAAGCCTTGGATCAGCGAGACCTGCTTAGGCGAATCAATGCACGAAACAGACTTTTCAGCCAGTTTATAAAATCGAAAGATTTTGTCAGTCCTGAAAGAGTATAGAAAAGTTAGAAATAAGTTAGTTGCTGATATAAAAAAAGTCTAGAATTTACTATTACGCTCAGACGTTCTCGACTGTTTATTTTGACCTTCAAAGAACCTGGCGTACAGTAAAAGATTTACAGAAACCGGAGAAGAACGTACCAACTCAAATGACAATTGGAGGAACTGATCTTAGTGGTAAAGCTCTTGCTATTGAGTTTAACTGACGCGTTTTGGCACTTGGAGCATTTCGTGCAACAACGTCCAGAACTATTGGAGAATACGTAGAATATAATGTACAACATTGCCTTTTGCTATAGACCGCAACTCCTTCAGAGGTTAATGACATAATACTTGGCCTCAAAAATAGCCGTTCTTGTGGTTTCGATGGCATTAAGGTAGCACCAATTAAAGCAATGGCTGACGTAATAGTTAATCTACTTTTTCATCTGACAAATCTAATCTTGACAGCAGCTGTTTCCCCCGACGAAATGAAGACAGCAAGAGTGGCTGTTTTGATTAAGGGCGGTGCTGCAAATATCATCAGTAATTATCGGCCTATATCAGTTCTCCCATTGTTTTGCGAAGTAGTAGAGAAAGTGATTATTACTAGAATCACTAACTACCTTAATAACCATGAGTTAATCTCTTCAAGCCAATACGGATTTCAAAAAAAAAAAATCGACTGAATCTGCTTTGCTTAGTATTAAGGAAAAGCTTATCAAAAACAAAGAAAATCATCTGTACACATTAGGTATTTTTCTAGATTTCAGTAAAGCATTCGATTCAATTACATATGATATACTTCTTAACAAATCGCCATTTTATGGAATACGAGGGGTTCGACTTAAATTATTGCAGATGAATTACATTTCATGCCGCTATCAATATGTTGTTGTCAATGATTTCACCTCTGAATCTGAGTTGATTAAATTTGGGGTTCCCCAAGGGTCAATTTTAGGACCTACCTTGTTTGTTCTGTACATTAACGACATTGTATCTCTACGAGAGACTCCTCCTATTATTCTTTACGCCGACGATACAAGTGTATTTTTTTCAGCAGAAAACTTAGACTCCTTAATTCCGCGTGTAAATTTATGGTTCGAGAATTTATCTGATTGGCTTGTTGCAAATGACCTAGCATTAAATGTTGACAAAACAAAGTACATTGTGTTTACTCCAGTTAACAGGGCAGTTAATACTAGCAATGAAGTGATATTTCAGTCGCGACCACTAGAACGGGTTTCAGAAATCAAATTTTTAGGCGTTCAGTTTCAGGAAAACCTGAGTTGCTTGTCATGTTCGCGTCATTAAACGCTGTGTTGCACAATGCATTGGTATGCTCAAGCGGTTCCGTTTACTGTCGCCTCGTTATCTGCGGCGTCAACTCTATTCCAGCACTGTTCATTCGCGGATACATTACTGCCTGCTTGTATTGGGCAGCACTTCGAGGACAAATATGGAAAGCCTCTATTACAGAAAAAAGGTGTCCGCTTTAATGAAAATCTATCACGACGTGACTCGACATCATCACATTTTATGCCAAATCGAATTCTGGACATTGAATCATTATTTAGGCTGCCATTGTCAGAGATTGCTTTTTCAGATTTTAAAAGCTATCCAGCACTATTCATCTTCAAATGTACAAAACATGAGCCGCATTAAAAATTTGGGGAAAACCATTTTTATCAAGAACAACTGCCGGATGAATTATGGTAGACAATTATTCAGTTGGCAAATTCCTAACCTCCTGAACCTCTATCCTGACCTGATTAATCTCATGAAAGCCTGTTCCTCTCTGCCTGCTTTCCGAAAACAGGCAAAGATTTTTTTCTTTAGTCAATTTCTTGAGTGAATGCCGCGTGAATGAGTTTAAACCAGCTGGTGTGCGTAAGCAATGCAATGTTGGCATATTATACGTACGATGTCAGTGCACGTTAAAGAACCCCAGGTGGTCGAAATATCCGGAGTCCACCACTACGGCGTCTCTCATAGCCTGAGTCGCTTTGAGACGTTAAACCCCACAAACGAAACCCAACCAAACGTTATTTAGAAGATCAAGTTCTTCTGGAATGTCTTTCTTTTCGTTCTGTCAAGGTAACGTATTCATTTGTATTATTATTTTTTATAACAAAGGTGTTTTTGTTTTGTCAAGTAAATCTATCCGTGGGTATTGTTTGTTTTGTAACTAAGGTGTTCTTTTTCTCTATGTATACATTGCAATATGAAATTTCTTGCTGCTTTCTTGCTGTGTTCCAAACTTGCTATGTTCTTGCTGTGTTCCAAACTCCGGTTGTATGAATGCAGGGTGTCTAGGGCCCAGCCAGGCGACTACGCATGGCACCTTTAGCCCTCTTCACCCATACAATTCTGTGTAAATCAAAATAAACCCAAACTCAAACACAGGGCCGTCTTAGCAATGCAAGGTATTTCTCATCGATGGACTTCAAGAACGTCTACTGGCAAATTGTGGTCGACGGAAGGGATCGCGGGAAGGTCGCGTGCATCACCAGAGGACGGCATATTCGAGTTCAGCTCCACACCAGTGACATTCCTGCGAATAATTGGTTAGCTTGAAGTGGCAGCTAGGCCTGGTGTACTTAGACGACGTCGCTGTCTTCTCCTAAACTTTGAAGATCATTTGAAAAGACTTCGGAAAGTGCTCGAAGCAATCAAGTCGTCGGGCTGACGTTTAAAGCAGAGAAATGCCACTCTGCTTATGTTGTTCCTGGGTCACCTAGGAAGAAAGCATGAAGATTGCGCAGATTCAAGCAAAACAGTTGCGATCGCGCAGTTTTCACGAACACGTGACAAGAAAGCGCACCGATTCCCTGAAGTATGTGTTTAGTACCAGCAATAGTACCAGCAACTTACAAAGGCTGACGTACCTTTTAAATGGGCAGCGTCGCAAGAAGAAGATGGATGGATGGATGGAAAATAGGAGCGTCCATTTTGAAACAGGGTGGTAGCAGTTGCTATCATGCTCATTTTTTCGCCTATATCACAATTATTGTTTTAGATTGGTTAACTATACCGTCATTCTATTTATTGAATTTCGTGTTTCAATATTAGCAACATTCTGTCACTTTTATGCTTTTAAGCCACCAATCTTCCAATCGTTTTTTGCTAACTTAAACCGTAGGTTCATTCACCAGGCCACTGGTATCTCTAAACCCCAGAGCTTCAAGAAGAGTGACTGCGCCTGCATCGACATCCGGATAGATACCATTACATTCGGGTATAATATGGTTAATTGTTTCTGTGGATTTACCACATAATGCACATGTGTCATCTTCATGGTTGAATTTCTTTTTGTAGCTGCGTGTTCTAAGGCACCCTGATCTAGCTTCAAAAAGTAGGGTACTGCCTCGAGTTATGAAAGAAAGCTTCCTTCCTGATCTGTCTTTTCCACTTTCGGTATAATTCCACACTCCGTTTCTTTTCTATTGAATGTATCCAATTTTTACCTTCTGTGTTTTTCACCTGTTGCTTAACGCTCTTTATTTCTTCGTCCTTGTGACCAGCATACTTACTGGCCAGTTTCCTAGTTATTTTCCTCAATTGCGAATAAACGCTTTTCAGGTATAGGTATCTAAACACTTTAGCTGCCCATCTGTTACTGTCCAATTTCCTCAGGCGTTCCGCATATAATATTTTACTTCAAGCTTCCCGTACTACGAAAGATGCCCAGCCCATATCTTGCTGTACCGCCTCATTTGTGAGTTTGCCGTGGGTACCCAGTGCTAATCGTCCGATGGCGTTCTGATTTATTTCTAATGTCGGCTGCACCTCTAATTTTATACCGGTTTCCATTTGGCGAACAGGCTGTGCATAGGCTGTGCAGGACCTTCTCCAGCACCCAGCGCAGCTCACTTGACGATCGGCTAAGTATTGGGCTGCTGGTTCCGGTTTTGTCTTTCCCCTGTGCTTCTTTTGTTCTCTGTTGACTAACGCACGCGGTGACATTGTCAATTTAAGGTAATGTCGACGCAGTCCCCCGGCCAAGGGCGCTCCCCTTGGTCGGCTTCCCTCCTGACCGATGATCTGCCCTTGGAAGCTTTTCAGAGCTCCGGTGTCCGCAACATCCCTGTGGCACTCGTACCTAAGGATGGGGGCACCATTAAAATGAACAACCCAGGAGCTGTTCGAGCTGCCCTTCAGGAAATCACTTCCTTCTACGAAGGAATAGCCGAGGTGCGCCAATTTGGTCGCGGCGGGATTCTTTGCCGTTCACCACACTTGTTATGCATAAAGGACCTGCTAAAATGCTCCACTTTCGCCTCTCATCAGGTAAGCAGTTTTATCCCTTCACACCTGGCTTGCACAAGAGGTCTAGTCCGAGGTGTAGATTCCTCATTAAGTACAGAAGAAACCCTTGACCTTCTTTCCGCGGCAGGCGTTGTTGCGGTCTATCGCTGTTGCCGGGAGGTCAATAATGTTCGTGTGCCGACAGAATCGGTTATTGCTACATTTGCAGGCACAGTCTGTCCATCGGAGATTAAAGCGTGGCCTTTAATATTCAGAGTAGATCCCCTACCATCAAAGCCTCTGCAGTGCAACAACTGCTGGCGTTATGGCCATACTGCAGGCGGTTGCAAATCCACTTTGCGTTGTTGCAAATGCGGTGATGCCCATAAAGCACACTTATGCTCTGATCAAATTGTCAAATGTTGTCTTTTCGGCGGACTTCACTCAGCAAATTCTTTGGAATGTCCTTCTAGAGCGCATGAAATGAAAATTCTGGAGATTATTGACCGCAAACGTAGCTCGAGGCGTCAGGCAATTCAAGAATTTAAAGACAGAGCTGATGGGTATGCAGGTGTGTCAGCCCGTTCAGGAGCATCATTAGATTCCACGATGTCTAAAACCATAATAATTGCTGTGGAAGCAACCATGACCAAAATGGTGGATAGGATTGTGACAACAGTCACAGAATGCATGTCCAACGTTCTAGCAGCTCACACTTCTCAGACTGTGCAAACTGCTATGGTTTCTCCTACGGCACCTGGGCATTCACTATCAGTGCAGCACTCATTAGCTGCAATGCCTTGTTCGCAAAATGAGTCTCTTTCCGCATCACCTATGCAAAATTTCCACACGTCAGACGAGGCTCATGATGCAGATATGGGAGAGACAGATACGTGAATTCTAAAACGCAGTGGATCCCCGTTGTCAAACCCGTCATCACCTCGCCCACATGCAAAATCAAAAAAGCAACAGCTAGGCTCTAAACCAAAGGAAAACATTTTGGGGCAGGCTGTTGCTGCTGCCCGGATTACATAACCATAGGAAAGTTAAAAGTTACAGTGTAACTGTAGATCTCTTCTTTCAGCTACTACAGCTTTAGTTTATCTTTCTTTAAAACATAATCCAGTAATAATCGTTTTGCAAGAAACTTGGCTTACAACTGAAAAACGTTTTCGCTTACGAAATTATCGATCATTCCGACAAGATCGGCAGTCAAGAGGTGGTGGGTTACTAATTCTAGTTTCTTCAAAATTTTGTCATAGGGCTAAGATTTCTTTTCAATATTCTACTTTAGATTCTGAATTATCTAGGTTTTGAAATTCCAGGGTTCAGTCCGTTTACATTAGCGAATGTTTATTTCCCTCATTGTATTCAGGACACCAGATCTCTAGACCACCTACTAATGAATTGTCAAAATTCGGTTATTTTGGCTGGAGATTTTGATTCGCACCATGTTTCGGGGGGTTACAAGACGGATCCCTGCGGCAAGCGTCTGTGGGATTGGCTTTCAGACAATAACATTAACTGCATGAATTGTGGCTTACCAACTTTTGTACGTGCTCACAGTCAATCTGTGATAGATTTAACTTTTTCCAGCACTAGTGTTTCTATACTAAATTGGTCGACAATTGATGGTGGCACCTCTAGCGACCATATACCTATTGTTTTTGAGGTTAGCTGCCGCTTAACTCCGCCGACATCTCAGTTGAGATCATACGTAAATTATAACCAGTTTCACTCATTTTTGATTTCGTCTCTTGAGTCAGTGGTTGAGGCTACGGAAGAGTTAAAATCGCAAACATTATGCCAGGCTATTGCATCCTGTCGTAAGAAGTGTGAATTATTAGTACGTGCATCTAAAGGCAATACATCAACAAAATGGTGGAATGCAGATTGTTCGCGCGATTATAAAAGAAGAAAGGCTGCATGGAAGAAGCTCCTTCACAACCAGTGCCGCAAAAATTGGCATGATTATAAATGCTTTGCAGCTACATTTAAACGCACAGTCGTACAAGCGAAAGATAATTATGATACTGAGTATTTCAATTACTTTTCACAATCTAATAACCGACGTGCACTTTTCAGGTTTTTAAAATCAGGGAAAAAGATTCTTGTCTCACAAAATTTACCCTCATGTGTTTCGACTCCTAAAGAAGCTCTTAAAACAGTAGAAAACATCACTAAAGGTTTAGAAAAGTGTTTTTTGTCAACACTTAACAAATCCCATATGTTTGTAGGCCCAGTATATACGGTTAAGGATGTCCCTAAAATTACATTTTCTCAGCTTTCTTCGATTGTAATGACGTTGCCAACTGCTGCGCCTGACCCTGATGGAGTAACGTCGAAAATGTTAAAAATCCTCTTTGAGGTGTCTCCAAATTCCTTGTTAGAATTGGTAAATTACTCAATTATTCATTCTTGGATACCTGGTGACTGCAAACTAGCCAAAGTGATTCCTTTACGGAAACATAATGGTGGTGGCTATACTTTGGAAAATATCAGACCAATATCTTTAACATCAAACTTGGTAAAATTAATAGACAGGGTTGTACTCAAACGGGTTACCGAGTTTGTTGAACAAAAACATATTCTTAGTCCCTGTCAAATCGGATTCCGAGCAAAATTTTCAATATGGAATGCACATACCGACCTTGAGAGTCGAATTCTTCTTGCGCAGCGCAAAAAAAATGCATGCTGCATTGGTGACTCTCGATATAGAGAAGGCTTATGATAGTGTAGAGCCCCGAATTTTATTGCACAGATTAGAATCTCTACGTTTTCCACAATACTTAATATATTGGATATCTACATTCCTACAAAACAGACAATTTTACTGTTCATTGAATCAAGTGTGCATTCTGGCAAATATCAACAAACCAGAGGTGTCCCTCAAGGGGCAGTTCTCTCGCCCGTGCTCTTTAACATTTTAATGCGTTCAATTCCCACTCATCAAAAGGTTCGCACGTATGTCTATGCGGATGACATCGCATTATTTACGGCTGCACCTGCCATTCAATCCCTCAACAGGCGCCTGCAATCGTACCTAAGCTCCCTTCAAAATTGGTTATGTGACTTAAGATTAACATTAAACGTTAAAAAGTGCGCGTTCCTTGTTTTCCAAATTCAGGATCCGGTAAATCTTTCTCTAACATTTAAGCAGGAAATGATTCCTCAAGTTAAGTCTTTGAAATATCTAGGGGTGATTTACGATGACCATCTGACATGGAGGGATCACATTGAACATGTTGCAGCGAAGGGGGCACGTGCTGTGGGTATGTTGCGCAGGTTAAGCAATCCAAGGTCTGGGATGCGGCGAGACGCACTTTTAATTATTTATGTTATGTATGTCCGCCCAATTATAGAATTTGGATCTGTGTTATTTTCTGGTTCACCTGCTTACAAAATTCGTCCGCTTGTTCTTTTAGAGCGAGAAGCGCTTAGATTATGCCTTGGGCTCCCAAAATTTGTGGCTAATAATGTATTATACCTTGAAGCCCGAATAATATCGTTGTTAACTAGATTATAATTCTTGACTGTCCAGACGTATCTAAAAATATATGAATCACAATTCCACCGCTTCATATCAATTTTTTGTTGCGAGCCAGAATCCTTTTTTGGAGTCGGATGGCCTCGGTTTCATCAGTTCAGTTCAGTCGTTCAGTCGTGTCCGACTCTTCGTGACCCTATGGACCATGTCACGCCCCGCTTTCCGGTCTCTCACTATCTTCCTAACATCACATAACTTCATCTGCAGTGCCTCGAGGATGCCATCTAACCATCGCGTTCACTGCCTACCCCTTCTCCGGCGACCCTCAACCTTTCCCAACATCAAATCTTTCTCCAGCGACTCCTCTCTTCTCATCAGATGACCAAAGTAGCTGAGCTTTAACTTTAGAATTTGACCCTCCAATGAGCAGTCAGGGTTTATGGTCGACAATATCGACTGATTTGATCTTCTGGCAGTCCAAGGAACTCTCAACAGTCTTCGCCAGCACCACAATTCAAACGCGTCAATTCTTCGGCGGTCAGCATTTTTCACAGTCCAACTCTCGCATCCATACATCGGTTTCATACCCCGCAGGTAATTCTAGTGCGAAATCTGTTACAACCTTTGCACGTAGTCCTTTCTAACATCCTTTCAACAAAAGTAAGTGCATCGTCGGTTCAAATTGTCTATGATGACATTTTCCCAAATAATGCAAAGCACTTATCACCTCAAATTTTAAATGGATTATTAGAAGATCATTTACAAAGTCTTCCCGTTAGCATAACGATAGCAACGAATGCTTCTCAATTTAATGAAAAAGCCAGCGTTGGAATATACTGTCCGCTTTTAGAGTGGGCTTTTTCAGTCCATCTTCCGGATTTTACTCCAATTTCACAGGCGGAGTTGCTGGCAGTGGTGCTTGCTCTGCGCAAACTAGACCCAACATATTCAACAGTGGCTGTAATTAGAGACTCTTATTCCTTGTGCTTGTCGCTTTCTTCGAATATGGATTCGCCAATTTTAAACACCTTTCTTTCATTGCTCCCCTCACATTTGAGCCTCATATATATAGTGTGGGTACCAGGACACAGCAATGTGACAGCCAATGAGGTTGCTGACAGACTAGCTAAAGATTCTCTGAACGGCCCTGTATTGCCCATCCTCCCGGCAACAGCGTACATAACAGCAGCACGATTTCGGCGGTGTGCCTTATTAAGCACGCAGTCTGGATATATTTTATCATCGGATGACTACCTGCATCTCAAGTATTCCTGGAATAGGAAATCATGTCAATCAAGGTAGACTGAGGTCTTTCTAACCAGGCTACGCTGTCGTATTTTACCCCTAAATTTCTATATGCACAGGTCTGGTTTGGCGCTTTCTTCTGTCTGCGCATTCTGCGGGGAACCGGAAACAATAGATCATTTCTTGATATTTTGCCGTCGTTTTACCATGATGAGAAAACGGTATTTAGAGAAGCCGTTACAACAGCTGGGTCTTAATGTGAGCAGCCAAATTTTATTATCGTTCGGTGCCACCATGCTTGGGTACAGCCACAGGCATGTTTTTAACGCCATTCAAAACTTCTTAATAGAAAAAAAAACGTCTACCTTGCTAATATGCTTTGAAGTTTTAATCTGTACATATAAATCTTACTATTCTCCTACTGCATGCGTTAGTATTTAATCTTTTATATTTTGGTTTATTACATTTACATTTCCTTCTTTATTCCCTAGCATTTAATTCTTTTTTATTTTTGTGATGTAGTTATACATCTCAAAATCTAATATCTCTGCACCCCAATTCTTGGCCGATCCCCCTGTGTGGGTATGTGCCATCACATTAGAGGAGAACAACAACAACAACAATAAAAACGATGTCTGATGCATGGGTGATCCGCCTCCCCTGGAGCTGTCTACCATCCGTTACCAGAGTCCATGGAACCGATGGCTCGAGGTCACGTCGGGCAGCTTAGGCGAGGGTTGCGTGTTCGTGTCCATCAGTTCCTTCTGGTCCTTCGTCGGGTCCTTCTATTCGGGTCCTTCGTCTCGGTTCTGGTTGGTCTGTCTATTCTCGTCTTCAGGTCCGGGCTGGGGGCTCGGCTGTGGCAGTTGGTCAGGTCTGGGCTTGAAGGGCTGGGGCGAAGCTGCTCGGCGATGTCTCTGGGCCCTCGGTCGATAGTCCTGGCTTACAGATGGCGTCGATGCTTCAAGCCGAGGAAGGGGATAGGGTACCCCGCAACTCCAACCAAATGTTAAGTGGCGGCAAGCGATGACAACAGAACAGAGGACAGAGAGATGTTGGATGAACGTGCGATGAGGTTTAATGAATATGTGAGTGGGCCTAGCGCGGGCCACTGCCCGCTTCCTCATTCGTCCGTAACAATATAAAGCATGAAGAGCAGCGGTAATAGAGGACAACCTTGTCTTAATCCTTTGCATACCTTGACAGCTTCCGTACTTCTTATCCCTTCCCATGTAATTTCTACTTTGCTATACCGGTATATTTCCTGTTGTGTTATCTTATGACCGATACCTTCTTCTTGTATATGTTCCGCAGGAGTGCCTGTTTATGTTGTCGTACGTTTATGTCCAGGAAAGCCAAATATAAAGATCAATTTTCCACTCTAGATATTTCGATGCATTGGGTTAGCCCGAACAGGCCATCGTCTAACCGTCTACCATTTCTAAAGCCGTTCTGAAGTTCTCCGAGTATCTTTTTAACTTCTACCCATGCTTGAATCTTTAATGTCCCCGCCTGCATGGCCAACCTGTGTATAGAAGATGTTATAGTATTTGGCATGTAGAAATATATGTGCATCCAATCTTCTTTCCCTTTTTAAATCAAAATCAGTTTTCTCTGCCGCCAACTGTCCGGAATTTGCTTATTCGTTATGCCTGTTTCCAAAGGTTTTAACAATGTTTCCTTACTTCTTGAACCAAGTTCATTAATAAGCTTCATCGGAATATTGCCGCGTGCCTCTCTGAAAAGAGGACAAAGAAGAACAGAGGAAAAAAGAGGACGAAACTGAGTGTAGCGCGTTGAACTGTTCCAATCAGTGATCGCTGCCTTGTACTCGTTACATTTTCTGGTGGAGCAGCCGGGTACGATTTCCCTTTTTGCTGAGTGCAACCCCTCAAGGGGAACCGAGAGCCACCACGGATTTGACACCGGTCCATCGCAGTTGCAGTCGCCGCCTTCGAGGTCAGTCGCCAGAGTTCGGGCCTCTTTCCTGCACGCCTGTGGCCAACATGCATAGATCCAACCTGAACATTGCTGCTAATGGAGAGTCTTCACCTCAGTTCGTCGCCTTCCAGTCTCGAACGCCACCGTCCTTCCATGGCGAGCTTTATGAGGACGCTGAAGACTGACTGGACCAATTCGAATGGGTCGCCAATTACAGCGGCTGGGATGAGCAAAGGAAGCTCTATAATGTCTACTTTGCTCTCGAAGATTCAGCGCGGACGTGGTTCGTGAACCACGAAACGACACTATCAACATGGGACCTCTTTCGTCGCCAGCTGTTGGCGACCTACACCGCCAACGACCGAAGAGAGCGTGCGGATTCGGCGCTGATATTTCGTATCCAAGCCCCAAACGAGAGCATTGGAATGTTCTACGAGGACATGATCCCCCTTTTTAGGCGTTCTGATCCAAATATGTCAGAGGAGAAGAAAGTGCGCCACCTAATGCGGGGTGAAGCAAGAACTTTTTGCTGGGCTTGTGCGCAATCCACCTGGCACGACATCAGAGTTTCTAGCGGAGGCCACCACGATAGAACAAACACTTCGACACAGGGCTCAGCATTATAATCGTAACGTGTCCGCCATGTCACCGGTCGTCTACGGCTGCGGCTTCAACGGTTCTGATGATGCCTTAAAAAAGCTTATTCGATCTGTGGTCAGAGAAGAGCTGAGACATATTCAGCTACAAGATCTAACATCGTCGTCGAGGCATCCATCACTCGCGGAGGTCGTTCGCGAAGAAGTGAGGCAAGCCGTCACGGAACCGTCTGTGCCTGGTGTGCGGCCACCGACACCGAGTGTGCCAACGTACGCGACCGTGCTTCAGCAGCATAACCTCTGTGATCCTCCAAGAGGGAACCCCACTGTGCCGCATCCAAACCAGCACCATAGTGGGTACGGCTCTCCCAGAACGAGAGTGAACCCCCCTACTCTTGATCCAAGCCTACGCCATCCTCCTCTTCTAGCCGAGGCACGATTTCGAAGGACTGACGTCTGGCGTGCTCCTGACAATCAGCCCCTTTGTTACCACTGTGGTGAAGCCGGTCACATGTTAAGGTTCTGTCCGTACCACCGCGCCGGACTTCGTGGCTTCCATCCGCGTGCACGATGTCCTCAGAGTGGTGAACGACCACCCGAAATCGAGGACTACTTATCGACGCATACGAATCCTCAGGACGTCCCACAATACGGGTCCCGCGTCATTACCTCTTCCCGTTATCGTTCTTCAAGTCCACGGCCCTCTACATCCCGCACTAGCCGCTCGACGACCCCCGCTCCCCGAGACTTCGCGAAAACTAGGAACAGCGACCTGTGGAGGTGAGGCCGCTGACGAGCGAAGTGCTGAACATCCTGCATCAAGTTTAGTACAAGATAACGGCTATCAGACGGCGACATGTAACGATGATCCTGAGTGCGCAGTTTCGGACATAGCAGTTTCTATCGACGACTGTCTCATTACAGCTTTAGTTGATACGGGGGCGGACCACTCAGTTATGAGCAGTGGGTTAGCCAGGAAATTGAAGAAAGTTTTAACCGAGTGGACTGGGCCTCAGATCCGCACTGCAGAGGGACACCTTATTACCCCGGCTGGAAGATGCGTTGCGAGAATTGCAATTGACCGATTTGTTTATGTTTGCGACTTCGTTGTACTTACCCACTGTTCGCGAGACGTCATATTCGGCTTGGACTTCTTACAGGCTAATGGTGCGATAATTAATTTACAAGAATCACGAGTGACATTTTCCCCGAGCCAAGCCATTGCGAGATCTAGCGTCAACGGTTCATCAACGTCCGCCTTACGTATTATAGCTGCTGACGTTACGGTCCCGCCACGGTGCAGCATTATGGTCTTGGTAGAAAGTGACTCGCCATGCGACCGAGACGTACTGGCAGAGACTAACGCGGGTTTGCTTCTTGAGAAAGGGATCTGCGCTGCAAGAGGACTTGTTCGCTTACGGGATGGTTGTGCGAAGCACTGGATTACGAATTTCGGGACTGAGTTTCAGCACATTGCGAAAGGAACGGCCATCGCGTATGTTGCCGACTTTATTAAGCCAGGGAACATCTGTACTCTGGCGCCGCCGTCACCAGCCAGATGTAATGCACCCGACATTCTATCAACTGTGGACATTAATGCCAATCTGTGGGTGGTTGAGGGGCGGCGACTCCTAGACCTCCTTCACAAATTTGCTGGACGCTTTGCACCGTCTTCGAAAGTTGGGCGTACCCCAGTAGCCAAACACCGTATTATGGTTGACGCGGAGACCAAGCCGATTTCCCAAAACCCATACCGAGTGTCGTCAACGGAACGAGAGGCTATTCGAAAACAGGTGCAGGAAATGCTTATCGATGACGTGGTACAGCCGTCTACCAGCCCCTGGGCTTCGCCTGTAGTGTTGGTGAAGAAAAAAGACAACACCTTGCGTTTTTGCGTCGATTATCGTAAGTTAAATCAGGTAACGAAACGGGACGTATACCCGCTCCCACGTATCGACGACGCATTGGACCGGTTACACATTGCCAAATATTTCTCGTCGCTTGACCTCAAGAATGGCTACTGGCAGATAGAAGTGGACGAAAGGGACAGAGAGAAAACAGCGTTCGTCACCCCCGACGGCCTTTATGAATTTAAAGTGTTTCCTTTCGGTCTCTGTTCTGCACCAGCAACCTTCCAGCGAATGATGGACACCGTTCTCTCTGGACTGAAGTGGCAAACGTGCTTAGTGTATCTCGACGATGTCGTCATTTTCGTGGCTAGTTTTGAGGAGCACCTTGACCGACTGCGAATGGTACTACAGGCACTGCGTTCAGCCCAACTGACGATAAAACCACAGAAATGCCATTTCGGATTCCAGGAGCTCCGCTTTCTTGGCCATGTTATTAGTTCTGAGGGCGTGAAACCAGATCCCGACAAGGCTGCTGCTGTGAAAAATTTCCGCGCCCAACGGACAAAAAGTCTGTTAGAAGGTTTTTGGGGCTTTGTGCCTATTACAGGCGTTTCGTAGAGAATTTTTCAGTGATTGCCGAGCCTCCTACGCGTCTTACCCGCGACAATGTTCCTTTTGAGTGGCAAGATGATCAAGAGGGTGCTTTCAACGAGTTGCGCCGGCGACTGCAGGCCGCCCCGATACTTGCCTATTTTGACGAAAACGCCGCTACGGAGATCCATACCGATGCCAGTAATTTTGGACTCGGTGCCACTCTGATTCAGTGGCAAAATGGCACTGAGAAAGTTATCGCTTACGCAAGTCGCTCTCTTTCAAAAGCAGAGACAAACTGCTCAACCACGGAAAAGGAATGTCTCGCGGTAGTTTGGGCCATAACTAAGTTCCGACCCTATATTTACGGCCGACCTTTTAGGGCTGTGAGCGACCACCATTCGTTATGCTGGCTTGCCAACCTCAAAGACCCCTCTGGACGGCTTGCAAGGTGAAGCCTCTGTCTCCAAGAATACGACATTACGGTTGTATACAAGAGCGGCCGTAAGCACAGCGACGCCGATTGCTTGTCTCGTGCACCAGTTGATGCGGCCCCTCCTGACCGAGAAGACGATGACTTCTCGTTTGTTGCTGTCGTTACTACCACCGACATGGCCCAGCGTCAACGGGCTGACCCCGGTTTACGCCCGCTTATTGAGCATCTCGAAGGCCTTGATGTAGCTTTCCCACGTGCTTTTGCACGGGGTTTATCCTCCTACAGCATTCGCAATGACGTACTAAATAAGAGAAACTTTCAGCACAACAAGGAAACCTTTCTTCTCGTTGTGCCGTCCGACCTCAGGCCAGAAATCTCGCACGCATGCCACGATGAGCCTTCGGCTGGACATTTAGGAGTCACGCGAACATTAGCACGCATTCGACAAAAGTACTATTGGCCTAAGTTGCTGCCTTCAGTCCAGCACTACGTGAGAACATGCCGAGATTGCCAGCGGCGAAAGACACCTCCGCTGAAGCCTGCAGGGCTCCTTCAGCCGATAACTCCGCCAACAGCCCCTTTCCAGCAAGTGGGTATGGATCTTCTGGGCCCTTTCCCAATGTCCGCATCAGGGCACAGATGGATAGTAGTGGCGACGGACTACTTAACGCGATACGCCGAGACACAGGAACTTTCCCGTGCAACTGCTGCAGAAGTAGCCCAGTTTTTCCTTAAGACCATCGTACTGCGCCACGGTGCCCCATCGGTTATTATCACTGACCGCTGTACAGCCTTTCCGGCTGAACTAATGCAGGCTCTCTTCAGTCTTACCCGCACAAGTCATCGTAGCACTACTGCTTACCATCCGCAAACAAACGGACTGACTGAATGCCTCAATAGAACGCTTGCAGACATGATTTCCATGTACGCAGACGTTGAGCATCGCACGTGGGATGAAGTCCTTCCGTATGCAACTTTTGCATACAATACGGCTGAACAGGAGACGACGCGTCTTGCGCCATTCCAGCTAGTCTACGGTCGTCCCGTCACCACAATGTTGGGCGCTATGCTACCCATAAGTCATGGCGACGATGTCACCAACGCCTATGCAGACGTCGACATATTTTTACAGCGGGCCGAAGAAGCGCGCCAGCTCGCACGATGCCGTATTCAACAACAACAACATCGCGATGCCAGTCGGTACAACCTCCGACACCGAGACGTTCACTACCAACCTGGCGATCTTGTATGGGTGTGGACACCAGTGCGCCGTCGAGGACTCTCCGAGAAACTACTTCGCCTTTACTTTGGGCCATACGAGGTCATTCGGCGTCTTAGTAACGTGACTTACGAAGTTGTTGCTCGGAGCTAACGACCTTCAACACGGCGGCGCTCAAGTGCTGAAACTGTTCATGTAGTGCGGATGAAATCGCATTATGAGAGGCAGTGATCTTTTGCGCGTGTGCAGCTTTGTGTTCCCTGCTTCTCCTGTGTGCATAATCAGAGGATATTCCCAGCGTCGAGTCGCCGGTTTCGAAGAGGGGGGGGGGGGGGTAATGCCGCGTGCCTCTCTGAAAAGAGGAAAAAGAAGAACAGAGGAAAAAAAGAGGACGAAACTGAGTGTAGCGCGTGGAACTGTTCCGATCAGTGATCGCTGTCTTGTACTCGTTACAATATCATCTAATCCTGTAGGTGTACTTTTAGGAACATTTTTTTTTCTGCCTTTTTTCCAGTTTAGATTGGTCAGTTCTAAGCTGCTTTGTAATCGGCTATCTTGTGTTGCTTCCCGATTTGTGGAGCTTACCTGCTCGCCGCCCTTAAATGACTCGGTTAAAACTGATGTAATGTAATTCACTGCGTTGTCTCCTTTAAACAATTTCCCTCGTTATCTTCAATCCGGTCCTGCTTTCTTTGATTCTTTTTACCTAACCAGCTTATATGGTTACAGAATTTTCTTGGTCCGCCTCGTGTGCCATCGTATATTTGAACCATCCAGCGATCGGTAAACACCTTTATTTTACTTTGGACGAGGGCCTGTACATCAAGTTTCTTTTGCCGATACAATTCTCATTTTTGTCTATTTCCTCCTGAGATAACAATGCTTTCTATATCTCAATGTTCCCTTGAAGCTACCCGTCGTTGTTCAATGGCTTCCCTTATTTCCTTATTCCGCCAGCTCCATGGCTTCCTCTTTTCATTCCAGTGGTTTGCTACTTTAACCTCCTTAATTTTTCTCCATATGAGTAGTTCTACTTGTTCATAACCCCAGCCTTCCATAGGGCTTTTCTCTATTTCTCTATTGCTTCCACTATGTCTGCTGATATCTGTGCTCTATGTCTGCTGCTATCTTCGCTGTTGGATTGTCGTTTAATTTTGCTTTTAAGTTTTGTCTGAGTTCGATCTCTCTTTTCGTCAAGGGCCCAATCTGCAGACTAATACATTTATGATCACTTCCTAGAATACACTCCCCTTCTTCGCCTATTTCCATTTTTGCGACCTTTTTATATATTCCATGTGACATTAGTCAATGTCACATGGTCGTCTGCCTGTTCCGGAATTCCCACGTGATTTGTTCCTCATATTTTGTTTCTCAATTTATAATAACTAGGTGGTGTCACTAACAGAAATCTAGCATTAGCTTTCTGTTACAATCCGTGCATCCATCCAGATCGTCGATGTGGCCGCTCATGTCCCCAAAGGACTAAGATCAGCCCCGTCTCCAAACTGGCTTATATCATCACTGAAACATTCAACGAGATCCTTGTTTTCCGGTCTGCATTGGTGTTCTGTTCCGGTGATCTGCTCTAACTACTGCGCAATATTCTTGCACATTGGTGGTTTGAGTATATCTTTGTTTGGATAACCGCTGCTGCTGCCGTTGTTTTGTTCCGTTTTTTTTTTTAAATATATTTTTTATTTTTATATTTCCTGCTGTTTCTTCAGAGAATCCTTATTTTGAGAACATGTGGCAATGTTTGGCCAGTTATCAGGATGTGACTGAGGATGAAATGATTTTAGTATGCTCCGCTTGCGACTAATCTTATCAGCTTGAAAAATGTTCCGGTGTGCCTGCGTCGAGCTTTTGTAACAAGGGTGACTGTTTTAGGTCAACCTGGAAATGCGCATCTTGTGAGTCAGCAATAAAGAAAGCGAGGGTGCTCCTTCAACAGGTGAGAATGCAAATTTTGAACGCCTGCTAAAGGACCTGAATAACAAATTTTCTTTGCTTCTACCCCTCGTTGCCAAGGTTGATGCCCTCAGTTGCTTAAGTAAACGGTACTGAAAGTTCAATTAAACTAGTTTCCGACCAGTATGAAACTGTGCTTTAGAATGTCTTGAGAAACAAAAGAATAACATGACTGCCCTTAAGAAGGGGGCAGAAAACAATGAAACTGGAAAATTCCTTTGACTAGACAAATAAGGCTTCAGATGAAAGAACTGAAGCAATAAAACCGCAGACTGAACATGGAAGTGCATGGTGTTTTTCAAGAACAGCATGGAAAGCTTCTTGAGCAAATGAATGGCTTAGCGGCTTCGCTACAACTGCCAACGCTAAAAGACTCGGATCTTGAAGCTCTGGATCGCTTGCCACCAAAGTCTGGTTAGAAACCAGTCATCATTGCTAGATTTTGTCAGGTACCCCTAAAACAGAAATGGATGGAATGCCGTACTCTTCTCTGGAAAAAAGACTCAGACGTGAAGCTTCTTGACAACTTAACTCCGGAAAACAAACGGTTACTCTGGGTAGCCCGCTGGAAGGGAACCGAACTTAACTATGCTTTCGTGTGGCAGAAAGATGGGCGCATCTTTGCTCGAAAGGCAGAAGGCGATAAAATTCTTAGGATTTACGACGAGCATGATCTGGAAAAACTGCAATGATAAGCGGCAAGCATTTTCTGCTGCGGCCCGTTCTTCACAAGAATGGCAGGTCTCGAATCTGGTTGTGTTCATCATAACGTAGAATAATTTTGTAGCATTCTTTGATTAAACAATAAGCAGGCAAAGTACTTCTCCCTTTGTGACCTGAATGCGCAACGTTTGTGTAACAAGGATGAAGTTAGCAGTTTTTTGTCTTATTTAGAGCACGATTTTGATGTTCTGGGCTTTTAAGAGACCTGGTTCAGGAATTCTGATGATATAGTACATTTTGAAGGTTATGAATGTGAAGCTTTATGCAGAAAATATAAAATAGGGGGTGGTGTTGCAGTATACATTAAGCAAAACCTTTCCTATGAAGTCGTATATGACTATACTGTTTTGAACCAGAACATTGAATCGCTTTTTGTCAAAACCAGGGCATTCTTGCATGGCGTTATTTACAGACCGCCGTCAAGCTCTAGGGAATAATCCTTTTGGATTCTTGAATTTATGTTAGACAAACCCTCTGTATTAGGACATTCTATTATCATTATGGGTGATTTTAAGATCAATCTACTTCGACGCTTCCAAGTATCTAATACTTTTGTAGACATTCTGTCTTCTTATGGTTTCTGCAATGTTATCAATGCCTCTACCCGCGTCACTGGCAATAATAAATCCCTAATAGACCTTTGTTTATTAAGCTGCCTTCACGATAACACGATGTCGGGTGTCCTTGCTAGCGATGTCAGTGATCATTTGTCCCTTTTCTGCTTTATACCAAGAAGGCCGTCTACAGATTTTCGTTGCACAGACAGAACACACACTACTGGAATGATAACCAAGTTCAATATTGAACAATTCGGATCTCTTGCAGCCGCTGTTGACTGGCACGGACTTGTATCAATCCTAAACCCCAATGACTTATACGAGCGGTTCCTCGAAAAAATAACTGAATTGTATAATATTGAATTCCCTACCGTCACAATATCACAATAAAAAAGAGAAAAAGGGCTAGGAAGGAAACCTTGGGTTACACGCGACTTAGTGATAAGAATAAAAGCGCGAAATGCTCTCTTCGATAAGTTTACGATCATGTAAAGAGAAATTATTATTCCAGGAATACAAAAACATCCGTAACAAGTTAGGTAATGATATAACTAAAGCACGTATCCAACTAACAAATTTGCTGACATTTATTATGATCCTCAAAAGTCACGGCGCATTGTAAAAAGCTTACTTGGTAAACACCATACAGTTTAACCTCCTGAATTAAAGACTGATAACGAAATGTACGGTGGTGTGGCTCTCAGTAATGTGTTCAATAGACATTTTTTAACTTTTCAATGTTTTACTACTTCTGGTTCTTATATTTTCGATAAGTATATTCTGAGTAACCTGACTACGTTTCTTTATCCAGTCACAGAAATCGAAATGGTTTACCTAGTTAATGATCTTAAAAATAACAGTTCATGTGGTTTCGATGGTATTATAGCGGCATCAATTAAAGCGATTTCTGGTATTCCATCTGAAGTGTTATGCCACTTAACTAATCAGATGTTACAGAATATTTACAGATAAAATGAAAATTGCTAAATTCATAGTTCTACACAAAGGGGGGGGGGGGGGCGTCGATTGTATCAGTAACTATCGCCCAATATCAGTCCTCCTGCTATTTTCCAAGATAGTAGAATAAGTAATTAATCTAAGGCTAACTAAGCACTTGACCGAAAATGCCTTGCTCTCTGAAGCCCAGTATGGTTTCCAGAGAGGTAAGTCAACAGAAGCTGCTCTATTATTCATTAAAGATAAGTTAGCACATAACATAGACATGCAGTTCGGTACTATAGGAATGTTTCTGGATTTCAACAAAGATTTCGACTCAAGCATGAAATATTTTTTGAAAAGCTGCCACACTACGGAATAACAGGCGTCGCACTTCAACTGCTCCCAAGCTACTTGTCAAACCGCTCTCAGTTTGTCATTATAATTGATTTTGCCTCAGATCTTGAATTCATCAAATACGATGTTCCTCAAGGTTCCATCCTAGGCCCTTTATTATTTCTTATAATGTAAGGCAGCACTTGCGCGAACGTCTGTTCATTTCTAGAACCAGCTGGCATACAGCGCGCGACGCTCCGAGCAGCATTCAGCGATGATGATGATAGTGATGATGGATGGTGGATGGAGATGAAAGAGGTGAAAGTTCACGCACTGCGCTCACACAGATCCCCTGGACAGGAGAGCGACCACCCTGGTCGCTGATTACAAGGATGAGGGACGACGAGCATAAGGCTTCATGGGCGAGACGTGGACGATCTCTTCGGAGCAACGACGTCGATCTTCGACGGTGTGCGAGGGGGTAAAGCGATAGTTCATCGGAGACGTTTGTTGGAGTACTGTATAAGGGCCAATGTAACGATGGAGGGACTTCCCACACAGGCCAGGGATGCGGACTGGTGTCCACAGGAGAACTTCGTCACCGGGGTGAAAGGAGGGAGTTCGATGGCATTGATCATATAGGGCTTTGCGTTCTTGTTGGACATCTTCAGTGCTCAAACGGGCAAGTTGGCGACACTGGGCCATACGAGTGGCAAACGTTTCGACCAGAGATTCAGACGTACAGGAGGGAGCAGAGAAGAATGTAGTGTCGAATACTGTCGATGGTTGACGGCCATAAACTAAAACGAAAGGGCTATAACCAGTAGTCCGCTGAACAGCGGACTTGTAGGCGTAGGTGACGAAAGGTAAAACGTTGTCCCAGTTCCGGTGATGAGGAGCGATATACATGAGTATCATGTCGGACAAAGTGCGATGAAACCGCTCGATGAGTCCATTGGTCTGAGGGTGGTAGCTAGAAGAAGTCTTAAGGACGGTGTTGGCGGCGCGCAGTACTTCCTCAAGGACTTGAGAAAGAAATGTCTTTCCACGGTCGCTAATGAGAACACGGGGTGCTCCATGACGCAAAACTATCGCACGCAGAAAAAAATCGGCGACTTCAGAGGCGGCATCGGAGCTAAGAGGGGCGGTTTCAGCGTACCGCGTTAGATGGCCGATGCCAGTAACAACAAAACGGCTGCCGTCTGACGTCAAAGGGAGAGGACCAAACAAGTCAATGGCGACCGTGTCAAAAGGCACAGATGGGCTAGGTAGAGGTTGCAGTAGGCCAGCAGGAGGGGATGTTGAACGCTTGCGATGCTGGCAAGACGGATACGATGAAATGTATTTGGCGACACTGGTAGAAAGCCCAGGCCAGAAGTAGTGGCTCTTGATACGGTCGTAAGTTTTAAAGTGGCCTAAATGCCCAGCAGTGGGGTCGTCGTGGTAAACCTCCATAATTTTAAAACGAAGGGAGCGAGGTGCCACGGGTACCCAGCGTTTACCCGTAGGGTGATAAACGTCGCGGTAAAGTGTTCCACGGTGCAATCGGAACCGACAAAGCTGACGGCGCAAGCGACTGTTTGGGACGACTGATTCTGCACGGAGGCGAGCGATGATTGTGCGGCAGTAAGGGTCAGTCAGCTGCAGGGATGAGAAATCAGCATTGATCTCGAGTGCAGCTATAGCGATGTGTGCAACATTCAGCTAGCCAGCAGAAGGTTGACTCGGATGGCAGGAGGGAGAGGAAGCCGTAGGTGGGGCCGCGTCAATAGGAATCAATGGGCAGCGAGAGAGGGCGTCAGCGTCGAGGTGTTTTCGCCCAGATTTATAGGTGATGGTAAAGTGTATTCTTGAAGACGTAGCACCCAGGGACCCAGTCGACTTGATCAGTTCTTCAGCGATGACAGCCAACAGAGTGCGTGATGGTCCGTTAGAATGGTGAAGGGGCGGCCATACAAATAAGGTCGAAATTTTTTAATCGACCAAGCAACGGCGAGGCACTCTTGCTCGGTAGTAGTATAGTTACGCTCAGCTGCAGTAAGCGTACGACTGGCATATGCGACGACTCGCTCATTAGACACTCCGTTGCGTTGCAAGAGAACCGCGCCAATACTGTGGCCACTGGCGTCTGTGTGAAGTATGGTGGACGCGTCAGCATCAAAATGGCGAAGCACAGGAGTGGAAGTGAGTGCCTGCTTGAGAACTTTGAAGGTGTCTTCACATTCAGTGGACCAGGTGTAAATACTTGGGAAGACACGAGCTTGTGTAGCGGGGCCGCAGTTGTTGCAAAGCGGTTAAATGTACTGACCCTGTTGTAGTTGTCGAGCCAGTCGTCGACATCTTCACCTCGAAGGCCGGCAAAGATATGGGGACCGCGCTGGCGGCTGGTGACTGTCCAGGCAGGGCCAGCCGCAGTAGGAGCAGATGCCGGGGGTGAGCGAGCACCGTTGCCCTCATCCATAGCACAGGGCCGTTGACGCAAGCGAAGGCCTGAATGGAGCTTCAGGGAGAACGGTAGGTGGGTCTAAAGCGAGAGGTGGGGAATACTAATCGCACCTCCGCCACTTGTAAGGCAGCACTTGCGCGAACGTTTGTTCTTTTCTAGAGCCAGCTGGCACACAGCACGCGACGCTCCGAGCAGCAGTCAGCGATGATGATGATGGTGATGATGGATGTATACAGATGAAAGAGGTGAAAGTTCACGCACTGCACTCACAATATATATTAATGATATCATTGCTATCCCTGGAACTTCCAATATCTTGCTCTATGCCGATGACACGAGCGCCTTTTTTTCCTCGCCAAGCTTACCCTGTCTAGTGTCTGCAGCTAACAAATGGCTTGAAGATCTGTCGAGATGGTTTTGTGCAAACCAGCTGAAGTTAGATGTTGATAAAACGAAATATATAATGTTTTCAGCTGTCAATAAAGCAATAAATAAAAATATCACCCTTTTGTGTTTCAGTGCATAAGTATTTAGGTGTTCTATGTCACGAAAACCTCCGCTGGTCTCAATATGTAGACTTTGTATCAAGCGAAACAGCCCGATACATAGGTATACTGAATAAATTTCGCCCGCTTCTGCCAACACACTTGAGGAAGCAACTATATTTTTCCGCTGTTCCGTCTTGTGTTTAGTACTGCCTGTTGGTATGAAGAGTGGGTACAGAAGCCAACATGAAAAATATTTATATTTTGCAAACGAAAGGCCTTCAGTTTATTTACCATCTATCTAGATAGGATTTTGTGTCTGCATACTTTAAAATAAGTAATATATTCATTATTACACCTTTCTATAAACAGCGACTACCCCATTTATATACCGACAACATAAAACTGACTGCAATGCATTTTTAAGTACGTTTATCAACACAGATCCACATTACGTCTTTAGTAATGTGAACTTTATAAAACCTCGCATAAGGACCGAGTATGGAATGCAGCTAATTCACTGGCAAATCCCTATCTCTTGAACTGTTATCCTGATATATTTTATCTTCTTGAACAATCATCCTCCTTGTTCACACCAAAAAAAAAAGTTGTACTTTTTGGAACATACGTGACTATTTGTTTCCCATTTCCGTTATGTAACACTAATTACTGTTCTTGACACTGTTACCTTGATGTATGTTAAAGATTGCATTTTATGTGTTTTACTCCTGGTTTGTGTTTGTATCTCATTCTGACATATGGCTATTTTGTGCTGCCCTGTGCCTGCTGCGTTGTGTTGCACGTGTCAATTGTGGTGCCGAAGGTGACTTGTGCGTCACCTTAGCCTCGGTTCCACGGCAAAAACAGTAGTTTGCTACAAACTGGAATCAAATCAAATACCCCTAGCTATGTCCTTATGCCGGCAATTGTTACTGATACCCAGATGTATTCTTTGCAAGATAATTATATTCTTTGCCAATTTGTTCCTTGGTGCATCAACATACCTTCCCCTCCCCTTGCATGTTTATGTAGCTGATCCTAGTGTTAAATCTATTTTTTGCACTTTTTTTCTGGCCCTCGTCTTTGCCATTTTGTTGGGATCAGCCGCTTGGCAGAAGCTCCGTAAATCCCGCTGCGGCCCTCATCCCCGGTGGGCCCAAACACAGCTTCGAACCTCGCAGCCTGCAAAGGTGGTTCATGTTTGTCTTGCAAAGGTACTTCCTTTTCTAAAAAAAGGCCACTTATTGGCTCCGGCCGCGTGATTATGGTTGTCCTATGGCGAAGAGGCAATTCCTGCCATATACGTCACATCATTCGATGACAGTGAAGAGAGGCATAGCGAAGGCTGCTTTGCTTTCAGCTCTTAAGAAATCATGCCATCACACTAGTAGGCAAAGTTTCTTAAAACAGTATGAGAGGCTTATAGACGCAGGATTTCCTGATCAATTCATATGCCGAATAGCTGAAAGCTTGTTAACAGAGAAGAAGATAGAAAGGATAGAGAATGGGCGTCTGCTGCTGAGAAAGAAGAGCTCTTTGGTGCCTTATATCCATGGCTTCACTCACAACATGATGAATATTGGCAAGAAATACGGCCTTCATATAATTCCTACGGCTCCCAACAAAGCTAGAAGTATTTGTGCAGGTGTAAATGGGGGGAATGACAATAGATCAAGATGCAAAACAACGCATCGAACAAGATATTCTAAATGCATTTAAGGGATTGTTTATCGCATTCCCTTGTCGTGGCAAGAATTAATCGCCCAGACCGGAAGATGCATAAATGATAGGATTAGAGAACATGCCTCTACGATTTTAGATGAGTCTGGGACAAACCTAGCGTTACATTGCAAAGACTGCCCTTGATGTGAAAAAAGTAATGTCTCCAGCAGAACTTAATAAAGTAGCAGTTTTGAAGAAAAACAAGTACAGATTAACGAGAGAGATTTTGGAAGCCTAGGAGATAACTTTAGCTGGTGATGACTGCGTTAGCATGCCTTCTGTTCTCCTATCGAAGAAAGAGACTTTAGATTACTGGGAGGATCGTCAAGGTGTGTGTGCTTAGAAGTGGAGAAGGAAAAGGGTGTTGGTGTTCATCAGTTGTCAATGCAGCGTTGTCCTTGTTTGTGTGTGCGTGTATTGTGTGCCTCTCCTGTGGGTTGCCGCCTACTCTACTGCGCGGTGCATCATGTCGTCTGATCAACTAGCTCGACTTTCTACTGTAATAACTTTCCTATGTGATCATGAACTGTCAGCACATCCTTTTCAAGCTTTCCGTTCGTTCCTAGCACCTCCGGTACTGTGCACACAACGATCTGCGCTTGCTGTGCTATCACCCTTGTGTGATCATGAACTGTCACCACATCCTTTTCAAGCTTTCCGTTCGTTCCTAGCACCTCTGGTACTGTGCACACAACGATCTGCGCTTGCTGTGCTATCGCCCTGATATCAACTCTCTGAGCTAAGCTTTCCACCACTTATGCAGCGTCGCCATTTAGGAAATCATTCAGCCCTGCTGCTACTATCACCATATTGCGCTCTGAGGAATTTTTCGACAGCCTATTGATTTCTTTCAGCAATGCGTCATTGTCCTCCCTGGGAAGGTTCCAACTAATACTCACTTATCGCCCTTTACACGTTCCATGATAGCTCTACCGCACCTGCTGATGTTTGAATCCCCGACGATAAGCACCCTCTGTGTCCTCTCTGGGAATTTTATTGTTCCTTGCTTCTTCCTTCTTTCCCGACTTCTCAGTAGCTAGTTCAGAATAATCTTGTCACTTCGGCCCCGACTGACCTATTTTGCTTTTGCCGTCCATACCAGTGCTGGTCCAGCCACGTGGCCTGCACTGGATTGTCCTTCCTTGTTGCTTCCAAGGATAGTGTCGGCCATTTTTTTCCACTTGAGGAAGCTGTCCCAGCAGTTTGATTTTCTGCCCTTTCTATACCTAGTTAATTTTATAAAGCTTCCACACGCGACACTAGACCGATCTTTTCTAGTTCAAAGCTCTGTAGGCGCGCACTCGGCATGCAACATCGGCACAAAAAGTCAGTGCCTGAGACCCCAGACATCTCGTAGTCGGGCGATATAATTGGGCGTCGAAGCTAGATAATATTATGAAATAAAGTAACGCCTTTACTGCTGGGGCACAGGTCTATGATCGATGCCGCACGTGTACGTGACCCACGCCAATGTACGAGGTCGCTTTAATCGAGAGGAGCTGATGTGTGGATATACTACTGGGTCATTTAAGGGGCAGTAGGAGGCGATGTACCCTGCGCCTCACTGTAAGTTGGAGAAATAAACGTTTATAGATTTCCTTTTTCTATTGCGCAAGTACGTCCTTCGGCATAAGGGTGTAAATATATTGATGCAGGCCTGTGGCCCCAATGAACTCTAACAGCTCTCGGTGGTGTGGCCCAAGTGTCCACACTCTTATGTCAGGTGGTCTGGTAGGGTCGTAAGCGTGGGTTCTAAGGTGCATCTTGCGGGACAGGTGAAGACCAGGGCAAGCTGTTAGGAAGTGGTCAAGTGCGGTCTCCATAGCAGGGGCTGGGCAGAAAGTGTAGTTCAGAGGAGCAGTCTGGGTGGTCCAGGAAGATTCGACAGAAGGCGTTAATGCAGCACCGACGCGGGTTCTTCTCAGCGCCACCTCCTCACGGCGACTTAAACTGCCGGGAACGTTCGATCCACACGGTGGAATTAAAGCACGTGTGTAGCGGCGAAGAAATTCTTGCACAAGCACTATGGCATCTCGTACGGACAACTTTAACATGGGAAGATGATATGTCACCCTCTGGAAACAGGACGCATCATCAGTTTCTGTGTAGTGTGGGGAGCTCACACCACATGTACAGGACAAGGAAATGTTTTCGCAATATTGTGGATATCGTTGATGATCTCAAAGGTATTAGCTGTGCTCCGTAAGGCTCGGACTGCTTGGTTGGAATCTGTATGCAAGATCAAAATGGTCAGCGGTGTAGCATATAAGCTTTCTGCTAATGTACACAAACCGTCGCGAATGGCAACGAGCTCTGCTATTAAAGAAGGAAGGTGCTTTGTTTCTGTTCTATATGAACATACCTGGGAAATGCTTATAGATACTTAAATTTGGCGCACACTTGCTCAGTATTGGTGCGGAGAGACAGCGTTAGTGTGTTTTGTCTGCTACTTCCCTTGTAGATGGTCGTTCGCGCACTAAGTTTCTGCATGCTTATTTAGTGTTTAAATCTATACTAGACATGCTCATTGGACTACGGTCTGAGCTATCACTTATGTGAAAAACAAGTCAACGTATATCAAATATCGTATATTAAACGTATATTAAATATCGACTTAAAAAAAAAAGTGAACGGAATGGAATGGAATATAGGAGCGTCCCCTTTGAAACGGGGTGGTAGCAGTAGCTATTATGGTCATTTTTCTCCCTATATCGTAATTATTGATTTAGAATGGTTATCTAAACCACCATTCTATTTATTAAATTTTGTTCCTACATTACTAACATTGTCACTTCTCTGCTTTTAAGCCACCAATCTTCCAGTCGTTTTTTGCTAGTTTCCACCGCCGGTTTATTCACCCGGTCACTGTTATCTCTAAACCCCAGAGCTTCAGGAACAGTGATTGCGCCTGCACCAACTTCCGGATGGATACCATTACATTCGAGTATAACATGGTCAATTGTTTCACTGGAGTTTCCACATACAACACATGCGTCATCTCCATTGTTAAATTTCTTTTTGTAGCTGCGTGTTCTAAGGCACCCTGATCTAGCTTCAAAAAGTAGGGCACTGCCTCTTGAGTTATCGAAGAAATCTTCCTTCCTGATCTGCATTTTCCACTTTCGGTATAATTCCACACTCTGTTTCTTTTCCATCGAATTTATCAAATTTTTACCTTATGTGTTTTTCACCTGTTGCTTAATGCTTTTTATTTCTCCGTCCTTGTTACTAGCATACTAGTTAGTTTCCTAGTTCTTTTCCTCCATTGTGAGTCAACGCTTTTTAGGTACAGGTATTTAAATACTTTAGCTGCCCATCTTTTACTGTCCAATTTCCTCAGGCGTTCCTCATATAATATTTTACTCTGAGCTTCCCGCACTTCGAAAGATGCCCAGCCCATATCTCCCTGTACCGCCTCATTTGTAGTTTTGCCGTGGGAACCTAGTGCTAATCGTCCAACGCATCTCTGATTTGTTTCCAATGTCGACTGTATCTCTGATTTTAGGCACAAGACCGCATTTCCGAAAATAAGTCCGGGCACCATAATTCCTTTCCAAATACCTCTCAAAACCTCATACCTATTGTATTCCCATAACGCCTTATACTTCATTATCCCGGCATTCCTTCGCCCTTTGGCCTTAAGTGATTGCTCATGCTTTCCAATTTATGCCAATCCTTCGTTTACCCATACCCCCAGATGTTTATATTCTGCTACCCTAGGTATTTCAAGGCCTTGTATTTTAAGACCCTGATCAGTTGAGCCGTTGAAAATCATCAGACCCGACTTAACGGCGCTGAAACTGAAGCATAGAGTGTCCCCTTCGTCTCCGCAATGCTTAACTAGAGTTTGCAATTCTTCCAGACTCGCAGATAGCAGCACAATATCGTCTGCATACATCAAAACGGGGAGGCGCTGCTCTACCGCCTTTCCACCTAATCTATATGACAGGTTAAAACCTAGGTTACTGTCTTGTATCCTCCGTTCCAGGTTTATCATATAAAGCATGAACAGCACCGGTGATAGAGGACAGCCTTGTCTTAATCCTTTAACATCCTCCGTACTTCTTATCCCTTCCCACGTAATTTCTACTTTGTTATCCCGGTATATGTCCTGTAGGAACTCTATTATCTCATAACTGATACCTTCTTCTTTTAATATGTTCTACAGAAGTTCCCTGCTTACGTTGTCGTACGCCCCGTTTATGTCCAGGAAGGCCAAATACAAAGGTCTATTTTTCACTCTAGATATTTAGATGCATTGGGCAAGCATGAAGAGGCTATCATCTAAGCGCCTACCATTCCTAAAGCCGTTCTGAAGTTCTCCGAGTATCTTGTTACTTTCAACCCATGCTTGCACCTTTAATTTCACCGCCTGCATGGCTAACCTGTACATAACAGATGTTACGGTAATCGGCCTGTAGGATTTTGTGCATCCTGTCTCCTTTCCCTTTATAAATCAAATTCATTTTACTCTGCCGCCAGCTGTCCGGAATTTGCTTATTCGTTATGACTGTTTCCAGAGCTTTTAACAACGTTTCCTTGCTTTTTGGACCGAGTTCATTAATCAGCTTGATCGGAATTCCATCTATTCCTGCAGATGTGTTTTTAGGAATATTTTTTTCAGCCTTTTTCCACTTTAGATCGATCAGTTTTAAGCTGCTTTGTATTCTGCTACCTTGTGTTGCTTCCTGATTTGTTAGTCACATATTGGGTGTGAGCCCCAAAAGTGGAGCGAACGGCGCTAGCGTCGAGTTAGATAAGCAAGTAGGATGATGTGGCTCCTGTTACTGGTGCTGTAGGTATCCACAATTCATGAAAGCGAAATAGTTAGCTTAAGCTAGTGCCATGGTTCGTTAACGTCGGGCACCGACAGAAGCCAGCGTAAGCTCCCATTTCTGCTGAAAAATAACTTGACAAAAGATTGACTTCAAACAGTGAATTCGGAAAGCAGGCAATCGTCATTCTCATATGAGAAGCAAACATTTCAGCAAGCGAGATTTTGTTTATGGAATTGGTGTTAAAAAAGAATAGTTTGTTTGAGAGTAGTACTTGAAGTACCGGAGCGCGCATTTGTGTTGCGCGTTGCGGTTACTTATCATTTCTGACGACAATGAAGATTGATAACAGGACACAAAATATACTGCCTTCTTCATGGAGCAAGGAAGGTGTGCCCGCAAGTTGGATTATCTCAAATTTCACCACAATGAAGGCACTGACGCCCCACAACAAAGGTTTCAATGAAACGAACCAAACGTTTCTCACAACACGGGCAACAGTATGCATTAATAGTAGTCTTAAACAGCTTGAACAGTACTGAAGTAGTACTTTAAAATGATCTAAAAACAAGCAAAACATCAACAAGGTCCTTGCAGGCCATGTTGTGATGAGATAACTAAAAGTGAACACAGCTACCACGCGCCTAAACCTATCGTACGACGCCAGCCAGAGTGGGGACGATCGTAGCCAAGGCGTACGAACTCGCAGCACGCGTGGAACAATCACAATTGGATTAAACATTCACCACGCTATCCTCGCTGTTCAACCTGCCAACTTGAAAACGTTCATGGGAGCAGCCGAACGGCGCCACTTCCGTCAGCACTGCCCGAAGGCACTCCGCAACTGACCATTATGTTCGCTTAAATGCGTAGGGTGGTTACGGGAATCGCTTCTTAGATAGGATTCCGATTACTTTGGACCGAGGGCTTCACAATGGACACCAGAATACTATTCCTTCCTAACGACGCAAGTAATCACCGCTCATGTATGCCGTTCCTAGGAATGCCCAGCCCTTATACTCATGAAGCAGCAGCTTATGTGGAAGTCTTTCTCATTTGGAAGACAGTACACTGCGCTCCAACTTTGAACAACGTGCCCGAGCGATATGCTCCGCACAAAAAGCAAACTTGCAGATTAGTTTTTCAGAAAGCTATAGAGCTTTTTCTGGCCGTACAACTGGGCACAGTTGGGCGGTAATGTGTAATCCGTCCCGAATTTTTATATTCAGCACTCTAGGCATCTTCCTACACTAGGAAGAACAACGATGCACTTTAATCAGTTCATACACGCTTCCTGGTAGATAACAGATTTGGCACGTATGTCATGTGACTGATATTTCCTTCTAAGCAGCGCCGTTGGGATTTGCTACTTTCAAATGTCCTTCTTTTGTCTAAAATGAATGCACATTTATTGTCTCTAACAGTGGATGTATCGGTTGCGGGCGGAACCGATTAGTAAAGGGCTGCAGCGATTTCTCCCGACATTTTTTCGAAGGAGTGCAGCGCTTCCTGGTCTTTCAGTAGCCGCTGAACTTGTTCAGCATGCACCAACATGCGGTTAATTTAGTTGTGCTTGTGAGGACATGTCCTGGCCAGGTGAAAACCAGAGGTTTCGCCACACCAAGCATGTGCGTAGTGCTGGGCTAAGGGGTGAGAGTGCTGAACATGAGGGTATTTGATGATCTGTATATTTTCCCGAAGCTCTCCACTACAATTTCATTCATAGGTAAAACATTGCGCCAATGAGACTTCTTCCGAAGCTTTCCAACAAGAAGCGGCAATAGGCTTTGTTACCAACGGGAGCATAACGAGGAGCTACCGGCCAGTGTCAGTGCTATCTTAATAGGAAAAAGATTCTTTGGCATTTCAAAACTACAAAAATACAGAAATGTTTGTATTTTTTGCAAGATTCTGTTATTTTTTCGAACTCACCAAAGTTTTTTAAAAAAACGAGAGAAATCTCGCAAGCTAAAAAGTGTGATTAGTATGCAGGTGCGCTTCATCCTACTGCAGCTGTGCGACAAACCGACACCATCGTCAATGATAGGAAGCACATGGTGGATGCAATTCACTACAAACCATTGCTTAATTCAGCGCCAGGTTTGTACCTGGTTGACAAGGCGCTAGTATTATATCCGTTTTAATGGTGATAAAACAAAACAACTTTCTCCGAAGCAGCTATTTACAGGACAAGCTGTCGGGCTAGTTGGTTTTCCATCGGGTTTCGCTCAGGACGAAGACAAATGGAGGTGCTTCGTGTTCAGCAATTGTTTGTGCTATTCGTTTCTCCGTGCTTTGTCTTAATCCTGCTGTGCGCTGCAAAAAAGATGAAAGCTATTTAGAGGGCAAGCAAAAATATGCCTTTTCTATTCGGTATAGTATATGTGACCATCCATGGTACAACTCGTACAAGTCTTTGAGATGCTTGTTGTCATAGGTGAACAGCAGGTCCAGCCGGCTCTCTGTGATGGCTGTCCAGCACAGAAGGTCCCCTACAATGTATTCATTATTGATATAAACAGCGCGAACACGAAAACAAGGGACAAGAAACAAGAAAGCCACAGTACATGCACTGACTCACAACTAAGCCTAAGCCGTTTACTCCAAGGCCCAGAAAAACAAACACGAAGAAAAACGAAACAGTCACGTGAAAAAAACCCCTGGGTTCACCTGCTGCATAAAAATTACTTTAAAAAATCACTTAAAAACCCAGGTGAACCCAGGGGTTTTTTTCACGTGACTGTTTCGTTTTTCTTCATGTTTGTTTTTCTGGGCCTTGGAGTAAACGGCTTAGGCTTAGTTGTGAGTCAGCGCATGTACTGTGGCTTTCTTGTTTCTTGTCCCTTGTTTTCGTGTTCGCGCTGTTTATATCAATAATGAATAAGTACCAACTCGCCCAACAAAGTATCTTGGTAAGCCCTACAATGTAGCCATGTGAACAATGTGCAACCACTTCCAAATAAATGAGGGTCACATTGAAGACCACTCGCCCAAAGGACGGTAGAATCCAGCTGTGAAGGTCCGTGGATGGTGCCCAAGCTAATCCGCCGAGCAGCTCTCTTCCTTGTCTAAAGTAGTGATCGCTTCCAGAAGAGACCCAGGCTCGGCCAGCAGGATGCGATTCGGTTTTTCACGCAGGTCGCGTTGAAAGCACGCGCAACATGAGCTGTTGAAAAATGTTTGGGCACGACGGGAAATGCTTACAGTATGTAACAGTGTTCTCGGTACAGCGAGAATAAGTCAATATTATAATATTTTTGAGGGCGTTTCCTTTGATACGTAGGACCGAGCTTAACCGTTAAAAGCAAACGTGCACAATCGAGGCCCAGTCCGAAAAGAAAATGCGTTATTAAGAGTCCTGGAGCAGCCGTGTAAGCACAGGACCCGATAATTAATACATGGCGAAGCTTTCACCTGCAATAGGATAGGTATCTGCTTTCCGCATACGATTGCAGATTTACTGCTGTCATACAAGCGAGTGACGTCCCCACGTGTGCAGGACTACGCAGAGCTACAGCGCAGAACTACAGCGTCTTCCTTTCCTGTTCGGCATCGCAGAAGCTCCCTGTCATCTGCACAGGACTACGCCCCTCTACCGTGGTAGAGCCTCTGTCGCTGTCTGCAGCGGATATAAGATCACCTCAAGGCATCAAGCGCGACACTTTGGCAGCAGCAGTGGCCAGAAGAACCCACAACTAATTCGTTTTCCGCATACGATTGCAGGTTGGTGGCTTTGTCATTATGTGTCTTAGTTAAATTTTTGTTATACTGTTGCTGCTGCTGCCAAAACATTTGCCATGTCTAAAATTTCTGAGTGCCCTGAATGTAATGAGAATGTGTCTGAGTCAAATGATGGTGTATGCTGCACTGTTTGTCACACTATATACCATATGGGTAAATGCGCTGGCGTCTCTGAGACTACGTTAAAATAAAAAAACGACGTATATCGCAAAGCTTGGAGGTGCCAGCAGTGTAGAGGATCGAAAGTTCGGTCACAACAACCTGAGAAATCCGAAAGTAATGCTGAACAAGAACAGCGTGATACATGGCTCATGCTTCAGACAATCAATCAAAAACTTGACATCCTAATGCCACTGAAAGAAACGGTCGATGGCATCGAGGATGCCGTACAGTTCATGTCTAGCCAGATATCCACTTGCTGCAGCGCGTAGAACAAAATGAACGTGACATAAAGGAAATAAAGTGCAGAGTAGACAAACTTGAGGCGCAGGAGAAAAACACTGAGTGCCTAGAAGACCAGATCGACTAACTGGAATGGCGACATCGGCGAGCAAACTTGGAATTCTATGGCATTCGGGAAAGAGATAATGAAGGCCTTTTGACAGAACTTAACACTATCGCCCAAAAAATCCAGCTGCCACCGCTCACGGATCAAGATGTAGATGCAGTTCATCGATTGCCAGCGAGGCGTGATAAGATTCCTGGCGTTATCTGCTGGTTCACAAAGCAAAGCGTCAGGGACACGTGGTGGCTAAATAGAAGGAAAGTGGCCGATTCGGGCAATGGATTGCACCTGCTGGAAAACTTGACTAAAAGAAATCGAGAACAATTAAAAGAAGTAAAAGAGTGGGCAAAGGCACACAATCACAAGTATGTGTGGCACTCGAACGAAAAAGTATTGCTAAGAAAGTCTGATGGTATGTCAGCAATTCACATAAGCAAAGCATGGGACCTCGTACGTCTCACTTAGGGCTACATATACATTACATGGCTGGCATTGACCCTAGCATTTTTACCCAATATGTTCATCCTGGCGAATTTAAAAGCCGTATCGGATCAAGGTTTGCAAAGAGCTTGAAGTGTCTTCATTTTAACGCTCAGTCAATCAGAAACAAGGAATTAGAGTTATCAATTTTATTTCAGTCCTGCAATGAATCTTTTGATATCATTATGATCTCTGAAACATGGCGCACCAGTGTTATAGATATTCTTCGGTTAGATAGTTATCCAACATTTTTTTTAAACCGCGTGACTGGCCGCGGAGGCGGTGTTTGCGTTTTGCTTAGGAAAACATTTCAGCCAGAGTTGCTACCTATGTTCACTACATCCACAAGTGATTTTGAAATTCTGTCCATTTGTCTCGGCAACATTATTTTTGTTGTGTGTTATCGTCCCCCTCATGGCTGCATTACCAATTTCCTTCATTTTCTTGAATCATTATTTTCGTATGTTAATGACAATTGTTTAAAGTTGGTGTTCGGTGGTGATATAAACATTAATTTGTTAGTCTCGGATACGCATGCTAAAAATCTACACGTTCTTTTGAAGACGCACGGTCTCTCGAATGTAATCAATTCACCAACACGCATCACAGCTTCTTTCTCGTCTCTACTAGACGTTTTCATACCGAATTTTGAAGCTCACTGTCTTACATCCGGCATCATTACTTATGATATCAGTGACCACTTACCTGTTTTTCTCTGTGTTAAGAACACTAAAATTAAGCCTGACAGTTCAAAAGACCACTTTCAAGTAATTAATGATGAAACTCTCCTTAACTTCAGAGTAACACTAGAAAATGTCGACTGGACTAGTACTCTTCACGAAACAAACCCTAACAAGGCATATGAATTGTGTTTAGGCATCGTTAAACGTATATATAAAGAAAGTTTTCGGATAAAAGTAGCAAGGCGCAACCGCTCTACTCGAAAACCATGGGTTAATCGTCAACTTATGAGTAAAATTACTGAGAAGCATAATTTATACCATAAATTTTTCAAAACGAAAGAACGCAGTGATTTGTAGAGATTTAAAACATACCGTAATCGCTTAAACAAAGAACTTGATCGAGCAAAAAAAGAGTACTATGCAAACCAGCTAGCTACTACAGGTCGTACGGATGTTATGTGGAAAAAATTAAACAATCTTTTCTCTACCTACAAAAGTCATAACGATATTATCGTTACAAACCAAAAAGGGGTTAAAATATCACATAAACAATTAGTTAACCAATTCAACAAGCATCTCATTAACCTTCCTAACCTCCCCTGCGGGTACAATGACCTCAGTAAAATCCCTCTGAGCACTGAAACCATACTTCTGGGCCCCATCGAAGATAATGAAGTACAAAGCGTGTTTAAAGAGCTTAATAATACTTCAAGTGTAGACATTGATGGCATGCAGATAAAACCTATTAAGTTTGTCCTTGATATCCTCCTTCCGCCCCTCACGCATATATTTAATCTATGCATTGCTGATGCTGTCTTTCCTTCTAAAATGCAGATTGCTCGTGTATCCGTGATATATGAGAAAGGTGACAAAAACGACCTGGGCAATTACAGGCCTATTTCAGTGCTACCAGTATTTTCGAAACCCCTTGAAAAATTAATTCTCAGACGCTTTGCGAAGTTTGAAAGGGCAAAACAGATATTAACAAATTCACAATATGGATTTCGTAAACACCGTTCTACTGAGCATGCACTATTAGATCAGAAAGAATACATATTAAAACAGCTGGATCAAAATAAAATAGTTGTTGGCATATTCATAGATTTTACAAAATCATGAACTACTAATCCGAAAGCTTCATAGGTATGGTTTTCGAGGTCACGCAGGATCTCTTGTAGAGCCCTATTTAAGAAATCGAAGGCAGGCTGTCAGCATTAAAGAATATGTATCAGATATAGAACCGGTTTCTCGTGGCGTTCCTCAAGGTAGCATATTGGGTCCTTTTCTTTTTAATATCTTTATCAATGATATTGTGCAGGTATTTGCTCCTGCAAAATATATAATATATGCTGATGATACGAGCATATTTTTTTCAGGGACTGACGTGAATGACTTAATAGATATAGCAAATTTTGCACTCTTCCATTCCATTTGTACGATTGGACGGAAAAAAACGGCTTACAAGTTAATGCCACAAAAACTAAAGCA
Source organism: Amblyomma maculatum (assembly GCF_055883805.1). Classification (NCBI taxonomy): domain Eukaryota; kingdom Metazoa; phylum Arthropoda; class Arachnida; order Ixodida; family Ixodidae; genus Amblyomma; species Amblyomma maculatum. The sequence continues at coordinate 204,237,900 of NC_139347.1, read as the reverse complement.
GTCATTTTTAAAGCAAAGAATAAGACAGTTAAACAAACAAAAGATATTTACTTCAATAGCGTTCCTTTAGATATAGTACCAACATTTAAGATGCTGGGCATCGTATTCAATGAAAAAATGACCTGGGATGATCACATCTATTTTACTGTAAACAAACTCTCGCAGATAATTGGGTTGCTATATCGCCATCGTCACATCTTTCCTTCAAAAGCAATGCTCGCAGTTTATCATTCTTTATTTCATTATCGCCTCAGCTACTGCAATTTAGTTTGGGGTAAAACATCAGAAGAAAACTTAAGAAAGTTGCATATCTTACAAAAAAGCTTTTTAAGAATACTTGAAAATGTCCCTGGAACATACCACACACTAGAACTTTTTTCTAAACATAAAATACTTCCGATTACTAAACAGTATAACTTTCATTTATGCCGCGGTTTAAAACGCGAGATTACTAATAACACGTCTTTTTTTCATAAACTGGCTAACACTGAACAAAGCTACAAAGTCTACGAAACGAGAAACATCGATAAGTGGCATATTAAAACATACAGAACAACATACGGCTGTACAACACTGGAAAATACGCTGCCACGTCTCCTGAATTCCCTTCATTTCAATGATATCCCACTTGAACATACCTCATACAAAAAAAAAACTGCTTGAATATTTCCTACTGAGTGACACTCCATTATGAAAGTAAAAATTCTACATGTTGATTTTATTTTGCATGTGAATAATTATGTATGTGGTTTTATTTTTGTTTTTGTGACGAATACTTGTCATGTGCTTATGTAGTTTTCTGTAATACATGTATTGTCGTTTTTCTAAATATTGTGTACTACTTTTGCTGCCAAAGTAAACTGCTGGGTGCCTGTGGCCTTGTCAAGCTGCCCAAGAGGCAGCTTTTACTGTAGGCATCCTACCACCATGTACTTCGTGGTGGTGAAATGAAATTATTATTAATTCAGCGCAGTTAATAGCCGTTAGAACTAGAAACCAAACAATATACAAGGGTTTCTATAAAAGTATTAAAAACGCAAAAAAATTAGTAGTATTTTGATTCCATTATATTTATGCGAATACATATTTACCTGCGATTAAGTCGTGATGCGTGTCTTGAAATCTGTGAGAGCAACAGGTAATGTGCTGTGATAATGTGTATCTCTGTGTATCTCTGTGGTTCTCTCAAGTATATGTAATGTGGGGAAGTGAGATGGAAAGTGACGTGGTGAGCAGCAGGCTTGTATGTCGTGGATCTAGTGTAGCGCTGTAAATTATGGCGGCGCGACGTGCTGCTGCGCAGACCAATGTATTGGTTGCTGTCTGTGGTATATAGCGTGTTACCTTGCAGTGCATTGTAGTGTGCAATGTAGCTAAGGGTACGACGTGATGTATGGTGCAATATGTCGGCTGGTGCTGAGTCACACAGGAGTCCAGCGATCGCAGGACTAGGTGGCGCAGACGGCTCCGCCCGTGGAGTTGGCGTCGCAGTGGTAGAGCTCGCTGAACTCCTCCATATTGTAGAGAGGCAGGAGGCACTTTTCGCGCGGTGTGAGTGGGTCGGCCACCTGGCTGCCGCTGCACCATAGCAGGCAGAAGCGGGCGAAGAACACCCGCATCGCCTCGGGCCAGTAGTCGTTGAACACCTTTACCGTGCGGGACTGCGGGTAAACGCGCCGAGAGACGTAGTGAGAGATGACGACTAGCTGCAATGCATTTTGTTGGACCATCAAGCATGAAATCCTTTTACCTCTCGTTATCAGCGCGCCGTCGGTGACCTTAACATAAAGAATTGAGCAAGATGATGGACCTGAACCGAAACGAAAACACGGAGCCAAACCTAAGCGAGCTTTCAGCAAACAAGCAGGGAATTGAGGGACCCTTTGTGAGACGTATACTAACACAGCAAACAGCTATTGACCCCTAAGAAATCATACCAACGTTTTCCGTCTTCATCAACTTGGTGCTAACCTTTGGTGCGGTGCTGAACTGTTTCTAACAGTGAAGTGTGGTGGAAGGTTGCAGACCGATAGACGTAGCGCTCCGCCACCCCAGTGACGTTAAAGACATATGGTTGTGCTTTGCCCAGACGAAACATGAGTTTTGACCGTCTAAAATATGCTACGTAGGCGTCAGGAATCATTTCATGCTAACGTCTACTCTCGATGAAGGGGAGGGTCATTTTTTGTGTATCGACTGGCACTACTACAATATACCAATGCAATATAACAGCTGTTTTAACGAACATAATTTTTTTTATACATAGGGCTATTGACAGAAAGGTTTTAGAATGTGCTTACAGCCGGAAGTGACGTCAGTTATAACTTAATTACGTATGGTTTAAGGATCAGGGTTTGGTGGTTAGTGCAAACGGCATGTTTCAGGCATGGGTCAGATATTGCCAAACCTCTCTGTGAAACTTTTTCGGCGTTTTCAAAACTAACGGTTGTGTAATTGGTGATAACATTTTTCTCTGGCACGAACCGACGAAGAAAAAATGGACTTGCATAGCATGTACAATGGTGCACGTGGGCTCGAATTAAGCGCTTTAGCCAATGAAACACGTGAGTATTGGACGGGCACATTTACGTCACTTTCAATTTATAACAATAATTCTTTTCTTCACATGCAGAGCGCTATGAAGCACGGTGTATATATTCGTCCTCTCGTTTTACTCACGTCTAGCCCTGTTGTCCGTGACATATTTTGGTGTCGGCGCAGGGTATCGATCCCAGTATATGTCCCGCACTCCTCCGCATACCCAGGATTCACGTCCTGTGCCAATCGACACTCCTGTTCACCGCTCTAGCCGGAGGAACCTAGGCTTACCACCTGAGCACGAGTCATTGGAATTTCACCACCGCAGCCTCCCCTCGACCTGTAATGCAAACTCTAACGTATTACATACACTCTACAGAACCCACGACTGCCTAAGGCTTTCCACGGCTGTCAGACGGAAGACGTCGAAGACTGGCTCGCCCAGTTTGAACGGGTCGCCGCATTTATTGAGTGGGGCGACGCCGCGAAGCTCAGGAACGTCTTCTTTAGCCTAGAAGATGGCACTCGTACTTGGTGCGAGAATCGCGAAGGCGCCCTAACATCGTGGCACGAGTTCTGCCGCTGCATCCTGGACACCTACACCAGCCTGGATCGCCGAGAACAAGCGGAAAGGGCTTTACGCTCTCGCATACAGATGCCGAACGAGACCATAACCATGTACGTGGAGGACATGACTAGGCTGTTCCGATGATCTGACCCGGCCATGCCCGAAGAGAAAAAGGTGCGCCATCTAATGCACGGCGTTAAGGAACAACTGTTCGCTGGGCTCGTGCGCAATCCGCCGAGCACAGTTGCCGAGTTTCTTTCGGAGGCAATCACGATGGAAAGGATGCTCCAGCAGCGGTCTACGATCTACGACAGGCCGGTACTCGCCGCTTCGCTCACGAAGCCGCATTCGGCCTTTGGGGCTAGTCCGGATCTTCTTCGCGACATCATCCGCTCCATTTTGCATGAAGAGCTTCAGACGCTTTTCGGTGATCCTCAGCCGATGGTCGGTTCTGTCGCTAGTATTGTCCGAAAAGAGCTCCAGCAAGCATTTCGGCCTTCAGTACCATCTGCTAACCCGCCATCCTTTTCCACCGAGTCCTGTCGGCCAACGTATGCGGACATATTGCGACGTCCCCCAACTGATTCCACACGGTTAGTACCACCCGACCAAGGCTCACTGTATTCAGCCCAACCCGAGCCGTACATCGACAACCGCCGACCACCCCAGCGAAGGGCACACCTGTGGCGTGCCCCAAATCGGCAGCGTCTGTGCTTCCACTGCGGAGAACGTGGTCACCTGTATCGACATGCTCATATCGACAACTGGGACTGAAGGGTTTCCCTATCGACATGCGTAGCCCTCGTTTAGGCCAACGACCCGGGGATTTTGAGGACTACGTAGCCCAGCAGCGCATGGCGCGAACTTTAAGACGACAGTCACGATCTCCGTCTCCCCGCCGACCACCCTCGCAGCCCAGCTCCTCCTGTATGGCGCAGCGAAGGTCGCCTAGTCCGAGCCGGGAAAACTAAAGACAGCGACCTCAGGGGGCGAGGCTGTTTCAAATCGACGCGACGAAGACCCCTGACAACGCGATCTGAGAGCGACCGCTACTTGACAGCCCCGACGACAGTTCGTACACGTGAAGACAGACTCTCGCTGGATATACCCGTGGTCCTCAACGGCCACCCAAGAGACGATGCGTTTTACAACATTTCGCCTAGTCTACGGACGTGACGTTCAGACGATGTTGGATGCCATGCTTTCGAGCTGCATAGATGATCATCCACTCACGCCAGACGCCGAGCAGTTTGCTTAGCGCGCTGAGGAAGCACGTCAACTTGCCCGCATTCACATTCAGCAACAGCAGGGCACTGATGCATGCCGCTCAACCTCCGTCATCGACACGTCGCATACCATCCTGGAGAGAAAGTTTGGGCGTGGACCCCGGTGCGTCGGCCTGGCTTGTGTGATAAACTGATTTCCCGTTACTTCGGACCTTACGAAGTTGTGCGCCGAGTCATGGAATTGACATACGAAGTTCTTCCAGTGGGTACTGTGCAGCCCTCGCGTCGGGAACCACGCTCCGAGGTCGTGCACGGTGTCCGCATGGAGCCCTATTTCACAAGTATAGAAAACTGGGCGAGTTGGATTGGATTCATCTTAAAGCAGCGCGAAAACACAAGACTAAAAGGAACAGGAGATGACACAAGCGCTTTCTAACAACTGAATTTTTATTTATAGAAAGGTGTAGTTATATAGGAACCAACCAATTCACCGAGAGCGTTAATCTCTTTTTCTTCAAGATTAACGGAAGGCGTAGCTACGCACGCGTCAAACTCTTTATTCATCAGAAACGCTTCGACCAGCACTCTGCATATTCGATCAGGGTGACTGAACAAGATATTGGTCCTGTTCAAATGGGGGCAACAATCTTTACACTCCCGGCAATGAGCGGCAAGGTTGCACGACACAGCTCCTTTTACTGATCTGCGGTGTTCAAACAAGCGCTCATTAATACAACGGCCTGTCTGACCAATGTAAGATTTTTCACATGAAAGCGGGATGGAATATATGAGGTGTTAGAGGGTGTTTGTCATGTGGGAGGTTGATAGTTTTGTTAGTTGTGTTGAAGTGCTCAATCCTCACTTTGCGCACGCGCCCTGTTTCTAAAAGAGCACCACGGTGTTTTTGACGTGTCTCGTCTTGATTGTATCTGGGTTGGTTCCTATATAACTACACCTTTCTATAAATAAAAATTCAGTTGTTAGAAAGCGCTTGTGTATTACCTGTTCTTTTTAGTCTTGTGCTTTCGCGCTGCGTTAAGATGAAGCCGTATTTCACGCGGTAGTGCGCTATGCGCTTGTTTCGTTGTCGCGTAGGTCACCTTACCCCGCCTCCGTTATCTATGCTGTCCATGTGCTGATCTTTGTTTTCGATTACATTGGCCATCGCTCGCGCTCCGTCCCTTATTTCTTTTTTTAAGAGGGGGAGTAGTACCACCTGGTGTCCCCATGTTCTTGCTGTGCCTGGAAGAAGAGGACACTGAAGTTGACTCGCGTGCTGTGCGCCGAACTTTGCCTGCTGGTACAGCTTCGTCCCGTCGTTTTAGTCACGTCTAGCCCTGTTGTCCGTGCAATATTCAAACACATGAGTCGCAGAGCTTTGCGTTGCTCGTGGGTGAACATTTACCCCCCCCCCCCCCCCCTTTATCATATGCAGTCAAAATAGCAGGTCATTCGCTGTCATTCACACCACTCGTAATGGTAACAAATGCCTTCTCGGATTCCTGGCAATTTGTAAACCCTAACTCACGGCAGCCGGACATATTTATGCATTTACAGTCCCTTTTTTACTTTTACAAAACGCTTAGAGCAAGAGGACACGTACTGGAGGACGCCGTGCAAGCCATCTCCCTAGTAGAGCACTGGCACCTGGAAAGGCGAGAGAACATTTATGGCGGCACGTGACCACGTGACCGCGGGGAACCAATCGGAGGAGTGGCTTGGCGCGGTTGCGGAGAGAAAACGGAGGCTGTACTTTCCAAGTTCTAGTGATTTTAGCGGGCTCTTCCGCCGTCTGCTTGCAGTGAACGCCCTGTTAAACCTAAGTTTCATTTGACACAGTATTGTAATTCACTCTATATTGTTGGTTTTTTGGTTTCACAAAAAATGACCCCATTTTGATTGTGGGTGTGTATGGTTGTGTCGCCGGTGCTTCGACGAAGGGACACAAGACCTATGCTCCGCGATACACAGCAAGCTACAAGTCGGGCAAAGAAAGTTGTCGCTGTTTTCGGCACCAAAGGACGAACATTTGAAGAAATGTCATGCCACATAAAGAACATCTGCTCCAGCCTTGAGACTTTTTATGCGAGAAGCATTTAGAGCCTCATCTTGAGTCCAAATCATGGGAAGCTATCTACAAGAGCCATCTGCTCGTAAGTGCTCCATGGCGACCATGTCTTACAAAAGATGCAGTGCCAACAAAGTTTCCTGACTTCAATGCACACCTGTCGAAAGTCAGAAAGGGAAGAAAACGGTCCATTGAGGGGCGCGGCATTCTCGTGCGCCATAGTATTCACGAGCTGCTCGACGACCCTGAAGACGATGCGCTGAGTCAAGACCCGTACGTCTACGGAGGAAAACTGGCAGAGAAAATCTTCCTCGGACACCACATCGCGCAACTGCAGCTACATGTTTGAAGTGTCGCCGAACATTTGGCATTTGAGCTCTTGACGGGGCTGCCATCGACTCATAACGGACTAGGTGGAGTCAGAAGCGTTCCTAAAGACGTGCGATCGAGGTTTGTCTTGTAATACGTGCATTTGCTCTTTCGCTCCCCAGTGACATCAATAATACCGTTTCTTGCTTTTTGACAATAAAAGTCATTTGTGCTGAATCAATTGGATGATGTTAATTACGAGTGCAATAATATGCAGTTTAAGTATAAAATGTGCACCGATTCTCAAAACAGTACGGCACGCCTTTATTTTGTCGTCTCTGAGACAGTTTCACACCTTGCGAAGTATTTGAAATTTATTGTTTATTGTTTGTAATGACCATTATCGTAGTTATCATATTCTGTTCAGCTCAGACCGCCATAACGAAATAATCACAATCGTTCACCGCCGTCCACACACCACTGCTCAGACAAGCTGCACGTCGGGGACTATATTCCCAGAATGTCTTTTGGTTCGACATGTTGCTAAATAACGGGTGACCGATCAATACAGGTATCCACTCTTTATTGGCCTGGCTTTCTCATTATCGGCTAAAGAATCTGAACGTCACGAGAGCCCCTGGTAAACACTGAGGATTATAAGAAAATATGCGTCTCATTCTTTTAGTATTTACTCATATTGGTTAAGCTTTATACTTAAATTAATTGTTCACATTTCGTCTCAATGAATACTATTTCCCCAATATTTATTTATTTTATTGCTATCGTTTGCTGGTCCCCAATATTGACTTCGCCGTTTCCAGTTCCAAAGGCGCCCGCTGCAGCCGCAATCGTGTGACGCCATCTGTCGGAGCGCAGGGAACTGCGAGGGTTTCTGTGCGACATGCGGAGTTGGTTGGTTGGTTGGTTCACAGGAAGGGAAAGGCGCAGTATCTGTCACACTTGCTCTGTGGACACCGCAACCGCGCCGTAAGGGAAGGGAGGAAGGTAGGAGTGAAAGTGGAAAGAGAGAAAGAGGAGTCCTAGTGGAGGGCTACGGAGTAATTTCGACCACCTGGGGATCTTTAACGTGCGCTGACATCGCACAGCACACGGACGCCACTTCGTTTCGCCTCCATCGAAACGCAGTCGCCGAGGTCGGGTTCGAACCCGGGTACTCCGGCACAGTAGTCGGGCGTCTTACCACTGCGCCACCCCGGCGGGGCGCGGAGTACCCGCTGAGACACTTTTCTATTCTTACACTGTGGCGGCGGCAACCCGTTGGAAACCGGCCCGTTTAAAGGTACAAAGTTCCATCCATCGTCTGCGCTCAGCGCATGCCTCAGGTTTCTAGCGCAGGCGTCACGTAGCGATGCCATTTCGGAGCAAAGCGTTCGAAACCGCAACCGAAACCAGCTACTGCCTACCGCCTGCCGTGTCACGTGACGGCTAATTTCCCATGATGCTTTCCATTGTATGTCTTTTTATGACTAGCCTTCATGACATTACCATGGAGCTCCCTCCTAATCTCGTGAAGATGTTGGCCATTTATGGAGAGGGTGTACATAAAGCAAGATATCAATAGTTGCTTTCCTTTTGGGCGCCCTTGCCTGCGAAATTAGAACCATTTTTTAAGAACACTGTTGACGTTGAAGACGCGCTAATGTATTGTACACTGTTACACCAGAATGTGCGCTTTTGCATAACCTTCTACGATCTACAAACCGATCTACATATCTACATGCATGGCATGACAGTAACCAGCTTAATATAATTGGGGCCTAGATTCTAAGCGAAAAAGACTAGTATTAAGGCTAACTCTTCTTCAAAGCTGCAGGCTGCGATCAATGTTTTATCGTCCACCGTCTGCTTCTCAGGGGCAGAGGAAATTAGCGGGGTAATCCAAATACTCGAACTCCCTGCGGAGATTTCCAGTGCTGAAAGGAACGAAGCTCCCGTGCTGTCTAAAACAATTTGTCTACATTTTCTAGGCTTGAGGGTTCGGTCATCACTTCACCCTTTTTAAAACCGAAACCTTTTACTACTCCTCTCCGTAGCTTCTTCGCTGTGTGCGCATTTCTTCTTGAACCGAGGAGAAACCACATGCCAGCTATGTCGTCACTCAGACGCTGCAGAAACCAAGGTAACTGCGCGCTCGCCTCTACCTAGTCAAGAGTGGGCACGGAAGCTGAGATAGGGTAAGGACTCACGGTTCATCGTTTTTGTCATGCAGGTTGGTCATCCCCTTCCCTTGCCTAGCAAATGTTGCAAGTGAGATGATCCGTTTTTGGTTGTGCTTCCGTGCCCAGAAGCGCTGTTTGAACGTTTTTCTTCTTTGCTGCTATTGCTTTGCGGGAGAAATTGAAGAAAATCCAGGGCCTGATAAAGCCTTGGCTGAATTGTTTCAGATGGCCAAAGATACAAACAAACGTTGTATTCGAATTGAAGCTTACCAATCCAATATGTCACAGGCAATAGCGGAACTTAAAGTTTACCACGAGACAGTTCCTGCCGCAGTCAACGACATCACCGTGCAGTTGCAGATTGCAAAAAATAAGGTTGGCACTCTTCCGAATTTACAGCAAGTAACTAACTAACGTAGGACAAGGAGCAGCTGTGTTGTGTGCCCATCTTGATGAAGCCAAATACAGGTCCCAACGGGACAACCTGTTAATTTACGGCTCAGAGTGAGAAGCAAGACGAAGATGAACCGCTTTCACAGGCTGCAAAGTTGTTCGAAACTAGGTTTGGCCCCCCAGGGGCACGGCGGGGTTTAGGGAGCGTCTCCAAAGCGCACACCCCTAGGGAAGCCGAGCGCCAGGCCGGGGGACGCTCGTGCCCATTTTTACCGGTGGGTGTTCGGCAGTGGGTTTCGAACTGACCACATCTCGCAGCTGAGACGGGCGCTCTAACCACGCTGAAACTGAGAATTCTCGACAGTCTGAAGAAAAAGTAATCGCAACGGATGTGACACACTGGGTATTCGCTTAACGTCTGAAGACATACTTCGAGCGCGCAGAATAGGTAAATATGTACCGGGTAAAGATCAACTACTTATTGCCAACTTTTCCAGCTACAAGTAAAAAGAACTCTTATCTAAACGATCCGAACTGAAGGATAGTGGCACAAGCATGGCCGAAGGTTTTTCAGCATCAACTCGCTACGCTCGTAAAAAGTTGGTGGAATTCGGCCTTACTACACAACCTTCAAACTGCGGTACAAAAGGCTGTAAGCAAATAATAAGTGCTTCCGAGAATTCTGTTTACCGAACTTCCTTGCCACCCACCACTGTTTCACCAACTGCCGGTGCTGCTTTCTCGAGGGCGACCAGATCAGGCCGCATCTACACTTCCACGAGCTAGTATCAAGCGAGAGGTGGCGACATACCGTCCGATCTTTCCATTCTGTTCACCAATATTCACAGTATCGTTCCAAAAAAAGGCAGCCTGAGCTCTTTAATTAATGACACAGATGCTGATATAATCTTATTAACTGAAACTTGGGTATCTAATAAAACTGAAAACTGAACTTTTTCAGTAGAATAGAAAGTTGGGCTAGTTGAAAGCTGTTCATGATGGATACGAGGGCGCAGACGGAACGTGGACACACAGAAGAATACAAGACAAGCGCCGTTTTCACAACTGGTGTATTGAAGAAAAAATACGCACTCCTAAATATGAACAAGTATCTAATCGACAAAAGATAGTCAGTTAACAAATCCAATGATTCCCGCACCTGCAAAGTAAAGCATAGAGCAAGGTTTGTGCGTTGTGAATCTTGTGTTGTACAAAATTTCTTTTCTGTGCGGTTTGGCTTACATAGGACAAACTGGGCGATGTTTAAATATTCGACTTCGTGAACAGCAAAATGATAGCTCTTCTGGGGTGAGGGAACACCTGTGAGAGTGTAATATATGTCGCGGTATCTATGAAGATGCACAGGTCTTATTTCGTCATCATCAGCAAAGAACCAGAGAGGTGATGGAAGCGTTCTACATTGAATCGTACGGTAACTGCGTGAGCAAGCCTTCGGAAATAGGATATCTGCGAATATTTTGACATTGTTTTCTTCTTCTCCTGGATTTGTTAGCTGACTGTATCTTTTGTCGATTAAATACTTGTTTATATTTAAGAGTTCGTATTTATTTCCAATAAACCAGTTGTGAAAATGGAGCTTGTCTTGTATTCTTCTCTGCGTCCACGTTCCGTCTGCGCCCTCTCGTCCATCATGAACTTTTTCAGTGCCAGAAACAATTCAATGTGCGTCGTTGAGTCTGAAATGAGAGGACAGATGGTGGTGTCCTCATTGCCGCGTATGATTGCATTTATTGTGCCCTTTTGAATATATCAACCACTTTAGAAATGGTGTGGTGGTACTTAACCATTAGTTTTAGAAAGGTCGTTTGTGGAATTTGTTTACCATCCGCTTGACTGAAACAGCGCTTTTTACGCAGACCTTCATGACACGCCTAAACCAATTACTGGTATGATTACCCGGTACACAAGTTTTCCTTCTGGGTGATTCGAACTTCCTTTCAATCTAATGGACTCATTCTTGTCCGCTTGCAAAGCTGGCTTCCGCTGAAACTACCAGCTTTTTTAACACATGTTTAGATTTCAATCTATCTCAACTAGTTCATCATCCTACACGTCTTTCTTCTACCACAACATCTTTACTTGATTTGATACTAACGTTATCACCTAATATTACATCACCAGTAATCCACTGGCCCGGACTGAGTGATCATGACATGTTACATTTTTTTGTTTCCGTACTAGCCTCTAAAAGGAACAAGCGCCTGAAACTTATCAGAAATTATAATAGAGCTGACTTTGTCGCTATCAATGCCGATCTTTCCTCTTTTCTCGACAGCATCTTATTCAATCCTAATGCATCAGTCCATGATCTATGGGCACTTTTTAAAGGTAAAGCGTTACACCTAATAAAAGCATAAATTCCCCTAAGAAAAGTCTATAAACCATCAAACGCACCATAGTACACGAGATACCTTAAATGTTTATCAAACACCAAAGGTAGGCGTTTCCGCGCAGCGAGAAAATCGCCGACTGCTAAAAAATGGTCCGCTTACGCCATTTCAGCAAAATAATACACCAGGGTATTGAAGGAAGCAAAATTTAATTTCTTTAACACCCCCTCCCATCGTTACTTAGAACAAATCCAAAGCGCTTTTGAAATATCGTGAAAAGCCACGGTAATCAATCTATTACTCTCACTAACGAAACAGGTGATGAATACAAAGCAGTCATTGTGCTTCTGTGCTTAACCTTGCTTTCACCTATTCATTTAGCTCCGCATCCTCTAGCAGCTTTCCGCAATTCAATTCCCCTGATTTATTTCCAATGAACCCGTTCGTGTGTGATTCATCTGGTATACGCTCGATTATAACAAACCAAAAAAGATCTTCGTGTGACATTGATGGCATTACGTTCAAATTCTTGCAGGGTACTGCAGAAAATAGTTCCATTATACTAAACATAATTTTCGCAAACTCCCTCTACAATACTTCTTTAGAGAACGACTGGAAAACAGGCAAAGTGGTTCCTCTTCACAAGTCCGGCGACAAACATAACCCCTTCGACTATGGACTTATTTCATTGACATCAGTTCCATGTAAAATTTTTTAACATGTCATTTTCTCGCATCTCGCTAACTTCTTGGAATAAATTTTTTTCATAGCCGTCAGCATGAGTTCCGAAAGTTCTTTTCTTGCGAAACACGAATATTGACATTCTGTAATGATCATTATACATTTCTGGACACTGGCTTTATTACTGACTGCATATTTCTGGATTTGTCGAAAGCATTTGACAGAATTAACCCCCACCTACTCCTATTAAAACTCGGCACGCTAAATATTGTTACGGACTACAAGGAAGAAGAAGCGGGCAGTGGCGCGGGCAGGAGTGCTCGCGCTAGGCCCGCGAACATTAATTAAACATCATCTACCATCGTCATCGGTCATGTTCTGTTTCCTGTCTTCATCGACTTGCCGCTTCGTAACATTTGGTGAAGGTGCGGGGTACGGCATCCCAATCCTCGCCTTGGAGCATCGACGCCATCTTCAAGCCGGGACCATCACCGAGGGCCCAGGGACATCGCCGAGCAGCTTCGACCCAGCCCTTCAAGCCCAGACCTGAACAACTACCACCGCCCAGCCCCCAGCCCGGACCTGAAGACAAGGAGAACAGACATACCAATCAGAACAGAGACGAGGGACCCGAAAGACCCGAATGGCTCGATGGACACGAACACGCAACCCCCGCCCAAGCTGCCCGACGTGACCTCGAGCCATCGGTCCCGTGGACTCTGGTGACGGATGGTTGACAGCTCCAAGGGAGGCGGATCACCCACGCATCAGACATCGTACCAGCAAGCCGTTCTATTCTTCCTTCTTCCTCTTCTTCTTCAAGCATCCAGACACGCCCATCATCATTCCATAAAATCATTAACATCGCTAAACTTCCTCGTCCACGATCGGGACGATCGCTCGGTGGCCCCGGGTCATGTTACGGACAAGGAAGAAGAAGCGGGAAGTGGCGCGGGCAGGAGCGCTCGCGCTAGGCCCGCGAACGTTAATTAAACGTCATCTACCATCGTCATCGGTCATGTTCTGTCTCCCATCTTCATCGGCTTGCCGCTTCGTAACAATATTGATCCTTTCGTTTTAAACTGGATTCGAGAGTTTCTTTCTAACCGCACGCAGTATGTTACCAATAATGACAATGACCCTCCTGAGGTACCAATCGGTGCAGGGGTACCTCAAGGATCCGTTTTAGCACAGTACTCTTCTTAATTTACATTGTTGCGAATTTGCAGGGTCGCAGCGGTTCACCGGAGCAAGACGACTAGCATGGCAGGCTTCTCATTCTGAACAGCCCGTGCCGTGCTTGCGCTCCGAGCACGCGCTGTACATCTTTATTTTCCTTTAACACGGGCTGGTGCGCTGATCTCAGCGCCTCCGCTTTATAGCGTCGGCAGGCGCTATAGGGCCCTCCACCTAATCGAAACGGCGAAATGGTCGCGCCGGCGGGGCAGAGACGGAGGTGCCACGGAGGCAAGCAGGTCTGCAGATAAGCCGGCAACATCTGAGGGGAGCTCCTGGGTAGGTGTCTCGGGGTACGCGGGTTTGAGGCGATCTAGAGAGACGTCCTCTTCACGACCATCCAGCAAGATTGTCGCTGACTTGGTCGTCCTGTTGAGGACGCGGTACGGGCCGTCGTATGAGGGGTTAAGAGGCGCCTTCACAGCGTCTCGCCTGAGAAACACCTGTGTCGAGGAAGCAAGGTATGTCTGCATGAAGACTTGATGGGCAGATGAGCGATGCGGCACTGGGCGCAGATGCTGAAAACAGTCTTGTAGGCGATGAAGGTATTGTATGGGCTGGGACGAGGGAGCCGAAGATACGAACAAGTCTCTGGGAAGCCGCAGGGATGCACCGAAGACGAGTTCGGCCGCCGAACAGCCAAGGTTACGACGCAGGATGGCACGTAGGCCTAGGAGCACCATAGGGAGGTGGTCGACCCAGTTCGCGCGATCCAGGCGCGCATTGAGAGCAGCCTTGAACTGGCGATGGAGCCATTCGACCATGCCGTTGGCACAGGGATGGTATCACGGGGTGCGGCATTGTTTAGTGCAGAGTAGCCGTGTGAGCGAAGTGAAGAGGGCACATTCGAACTGGTGGCCGCAATCCATGGTAACAATGCCGGGGCAGCCGAAGCGGGAAACCCACTCTGAAACGAAAGCTCTGGCAACTGTTTGCGCAGTAATGTCCGGAATTAGCACGGCTTCGGGCCAACGGGTGACGCGGTCAACCATCGTCAGAATATACTTGTAGCCCTGAGAGGGGGGAAGCGGTCTAACCAGGTCAAGATAAATATGGTCAAAGCGGCAGGAAAGGCGTGTTACTTTGGCGGACTGGCAAGCAAGGCACGAGCGGGCCAACGTTGGTGTTAATGTTCGGCCAGACGTATCGCTGGGTAACTAGGCGCTGCATGGCTCGTATACTAGGATGGCAGATGTCGTGGAGGGAATGAAAAATGGCACGACGAAAGGCCTCCGGAATTAACGGTCGCGGTAGAGCCGATGATAATTCGCGCCAGAGCGATCCGGGTACAAACGGATGAGGATGAGGCACGAGCTGCAGAGGGAGGGCTCGGGGGTGGGCACGCAGGATTTGCAGCTCAGGGCCTTCAAGCTGCGCCCGGGCCAGAGATTGCCAGTCCACAGCAGGTGAAGACACGCCGATGGTGGTAATGTGTGAAGGTGCGCCAGCTGCCTCGTTGTCGATCCCTTTGATATGTCGAATATTGGTTGTGAACTCCGATATGTAGACCAGCTGATGAAGTTCACGGGCGACGTACTTCGAAGAGTTCGTACGAAACACATACAGCAAAGGCTTATGGTACGTGAGAACGTAAAATGGCTGGCCCTCCAAGAAGTGGCGATAGTGCTGGATGATGGAGTAGATGGCAAGAAGCTCACTGCCAAATACGCTGTAGTGAGTCTCGGCAGGCTGGAGCTTCCGAGAGAAGAAACCCAGCGGGTGCCACTCGGACTCGATCTGCTGCTGGAGAACCGCACCAATGGCCACGCTAAAAGCATTAACCATGATGCGAATGGGCGCGGAAGTCCTAGGGTGGATGAGGACGACTGAATCGGCGATGGCTTGTTTTGCAGCCGTGAAAGCGGCCTGAGCTTCGGGAGACCAGGAAATCGCGGAAGATGAGGACTTGGTGGTGCGGAGAAGGTCAGTCAGAGGGTGAAGAAGCTCGGCGCAGTGCGGAATAAAGCGCCGTGAAAAATTCACTAAGCCCAGGAACTGACAAAGCTTGCGTAGGGTAGTAAGTGCTGGAAAGTCCTTAACAGCCTGGACGTGAGAAGGTAATGGATGAATTCCTAGCGAAGATGTGGTGGCCCAAGAACTCGAGCTCCGAAGAGCCGAAAACATATTTCTGGGCATTGACGACAAAGCCAAACTCTTAGAGGCGTTGAAAGAGTTCCCGGAGGTGACGCTTGGGATCCTGTGGAGAACGACTCGCGACGAGGATGTCGTCAATGTAGGCAAATACTGCCGGGAGGCCACGCGTCACTTCAGCAGTGAATCTGGAAAGTTTAAGCTGCGTTGCTAGCCTAAACGGCATGCGCACGTACTCAAACAGTCCGAAGGGTGTAGTGATGGCCGTCTTCGAAATATCGGCCGACTCAACGGGGATTTAGTGGTACGCTTTGTCGAGGTCCACTTTACTAAAGATCTTGCAGCTTTCCAGATGTCCAGTGAAGTCTTGGATGTGTGGAAGGGAATAGCTGTCGTGGACAATGTGAGCGTTGAGAGCCCGGTAGTCGCCGAACAGACGCCAGTCACCCGGGTCTTTCTTGGGCACCAGATGGAATGATGAGGGCCAAGCGCTGGATGAAGGGCGAATACCCAGCTGGAGCATGTGGTCGAATTCCCGTTTTGCAACAGCCAGACGCTCATCGAAGAGGCGGCGCGGACGAGCTGCGACAGGTGGACCACGCGGGACAATGTGGTGGATTATACCGTGCTTGGGTGGTTGATGGGGATTACAAGGCCTCGTGACCTCGGGAAAGTCTGCGAGGACTTGGGCGTACGGGCATGACGGAATCAGATTTCGGATGCCAGTGGAAGCGAAAGCCGATATAATGCCAGTGATGGAAAGGCGCGTCTTGCTGTCGATGAGACGATGGCTACGCATGCTGACATCCCGATCAAAAGGCGTCAAGAAGTTGGATCCGAGGTTGGGTTGATGTACATCAGCGACGATGAAGAACCATCGAAATGTGCGCCGCAGGCCATTGTCCAGAGTGAGGGATCGGAGACCATTCACTGTGATGGAGGTTGAGTTGGCCGCACGGAGAATAGTGCCATGTGACTTGGAAGCACGGTCGGCCTTGGAGCACGGCAGTACACTGACTTCCGCACCAGTGTCGACGAAAAAGCGCAGACCAGAAATGCGGTTCGTCACGACGAAAAGGCTACCAGGCTGAAGAGCGAGGTCACACGCCGCCGTCAGTGATCTCGCTCCGCGTTTCCCGACCAGTTGCATGGTGGAGTGCACTGGCGGGCGCGGTGCTGGAAAGTTCGGTGATACTAGTAGAGACTCGGACTGCGAGCACTGGACGAGTGCGAACCGCTCGGGGAAGACAAACCGCGGCGAGGTGTTGAGTAGAAACCGTGCTGGGCATGAGAGGACGTCCGAAGAGCATCGATAGAAGCGGCCAGCTGATCGAAATGATGTAGGTCTCCGCTGGGAAAGAGAGGGCAGCGACGGAAGAAGAAGTTGCGTCGTGGACTCGATCAGCGAGCTGGGCGAGGCGGTCAAGGGTCAAATCCCTCGCAGCAACCAAGATGAGGCGGGTGGACTGCGGCAATCGTTGAAGGAAGAGCTGCCTCAACAGTGCGCCATTCGAGTCGGCGTTGCTTTCGCCCAGGGGCTGCCGCATGCTAGCGGGCAGCTGGGAGGGGCGGCGGCCTCCAAGCTCTTCATAGTTGAGCAGCTGCTGGAGGCACGCACTCTCGGACGCCGTGGTGCGGTCCGGAAGGCCCAGCTTTAGTCGCTGGTACGGGGCATCGCCCAAGGGTCCAGCGATATGTCCGCCACCTCTAGAGCCACTTCAGGAGGCAGGTTGGAAAGTAAATGACGAAACCGAGATGCCTCCTAAGTGATGTGGTGCAGATGGAAGATGGCTTTCACTTGGGCCAGAATGTTGATAGGCGAAGCTGGAGAATTGCGACGTCCCGTTGGCGCAAGGTAGCGTCAGGCGGAAGGTCGCCTGAGGTCGGTAGGTTGCTGGAGTCTGTCATTTCTTAGGTCGGAGTCACTACTGTTGCGAATTTGCAGGGTCGCAGCACCAGAGCAAGATGACCAGCGTGGCAGGCTTCTCATTCTGAACAGCCTGTGCCGTGCTCGAGCTCCGAGCAGGCGCTGTACAACTTCACTTTCCTCTAACGCGGGCTGGTAACGCAGACCTCAGCGTCCCCACTTTATAGCGTCGACGGGCGCTATAACATCAATGACCTGCCTAACCAAATCTCAAGTTCCAACTGTTTATTTGCTGACGATTGTGTGATATACCGCAAGACCGAAAGCGGTAACGATACAATAACACTCCAGCATGATATCAATAACATTGTAAACTGGTGCGCCATTTGGCTAATGGAAGTAAACACTTCAATATGTAAAACAATGAGAATCCCTCGAAATCAGTCAACCTGCTCCACTTAGGTACTTAATAAAGCTCCACTTGACCAAACTCACATGGAATGAACACACTGAATACATTGTATTGAAAGCTAACCGCGTTCTTGGCTATCTCAAAGGTAACTTTTCCCTAGCTCCAGCACCTCTAAAGAAACAACTCGAATATGCATGTTCAATATGGGGCCCAGAATATGGACTCTAATAAAAATCCTTGAAAGCGTACAAAATCGTTCTGTCCATTTTATTCCTAAATATTATAATCGTATACTAGCGTTACTAATATGAAGAATGCAGTTAACCTTCCCCTTCTTTCTTCCCGTATAAAACGATCACGTCTTTAACTCTCTTCACAAAATCTGCTAATATAACCAGAGACGTAAGTCACGGTTCATTACACCAGCGTCTTATATCTCCGCACGTGTGGATCATCGTTTCAAAGTTCATGTACCATTGCAGCGCACAGCCATCTACTCATATTCGTTCCTGCCGAGGACCTGTCACGATTGAGGCGTCTGTAGGCGTCTTTAGTTGCTGTCACCGACACCAATCATTTTCGCAAAGCACTAACAAATATTTTAGAAAGTGAGTTTATTCCCATATGAAAACTGTTTCTTTTATTAGTTTTCGTTCCTTACTTCCTTTTCTTTCGCGTACTGCAAGTTATCTGTTTTTGTTTATCTATTTTGTTCAGTTGCCATTGTACTCGTTTGTCTTTATATCGCCGATGCAGTTATGTTCTTCACCTTGTTTCTATTTCAAATATATATATTGATGTGTAAAAGCCCTTCCCCTCTATAACGCTTCTGAGTCCTGAGGGTATAAATAAATAAATAAATAAATAAATAAATAAATAAATAAATAAATAAATAAATAAATAAATAAATAAATAAATAAATAAATAAATAAATAAATAAATAAATAAATAAATAAATAAATAAATAAATAAATAAATAAATAAATAAATAAATAAATAAATAAATAAATAAATAAATAAATAAATAAATAAATTTGACATCCATGACGTTACTCAACCGCAGCTAAGCTGGAGGCGTGGTTCTCGCTCCGTCTCTAGATAGATAGCCTTTCCTGCCTCTTAGCCGGGGCCAAAGGATCGCAACAGCTCTCCGCGATTTAATGGCAGTAGTCGTAATGGATGATTCAGGGGAGAGGTATCATGAAATGTCTGCGCGTCAGAGGCTGCGAAAACGACAGACAGAATCCGATCATCCAGGGCGATCATCCAGGGGACATAGCTCGCCAAGAGGCTGCCGCGCAGACAGGTGGGTCGAGCGAAACATGCCGCCAAGACCTTGGGAAAAACGTGAAGCCCTCGTCGCTAGATGACAGTCATTACCATCAATCAACAACCAAGTCTAGCGAATCTTTATGAGGCATAACGTTCAAGCTTTCGCTTTGGTTACTCAGGTTTGCCGAGATTAAACCTTTGCGTAATTTTTTTAACAGTTTGCCTCATCCATTTTCCAACACGAGAATCACAGTCGCATTTTCAGCGACCGCATTAAAAAGGCGCGAATAACTTGAAAGGACATATTCTGTGCCCAGAGAATAAGTTTAGGCATGTTGGTGATTTATTATTAAAGTGGAAATAATAGCGCACAAAGGCAAAAATGTGTGCCGGAATATTTGCAGACGAAGTTGAATTTACTCAGTTCGATTGATCCTTTCTTAGCGAACGATTTCGCAGCCGTTATTGATTTCTTGACATCCAACGTTCAGAGAAAAATCACTGCTTTTAGGTTCATATTCCAGACGTATTCTACTCATTGTCCCTTAAGGGCTTCCTGTCTTTCGTCGATGCTATACAATCCTCCAAAGTGGAGCAGTCAACTTTCAAAATGCCTGTCACGTGACGACGGATGGCTTTTCAATGCTTTTATCTGTCTACTTGGCATATACTTTTGGTAATTATGAAAATAACATTTGCCTGCAAAATTAAGGTGTTTGCATCGGGTACTGCATCGCGCCCGTATCAAGTGATTTGTGTTTAGCTCATTGTGACAAGGCTCTTCATGAACGCTAGCTAATGTTGAGGTTTGAAGTATGTTTCGCTATGTGGATGATTTTTTAATTCTAATAAAAATGTCTGCTTATTCCGACCCCTTTGTCGGGTGGGGTAACTCCATCCTAATGACGCTTTTGTGACGCAGCTGAAATTCCTGAAAAACGACACTACAAGGTTTTGAGATTTGTGGCTGCGGTTTAGGAATGGTCATGTGCGTTGGCCCTATGAGCCCAGAGCCGATAAGCCTTCACTGCCGTACTGTTCCGCACAGTCGAAGCTTTTAAAAATAAATATTTTGTCTAATTTTCTGTCCAATGAATGCTCTTGACAAGGCATGTACTCATGTAGCACACAAGTGACACGCGTTCAGGCGGCGGGCTTTCCTAGAAAAATGTTTTCTTCAGTAGCTGAAAGCTTGCATAGGAAAAGGAGGCAAGCGCACATCTGAGTGACGAAGAGCAGCGGGCAGGAAAAATAAAAAAAGAGGGAGAAAGGAAGGTTAGCTGTGATACCTTAGGTGTACATAAGGTTTCGCACAGTTTTAAGAAGGTAGGTTAGCGGTCACATGCGAAGGTATTGTTTACTGTCCCCGACGGATTTCGAAGCTTGTGCAGGATGACTTGCCCGTTTAAGAAAGCCTGGCCGTGCTGTCAAGCACAGGAAGACCTTTGTCTCTTGTCGCCAAGGGTGGTCTACAAAATTCCCCGGTCATGCAGAAAATTCAATTTATCCACTTACCAATCATTTGATCAATAAATGGATAAAAGGCAATCGAAGAGTTTATTAATACAGAGTTTGGATGATACGAAATGCCATGCTTCCCCTGCCTAACTATGCAGGCATCAAGCTTCAGAAATTGAATTGAGAATCAAGTCTGAAATGGTATATCTTCGCTGCTCTACTCGGAAAATACTTGATGGCCTCAAAAAAGGTGTCAACGCCCACCGATGGTCGCGCATAGCACTGACCTTTTTGCGGAAGACTTTTCTGAGGCCAGAGTACGCGATTCGCGCACCGATGGAGAGGACCATCATTTGCGTCTGCTGCTTATCGGCTGTAGTGGGATCGAAATCGGGAAACCCCAGATGCCTGCGTCGTTCCGTGAGGCAACGGAGAAGCTCGTCGTGCTTGCTGACCGTCGAATGGTCCCACGCTGACTGACGTTCGTCCCTGACGCCGACACCCACGGCCTCGACCAGCCGCATGCCGAGCAAACTTCCCATGGTACCGTAGTTGAAGTAGTCCGGCACATGGTAGTTGTACAGGTACGGATCGTGCTGCACAGAAGAATGCCATTTCTTATGTGGTACACTGTGGTACTTCTATATCCTGCACACTGCCTCTTATTCCCGGCAATGCCCTCACGGGGTTCATGATTATAAACATGCACAATTATTTTCTCTGAAAATGTACCAACGTTGTTGGAAATCAGAACATATCCCTGCTTTCTGTATCCTTTTCAGCAGTCGAATGACCTAAGAGGGAAGGTATTTTCTAGAGTTTTAAAAGGACATTCGCGACTGCTGGATCAGTATCGTTATTCACAATACTGTCACATTTCGTTTCATTGTTGTCGATTGTCGGCTTACTGCTGATATATTTTAGTTCGATATTGACTTTTCTTTCCCGCAGCTGTGATTGAAACTGTTTCACCATCTACGTAGACGATTACATGGCTAAAACTATTACTTGGCAGACTCCACGATTGCTGGCACATAGCGAGGAGTGCGCTCTAACACAAGCCGAAATTAAGTCTGCCGCTGGCCGGAGCCGTCGCTCGTTTGCACCAGCCGTAAATCCCGTTCCGGAAAACAACGGTCTTACGGTGATCGCCAGCATATACTTCCCCAACCCCCACTAGAGTGTGCGATGATTTTAATGCATTTAACAGCACATGAGCTAACGGTGGACAGAAAGTGTCCGCTCTACCTGTCAATCAGGAGAAAAACAAAACTCCCTTATCCGCAAGGAATAGAACCTCATCCCTCGGGTGCCCAGCCGAGCGCTTTAGCTACAACCGGGATCGTGGGAATAAAATTGTAGTTCTCCTTCTCTACCATGAGGATTATAGTAGCGGTGACAAAGACGCTACAATCATAAGGTGATAGTAGCTATGATAATTACGGTGTATTTCGTTGATAATTATAGCCAGAGCAAACGCGATGCACCGAGTGAACTAGCAATCCTCAGGCTTTCAAATTTCTGCAGTGTATACATTCCAAAGTGCTCTAGGATTTCCTTAAAGCGGAGACGGCTCGATTGGCAGGATATGAATACGGTCCGATCGCTGAAGAGGCAACAGTGGCGGCAGAAATCAAAGCTACGAGCGAGGCCGCTGGCATCACCGAGCCAAGACTGATGAGAAAAACTACGACCCGCAGGCTTTGTTATATACAGTAGCAAAGGGCGAACCATGCGTTAGGCAGAAAATAAAATGAAAGAACAGGAAGAGAGGTACCGTTTTTTCGTAATTTCTTCCGTTTCATGATGATTGGTGGGCGCTGTTTAACACAGGTACAAAGAGAAGAAAACACGGGACTAGCTCCTTTTTCACAACTTATTTATTGGGAATAAAACGAAGCTTAATAAGAACGAAAACCTTGGAGCAAGGAGTAAAAGAAACCTAAACCAATATCAAAACCAGCGAAGGTAGCCTATTTCCCTCTTCGATAACGAGAGCGAAGGTTTGCTGACAATTTCCACACAAGGCGATATGGAATGCTTTCGTCATCTCTATAAATCTTTGCTGTGGATGCCGATACAACACCTGCGTCGCTTCAAAGGTGGGTCGGCAATTGATGCATTTCTGGAGGTGTTCATCACCTCTGAAGATTCGACATTATTGCGCTCTCTGAGCAGAATGTTCAAACAACGGTAGGTATGGTCAGTGCACAACGAAAGTGAATTTTATAGACCGCATAAGTTACACAGCATACAAACTTCTTTCTGTGGTTGACTTTACAAGAAGGGGAAATTGTGCCAACCGTTTCCGCCTTTCTTTCCACAAACGGACAAAGTTTGCTTAATCCTAATGGGGTGGAAAGAGCCACTTTACGCCATATCGCTTGAAAACGTGTCTAAGCAAATGTGATAAGCGGTGTATATAAGGGATGACGGCATGCTTTTTCTTCATAGTTTTTGCGGCAGGTGGAAAACCTTTAACCCGTTTCATCAATTTCGCGTAGGACTGGGCAATGACCCTTATGATAGCCTGCGTTTACCAATCTATCAATTTGGGCATTGAAGCTATCTCGAAGAACATGCAGGCAATATTTAGCTAAGCAGGTCATGAGACAGGAAGCAGCAATACCGTTCTTCACTAGCTTCGAGTACTCAGAGCTATACTTGAGAAGTGGCTTTTCAGCTTAGGCCAATACTGGAATCAAGCATGCATGGAATTGAAGCGCAACATTAGGTCCAGGAACTGTAACTGGTTTTCATGTGGAACCTTTAAAGTGAAATTGAGACCCGAACCTCATTCTTTGAAAGTTTTCAAAATGTTTACCATATGGTTCTTAAACCTCGTTCTATCAACAAAAGCGAAAAAAAAATCATTTCTTTTTTGTTGATTGAACGCGGTTCGTTGATAGAACATCCGGGAATGGAACAATTTTCGATCCACCTTTGACGCGACACAGGCATTATGTCGGCATCCACAGCAGATTTAAAGAGGTGATAGAAGCACGCCTTATCGCATCCAGTGGAAATTGCGTAAGCAAGCCTTAGCTCTTTTTATAGAAGAAGAAATCGGCTACCTTCGCAGGTTTTGATATTCGTTTTGTTTCCTTTTATTCCTTGCTCGAGGTTTTTTGTTCTTAATAAGCTTTGTTTTCTTCCCAATAATTAAGCTGTGAAAAAGGCGGCAGTCCCATGTTTTCTTCTATTTGTATCTACGTTAAACAGCGTCCACCAAACCATCATGAACCACCTCTACCTCGCCTAACTTTGCCTTCTGTTGTTCTTCCGTTTCCCTCGATGTTGTATGTTTTAATATGAACCAACCCAGCTGGCCTTCGTTAAACGCTTCCTTGGCTGTTTACACCTTAAGTAGCTAAGTCGAAAGTTGCCAGCGTCGCTGCTCTCCAGAGTGGATGTGAAGCCGTTATGCCACAAATTACTCGTTACTTACTACTCATTATGCCACAAATTAAAGCGCCAGGTAGCTATCTGTGCGCGTATACTGAGATGACAACAAAACTGCGAACGTTGAAACGTTTAAATATTCTGAGATACATCGCGAAACGCAGATGCTTATTGTCGAGGGGGCACACCGATTGCACCACCTCAGAAAAAGATTCAGCACGTTTATAAGGCAATCATTCAACGATCTTCGCCGTATCAACGCTGAGGAAATACAGCTGTACAAAACCGCATTTGCGATACAAAGAGAACAATAAAACTGAACGTCCGATTTCTTGGCGCGGAGCAATGTTTAAGGCACTATGTTGAATATCGGGAGGGCTGTAGTTTAAATCCCGCCCAGTACAGAGTATTTATGTACCCTTTTTAATAAGTAATCTTAGAGATCTTGAAATTTCGAGCCTTCGTTTTCCCTCGAAGCAGCCAGAGTCGGTGAGTATACATATTAGCTTACATGACAGCTCCAAACGGATTCCTGCGAGTTCATATTGCACAATAAACCGATATGAGCAATCCGTATAAATTTAATGCTAGATTTTGCAATAGGTACACGCTTGGCAAGGACTTTGTCCGTGAAGGACTTGGACTTTCCCTGCTGCTGTACGTTTTAAAACTGCGTCACGCCAATAATGAAACTAGGTGGGCAAAGTGCATAGCGGCTTTTGCGAAGAGTCGAAACCGAAATGATGTGTAGTGCGAAGAGAGGACAAACGATGGTCTCTTAGGATAACAAACTGGATTCCAAGGGAAGTAAAGCGTAGCAGGGGGCGGCAGAAAGTTAGGTGGGCGGATGAGGTTAAGAAGTTTGCAGGGGTCAAGTGGATGCAGCTAGCACAGAACTGGGTTAAGTGGAGAAATATGGGAGAGGCCTTCGCCCTGCAGTGGGTATAGTCAGGCTGATGATGATGAAACCGAAATACAACTAATCTGGCCAGCCTGTGGCGCCGTCATGTGCAGGTTTGCTTTTCCTTCTGACATTGAGGCCCTCTTATTGCCGTCTTCTTGGCGTGATAAAAGTGCACTTGCAGATTCAAGGTAAAAAAAAGGAAAAGAAAAAACATTTCTAAGATGCCACCGCAATGCACATCAGACAGCCTCTAGGATGCCTTGCGCGTTTATGCGGCTTGGGCTTGAGAGAGTGGATTGCGGTGGCCAAACCTGTATTTCAGTTTTTGCTTCTTCTACCATGTAAGAGCTTTGATTTCAGTTAAGTTGTTTGCCGTGTGTGAATACCAGGAAATTTCATTTTTTTCTTGTCCTTTTATATAATGCCATATCCAGATTAAAAAAACAAAAACAACCCGCCTTCATGCGTTTTCACCTAATGGATAAGTTGGTAACTGTTCGAAATTTCTGTGCATTAAGTTTCGCGTATGCGTTGCAGGACCGAGTACCAGCGATGCTTTGAAACAGTGCATACTGGGGCCACTGCAAGCGTGAAACTCTTAGAAACCTCTGTTGTGATCACACAGACTTCTATTGGGAGATACGCCAGTTTACTTAACACATTGTGGTGCTGGCAATTTTCATTTTAAAACGAGTCCGCTTTGGTGTCTTAGTAGTTCACCCTTTTTAATTCATAACAAAGGGGAAGCTAAGGACTTGAAAAATTACAGACCAATTAGCTCACTGTCTGTTACGTATAAGGTATTTATCAAAGCAATCGCTAATAGAATCAGGGAAATTTTAGACTGCAACCAAGCAAAAATCATGTTTTCGGAAAGGATATTCTACTATCTATCATATCCATAACATCAACCAGGTGATAGAAAAATGCTCGGAATATAACCAGCCTTTGAACATAGCATTCATTGATGAACTGAACTGATGACATGTAGCGCGAAGCAATGATAACCGATGGTCGCTTAGGGCAACAAACTGGATTCCAAGGGAAGGAAAGCGTAGCAGAGGGCGGCATAAGCTTTTGGTTTGGTTTGTGGGGTTTAACGTCCCAAAGCGACTCAGGCCATGAAAGACGCCGTAGTGGAGGACTCCGTAAATTTCGACCACCTGAGGTTCCTTAACGTGCATTTTGCATTTTAGGAAACGTCCCAACTCGCCCAATTCAGCATTCTGGTGCAGTTCTTGTTCTTTACGTGCCCTGACATCGCACAGCACACGGGTGCCTTGCTTTTCGCCTTCATCGAAAATCGGCCGCCGATGCCGGGATTCGATCCTTGGGAATAGTAGTCGAGCGCAGTAACCAGTGCGCCACCCCGGCGTGGTGGCAGAAAATTAGTTGGGCGGATGTGATTAAAATGTTAACAGGGGTCAAGTGTGTGCAGCTCGCACATTACCGGGTTATTTAGAGGAATATCGGAGAGGCCTTCGCCCTGCAGTGGGTATAGTCAGGCTGAGGATGATGATGATGATGGTTTAAACTAACGATGCATGTTATATCCAGGCTGCGGCAGCCTTTTTTCGATGGAGACGAAACCCGATGGGTGCGTTTACACTATGTGACGCCAGTACCGGGGAAAGAACCTGAGGTGGTCAAAAAGTCTGGAGCCAACTGCTACGGCGTCCTTCAAAGCCTGAGCCGTATTGGGATGCTGAAGGCGAATTCTGTCACTTTTTCTGCTTTAAGTTTCACTAATATTCTCACGGTACATTAGTTAACCCTTTGGCGGCTGTGTCAGTATTGGAAAACAATAGATAACAATAACAATGCTGGTTCTCAACGATCAAAAGCAAGCATCTAAAACAGCAGAGACATAAACAAGCGTCAAAATGGGCTACGCTAGAGAAATACATAAATATATGTTAATGCAGCAAGCAAACAAACAAACACATTACCATTTTGCCAAAACCAAATAAAACGGGATTGAGCTGTGTACAGAAATCATAAGCACTTCTTACACTGCTTGAAGTTATGCTCGGAATATAAACATTGAGAGATTACTGAGAAATGTGATGATTGATTGAGGATTCACAAGCTCATGAGGTAAATTTTTCTATTTCCTAACTGTATACGCAAAAAATAACAACGGATTGTGTCTTTGTGGATTCTGTGTTCCTCCAGGTGTTTGTTAAGTTCGTGCCTGGTAGCTCTCGTGCTAGAAAGAGACAAGTTTTAAGTATTAAGCGTAAGTGCACTGCCCGCTGGCTAATTGTAGGTAGTCGAGCCACTGCCTGACGTATTTTAGGTCAAATCAAATAAAATCAAATTTCAGTTTTCTTTGTACAAGGTAGAATGATGGAGCAGCCGCAAAGAGCTGCTGTTGTGAGCAGCTTGATGAAGGGACTGTCCAATTCGTAACGGCTGCAGTGACACATTAAACAGTGCCTCGTACACAGAAACAATGAGAAAGGTACATGTATAATTTAGAAGCATGAATGACTATGCACAAATAAAAGAAAAGAAGAGTGAAAAGTAGAAAAGGACCCCTGCATAAAACAATTGTTTCAATGATATCCTGGGCAGTTTGGTCACAACAATAGATTGACAAGCATAATTATTCAGGAACGGAAGCGTGCAGGTCACTAATTGATCGAAATAGGTTGTGGCGGAAGTTGGTATGTATATACATACATTCTTAAGGAAGCCTAAGGAAGCCTACTACACCCCAAATCAATCGACACATGTGTCAGCACCCTCTCTGTCACCCTAACAACCCCTGAAATTGCATTGCTTGATGAAAAATGAGTTTGCCGCGTGCTTATCCTGTGCCGGTGTTCTCTGCTTTGTTTCACGTCGTATCACGCGTGTGTTTTCACGCCCTGATTAGAATCCTTGATGCGGCTTCAGGTTTTATTTGTGTTTTCTTTTTTTCTTGTGTTCTTAAGCTTTTATTTCCGAATAAAACATTAAGAGTGAGCGCTTCTGTTGGGTGTCTTCTCGGCCGTCTTAGTCTTTCATTTACTATGAATCATGTAGAACGTTCGTTATTATTATTGCTCTCTTTGGTAACATTAACTCTTTTTTTTTCAGGTTTGTTTTCTTAGCTAGCATATATGGCGTGTGGAAGAATTGTATAAGAGTAGCTTTATCTATTGGAGTAGAATATGCCTGCATGTGTTCATCACACCAATTGCTCGGTACATTCTCTTGCAGTTTTCACTAATTTGACGATCACACGTCTAGTGACTAGAAAAATGAGCCTGAAGAACTACCATACCATCTAGTATTTTAATTGGGCGCTTATAATGTGCAACGTTGCAGAAAACGTATGTTTGTTTCATCGAAATAGGAAAGCGTTAGTTTTGCCCGCATTAATACTGTAAAATGCGGCAGGGACTCATCACGTAATCTTTATTTCCAGTGTTGTCTTGCTTGTTATCAGTAAACTGGTGTCATCAGCGGAAAATATTAAAGAAACCTGTGTTTGGTGAGATAGAACATGTAAATCATTATATAGACGAACGAAATACAAGCGGGCCAAGGATACTGTCTTGAGGTCCGCCTGTTTTTGCAGCTTAACTGTTTACGTTCATTGAGATAAGAGGCTATTAACTTGCAAACAACCCTGCGTATACCGTACAGTCCCAGTTTTGCAAAATAAATTCTTGTTGCAATGACGGTTTGCGGTGTTTAACGTCCCAAAGCGACTCAGGCTATCAAAGAAGCCGCAGTGGAGGGCTCCAGAAATTTTCACCACCTGGGGTTCTTTACCGTGCGTTGACATCGCACAGCACACGGGTGCCTTGCTTTTCGGCTCCATCGAAAAGCCTTGTCGCAAAAAATCGAAGGCTTTCGACAGATCTATATACGTATATTCCAAGTGTTGTGCCATCATTTAAAAATCTACTCATTATAAACTCTTTTTGCATTACTAGCAGCGCTGTTTACAGTAACGATACTTACAGAAACCGTGTTGAAAGTCATCCAGAACGGCATTCGTATCAAGATAGCTTGACAATGTAGAGTTCACCACTTTTTCCGTTGGTTGAAAAAAAAAAAACAACAAAAACGAGGCAAGATTGAAATGGGCCTGTAATTTTTAATCATCATTTTATCTCCAGCTCTCAATATTAGAATAGCCTTCGAAGTCTGCACTGATTGCTGAAAAACACAGGTGAAAGATTAGGTTTGAATATGTTGGCCAATGGGGCTCTGGTAATTTCTATAACGTGATAAGGAGTTTTATTTATGGATCAACGGCATCGCAAACACTGCCGTTCATTAAATTCATTAATCTGGAAGCGACCTCCTATTCATCCGTAGGGTATACAAACATGGTATTCACACTGAGTGAAACAGCTCGAAATAGGGCATATTTTTCAGATGAGACAATGTTTTGAAGTAAAAATTGGTTTATTAAATAGTCAATAAAGCTACTGGCTATACGACACTTTGAGGCAATTATGCCTTTATGAAAAAAAAATTCAATTTCTTAAGAGCCACAAATAGGACCATAAACAACGTCTATTTTTTCCAAGTTAACTGAGAGCGCTTAGTATCTTGTGCAATGATATATCACCACAGGTGAGATTTCGTTGCAGTGCAAATTAATTTTAAGACTTTACATTCTCTGACCCCAATCGGAGAGATCTCTGCGCGAAATCTTGCATGTCTGAAATCTATGAACGCACAGTAGTCGATACTTTCTCTGCTTTTGCTGAAGGACAAAATTTATAAGTTGCTGCTGGTCATATAAGGCAAATGATCATTCAAGCTGTAGCTGTCGCTAAAGGTTGCATGTTTAGCCCAAAGGCCCGCACACAAGCATTTTTCGGATAGTAACTGAGACCTGATCAGATAACTTGTCCTGACGAATTGTTTGGTCAGAAATCATTCTTAGTATTACCTCCACTGTGCTTACTCTTAAAAACCTCTGGTCGATATTTGAAAAGAAATCCTTATTTAAACTATTGGAGGAGGGTGTAAACAACGTAATTTGATTATCAGATGGAATGAAAATGGCCGAATTTTGTATTGAAACTCCTATAGACAAAACTGGCTGCACAGCACAGCACAGACATAGTGGCTGCACAGAAACCATAGTTCTGCATAAAGAAAGTAACAAAATTACCATAAAGAAAGGTGTTAGGCAAGGAGACACAATCTCCCCAGTACTAATCACAGCTTTCTTAGAGGAAGTATTCAGAGACTCGGAATGGGAGCAGTTAGGGATAAGGCTAGATGGAGAATACCTCAGTAATCTGCGATTTGCTGATGACATTGCCTTGCTAAGCAACTCGGGGGACGAACTGCAAATAATGATTGATGACCTAGAGGGGAAAAGCAGAAAGGTAGGCTTGAAAATCAATATGCAGAAGACTAAGGTAATGTTCAACAGCCTCGGGAAGGAACAGCAGTTTACATTAGGTAGCGAAATACTGGAAGTAGTAGGCGAATATGTCTACTTAGGACGGGTAGTAACCGCAGATCCGGACCATGAAAAGGAAATAACAAGAAGAATAAGATTGGGATGGAGCGCATTTGGCAAGCACTCGCAGAATATGACTAGCAGCTTGCCGGTATCGCTCAAGAGGAAAGTATATAACAGTTGCATCTTACCTGTACTCACCTATGGGGCTGAAACGTGGAGGCTAACCAAGAGAGTTCTACTTAAGTTGAGGACAACCCAGAGGGCTATGGAACGAAAAATGGTAGGGGTAACATTAAGAGATAGAAAGCGTGCAGAGTGGGTCAGAGAAATAACTCAAGTTACCGACCTTCTAGTAGAAATTAAGAAGAAATGGACATATGGGCAGGACATGTAGGGCGAAGAGAGGTTAACCGATGGTCGCTGAGGGTAACAAACTGGATTCCAAGGGAAGGAAAGCGTAGCACGGGACGGCAGAAAGTTAGGTTGGCGGATGAGATTAAGAAGTTCGCAGGGGTCAAGTGGATGCAGCTGGCACAGAACCGGGTTAAGTGGAGAAATATGGGAGAGGCCTTCGCCCTGCAGTGGGTATAATCAGGCTGATGATGATGATGATGAGACAAAACTATCTGAAAAATATTGCGAAGCATCTGGCAACATAGTGGTGCTTCGACTTTGCCTGCACAGAAAAACCTGGGGCTTTTTATGCCCATAAATTTTATACATTGTCATCGAAGCAGGTTTTCAACGTAATTTGCTTAGATCTTATTTAACATAGCGATATAAATGAATATATCTGCAGATTTTCCTCCGCAGGCTTCTTTATGTTTTACTATAAATTTTAAAACGTGCCTAATTTATTTTCTTTAGCAGTCTGACACTTGTTTTGAGCACAGGGCGAACTTCAGAAGCGATATTTGTATATGCATGGGAAGCTTAGACAATTTATATTAATAGTTTCATTAAAACACATATTTTGCAATCTTCCTCAGTTCTTCAAATAATGTCGCCACTTGATTATATATGCCAGTTTGAACGACCCACTGCGAGCACTGAAAAAAAAAAGTTTGCTGAGGTTTAGCTTTAGTTAAATCAGGTAGGTTGCGTAAGCAAAGCCGACGTAGCTTCTCTTTCAGTTCTTCGTCTTATTTCTCTTTATCTTTTTCTTCTTTTTTTTCTTCTCCTTTCTCTTTTCCTTCTTTTTCTTCTTTTATCAGCCAACATATAAAGGCCCGCTTGAACCGAGCCGTGCTTGCGTGGCCTAGGGATAACGTGAATGCAGGCTGATTGTGGTATCCCCCTCCCCATATGAAAGGAGAGGTCCGAGTTGGCAGCTCCTCCTAAAACCAGTCCTGTCTAAGCCCACTTAGTGCTCGGCCATGTCAGCTGTCAGCTACCGCCTGCCACGATCTCTTCTTCTTCAAGTGGTTGCTAGGCAATAGCTCAAAGTCAGTGCGACCGCGGCCAAGGTGCGACCACAACGAAAGTGCAATCAAGCGAAGAGGCGATGTGGCTGGCGTAGTGTCGTTCTCGCTACAAAATGGTTGCGGCTTAGCTTTGTTAAGCCCGGTTATACGAGTGAAAACCTTGTTATTCGTGGTTATACTTTGTCGCGAAGTCATGTCAAGATATATAACCTAGTTTACTGAGCGAAAGATTGATTAAGCATGATCACACAAGGCTTGCCGCGGTTTAACGCCTCCAAGGCTGTCTTCGAACGTCAAGAAGGTGCGGTTGAAGCACCGGTTCCCGCACGCGACTCCTCCATGGCTGTCCGCGAACCTCAAGGGCACCGCAGCTGGGCCTAGACGAAACGAAAGTATCGAATGGCAGTTTGAAAGGAGACGTCGCAGGAGACGAGCCAGATAGCCAATAGTGGTGGTGGAGAACAGGCAGAGGTCTGGAAGCCTGTGTGGCATTCCGTCAGGCAATATTGCATATTTGTGGATATGAACTGGTGCGAATAATGCTTTCTAGGCTTGTGACGAAGAGGAAGAATGCAGTGCGCAGAAGCTTGCGTTTCCGGAGCGATGTAGCGATTCGCAGAATATGTATTTTGCTTCCAGAAGGATATCAGATTACACAGGGAGTGCCGAAGGTGGTTATCACATGCCTTAGTCTAGAGCAACAAATAGCCATGGATGGTTTAAAGAGGTTATAGTGGAGGTTTCGACAGCCAGGATGTGAGAGCCCGAATAGAAGTGTGATCATAAAGACAGTCTCTTTCGAGAAAAATGCATCAAAAGGGGCATTCCAAACATGAATAAGACGAGGAGCATAATGAAATCCTCATCAATCCTAAATGTAACCTCTCAACGCAAAGGGACGTTGTATTAAACTGGGTTTTCTGCGAAATAAGGAAAGTGAGTTATTATGGCCAGTGACGTATAAGCGTGCGTGACCGTGCCGAAGTATCCCGTGAAGTGAGCAGAAGTTTTTTCCAGAGTACAGCATAACCGTCTTCTCAACGTGTCCCATGATATAATGAATATGGCTTTCGCTAACTAATACTTTCCCCGAAAACCCTTCTTCACAGTAGCTTGTCTGCGTTGGCACTGCTGTTTTTAGAGTGCAATTATAGTTTCCCTTAGTAGATAAAGCTTGTGAATTATTAAAACAAGTGCTTCATATTTTTGCGCGTCCAGATGCACAAGAAAGCGGGAGAATTTCCAAACCCTCCTTATGCAGTTGGCGCATTCTACATGCCAGTACCGGCCATTCAGTGAAAACTGTTCGACTAATGTGACACGTGCTGTATGAGCTGGCGTTGCTGCAAATTGCGTTGTTAGACATAGTCCACCTAAAGCTGGCGACGAGCAGAGACTTAATAAGATATTCAAAGAATTTCTGCGGTGGCTCCACACTCTAAAATGAAACTAGGTAAAATTGCGCTAACTGTGTGCGACTTGGTCTATGTGGTGCGAAGACCGGTATTGCCTTTGTTTGGCATTAAACCTCCGCGGAAGGGATTATCTCCTTTTAAAAGATTAATGATAGCTGCGACTTAAAATAACAAGCAGTAATTTTTTCTTCTTTTTGGATTAATGGTTTAGATCATGCAGTCAGCCATAAATGCCAGTAGCATTTTCTCTTCACTGAAATGATTGGTCTGGCAACTAGTTGGTGTCCAAGGCAAAATGTACTCTTAAGAAACTAAAGCTTTCGGCAGGGCGAAGAGTTACGTTTCTTCTCTATATGGGAATGAGGCTTGCCACACATTTATTCCCTAAAGGACTCCCCTTCTAAAGTGCGGCTTTACAACACACCTGGAAGGTGGTGGGCACCACAATGTAGCCCATACTGGGGACGAGGGCGAGCTTTCCCGCGAACTCAATCTCCGAGATGAGCATCTCCACGCGCGTCGGTGGTGTGGCAGCCATGACGCTGTGGTGCAGCCTGAGCGCCGCCAAGAGGACAACAAGGAACCTGTTTGACTCATCCAGTTTCACGTCCGGCTTGTTGTAGTCGACGTTGGTCCCGTTGAAAGCCCTGCCCGCGATGACGTGAAGAGACAGCTTCGACAACGCTTGCGCCGTGCTGTTCCGGTTGGACTCCTGCATACGCAACATATCCTGAGCGCAGTAGGGTGATATCCTGTTTAATGCGTAACATGCCATCGTTTTCCGGCTGCAGAATGATACGATAGCCTCAGCACGCCTGCCAAGTACGCGCAGTTCGTTCATCGTGGCAGCAGAACTGTATGCCGGCGGTTCGCTGTCCCGTTCCCGCCTGGCTCAGCGGGTCCTGCCAAATATATTTGTGGAGACCCGACAAGTGTGCCTGATTCATCTCCACAAATTTGGTGACCCGGACGTGATTCGAACACGCAACCTTTTAATGCCACCACCAATATATAAATTTTTTAAATTTGCCCTTAAAAGTGCTTATTCGTACCAGCCTCGTGAAGAAGATTTTGAGAAATAGTTCGAAAGGCTCTTGAACTGTGTGAGGCAATGTAAGGTTTACAGAAACAGTTTCCTCGCTAAAAAGTGAAAAGATTCCAATTGCGCTTGTAAGGTTGCCAGACATAAGCATCGTCTGTTGCATTCTAATTTTAATTGGCTTCATAGTAACGTGGGATTGAGCAATATCTGCAATAAACCAGGATCTTTGCGTTTCTCTTGGTCTAAGTAAGTTATAAAGACGAAAGTTCAAAAATTATGCGCAGTACACTACGCTTGGAGGAAAGCCTATAGAGCGCTATCGAACACCAAACACAGTTAAAACATGTTTTATTGAACGTGGAGCCTGGTTGGATATTATTTTACAGTTGCTGGGGGGGGGGGGGGGCAAAATCTAAATATTAGCAACTGTCATTCAATAAAGTTTACGGAATTCGTATATCCCCTTTACAGCGTGACTGCGCATTCTTGCAAAATTAACCTAAATGGTGGGCTGTCGCAAAAAGTAATGAGAGCTTCATGCAGCCACGGGAGCACAAAGAGATGAAGCGCTTGCCCGCTCTTTTGCACATCTTTGTTTTGTAACAAACTCGTTTTGGCCTATGCGAACACATTGTTGCTTTTCTGGTTAAAGATACCTCAATTACTGTCAGTGCAGCGGGAAAGCAATCGTCAATGAAGACTCTAGCTTCTCCCTCACAAAAAGGGCGGTATCTGTTGTGCTCGAACCATATTTAATTAACTGCATCGCGAAGTTGATGCTAAGCGGTCATCGAATTGACATTTCAGGTTATGTTGCCCAAGAATCAGCTTACAATTACAATTGTGCAGTAAAATTGAAACCGCGCAGAACTGCTATATTCCGTCTGCGAGGAAGGACACGTTGTTTTCCTCACTTTATTGCAAATAACTCTGCTTAGTTATTCAGCTACATTCAGACAAGCGATGTCTGGCCTTGGTGTGCATTCAGGAAGATCACTTGTCTGTATTACTTTTGGCCCTGCACTCTAAGGCTACGTCCACGCCCTGGCAGTTGAAAAATCACGATTACTCCATTTCCTTCTACCGGACAAATACGTACATAAATTACCTAATGTTAAATAAATGTATTTTTCTCTCTCTTGTCTCGTCCATAACAAATATTTCTGCCAAACACATGAAGACGCACCTCCATCCATACAAACGCATCTCGGTACTCGCTGATAGCTTCCTGCATGGATCCAATGATGTCCTGGAGTACGCCGATGCTCCGGGCCTCAGCAAGCTGCCGTGCGGCCAGGAAGGCCCATGTGAGCGTCAATGACTTGTACGTAAAAGCGAGGCAGTAGAGAGCCTTGGCCATTTCGCTCTGCGCTATTGTGTCCCTCATGGAGAGGATGTACACAACGTCCGCCTCCAGGTTGGTGGCCATGTAGAAGGCAGCCTTCCGCAAGCCATACTTCATCACCAGCTGCGTGGGTTACCGGAGCAGAGGATACCGTCATACGCCATACATTGTTCAATGCAAGTGTCTTATATAATAAACTATGGAAAATATGAAAATCACTAAGACCTGTATGGGACGTATGCCAGCCGCAAAGTAGGCAGCGCAATTCTGCTAATGAGTACAGTAACCTGTGCGCAGTGGGTGCGAGCTAAAGAACTAAAACTAAATGTAGGTGAAATACCAACGCCATTTGATTTACCGCTATATTTGTAACCAAAAAAGATAGAATTTATAATGCAATTACGAGTTTTAATACTGAATAATCAGAAATGCATTTTAAATCAATGCGAAAAACATAAATAGGGGAATGTTTGGCCGTTTTATTAGTCTTCAAGCCACCGGGCGGTGAAAGCAAATAAATATTCGAGAGTTATATAGAAGAGAGTTCTTGCCAGAGTAATTTTAGCGCTATATTGCTAACAACTCATCTGAAACGTTAAACCTTGAAGGCAGTCGATTTGAAATTGGGCGGAGGTAGAGGTTAGAAATTGTGAGAAAAAAAAAGGAAGGGGGGGGGGGTCATGGATGGTAGAGAAGCGGTAGTCGTTTAATTTTTTTTATCTATGTCATTAAAGTGTCGCATAGGACCGCAGCGTTTATGACTACGACACCATGAGGAGTGATTGGCTACGCCGCTGCCAGACAGCATGCGGCAACTTCCGTTAGGTATCGCGGCGTCTCCGTCTTTCGGCACTTTTATTATGCTTGCGCCCATAGCCCTGTCGATTTTGAAGCCGGAGTGGCGATCATATTCGCCGTACTTTCTTATGGAAACCTTGTTTTTTTTCTCCACAGGGTCGCTATGGACGATTAGTCCCTTCGCGTACGTGCTTGGTTTTTGGCGCTCTTGAACAAAATTCTGCATAATGTGCAAAAACTATTAGTTGTTAATTAAAGGAGTGCCTAATAAAGACAAGGGGAGTGGGAGCGGTGGACGTTCCCCCTCCCCCCTTTTTCCTGTTGAAGAGTGTGGGGAGTGGGCAGAGAAGCAACTGGTAAAGGGTCTCTTCTCCTGGACCCATAGATCGAGTTTGTATCAGATAATAGTAGTAACAAAGTTGACATTTATTCTTCCATCCCCTTTTTTGTCAAGTCAGAGAACAAACTGAAACAAACTGGTAGTAGCAAAATTTTGAGTGCGTGTTGCGCCAGGTGGGAAAAAAGGCACTCACCGCAAATGTCCTGGTAGAATAGTAGGCTTAACACGAACTCGCGTCATGCTTGATGAAGCGTGTCACTGTTATGTAGTAATGTTGCCTTTATACACATCACACTGCCTAAGCAGGAATGAATAAAACCGCGGAACGTTATCCCGGCAAAACCTAGTTATCCGAGCGTAAGCTCTTTTATGCTAGCTGCATTCAAGCCTGACGCATGCTCAGAAGCGTTGGCGCACTCGGACATTCATGCACCTCATCCATGGCGTGGCTGACCAATCAAGGGCCGGCGAAGCAGTTACACCCCCGCCTAGTGATTTGTTATCACACTGGAGAGCTTCCGAGCAAGCTCCTATGCTTCGCCTCTCCACAGCGGGTCATGTGGAGTGACGTCACTGACTGCACCTCCAGTATATAGCGTTCTACAATTGCGAAGTGTGTCGTCGGCTGCCGGCGAGCTGGCCATTTCAGCGGTGATCGCTCCGGGCGACATGAGAGGTGTTGGAGGAGCGCAATGAGCGCTGAGCAGACAGCTGGGTGAACTGCCTCCGTCACCGCTAGTTCTTCAGACCCCGAAGGCGCACAAAAATATACGGTGTCGCTTTATCACACACACTCTCGACTAACATAAAATCCGATTCTGTGCATGAGTAAAAGATTTATAGTTCCGCATGAAAGCGGCCGCTGTCGGGGAAAATGTGTATAAGCGGCAAGACACATGCAGCCAAAACAAGGTATACAGAGATTGCCGGTTTCCTGAATGTGTTTGGCGTTTCATTTCTCAAACGTTAACGGCAGGTTCAATGAAGAATATTCAACATGTTTTTATGACCACAAATAAGTTTTATCGGATGCGCCAGTTTATGCGGGCCAGGCGCTAACTCGGACCGAAAACGCAACGGAGGGTGTTATAGGCTTGGCTTGTTTGCGCCCAATATAAAAAGGCGAAGATTGCTTGGAGAGAGAAATTATATCAGAAGCTGTTGAATACCTTATTTGGATGTGGGCGGATAATTATGAAAAGGCAATTGTATACAAAACAAAATAGATCAGCGACAGCGCATATAAATGCAGGAAACTACATAGCGGATGACTTGGTACCACCATATACCACCATATGGTACCACCATATAAAACACTACGAAATTATAGGGAAATGTCACTGAACTAGGAGCGCATGAATGAAATAAGCTGCTGAATTTGAGAACACAGAAGACGCAGGCGGAGTCGTTACATAGAGCCCTCAAATATAATGATTTGCATCTCCTCAGCTTAAGGTGCTTTCTCTGCTCTGCTTTAGAGCGCTCTGATCTTGGTGTAGTGACCTCACATAAAAAGTGAATCGCATGAGGACGCAGACTTATGCGAAGCGTCATTTCTCTTTCATGCATGGGACAACTAAGCTTGGAAATCTCTGCACTTTGCAAGAACATCGCAAATTCATGCATTGCTGTTTGCGTTGATTTTCCCTGAACTGAAGAATAAATTCTGAAAGGCCCTTCCAGCGTATTTACGAGCTAAGCCCCGCAAACGAATAAAGGACACCCCCGCGATCGAAGTTTGAGATTAATTCATTTTCTTCTTTTCGTGTCGCGCAGATTTACTGGAAATGAGATACGCAGAGTACTGCATTTTGATTTGTGTATGAACGTTCGAGCCACATATACTGCAATGTACGCTTTGCGACTGCTAGAAATGCCTTTTGACGTACTTATGATAATCTGGAGGAAGGGTATTCAAAGTAGCTTCGACGTCATCTAGCCATCCCTAGTCAACCAAGCGTTGAAGCTCATCAATCCAATTTTAAAGAAGCAGGGTGATTTCCTCGCCTGTGTGGCTAACGTGCCTGTATACACTTTCGTAGCGATGATTAGATCCGCACGATTTGGATTGGCGCAGTTAAAGCTTCAGTGAGCGACCGGCCGTATTCACTTAGCTTGAGCTCAGTGAATAGCTTTCAGCAACAAAATTGATCAGCTCATATGGCTTGTCTGAACCAAACAGAGGAGCAGTCTCGTCGGAAAACCTACATCTACTAGCCGACCTGGGAAATAATTCGTATTGCGCAGAGGTATAACACGGAAAAGCGTTTTACAGTTTCGCGCATACGACGATGAGATTGTTATAAGGGGCTGAAAAGAAAAAAATGTTGGGATGAAGAAGGCTGCAAGCCGCCTGTACTTTGAACTTGTGTACGCATTCGTGCTTTTTTTTTACTCTGCTTCTACGTGGCCACTGCGCGGTCCATTTTTTGATGATTTCGCTTTACGTTTAAAGTACAGCGGATGATCATTGTCCTCGTTCACTGACAAATTGCAATGCTACGCTGTGGTTTCTGTCGTTGCCTTAAAATTTGGCATCTTCTGCAAGTCACCTGCGTAGCCCGCTTGAATGTGTTGACTCCGACAGTGATGATCTCGTCCGTGGGTTGAAGGATGGTGATATCGCGCAGCGAGTTCTTGAAGGCAAGCACCCATTGTTCGGCTGACACGCCAGGCACCATGCCGGAGACGACATTTTTCAGGGGATAGAGCTCTTCTTTCAATGGAAAACTGCGGAAGATGCTTCCCACCCTGCTGTCTATTTGCACCAGAAGATTCAAGTCGGCTTCCACGTTCTTGCGGCCAAGCCAGAACTTGCAGGTTGGAAGAGACAAAAAGAACAATGAGAACACGAAGCTTCTGGGCCCTTCGAGAGTTTCAGTGCCCGTGTTCGTTAACATTAGAGAGTTATACAGTCACGACAAGTTTCAACCATGGTGAAAGCATCATGAAAAATAATCGAGGAATTCTCAATTGCGGGAGCCAGTGCCGTATATGTTCTTTTATTTCTATACGCGTAACACTATCACTGGATATTATAACACTTTGTGTCCATATCTGCAATGAAAGAACGTTTGTCGTACTTTATATGTCAAGAACACCTTGACGTCATGCCTCACGGTGCAGCGTCATGGGGAATATCCTTTTGTGATTGCCGCCTTCAATTAATTGGCGTTGGTTCAGAGGCTTACCAAGCCGGTCAGCATTGGAATGTGGTGCAAGAACTCAGCCCCATTAAACAGCCAGCATTTGAAACTGCGTTAGGCTACACTCAAGGCTCACAAAGACGAAGACGTGAAGACAAAGGTGCGACGAAGCTCTTACCACGGAAGGACTTTAGACGATATTTTTAATCTATGTCGCATTTGCAATCCTTGAGCGTAATCAGATTGAAGTATTCAAAGGGCTCCCAGCGGCTGTCATTCTTTCGGAGTGCTAGGTAAACTGACCACCCTGTATATGCGATGCCTCGTGTCATCGACGGTACCATAACCACGCAAGAACGCAAACATTATCTTAATTCATGAGAATAGGGACGTTAAAGACTTGAAAACTTACAATAAGTTTACTATATCTGTTACGTATAAGGTATTTGCCAAGGCAATCACAAGTAGAATCAGGATAACCTTACACATCAATCAAGCAGAATATCAAGCAGGGTTTCGGAAAGGGTACTCTATCATTGATCATATCCATACCATCAATCAGGTGATAGAAAAATGCTCGGAATATAACCAGCCCTTATTCATAGCACTTATTGATTATGAAAAACCATTTGACTCAGTTGAAACCTCCGCCGTAATGCAGGCATTGCGAAATCAGGGGGTAGACGAGCCGTACGTGAAAGTGCTGGAAGATATATATATATATATATATATATATATATATATATATATATATATATATATATATATATATATATATATATATATATATATATATATATATATATAGTGGCTGCACAGCTACCATAGTTCTGCATAAAGAAAGTAACGAAATTTCCATACAGAAAGGTGCCAGGCAAGGAGACACAATCTCCCCAGTACTATTCTCAGCTTGCTTAGAGGAAGTATTCAGAGACTTGGAATGAGAGCAGTTAGGGATAAGGGTAGATGGAGGATACCTAATAATTTGAGATTTGCTGATCACATTGCCTAGCTAAGTAACTCAGGGGATGAATTGCAAATAATGATTGATGACCTAGAAGGAAAAAGTAAAAAGTAGGCTTGAAAATGAATATGCAGAAGACTAAGGTAATGTTCAATAGTCTAGGGAAGGAACAGCAGAGTACTTTAGGTAGCGGAGCACTGGAAGTAGTAGGCGAATATGTCTATTTTGGACTGAAGGGTAGACAATTAGGCAAGTTGGTGTTGGTTCATACTGGAAAGGTACAGCGCAAAGGCACAAGATGGAAGGAAGAAGACGGACAGACGGACAGCGCACGTCTGTTCGTCTTCCTTTCGTCTTGTGTCTTTTTGCGCTGTACCTTTCCAGTATGAACTTCGGACAGGTAATAACCGCAGATACAGACCATGAAAGTAAATAACAAGAAGTATAATACTGGGATGGAGCGCATTTGGCAAGTGCTGGCAGATTATGACTAGCAGCGTACCGGTATCACTCAAGAGGAAAATTCGCACGCACGCACGCACGCACGCACGCGCGCGCGCGCGCGCACACACACACACACACACACACGCACACACACACACACACACACACGCACACACGCACACACACACACACACACACACACACACACACACACACAGAGTTGCATCTTACATGTACTCACCTATGGGACAGAAACTTGGAGGCTAACGAAAAGGGTTCTACTTAAGTTGAGGACAATGCAGAGGGCTTTGGAACGAAAAATGGTAGGATTAACGTTAATAGATAGGAAACATGCAGAGTGGGTTAAAAAAAATAACTTGACATTCTAGTGGAAATAAAGAAGAAGAAATGGGCATGGGCAAGACATGTAATGAAAAGAGAGGATAACAGATGGTCGCTTAGGGTAACAAACTAGATTCCAAGGGAAGAAATGCACAACAGGGGGCGGCGAAAAGGTAGGTGGGCGGATGAGATTAAAAAGCACGCAGGGGTCAAGTGAATGCTGCTAGTACAGGGTCGTGTTAATTGGAGGGATATGGGAGAGGCCCTCGTCCTGCAGTGGGTATAGTCAGGCTGATGATGAATATTATTATGATGATAAGTCAGCCGCACAACTTTTGTGCATCCACACGGAATAAGGTTACACATGCACAAATTCTATATTACGCTAATCGCACCCAGCACTTCCTTTAACACCACGCCTAACACCTCCTTAACGCCAGGTACCGACACTCTGTTCTATCCATCTGATATGCGAGAGCCTATATGTTGACATCCCCACGCTATAACATCAGGAACAAGTTGCTTAGTTTTGAAAGCTTCATTTACTTTGTTCTCTTTCGCCGTTTATTTTCAGGTTGGTTCGAAGATATTACGCTTATATATTCTGTTGTTTTATATATTTCTTGTAACGACTGACAATATTTATACGTATTTTATCGGGGAAAACGGGGAGGGGGGGGGGGGACGCCATCCTTTGTTGTCTACGTAGCGCTAAAGTCTTATAACTGTCACTGTTTTGTTTTGTACCAAGCCTGATGAGCAATTTCAATTGGCCTCTTTTTCCAGAGTGTCTGAACACTATAAGCTAACGTATGGACTTAATAGACTGACTTTCAGCTGAACTTGATTAAAAATTCAAATAGCTTAAGTGAAATATTCATTTAAGTGGGGAAGCAACATTACATGGGCATGCAAACTCGCCTGTTAGGAAATCACACAGTACAATGATGCGTTGGTGTGCGTTGCGTTGCGATGGGTTTAGGTGCACATAGGTAACTGAGGCTATCATGCGCTAAACACAAGGTCAACCACTTGTTTAGTGTATTTGCGGATTTTTACTACCCTCATCTACCAGTTGTTGACAAATGAAAAGGACGAAGCCCGAGTTTCCTAATTCGCCACAATAAACACATTTAAATCCCTT
The DNA here is from genome assembly GCF_055883805.1 of Amblyomma maculatum. Lineage (NCBI taxonomy): Eukaryota > Metazoa > Arthropoda > Arachnida > Ixodida > Ixodidae > Amblyomma > Amblyomma maculatum. Next base: position 204,195,115 of record NC_139347.1, on the reverse strand, counting down.
ACCTCTGTGTGGATACCATGGAGGCACTTATAAAAGAATTATTGAAGTGCATTCCATGAGTGGTTGTAGTGAACGAGCAATCAGAAGCTTTTAACAAAATAATTGGACTGTGGATGCAGTATATGAAAGGCACAATATAATTTACCATTGCAAAGTACATACTTGGTCCAAGTTCCTCTTTACTTCAGTACATATTTTGGGTATCCTACAATGCTTTTTGCTAGGGTATCAGCACTGTAATAACACTCCGATCGCAATTTCCGAACAATGTTTCTATTTTAACGCAAAGTAATTTGTATTACAAACCTATAACATTGTTTTTTAATCTGAAGGGCATAAACCATTCAGAAACCCAGCATCACCATAAATTATGCTTGAAATGCTAATCGAAAGACTCTGATAATATAGGCAACATCATTCGAGGATTTTCTAACATTAGAAACTTCCAATATAACGCCTAGACTGCAATATACACATTCGTTTACAACATCATGCGTCATGTGGGTAGCTACGTGAGTGCCGTTGTTCCCACGTAGTATAGGGATCTGAAGAAATCAGTTTGTCGCTAGCGCACCTTGCTGGTTACATGTTTTGTGCCCGCTATCAAGCCCACACAATATGCCTGCGTTTTCACTTTTAAGCGTGACATGATAATGTGGTTTGCCCTCCTTCCTCAGCGTCCTGTTATTTCTGGAGCTATTTCTAATAAACTTTAAGCCCAGTGGAACTGGGGGAATTTGCCACAGCGTACTCGCACAATATGCGACTGCTGCCCGCGTGGTGTGCGCGCACCGCTGGCTGTTACCGAGCCTGATTATATAGCTTAAGCGCAAGCCGCTTAATTTCCAGCTGTGTGCCCACTGCCAAACGTGTACAATGCGCGCTGACCTGTCATGGCTAAGGCAAGTTGTATCGTCAACCGGGGTGACAGTGATACTACCTTTAAAAATCAGGTCATGACACATTTGTGTTGCAGGAAGATTGACAATGTTTTGGTGAATTGTAGTTAGAGTGGCTTTCTACTTCAGTTCGTCTTTTGATACGACTATTTAGGTGATCATGGTGTGTTTTTTTTAGTGAGTGTCTGCTTAATGGGAGCTTCACAAATCAAGGTAATTACAGGAAGTTTCAATATTTGATGTTCAACAGAAAGCAACCACATATTGCCACGCTTTTGGATACGCAAACTGAAGCGGACATGCACACGCTGATAAAGAGTAGATAAATAGGAACGCAGTACTGATAATTCCTGCCCTCAGTATCGAACGGGGGTGAACACAGCGCCACCTTGAGAATTTGCTCAAATCGCTGGCGAGCGTCGCCGGTGTCGAACGGGACGCCAAGCTTCTCCTGAAGGGTGTATCCTTGGCCCATGAACAAAGCAGAGCGACCGCCCTCGTGAACGAACATAGCCTTGAAGAGCGTGTACACGCCAATCTGCAATGACAGTGCGGTCTCATTTGAACAGTAATGAATTCGAGAAACACTTTCGTCTTTCTATGGTTTTTCTTTTAATGCGTTCAGCTCTATCTTTTCAGTATCGCTGCCATAATAACGAAAATCACTGCACCATGCTATATCGAAGTTTGTTTCAGACAATTCCAGTGCACGCAAGGGTAACAATATCCGATTGCTGGAAAATACTTTACTACTAGAAGAATATGTTTCCGAATGTCCTCTTTTACCCCGAGAAAATAAATGTTAAAATAAATCGTAGCACAGCACTAAGTAATAAAATGTCGGCCGCATTAGCATTGTCAACAGAGGTAGTCAAGGAACAGCTTAGATATGTTCTATTATATTAAGAAATCAGCTTTACACAGATGCATTTAGAACAACATCAAATCAAGGCTATTAGACAGCGATATCAGTTACCATAATTTAATTTGAACTTATCGTTCTTTTGGTTTTGTGACAGCCACGGCGACACTTCGATTGCATGGGATGCTTAGATCATCTCCTGAGGTTAAATGGTGTTGAATTTGGTTTTGTTTTAAAGAGTTTAAGAGTTTAACAGGTACAGCTTTGTCCATTGAGAACTTGATGAGATTAGACCGTAGGTCGATGATCGGCCGGTGTTTACGCAGAATATGCATACCCAAAATCACGTCGCGCGAGCACTGCTGTAGGGTAAGTACGTCCATATACTGTAACCCCTGCGCCCCGACGGTGCAATCAGGTTACCACCAGCGGTTCGGGTTATGGGAACTTCCAAGGAATCGTCCCTTTCTTGACCTTGGCGGGAATAGTCCACTAATGACTGAATAGTCAGCGTAAATCATAAAGCATAGCCCAGGAACAAACGACGGGGACGAGACAGGACAAGAGCTTGTCCTGTCTCATCATTGTCCCCGTCTTTTGTTCCTGCGCTATGCTTTTTGATTTACGATGTCTAGACACGCCCGCTCCTATTCACTTCTGAAAATTCAGCTGCGGTGTTCATTAAGGCAGTGAACGTGTGACAGTCGACAGCCACTTCAAGATCACCTGTCTGTGTCCTTGCATTACGCGTTCAATTCAATTCATTTTAGGAAAAAAAAGGAAAGACTTCGGTGTCTGGTCTCGCTCCGTCGCGTACTGTGGTCGCGACCAGGGCACGCCGTTATCACGCCGCTGGGGGGTGGTGTCAGCTTGGAGTCTGGTCGGTTGGTCGAAGTGTCGCCGTGTGGAAAGGCGGTGTAAATGTTGCGATGTTGTCGCTCGTCGTCGACGGCGGAAGATCTTCGTTAGTTTGCCGTGTAGCAACCTAACCTCCAAAGGTTGCTGGCATTAGTTTCTCCCGCGGGGCAAGGGAACCTGCCTCGCACATAGCTCTGGCCCGGCGATGCAAATCGCGCCTCGAACGGCGATGGGGAGCGGGAAAGACGGCTTGACAACGCGTGATCTCCCTTGTGCAGGAAGCCGTCGATTTCGTGCGGTCGCTCACCAGGAAAGAAGCGTGAGACGTCGATGGCGAAACCACACAGGTCAATTTGTCTGTGTCAGCAGTGTCATAGGGTATTTGACCGGTCTCACCGCAGTGGAAGCATATAGTGGGCGGTTGTTCGAAGTCTTCCATGCGTCGCATATGCTGAGACTTGGCGGTCATTAATTCTTAAGCTTTGCGGGCGCAGGTTAAGGGGCGGGGTTCAGGAACACACTGGAAACGATTAGGGCTTGGAGTCTCATGCCGCGGAGGCGAGTTGCGTAATGCGGCAGACTAGCTCACCATTGCGGCTCGCGGATAGTAGCTGTCAAAAGCGGGATGCCAAGCGCCTGCTGAATTTCGTCCCGGACGATGACCTCGAGAGTCGCTACCTGGGGATTTCGGGATGCTGGCAGAATCCAGCGAAGTTCTTCCCGGGCGACTTACGAATCATTTTCCGGAGGATTTCACTACACAGGGACGCTGTATTTGCCTAAACAGGGGAAATCTGAACAGTGTGCGGTTGTATACTGGCGAGCTCAAGAGTTGAAGTTTCTTTCCATAGTCGATGCCTCGGGAACGATCACGGCAATGATATTGGGAGTGTTCCCTGCGAGGCCGGCAAAAAACAAAAACTCCTTGACGCCAACATTAGCAACTGCACCTTCTTCATGCATATTAGAGTTGGCGTGATGAAAGAGTCGCTTCATTTCCTCAGCGTAGGCGAAGAAATACTCGTTAGAGATCTGAACCTTGGAGTGAAAGAGCAGTTCGGCTCTTTGCGTTCTCATGACGCCGGCGAATACCTTCAGCAGCTCCTTCCTAGATATCTTTCAGATTGTTAAGAATAACTCGTGGCTTTCGTATTGCGTACGGCCTAAGCCTTCAAGTGCGAAGAAGACGTTCCGGAGAGTTAAAACGTTGCCTCAATTGTTGAAGGCTGCCACTCGCTCGTACTGCTCCCGACACTCTTCTGGATCTTCTTCTGGAATGCCGTGGAAAAGAGGTGTCATTGAGTTGCTGCACGTGAATGCTGCTAACCGTGCCGTCGTAGATGTTGAAGGTTCCGTCTGAGACGTACGGGGGGGGGGGGGGGGGGAAGCCGTGTTTCGGCGGCGAGCCTTGAAGGCGGTGGCTGGCTCAATGGGTTGTAGACAAGTCTTCAGGAGTGACGCGTTCAGGACTGTTGTCAAGGGTGTAGTGGATATCCCCACTATGACCAGCACCGCCTTGACCAGATGTCACATGTTAGTGACAATGCCGAAGGCTAGATAATGAAGAGTAGATGTTGATCGTTCCTTTTTTTTTGGACTCATTAGCACCCCTAAAAGAAATAAGTAACACGTCGGCGGCGATAACAGCAAGAGCACGATCGTTGGTCGTCAAAAAAGGATGCCTCGTGCTCCTGTCAGCGCTCAATTTAAAGCCGTCGCAGAAACATCTCGATAAAGACAAAAAAAAAAAAAGAAGACTAGCACAACCTAGAACATTGTGGAAGCAAAGGTGCGTGACTGGAACCATTCTCAATACATTTCGGCGCATCTTGCACGACTAAGAAAATAATAAAAGCAAAAACAAGGAATTACAAGAGCATTCTAGTATGCAAACCGATAAGGCCCCACATCGGTAGCCGCCAGCAGTAACAAATAAAGGTTATAAGGGTTTGGGGCAATGCGCCACACCACTATATTCGCGAATGCGGTATGAGGCGTCAGGACCGGACCCGCCTCGATGAACGCAGGTAAAATTTAACCGGTTGAGCGATCGTCAAGAGCTTTTATCACTTTTTTTCGCGTTATTTTAATTACAAAATTAAGAAATACATACATATTATGCAAGAGAATACGCATCACATTCTAAGAAACTGAAACGGAAATCATATCTTTCGACGCTACAGAAGTCATTATGCATTAGCATCCGATATAGAGAAGCAACAGTGCTCCACAGAAAAGCTGCACAGATTCCACAGAAATATAGCAGTTGAAGAAACGTTTTTCCCTAGGTCAGTACGAATTTTCAATCAAAAGCAGGGTTATGCCCTGATGTGGTGAAGCAGCGGTTAAGACGCCAGGCTATATATGTTCCGTAGTACACGGGTTTGATCACGACTGCTGGCGGCTGAGTTTTGATGGAGGCAAAACGGAGATGCGTTCGTGCACATCCGCTATGCATTATCAAGGCACGTTAAAGATCCCCAGGTGTTCGAAATTACTCCGTATCCTCAACTCTGACACCTATCCCTCCCTTTCCACTTTGATTCCCGCCTTCCCCCTTTTTCATACAGCTCGTGTCGGGTGCTCACGGAGACGTGTGACAGAGCGCCTTTTCTTCCCTATATACCAGTTTATAATCAAAAAGGCGATAAGCTTGAGCATCCCCCCCATTTCAAGCCATCATATGATGTACAACATTGCTAACGATTCAAAATTTGAATAACGTAGCTTTTCCTCGTATAACTAAGTTCAAGTCATGCTTAAACGCCTACCATTTTTTGAATAAGGTTCTCTGCGTCATGGTAATATATAGCCATGTACAACTTTTATCGCGCCGGCTGTTGCTAACGACAGTTATGTAGCAAAATGAAAATCTGTCTAGGAGTACCATGGAGGGCACAAATTTACATCATTATCAGCTCTATGCTTGCCACCGCATACGCGCTTGATATACGTGAGGAACCCACCTGCATCACTTGGCGAACCAGGTAGCGCACTACGTCAAAGAAGGTGGCAGCCTTCATGAGCTGATTGATTTCGAGCAAATCGTGCGCCTCCTTCAATGCATCCTTCATTTCCACCGGCTCGGACATGTACCGGTAGCAGGATCTGCGACACCCAAACAAATTCAACCTTCTTGTTATGTTCTTATTTGAATTTGAGGTTCACTAAAACGGAGAAAATTTTGATACCGATGAAATATCCGCATCAACTGAGCCCAATCACACTCATCCGGCAGCAAAGTATGGAGCAAACGCGATCATTCCTCCGGATGGTGGGGAAATTTAAGGGCCCCGCTATCCAGGAAACTCATTTTCAGCGCCTTGTGTTATAGAAATGAACAAGGGATTAATTAAGGGCATGCTTCTAGCAGATAACATTTTGCAGGTTGCATGTCCAGGTACTGATTGCATATCGGATTGTGTGACGTCACGTCAACACGTACAATGGAAACGTTTGGCACGGCTTGCCATCTGTTGTTTGCCTCCGAGACGGGAGTGTGAGAAAGAATTGAAACCTTCACAAATCGTGGGTTCCGGCACGTAACTCCCAGACCACGAAGGCTTGCTTGGGGCTTTGTATCCATGTCGTGTGTTTTCTAGCATTAATTTACGAGGGTGTTATAAATGTTAGAGAGGTGCATTTATCTGCTTATGCGTAGAAATGCGGTGGCTTGCATATTCCATGCCTAGTTCCGTTATTTATTTATTCAAGTTACCATTAAATGCCTTCCAACGAGGGTATTACATAGATAGTGTGTGTGTGGGGGGGGGGGGGGGGGGTATACAATCATAATAATCGCGATACAATTAGCAACAATAAGTGAAACTAGATCGATTAATTAAATATTAGACACAGCATCAAAAGCAGGAAAGTAAAACAACAGCAAAATATTCTACACATTTCCGTCCCAGCAAAGAAGCTCTTGGAATTTTTTGTCAGTTTCTATACTAATTTACAACATTGTACAACATAGAGGGCCTTTCCTTTCATATAGACCACTCTAAAAGTGTATATATATATATATATATATATATATATATATATATATATATATATATATATATATATATATATATATATATATATATATATATATATATATATATATAGATAGATAGATAGATAGATAGATAGATAGATAGAAACATCAGCCTGACTATACCCACTGCAGGGCGAAGGCCTCTCCAATATTTTCTGTGCTAGCTGCATCCACTTGACCCATGCGAACTTCTTAATCTCATCCGCCCACCTAACTTTCTGCCGCCCCCTGCTACGGTTTCCTTCCCTTGGAATCCAGTTTGTTACCCTCAGCGACCATCGGTTATCCTCTCTTCGCACTACATGTCATGCCCATGTCCATTTCTTCTTCTTAATTTCCACTAGAATGTCGGTAACTTGAATTTCTCTGACCCACTCTGCACGCTTCCTATCTCTTAATGTTACCCTTACCATTTTTCGTTCCATAGCCCTCTGGGTTGTCCTCAACTTAATCAGAACTCTCTTGGTTAGCCTCCACTTTTCAGCGTCATAGGTGAGTACAGGTAAGATTCAACTGTACTAACCTATATATATATATAACTCATCGAGGGCATTCGACATAACCGTCCAGGCATCAAGAAGATCAGCGTGAGCCTCCCTCTTCCCCGTGCAACAAACCGTCAGCGGAGAATATCGAACCAGCGTTTCGTGAGGTGGTCCAACAGTCAAGTGGGGAGGTTTAGGACCGGAGTTCAGCATCCCTGTAGGCGGAAAGAACTAGGTCCCGGTGTTCGTCATGTCGACCATGGTTTTTCATCTTTGCCGCTTTGGCGTTTCCTGGCCGTGGATGGTCTACACACAAGTTCTGAAGTGTCATGCGGCAGAATCCCTCGACGGAGCTCTGGCGACGCGGCCTAATCAACGTCGCCTATGAGCAACCCTCCACCGCCGCCGCCAGTGCCGGAGCGACGTTACAATCCCTGCCGGACCTACGCCACGGTCGCCCAGCAGGCGCAACCTGGGAAGACCAACTGACTACCCGCTATGAAAGGTACGGCCCGCGGAGAGCTGACGTGGTCCCAGACGTGTCTGCCATTAAGAAAAAAAATAGATAAACGCGTCGAATTTGAACTTCATTCGTCCCACCTAGCGTCTTACTTGCTACGAGGTGTTGCTCTAAAGGGTCTTAGTGTCAGTTGTGCGCTGTCAATGTCGCCGTTTAATCAATCAGAAAAAGACGAGTGGGACAAAATTCTATAGACGCATCTTTGAAGTTGACAAACTGTCATCAACCACAGTAAACGCAAGGTGACCGAATTGGGAAAGGTGGAGAGGGCGCAGCGATGCCAGTCTTATCTCTCTCCACCGAACTCGGAGACCGTGATAAGTACGTGGCAAAAAGGATAAGTGAGGTGTCCAAAGGAAAAACTGAAAAAAAAAAAGAAAAAACTGGAACGAGACAATGTTTCACTGGTCATGAATGAAGCGACAGAAACACCATCGTGCATTTTAGGCGCTGATCTGTAGCGGAGACTGCCTGCAGTTTAACAATTGCAGGTCCGCAGATAGGCAGAACTGTACAGAGGTCTCTTGGCCTTGCCGGTACGATTTCCGAGCCTGAGAAAAGTGACGCAGCCAGCAGGTGCACAAATGTTGGAAATTTATCCCAAAAGTCCTTGTCAGGTTTTGAGGTGTGCTTTCTTTCTAAAAAATTTCCTTTTTTCCGTCATGTGGAAAATTCAAAGAGCTCCAGCGTTTTCAATACCTAGAGAATTTTTCACGAAACCTTCGCCTTAGGGACATTTCCACGGGCACACGAGAGACAGTCAACAGGCTATTCCAACTGTGTCAGATAAATTGTGGACAACAAATGAACAGCGTGACAAACATCTTGACGTGTACATATCCGCTGTGTAGAATGATATTATCCAAGCATACGGAAAATAAAGGCAGGTCCGCAGTAATATTTCCAGTGAAGAACGACAGGCTTTGGATGCATTCGGAAAGATGAGGACATGTAATGAAGCCAGCCGACAAAGGTGGTGCTATAGTTATTCTAGACAAATTAGAATATTTGAAGGAGGGCCATCGCCAACTTAATGACAAACATTTTTACAAAAAGCTTGGATGGATGGATGGAATATAGGAGCGTCCCCTTTGAAACGGGGTGGTAGCAGTAGCTATCATGCTCATTTTTCTCCATTATCTTAATTATTGATTTAGAATGGTTAGCTAAACCATCATTCTATTTATTAAATTTTGTTCCTACATTACTAACATTATGTCACTTCTCTGCTTTTAAGCCACCAATCTTCCAGCCGTTTTTTGCTAGTTTCCACCGCCGGTTTATTCACCCGGCCACTGTTATCTCTAAACCCCAGAGCTTCAGGAACAGTGATTGCGCCTGCATCAACTTCCGGATGGATACCATTGCATTCGAGTATAATATGGTCAATTGTTCCACTGGAGTTTCCACATACAGCACATGCGTCATCTCCATTGTTAAACTTCTTTTTGTAGCTTCGGGTTCTAAGGCACCCTGATCTAGCTTCAAAAAGTAGGGCACTGCCTCTTGAGTTATCAAAGAAATCTTCCTTCCTGATCTGCATTTTCCACTTTCGGTATAATTCCATACTCTGTTTTTTTTTCCATCGAATTTATCCAATTTTTACCTTCTGTGTTTTTCACCTGTTGCTTAATGCTCTTTATTTCTCCGTCCTTGTTACTAGCATACTTACTAGTTAGTTTCCTAGTTCTTTTCCTCCATTGTGAGTCAACGCTTTTTAGGTACAGGTATTTAAATACCTTAGCTGCCCATCTGTTACTGTCCAATTCCTCAGGCGTTCCTCATATAATATTTTACTCTGAGCTTCCCCTACTTCGAAAGATGCCCAACCCATATCTCCCTGTACCGCCTCATTTGTAGTTTTGCCGTGGGCACCTAGTGCTAATCGTCCAACGGATCTCTGATTTGTTTCTAATGCCGACTGTACCTCTTATTTTAGGCACAAAACCGCATTTCCAAAGTAAGTCCGGGCACCATAATTCCTTTCCAAATACCCCTCAATACCTTATACCTATTGTATCCCCACAATGCCTTATGCTTCAATACCCCGGCACTCCTTCGCCCTTTGGCCTTAAGTGATTGCTCATGCTTTCCAATGTATGCCAATCCTTCGTTTACCCATACCCCCAAATATTTATATTCTGCTACTCTAGGTAGTTCAAGGCCTTGTATTTTAAGACCCTGATCAGTTGAGTCATTGAAAATCATCAGACCCGACTTAACTGCGCTGAAACTGAAGCCTATAGCGTCCCCTTCGTCTCCGCAATACTTAACTAGAGTTTGCAATTCTTCCAGACTCTCAGCTAGCAGCACAATATCGTCTGCATACATTAAACCGGGGAGGAGCTGCTCTACCGCCTTTCCACTTAATCTATATGACAGGTTAAAACCTAGGTTACTGTCTTGTATCCTCTGTTCCAGGTTTATCATATAAAGCATGAACAGCACCGGTGATAGAGGACAGCCTTGTCTTAATCATTTGCATACTTTGACATCCTCCGTACTTCTTATCCCTTCCCACGTAATTTCCACTTTGTTATCCCGGTATATTTCCTGTGGGAACTCTATTATCTCATAACCGATACCTTCTTCTTTTAATATGTTCCACAGGAGTTCTCTGCTTACGTTGTCGTACGCCCCGTTTATATCCAGGAAGACCAAATACAAAGGTCTATTTTCCACTCTAGATATTTCGATGCATTGGGTAAGCACGAACAGGCTATCATCTAAGCGCCTACCATTTCTAAAGCCGTTCTGAAGTTCTCCGAGTATCTTGTTACTTTCAACCCATGCTTGCACCTTTAATTTCACCGCCTGCATGGCTAACCTGTACATTACAGATGTTATGGTAATCGGCCTGTAGGATTTTATGTGCATCCTTTCTCCTTTCCCTTTATAAATCAAATTCATTTTACTCTGACGCCAGCTGTCCGGAATTCGCTTATTCGTTATGACTGTTTCCAAAGCTTTTAACAACGTTTCCTTACTTTTTGGACCGAGTTCATTATTCAGCTTGATCGGAATTCCATCTATTCCTGTAGATGTGTTTTTAGGAATATTTTTTTCTGCCTTTTTCCAGTTTAGATTGGTCAGTTCTAAGGTGCTTTGTATTCTGTTACCTTGTGTTGCTTCCTGATTTGCGGAGATTACCCTATCGTCGTTCTTAAATGACTCGGATATAACTGATGTAATGTAGTTCACTGCGTTGTCTCCCTTTAAACAATTTACCTCGTTATCTTGAATCCGATCTTGCTTTCTTTGATTCTTCTTCCCTAGCCAGCTTAAATGGTTCCAGAATTTTCTTGCTCCGCCTCTAGAGGTATTGTGTATATCAGCCATCCAGCGATCGGTGGACTGTCTTATTTTAATTTGGACGAGGGCCTGCACTTGAAGTTTCTTTTGTCGATATGATTCCCATTTTTGGTCGATTTCCTCCTGAGAAGCCTGTGCTTTCTTTGCCATTCGGTGTTCCCTTGAAGCAGCCCGTCGTTGTTCAATAGCTTCCCTGATTTCCTTATTCCACCAGCTCCGTGGCTTCCTCTTTCCATTCCAGCGGTTTGCTACTTTAACCTCCTGAATTTTACTCCTTATGAGTAGTTCTACCTGTTCATAATCCCAGTCTTCTACGGGGCTTTTCTCTATTGCTTCCTCTATGTCTGCTGCTATCTGTGCTATTTGATCGTCGTTTAATTTTGCGTTTACGTTTTGTCTAAGTTCAATTTCTTTTTACATCAAGGGCACCATCTGCAGACTAATACGTTTGTGATCACTTCCCAGACTACACTCCCCTTCTTCGTCTATTTCTATTTTTGTGACCTTGCTATAAATTTCCTGCGACATTAGACAATAGTCAATGGTCGTCTTCCTGTTGCGGAATTCCCACGTGATTTGGCCTTCACATTTTGTTTCTCTATTTACTGTAACTAAATCGTGTCGCTCGCAGAAATCTAGCATTAGCTTCCCGTTACAATCCGTGTATCCATCCAGATCGTCGATGTGGCCGTTCATGTCCCCCAGCAGAATGATATTGGCCCCGTTTCCAAACTGGCTTATATCGTCACTGAGACATTCAACAAGATCCCTGTTTTCTTGCCTGCATTGATGTCCTGTTCCTAAATAAACTACCCCTAGCCATGTCCTTATGCCGGCAATGGTTCCTGAAACCCAGATATGTTCTTTACAAGATGAATTAATTCTTTGCCAATTTGTTCCCTGGTGCAGCAACATACCTACCCTTCCACCATTTCTTTCCGTTCTCGTTCTGTTGCACCCTTCCCAGACGTAGCCTTCTATAAACGGCGGATCTTCTAGATCCCTGAGATGAGTCTCGCAAAGAGCGCACACACCTATTTTGTCATCCTTCAACTGCTGTTCTATCTCTAGCCATTTCGCTCTTTTTCTACCTCCTTGCATGTTTATGTAGCTGATCCTAGTGTTAAATTTCTTTTTTGTACTTTTCTTTCTCGACCCACTCTTTGCCATTTTTGGGGGCTCAGCCTCCATTATTACAATTTCTTCTGCTTCACTTCTAGCTACCTCTGTGCACGGAGTCCTCGCGGACCCCCTAAAAAAGCTACAGCCCTGCCTGCCAAGCGCCAACCGATCTCTGCTCCGACCCTTCTGTTAAAATGAATGCCATTTCGCTGAAAAGCCCTACCAAAACCTGCTTTATGTACCTCCCTGTTTACCTCAACCACTTCGAAACGCTTCTCCAGGCTTAACTTTCTTATGTCCTGATTAACTGTCACCACGTCCTTTTCCATCTTTCCGTTCAATCATAGCACCTCTGGTACTGTGCATACAACTATCTGCGTCTGCTGTGCTATCTCCCTGGTCTCGTCAACTCCCTTAGCTAAACTTTCCACCACTCCTGCAGCGTCACCATTTAGGACATCATTTAGCGCCGCGGCTACTATTACCATACTGCGCTCTGCGGAATTCTTCAACAGCCTATTTTTACTCTCTTTTAGCACTGCCCTCATTGTTCTCCCTGGGAAGGCTCCAACCAACACTCTCTTATCGCCCCTTACATGTTCCAAGATATCTCGCTTGCACCTGTCCATGTTAGAATCTCCAGCGATAAGCACCTGGGCCTTCTCTCTCCCTCTCCCAACTGTTGGCTCCTGCTTTCGGTTATCTGTGTCCTTATCTCTGGGATTTTCATTCTGCCTTACTTCTTCCTTTTTTTCCGGCGTCTTAGCTGCTTCTAAGTAACTCTGACGGTTCGGATCCGCCTGACCTACTTTGCTTATGCCTTCCATGCCAGTGCTGGCCCCAGCCACGTGGCCCGCATTGGGATGTTCGTCCTTGTTGGTTCCAAGGACAAAGTCGGCCCCTTTCTTTTCAATTTGAGTAAGCTGTCCAAGCAGTTTCTGATTTTCCGTCGTTAGCAAACGTACTTCATTTTCTAAATCCTCCAAGCGAGACACTAAACTGCACCTTTCTTGATCAAATCTATCTAGACGTGCATTCAGTACGCAACACCGACACAAAAAGTCGCTGCCTTCCGCTTCACCTACAGATTCAAAACGCGTTTCTTTGAGATTAACCTGCGCCTCACACTGAGTAAACTTTACCTTCGTTTGATTGCACGTCTTAAGCGCTCATCGACTGAACTATAACTGTTACGAATTCTTAGAATATACAAATTGCCAAAAGAAGACACAAGAAACGACTAGCAAACACGCGTTAAAAACCAATTCTGCGAATGCCAATAGCCTAGAAAGAAAAATATTTATCTAAAGAAGATAGCTAAACATGAACGCCAAAAAAACCTAGCTGCCGGCACGATAAACCAGGCCGCTAGGACCAAGAGCTAAAATCTATTCTTTAGGCTGCACCTAGCCTAACTAGCTGAAAAAGAAATAAAGTTAATAGAAAAAAGAACTCATCTATTTGACGCTTCGGAAGCTCCCGCTGTCGCCAGTCCATCCGTTTCCGGTAGCCACGTGCAATCGGAGGAGCGATGGAACACGCGTCCGCACCACACGGCTGTCAACTGTCAACTTCCGACTAAAACCCCTCAATAAACTAAAAGTAGCGCCATCTCCTCTCTCCTCCTCCGGCGGCGCCGCATAGAGAAAGAGATTGGTAAAGAGCGGACACTCCCATAGGGCCCAGCGGCCCATTTGACTGTAGTGCACCAAGCGGCCGGCGGCCACTACTTCCGGTCTTGCTGAAAGGCGCGCGATTTGAATGCTAATCATGCGCTGCGCCCTTCCCTGCCCTTTTGGCGCATTATTTTGGTTTTAAATAATCTGCTAGTTGTTTTATTTATTTTCAGCATGCATAACAACAGGAAAAATAGATTCACAGTTCTCTAAATTGGCCATCAACGCAGATGCGCCACAGCCTTTGCAAAACAGTATTGCAGAAAAGACGCCAAGTGCTTTGTGAAATGAACATTTATTTTGCTGCATAAAAAACACACAATATATGCAACAGATGTAGACGGATGCATTGACAATACTTGACACACATTAGGCGATGTGCACAATACAGAAAAATAAAAATACACAAGGTGAGAAACAGCACTTAAGTAGAGACAAAAAATAGCATAACTGATTTCCGAATTATTGCAAATGATATGTAACAAGACAGGCATTATACATAAACTACTCAGTCTCAGTAGTGGCTACCTTAGCACGGGTAACTTGTATTGTCCAGGGCAGAGAGGAGTACTGACGCTTGAGGGAAGGCCACACCATTCACTCGTCGCATCTGCCGTGCTTCGGCTGCAGTCCGTGGGCCCATGTAGTGCTGTTGGAAAAGGAATGAACATGATGCAGAAGGTTGCAATGAAATTAAGGCCACTGCACCGCGCACACATCTGTGCATGTGGGTGGGTACTGAAAACTTGGTGAGCAGCAGTTATGGTCCAGAACAGAAAAGCTGTCATTCGTAAAATTGATACAAAAGCTACTCTTGCAACGTAGAGGTCAGGAAATGCAGGCTAACCAAACCTATCTGAAAATGCATTTCTACAGAGAGTGAAATAACAGCCACTAATCTAACAATATTCCTCAAGAGCACTGAACAGCTGAAGCAATGAAGTTTGCCGCATAATAAAACATTATTCACTTTAACGTTGTCTCGTTAAATGTAACGCGACACCAAGAAAAAACTAGCCGTTCGCAAAACCGCGGCCGGCGAGCACGCCATGTTGACTTGCCTTTCATACGCGACTTTGTGAAGCGCAGACCACCGCGCTGAGCTAAACTACCCAAAATGCCTCGCAGTTTTACAAGAATGAAACATTTTTCACCTGGCGGTTGTCCTGTTAAACGCGACACCACGCAAAACTAGCCGTTCGCAAAACCTCACGCCATGTCACGTCATCGCGGCCGGCGAGCCATATTGGCGAGCGTCTTGTCATGCCTGTTGGCTGCCCTTCACGTGCGACTTTGTGAAGCGCAGACCGCCGTACTGAGCTAAACTGCCTGAAATACTGCGTAGTTTAACAAGAAAGCCAAGAATGAAACGTTTCTCACTTTACCGTTACTCTGCTAAACGCGACACTTAGCAAAACTATAGCCGTCCGGCAAACTGCGTCAGCATGGCCGCACCGGCCGGCGAACACGCCATTTTGGCGCAACGGCGTGCCTTGGTGCCTTCACATGCCAGTTTGTCAAGCGTGACGAGCTAAACTGTTCGAAATGAAGCTGCTTCCCGGGAACACAACATATTACACCTCGCCGTGGTTAGGAACCGCCAGAGTTACGGCGTAATGAACTGCGCCTCAACAGCCGGCGTGCCTGTTCACGAGCTGCGAAACTTATTGGCACCGGCCGGCATGGTCAGCGTAAACTGCTTGAAATGCAGCGTAGTTAAGCAAAAAACGTTGCTCACCTTGCCGTCGTTTCCAACCGCTGTCGTTCCACGCAGCAGCCCACGAAAGGTCTGTGCCGCACAAGCGCGGTGAGGCACGAGCACAAAACCGCTCCTTTCGACAACTTCGTCGTCTGCTCCGGCGGGCTACCGCTGCAGCGAGTGCCGTCGCGCGCGCGTCCGCGCATGCGCACGTTGGTGCCGCCATCCATCAATCGGCGGCAGCGCAAAAAGTCGCGCGTCATTTCCTGGGGCCAGTTTTCGCCGAGTGACCGCTCTTTACCAATCTCTTTCTCTATGGGCGCCGCTCCTCCTCTCGCATTTCGACCGTGGCTCCACCTACGGGGTGCGCGACTAGCGCGCGCTCTCCGGAGAAGGCGCCCTTCCCAGCCGTCTCGATCTGCGCCGCGCGCGCGCCGATAGAGGCGGCCGTGCGCCGGGTCTCACCAGAGCCTTGCATTTTGTCGCAATGTGTTCAGATTAAAATATTACTCACTGCTGAAACATAATTACCGAATGTTGACAGGGATTTCCCGCCAGAATAGTTTCAGCTGTGAGTGTCATACACCCCATATACGCGATTTCGGCGTTGGTTCAACTCGCCGTCATCTCCGTGTGTCCGTAGTTCGCCACCTTTGGCCACTCAGCGGCATGCTTTATAAAATTTGTAACTAGGCGGCGGACAGGAACAATTTTGGAACAGTCTGTGTATGGTTTCTTCGCAGCGTTGACTGGATTGCGAGCTGCCGGTAAACTTGAGAAGTGTGGCAGCAGCTGTCTTCCATGTATTTTCAACTTCAGCTGCAGATCAAATTAACTATAGGCGGAGGAAGCTGCAGTCTGTGTGGAGTCTTTGCAGCTTTGATTGACTTGTGAGCTACCGGTAAACTTGGGGAGGGAGGTAGCAGTTTTTTTTTATATTTGGCGTTGAGACGGTGCCGTGTTCAGCTGCCATGGTGTGTCACCATACGTACACGATTTTGGAGTCGATTTAACTCGCCTTCACCTCCTTGAGTCCGTCAGCCGTTGACGAAAGTGCGCAACATGCTTGAAAAAAAAAAATTAACTAGGCTGCGGAAGCTGCAGTCTGTGTGGTTTCTTTGCAGGTTGGACTGAATAGTAAGCTACCGTGAAACTTGAGAAGCGTGGTAGCAGTTTTTTTTTATATATTTTGCGCTGAAACGGTTCCGTTTTCAACTGTCAGTGCGTGACACCATTTGTACGCGATGTCTACGTTGGTTGAACTCGCCTTCACCACCGTGCTTCTATCAGCCGCCGGCCAAAGAGCGCAACATGCTTGAAAAAAAAATTAAATAGCCAGCGGGAACGATTTAGTAGCAGTCCGCGTGGCAGCAAAACACACGGCGATATGTGCCGCGCGCGCGCCGCCCACCCCGCTGGAAAGGAGGAAGCTGCACGCCCAGCAAAAAAAAAAAGCGCGCGCGCGCACGTGACGGCGCTCGGCGAATGGGAGGGTCGAACGACGAAGGAGAGCGCAGGAGAGGAGGTGGGCGGCAAACTTCACATGTTGGCGCTACTTTTAGTTTATTGAGGGGCTTTACTTCCGACCGACCTCACGCGCCAACTGGCGGCCGAAATTGAAGACACTCTCAGTAAACTGGCTAAGGAGAATAGAATAACTGAGGATATGCAAAAATCTATGTCGCCGAACAACCCAGTCCCAGGCCGGTTTTATCTCCTTCCTAAAATACATAAAGCTAATCATCCCGGCCGTCAAATTGTCTCGAGAAATGGGGCAGTGAAAGAAACCATGTCTAATTTTGTTATGCCCTCATCAATGACATCCCGCAGAATTTTCGCTCTTAGACAAAGAACACCAGCCATTTCCTTAGATAAATTTCCGACTTGACATTACCAGTAGGAAGAATTTTGGTGACCATGGATGCTTTTGCGCTTTGTACACAAATATCCCGCATGCAGATGGCATAATGGCAACTCTAGCCGTCTTCGATAAGTCCAAGTCTTCATTATATTTAGACATTTTCACGCTCTCCATCCTCCTCGAAAAAGTCCTCAGCTCCAACAACTTTGAATTAAACGAACAGCACTATCTACAGATAAGCGGCACTGCGATGGGAAGAAAAATGGCTCCCAATTATGCGAGCATTTTTATGGCGTCACTTTAAATCCCCTCCCTGCAAAGGCGGACGAACAAATCACTTTTCTAGAAGCGGTTTCTAGACAAACTTTTTCTTGCGGGCAACATGACAAAGCAAGCCTCTTGGATTTTATTGCGGACTGATTCCCTGCATCCTTCAATCAAATTTACCCACAGTATTTCTGATTCCAGAATTAACTTTCTCAACGTGAAGATATCAGTAGCCAGTAGCTCCCCGGCGACTATCCAACAGATAGACAGCAGTATCTTCATTTTCACAGCAGTCACCCGAAACACTGAAAAACAAGTATCCCGTACTCCCAGGCGCACAGGTACCGAAGGATATGCACCAACACAGATGAATTTGATCAACGTACTGAAGCCGTCAAAACCGCACTGTCGCGACAAAAATACCCGGCAGAGATTGTCGATGAGGTGACCCGCGACTTTGACCGGGCCCTATCCTAGTGACTTCCCGTGACCTTATCCTCGGCATTGACTTTCTGCGAGAGTACGGAGCAGTTATCGACCTGCGAAATAGATGCGTCACATTTTCGATGGGACAATCTGCCGAACGAGATAGTAGCAGTCCTTGCAATGCTGCACTTCGCGTTTCCGCCGAGAGCGTCTGGCTGCCGCCGCGAAGTAGTGTTCTTGTGGAAGTTACCTGTGACGATTTCCGTGCCGGCGATGCTGTAGCGGAAGCGAACCATTCACTCCTGCTTGCTCAAGGCATCTGCGCTGCTCGAAGTTTATTGTCGCTTCCCAATGGCCGGGCTGCACTCCTTGTCACAAATGTTTCTAATGAGCATCGGCACTTGCTTCCGGGAACTGCTAATGAGCCGAAACTAATGAGCCATCTCTTGACAACAACGACATTAACTGTCACTTGTCGAAGGAGAAACGGCGGGCCATAGAGCTAATGTTGATGGACTTCAAGCACTGGTTTGCTTCTTCCTCGAAGGTTCGTCAAACGCCCATCACACAACATCGCATCATTACTTATGAAGACACTCGCCCTATACGACAGCAGCCTTATCGTGTGTCTGCCAAAGAACGAGAAGTGATCCAGATGCAGGTTCAGAAGATGCTGGATGATGGTGTTGTGCAGCCTTCACAAAGTCCGTGGTCTTCACCAGTAGTCCTGGTCAAGAAGAAAGACGGCACTCTTCGATTTTGCGTCGACTATCGGAAATTGAATAACGTGACAAAGAAAGATGTATACCCGTTGCCGCGCATCGATGACTCACTGGACAGATTGCGACGTGCGAAGTATTTTTCAGCTATTGATTTGAAAAGCGGCTATTGGCAAATCGAAGTAGACGAATGTGACCGCGAAAAACCGCATTTGTCACTCCAGATGGCCTATATGAATTCAAAGTACTCCCATTTGGATCGTCCTCTGCCCCAGCTACATTCCAAAGGATGATGGACACCGTCCTCACTGGCCTCAAGTGGCAGATCTGTCTTGTGTACTTGGACGACGTAGTTGTTTTTTCCGAAAGATTTGACCAACACCTCGAACGCCTTCGAGCTGTACTGGAAGCGTTCCATTCTGCTGATCTCACGCTGAATCCCGAGAAATGCCACCTCGGGTATACAGAACTCAAGTTCCTTGGCCATGTTGTGAGCGCTGATGGGGTGCGCCCGGATCCCGATAAGACTGCTGCCGTCGCACGGTTTCCCGTTCCAGCTAACAAGAGGGCTGTTCAACGCTTTCTCGGCCTATGCGCATATTATCGGCGGTTCATTGCGGACTTCTCTCAATTTGCGGACCTTCTGACGCGCCTCACAAGGAAGGACACCTCCTTTGTGTGGAACTCTGAGCAGCAGACGCCCTTCTCTTTGCTTCGCGAGCGCCTTTAAACAGCCCCTGTTCTGGCGCACTTCGATGAAGCGGCTGACAGTAGTATCGGCATTGGCGCGGTCCTTGTTCAGCATCAAGACGGGATTGAGCGAGTAATAGCCTATGGTAGCCTCCCACTCTCTTTCGCCGAAACGAACTACTCCACCTCGGAAAAGGAATGCCTGGCGGTCGTGTGGGCCACTATGAAGTTTCGCCCCTTTATTTACTGCCGAGCATTTAAAGTTCTCACGGACCATCATTGTTTGTGCTGGTTGGCAAATCTGCGAGAGCCACCGGGACGACCTGCACGCTGGATTTTACGGCTTCAGGCATCTGACATAACGATTGTTTATAAGTCAGGCCGCAAACACGAAGACGCTGACGCGCTGTCACGAGCCCCCGTTGACACAGACGATACTGCAGGCGATGGCGTCAACGGCTTTCTAGGAGTTCTCAGTATATATATATATATATATATATATATATATATATATATATATATATATATATATATAAGCAGATCAATTAAGGGGAAATGAGGGTGCTCGTTATAATACATGAATGAAAGAAGCCAACAGTCGGCGAGGCCAAGGGAAGCGTTGGGAATGGCACTTTTATGTCTTTTTTTTAATGTGTGCTTAGATAATGACAGAAATTAGTAATGTAATCTGTTTAGGGGAAAGATAATTAAACACAAAGTAGAAGAAAAAACAACGTGCCGATGGTGGGATCCGAACCCACGACCTCCGAATATCGCGTCCGGTGCTCTTCCAACTGAGCTACATCGGCCGCTGTCCCCCCTGCTACTTGCTTGGGTATTTATGTTGTCTGTATACGAACCTTGAGAGTGTTCACCAGCGCCACCCTCAGCCATAGCGGCGGACGTAGAACGTCCTTTGTTACCGCCAGCGTCACGTGGAACGTGATCAAGAGCGAGGGCGAAAGCTGTGCTAGAACCCTCTTACGCTACCTATGGCTTCAAGACTGCCAGAACCGAGACCCCCGTAAGCTACAAGCAGATCAATTAAGGGGAAATGAGGGTGCTCGTTATAATACATGAATGAAAGAAGCCAACAGTCGGCGAGGCCAAGGAAAGCGTTGGGAATGGCACTTTTATGTTTTTTTTTTTAAATTAATGTGTGCTTAGATAATCACAGAAATTAGTAATGTAATCTGTTTAGGGGAAAGATAATTAAACACCAGCTTTCGCCCTTGCTCTTGATCACGTTCCACGTGACGCTGGCGGTAACAAAAGACGTTCTACGTCCGCCGCTATGGCTGAGGGTGGCGCTGGTGAACACTCTCAAGGTTCGTATACAGACAACATAAATACCCAAGCAAGTAGCAGGGGGGACAGCGGCCGATGTAGCTCAGTTGGAAGAGCACCGGACGCGATATTCGGAGGTCGTGGGTTCGGATCCCACCATCGGCACGTTGTTTTTTCTTCTACTTTGTGTTTAATTATCTTTCCCCTAAACAGATTACATTACTAATTTCTGTGATTATCTAAGCACACATAAAAAAAAGACATAAGAGTGCCATTCCCAACGCTTTCCTTGGCCTCGCCGACTGTTGGCTTCTTTCATTCATGTATTAAACGAGCACCCTCATTTCCCCTTAATTGATCTGCTTGTAGCTTACGGGGGTCTCGGTTCTGGCAGTCTTGAAGCCATAGGTAGCGTAAGAGGGTTCTAGCACAGCTTTCGCCCTCGCTCTTGATCACGTTCCACGTGACGCTGGCGGTAACAAAGGACGTTCTACGTCCGCCGCTATGGCTGAGGGTGGCGCTGGTGAACACTCTCAAGGTTCGTATACAGACAACATAAATACCCAAGCTGTGCGATGTCAGTGCACGTTAAAGAACCCCAGGTGGTCGAAATTTCCGGAGTCCTCCACTACGGCGTCTCTCATAGCCTGAGTCGCTTTGGGACGTTAAACCCCACAAACCAACCAACCATAAATACCCAAGCAAGTAGCAGGGGGGACAGCGGCCGATGTAGCTCAGTTGGAAGAGCACCGGACGCGATATTCGGAGGTCGTGGGTTCGGATCCCACCATCGGCACGTTGTTTTTTCTTCTACTTTGTGTTTAATTATCTTTCCCCTAAACAGATTACATTACTAATTTCTGTGATTATCTAAGCACACATTAAAAAAAAAAGACATGAAAGTGCCATTCCCAACGCTTTCCTTGGCCTCGCCGACTGTTGGCTTCTTTCATTCATATATATATATATATATATATATATTGTGAGCCTTCTGTGGACCTCCTTTAATTTCTACATAGCATGATCTTCTTCTTTCATTTGTACATACCATCATCATCGTCCGGCGCCGGCTCCGGCGCGCGCCTGGGTTCGTGATCGGATTAAAACGCTTGACAAGGCTTCGCTCTCCTTGCCGTCACGACCTCGCCGTCTCGACCTAGCCTTCTTTTACAAGTGGTGGAGGTGAAATTTGATCCCCTTGCTTCCTTGGGCCCTGCCTCTCGCTGGAGCTACGTTCCGGTCGCCGTTTGGCAACTGCCACCATCGCTATGTCTACTGACAGTACCCACGAACAAGCTGGACCCTCTACCTCGACTGCACCACCCCCTCCAACTGTGCCCACACGACAGCGCGACCCGCCGCTGTTCGCTGGTCGTCGCAATGAAGACGTCGGTGACTGGCTTGACACCTACGAACGCTGCAGTGCCTACAACCGGTGGGACGATGCTCTGAAATTTCTCAACGTCTCTTTTTACCTTATTGAGGTCGCCAGGACTTGGTTCATCAACCGCGAGCCCCACACAACTAACTGGACCACCTTCAAACAGCAGTTCCGACAGTACTTCGCCGACCCGGCAGTTCGGACTGAGATCGCGAAGACCAAGCTTGCTTCACGCCGTCAAGGTCCTGATGAGTCATATGCGTCTTACATAGAGGCCATACTTGCACTCTGCCGGCGTATTAGTCCCACCATGGCGGAACATGAACGAGTACACCAAGTCTTGAAAGGAATCAACTCTACGGCGTATAACATCCTAGTTGCTCAGAATCTTTCAACTATTGATTCCATTATTACGACCTGCCAACGCATCGACCAGCTGCAGTCCTCCCGATTGCAGCCCGCCAACGCTACTGGCCCGACCTGTGCTGATCTCGACCTGCGGGCACTTATTCGAGCCATCATCCGCGAGGAGCTCCAGGCCCTCAAGCCTGTCTGTCGACACGGGTGCGATCACTCTTCCGCAACATCTAATGACGCAGGTCTCCGCAGCATCATCAAAGAGCTGGCAACAATCACCGAACCTATGACAGCTGGCCCTCCGGCACCCCGCTCAGCACTGACTTACGCGCACGTCGCAGCATCCCCCCTCCTTTAGCTCCCCCGCCTCGACCGGCACCAACCTACAATCACGTCAATGCAATAGCGACGGCTCAACCTGCACCACCCTATTACGCACCTTGGCGCCCCTCCCGACCAATTTGCTATTACTGTGGCATTAGAGGACACATATCCCGCGTCTGTCGTCGCCGCCTCCAGAACGAGCGCCGTGGTTACAATACCTTTGAAAGTGACATCCCTCGAACGTCATATTACCAACGCCGGTTTACTTCAAGCCCACCTCGAAGATCATCCCCACCTCCAGAATCCTCGTCTGAGCCTCGTGAAACCCATGCATCCCGAGTCGGTCCCTATCCCGATACCGCCGCTCAGTTTCCCCTCTCCGACCCGCAACAACTATCCCTGTCCGCCATCCGGAAAACTAAGCGTTGCAGTTTCCGGAGGTCAAACGGCACTCTGCGAACTTACCAAAAGTCCTCCAGATCGCCCGTATAATGTGATTTTTGTTTTCGCTGAAGGATTACCGGTCGAAGCATTGATTGATACAGGAGCTGCAATTTCTGTCATTCACGCTGATTTGTGCTACCGTTTGCGAAAAGTGACGACACCTGGGCCTGAACTCAGTGGAGCCAATGACGTCCCTTTGCGCCCTTTAGCAAAGTGCACCGTACGAATTGTTATTGACGGCGTCCGCCATCATGTGCAGTTTGCTGTGCTCTCACCATGTGCGCATCTGATGATTTTAGGATGGGATTTTTTGTCAACCGCTTCGGCGTTAATTTCTTGTGGCGACCGTGTTATCCATATGACAGACAGCGAGTTTTCATCTGAAGTTTCTGAACGACATCATCCCCTCGTTGCCGCCGCTGATACTGTTTTGCCTCCTCAGTGTGAAAAACTGCTTACTGTTGTTTCTGACCACATCACTGATGGCGACGTACTCATCGCACCATCTCATCGTCATCTTGCACGCGGTATCGCCTTCCCGTTAGTCTTGTGAGGTTCTGCAACGGCTCAGCGACAGTAGCGGCCACTAACACTTCAGGTGAATCATGGTGGATGTTCAACCTATGTCCTTGATGGTGCTCACCGCCCCTCTGCCTCAGCGCCATGTTTCGCCAGACGTCTCTCTTTCTATTCTCACAAAGACTATTAATTCTAACCTCACGCCGCACCAATGCCAAGAACTGCTGACATTGCTTCCACACCACCAAGTCATTTTTGATGCCACTTCCCCACCACTGGGACGGACTAGCGTTGCGCACCATCTCATCATTACTGAAGGTAACTCTACCGTTCGCCGACGGCCTTATCGGGTTTCCCTCTCTGAACGAAAAGTAATTGAAGAAAATGTAAATGACATGCCCCATCGCAATATTATTCGTCCCTCGACAAGCCCATGGTCCTCCCAGTAGTGTTAGTTAAAAAAAAGGACGGCTCGGTACGCTTTTGTGTTGATTACCGGGCACTCAACAAAATTACCCGCAAAGATGTATACCCAATGCCAAGAATTGATGACGCCCTTAACTCTCTCCAAGGCGCCGAATATTTCTCGACTTTGGACCTCTGCTCAGGTTATTGGCAAATACCTATGCACGAGGACGATAAAGAAAAAACCGCTTTCTCAACTCCCGATGGCCTTTACGAATTTAATGTTATGCCTTTCGGACTTTGCAACACACCAGCGACATTTGAAAGAATGATCGATACTGTGCTTCGTGGCCTAAAATGGAGAACTTGTTTATGTTACTTGGATGACATTGTCATCTTTTCGTCAACTTTTAACGACCATCTCACGCGCCTGAGTGAGGTCCTCCCGTGTCTCGCTTCAGCGGGCCTTCAGCTCAGCACCAAGAAGTGCCACTTTGCACAGAAGGAAATTAAAATATTGGGACATCTAGTCAGCCATGACGGCATTCGTCCAGACCCTGAAAAAATCATCGCGGTCTTGAACTTTGCTCGTCCACAACGGATTACAGAATTGCGCAGTTTTCTCGGCCTGGCGTCTTATTTCCGGCGTTTTATAAGGCATTTTGCAAGTATTGCTGCTCCACTTCATGAACTACTTAAAACACGCAGCCCTTTCGTGTGGACTGAACAGTGCGAAGCCGCTTTTAATAATCTGAAGCACGCCCTCACATCAGACCCTGTTCTTGGCCACTTCAGTGAAAGCGCTCCAACCATCCTGCACACTGATGCCAGTGGTCTCGGTGTTGGAGCTGTACTCCTGCAGCGCGATGCAACTTCGCATGAGAAAGTGATTGCCTTTGCCAGTCGGACTATGACTTCAGCTGAGAAAAACTACACCATTACCGAGCAGGAGTGCCTTGCTGTCGTCTGGGCTGTCCAAAAATTTCGCCCTTACCTATATGGTCGGCATTTCACTGTTGAGACCGATCACCATGCTCTTTGCTGGTTGTCTTCGCTCAAAAATTTGACAGGCCGACTTGGCCGTTGGATTCTACGCCTGCAAGAATACGATTTCCACGTCAATTATAAATCGGGTCGCCAGCACCAAGACGCCGACGCTCTTTCTCGCTGTCCACTTTCGGAATCGGCTTGCTGTTTTTCTTCCCAATGCATTTCCACCTATGACCACAGCCGACCATCTCTTTCCCCAACGTATATCACAACAGTTTCATTTGGCGACTCTGAGATCAAACACGCTCTCCGCTCACAGCAATTAGCCGATGCCTACTGCCGCCCCATCATCGACCGCCTTATTGGCGCTTCGGACCCACTGAATGCTAGGCTTCGCCGACAACTTCGCAATTTTAAGCTCGAAGATGGCATTCTACTCCGCTTTGTGTATTGTCCTGATGGAACTCGCTGGATCCCAGTCGTGCCGCGTGTGCTTCGCCCACGTATACTGGCGGCTCTCCACGATGACGCTACTGCAGGTCACCTTGGTGTTGACAAAACCTACGGCCGCGTGAAAAAACGATTCTTTTGGCCTGGCCTATCTTCCTGCTTTGCCAAATACGTCGCATCCTGCCCTCTGTGCCAACGTCGCAAACGGCCGACGTCTTCGCCCGCTGGCCTTCTACAACCTGTTCCCTGTCCCGCCACGCCATTCGACGTAGTCGGCATCGACTTATATGGTCCCCTACCTCTCTCTGATGGGGGTAACCATTGGATCATAACAGCTGTCGACCACCTTACACGCTACGCTGAGACAGCACCTGTACCGACCGGCTCCGCTCAAGAAGTAGCAAATTTCTTTTTGCGATCAATTGTATTGCGTCATGGCGCTCCTCGGGTGCTCCTAAGTGACCGCGGGACGGCCTTCTTATCGGCAGTCGTTGCCGAAGTTCATCACGCGTCATCCACCCTTCATAAGACAACCTCAAGCTACCATCCCCAGGCTAACGGGCTGACTGAGCGATTTCACCGCACCTTATCGGTTATGATCTCCATGTACATCACACCGGACCATCGAAATTGGGACACTATTCTACCATTCGCCACTTTCGCCTATAACACAGCAGTACAGCGGACTGCCGGTTATTCTCCATTTTTCCTCGTTTACGGCCGTCCTCCCACTACAATTCTCGACGCTTCCTTCTTCTCTACGCCCGACTACTCCACATCAGTACCTACCCAGTTCTTGTCTCGTGTGGCCAGATGCCGTCATCTTGCACGCTCAAACACAGCAGTTTGCCAGGAAGACCGCAAGTGTCGCTACGATTCTACGCATCGCGTGGTCTCTTATCGTCCCGGTGACGAAGTACTGCTTTATACACCACTGCGCACCCCTGGCCTTAGTAACAAATTCCACCACCGCTACCTTGGTCCCTACGAGATCATCAGCCAAACTTCTCCAGTTAACTACAAAGTCACGCCTGTTCATCCCCCAGCCGATCGACGCCACCGTGGAACTAAAATTGTTCATGTTTCTCGCTTGAAACCGTTTGTGCGCCGCGGTACATCAGTTAATTAGGAGCGGCCAGGCAGGCCGCTTCCGACCCCCCGGGCAGATTGTGAGCCTTCTGTGGACCTCCTTTCATTTGTACATGCCATGATCTTCTTCTTTCATTTGTACATACCATCATCATCGTCCCGCGGCGCCGGCTCCGGCGCGCGCCTGGGTTCGTGATCGGATTAAAACGCTTGACAAGGCTTCGCTCTCCTTGCCGTCACGACCTCGCCGTCTCGACCTAGCCTTCTTTTACAATATATATATATATATATATATATATATATATATATATATATATATATATATATATATATATATATATATATATATATATATATATATATATATATATATATATATATATTGTTACGACGGGTGTTCGACGTCGGAGCGCTGCACAGGTCGAGGGGGCAGAGAACTCAGCTGG